>NC_081413.1:563270009-564567509 GCF_030272615.1 Cryptomeria japonica
CAACCACTAAAATAAGTTAATTTCAGGAATCAAACTGGGGATCCAAACTTGTCTCCAATCTATTGACATATCATTGTGGTTCTTCATCAATGAATAGGCAATCTTAATTAAGAACTTCCTAGACAGAGTCAACTTCCAAATCCATTCATCCTTTGAATTTTGTCAAGAAAAGCACACCCTTCCAACTACTCCTTTAGGAAATCAATTTCACGGTCCCATCTATTTGGGTTCCTATTTCCCTGAGTGTCATTGTTTGCCATTTGATCTTTAAAATTCATCCATCTAGGCTTATCTCCCTACCACTCTATAATTCAAAAATATTTCATTTTTAGTGATGAGGCTATTTTTGATGGATCTTAAGCAAGGTGTGGGTGTTAAGGATCCATCATTGGCCTATGCATCGTCCTAAAATAAGGTGTTGTTACCATTGTGCACTAATTTTCTCCCCCCTTTCTTAAGAATCAATTTGATATTTAGAAGATTGTTCCAAATCACTGTTCCTTGGGGTAGGGGTAGGTTTGATTCCCAGAAGAACTAATTTTCTTTCATAATATTAATCCAATCCTTAGAGTCCTAACATTGTGAAGATACTTTGATTTCATGGTATTAATCCAATCCTTAGAGTCCTAAATGATTTTCCACCCAATCTTAGCTAAAAGAGCTTTGTAAAACAACTTTAACTTCCTTGTCCCAAGACCGCCCTGTCTTTTAGGAGTACAAACTCTGTCCCATCCCATAAGAGCTATCCTTGATTTTTCTGTTGGCAATTAACACTCATTCGGTTTAGTTGTGTTGTCATTGATGGAAACACATATCATTTTGGGTTGGACACTTAACCAGTACTCACCAATATTCATGATTCAACAATCGACATTCAAGTCATCCAACATTCAAGGGAAACAAGCAAAGTAGGAACCGATATATGAGGCCAACATAGGAGATTGATTTGATAGGTTTACATGACAACAATCAATGACATCGGTCACAAAGTTTAATGCATTATTTTTTGTTTTAGGCCGACATGTAAATAACTTGTAATATCATTATAAGCCAACATAAGGGATTTATGTTTATGTTTGGGAAGGGTATTTAAGTCAGTTCGGTTAGGTTATTTTGAATATATACAGATAGATGGAATATATAGTGATGTGATATTATGCAAGTGTAGTTGATCAAATGAATGCAAATATAATATTCTATAGTCGATCTTGGTTATTAGTTTAGAGGTTTAGGATGCAAAGTAAGCTACTAGTAAGGGAGGACACAATGAAAACTAGTACAGACAGTGCATGAACCATAACTCATGCAACATAGTTGATGCATTCCCTAAGTTCAGAATTTTGTTTGTAAATCCAGTATTTGGATCTGTAGAAAGTGAGGCTCCGTTTATGATGAGTAGTGTGCTCTAGGCTGTTGGCCTTCCTGCATGTGCATGCCCCTATTGTAATATTTAATCATTTGGCTAGTGGATAGATATTGTGGGTCACCAATCCCACTATGGTTTTTCCTCTTTGAGGTTTTCGACATATAAATCTCCATGTTAAGGTGTATGCTCTTGTGGTTGCTTCATTTCTACTTACTGTTATATTCTTTTATGGTTATTGGTTATTGAAATACTTTGTTAATAAGATTAAAATTGATCTCACTAGTAGAACATTGGTTCACCCCCCCTCTCAGTGTTCTTGGATTCCAACATTTTCTTCCACTCTAGTCCAAAGGAATTTCCTCTGAAGTTGCTCAATTTTATTAGCCAAGAATCTTGGGATTTTGGAAAGAGAAAGGTAGTACACAAGGATATTCTAGAGAGAAGATTTGAGGAATTGAAGTTTCCTTGGTTTTCTCAAGAGTTTACCTTTCTACCTTAATAATTTATTCTAGATTCTTTCAACTATTTGGTTCTAATAGGTATTTCTATATTAATAAATCTAGTCTTGTAGGATTGGCCTCACATCAAAAAAATAGAGTTTACTTTTACTATAATTAATGAACTGGCTTGAGGCTTCATCATACTTCTTGAGGATAGTCTTCCTGCCTTTGGCTTTAGATATAGAGGATTCTCCAAATAGGATTGTGTCACCCACAAACTGTTGATGGGTATAAGGTTAAGAGATGTGGCTGATTTAATCCCTTTAATTGAACCATTCCAAAGATTTTTTTGGATATTTTTGCCCAAGACTTTTACCATTATAATAAACAGGTATGGGGAGAGGTGATCCCATTGCCTTAATCCTCTACCACAAGAGGAAATTTTTTTTGGGGATCCATTTACCAAGACAAAAGATGTAGGGGTGGAGAAGCACTCAATAAGCATTTTTAGAAATTTACCTTTGAAACCATATTTTCTCAAAACTTCAACAAGGAATGGTGACAACACTCTATCATAAGACTTAGATATGTCCAATTTCAAGATGATTCCTTGATTTTTATTCATATTCATGGGTATCAAGAGCATCATCTAATATATGTCTACCCTTAACAAATCCCTTATGACTTGGAGATCATTTTGTCCAATACCAATTTAAGCATATTGACCATGACTTTCGAGATAATTGTATAGATAATATTACATAGGCTTATGGGTCTATAATCTTTCATTGGTTTTGCATTATCTGATTTGGGAATAAGATCAATAAAATTAACATTAATTTTTTTAAGAATCTTGCCTGATATGAAAAAATCTCTAACCACATTGAACAAATCAAGAGCAACAATATCCCAAAATTCTTGAAAAAAAGTCAGGGGGAACCCATCTGGCCTCGGGGCTTTGAAACCTCCAAAAGAAAACACAACCTCTTTAACTTCTTGAAGGTTCACTTGTTTCACAAGGTTTTTAATATCTTCAAGACTTATAACCTCGATGATAACCTCAAGGAGATTAGCATAATTAAGCCGAGGAAGATTCCTATTTTGGAAATTAGTAAAAAAAAAGAGACAACAATTTTTTCTATTTCATTTTCCTCAAAGATAGAAGAACCATCCTCCCTTTGTAGAATTATTATCTTATTTCGACTCTTGTGATTCATAGTCAATTGGTGAAAGAATTTTGTATTCCTATCTCCTTCAGTGAGCCATAGAACTTGTGAATTTTGCTTCCAAAAACTCTCTTCCTGTTTAGATATTTTCCACCATGTTCTATTCTTTCCTCACATAATTTTGCACCTAAATCTCTTTTATCCATTTTTGTTTGAATCTCACTCAATATATTAGCGAAGAATTTATTTCTATGGAAGATGTTACTAAAAGAGATTTTGTTCTAGCCTTTTTACCCTAGCTTTGACAGTTTTGTGTTTTTTCATAATTTTGAACATAGGGGTCCCATGATGTGGGATGTTTCGCCATTCTTCTACTAATTATCTAAATCCTGGGTGATAAGTCCACACAATCTCAAATCTGAAGGGGAACAAACCTTTGTTAGGATTATCACCCCAAGTAAGAATCAAGGCATTATGGTCTGAACCAAATCTTAGGAGAGCATTGAGAGATAAATTAGCCAAAATATGTCAATTGTTAGAAACAAGAAATTTGTCAAGTTTCACAAGGATCAAATGATTCCCTTGCATTTTGTTAGAATAAGTGAACTATTGTCCTTGAAGATCAATATCAACTAGACCCACAATTGTGAGAAAAATAGAAAGATCAAACATACTATCTGAGAAGTCTTCCACCCCCCCCCCCAAAAAAAAACTTCTTCGATGGATAAAGATGAGAGTTAGAGTCTCCTCCCAACAACTAGTGCTCATTACTATGGCTCATTATTATGGTAGCCAGTTTATCCCATAGGGATTCTCTAGAAGATTTGGATTTTGGGGCATAGACGTTTATTAAATTCATTCTTCATTAGAGAGATTGTCCTTCATCCTCATAGTTAGACTGCTTTTACATCTATCTATCAAAATAATCAAGAATATACTAGAATCGCAAAGAGTAGCAAAGCCTCCCGACGTACCTTCATAATCACTAGATAGGAAATTAGCATTCAACCAAACTTTATTTGCTACTTTTTCAAAACCATCACTCTTCATATTTGTTTCTTGAATCAAAACAACATCCATTTTTTGATCTAATAAGGTACATTTTAGGATATGCTACATGGAAGGGTTATTTAACCCTCTAATATTCCATGAGATTAAATTCATCTAAACTTTCCCCAAAAACACTAGCAAAACTATAACTTTTGTGACTCCTAGTTGTAATGGAGGAACTCAGGAACTCCCTTTACCTTTGTTTCTTTTTTGATTCTGTTAAATCATATAGAGTCTTCTGCCTACTATTTTCTATCTCTCTTATAACATCTTTGATTTTGGTTTCTTTTTGAGATGGGCATCTGATCTTACTTTCAACACCAATGTCAACTTTGTTTTTCTTCTTGGCCTTGATGTTAACATGAGTCCACTCCATATCTTATTATTTTTCTAATAAGTCTAATTTTTAATTTCCTTGAGGGGGGGGGGGGGGGGGTGGGGGGGTTGATGCATTTTTTTCTTGGGCCCTTGTTCTTTCCTTTTTTAGTTTTTAGGATTTGGCTCTTGGTTTTCGCTCCCAAGAGAGGGAGACATCAAAGTATTACCCTTGAACTAATTATTGTCTTGATCTCTAGATTTAATATCCTTGACAACTTTGTTTTGGTTTATATCCCTCCTTCTTAATTCTAATTTCTCATTGGAGCATTGATCTGTGATGTTCAAGTTCCTCTCTCTAAAATGAGAAGGGTTGCATCTGTCTTCTTGGATACTTGGATGGGTATGATTCTTCAAGATATTCTCACTATTTGGTTCCATTTGAGCTTGCACATCTACTACCATTTTCTTTAACTTTGTCTTCTCACTTGATTCATAGACTAAATTCCTTGGAATAGATTGTTTAAGGTGGTAATCCTTCATTGTCTCTGATACATTCTTCTTAGGATTAACTGAATTTTGAATTTTAGGTTCAATATATTTAGGTTTAAGACAAGGTTGATTCTTGAAATTAGGACCTAAGTGCCCATTTCTACCATAGTTATGGCAGTGCAAGACAACATTCTCATATTCAATGTTTTGAGTCCACAAGCCATATTTAGATTTGAGAACCATTGAAGTTGGCATAACCATACTCATCGAGACATTGACACAAAGTCTTGCAAAGACTAGTCAAGACTTTTGTAAGGTCAATTTGTCCACCACCACTAGTTGTCCAAAATAGCTAGCTATTCCTAAGAAGATCTTGGTGTTCCAATATTCCAATGGAAGAAAAACATATCCCAAATCAACTTTAAGGTCAAAACTCGGTTTTTCATTTACAAAAGTAAAGAATATTATTAGCATTAGAACCAAAAGTCCAAGGACCCCCTGTGAGAACTTAGAAGGTTTTCATTATTGACAAAGCTAAATATAAATAAACCATGTTCTATAGAACTAGTTTTAAATACTTTCCTTATTCTAAAACTCATCCACCCAATGCCTGACTTGATCAACATTAGGGAAAGAGGCCAAGAACTTACCTACAAGTGAGAGCCTTAAGTATTGAATAACACCTTGAACTAAATAATCTGGGACATCAATCTCTTATCCCATCACTAAACATGAGGATTCCATTCAAATTTATTTTCCCACTCTTTTAGAGGATACCCCTCTAATAGTTTGTCAGCATAAGATTTTAGATCTTCCTCTTGGAAGAAGGACCCCGGTCCCCTGATCAAGAATCGGGGAGCCTGTGGCACCATGCCCACCATTTGGGGGGGGGGGGGGGGGTATCTTCCCCCCACCCCTCCCCCCATTTGTTGTACTCATAAGAAAATAAGAAGAATCAACCCGTGAAAAAATAGCCTTTCAAGAGGAGGAATCCGGCTGACACACTGCAACCTAGGATGATCCCTAGCTCCGCTCCCCTTGCTTTTCTCTTCTATGTGGGAAGGAACAAATTTTTATTAAATAATATTGGTTACATTTTGGATGGTTGTTTTTGTATTATCTATCTTCTTCTATATTTTTTGTATTTTCATTTTTAATTACAAGAGAAGTGTGAAATGTTAAAATTTATAAGGTGAGATTACATATTTGAGGTTTTTTTACATTGCTAAAAAGAATTAATAAGTTAGCATGATGAAAATATGAAATCTCATTAGAAATAAGAGAAATACAGATTGATGATGATGAATTACATGAGTAATGATCCCTCCCATATTAGAAAGCGTGAGAAAGCTAAATGATTAGATGATTTTTTTTTGGTAGTGATTCAAGTAGATATGTATTATTTTATTTGATTTTTTGTATAGTTGTCTTGTGACTTGATTGTGGTTTCTAAATGAGGCTAAATAGATGTTTTGGCCATGAAAAATAAGTTCCCAATTTTATTTTTTCATGAAGATTTTTAGATACTAAAATCTCCCTAGTTAGGGAGACATAATCCAAAAATAGCTGAGTAGTTTAGATCTAAGGTTCTATAATTAGGAAAACACTATGTTATTCCCTTAACCTATTAATTATTTTATGATTTTTTTGTTAATATATGAATAACATAACCCTTATTTAAGTTATATAATTATTTATATAGTTTGATATAGGTAGTTAAGTTAGTCTAAGTATAATCCAAGACATAAGTACGATATATATAGGAGCTAGTGGTTAGTTGATGATCATCATCTTATGAATTATGCTCTTAGTGGAAAGTTTTGGAGGTTTTCCCCCTTAAAGAGGCTTATTATTCTCAAGGATTATCATATATTTTTAGAATATTTTCTATTATATTTTTCTCTTGTGTGATTAATTTTATCACAAGTTGTACATGAGCATGATGTTGGAACCTAGAAGATAAGAAATAACATGTTTTTGTCAATTGAAGAGTTCAAATTGCGAAGTGAGCATATCTACTATAGTTTAGATTTGAGGTAGCTACCATGAATTCAAGGCTTCTATCAAATCCTCTCTCATGGCTATAAAATAGTGATTTTCAAAAATTCTAAAGGGTTGAACAAGGGCACAAAGATTCACCTATCATTCTAATTTAAAGTCCTTTGGAGTCATTTTTAGTAAGTTATTGTAATTTGAGGTTAATTTCATAAGTTTTCTTTAGTCATATCTCAACTTTTTGATTGCTTTAATACTACAAAAAATCTGTTAAGACTATTAGTCAATTACCTTATGATTGTTTTTATTTATGGATAAATGTGTTTAAATAGATGTTATTTATAAATACATGGTATTGAGTAAAATGATGAAGAAATATTATGTTGCACGTACTTCAGTTTTGGTTTTATGGATTAACCTATTGATGTGAATTTAAGTGTGAATGAGTGTAGGAACATGTCAAAGAGGAGAAAATGGTAGAGGTAGACATGTCCTAGCTGTCTGAAAATGGTTGACATGATGGAAATCATGCACACTCACATAGTTGTATTTCATATTGCATTATGAATGGTTTGGTTATGTATTTGTGTTATCATGGTACATATTTTAATCGCATGTTAAGCTTTAAATGATGTTTATGATTATAATGGTTTAAGTGATTAGCTTAGATATAGGCGTGTAGGGGAAAAAGTGAGACTAAGTATGGAAACCCTAATCCCACTCTCAAACACACTCACAAAATACAAAAGAGCCTAGGGAGGTAATGCACTTCGGATAATTTTTATGAGAAAGAGAGAGCCGTGGATTACGTCTTAGGTTTTCTATTCCTTTGTTGTAAATGAGAGAGAAGAATGGTGCAAAACTACAATCTAACCTAGAATGCAAGTAAGCAAGCAAACCCTAACCTGAGAATGCAGATCACAGAACAATTGATATATTGCTGAAAAGTATAGATTAGAAGGAAAAATCAGAGGTGTATCTATATCTGAAATTTGAGCAGAAATTTTTGGGATCAGGGTGCCATGCCACTGTCTTGATTTTGCACTTCTGGAGTTGCAACTGACAAGATGGATTCTAGAGCTTGCAAGGTACTATTCTGCTAGATCCTATTGACACAGGGAAGGACCATGGAACCATGCCACTATCCTAGGAAGGATGAGGGTGCCACACCCCTGTCCTTTGGATTTTTGCTGAGATCTACAACCTAGAACTGTCCCTGTGTGCTCTTTCGATCCTAAAACTTCCAGTGACGCTCGTATCTGAACCTGTACCTGATATTAAAAAATAGGGTTTGGAGTGGCTATATAGGGTTTTGCCTCAGTAAAACCCCTGTGTTGGTGATTTAAACCTCCACAAATAGTTGATAATATACTAAAAATGTGTGTGCAAGAACCTTGTGTGTGTGCAAGATCCTAAAATGAAAGCAAACAATCCAAAGAAACCCTAAAGAGTAAACCCTAATTGCTTACAATCGACAAAGTAAATGCTCTAAATCCACAATGCAAAGTGATCTAAGGAATGAATATGAATAAAAATGAAGCTTATGTAAAGACATGAAAATAACATGAAACCATACCCAACTCCAAGGGAGAGGTACAAGTCAATCGTCAGTCAGTGATCTCCTATTATTCTTCTACATCTTCAAAATCCCCCAATTGATAAAATGATGCTTGATGAATGTTTAATGGATGAATGTTGACTGTTGTTGAAGACTTTAAAGATCTACTCTTTCGCTGCAAAGAAGGCTCCAATATTGCAAAAGCTCGCTCTTACATTCTTAGAAGAAGACCCCTTCAAATAAAGAAAGAGAGCTCTTAAGTATGAAACCCTAAATCTTAATTTCATGTTTAGGCCGACCTAGGATTTGAATTTTCCACTAATCTTTTGGGTTTAAGCATTATTATATCATAGGATTGTGCTCCCAAAATTTTAGTAAAAAAAGTCAAGGACCATGTGCATTCCAACCACGGTTCGACCAACTTTTCACCAAATTTTTGAGGCCATTAGATATGATGATATTAGAGCTCATCCCAAAGTTAAAAATGATTTCAAGATGTTTTGATATGCAAAATTAGGCCTAAATGGTCAAAATAAGACAAATTAGGGTTTATGATTAAATGATTCATTGCAGGAATAAGATGAAAAGGGGCATGCTTAGGGTAAAGGGCCCAACTTTATAATGTGTAAAGTGATGAAACATGAAGTTAGATCTAATTAAATTAATTAATTAAATGCTTAAAGGGGAATTAGAAATGCAAGATGCAAGACACACTAAGGAGGGTGCTAATCTAAGTGTGAAATTGTACCACCCTAGCAAGGGTGTACAATTTATGACACTACATTTAGCCCCCACTTTAGCATCTATATGACACTACATGCATATGGAAGATAAAGTATAGAAAAGTAAACATCTTTTGAAAAAGGATATAGCCATAAGTTGATGGACAAAGCCCCTAGTAGTATCTGTAGTACACAATTAGGAACCACACCCTACAAAACCACATGTTAGATCACAAAATCACCAAACTCTTACTGAAGGTGATGAAATTCGCAAGTAGCTATATGCCCCCCTGTTTTGACTTTCTTATTAGTGAGGTGAAATAGGGTATCATATTTACCACAACGAATTCTAATAAAGATTTGGATGAAGCAAGTTTGCAACAAGGCTTGATTACTCATTGAAGCATGTTATGAGACTGATGCAGAGCGAGAGGCAGAACTCATGATTCCAATGCCATCGATGGTGCAAGAATAAAAAATTCCTAGCTCAAGATATGATAGATTGAAAAAAAAGTGCAGAGATTAGGGTTTTAACTTAAAAACATAAAGTGAAAAAGGTCATAACACATAAATATGAAAGTGACACCTTCATTGTCACTTTCTCACTTTTTGGCACTATTCACTATAGAAAGGAGCCCACATATTAGCCATCATGCCTCGACGCTGACCTGAGCGACCTACATGGATGGAGATCCTACACCAGTCTATACTTGCCGGTTGATCACTCGACGAGGTGAGTTGACCTTTTTGTTGACTCCATTTGACTTTTTCATGATTTTTTAGTTTGAAGAATGATGATGTCATTGCCAAGACCAGGTTTAGGCCCCCTCTTTGAGCACCGAGGGGTCCTAGGGTGCCTTGGTCCCCCTAGGGCACCCTCATCCAAAAGGCTGCCCTGGTCCCATTTGGGAGCCCTAGTCCACTTAGGGCACCCTGGTCCTCCTAGGGCACCCTGGTCCTAGTAGGGCACCCTAGTCCACTCAGGGCACCCTGGTCCTTGTTTGGGGTGACCAATGGCGACGCGGGATCAGACGATGAATGTTAGAATGGATAGAATGATTACATTGATTAGATGATAATGATGATTGATTACTGATGATGGAATGTTTTTCTTTTTGCAGACACTGCCATACATTCATGAGCATACAGCTAGAATCACCTTCTGAAGCCTTTGAGAGTGGTTCCCACGGTTGGCAGTGGGGAAGAGGGAGTTTCTACATAAAGTGGGCTTGTGGGATACACTAACTATGTCGACCATCAAATTCCATTCTATGATGTTGATGGCATTGATGGAGAGGTGGGATGCAATCACCTCGACATTCTTGTTACCTATAGGGGAGATGATGGTCACCCTTGAGGATGTATACCACATTCTATGCCTTCCCATTAGGGGGGAGACCATGAGATATCAATCCAAATGGACAGAGGAGGATTATAGGAAAGAGCAGGTATATGCTGTGGGGAGAGTGATACTTAGTGAGACGAGGTACCATATCATGATCAGCTGGCTCCTACACCCTACCGATGAGGTTCCATTAGTGAGGTGACTCATGATTGTGACCCTTACATTAGCCATGTACCTTAATGGGTGTGACACACCTATGCATGGAGGACTCATCTACAGTGTCTGAGTGATGGAGAGACATAAGAGGGTATACTCTTGGGATTGGAGCATGCTTGCGAATCTATATCATGACCTTGGGGAGTATGTATTCAGACAAGGATGAAGCCTAATGAAATGCATGCTAGTATAGGTGTGGATGTTCGAGCATATTACCTACACTAGGCCTATTGGAGCCCCTATAGAATTGGTTCCAAAGAAACCTAGGGTATTTGCTTATCCTCTTACTTGCGAGTGGCGATTCAATGATCTCCTACATTGGAGGTTGAGGTTAGATAGATTGACAGTGGGTAGAGTCATATGGAGACTCTACCTCAGGATGTACATGAGGGCGGGGATACACAAGAAGATGTTCAACATGCAGAGGAACCGTCTACTAGAGGGGTGGTACAACCACATAGTCATTCCCTTCTACTTCGATCAAGTCCGATAAGAATTTGGGGTTCAAGTAGTGCATTCCTACTGATGTGCCTGTGTACATCTAACACTCACGCATGATGTTGAGGCTAGGAGCCATTTCTAGGCCTACTAGTAATGAGATCAACATCACAGATTTAGACGGGTCGGATCAAGACATTGCGATAGACTATAGAGATGATTCGGGTGTGCACCAGCAATACATCACATGGTGGGGGAGGACATACCCTAGAGCCATCTTCCCAACATACTTCCTTGGTGGGAACTCTGGACCATGGAGACAGTCAGGTGAGAGAGAGGGATCAGATACATTCGAGGAGGGCCCAAATGATCAGGCTGACGATACATAAGAGCGAGAGGCAGGTAGAAATGATCCTGCCACTAGAGAGGGAGATTAGGATGGAGATGATGAGGAGGATGGAGAGGAGGAGGATGATGAGGAGGATGATGCCGACGAGGAGGAGGAGGAGGAGGAGGAGGAGGATATTGATGAGGAGGATGAGTTAGATCTAGTTCCTCATCACTCCGGGGAGGATACCATAGCCCTAGATCCATTGAGTCTCCCATTACAGGAAGAGAAGGACCTTATAAGGGGTCCTGATCCTAGTCCCCACTAGCCCAGACCTATTGTACAGAGACAATATGAGCGTAGAGAGCTTAGCGGGTCCCAGTCTCAAGCGGCCGCTTTCCATGATCCGTACTAGTGAGAGGGAGATCCAGGTAAGGTGTCATGTTATTGATTAACTTATGTATCTTACTTATTTAGATTTGATGATATAAAATGTTAGTGATAAAAGTTTTCTTTCTTGTACCTACCATCCAAGAGTGGTGTTCTCTTATTTAGAATGCAGTGACAGACCTCACCGTGATTATGCACATTCCTAGTTGCTCATAGATATCACACAGATCCTAGAGGAATGCAGAATGACATGAGGACATTTTCTCCCCTATTCAGATGGAGATGGAGGTCCTACGAGAGAGATTATGATAGACAGAGTGTGACCTAGCAACGTCATAGATAGAGGTAGCCACATACCATGGGATTATGATGGAGAAGGATAATAGGAGCTCCTCGCGGTCCATATCACGTTACACCCCCATGGGGCCACCCCCAAGGCCAGATCAGGAGGGGGCATCTGGCCACCATCCTCCAGCTACTACTCCTAAGGATAGGAGATGATCTTGATGTATTGATGTATACATTATTATACTCATGGATATGTTATTTTAATTCTTTAAACAATATGTGCATTGCTTAGATTAGAAGTAACATATTGATTGATGAACATGTATGTCTAATTTTAATTTCCATGTGATTGATTTCTCAATACTTCATGATTAAATTGATACATGTGTGATTTAATTAAATAACTAAGTATCTAATTAAATGCTACTTTGACTATGTAAAAGAAGAATGTATTAAGCCTAAGAACTATATGACTAATGTGAATAAATTAACTCTAATTAAATTCAACATGATATAATTCTACTTAACACATAAAAAATTGTATAACATGCTAGCACATATGAAATGTAAATCAATTACAATTTACATGAAAGAATCCAAGACAAACAATAAAGAAATGAAACATGCTTGTCAAGAATGAAGTAATGTAGACCAAACAATATAACATCATTTAATCCTACATACTTTAATGAACACATGCTAACATATTACCCAATTTGGAAGAAAGAGAGAGAGAGAGAGAGAGAGAGAGAGAGAGAGAGAGAGAGAGAGAGAGCACTAGGCATAGTATCTACGAAGGTACATAGCATTTATGGGTTCCTTGAGAGGTGTACCTTCCACATCTGCTATCCTATAAGCACTTGATCCATAGACCTCAACAACAAAGTATGGTCCAAGTGAATTAGGGCTGATTTTCCTTTCTCCTCAGGTAAGTCATTCACGATGCGTTGATTCTCATAAATGACTAAATCACCTATTGAGAAGGAACGTTGAATAACCTTATCATTGTAGCTTCGTTGAAAAGTTTTATGATATGCTTGAATATGTTTGACGATATTTATACGCCGTTCATAAAAAATCTCAAGTTGTTGAAGTCTTTTCTCTCTATAGGAATAATCATCCACTATACCCTTAAGAGAAACTCTCAAAGAAGGACTTTCTAACTCCAAAGGCATAATGGCATCAACACCATAAACAAGATTATAAGGAGTACAACTCATAATAACATGTACACTCGTGCAATAAGCCCATAGAGCATAAGTTAATTGAGTATGCCAATCCTTACTGTGCATGTTTACAGTCTTTCAAAAAATTTGTTCAATTATCCTATTAGAAGACTTAGCTTGACCATTTGATTGAGGATAGTAAGGTGTAGAAAATTTATGTTGAATATGATATTTATCAAGAAACTTCTTCACATCCTTATTTTTAAATGACTTTCCTTTATCTAAAACTAAGGTAGAAGGTATCCCAAATTGGGAAATTATGTTTTCCAAAATGAATTGACAAATTACTTCAGTGGTAGTGGATCGAAGAGGAATGACTTTCACCCACTTCGTAAAGTAATAAGTGGTAGTTATGATGAAGGCATGTCCTTGAGATGAGGGAGGAGATATTTTACCAATGAGATCCAAACCCCATATAGAAAAAGGCCAAGACACCACTTGAGATCAAAGTTCTTGGGTAGGGCATGGATAAAATTGCTATGTTGCTGACACTGATGACATCTTTTAACAAACACAAATGAATCCTTTTCCATGGTTTGCCAATAATATCCCATTTAGAGCAATCTCTGAACTAAAGATCTACCCCCAAAATGCCCCCCACAAACACCTGAATGTGCTTCCTCAAGAGAAATAGGGATTTCATTCTTGTTTAATCATCGAAGGAGAAGACCATTATAACCCCTCCTATAAAGAAAATTAGAAAGGATAATGTATCTAGCAGCCAATTTGCGAATCCTAGCCCTAATATTCTTATTCGTAGAGTTAGGAAAGGTATCATCACTCATATATCTCACAATATGCGAGTACCATTCATCATAATCTATAATGCAACAATATGCTACATCACTAGGATTATCAACAATAGCTGGGGTGGTGAGGTTGCGAATAGTGAATTTAATATCTATCAAGGGGTCCTCTAGAGACACAAGAGAGGCAATGCATGCCATTGCATTAGCATGTCGATTATCTTTTTGAGGAACGGGCTCCATGGTATATTTTTGCAACAAGGATATAGCTAGATCTCTATATTGTGATAATTTGTCTTGCTTAGCTTGGTAAAATCCTGTCACTTATTTTATGATTAGTTGAGAATCTCTATAAATATATAGATGTTTCACATTCAATGCCAAGGTTTCTTTAATTCTAGTTATAAGAGCCTCATATTCAACAATGTTGTTGGTACATAGGAAATTAAGACGATATGATAAAGGAATAGGCTTATTTTTAGGAGAGATTAAGACCACCCCTGCCCCTGATCCTATAGGACACTTAGAGCCATCAAAGTACAATTCCCAAGTCTCATCAATCTTAGTGAAAAAAATGTCTTCATAGGGAAAAGACTCTAGATTAGGTAGGGAGAAGAGTGAAGGAGAATCAATTAAGTGGTAAGTCAATGCTTGACCCTTTGTTGCCTTTTGTGAGACAAACTTAAGGTCAAACTAGGTCAATGTCATAACCCACTTAGCTAAGTGTCCAAAAAGGTCAGTTTTGAAGAAAAGATGTTTAAGAGGATCAAATTTAATGATAAAATGGATCTTAGCATTCAAGAGATAATACCTCAACTTTTGGGTTGCAAATACTAAAGCAAGGCACTACCATTCTATTACAAAATATTGGACTTCATAATCAAGTAGAGTGTGGCTTATGTAATAAACTGAGAATTCTCTACCATCCTTATCACATTGTGCCAATAGGGCTACAAGAGCTTGAGGGGAGGCAACGATGTACAAAAGGCAAGGGTTGGTAGGATCAACAGGCTAAAGAATAGGAGGATTGGCCAAATAGGTTTTTAGGTCTTCAAATTCTTGACGACAATCCTCATTCCATTGGAAAGTGATATTCTTTTTAAGCAATTGTGTGAAGGGAAAGGTACGATCTACAAGTTGAGAAACAAACCTATGAATATCTTGGATCTTTCCTTGCAAAATTTTTTGTTGGGAGACATTCTTAGGAGGTGGCATGTTAACAATAGCATCTATCTTCTTCATATCCACCTCAAAGCCACAATGTGAAACTATGAATCCTAATAATTTCCCACTCCTAATAATTTCCCACTATCTACAACAAAAACATATTTTCAGGGATTCAAACATGTTTTTTTTTTTTTGATCGGTAATGCTTTTGACTAAAGCTTTTGAAACTAGTGGTATCACATCAGAGGATCCCATCCCTATGTCATCTAAGATATTAACACCTCCCCCTTATCACTCCTATCCTTATCTCTCCCTACAAACCCTTATCACTCCACTATTTGTCGACTCAGCCTGTACGGGCACCTGCCAACAACCTATTTGCCTAGGATGTAGTCTACCAACCACTGCTGAGATGTAAACTTATGGCATCAACACCATTTATTTGTATCATAGGCACGGGAAATACTCCAACCACAAGCCATGCGAGTCGAAACCTAGACCTCCCTGTTTTGGGGTTCGTGACATTATCGTCATCCTGCGGGGTGAACCCCTTTTTAAAAGGTTTGAACCAAGGATGTAAGCACTATAGGCAAGAAGCCCCACTATTTCTCCAAGGTTCTCCCCAAGGTAATACTCCATTTTTTACATGGTAGAAATGAACCCATGGGGGTTTGAACCTAGGTTGTAGGCATTACAGGCAAGAAGCCCCACCATTTCACCAAAGGGTCATCCTAGATTCAAACGCATGTTATACTTATGAATTCTCTCAGATATTTGAGGAAGGATCTTAACATGATCTGTACAAAGAATGGATTTGGATAATATGTCATCAACGCAATCTTCTAAGGTTTAATGCATATAGTCATGGAAGATGACAGTCATAGCATGCTGATAGGTTGCACCTGCATTTTTCTATCCAAAAGGCATCACAATCCAACAAAGCATACTCCAAGGGGTGGTAAAAGTAGTTTTATATTGATCTTGACGATTAATGAAGATTTGATTATATCTTGAGAAACCATCCATAAAGGATAATAAAACATGCCCTACTAGCGAATCCACTATCATATCGATATTCGGGAGAGGAAAGTCATCCTTTAAAGAGGCCTTTTTAAATCATGAAAATCCGTACACATCCTAATCTTATTTTCAGGTTTAGCCACAACTACAATATTTGAAATCCATGGGGAATAATCGATAGGATGAATGAATCCAACATCCAATAGTTTTTTAATTTCAAATTTAACAAGTAATGCCAGTTTAGGTTGAATCTTTCAAATCTTTTTCTTCACAGGTTTAGCATCAGGAATTAGGATAATGTTATGAGTGATAATATTAGGATCTATGCTAGGCATGTCAGAATATATCCAAGCAAAGATCTCAGGGAATTCATGTAACAACTCGGCATACTGTTTTTGCTCTTCTTCGTCAAGACATTTCCCTATCTTGATGATTTTATCTTCAACACAAGGATCAATCTTTATATCAATGGTGTCATTTATTAGGATATTTCTTTGTTGATGAGCATCTTTTAATTGAGGAAATTCTTTAACTATCTCATTGTTATTTCTTTCATTCCCAAAGTAAGCTTCGACATTTAGACAATAGGGAAAACTACGGTTATGGTGATAACGAGGAAGGTTGTCATAAGCTCCCAAGAATTCAGGTAAGGAATCATTGGTAGAAAAAACATCCAAAGAAAAGACACAAGAAGGGTCACAGTGAATAGATTGTGGATATTTTAGTGAGAGAGAAGTAGAAATGACATTAACACTAATAGATGGTCTCTTAGAAGCTTTAGTATGCTTGAAAGGATCATAACCAAGCCCAAATGTTATATCATGAAAGGTTTTTTCCTAGGGAACCTTAATCCTTTGGTCTTGAGCACCACATCCATTTCCATTATATGCACACCTAGCTAGGATGTGAAAACTAGGCCCATAAAGGTTAGTCGTTTCTAAAAAGGAGGATTTAAAAAAAGTGAAGAATCAAAATCCTCTAGACCAGAAACTAAGGGAGATGAAGTTTGAGAAGCCACCACAAAGTTATTACTCAATGGCCCAAACAAAAAAGATTGATTTTTAGGTTCTTCTTATTTCTTCTTTTCGACCTTAGGTTCTCTAGGGGGAATTTTGTATTCCCCCACAAAAGTAGGATTGAACTCAAGGGATCCCCAATCATCTTCTACAAGAATATTTTCAAGAGAGAAAGTGTTCTAAATCATAGAGTCAGGCTAAGAAGAATCTTCCTCAAGAACCCTAAGTCTATTTGAGGAAGTATTGGGAATCGATTTAGATACAGGAGATAGGTTTGATGAAGTGGTCACACTAATCGGAGTAGAAGGTTTAGAAGAATTATCTAAAATAGTTGAGAAATAATTGATTGAAGAGGATTTAGAAGTTGATGTTTGTAAAAAATCCTGGAATGTTGTGCCACCTAACAAGGTATATGTTGTAAATAAACTTGATTTGCCTATGCAATGTAGAGGGAATAACTTGCATACTATGAATCCAAGGTCTCCCTAGCAACAAGTTGTATGTCAACTCTCAAGACATGACATGGATAGGTGTGGGTAAAGTAACATGACCTACCTTAACAAGCAAGGTGATGATACCCAATGAAGATTTGGCAACATTATTAAATCCACAGATGGTGAGAGAATCATGCTTAATAAGAGATGTATCAACATTGATCCTATGCAACAAGTTAATGCTAAAAACATTAAGGCCAGAACCATTGTCCACTAGTGTTCGTCTTATCACACTATCATTTATAATAAACACAATCATTAAGGGATCGTATTGTTGTTGAATTTAACTAGAGGGCAACTCATCTTGTGTAAACACAATCTAAGCCTTAGGTGCTATAATAAAGTTAATTAGGGAAGCCATATTATTGGATGTCACTATGGATGGGATATTCAATGTTTTCAAGGCATCTTGTAGCATTACCTGATGAATCGAGGAGGTTTGAATCAAATCCCAAAGGGATATCTTGGCAGGAGTAGCTTTAAGTTGTTCAACAAGATCATATTCCTTACCAAGGGTTTGTGAAATACGAGGTGCTTGAGGAAGAATGGGTTGAGGATCAGGTAGAGGAGTCGAAACAACCAAAGGAGGATTAGGTTGCCTATTGTTTCTCATGTTATAGGTATGAGCAACTGCATTATAACTCTCCCTAGTTAGTTGTCTAGCATAGCTATAAGGACTCTTAGTGGGATTCCTTCCTTAAACCATAATGATAGGTTTGTTCGGGGTGCTAAAGGAATCATGACTATATCCACCTTGAACCATGAAAAAAGGTTGATTAGGAAGAGGTGAAGTTGGAGAAGGACAAGCACTTTGGAAAACAAAAAGTCGTTTTCTATGTTTATTCACATTGATCATATTGATTAACCTTTTAGATGCATTATTCTTGTTTAAAAGTTTAGGAAAACACATAAAGTCATCAAGGGCATAATCCAATAAAGCATGAGCATAGTGATTGAAAGGCTTATCTTTGGACTCAAAAGGAGACATAACATCATAGAGGGAATCATGGGAGTCAACCATGTTGCTAGATCCAATGGAGGATGTTGGCAATATTGCATTATAACAGACAATGAAAGATTGTTGGCATTTCTTAAGGATATTGAGAAGGTTGTTGATGATTACGGATATAATTGATTAAAGATGTTTTACTATCTTGATATTATTATTTTTTCATTGATGTCAAGAAATTGATTTTCTAATTCAGTATGATGTTGCCATATCTTGAGAAGTATGATATGAAGATTATAAAAATGTCGGTGAAAGACACAGGAAAGAATATGATGAATAAGGGGATGAATAAGGTATTCAATGGGCAACTACTACCAAGTCAGACAATGATGAGATCATGATGTTTTAGATTGTTTTAACATCATACATATGTTGTAAATTGTAAAGGTTAATACTATACTATGTTATCAAGCAAAGAACCTAGTCGGTAAACCCTAAGGAACCTAGTCGGTAAACCCTAAGGTTATCGCTATCGGTTAATGGAGGAATGTCTACCGAGTGAAGTTTAGTATTCACCAAGTTGTTATCAAGTTGTAATCGAGCTATAATAGAATACATTAAATGTTTACATGCGGTATTTAATGAAGGAAGCTGATGAGCTGGAGCGGATCAAATGATTGGTGAGCCGTGGAAGAAGTTTGTTAACGAATCTAAGGTAATGGAAAGTCGGCATGAAGATCTACAGCTCAGATTGAACCGCAATACCCTGGCACAAGTTCCAAGACTATTATGCAAGTTCCAAGGTGGGGTAAAACATTTTCAGATCGAAAGATGCATTGAACCTGGACAAGATTGAAGATCTGATGGCTATGATTGATCATGGGAAATGTGATCAAGGAGATTGAGCAGTTACCTAATTGTTTATAAATAGGACACTGTTGATAAACAATGTAAGTGGGCAAGTGTATGCACAGGGATGCTACATAGTGATTACCGAGCACAGAAGCTTGAAGACTTGTTTGAATAATAGAGTATAGAAGCCCAACAGATAGACAAGATTAGTTCTATGTCTAGATTGTATTGAACAAATAAGAATCTGCTTTAACATTTTAGATGTGAAGTTGCAAATAGATTTTATTACTATTATTTTGTGAACGTGATAGAAAATCTCTTAACTGAGTGGACTTAACAATCTTATATGTAAATCCTCTAGCAAGGTGACATTCTGATTGAGTGTTTGAAATCCTTTATCAAGGTCACTTCTAACAAAGTGAAGATTCTAAAAGATCTGAGGGAAATCCCTTAATCGGGTCACATCTAGCAATGTGTTTGTAATCTTTGACAAGATTTGCTTTTAACCGAGCATACTCTAGAAGAGTATATTTCTTAGTGGGTCCGAAATCCCACAGTGGTTTTTCCCTATTTGGGTTTCCATGTTAAATCTAGTGTTATGAGGTTTATATTGTTCATATGCTTTTGAGTTTGCATGTTTGACAGTTTGGTTATATGACTGATATATGTTACCGAGGTTGAATCTGATGTTTTTATGGATGATTAAGTTTGTATGATTCACCCCCCCTCTCATCTTGTTGACTATTGGATCTATACTTATATTAAGTATCAGAACTATCAATTGGTATCAGAGCTTTGGACTCTAGAAGGAAAGTTTAAAGGCACTTGAGTTAAAGATCCAAAGATGTATAAGAGGGGTGTACCGAAGCTGAACAAGTCAAGGTTCTCTACATGTCAGAAAAGGATGAAGCTACATCTATCAAGAGTTGGAGAATATGCTGTATACTATCTGGAGAATGATTTTGTTACATGAAGCACCTATCCATTGACTATGGAAGAGATAAAGGCGAAGCAAGAACATATTCAAGCAATGATTGAAATAACATCTGCATTGACTGATTCAGAGTTTAATGATCTAGAAGGCTGCAATGATGCAAAGGAAATGTGGGATAAGCTCATATCAGTATATGGAGGAGATGAACATGTTCAAAGAGAAAAAGTAGATAGTCTGAGAGGAAAACTTGAATCTATGAGGATGACTGAAGGTGAGAACATAACTCAGTACAGTACAAGACTAAAGGAGATTTTCAATCAAATCAAAGGAGCAGGTGGAACTATTGAAGAAAAGGATATAACAGGTAAGTTGTTAAGAACCCTTCTACAAGCTTATGCAATCTGAGTCTCTGCAATCAATGAATTGAGGTCTATACCTAATATGCCAATTTCCTTGGATGCTAATATTGGTAAGCTACATGCATTTGAGTTAAGTAATTTTGATAACAGTGGATCTTCAGTAAATAAAGTTGAATCTGCATTTAGTTCTTTTCATCTTGATGAATCTAATGACTACAATGAAAGAAAGTATAAGTACTCTGAAGGAGATCACAGTGGAGCAGGTGAAAGATTACGGAAGAACATGGAAGAAGTACACAAAATGTATGAAGAAATTAGAAAGCAAGAAGAGTTTGAAGCACTATTAGCCAAAAGGTCACCGAGAGGCAAAGGTAAGTATAAAAGAAAACTACCTTTGAAATGTTTCAATTGTGATAAGATAGGACATATGGCTTCTAACTGTCTTGACAAAGATTTTACTAAAAAAAGAGATTACCGAGATGACAGACAGAAAGATAACCATTACAGAGGACATCGAGACTTCAGAAGAAGAGATAGAAAGACATGCTTAATAGCTGATGAGGAATCTAATGATGATAAATCAGATGAGACTGATACAGAGGAAGTAGTTTATGTGGCTATCAAGGATGGATTAGATGAAGAAAGGTATGAAGAAAAAGCCCTAATATCTCACATAAACACTAATGATGTTGGATTATAGATAGTGGATGCTCACATCATATGACAGGAGATAAACACAAGTTTGTTATATTAGAAGATTATGATGGAGGCTATGTTAGATTTGGTAATGATGCACCATTTTCGGTAAGAGGTAAAGGATCTATAACAATTCTTGATAATGTAAGATGCAATGATGTTTATTGGGTTGAAGGTTTGAAATACAATTTGTTGAGTGTAGCACAACTAAACAACACAGGTTACCGAATAGAATTTCAGAAGGGAATTGTCAAAGTTCATGACAAAAATGGAAAGTTAGCTGCCACCGAGACACAAACAAAAGGTAATACATTTCACCTTGACTCAACTCGGAATAAGTGTTTGCATGCAAAGATTGATGATACCTCGCTATGGCATAAGAGGTTTTGTCATGTAAATTTTGATAATCTGATCAAAATAAGTAAGAAGCATAGAGTAAGAGGTCTACTGAGTCTTGAAAAACTTGAGAATGCTATGTGCTGAGGATGCCAGATGGGTAAGATGACAAGATCAAGCTTTACAATTAAGTCTTACACTTCTAAGGGAATTTTAGATCTAGTGCACACTGATCTTTGTGGTCCTATGAAAGTTCAAAGTTATTATGGTGATAAGTATTTCATATTATTTGTGGATGACTATTCAAGGATGATGTCGGTAATGTTTTTAAAAGAAAAATCATAAGCTTTTCAAATATTTAAATGGTACAAGGCAAGAGTTGAAAATGAAACAGGAAGAAAAACTGAAATATCTTAGATCAGATAGAGGAGGATAGTTCACATCTGATGAGTTCAACTTATTTTGCAATGATCATGGTATTAAAAGATAAGTCTCTGCAATGAGAACTCCACAGTAGAATGGAATAGCTGAAAGAAGAAATAGATCTATTGTGGATTGTGCTAGAACACTGATGATTGAAAAGAAGGTGCCACAAACATTTTGGAGAGAAGCAATAAGCACAACAGTTTACACCTTGGACCAAGTTCAATTGAAGAAAGGTACTTTGAAGACACCATATGAATTTTGGTATGATAAGAAACCAAATGTTAGTTATTTTAAAATCTTTGGAAGTAGATGCTATGTTCATAAAGATGATGGAAATGGCAAGTTTGATCAGAAAAGTGAAGAAGGAATGTTTCTAGGTTACTCTTCTAGAAGCAAAGCATTTAAATGTCTGATCAAATCATCTAACAAAATAGTAGAAAGTGCAAATGTGAAAATTGATGAATTTGCAGAAAGAAATGATGAAGGAAATTCCAAGGAACCAGAAGACTATGATGAATTTATCTATGTTCAACTGAGAAGTCCTACCGAGAAGACTGTTGAAGAAAATGAAGAGAATATCTAGTTACTGAGTGATGAAGAAGATCATACAGAGCCTACCAAGCCTGTATTAGCCAAGTATGTCAAAAGACATCATGCACCAAGTCAGATTATAGGAGATAAGGATGATCCAGTGATGACAAGGAACAAACTGAGACAAAACACATGCTTGATATCTGAATTTGAACTGAGAATAGTAAAAGAGGCATTTAACAGTGAAGATTGGGTAAATTCTATGACAGAAGAGATTGATCAAATCAAGAAGAATGACACATGGACACTAATCCCAAGACCAAAGGACAAAAATGTAATCGGTACAAAGTGGATTTTCAGAAACAAGCTAAATGAAAGGGTGAAGTCATTCAAAACAAAGCAAGACTAGTTTGCAAAGGTTATGCACAAGAAGAAGGAATTGATTATGGTGAAACTTTTGCACCTGTTGCTAGACTTGAAGGAGTAAGAACATTGTTGGCCTATGCTACTTTCAAGAACTTCAAGATATATCAAATGGATGTCAAATCTATATTTCTGAATGGAATATTAGAAGAAGAAGTTTTCATTGAACAACCTAAAGGATTTGTTGAAGACAATAATAAAGATCAGGTATGTAAATTGAACAAAGCTTTATATGGTTTGAAACAAGGACCAAGAGCATGGTATGAAAGATTGCACTCTTATTTGATTAAGATTGGTTTTATAAGGACAAGTGAGAACAACAACATGTACATGAAGAATGATGAAAATGGAATACTGATCTCAGCCATATTTGTTGATGATATTATATTTTGTGGAAATGACTCTTTATGCAAGAACTTTGGAAATGAATTGAGCAAAGAATTTGAGATGTCATTAATTGGTAAGATAAAGTATTTTATATGTTTACAGATACTGCAAATGAAAAATGAGATTTTCATTACTCAATCCAAGTACATAAAGGAAATCTTGAAGAAATTTGGAATGGATGATTCAAAACCAGTATGTACTCCTATGACTACCAACTGTAAATTATCTAAGATTGATGAATCTGCATCTGTTGATGAGACACTCTACTGATCCATGATTGGAAAACTACAATATGTTGTTCACAGCAGACCAGACATAGCACATGCAGTAGGTATAGTTGCAAGATTCTCTGCAGATCCTAAGAAAACACACATGACAACAATCAAAAGAATTTTTAGATACTTGAAAGGCACAGAGGATTATGGCTTAGTATATCAGAAAGGAAATGATTATGATTTAAAAGTTTATACTGATGCTGATTGGGCAGGCAACATTGATGACAGAAAAAGCACAAGTGGTGGAGCTTTCTTTTTAGGAGAAAGACTAGTGAGTTGGCTTAGCAAGAAATAAGGATGTGTTTCACAGTCAATAGCAGAAGCTAAATACGTTGCTACAACATTGAATTTTACCAACATTGCATCGATTAAACAACTATTGGAAGGTATAAATGAGAAAGTTACCGAGCTAGTAACTATATTCTGTGACAATACTAGTGCCATTAATATTTCAAAGAATCCTATTATGCACTCTAAAACAAAGCACATATCTATCAAATATCATTATCTTAGAGAAGAAGCTCAAGAGAAGAAAGTGGTGTTGGAATATGTTAGCAGAAAGGAGCAAAGAGCATATATCTTCACCAAGCCACTACCAAAGGACACTTTTGAATATCTCAGAAGTAAGTTAGGGCTCTTACCCCTATCTTCTACTCATTGATCGAGTTCAATGAAAGCATCAATCTGATGACTCTAATGAATATCTTTTTGGGAGTTGATGCTAGAGTTATACACTTTAGGATGTTTTCTAAAGGTGTACAGGAAATAATACAGGAAATATTTTAGGGAACAGGAATTGAAGACAAATGCTCTGACCGAGACTCAGTTGATACACAACAACAGGAAATAACTTTTTACAGAAAGAAATTATGTTTTAGTTCTTTACTTTTTGGCATTGTTGTCAAAGGGGGAGAAAACTAAGAGAAGACCTATCAGAGGAAAAGACTAAGAGAAAATTGAGCAGAGTACAGATTGGAAAGAAGACTGAGAAAATAGGAGAAGTCTAATGTATGGGGGAGAGCATTTCAGCATTTCAAAATCACAACAATCTGAACCTATTAAGGTCAAATCAATTGGTTTTGCCATCAATGCCAAAGGGGGAGATTGTTGGCAATATTGCATTATAATAGACAATGAAAGATTGTTGGCATTTCTTAAGAATATTGAGAAGGTTGTTGATGATTATGGATATAACTGATTAAAGATGTTTTACTATCTTGATATTATTATTTTGTCATTGATGTCAAGAAATTGATTTTCTAATTCAGTATGATGTTGCCATATCTTGAGAAGTATGATATGAAGATTATAAAGATGTCGGTGAAAGACACAAGAAAGAATTTGATGAATACGGGGATGAATAAGGTATTCAATGGGTAACTACTACTGAGTCAGACAATGATGAGATCATGATGTTTTAGATTGTTTTAACATCATACATATGTTGTAAATTGTAAAGGTTAATACTATACTATGTTATCAAGCAAAGAACCTAGTTGGTAAACCCTAAGGAACCTAGTCGGTAAACCCTAAGGTTATCGCTATCGGTTAATGAAGGAGGAATGTCTACTGAGTGAAGTTTAGTATTCACCGAGTTGTTACCGAGTTGTAACCAAGCTATAACAGAATACATTAAATGTTTACATGGGGTATTTAATGAAGGAAGCTGATGAGCTAGAGTAGATCAAATGATTGGTGAGTCGTGGAAGAAGTTTGTTAACGAATCTAAGGCAATGGAAAGTCGGCATGAAGATCTACAGCTCAGATTGAACTGCAATACCTTGGCACAAGTTCCAAGACTATTATGCAATTTCCAAGGCGAGGTAAAACATTTTCAGATTGAAAGATGCATTGAACCTAGACAAGATTGAAGATCTAATGGCTATGATTGATCATGGGAAATGTGATCAAGGAGATTAAGCGGTTACCTAATTGTTTATAAATAGGAAACTATTGATAAACAATGTATGCGGGCAAGTGTATGCACAGGAATGCTACATAGTGATTACCGAGCATAGAATCTTGAAGACTTGTTTGAATAATAGAGTATAGAAGCCCAGCAGATAGACATGATTAGTTCTATGTCTAGATTGTATTGAACAAATAAGAATCTGCTTTAGCATTTTAGATGTGAAGTTGCAGATAGATTTTATTATTGTTATTTTGTGAAAGTGATAGAAAATCTCTTAACTGAGTGGACTTAACAGTCTTATATGTAAATCCTCTAGCAAGGTGACATTTTTATTGAGTGTTTGAAATCCTTTAACAAGGTCACTTCTAACAAAGTGAAGATCCTAACAGATCTGAGGGAAATCCCTTAATCGGGTCACATCTAGCAATGTGTTTGTAATCTTTAACAGGATTTGATTTTAATTGAGCAACTCTAGAAGAGTATATTTCTTAGTGGGTCCGAAATCCCACAATGGTTTTTCCCTATTTGGGTTTCCATGTTAAATCTAGTGTTATGAGGTTTATATTGTTCATATGCTTTTGAGTTTGCATGTTTGACAGTTTGGTTATATGACTGATATATGTTACCAAGGTTGAATCTGATGTTTTTATGGATGATTAAGTTTGTATGATTCACCCCCCCCATCTCATCTTGTTGACTATTGGATCTATATTTATATTGATCATATTGATTAACCTTTTAGATGCATTATTCTTGTTTAAAAGTTTAGGCAAACACATAAAGTCATCAAGGGCATAATCCAATAAAGCATGAGCATAGTGATTGAAAGGCTTATCTTTGGACTCAAAAGGAGACATAACATCATAGAGAGAATCATGGGAGTCAACCATGTTTCTAGATCTAGTGGAGGAGTTGATAGGAATGTACCTATGAGAGGGATCATTCAACTTATCTTTTTCATCACCATGAAATGGCATACTAACAAGTTTGATTAATTTTTTATAAAATGAGGGTTTAGAAGGCTTAGGATTCAAAAAATCATCTAGAGATTCATCTAATTCATCCTTACTAAACTCATAATAAAAAAAATTGCATACATCATCAAAATTATGAACATCTTGCAAATAAAAATCTAACATTTTGGAATGAAAATTGCATGAAACTTAAACACACAATGCAAAGAAAATGAAAGAAATCTATCTTTTTTTTTTCTATGTTTTGAAAGAAAATGAAATAAAATAGATCTATATCTCATAATGAATTCAATGAAAATGAAATTGGATTCACGTCAAGCTCACCAAATATGTGTAGGGTATAAAGTGAGACTAAGTATGAAAACCCTAATCCCACTATCATACACACTCATGGAAGACGAAAGAGCCTAGGGAGGTAATGCACTTCAGATACTTCTTATGAGAAAGAGAGAGCCATGGATTACCTCTTAGGTTTTTTATTCCTTTGCTATAAATGAGAGAGAGGAATGATGCAAAAATGCAATCTAACCTAGAATGCAAGTAAGCAAGCAAACCATTATCTAAGAATGTAGATATAAAAACAATTGATATATTGTTGAAAAGTACAGATCAGAAGGAAAAATTAGAGGTGTACCTATGTCTGAAATTTGAGCAAAAATTTCTGGGACCAGGGTGCCATGCCACTATCCTAATTCTGCACTTCTGGAGCTACAACTAACAAGATGGATTATGGAGCTTGCAAAGTACTATTTTGCCAGACCCTGCTGATAGAGGATAGGACCATGGTGCCATGCCACTGTCTTGGGAAAGACCAGGGTGCCATGCCCCTACCCTTGGGGCTTTTGCTGAGATCTACAACCTAGAACTATCCTTGTGTGCTCTTCCAGTCCCAAAACTTCCAACAACAGTCAGATCCAAACTTGTACCTGATGCTGAAAAATAGGGTTTGGAGTGGCTATATAGGGGATTCCCTTAGTCAAACCCCTATGTTGGTGATTTCCACCTCCACAAGTAGCCTATATTGTACTAAAAATGTGTGTGAAAGATCCTAAAATGAAAGCAAACAATCTAGAGCAACCCTAAAGAGTAAACCCTAATTGCTTATAATTGACAAAGTAAATGTTCTTCCACAATGCAAAGTGATCTAAAGCATGAATATGAATCAAAATGAAGCTTATGCAAAGACATGAAAACAATATGAAACCATACCCAACCCCTAGGGAGAGGTATAAGCCGATCGTCAGTCGGTGATCTCCTATTGTTCTTCTACATCTTCAAAAGCCCCCAATTGATAAAATGATGCTTGATGAATGTTTGATGGATGAATGTTGAATGTTGTTGAATACTTCAAAGATCTACTCTTTTGCTGCAAAGAAGGATCCAATACTCCAAAAACCCGCTCTTATATTCTTAGAAGAAGACCCCTTCAAATGAAGAAAGAGAGCTCTTAAGTATGAAACCCTAGATCTTAATTTCATGTTTAGGCTGACCTAGGATTTAAATTTCCTGCCAATCTTTTGGGGTTAAGCATTATTATATCATAGGATTGTGCTCCCAAAATTTTGGGAAAAAAGTTGAGGACCATGTGCATTCCAGCCACGGTCCGACCAACTTTTCACCAAATTTTTGGGGCCATTAGATATGATGATATTAGAGCGCATCCCAAAGTTACAACTGATTTCAAGATGTTTTGATATGTGAAATATGTTGGAGTTGAGAAAATACAACACCACAGGAGCCCAAATACAATGAAATCTCTATGAATTGGACAAATAGAGAAAACCACATGGGAACAAAACTCTAATCCAAAAAGAGATGGAAAAGAACACCACTGAAGCATGAAGAACCTGTAAACACTGTCGAAGAATAACTGTTGATCTGAAAAACATCCACTGAAATAGAACATGACTAGGTAGAGAAGATTGTAATCTGTTTGAGTGCCCTCAAATGACACTACTCGAATCAGAAGGCAAATAAGGCAAAAACAACTAAAATCGAAGATACAAATAGCATGAAAACACCAAAGCCTGAAGAGATGATTAATCAAACCATGGAAGCATTAGAACCAACATGACAAACCTCCCCATAATGCTGAAGAGGGAGAGGGACAGGAACACTGAAAAGAACAACCAAGATGAACTGCATGATGAAGAACTAGAAACATCAAAGGTGCTGAGAAAAGTACATGGTGCAGGTTGAAATTTGCTTTAAAAAAAAAAGAAAATCAAAAAGCAAAAGCGCGAGAAAAAAAACAAGGATTTCAATTTTTTTTTTTCAAAAATCATTTTGGGGGGGTTCCCCACAGTACACAGGGTACCATGGGCCCCCCTAACCTTGTCGCTGCCATAGCTCTAACCGCCTCGGGCCCCGCTCTGTCGGCCCTCCAATTGCCACCGGCCCGACCCCCACTGGCACTGACTCCGACCCCCTGCCCTACCGGCACCTCCCTGCGGCCTCCTTCGCGCCACAATGCTAGCTTCTTGGCCCTTGCCGCTGACCTCCTTGCCTACGGTCCTGTCTACACCTTGGCCTCACTGCCTAGCAAAGCCGCCACTACTGCTGCTCCCTATAGCCCTGCCACCGACCGGCTCCCCGTAGCTCTACCCAGGTTGCTCCACCAGCGGCTCCGGCCAACTCCCAACCCCGCCGGCTACCACCGCCGCCGTCGAAAACTACCCTAGCTAGTAGTGCCCAGCCACCTAGCCACCGGAGCGCCACCAGCCTACCACCAAGCTGCCACTAGAGTGCTGCTCCCTAGCCACCTCTGCCCGTCAGAGCCACCAGACTACCTTTTTTGCCTCTTTCAGGGGGGGTTTGGTTTTTTGGCCTTATCTTGGGCATATAGAGTTGTTTTTTCAAAAACAAATAGGCATCGGAAAGCTGATTCTGAGCTGGACCTCGTAATGTTGGTAATTTTTTTCTAATTTTGCTGTTTGACTATGTTTTTTTCTAGTCAAAGTGAGGTCTCTTTTTTGCACTCCAGGAGACGTAGAATGAGCATCCAAACTCCATTTTTCGAAAACTTTATATTTTTGGAAAGCATGTGCTATTTAATTTCCAGCCATATGAGTTTTATTTTTAGATTCTACTCCATGCATATTTTATTCAATTTTTTTCTTTTTAGCACTCTGGTGGATATCTTGGTTGTTTCAGGTCTTGGGATCTCTTCTCTTGGTAGGATGTCTCTATTTTGGTTCTCGTTTCTATTTCTCATCTTTTTATCATTGTAGCTTGTATTTATAAAAACATACTAAGATAAAGTGCCATCATGAATTGTTTACTTGGGATCTTGCACATCTTGTGCCTTGTTGTACATGCACTATTGATAAGTGTCATGAGGGGGTTGATGTTTGCCTGTTGTTTACCATCTTCCTTTGTCCAATGAGTGTTCCTTCCATGACATTCACCTCATGATGTGTATCAAGTGAGTGTTCCTTCCATGACACCATGTACTTTTCTCAACACCTTTGATGTTCCTGGTTCTTTGTCATGCAGTTCATCTTGGCTGTTCTTTTCAGTATTCCTGTCCCTCTCCCTCTTCAACATTATGGGGAGGTTTGTCCTATTGGTTCTAATGCTTCCATGGTTTGACTGATAAGCTCTTCAGGCTTTGGTGTTTGCATGCCATTTGTAGCTTCGATTTCAGTTGATTTTGCCTTATTTGCCTTCTGATTCGAGTAGTGTCATTTGAGGGCACTCATACAGATTACAGTCTTCTCTACCTGGTCATGTTCTATTTCAGTAGAGGTTTTTCAGATTAGCAGTTATTCTTCGATAGTGTTTGCAGGTTCTTCATGCTTTAGTGGTGTTCTTTTCCATCTCTTTTTGGAGTAGAGTTTTGTTCCCATGTGGTTTTCTCTATTTCTCTAGTTCATAGAGATTTCATTGTATTTGGGTACTTGATCAGGCCTTGTTGCCGAGACCCATCTTTTCTGCTTTCAGTAGCTGTTCTAGGTTTTAGCTTCTCCCTAAGTCTAGCTTAAGGGGGGGTGTTAGAGTATTCAGGTATTTACTTGATTAATTAAACAATATTTGTTTAATTATTTAAGTTCCCTTTATCTCTTTTACACTTAAGCTAACTTTAGGTGCATAGTAATTAATTCTTTTATTAATTATTATGTGCAAACCTAGGTTTTCCCTTTTAGGGTTTCTTGACCTATTAAAGGTTGAGTTCTTTCTTTTTATTGTAAGAAGGGTTATTATTGACAATACATTTTTTTGGAGATTATTGAGCTCTCATCGTTTGGAGCATATTTTTCATGTGTTTTTGTTCCTTTTGTGATTTGCTTCCTTGCTTATCCTTGTAATAGGTTTTTCAGCTTGCAGAGATCATTTGGGCTCCTGTGGTGTTGTATTTTCTCAACTCAAATAAAATCGGGCCTAAATGATCAAAATAAGACATAATTAGGGTTTATGATTAAATGATTCATTGGATGAATAAGATGAAAAGGGGCACGCTTAGGGTAAAGGGCCCAACTTTATAATGTGTAAAGTTATGAAACATGACCTTAGATTTAATTAAATTAGTTAATTAAATGCTTAAAGGAGAATTATAAATGCAAGATGCAAGACACACTAAGGAGGGTGCTAACCTAAGTGTGAAATTGTACCACCCTAGCAAGGGTATACAATTTACGACACTACAAAAGGTAATTATGATTACTATGAATACTCATTTAGAAATGATTTGTTAGGAAAAATAAAACCGTCTCTTTTTATTTTTATGTTATTGTCTTCTAGACGTTACATTATTAATTTAAATTAGAAATATTAAATTACTATATTTCATTTCAAAATGTAATTATTTTTATTTTTAATTAAATAATATATATATATTTATTATTGTGAATATAATTTATATATATAATAATATATAGTGGTATTTATATAGTGTGAAGTGGAAAATTTGGGACTTAGCAAATTCACCACATAAAAGGGGGAAATCACTTAGTCGATTTTCACTTGGGGGACTTTACTCTCAAAAGAGGGGGATGAATACACTAGATCCAATCCTAAATGATAGAAGAACTGAATACAAAGTAGATTTATTGTGTTTGGAATTTGTTTGACCCTCTTTTGAAAGTTGAATAGATAAAGTGCTGAAAATAAAGATAAAATAGGCGAGAACAATGAGCTACAGATTTGGGATCTAGTTGTGTACTTGGATTTGAGAAGTTTGAGATGATTCAAAGTTGTTATGTGAAATTTGCCAAAAGTTGCAAGAACCGTGTGTCCAGACCAGGTCACCCCCAACTTGGTCCTCTGAAATTTCCATGCGTAGAAAAGGGTTTTTCTGTGTTTGCAAATAAAGCTTAATTCTAGAAGTACAACTATACACCTACTTCCTACACATAGAAAGAAGAAGAAAAGGGGTTTGCCTAAGTCAAACCCCAGTTTGGAATCAAACTTGAAAGAATTACTGCAAATACTTGAAATAAATGATGGAAAGGTATACCTTTAGATCTGCAATAGATGCCGATGAAGCTTTGCTTCTTAGATGTAATCACATATGTTGTATGAAATGACATGAACATGGAAAAAACCTAACACACACAGGTTATTGCAAATAAATTATGTAATGTTGCTCCAATGGATAGATGAACAATATACAGTCTTGAGGAATGCTAGATGATGAGTGCTTGAATGCTTGAATGTAGTCTCCTTGCCTTCTCCACTTTGTCATGCTATCTCTTCATGATTGATTGATTTGGAAAATGAGAGGGGAAAATCTCCTTATATACTTGTCTTTCATCAATTGTTTAATTTTCTAACATAGGTAAACACGGGGAAGTAATTTCCCTCTCACATTTGAGATAGGGCCTAGGGGCTAGAATAGGTCCTGATTAGGGAGGACCAGGGTGTGGCACCCTGGTCCTGCCCTAATTTAGGCAAGGGACAAGGGTCTATTGAAGTTTTAAGATAGAAAAATGAAGTTTGGTTGCATATGGGAGGCATAAACAGGTCTCGATCAAGCATGGGGATGAGACCGGTAAGGTGAGGGCCCATAATGCGGTCAAAATTGCAAGGGGTACAATTTTAGGATGCTACATATAGTTTATTAGAATTTATTAGATATATACAAAGCTAAATATATAATGTTATTTATATAAAATTGAAGGTTTGAAATAAATTTTTAAATTAAAAAACTATATAAAACTATATTTTAAAAAGTGTCAAACTACTTAAACACCCATGTAGGCCGATTGCATGAGTTGTAACTTATGTTTTGTAAAACAATAACAAAAGAAAAATCAACAAAGCTTTTGGAGGGAAATCCCAAAAGGACTTGAGGCATTTCGAATGCCTGAAGGAGCACGAAAATAGAGATAGGAACAATACTTCATGGGGATAAAACCTAAGAAAAACATTGCCAATTTATAGTGGAGCAATTAGAAGGAGAAACTTGCTGCAACTTTTGGGCTAATATATTTGCATTTTGAGTAATAATATTTGGTGATATTTACTAGAAAACAACCTCAAAGTACAAATGTATTAGGGTCACAATCCTAGCAAAAAATTGGGGCTTTTTGACCAACAAATATGAGTATTGTTCTCTTTAGTTATTCAATATGTACATATTTCTTTGTGAATTCTTAGAATATGGCATATAAATTGATGAATATGTGATGTTTCTAGTGATTTCCAAAATTTGATTTTGATATCTATAAAAGGTTGCATTCTTATTATATATGTATGTAAGTATTCTTACATACACATGTGTGTGCGTGTACATATGTGTTTTGGGTGAAAAATTAGGAATTAGGGTTTCAATTAAGACAATTAAATTACCAACTAACTAAATTAACCCAATACATTGAAATATGAGTGAACCTAATAGATCTAGCCACAATCCAAATAAGGAAAGAGTTGAAATTCTGATTAGATTCTTTGGTTGTTAATAGTTTTCCTCTTTCTTCATTGAAATTGGAAGGTAATTGTGAAATTAGGGTAAAACAATGAATAATTGAAGCAAATTATCAAAAACACGCTACTACAAATATTCCATGGAGCCACAAATTGAGATCTAGACAAAAGAAGATGTTTAGAAGGTCTATTCCTAGAATTTTGGCCTAATTTTTTGGGACCAAATAGTACAGATTTGCCTTGGTCCTTCAATTTTTCTTTTGTCAAAAGTTGAACTTGTTCGTCACTGTCATCTCTATCATAATCTCAGAGTACAACTCTTGAACCTATTTCTTTCACATAGAAAGAGTGAGAAAGGTGTTGTGGATGAGGGTTTCACTTAGGTCAAACTTCAGTTTAGGAATTAACCTTGAAATTGAAACATGAATTAAAATAGAAACTGCTAAATGCTTTCCTTTTGAGGGAAAGGCCAAATCTGAATTAAAAATTCTTGTAATTAAAATGTATACCTTGATGAAGTTTTGTTTGATCCTCATGCAAAGGTTTTAGGGTTTCATGTAGATTGTCTTCAAAGAAGATTGATCATGGATGCCATCTTGAATGCATATACTTGACTTCACTTCTACTCCAATGTTGATGAATGACTAATTGCTTGCTCAATTGAATTTTCTCTAGTGTAATTGAGATCTTTATTCTGGTTAGGTTTTCAAATGAGAGGGGTAGACCTTCTTTAATACTTGAATGCCCGAAAATTAATTAAATTTTTGGAGTAGGCCAATATGGGATCAAATTTCCTGCTCACTTAAGGTGACTATTGTGGGAACCCAAAATGGGCCCTAATTGAGAGGACCAAGGTATTGGGCACCCTAGTCTAGTCAATAAAGACTCAAGCTTGGAGGAAAAGAAGAGAAGAAGGTGAAAAAGTAGGATTCTAGGTGGTGTGAGAAGAATAAAAAAAGGCATTGGGCATCGAAAGCCAAAGCACCAAGGTGAGGTCTAAGCAAGAACAAAATTGTATGTAGATACAATTTATGATGCTACATTTAGCCCCCACTTTAGTGGGAGTATGAGACTAAGCATACTCATAGTAAAGTACAAATTCACATTGCAAAACTTTCACCAAGATATCAAAGAGATAAGACACACTAAGCCATGAGGACTTTAGGATCTTACTACTTTAATGCGAAGATAAAAGGGACAACACATGAAAGGGAAAGAGAGCACATGACTGAATTGGCCTAGTAATAATTTCTTACTATGAGTCATGAAAAATAAAAAATACCAAATTACAAGGCAAAAGGCTTAGTTTGCAAAGTAACTTGAGTATCAAAAACATGTCATGGTGTGTGAATAAAGTATAACATTAAGCAGAGTGTATGATCCCATGTTAAAGTGATTGCATTAACCTTATCAGGAGCAATTGCTTTAAGGTAGCATGCATCCAAAAGACAAGAACTTTACCACAATGAGATTCCCCTAAGAAAGGACAAATCAAAGGATAATGGTAACAAAAACACATAGGAAAAAGCATATAAGGGATCCACTAACTCTGGGGTTAGTATGCTTTTATGATAAATAATATATATCAAGAATATTTGTATTGAATTGACCTCATCCCCCAAAGGTAGTGGAACTATGAAAAATAATGGAAGAAGAGTACACAAGATAATAAAAAAATGTCTTTTTGGGTCCACATGGAAGAGACCAAAAAGAGATCTCAACTCTTTGCATCATCCTTAAGTAGATAATACAACACATAACATATAAAAGAATTGAGATACAAATAGAATAATGTCATAGCGGATTATACATCTTCATTACCTTGCACCAAAGGAGTAACAAGGGTTGTTCAAAAGGACATAATAGAACACAAAAACATATCAAGCAACACATCAAGGGGAAGCACATTACGAACTAGAAAACACACAAAAGAGAATCCACGACATGAATGAAACTAGTCACGTAAATCATTTGCCTCCCATTCTTGTTAAACATTATTTAGGTATGGTGGAAAAGATGCAAGAGGAGATGAATCAAGAACATTAGATGGAGCTACAACGAATTCCAAACAAGGACCATGCTCTAATAATGAGTCACATTGTTTTTCACTTGGAGCTAGGGTTAATGCTTTGAAAAAATGTGAACATAACTCATGATTGAGCTCAAAAAGATCATACATATCATCAAAATCATTAGAATAAATATTGTTAGCATGAACAACATTATCATCATCCATATGATCATCTATATTAATAAAAATAGGATCTCTAACATGAAAAGAAGTTGAACCATCATTTTTCTTAAGCATTTTTAATTTAGGTGATTTGAGTTGAACTTCCTACCTAGGATTAGATGAAGGTTGGACAAATGGGACCAAGTCAAAATTTGGTGTCTTTAGAGAGGAAATGGTTTGGGAAGAAAGCTTGTGAACCTAAGCATAGCATCTTTGTTAGTGTTCACTCACATAATGATTGCTTTTAGTTTTAGTCAAGACTTGTGAAGGTTTAGGATGAATGAACATAGGCTTCTTTTCTTCCCTTATAGGGGGAGGAACTAAAAAAAGTCAAATAGGTTGAGGGAGACTTGATGCCAATTTCTTTCTTTTGTAGGAAGGAGGTAGGACTAAGGCATATATAGGAGGAATAGATGGTGTAGGAAGAATACCAAGTCCATTATGAGGAGGATGAATATCCATGGGGGTAGGGTCTTTAGGTTTACTCAAGGACATGATCATATCATTTCTCCATTTTTGATAAGATAAGAAAATGATGTCATTCTAAGGCTTAAGATTTTAAATTTGTTTAGGCTAAAAGTAATCAAGGGTGAAATTTGCATGCTTCACAATGGGTTGGTAAAGGCTATGGTTAATTGTTATGATAGTATCATTATGAGGTAATTTCAAACATTTATGAATTGTAGAAGGGATAACTTTCATGAAAGAGAGCCAAGGGTGTCTGAAGTTCACACAAAATTGATTCAATCTAGGAATAATAACAAAGGTTAAATCTAAGCACTTAGTACTAGCCTCAACATGAAGAGTAATAGAACCAATAGTAGGGCAAAAGAAACCATCATACACCTTGACCACAACATCAGATTTATCATATGTAACTTGATGCAATATTAAAACATAAAGATATTCTTCAATGATCACATTCACCACACACTAGATCAATGAGCATCCCTCATGAGAGTTTATCTTTAAAATGCATAGTGATATATAATGGGCCATCGGGTGCAACAATAGTCTCACTAGGATCAAAACTAATGTATAAGTATTTTAGAGATGTAGGTTTTCAACAAGATTCACAACATTATTAAATTCCATACCAAGTTCATTAGGAGAAAAATCAAGAGACTTAGATTCAACAACATTGGTAGAATGAGAAGGAAACAAATTGGTAAAGATTTTGAAATTATGATTAGGAGAGCTACAGATTTATTCCCTTTTTCATTTAAAATAGCTATGGATATAATATTGATATCAATGAATTATTGGATCTTATTTCTCAACTCGTTGCACTTCTTAGTATCATGGCTAGGTTGATGATGATATTGAAAAAAATGCTTTAGGATCATGGTAACATGGCCATGGTTTGGAAGTGTCAGTTGGATTGATGGGAGGAAGTTGCAACACATTAGCATTCATTAGCCTCAACATTATACTATGTAAAGACTCAAAAAGACGAGTTAATTATTTTCTAAAGTATTTGGATAAATGAGTCACGTCTGATGTCATGGTTGCCACTTGAGTGTTGATGTTGTCATTTATCTTGATGAAACCTTTGTTGGGTTCAAACTTCAAAACCCATTGTTGAGCATTCTCATTCTTATCAACTGAATCCATTGAAGAGGATGATTTGAATTGACTCAGTTGAATTTAATAATCATGAAGCATTGCAAAAAATTGCATAAAAGAAGTAAAATTAGAAAATAGAAGCTTATCTCCAATGTGTCTCCAATGTCTTTTTGTAAACTAGCAATGAAATTCTTTGAACATCATGATCCAACACTTGATAAGCAATTTGAGAATGCAAATTTTTATATCTATCAATAAAATCAATCACTTTTTTCTTTAACTCCTTTCTTACAATAAATCAAATCAGTTAAGGTAATCTTAGGACCAATATTATTTTGAAATTGTTAAATGATAGAATTATCTAATTGTTGAAATGAAGTTGTTCATGAGGAAAATCACTACACAAAGTTTGAAATGTCTTCACATGAGCCAAGGGGTCACCAATTCTATTATACAATTCCAATTGAGGGACTTCCATATGCTTAGGAAGGAATTGCATGGACAATGTCATTAGATATTAGGCTCAATACATCAAATATGGGAACATTGAATATAGATTGAGTAATGAAATCCAATTGATGTTGTAAGGATGTAATAGTTTGGGATAAGTTATTGATGGTTGATTTGGTGGATGGATTAAAATTGGACATATTGGATTGTGATGGAGGAGTAACATTTTTGTATGTAGGTGGAGGTTGATAATATCGAGGGGGAACATTATGGTATGTTGGTATGGGAGATAGTTGTGACACAAATGGAAGAGTCACAAAAGGAGTTATGTAAGAATATTGATCAATAGGATTGCCCCCATGTATAACATGTGTAGGATTAAAATTTTGTGTGGAACTAGTCATGATAGAAGATGTAAATATAAGAACACTAGGCAAGGATGCAGACATAGGAATAGAATGGCTAACTTGACTAGTGGCTTGAGAGTAACCAAAGACTTTGGAATAAATTTTCATTGGCATAATATTAGTGTAAACCATATGAGAAAGGCCACACAACAAATCCACACCTATCTTATCACTTTGCACCATTCTTTTTAATCCTTCAATCAAGGTATTTACCCCATGTTTTGGGTATCGTTGACTTATCTATTGTTATTTTTTTTCAAATTCATTGTCAATCTTCTCCAATTGGTTAATAGTAACCCTAGTTAGTGATTCTTCTACATTATGTGAAGTATGATAAAAATGAGGATAAGTGATGTCATTTGTTGGATTATAGGAAACACCAACATTCTCATGGAACAAGTTATCCAACTGAGACTCCATATCCTTAATGTTTAAACCTTGGGAAGCCTTAAGCCTACAACTTCTTCTCACTAGAGTGTTGTATGTAGGACTAATGGTAATAGAAATGATGTACAAAGGAGGAAAAATTGGATGCAAAAAGTGAAAACTATGATTGAGCAAAGCAATTCTTTGTAAAAATGATTGTTTAACCAATTAATTAAGTAATCTGAATTGTGATTTTGAATATTAGATGCCTCTAAATCTGAACATAACATGTCATAACAATCAAATCTAACAATATAATTGAAAAATTATACAACCCACAAGTCAATTTTAGAATAATAAATGAGGGCTTTTGTGAATTCAACAACTAAATTTATGTAATTCAATTGTAAATAAGATATACGAGTGCAAAAATTAATGTTAAAGTGCATACAAATCAGATCTAAGACAATATAGTTAGAAAAAATCATATATGTATGTATGTATGTATGTGTGTATGTGATGCAGGAGCACTAGTCTAGTTCTTACCAATTGGGCAGTTTTCAGTGGAATTGCTTGAGAGTGTGGCATTTCTTCATGTTTGAGTGTTTAGCATTGTGGTTTTGGGTTTATTCCCTTGTGTTCGATGTCTTTATCATGTTTGAGTTTAATAGTATTTGGCTTTATTTTTGGTAAGATGTGGATTTCGGTATTGTCCCAATTGATGTGTTCTTACCAGTTAGCCCAACTGTATGATGAGCGAAGATGATTTTAGATTGTGGTTGATCTCCATAACTTGTGAATCATTGGAGGTGTTACTTTGGGCCTTGGCTAGTATTCCTAGAAGTTTGTTCATTGTTTTATGATTTGGAGATAGTTCTTAGTGATTTTAGCTGACATGTTACCATTGCACGCTTCATGAACCAGTTGGTCTTTGGGCCAACTTGATTGAGTTGTGATTATTTGTAGATGGTATAAATGGAAGTTGGTGAATCATTTGAAGACAATGGAGAGAAGCTAGAAGATCGAAGACAAATCTTGGAGATTGAGTGAAGATGTAGAACTAATGAGATTCTGATCCGGTAGGACTGAGGCCAGAAGGTTGAGGTTCAAATTAGGAGAGAACCGATAGACTATTACCAGAAGCTGATTTGATATGTGGATGATCTGCGGATCTTGTAATTGCATTGTAAGCATTGTTTGTATCCTAGACTATGATCCAACATGTAGCATGTATAATTCTTTAGATTGTAATAAGATTCATTCACATTGTTTACCGGTTATGTGTTCCATGTTGTTACCAGTTGTTCTTCCTGCTGTTTCTGGCACCTTGTTACCTTGTTATCTTCTACATTGAATATCTATTCTTGTAGTTTGGACATTTTGTTAAGCTATGTTTGGAGATGTTATATTATGGATTTGGTGCTCTAGTTTGATGAGGAAGTTGTGTTTACAAGTATGGTTGATAGTGTTTGACAGTGTTCCCGTGTGAAATGCATGTTTCACATTTCTCTGTGTTATAGTTTCTAGCATTTTATTTCTGGAATTAGGATGATAATTTTATTGTGAGGATTTAGGGGGGGTGGGGTGGTGGATTAGTAATAAGGATAAAATGATACTTTTCACCAATCTGCAAAATACTTCACAAAATAGTTCATAACCAGTACCAATAGTTGTTTAAACAATCTCCCAATCAGTTTTACTAAAACATTACCAGTAGCTACTTAAGTGTTCATCATTAAGAAAATATAGTAAAGACATCAAATGAACAACTCAACAATCCATCCACAACATGAACACAAGGATTTTTCACGTGGAAACCCAAATGGGAAAAACCACAGTGGGAATTTGTACCCACAAGATTTGCACTCTTTTAGAATGAGCCCTATTAAGAGCCTAGCTCAGTTAGGAGTTTTACAACAATGTCCTATTAAGAGAATACCCTATTAGGAGTCACTCGATCAAGGGATTTTACAACTTAGCCCTGTTAGGAGTAACCTTGCTAAAGGATTTAAACCCAAATTAATGAGTCACTTGGTGAAGGGATTTACAAGATCAGGCTTGTTAGGACTTACCCGATTAAGGGATTTTAATGCTACTGCAACTATTAGGAAACAACAGATAAATGATCTGATCAATGCACTCTCTTCTTGCTAGTACAAATCCATTAAATCTCTAATCAGCTTCACACATGCAAAGATCTCAGTTTGGTTCGACACACTCTTCTTCTCTGATCACCGACACAAAATCTCATCTGAAACTTGACCTAAATATACTTTACAATTAGGTCAGTTACTAAACCCTAACCTAAAATGAATTTACATCATAGATCATATCGGATCATTACAAACAATTACAGTTCATCATACAAATCATTACAACAAATTTCAAGACAATTATAGTTGTTGAATGATCATAACATATCACCGCATATCGATCCGATAAGCTATCAAACCCTTATCACATTCTACTAAGCACTTTACTGTTTCCCAAGAAATTCAATCCTTGTACATGCTTAAATACAATCTTATCATCACACATGGTTTCTGACATGTCATCACTAAGTAATGAACATGATAAGATTCATTGCCAAACCATAAAACATTACTGGTCAAAAGATCTTGATACCAGTTCTCAAACCCTGCACTAAATATACAACAATCAATTACAAACATGACTTTTGACTCTCCAAACATGTTGCAGTTACAACCATAGACTAATTACAATGTCATAAGCATACATTTCAAACTGCAACACCTAACTCAACACCAATCTCTACTGCAACCATCTCCTTCTTTGATCCTACTTACCGATTGACTGCCACTTAGCGGTTTTGTTGTCCAACTCAATCCATTTCAATCTATTGTGGGTTATAATAAACCGATAGACTTAGATAACTTAGATGACATACCAAACATAAACACACATGGTTTCTATCAATACCAACACAAATAAATGATCATCATATCACAGTTATATCATTACCAATAATCCATCAATATATCATCACCAACAGTCCTTTATCGGTACACCATCATCTCCATCAGTTATGCCAATATGTTAACAAATAATGTCCTTAGCTTCATTCTATTTAGTTGGCACATGTTCTTGGGTTTTAGTAGCATGATTTTGAAGTTTGTTGGTGTTTACTCTAGGTTTGGTTGACCTTGGGTGTTTACACTCTACTTTGTTGCTTCGATGATTATGGACTTTTGTATAATATGTTTGATAATTATTATGGTCCTAATTAAGATGTGTTGTGGTCAAATTTACATTATTCTCCACCATAGAATGTTTAATGCTGACCCAATTTGAATTATGTTCAATTAAGTTGCACATCCAACCTTGGGAGACTTTGCATTTGAGAGGATGATATATATAGTGATGCTTAGATATTGTAATGGATATATACATGTGTGTGTATATGGGTGAAAGAAAATGGAATGTGATTTTTTATGAAAGAGGATCTATCTTTTAGATGGTTTCACAATTGATGTTGAGTTGGTGAAAATAAATGAGTTATGTGAGATTTCATGTGTTAGCTACCAAAATCAGTGAGTTGAAGATATCTACAGATCTTGCAGTTGCAGAAGTGCATTTGTGGTGGATTCACTCTTTAATCTTCTTCATTTTGGCAATGAGTCTTGCGACAATGAGCCTCTTCTTTCTTTATCTCAAGTAGTGAGCCCTCTAGTAGCGAGCCGTTCTTTGTAAAAATCACCTTAACTAGTGTCACCCTAATAGGTGCTTATATCTTGAGAATAACTTCTAAGTGGTATTTCTATTGGTAATTAACACTCAATTGGTTGGTTTCAATATGTTGTGATTGATGGCAACATGGAAACATGTTTCAGCTTGATATTTTGGGTAAGTTGTGTACCGATAGGCACTTCACAGACACTTCACTGGCACCAGCATCGACAGGTTGGAAGGAATTCACAGGTTACTGTCAATGCAGGCCGACATGATTTAGAATTAGGTTATTGGTATTGGAGGCTGACATCTTTTGGATCCGGCATCGACAATTGTTTTTGATAATCATGTATTTATGTTATTAAGCCGACATGTATATTCATATTGTAATTATCTTTGTAAGCCGACATAAGGCATGATGAATTGTAAAGGGGTATATTGGTTAGTTGGTTAGATCATTTTGATGTAAGGAAATGTATGAAAATTTATGAAATATTATATGAGAGTGTGTAAGGTTATGAAATGTAAAGGAGATGCAAAACATATGAGAGAGATCATGTATGTGAGGATATTTATGTAAGGGTTATTCCGGTAAGGGTTTAGGGTTTGAGATTGGAACAGACAGAGCTTAACCAGAACTGTGTTCAGGCATAGAAGATGCTATCTTTGAAGTTCAATCATTTCTCTGGATTGTAGTCTGGATTTGTATGTAATTAGTGAGGCTCCTTTTGTGATTAAGCAATGTGCTCTAGGCTATAAGCCTTCCTGCAAGTGCAGGCTCCTATATTTTGTAATATCTCTTCATATGGCTAGTGGATTGATATTGTGGGTCATAAATCCCACCGTGGTTTTTACTCTTTGAGGTTTTCCATGTATAATTCTGTGTGTTATGGTATTCATTTATGTGATTGGCTTATTGGTTTCTTTACTTCTTTCAATTCAATATGTACTAGTATACTGATTGGTGTATGCATGTTTTAATAAGGTTAAAATTGATCATTCTGACAGAACACTGATTCAACCCCCCCTCTTAGTGTTCTTGGATTCCAACAATTTCCCCTAACAAGTTTTTTCATGTAAAGTCTGGCATCTCATTGTGCATGGCGTGTTTGGTGTTTCATGTTCATATCTCTATGTGGATTATGTGTTAAAGTTAAGTTATTGTAGATCTTCTTTGGGAAATAAGTTTAAAATTTTAAACAATTGATTCACCCCCTCTTAGTTGTCTTGTGCGTTTTCATATTCAACAATGTATATGTGAATATATATGTATATGTATTTATATGCATATTCTTATGCATATGGATATGCATATGCATATATGTATGCATGATACATACTGTAATGGAAAAAATAATTAAGGTTTCACTTATTAAGGTAACAAAACTACTAATTTTACTTGAGAGACCACCACATTGAAAGAGGGATGAACATAATTAAAATTTTAGACCATTTCCCATTGGGATTAAGCCTAGATCTATTAGTTTCATCCCTCTTTCAATGTGGTGGCCTCTCAAGTAAAATTAGTAGTTTTGTTACCTTAATTAGTGAAACCCTAACTTTCACCATTACATCTTGGTGAACCCAACGTGGACCCGACATATTTCATCCTTAATTTGATGCCTTGTCTCATATCTGATTTTATAGACGTTTTAAAATTCAAATTTGCACTCATAAATTATATTTGCAATTGTATTACATAAATTTAGTGGTTAATTTCATATAAACCCTAATTTATTTGATCAAATTTGACTTTTGGGTTGCATAATTTTTCAATTACATATTCAGTTCTGATTGCTATGACATGCTATTTTCAAATTTAGATGTAGTTAATCATTGTTTATGTACTTGCATTAGTGAAAAAATTCTAAAAATTGCACATTGCTATTTCTTTTTGTCATGCATTTTGCATATATTATCATTTAAAAAAGCAAACTATTGTCATTCTATTTTCATTTAGTTAGTTTCATGATGCATTTATTTCATAGATGTGATAATGGCTTAGCCTCCCTTGTTTCACTCTATCTCTCTCCTAAGGATATTCCTACTCATGAGGATATTTTGGTGCAAAAAGTGACCATTAACACTTCTTTCAAAATTCTCCCTTCTAAGGATGAAGTTTTGATAAATAATGTTGATCTTTCTCCTAAAATGTGTCTCTTCCACAAGGATATCCTCGAGGAAGACTTTGCTACCTTTAATGAGTCATTTATTACCTATGATTTTGATTTTTATCCTCCTCATTATGACACACTAATAAAAGAGAAAAATTTGGTACAAGAGGATGCTCTTAAGCCATAAGAATTTAAGATATATGAAAATCCCCTTTATGAATATTTTGATGATTCATCTCCTATATTTTCTCTCCCTAAAAAAGACATATTAATGAAAGACGATATTATTAGCACTTCTCTTAATGATCTCCCTCTTTGGGATGAACAATATTCTCATAATATGTCCCTCCCCCATGAGATTACCTCGGTAAAAGAGGGCGATATGATCGACAATTACCTTAACATCACCTAACCTTCTATTTATTTCAACAACCTTCCCCATAGAGATAGAGCATCAATGAGATATGATTGTCCCTTTCCTAAGGTTTTCCATGAAGATAATTTAGAGAACGAGGACAATGTTTCTAATGTTCTCTCTCCTAAAGATGAATAACCTAATCAAGATTAAATCGATACCATTTATGTTGTTGAGAAGCCAAAGGGTGGAGTGAATCATCAACCTGAATACCATGCAGTACCTTACACATATAATAATTAAGTGTTTACTTAAGAAGTTAACAAGAACATACAAATTGAAGCACAATATACTTTGTTAGTTCCTAAAATCCTTTCTCTATTTTGGACAAATACACAATCTCCTACTAAGGATGTTCCTAAAGAAGAACTCTTGGGGGCTGATTGGGTATCATTAGATTTCACACCTTCTTTTTGTAAAAAATCTAAGATGCCTGAATTTGATACTCAAATTTTTTATCCTAACACATGTCTAGAAATTGACTAGGCCTCTTTAAACTTCAATCCAATTCTACCTAAGAGAAAATCCACTTTTGATCCTACACATGGATACAATGGACAAGTTTTAGGATGTGTGAAACAAAGTCTTAAAAGTCACGAGAAATCACACTTTTCTAATGAAAAGAAAGATTTCCAACCTCTTTCTTTGCCAAGATCCCTTCCTCCCTTCTCTTGTAAATTTACATATTCTCATTCCAATTTGGCATTACAACAAGACAATGTTTTGTCTGATCTTCTTCATGCCAAGTTAATTTCTCTTCTTTGGCCTAAAAGAAGAAGGAAATATAGAAAATATCTTGGAAATTCTTTTTCTTAAGAATATCATCAAATTCATGGCCATTCTACTAATGAATGTCAAGCTTTGCAAACTAAAATACAACATTACATTGATTTAGGTATCATTAAAAAAAACATGTGACAATAAATGACATATTTCGCATAATAATTTCAAATAAGATTCAAGTTTTTATTATGTTGCTCCTCACAATGTGACATTGTTAGCTTACCTATTGGGGGCTCATTGTAATTCATGGTGGTACAATTCCAGGAGAAATCATACTTAGTGAGCAACATTATAGTCTATTTATTCTTTCCCCTATGATTGGGGGGCAAGAATATTATCATATCTCTTTCCTGTTTCTAAGGTTTCACTACTTCTTTTATGGATTGTATTTTCATAGCATGATGTCCTTTCTTTCATAGAATTATCCTTCATGAGAGTACATGTGTGTTCCTTGGTTAAGACCTACTCCTTTCTTGAAATGATACCTCTCTTATGAATAATCTCTCCTTAGGGAATGTGTGATCCCTCATCCTAATTTTTCCTTGTCCTCTTGCTTGGGGGGAAAGGATGACATATTCCTTCTCTCTCTTTTGAATATTGCTTTTTCTTTTGTGTTGTATTTTTCATAACGTGATGTCCTTTCTTGCATATAATTATCCTTCATGTGAGTACATGTGTGTTCTTTGGTTAAGACCTATTCTTTGTTTGAAATGGTATATCTTATGAACAATCTCTTTGTGGAAGTTGTGTAATCATTCTCTTTGTCCCTTAGCTTGGGGGGCATTTATTTTTCCTATCCTTTCTAAGGATCTTCTTTCCCTTTGTTGAGTGGTGTTGTCTTACAATATGATATCATTCCTTGTGTGAAGTTGTTGTTTGCTCAAGGATTCTATTTTATACAAGAGGTGTGTATCCTTTACTACAACCTCTTTTACACTTGGAAATGTATATCTATTATCAAAAAAATCCTTCACTTTGGGTCAAAAGTGTTTCATCCTTCATAAAAAATTCCTTTAGCTAGTAATAGGAGGAAGCTAGGAATTCTTGTTCTCCTTCCCTTCCTTTGGTAGAATGTGCTATGTTTGTTCAATAACTCCTCTTAGGGGTAGATGTATTTTAAGAAAATATCTCTTCTCCTCCAAGGATTTCCTTTATACTTGATGCAAGATATCTCTTTTTCAACTATCTTATCCTTGCTTGGATGTATGAACATTGTTGCCTAAAAGGGTATCTCCTTGGTGTTGAAGGTGGGTATCCTTGTTTCTATCTTCCTTAAGGCATCAACATAAGGCTATGTTTACACCTTAAGGGGGGGGGGGGCATACATATCACCCTCTTTTTATTATATTATACTATATTTTTGCATGTCTTAAATGAGGTGTTCATTCTCGAAACCAGAGAAAACAAATTCTTAAATGAGATGGTTAGTGCTCAAAACTAGATGAAGCATTGATATATGTCTTTAACGGGGTGTACATTCTCAAAACCAAAGAAAAAAACTCTTACACAAGATGTCCTTGAAACCAGACATACATTTATCTTACACAAGGTTATACAACCTCAAAACCAGAGCAAACAAACTCTTACACAAGATGTTCCTGAAACTAGACACACATTTGCATTTTCATTTCATGTCTTACATAGGTTGTTGCATGATCGAAACCAAAGAAAACAAACTCTTATACAAGATGCTTAACGCTTAAAATCAAATAGTTGTATACACAATAGGATAAGTAAAACTAGCAAAACACAACGAGAATATTTTGTCTCTCTTCCCCAACATGGATCACCTAGCCAAACATAACTATCCCATGACATCCATGTCCTCTCTCGCTCTTCTTCTCATGGATCACCTAGATTAACACAAATAGAGTGTGATATACATGCCTCTTCCCTTTCTTCTCTCCATGAGATCATAGCTTTGCTATTTGTGGTTTATGGTTTGATGCATGCTCTTTCTCTTTTTATGTGATCACTTGTGTTCTTGTGACGACATTTAAAAGGATTATACTAGTGGTTGAGATAGTTTTATTATTGAGGTCTCCAAGAATAGTTGACTTGAGGTCTTGTTTTGGATTTTAGCTTTTGTTTTGTGTGTCTTTGCATGCAATTATGTGAGTTAAGATGATCCTAAGATTGGGGGACTTGGTTCCTCAAAATTAGTGATGTCTTATACTCCTTATGGTCTCTCTCCTAATTGATCCTCCCTCTTAGATCTATCTACTATACTATGAGTATTTGTGTAGGCTCATACTCCCGTTAAAGTGGGGGCTAAATGTGGCATTGTAAATTATAGCCAAGATAATTTACACCTCATGTTTGTGCCCCTACTTTAGTGTGTCCTATCATCATATTTTTCTAGGTTGTTTTGTGCATATTCTTTAAATTTGAGGCCATGAAAAACCTTTTGTGGGTCCTACCATGTGATAACCACCCCATTTTAATGTTGTTTTTGTCCTAATTGTGGTGGGACCAGGGTGTGGTGTGCCCTGGTCTAGACCATGATGCTCCAAAATATCATAGTCCCACCATAATCCAACATCAATTTGAAATAGGGTAGGGGCTATATCTCATTGGTAATAGTTGATCCTCATGGCTCTAAATGACCATTGGAGGTTGACATAATCAGTAATTTACCTAGAAACCCCTATATAAAGACATAATAACAATTTATTTTAAATATAAGTCTCGATCTACAAGCAATCTAATATTTGTGCATCTGTGAAGAATTGATTATCAAGCACTCTTAGAGATCTTCAAGGATGCATATTCCTCATTCAACCATTGTGGAGCAAAATTACACCAATATTATACAAGCATGTGTGTGTGGTTAAGGTTTTGTGCTTGTCATGCCATTTCATACAACAAATGCAATTACATTCAAAGAGAAAAGCATCATCATCAACAATTGTAGATTAGAGGTATATCTATCTTGCATTTATTTCATCATTTTCATTATTCATTCAAGGTTAATTCCTAAATTGAAGTTCGACTTAGGCAAGCCCCTATTCCCAAAAATTTCCCCCTTCTTTTTGTGTGCAGAAAACAAGTACAGAGCTGCGTTTGAGAGGGTCAACAAAGTCTACAGAGATGAACAAGTTCAACTTTTGACGATGAGAAATTCAGAGGACCACAACAAATGTAGATTTGTACCTGTTTCCTGCACACAGAAAGAAGGGAGAAATTGTTGGTATTAGAGGTCTACCTAAGTCAAACCTTGGTTTAGGAATTAACTTGAATGGAATAATGCACATACTAAAATAAATGTTGGATAGGTATACCTCAGATCTGAAATTATTGATGATGATGCTTTTCTCTTTGAATGTAATCACATATGTTGTATGAAATGGCATGACAAACACAAAAACTTAATCACACAAACATGCTTTCATGAGATTGGTATAATTTTGCTCCAAATGGTTTAATGAGAAATATATAGCCTTGAAGATCTCTAAAAATGCTTGATAATGAATGCTTCACGAATGCATAAATATTATATTGCTTGTTTATGGAGACTTAGATTTAAAATGAATTGATATAATGTCTTTATGTAGGGTTTTATAGGTAAATTACCAATTAGGACAACCTCTGACGGTCATGCAAATCCATGAGAATTAAATCTTACTTATGAGATATAGCCCCTATCCCACTTCAAATTGGGGATAGATTGAGTGAGACCATGGTGTTTTGGGGCACCATAGTCCAGACTAGAGCACTCTATGCCCTGGTCCTACCATAATTAGGACCAAAGTAATGTTAAAATGGGGTGGGTGTCCCATGGTAGGACCCACAAAAGGCTGTTCATGGCCTCAAAGTTGGAGAATGGGCACACACGAACCTAGAAAGGAGATGAAAGTAGGGGCACAAACATGAGGTGTAAATTGGTCTGGTGATAATTTATAACGCTACACATACATATACACACACATATATGTATGTATGTATATATCTATACATAAATACATACATACATACATACACATACACATACATATACATATACATATACATATACATATACATATACTTGTGTGTGTGTGTGTAAACGTATTGAATTTATATATAGAGATACATTTCTATTGTTTAAGATAAAAATAATCAAATTATTACAAAAATTGGCATCTCAATGGTTTTGATTTAAAACTCATCAATATAAATATAAATATAAATATAAATATAAATATAAATAAATAAATAAATAAATAAATATATATATATATATATATATGTGTGTGTGTGTGTGTGTGTGTGTGTGTGTGTGTGTAAAAGCACAAAGCTATGCCACACTTTTATAAAGGAAATGACCAATGCTAATTCAACTTTTTAAATTGAATCAATAGAAAGTGATATATATGTTTTTATTTTTGAAATGATGTAAACTAATAAAATGTATATTTTTTTTTGTATTTTATGTTTGAAAATTTTTAAATAAAGATTATTTTTATATACTTTCTTATAAAGTAAACACTATAATTTAGTTGCTAATAAAATGTTGAAATTGAAGTTACACGAGGTGTCATACTTTATATAGTAAATTTTACCTTTTTTTGTTCAATTTTTTTTGTGTATATTGATAACTTGAAACTAGTGCAAGAGCACCCAAAGACACAAATGAAGTGTAAAAGAGAATAATATCACCCATGAGGTGAAAATGATCATCTGAAATAAGTTGATAGTTTTGTAAGTCAATAAGACCCAATTGATGTAAGGCATTGTCATGATTGCATTTTATAAGCCACCATGGATAAATGACCATGTGGGTCAGTAGGAGTCTAGGAATGAGTGAGGTAAATAAATATTGGTCTTAGAAACATAAGACCAATCCTTGGAATAGGTCAAATACACCTTGGAGTTGCCAAATTTGAAAAGTGCAAGGTGACAACTTTTGTTGTCATTGCAAAATGTTGTAAAAAGGGATAAATAATCCTCCAACGGTTCCAAAGTTTGAAAAGTGGTTGGAAACCATTAGGGAGGCTATATTATGCCCACTTAGATTGATTCTAGGTTGTTGTTGGCATAGTTGTTGAAGATGAAATTTGATGATGTTTTGGAGTTTGGAGCAATAGAATATACTTGGAGTTTTCTAAACTTCTGTGTTTTTGCTATTCATTTTTGATCAGTACAGATTGGTGGATTTATGGACCAATTGAATGAGTTAGGGAAGTCTCTTACCTTTCATTTGAATCAATTCCAAGGTTTTGTAACAACCGGGTTGTAGGGATCCATCCAAATCTAACCAGACTGGTCACAAACCCTTGTGACACTTAGGGTATCACTGTAAAGATGTCCTTAATCTAACATTTTTACTAGAGTGATAGTTCTGATACTAAATGTTTAGTACAGATGCCAAGCTAACAAGATGAGAGGGGGGGGGGTGAATCATACAAACTTAATCTTTCATAAAAACATTAGATTCAGCCGCGGTAACATATACTTCAGTAAAATAACCAAAACTACTAAACTTGCAAACTCAAAAGCATATAAACATCATAAACCTCAGAACACTAGATTTAACGTGCAAACCCAAATAGGGAAAAACCACTGTGGGATTTCAGACTCACTCAGAAATATACTCTTCTAGAGTATGCTCGGTTAAAAGCAAATCCTGTTAAAGATTACAAAACACATTGCTAGATGTGACCCGGTTAAGGGATTTCCCTCAGATCTGTTAGGATCTTCACTTTGTTAGAAGTGACCTTATCAAAGGATTTCAAACACTCAATCAGAATGTCACCTTGCTAGAGGATTTACAAATAAGATTGTTAAGTCCACTCGGTTAAAAGATTTTCTGTTACTTCACAAAATAACAGTAATAAAAATCTATCTGCAACTTCACATCTAAAATGCTAAAGCAGATTCTTATTTTCTCAATACAATCTAGACATAGAACTAATCTTGTCCATTTGCTAGGCTTCTATACTCTGTTATCAAAATAGGTCTTCAAGTTTCTATGCTCGGTAATCACTATGTAGCAACCATGTGCTTACATTTGCCCGCATACATTGTTTATCAACAGTTCCTTATTTATAAACAATTTGCCAACCGCTTAATCTCTTTGATCACATTTCCCATGATCAATCATAGCCATCAGATCTTCAAACTTGACTAGGTTCAATGTATCCTTTGATCTGAAAATGTTTTACCTTGCCTCAGAACTTGCATACATTCCTTGGAACTTGTGCTAGGGTATTGCGGTTCAATCTGAGCTATAGATCTTCTTGCCGATTTTCCTCTGCCATAGATTCTTTAACAAACTTGATTCACAACTTACCAATCATTTAATCATAGCCAACTCATCAGCTTCCTTCATTAAATAATGCTTTTATTCATTCAATGCATTCTGTTATTACTCGGTTGCAACTCGGTGAATACTAAACTTCACTCGGTAGATATTCCGCCTTCATTAACCGATAGCGATAACCTTAGGGTTTACCGACTAGGTTCTTTGCTTGGTAACATAGTATAGTATTAACCTTACAAATAACAACATATGTAAGATATCAAAACAATCTAAAACATCATGATCTCATCATTGTCTAACTCGGTAATAGTTGCCCATTGAATAACTTATTTCTCCCCTTATTCATCATATTCTTTCTGTGTCTTTTACCGACTTCTTTATACTCATCAAAACATACTTCTTAAGATATGGCAACATCATACTAAATTAGAAAATCAATTTCTTGATATCAATGACAAAATAACGATGTTAAGACAGTAAATATCCTTAATCAGTTATATCCATAATCATCAACAACCTTCTCAATATCCTTATTGAAATACCAACAATCTCTCATTGTCTGTTATAATGCCAACAATCTCCCCCTTTGGCATTGATGGCAAAACCAATTGATTTGACCTAATTGATTTAGATTCAGATTGCTGTGAAATGCTGTGAAATGATCCCCCATACATTAGTCTTCTCCTTTTTGTTCGTTAGTCTTCTCCTTAGATATTAGTCTTCTCCCCCTTTGACAACAATGCCAAAAAGTAAAGAACTTAAACATGATTTCTTCCGCTAAGAAGTGAATTCCTTGCTAATATGTATCTACTTAGTCTCGGTCAGAGCATTTTGTCTACAATTTTTGTTCCCTGTTATTGTTTCCTGTACACCTTTAGAAAACATCCTAAAGTGTGTAAATCAACATCAAAACCTATAAAGATATTCTGTAGAGTCATCGAATTGATGCTTTCACCGAACTCGGTCAGTGAATGGAAGATAGGGGTAGGACCCCTAACTTGCTTTTGAGATACTCAAAAGTGTCCCTTGGCAGTGGCTTGGTGAAGATGTCTGCAATTTGTTCCTTTGTGCTAACATACTCCAACACCACTTTCTTCTCTTGAACTTCTTTTCTAAGATAATGATATTTGATAGAGATGTGCTTTGTCTTAGAGTGCATAACATGATTCTTTGAAATTTTAATGGCACTAGTATTGTCACAAAATATAGTTATTGGCTCGGTAAATTGCTCATTTATACCTTCCAACAATTGTTTGATCCATGCTATATTAGTGCAATTCAACGCCACAACAACATATTCAGCTTCTGCTATTGACTGTGAAACACATCCTTGTTTCTTGCTAAGCCAACTTACTAGTCTCTCTCCCAAAAAGAAAGCTCCAACACTTATTCTTTTCCTGTCATCAATGTTGCCTGCCCAATCAACATTAGTATAAAATTTTAAATCAAAATCATTTCCTTTCTGATATACTAAGCCATAATCTTCAGTGCCTTTCAAATATTTGAAAATTCTCTTGATTGTTGTCATGTGTGTTTCCTTGGGATCTGCAGAAAATCTTGCAACTATACCTACTGCATGTGCTATATCTGGTCTACTGTGAACAACATATTGCAGTTTTCTAGTCATAGATCGGTAGAGGGTCTCATCAATAGATGCAGATTCATCATTCTTTGATAGTTTATAGTTGGTAGTCATAGGAGTACTTACTGGTTTTGAATCCTCCATTCCAAATTTCTTCAAGATTTCCTTTATGTAATTGGATTGGGTAATGAAGATATCATCTTTCATTTGTAGTATCTATAAACCTATAAAATAATTTATCTCACTGATTAATAACATCTCAAATTCTTTGCTCATTTCATTTCCAAAGTTCTTGCATAGAGAGTCATTTCCACAAAATATTGTTGGTGTAAATAATTATTCATCTTAGATATTATTACACTTTACTTAAGTTTACTTAGGAAATGCATTTCATAGTAGTTTGGGTATGAGACACTTGGGTGTTTGTGCCACATTGGGATAGTGTGTGTAGGAGAAATTCCACCTTTTATGGTGTTGATCTTGTTGTTACACTTCACATTCAGTGGGTGATCCATCTCATGTGGACTATTATATTATTTCTCCTACCTACCCACACCTACCCTTGTTTCTTATTGAGCCAAATGTCATGTTTGTGTGCTCACATAACCCTAGCCTTGCCTATATAAGAAAGCTCATCTACATTGTATGTAATTGATATTATTGATCATTTTTTATTGATGAGAATACAGTTTATTCTTGTCTTATATTGTGTCTCTATTTTGTACATTTCATTGAGCTCTTGATCTTGGCAAAATCTCACATGGTATCAGAGCCATTGGGGCTTCATTGATTCGTCTTGAAGAGGCATTATTGCGATGTCAAGAGGCAGATCTAAGGAGCAGCATCTTTTGGAGGCGTCCTAGACCAGATCCGACCCCGCCATTGCGTCCAGAAGGTCGTTTCCATGAATTTTGGTTATAAAGTTAGCCTATTTTGGTGAGAAAATTTTTTTCGCCAATTTTGCTATTATTGTACGGATTTCCAAATTTTTTATTAATTTTTCAAAAAAAATAAAATAAAATTATTTTCTGAAATTTTTTTTGAAAAATAAAAAAAAAAAAAAAAATTGAAAATCAAAAAAAAAAATTGAAAAACAGAAAAAATCAAAAAATTGTTTTAGGGGGGTCCGCAGACCCCCCCGTGACCCCCGTACCACGTCTGCAGATCTGTCGACTGTACCGCCGTTGCAGTGTACCTCCTGCCGGTCGGTACCCGACGCCGCTGCAACCTATCGTCGCCGCTGCTGCGGCCTCCCGGCTCCGCACGACGTCGGCACTGACGCCCAAGACCTACACACCCACCGTCACCACGCCGTGTACCCTCCGGCCCTCCTTCTCTTGTGTCTCCCCGGTGGCAGACTCCCTGGTGGTGATTTCCACGGCTCCTCCTGCCGACTGCTCTGGACGCTGCTCCTCCTCTCGGGCCAAAGACCCCGCCACGCAGATGCCCAGTTAGCCTCCGATCCTGCCACGCGGCTCTCACACAGCCGCCCATACGACACGTTACCTACCACATAGAGCCCCCAGGTCATCACGCCCAGTCAGCAAATCCGTACGGTATGACCTGCACAGTCATTTGCCACCTCAGCCTGTCTGTACAGTACGAACACCCAGTCAGCAGAGAGGCAAAGTTTTTGCAATGGTCATACGACCGTAAAATTTAACATAATGAATTGCTGATGTTAGCACTACGTCATCATTTTTCAAAAAATTTGTAGGCCCCTCTCATTGAGCTTTTTGATTTTGCAATTCAACTTCAAATGGCCATAACTTGCTCATTTTTGCTCCTTTTTGGGTGCAATTTTTTTTGAAATGGGCTAGAATTTCATGCTCTCCATAGTGGTGAATAAATTTTTTGATTTTGATACATGGATTTTTTAGAAAATGCAGTTTTTGGTGACTATACCTGAGTAATCCCAGTTTTTGCAACTTCAGAGGCTTCGTTTAGGGTCATACAACCTCCTTTTCAGGTGCTGTTTTTTTTGAAAGTGTGTATTTTTTCATCTACTTTCACATGATGCTATCAGATTGATGCCATTGCAAGTAGAAATTATACTTTCAGATTTTGGCCATTTTTGGCTCTCTTGGTACTTGTATATTTGCTTGAATCTCAGTTAGATTCATTGCACTATTGATTGAAGTCTCTTGTATCTCATTTGAGAAGTTGTAAAATTTGCATCATAAGTCCACTTTGCCTTGTTTTGCAAGTGGCTCATTGTAATCGCATTAAGTATAAAGTGCCAAAATCATCACTTTGGGGGGGGGGGGTACTTTGATTGATTAAATTTGGAGGGTGTCTCTTGTGCTTTTGTGCTCTTGTGTTCCTTCCTTTTTGCTGCTATGGGTTCTTCTAAGTTTCCTCTCTTAACTCCTCATAATTATGCTACTTGGAAAATTGATGCATGGAGTAAACTTATGGAAAAAGGACTCACTCATTACATTGATGGAGCTATTGTTGCTCCTACTATTCCTAAGGTTGATCCGATTGGTCACTTAGATTGGCTCACTAAAAATATCATGGCAATTGGTACCTTAAGAAAGTATGTATCAAAGGATCTCATTTTTCATATTGAGAAGTGTACTCTAATCAAGGATGCTTGGCAAAAGTTTCAAGACTTGTACGGTCAAGTTGATGAGATTAGGGGATATCAAATTGATAGTGATCTCACCATGTTAGATCCCAAGAACTTTGATACTATACAAGATTATGTCACTAAGGCAAATGAGTTGAGGGCACAACTCAAAGATTGTGGCATTGATAAGAAGGATACTCAATTGATATTCAACTTGATAGGCAAGCTTCCACAAGAATATGCAGCATTTGTTTCTAGTTTCCAAACCCATAGGATGACAATGGGTTCAAGCTACAAAATGCCTACATTTGATGCTTTCAATGAAATGTTGATGATGGAACAAACTAAGTTGATAAGCATGGGCATTCTTAAGGCTTCTAAGTCTCAAGCATTAGTGGCAAATCAAGGGAACAAAGGAAATCAAGGAAAGGACAACTCAAACAAGAAGAAATGGCAATCAAAGCCTAAAGAAAAAGCACCATCTTCTCCAAAACAAGGAGATTCATCCTCTTCCAAGAGAGATAATTCACCAAAGAGGGAGAGACCTACTTGTGCTTATTGTAAAAAGATTGGTCATGAGGAGCATCGTTGCCATTCTAAGAAGATTGATGAGCTCACACATATCATCAAAAAGCATAACATTGATTTGCCTAAAGTCTACAAGAAGGATGATTCATCAACTTCCACTTCCTCACATTCAAAAGGAAAAGGGCAAGCATTCATGGCTTCTACAAGTGGGAAGACTCACTCTTTTGGAACAAGAAAAGGAAAAGCTCTAGGTGCTACTATTAGTCATGATTCAGAGAGATGGCTTCTAGATTCAGGGGCTTCTCATCATATGGCATCTTCATAGTCTATGTTCTCTACATTTGAGCCTTGCACCATGCCACAAATTTTGATGGGCAATCATACATATATGGATGTGATTGGGAAAGGATCTATTGACATTGGGGATAACTCCTTCAATGATGTGTTGTGTGTACCCCACTTGACAAACAATCTCCTTTCTATCTATCAAATCACACATGGTGCAACTAAGAGAGTTGTGGAGTTCACACCCGACTCAGTTTTCATTAGAGACTTGGAGACTAGAGCTATCATTGCGACTGGGGTGGTTGATCATGCATCTCGGTTATACCCCTTTTTAGATTTTGTTGATGATGATGATTTCACATTTGATGATTCTACACATGATGATCACACTTCTTGTGATGGTTTAGATTTTGAGGAGAACTTTGGATACTTGAACATGGGGATTCTCACATGTGACCCCATTCTTGAGTCTTGTATTTCATCTCCTCATATTGATATCACATCACCTATTGCACCTGATGATGCAGATAGTGCGACAGTTTTGCCTTCATGTGATTCAGTGCAGCAGGATATTCATTGTCTTCCAGCTTCAGATTCATGGGATGATTACTTGACAGATATTGCAGGTTTATTTATAGAATCCTACATTGCAGATTTGGGAGACATCATTGATGACATTCATCTTCTCTTTGATGAAGGTGATCCTTCTTTGATTGTTGTGAGGGAACACTGACCATCTTGTTCATTCTCTACATGATCATTCTTTTGAGGTTGACATGATTGTGGATACTTATGTACAACAGTTGGAGGAGGTCTCTTTATTTTTTGAGGAGACATGTGAGTCTTTGGGGCATGCTCTACATCCATCTCCACTAGATCTTGGAGTGCCTTTTTCAGCAGTGTGGCACAATTTACCACCTTTGGAAGGGGTATCTTTTAGCATCGACATGGGGACACTTGAGCAGTTTTCAGAGATTCCTTTCATCATGAGTTTTCTTCATACATCTTCCCTTCATGATTGGGGAGACTTCATGGATACACCTTTGGTTTTGTTTCTTCCTAAGGGGAGGAATGTTGTTCGATGTTTGTGGAGCAGTTTCTTCATACATCGAGCTTCTATCATTGGTGCAGATTCCACATTGAGGGGGGGATTCCTAGCTTCTCTTCTTCTCTCATATGGGGGGGACTTTTTCCTCACATGGGGTTTTGTTCCTCACATTCTTCTATGAGAGTTGTCTTGTATGTTTTTCATCTCTCTTTTGGGGGAGGGTTTTTTCCCATTGGGTTTTTCTCTCTTTCCCCACTTTGTGAGAGATTTCATTGCATTGGTTTGCATGCATTTGCATTTGTACATGGGTACCTAACATGGCCTTGTAGCCGGGACCCATCTTGCATTGCTTAGTTGCATTATAGACTTAAGTGCATTCCCCTAAGTTGCACTTAAGGGGGGGTGTTGGTGTAAATAATTATTCATCTTGGATATTATTACACTTTACTTAAGTTTACTTAGGAAATGCATTTCATAGTAGTTTGGGTATAAGACACTTGGGTTTTTGTGCCACATTGGGATAGTGTGTGTAGGGGAAATTCCACCTTTTATGGTGTTGATCTTGTTGTTACACTCCACATTCAATGGGTGATCCACCTCATGTGGACTATTATATTATTTCTCCTACCTACCCACACCTATTTCCTACCTACCCTTGTTTCTTATTGAGCCACATGTCATGTTTGTGTGCTCACATATCCCTAGCCTTGCCTATATAAGCAAGCTCATCTACATTGTATGTAATTGATATTATTGATCATTTTATATTGATGAGAATACAGTTTATTCTTGTCCTATATTGTGTCTCTATTTTGTACATTTCATTGAGCTCTTGATCTTGGCAAAATCTCACAAATATAATGTCATCAACAAATATGGCTGAGATCAGTATTCCATTCTCATCATTCTTCATGTAAATGTTACTATTTTCACTTGTTCTTATAAAACCAATTTTGATCAAATAAGAGTGCAATCTGTCATACCATGCTCTGGGTGCTTGTTTCAAACCATATAAAGCTTTGTTCAATTTACATACCTGATCTTTATTCTTGTCTTCAACAAATCCTTTAGGTTGTTCAATAAAAACTTCTTCTTCTAATATACCATTCAGAAATGCAGATTTGACATCCATTTGATATATCTTGAAATTCTTGTAAGCAACATATGCTAGCAATGTTCTTACTCCTTCAAGTCTTGCCACAGGTGCAAAAGTTTCACCATAATCAATTCCTTCTTCTTGAGCATAACCTTTGCAAACTAGTCTTGCTTTATTTCTAATGACCTCACCTTTTTCATTCAACTTATTTTTAAAAATCCACTTTATACCAATTACATTTTTGTCATTTGGTCTTGGGACCAGTGTCCATGTGTCATTCTTCTTGATTTGATCAATCTCTTCTGTCATAGCATTTATCCAATCTTCATTGTTAAATCCCTCTTTCACTATTCTCGATTCAAATTCAGATATTAGACATGTGTTCTGTCTTAGTTTGTTCCTTGTCATTACTGGATCATCCTTATCTCCTATAATATGACTTGATGCATGACGTCTTCTGACATATTTGGCTAATACAGGCTCGGTAGGCTCTGTATGATCTTCTTCATCACTCGGTAACTGGATATTCTCTTCATTTCCTTTAGCAGTCTGCTCGGTAAGACTTCTCGGTTGAACATAGACAAATTCATCATAATCTTCTGGTTCCTTGGAATTTCCTTCATCATTTCTTTCTGCAAATTCATCAATTTTGACTTTTGCACTTTCTACTATTTTGTTAGATGATTTGATCATACATTTAAATGCTTTGCTTCTAGAAGAATAACCTAGAAATGTTCCTTCTTCACTTTTCTGATCAAACTTGCCATTTCTATCATCTTTGTGAATATAGCATCTACTTCCAAAGATTTTAAAATAACTTACATTAGGTTTCTTGTCATACCAAATTTCATATGGTGTCTTCAAAGTTCCTTTCTTCAATTGTACTCAGTTCAAGGTGTAAACTGCTGTGCTTATTGCTTCTCTCCAAAATGTTTGTGACACTTTCTTTTCAATCATCAAGGTTTGGGCACAATCTACAATAGATCTATTTCTTCTCTCAACAATTCCATTTTGTTGTGGAGTTCTTGGTGCAGATACTTTTCTTTTAATACCATGATCATTGCAGTATAAGTTAAACTCATCAGATGCGAACTCACCTCCTCTATCTGATCTAAGACATTTCAGTTGTCTTCCTATTTCATTTTCAACTCTTGTCTTGTACCATTTAAACGTTTGAAAAGCTTCTGATTTTTCTTTTAAAAACATTAATGACATCATCCTTGAATAATCATCCACAAATAATATGAAGTATTTATCACCATATTAACTTTGAACTTTCATAGGACCACAAAGATCAGTGTGCACAAGATCTAAAATTCCTTTAGAAGTGTAGGATTTACTTGTAAAGCTTGATCTTGTCATTTTTGCCATCTAGCATCCTCAGCACATAGCATTCTCAAGTTTCTCAAGACTCAGTAGATCTCTTACTCGGTGCTTCTTGCTTATTTTGATTAGATTATCAAAATTTACATGACAAAACCTTTTATGCCATAACAAGGTATCATCTATCTTTGCATATAAACAATTATTCCGAGTTGAGTCAAGGTGAAATTTGTTACCTTTTGTTTGTGTCCCGGTAGTAGCTAACTGTAAAGTGGAAAATCGAACCCTAGGTGTTCCCCCCACCCCAAAGAGAGAGAAAGGAGGTCACTAGGATTGACGGTTTTCACTTAGGAGAGACTTTACATTCAAAAGAGGGGTTGAAACTCACAAGATCCAATCCCACACAATGCAAGATTGAATTCTAAATGAGTTTCAAGGGTTGAGATAGCAAGGATACCCTCTTTTGTAAAGAATGTAGATAGAAGGATTGAACTAGGAGTGTATGTAAAAGTAGGAAAGATTCACTTGTAGATGGAGATAGAGACACGGGATGAAGCTACGGACCTGAAATTAGCAGTAAAATGTCAAGAAGATGCTGTCCTGCAAGTTTGAGCGAAAGTTGACGGGACGATGGCGCCCAGAGTGCACACGGTCCTCCGAAAAATCCGTGAAATAAAGGGGGATCTGTTCTTCTCTGCACAAGGATTCCAAATCTTCAATTACAGTTGCATACCTACAACATGTGAAGGTGTAATGATGTTGTATGTTGTAAGTTGTATGTTGTAAGTGATCTCCTCTTCAATGGTTGAATCCTTGTCTTGAATGCAACACCTAGCCTTGAATGGAGACCTAGAATGCTCAATTGCTTGAAGGAATGCTTGAATGCTTGAATGTTTGCTTATCGCTTCCACCTTTTACACACATATGTTTTTCTCTCCCTTTTCATAAGGGGAAATGTAGTTTATATACTAGTCAATTAGGGTTAGAAGACTGATTTTTCTGACCTTAGGCCGACCTAGGAACATTATTTTCCAAATTGCAAACTTGAAGACCCGATGCCCAACAAGAGACCAGGCCCAAAATAGGGCCAGGGACCAGGGTGCTGGGTGCCATGGTCCTGAGGGACTAGGGCACTAGGCGCCATGGTCCTGAAGGACTAGGGTGCTGGGCGCCATGGTCCCACCTCCTGAGATAGCAAGGTGCAAGGAGGATCAGGCCAAGGTGTAGAAAGATGCAGTTTTTGATGTCATAAACAGGTTTTGGGGTCTCCATTTAGGTTCAGTGTTGCACTGCCATCGTGAAGACCCAAATGTAGTCGAAATTGCAAGTGTCACAATTTTACGATGCTACATTTATCCCCCACTTTAGCGGGAGTATAAGTGTATGCCCATACTTTCGGTAAAGTACAAGGAAACAACATTGAAAGACTTTCACCACGTCAAGGAGGCAAGATACACCAAGCCCCCAGTGGACTAAGGATCTTATGACTTCAATTGACAAAGTAAAAGGGAAGATCATGAGGGAGAACCATGACTGACAGTAGTACGGTTCCCTCACTATGAGTCATGCAAGAAAAATACCAAAAATTTTCAAGGCAAAGCTAAGTTCGCCAAAATTTTTTTAAGAATCTTGAAGAGATATGGATGGAGTGTATGCCCCCCTACATTAAAGCGATCACACATGCCTCATCGGGGGTGATTTCTTTAAGGTAGTGATACACATAAGAAATGAGAAGGGAAAGGAGAACGTTATCACAAAGATTTATCCCCCAAGTGTGAGATAAACCCAAGGATAATAGACACAAAACACAAATCACAAGGTGACTTCGCTTTCCTTGGGGTCAGTATGCTGTATGATAATTCATGTATATCATATGTATGTATGCATAATTGTTCTTCATTCCCGAATCAAGGAAGGTCACCTAGAAGAAGGGAACACATGTGTCTTCTGAGTCAACATGAGAGAGACCAAAAGAGATCTCAATGCTTTGCATCGTCATCAAGTAGACAACACTAAGGACAACAAATAAAAGAATGAGAATAGCACATAGAAGAAGTAACAAAAGATATCAAGAGAGGAGGAGAGAGTTTGCTGTGCTAATGAACTAGTCTAGCATGTCATCCACCCCTCGATCTTGCTGATCAATATTTCGGGAAGGCAGGGAACACGCTAGAGGAGGAACATCCAACATAGCAAATGGAGCTGTAACAAGATCCAAACAAGGGCTATGTTCATGTTCCAAGCCACGTTGTTCTTGTCTAGGAGCTAAGATAAGTGCTTTAGAAAATTCATTAGATAAATGGTTATCAATATCAACATATTCATATTCACTATCAGAAGCAAGAGAAGTAACATTTTCATCGTGAATAACATTTTCATCTATATCATCATCAAGATTTATAAAAATAGGATCTTTAACTTGCACAGGATCAAAACCATCATGCATCTTATGCTTAGGAGATTTTGGCTCAATTTTTGGTTGAGGAGAAAATGGAATAATACTAGCTAAAGGTGTTTTTGGGGATTGCAAAGTTTGAGAAGCAGTTGCATGAGCTCTAAGACGATGCTTTCCTCGACGTTCACGCATAGAATGATTTTGTCTAGTCTTAGTAGGAAGTTGAGAAGATTGAGGAGGAGGAGGAATGTTCTCATCCTTATCACTTGGGTGTTTAGGTTGTGGTCTCTTAGGTTGGATAATAAGAGAAGAAGAAGGTCTCTTCTCTCTATAAGAGGAAGGAGGAGGAACTGCTTCATATAAAGGAGGAATATCTGGTTTAGGAAGGAGACCAAGTCCATCATGACGAGGAGGTATAGGTCTACTTTTAGAAAGTTTATTAGACATAGACATAGTCACATCCATAGGAATGGGTTGGGAATCTTCTTGAGAAAAGACATTAGTTTTATCTTTCAAAGGAAGAACTTCCTTCTCAAGAATGATAGGAATATCATGTTTGGGTGTTTGAGGTTCACTTAGAGATAGGATCATATCTTTTTTCCACTTTTGATAAGATTTGAAAAGATGATCACTTCGCGGTGGAAGAGATTGGAATTGTTTAGGCCAAAAATAATCAATAGGAACACTAGAAGTTCTTTCAGCTAGTTTAAAGAGACTATGATTGACAGTAACAACTTCACCATTATGGGGAAATTTCAAACATTTGTGAATAGGAGAAGCAATAGCTTTCATGGAAGATAGCCAAGGATAGCCTAGCTTCACATGAAATTGTTTGGATGATGGAATAATAGCAAAGCTCACATCAAGGGATTTGTTATGGACCTCAATAGGTAATGTAATAGAACCAATTGTAGGAGAATAAAATGCATCAAATAATTTCACAACTACATTTGTTTTGTCATAGATCACTTGATTCAATTGCAAAGTAAAAAGAAATTCTTTAGTAATAACATTAACCATGCAAGAAGGATCAATAAGCACTCCACGACAAGGTGTATTCTTGACCTTTGCAACTATATATAAAGGACCATCAGGTGCCCTGATAGTTTCACTAGAATCAAATGTGATGGAAGGTTCTTTAGGGATTTTCTGCTACTCTACAAAGTTAATCACATTCGGAGTCATAGACACAAGACCATCAGGTGAGAAAGAGGAATCATTAGTCTCAATCACATTAGAGGTATGAGAAGGTAATGGATCAGTAAAAATCTTAATATTTTGGTTAGGAAGAGCTACAGATGTGTTGCCTTTATCATTCACACCTGAAACAAAGATAGTATTATTATCAATCAAATCTTGAATTTTACCCTTTAAAGCAAAACATTTTTTAGTATCATGCCCAGGTTGACGATGAAATTGACAAAAAGATTTGTTATCAAAATAGGGTGAATTAATCTTTTCCAGGATCTATTTGCTTTATAGGAGGGAGAGTAAGCACATTTTTCTCCAATAACTTATTCATAATACTATGCAATGATTCATTCAAAGGAGTGAACTCTCTTTCTTTCTTGAAAAACTTAGAAATAGGAGGCACACCTGATGCTGCATTCACATTGTTGTTTCTGATGTTTTCATTGAACTTAATGAACCCTCTGTTCGGTTTAAACTTCCCAAATGGTTGTTGACTACTATCACCCTTATCACTCGGAGCCATAGGATTTGCTTGTTCCATTTGACTCACAGTCAGTTGATAATTGTGAAGAGTTGCACACAACTGTTGGAAAGAAGTAAACTCAGAAAACAAAAGTTTTTCTCTAATATCTTTTTGTAAATTAGAAATAAAAATTCTTTGAATATCATTGTCAGGTACTGGAAAAGAAATTTGAGCACACAAATGCTTATATCTACCAATGAAATCAGTCACTTTTTCTTTAACACCTTGTTTACAATGCATTAAATCAATCAAAGTAACTTTAGGACTTATATTGTTTTGAAATTGTTGAATAAAAGCATTTGCAAGTTGTTGGAAAGAAGTAATAGAATAGGAAGGCAATGAGCAATACCATTGTAGAGCCTTATCTCTTAATGTTCTAGTAAACAGTTTTGCAAGCAACCTTTGGTCATGAGCAAAATTAGTACATATTGTTTGAAAGGTCTTAACATGTGTTAGAGGATCACCTTTACCATTATAAAGCTCCAACTGTGGGATTTCAACATGCTTAGGGGGGATAGCTCGAACAATGTCAAGAGAAAGTGGGCTCGCAACATCAAATGTGGGCACACTAAACTTAGATTGATTCATAGAGGCAATTTGTTGTTGTAAAGAAGAGATAGTTTGTGCAAGATTGTTAATGGTCGCTTCAGTCGAAGAGTTCATATTAGACATGTTAGATTGTGATGGAGGTATTATGTTATTGAAAGATTGAGAGTAAGGTGGCGGGACGCTATGATGGTTAGTCATAGGAGATGATTGGAAAGAAGGAACACTACAAGGACGAATGGAATGGTTGAATGAATTGCCCCCTTGCGTCATGTTCATTTGTGGGGATGTAATAGGGACACTCATTGAAGGAATGAATGAAGAAGTTGGATTGAATGAAGGAAGAGGGTTGATTGAAGAGGAAGGATTGCCCCCATGACTGGTGATCATAGGTGGAATGTTTTGTATTGAAGTAGTCATTATGTTTGATGTAAAAGTAGGTATACTAGCAATAGAAGTTGTCAAAGGGATAGGATGATTGACTTGAGTAGGAGGTTGTGTATAACCTAAAGTTTCGGCACAACTCTTCATAGGCATCACATTCGAATCCACAATGTGTACAATACTACGCAAAAAAATCAATTCCATTCTTATCACTTTGAACCATATGTTTTAGACCCTCAATTAATGAAAGAGCTTGACTATCGGGGTATTCTTGAGACATCCATTGCTGAAAATCATCAAATTGGTTATCCAATTTTGAAAGTTGTTCTACAGAAACCTCATGGAGAGCTTCTTCATCATTAAGAAGATTAGAGGAATTGCCCATGTCTTCATTAAAAAGGCCATTCAAATTAGGTTCCATCTCCTTGGTAATTAAACCTTGGAAAGACTTAATTCTAAGGCTTCGTCTAATGGGAATAGTGTAAGTAGGGCTTATTGTTGTAAAACTCATGCCCTAGAGAGAGAGAGAAGATTTTGAATTTTGAAAATAAAGCTGGCAAAATTGAACAATGAGATAATGATTATCCAATTTGAACTTTGTGAGAGAAGAAGGAAACACAACTTCCAAGAAAGGTAGGGACAATTGAAAATTAGGGCCAAGGGGGTAGCACTTAATTTTAATTGTTATCTTGAAAATTGAAATCTTGAATTTTGAATTTATTTTCGAATTTAGAGGTAGCAAATTTCAATAAAATCAGCCAATCTCCTAGATTTAAGCTGTTAAATGCAATCATGACAATCTCCTAAAATTTCAGAAAAAATGTCAGGGACCATGGTGAACGGAGTGCACACGGTCCTTGCAACTTTTTAAAAAATTTTCAGGGATGAAGGTTATGATGATTTTAAAGCTAATCTGAAAAAATTGAGTGATTTTATGATCTGTAGATAGGCCAAATTAAAGTTGCAATCTCAAAATTGAATCCTACCAAGATTGTTGAAAAATGCAAAATTTGAATTTTGAGAAAGAGAGGGAAACTTAAATTTTGAATTTTATGATTTTAGAGGGAATACTAAAAGCAATGCAAGCTTTGAAATTTAAAAGTTGACTCAATTTCATGCAATATTCAATTTTGAAAGCGAAAATCAAAGTTGCTGCAATTAAACACTTAATTTCAAAAGTCACAAATTGCAAAAATTTGAATAAAGCACTGAAACTTTGAATGAATGCCAACACACTTTTCAGATTTAGGACAGTAAGAAACCCAATTTTGACACAAAATTTCAATTTCAACAATTTTTGAATGATTAGAAGCCTTAATCCAAGCAATCACTAGACCAACTTTGACTTTAATTTTGAAAGTGTTAGAATTGATGAAATCAGCCAAGATTCTGGATTTTCTCAGAAAAATACAGTAAGATCTAGCTCCCGAAATTTTGGAAAAAATGTTGGGGACAATGGTGCTTGGGGTGCACACAGTCCTCGCAACTTTTTTCAAAATTTTCAAGGATGAAAGATATTATGATTTTGTTGCGGAATCCAAAGTTACAGCCGATTTGGAGGTGTTTTGATAAGTGAAATCATCGGTCAAAGGTTGAATCAAGAGGGTTAAAAATTAGGGTTTTGACACTTAACCACTTAATTTTCAGAATTAAAGCACAAATATGAATTGATAATTTGCAATAGAAGGGTAGATCTGAAACAAGCATTAACAATTAAACATTTCACAAGCTCAATTACTAAAAAGAAAATTTAGGGTTTTTATGCAATTAACCTCTAAAATTTGTAAAAGATCAAACATGGAAATGTAATTAAGGAAGCAAAATTTTCAAATCTAACCATGAATAATCAGAATTAGGATGTTCACGTCGGGTTCACCAAAATGTAAAGCGGAAAATCGAACCCTAGGTGTTCCCCCCACCCCAAAGAGAGAGAAAGGAGGTCACTAGGATTGACGGTTTTCACTTAGGAGAGACTTTACATTCAAAAGAGGGGTTGAAACTCACAAGATCCAATCCCACACAATGCAAGATTGAATTCTAAATGAGTTTCAAGGGTTGAGACAGCAAGGATACCCTCTTTTGTAAAGAATGTAGATAGAAGGATTGAACTAGGAGTGTATGTAAAAGTAGGAAAGATTCGCTTGTAGATGGAGATAGAGACAGGGGATGAAGCTACGGACCTGAAATTAGCAGTAAAATGTCAAGACGATGTTGTCCTGCAAGTTTGAGCAAAAGTTGATGGGACGATGGCACTCAGAGTGCACACGGTCCTCCGAAAAATCCGTGAAACGAAGGGGGATCTGTTCTTCTCTGCACAAGGATTCCAAATCTTCAATTACAGTCGCGTACCTGCAACATGCGAAGGTGTAATGATGTTGTATGTTGTAAGTTGTATGTTGTAAGTGATCTCCTCTTCAATTGTTGAATCCTTGTCTTGAATGCAACACCTAGCCTTGAATGGAGACCTAGAATGCTCAATTGCTTGAAGGAATGCTTGAATGCTTGAATGTTTGCTTATCGCTTCCGCCTTTTGCACACATTTTTTTTCTCTCCCTTTTCATAAGGGGAAATGTAGTTTATATACTTGTCAATTAGGGTTAGAAGATTGATTTTTTCGACCTTAGGTCGACCTAGGAACATTATTTTCCAAATTGCAAACTTGAAGACCTGATGCCCAACAAGAGACCGGGCCCAAAATAGGGCCAGGGACTAGGGCGTTGGGCGCCATGGTCCCACCTCCCGAGACAGTAGGGTGCAAGGAGGATCAGGCCAAGGTGCAGAAAGATGCAGTTTTTGATGTTGTAAACAGGTTTCGGGGTCTCCATTCAGGTTTAGTGTTGCGCCGCCATCGTGAAGACCCAAACGCAGTCAAAATTGCAAGTGTCATAATTTTATGACGCTACACTAACTTTCCATGCTTGTCATGAACTTTGACAATTCCATTCTGAAATTCTATTCGGTAACCTATGTTGTTTAGCTATGCTACACTCAACAAATTTTATTTCAAACCTTCAACCCAATAAACATCATTGCATTTTGCATTATCAAGAAGTGTTATAGATCCTTTACCTCTTACCGGACATGGTGCATCATTACCAAATCTTACATAGCCTCCATCATAGTCTTCTAACATAACAAACTTGTGTTTATCACCTGTCATGTGATGTGAACATCCACTATCTATGATCCAAGAATCATTTTTACTTATATGAGATAGTAGGGATTTTTCTTCATACCTTTCTTCATCTGATCCATCTTTGATAGCCACATAAACAACTTCCTTTGTATCAGTTTCATTTGATTTATCATCATTAGATTCCTCATAAGCTATTAGGCATGTCTTCTTATCTCTTCCTTTGAAATCTCGGTGTCCTCTGTAATGATTATCTTTCTGCATATTATCTTAGTAATCTCTCTTTTCACTAGATTCTCTATCAGGATAGTTAGAAGCCATATATCCTATTTTGTCACAATTGAAACATTTTAAAGGTAGCTTTCCTTTATACTTACCTTTGCCTTTCAGTAACCTTCTGGCTAATAGTGCTTCAAACTCTTCTTGTTTCCTGATTTCCTCATACAGCTTGTGTACTTTTTCCATATTCTTGTGAAATCTGTCACTTGCTCCACTGTTATCTCCTTTTGTGTACTTACTCATTCTATCATTTTAATCATGATATTTATCAAGATGAAAAGAACTGAAAGCAGATTCTACTTTATTTACCGATGACCCACTATTATCAAAATTACTTAACTCAAAAGCATGTAGCTTACCAATAGTAGCATCTAAAGAAAAGAAACTGGCATATTCGGTACAAACGTCAATTCATTGATTGCAGAGACTCGGATTGCATAAGCTGGTAGAAGGGTTCTTAACAACTTACTTGTTATATCCTTTTCTTGAATGGTTCCACTTTCTCCTTTGAATTGATTGACAATCTCTTTTAGCCTTTTACTGTAGTGGGTTATGTTCTCACCTTCATTCATCCTCATAGATTCAAGTTGTCCTCTTAGACTATCCACTTTAGCTCTTTGAACATGTTCATCACCACCATACACAGATATGAGCTTATCCCACATTGCCTTTGCATTATTGCAGCCTTCTAGATCATTAAACTCTGAGTCAATCAATGCAAATGTTATTTCAATCATTGCTTGGATATGTTCTTGCTTTGCCTTTATCTCTTCCATTGTCAATGGATAGGTGCTTGGTGGAATGAAATCATTCTCTAGATAATATATAGCATATTCTCCAACTCCTGATAAGTGCAACTTCATCCTTTTCCGCCATGTAGAGAAACTTGATTTGTTCAACTTCGGTGCATCCCTCTTATACATCTTTGGATCTTTGCCTCAAGTACCTTTAAACTTTTTCTTCTGGAGTCCAAAGCTATGATACCAATTGATAGTTATGATACTAAATGTTTAGTACAGATGCCAAGCTAACAAGATGAGAGGGGGGGGGGTGAATCATACAAACTTAATCTTCCATAAAAACATCAGATTCAACCTCGGTAACATATACTTCAGTAAAATAACCAAAACTGCTAAACATGCAAAGTCAAAAGCATATAAACATCATAAACCTCATAACACCAGATTTAGCATGGAAACCCAAATAGGGAAAACCCACTGTGGGATTTCGGACCCACTCAGAAATATACTCTTCTAGAGTATGCTCGGTTAAAAGCAAATCCTATTAAAGATTACAAAACACATTGCTAGATGTGACCCGGTTAAGGGATTTCCCTCAGATCTGTTAGGATCTTCACTTTTCTAGAAGTGACCTTATCAAAGGATTTCAAACACTCAATTAGAATGTCACCTTGCTAGAGGATTTACAAATAAGACTGCTAAGTCCACTCGGTTAAGAGATTTTTTGTTACTTCACAAAATAACAGTAATAAAAATCTATCTGCAACTTCACATCTAAAATGCTAAAGCAGATTCTTATTTGCTCAATACAATCTAGACATAGAACTAATCTTGTCCATCTATTGGGCTTCTATACTCTGTTATCAAAATTAAGCTTCTGTGCTTGGTAATCACTATGTAGCAACCTTGTGCTTACATTTGCCCACATACATTGTTTATCAACAGTTCCTTATTTATAAACAATTTGCCAACCGCTTAATCTCCTTGATTACATTTCCCATGATCAATCATAGCCATAAAATCTTCAAACTTGACTAGGTTCAATGTATCCTTCAATCTAAAAAACATTTTACCCTACCTCGGAACTTGTATACATTCCTTGGAACTTGTGCTAGGGTATTGCGGTTCAATCTGAGCTGTAGATCTTCTTGCCGATTTTCCTATGCCATAGATTCTTTAACAAACCTGATTCATGACTTACCAATCATTTAATCATAGCCAACTCATTAGCTTCCTTCATTAAATAATGCTTTTATTCATTCAATGCATTTTGTTATTACTCAGTTGCAACTCGGTGAATACTAAACTTTACTCGGTAGACATTCTGCCTTCATTAACCTATAGTGATAACCTTAGGGTTTACCGACTAGGTTCCTTAGGGTTTATCGACTAGGTTCTTTGCTCGGTAACATAGTATATTATTAACCTTACAAATAACAACATATGTAAGATATCAAAACAATCTAAAACATCATGATCTCATCATTGTCTAATTTGGTAATAGTTTTCCATTGAATAACTTATTTCTCCCCTTATTCATCATATTCTTTCTGTGTCTTTTACCAACTTCTTTATACTCATCAAAACATACTTCTTAAGATATGGCAACGTCATACTGAATTAGAAAATCAATTTCTTAACATCAATGAAAAAATAATGATATTAAGATAGTAAATATCCTTAATCAATTATATCCATAATCATCAACAACCTTCTCAATATCCTTATTGAAATACCAACAATCTCTCATTGTCTGTTAGAATGCAAACATAGAGGACCAAACAACCTTTGGTAAAATATTAGAAGGGCCATTGTATCATAATATTTTGGTGTTGGTTTTCAGGGAGGCTCCAAGATCGAAGAGATTGAATTGACCCTAGGCGGGCATCTCTATGTGACCGCCTAAACTGTAGAAGTGGAAATCACTTGTAGAAGATAAATAAGATGGGATCAAGTCTTGAAACCTTGGATTTTGTGGTTTGACACCTTACCAAACCTTGCAAAATTTTTGGTTTAGTTGGGGGGCTAATACAAGGGGTACTTGCTTTATAAATTAGGCCTAATTGGCTTAATTAGGTCTGGAAGGATAGTAAGAGTACAAACCTTTCAACTTGTCGTTAGAGTCCAAGACTTTGGGAAATTGTGTAAATAGATAAAGGGTATCTGAATCTACCTTTATTTTATATTTTCCTTTGGAATTTTGTTAAGTTGTGTTTGGAAAACTCAACTGGTAGGGCTACTAGGCTACTAGACAATAGGACAATTGTGAGGCAAGTATTCCCTAACACATCTGATAGCCATATATTATGGATGTTTTGTGTTGGTTGGATTACCAATAGACAAAATCCAATAGGTTTCCATCCCACTGGTACTGGAAGGTGCTAAACCGGTCCACACGAGGGTAGAGTGTTTTCATCATACCGGTACCAGAAGATACTAAACCGATATAGATCCGGTCACACAAATTGTTGTGTGAGTTAAGAATTTGGTAGGTTTGTTGTTCACACCTTGAACAAATAAAAGAACTTGTTTTGGACATAGTAGTTGTGGGTAAAGATGACATCCCTATGTTTAGTGGGAAAATGAATGCAGAAGAAGTGATGGATTGGATTGAGGTATTGAACAATCATTTTGAATGCAAAGAGACCCCTTAGAATAAGAAGGTTATCTTTTCTAAGTTCAAGATGAAAGGAGCATCGCTCACTTGGTGGAATTACCTCCAAGATGAGAGGGTGAAGGAAGGTAGAGGTATGATAACCTCATGGGATAGAATATTGGAAAAAGTGAAGGTGCAATTCATCCCGGTAGACTATGAAGTCCAAGTCTACAAGAAGTTGCAAGGTTTGAGGCAAAAATACCTTGATGTGAGTACATATACTGAAGATTTCCATAGGTTGAGTCTAAGGACCAAACACCATGAGGAGGAACCAGAGAAAGTGGCAAGATATCTTAGTAGATTGAAATATAGTATCCAAGATGAGATCAACATTCTAGCACCAAAGACAATAAACAAGTTCTTTCAAATAGCACTAAGATAAGAGGAGAAGCTAAAGAGAAAGAATGATCAGAATAATAGAGGTAGAGGGGGCAAAAAATTTAGAGGTAGAGGTCCAATGAATGGTAGAGGATAGAGTCCTAGGCCACAAGGAGAGGCTAATCAAGAAAGTCAGCATGGAGATGGTAACACAAGAGGGGGTTTTTGAGGAAGAAGACCCAACCATAGAGGTAGATTTGGTGGAAGAAGATCAAAGCCTTTCATATGCTACAACTGCAATCAAGTAGGTCATACCGTAGCTAAGTTCCCTGAGAAGACTAGATCAAGCTCCCAAGGAGAGAGGAGAACACATTTGGTTCAAGACACTAATTGTCAGAGTGTCAATTCCCCTAATTCCTATGGATTTCCAAAGAGAGGAGAAGCCTTGATGATGAGGAGAACATTGTTGAAGGTACAAAGTAATACTAGACCTCCACAAAGGAAGACACTCTTTCAGACCACATGCAAAGCAGGAGGTAAGGTATGTAAGGTTATAATAGATTCAGGTTCAACTAAAAATTTAGTATCATTAGAAATGGTAGAGAAACTAAAATTGAGAAGAATTCCTCATCCATTTCCATATAAAGTTTCTTGGCTTACTAAAAGAAAATAGACCTTGGTAGAAGAGCAATCATGGGTTGAATTTTAGATAGGAGCATACAAAGACAAAATTCTATTTGATATTGTTGAGATGGATGTTTGTCATCTTATTTTTGGGAGACCATGGCAATATGACCTTAAGGCCCATCATGATAGACACAAGAACACCTACTCCATCATGAAAGATGAAAAGGTGATTGAATCCCTCCCTGATAATAGTGATTAGAAGGAGAAGGAGGCCAAGATCATGATCATGAAAGGAAAAGAGATCCTCAAGGAAATCAAAGAAGAGGGAACACCTTGTTTTGTAGTGATGTCAGTACCAAGGCAAGAAGAAGAGCCCATTTCAGATGGCAAAGTAGAAAAGAAAAGGGTGATAGTCCTTGAGGAGGTGGAGGAAATGTTGAGAAAATACAAGGACATAGTTGTAGAAGATTTTCCAAGAACCCTGCCACCAATAAGGGAGATAAGCCATTGCATTGATTTCATTCCTAGTGCCACCTTACCAAACAAGCTAGCCTACAAAATGACTCCCCAACAAATGAGGAAGTTGCAAGGCAGATCCAAGAGTTGCTTGATAAAGATTTGATAGGGAAGAACTTGAGCCCTTGTGCAGTCCCGACTGTCTTAGCACCAAAGAAGGTCAAGACATGGAGATTGTGCACTAATTCCCAGACCATTAACAAGATAACCATTAGGTATATATTACCTATGCCTAGAATAGAAGATTTGCTTGATTGTTTAGGAGGTGCAAGTTATTATTCCAAGATTGATTTAAAAAGTGGTTATCACCAAATAAGGATTAGAGCAGGTGATGAATGGAAAAATATTTTTAAAACAAATGAAGGATTGTATGAATGGAGGGTGATGCCATTTGGGTTGTCAAATCCCCCTAGCACTTTCATGAGACTCATGAATGAGTTGTTGAAGTATTCATTGGTAAATTTGTCAAGGTGTATCTATATGACATCCTAGTGTTTAGCAAGACAAAGGAGGAGCACCTAAAACATTTGGATATGGTCTTGAGAAGGTTGAATGAAGAGAAACTAATGATAAAAATGGAAAAGTGTGTTTTTTTAGGAAGAACCGACTTACCTTAGGTTTGTGATTTCTAGAGGAAATCTGAAAATGGATGCTAATATAGTGAATGCCATTCTCACATGGCCAACTCCTAGAAAAATTGGTGATGTAAGGAGTTTCATGTCCTAGCTACCTTTTATAGGAAGTTTATCAGGAATTTTTGTTGGCAATTGACACTCTATTGGTTGGTTTCACTATGTTATCATTGATGGCAACATGATTTTGTGTTCCAGCTTCATATGGTGTATCGACAAACACTTCACAGATTCTACACCGACACCGAAACCAGTAGGTCAAAAGGATTTCTTTGGTCACCGACAATGCAGGCCGACATGGTATAGTAAAGGTTATCAGTAATGGAGGCCAACTTATCCTGGATTTGACATCGACAATTTGTTTTAATGTTTATACATTTATGTTATCTAGCGACATATAATTTGATATTATATATATCTTTGTAAACTGACATAAGGCATAAAAGTTGTACAGGGTATATAGGTCAGTTTGATTAGATCATTTTGACATATATAGATATAAGGACATGAGATAGGAGATTATGATATGATGTGAAATATATCAGAGAGATTATGTATGTGAGGAATTTATTGTAAGGGTTATTTCGGTAAGGGGTTTAGGGTTTTAGACTAAAACAAACAGTGATGGTCTTGAAAAGCACTAAGAGGGGGGGTGAATCAGTGACACCAAAACAAGCACAACTTTAAACACTAACTGGTAGATGAACTTAACTAAGAATTTGAACAACATACATGCTATCCAAAATGAAATAACAAAATCCACATAAAGTAGCACTTCCACCATAACACAAGTGTTTATATGTGGAAAACCCAAATAGGTAAAAACCACGGTGAGATGGAACTGACAAGTTAACTATCTGCAGTAATAGAAAACTGACTGGTTAAGGTCTTACAAAGTACTTTGCTAGGAGCAAATCTTGTTAGAGATCCCAAGTTTAATTAGAAGCTTATACCCTATTAAGAGTAACCTTGCTGGAGGATTTTAGAATCCAAACTAATGGATCACCTTGTTAGAGGATTTGTACATTGAAGCTAATTAGAGCTTGCCCTATTAGGGGATTTGATTCTGTTGTAATGATTAGAAAACAACAAGAAAGATTTGATCTATTCTGAGTAGCACAAGACTTGTTTGATCAGATCATTCTAAGTACATTCAATACTGCTCTCCATCTAAACACTTATCGCTCTTTAGCAAAATATTTCACCTTTTATGCATATCAGTATTCGCATAGATCACCTCTTCTATTTCAATTCTCTCTCTATTTAAATGATTCACTAAGATGTCTTTAAATAGACATACAAATCTTATGTCTATCATAGGAACACAATTTCCTAGGTGCAGTGTATCTAGACATTTAAACATAACTCATCATAAAAATGACCGCCAAACAAATGGTGCTGGTAACTCATCACAAAAATGGATATTGGTTAAAACAATCAATACCAGTTGAAACACAATATGTGAACCATTGTCCTGGAATCTTCCACTTGATCTTCATCTTCAACTTTATCTTCATTTTGATGCCGAATTAATGTAACCATAGGTTATCTCTTAGGCACATACCAGTTGACACAGAGTACCAATTAGAGATAGACCTTAAACATATTAGTTAACAGTGTAAATCAATGAAGTTACACCAATAGTCAATGTAATCATATGTGTATGTGAGAGTGTTTCATCAATGACAACAAGTGATGAATACCTGATAATCATCACCAAGCCAACAATCTGCCCCTTTAGCATTGATGACAACACTTAGAAAAAAAGAGAGTAATACACTACCGCTAAGTGTGCATACACAACATATTTACATATGTACGCATATTCCCCTTAATGCAATACTCCCCCTTAATGCATGCATAAATACAAAATTTTCAAAAACACACATACATATTATTACTCCCCCTTTGACAACAATGATAAAATGATAAAGTAAAATATATACATATATATAGAAAATCTATATCAAAGTGTTCATCATATATTACAATTTTAAACAAGTTCATGCATTGGCTATTCTCATGAAAATATTATTGAAATTCAACTTCATCTGGGATAGAGCATTCTCCCATGATTCAAGTATGTTATCTGTACATTCAGAGGTAGACAACAACTGGGAATATAATTCTTCCATTGAGTCGAGCATGCAGGTTTCAAGAGTAGCAAGAATAGCTTCTACATTGGAGTAGGCTCTCTGAAGAATGTCAACCTGTGAGGTGAGCTGAATCTTGAGCTCTCTTAGAGATCAGAATCTCTTAGCTCTCTCATTATCATTCCTATTCTATCTATCATGCAAATCATCTATAGACCAGTTAAAGACATGAATGGAGTCCTGGAGTGGGACATATGCCTTGCATAACCTTTCTATTTCCTGCTCAGTTTCAGCTTGATTCTTAGAAATATCACAATAAAATAAAGTAATATTAGAGGTAGAGGCCAGATACTTCCCTCCAGATTCAATAGCTTTCTTTAATAGACTTCCATTATGAGATAAAACCATTTTGCTATTTTCAATGTGCTTAGCCAGTTTATCTCCATATGCCTTCTTGTGGTTCTTCTCAACAACTATTTGAGCAAAATCTTCAAGCGATTTGATTTGATCAGATGCATCTGCATCTAATTGACCAAGTTTGCCGATAGGAGTAGGAAAATGTGTGACAGATGTTTCCGATAGTAAACCAAACAAAATTTCTACTGCATTCTGGATTGTCTCTGCTTCAATCCTCTTCTCTTTGAGTTTCTTCTTGTGTACTCAAGATTGTATAACATCAGCAATATTCATCATTTTTTATGCACTCAAGGTGTTCATGTCAATAGGTCCTGAGATACTTAAAGAATCTTCATCATCATCATCAAGTAGTTCTTGCTTTGCCTGTTCAAGGGGTATACTCTTAATGATGGCTCTTTCTGTGTTTTTCTCTGTTGTAACTTCAGTTTGCTGAGTAATAGCTTCCTTAGTAGACTCCTTTTGAGTATTCTCAATGATCGGTGGAGATTGGGGTTTCTCCAATTTTTCAGTTGCCAATTCATTGACCACTTTTAGTTGATTACCCGGTTGATCAATTGATGTAACCTATACTTCTGTGATTGTAGGAGGATCCATATCTGGTGCAGTGATGTCTCCAGATAGGTCTACTGTATCCTGAATATCTTCATCAACAAGAATAATGGAATCATCCTTCTTCTTGGCTAGATAGACTACATCAGCTTGAACAATTTCCTCTTCATCCATTTTCGATCGAGGAACATTGTCTGTAGTATCATCCTTACTGCTAGAGTGGATAACTTCTTCCCTCTTTTTGATTATACAGGCTAGCTGATGTGTCTCAGACTCAACAACTGACCTTTTTGCATTAAGAAGCTTCAATCTTCTTACTTTAAAATCAAAATATGCTTTGTATTCTTCAGTTAAAGCACTAATTCCATTTGATGATAGATTGGGAAAATACTGTACAAATATTTCATCAATAATATTCTTTTCTAATTGAATGGATTCTTCCCATTTATCTAACAAAGTATTATACAAAGAGATTGAAATATCTTTCTCCAAATCACATGGAAATCTATTCTAATGACCCAAATAAGTTATTACCTATTGGATTACTTGTTTCTGCTCATCTTCAGTAAAAGAATCATAATTTTCTTTGACATTGTCAAACTTGTTTCTTCCCAATGACTTCATTGTTCTCTCAAAGATTGTGCTAGGTTTGTAGGTAGCAATATCTATAGGTGTAGTTGCCTTTGGCACTAACTTTACCTTCTTAGGTGTTATGTTAGTTGCTTTTTCTTTCTTTGGTTCTTCTTATGAATCTGTACCCTCAGACTCTAGTTGCAAAATCAGTTTCCCATTTCTCTTCTTTGGTGCACTCCCCTTCTTTTCATATAATTTAGGTGCTAGTTCCTTCTTGGTTAGGACACTCTGAGTCACCCTTGTGGTCTTTTTCATAGTACATTTTTTATCATTTATTTTGCTTTCCTTTCACTTTAGCTACAGATGCAGTACCGGTTTCAGTTGGTGCAGCATGGACTGCCAAGATGTCCAATTTTGCCTTCTTTTTATCTTTGGGTGATGCTAACAGGGTATTAGCATAGCTGACCAGTAAATCATGATTGAACTCGTAGCTCATATCTTCCATTTCTTCTTCTCTAGGTTCAATTGCTTGCATCAAGCAAAAGTCAGTGGTAACCATGAAGATTATGTCTTTTGCAAAGTGTTTAACCACATCTTTAGGTAACCGCACTCTCATGCTCATATTTTTTTGGAATTCATTAAAATACTTGTTTGTGGCAGCTAAAAAAGTATTCTTCATAGCCTTACTGCTGTTCTTGATCTATGCATTGACCGGTTGTTCCTTGGACCATTCAATATCACCAATACCTGGCAGGAAGTTCTAAAAGTAGAAAAATAACCTGGCTAACAGCTGACCATATTTGAACTTTTATAAATTGTCCTTCTTAATGGATTTCAAATTTTGAAATAATTGGTCTCTAATAGCTTCACAAATATCATAGTCTGCATTATCAACAATCACTCTATGTGTTGTGTGAATTGCTATAGATGGAACACTGTTAAGTCTACTAGAGTAGAAGACCTAGTAGCCTATCACCATTGCTGCAAGTTTCACTGCAGGGTCTCTAATAGTGTTGATAGAGAAAGCACGCTTATTAGATGTAGAAACAATTAGCTTGAAGACAATGTCCTTTGAAATTCTTCTCAGCACAAGAATTTCACCGGTTGAGCAATAACCCGTTACAACCCTAATAGCCTCCTTAGTTATCGTATGGGTTCTTTCCAAATACATATCCTCAAAGTCTTCAAGAAAATATGCAACATTATGAAACCTTTTTTCAAAAACCCTAGCATATTTTTCTTCAATTTTTCTATTCTTATCACAAAGTGATTTCAGCTGAGTATAGATGTGTAGAGTTCCTAAATCTTCTATTTTGCAATCTATATAGTTGGACAAGTCACCTTTGATCACAACACCACTCAGGACTTGTGATAATGCATTATAAGACATAATTTCATCTGCCTTTAGAGCTTCCTTAGGCTCAATAGTGATCATCAACCTCTCTACAGATTTAGAAGTAGATGCCATTCTAGATTAACAAATTTTGAAGCGGTATACAAAGATATACCTTGTATCTTGCACGTCGCTCTATTTTCCATTTGAAATGTTAAAATGCACACCCGTTCGCCTCTCTGCAACTTTCAATTCGGCTTGATTTCCCTAATCACAAAGCAATTCACCAATTTATAGCAAGACAATCTTGTTCTTCTCTGCAATCGCTTCAAATGTCTTTTTCAAAAGTGTTAGGGTAAAAAAATAGAGTAAAACTTGTTCTTATTCACTTTACCGACTGCAATAAATGTGGACACTTTTAGGTTATAAAACCTAATTTTTATTTACTGCTTAACTGAAATACCGACTGATAACATGTTAGCAAAAAGTCACCAAAATTCAATATTCAAAAATTTCTTTCCCGCTCATTTTACAAAGGGGTCTGGAAATGTTTTACCGTTACGCTCCCCTTAGCCATGTTAGACAGGCTTAAGTCACTGGTGCTAGATTCTCTTCACTAGGTGAAGGAATGGTTTCCTCTACAGGAAATTCTTCTCTTTTCTTCTTCCAAGTCTGGTTCATATCTTCTCTAGTTTCCTCAACATCAATATTTTGCTTGCCTTTTTTATCCTTGAAAGAGTTGACCGGTTTACTATTCCTTGATCTACAAAACTTTGCCAAGTGCCTTAGTTTGTTGTAATGGTAACAAACCATACCAGATGATCTCTAGGGTCTTGCATTTCCTCTTCCTATTCTCTTTTTGCAGTTCATAGCCACATGACCAAAGTTATTACAAAAGGTGCAAACAACATTTGTTGCCTTTTCCATTTCGAATGGACTAAATCGGTTGCCATAAGATCTTTTCCAGTTTCGGTTTATCCGGTTATCAAATTCCTTATCTGGTCACCATTTGGTCTAGGATGCATGTGTGGTACATGATTGTTTGATCCATATCTGCACTCAATATGTTTATGCCCATACATTCCACATGTGTAGCAATGACCTTCAAACTTTCTAGACACATACCTAGCATTAGTATTGTAACTTGCATTTCTATTAGGTTTGTTCCTACAAACATTTGTAGTATGACCAGGCTTGTGACAAACAAAGCAGACAGGTTTAAAAACCTTCTTACCGGTAGTCTTATTGAATTTAGAAGCAGTTTTGTTCTTTGTACCGGAGGATTCACCTTTTTTAGTTGTATGAAAACCAAGTCCAGAGATATCACCCCTTCATTCTCTATGATTGAATTTGTTCTTCCATCATGGTAGAACTTTTGATGAACTTCTCCAATTTTGCATTGGCTTCAGTAAGCTTTTTGACAAGATCTTCATTATGCTTAGACAGGTTCTCTTGTAGAGACGATGCCAACTCAAGATCTAGCTTTAGGTTTTCCTTTTCTTCTATTTCAACAATCAAGTCCTCATGTATAGTATCTTTTTCCTATTTGATCTTTATGTTCTCCCGATCTCTTACCTTGATAAGATCTTCAGTAGCTCTTTTGGCTTCCAGTTCTTGACTCATGCGGATAGTGAGACCTTCTAGTTCTCTTCTTAGATTCAATTTTTCACTGTTCACCTTTTCAACTTCATCCACTAAAGCTTCAATATTGGCTTCATCTGAAGAACTATTATCAGATATTTCTAGTAGTTTTTCAGATAACTCTCTCCTTTTGGCTTGAGAGACTTTTAGTTTTCTCCTAAGGGATTCAATCTCATTTCTGCTAGCTTCTAGCTCTCTAACCATCTCGAAGTAGCTTTTGCCCCCCATGGTAGTTTCAAGATTTCCTTGTAAGCGGTTAAGCTTTAAAGAAGTTAGGCTCTGATACCAATTGATGGTCTTGAAAAGCACTGAGAGGGGGGGGGTGGTGAATCAGTGACACCAAAACAAGCACAACTTTAAACACTAACTAGTAGATGAACTTAACTAAGAATTTGAACAAAATACATGCTATCCAAAATGAAATAATAGTATCCACATAAAGTAGAACATCCACAATAACACAAGTGTTTATACATGGAAAACCCAAATTGGTAAAAACCACGGTGAGATGGAACTGGCAAGTTAACTATCTGCAGTAATAGAAAACTAACCGGTTAAGGTCTTACAAAGTGCTCTGATAGGAGTGAATCTTGTTAGAGATCCCAAGCTTGATTAGAAGCTTATACCCTATTAAGAGTACTACCTTGTTAAGAGTAACCTTGCTGGAGAATTTTAGAATCCAAACTAATGGATTACCTTGTTAGAGGATTTGTACAATGAAGCTTGTTAGAGCTTACCCGGTTAGAGGATTTGATTCTGTTGTAATGATTAGAAAACAACAAGAAAGATTTGATCTATTCTGAGTAGCAGAAGACTTGCTTGATCAGATCATTCTAAGTACATTCAACACTACTCTCCATTTCTCTTCAGTAAAACATTTCACTTTTTATGCATATCAATATTCACATAGATCACCTCTTCTATTTCAGTTCTCTCTCTGTTTAAATGATTCACTAAGATGTCTTTAAATAGACATACAAATCTTATGTCGGTCATAGGAACACAATTTCCTAGGTGCAGTGTATCTAGACATTTAAACATAACTCATCATAAAAATAACCGCCAAACAAACGGTACTGGTAACTCATCACAAAAATGGATACCGATTAAAACAATCAATACCGGTTGGAAAACAATATGTGAACCATTGTCTTGGAATCTTCTACTTGATATTCATATTCAACTTTATCTTCATTTTGATGCTGACTTAATGTAACCACAGGTTATCTCTTAAGCACATACCAGTTGACATAGAGTACCAATTAGAGATAGACCTTAAACATATCAGTTAATAGTATAAACTAATGAAGTTACATTGGTAGTCAATGAAATCATATGTGTGTGAGAGTGTTTCATCAATGACAACAAGTGATGAATATATGATAATCATCATCAAGCCAACAGACAAAGCTATATTCTGGCATAGAAGATGCTATCTTAGTAGTTCACACTTCTCTGAATTGTTGTTTGGAATTTTATGTAGTCAGTGAGGCTCCTATTGTGATTGAGCAATGTTCTCTAGGCTGTAAGCCTTCCTGCAAATGTAGGTTCCTCATATTTTATAATATCTCTTGATATGGCTAGTGGATTGATATTGTGGGTTACAAATCCCACCGTGGTTTTTCCTCTTTGAGGTTTTCCACGTATAAATTTGTGTTATGGTTCTCATTTATGTGTTTTGCTTATTGGTTGCTTTACTTCTTTCAATTTTGTATGTACTGGTATACCAGTTGGTGTATGAATGTTTTGTTAAGGCTAAAATCTACTATTCCGGTATGACACCGATTCACCCCCCCTCTCAGTGTTATTGGTTTCCAACAATTGGTATCAGAGCCTTGTACCTCATAGGAAGTTTAATAGCTTGAGGAAGATCCTGAAACCAGGATTATTGAATATGGCTTTGGATAAGCATCTTGAGATGGCACTTGAAGATTATGATGCTGAAAGCTTGTAGAACTTAAAACTACAAGATGAATTGATTTTTTCTAAGTAATTTATCTTGCCCTTCAAGAGAGGCTATAATCTATTCAAGCTAGAAGGAAGGAACTTTTGCAAAATCAGGATGATGAAGAGAAAAATGCACTTAAGAAACAATCTCAAAAATTGAGTCAAGAGAACATGGTTATCAAGAATGAAATGCAAGTTATAAATATGAGGATGTCTAAGGAGATTGAGGACAGAAAGAAAAAGGAAGAAAATCTTGCTGTATCCCTAAAGAACAAGTTTGAGGAATGTGGTAGATTGGTTCATGAAAATGATATGTTGATAACTAATCTGGTACAATCCTAGAGAAATGAGCAAGAGCTTGAGAGACAAATGATAATACTAAGAAAATATTTAAATACTGCAAGTGAGTACAAAGAAAAATTCAAGATTAGATGTGCACAACTTGATGAGTTATTAAAGAGACAAAGGTAGATTGGAGATTCCGGTGGACTTGGATTTGAGCAAGGATAGAGTTTCGGTACTACAAATGAAGATAAAAACCATAAGACACCCGTAAGATAATTCAATGCTTATAAATTTAATGGTAGATGTTTTGTTTGCAATAGATTTGGTCACATGGCTAGGCAATGTAGAAATAGAGCAAATCAGAACCCTGATTCTGCTCTCGGTAAATGTTTTAAATGCAATAAGTTTGGTCATAAGATAGAAGATTGCAAAATGAATGTAAAATGTTATGCTTGTGGAAAATTTGGACATATGGCTAATCAGTGCAGGTCAAGCAATTTCATTGGTTTTAGCAAAGCAATTCAAAAGAACAATATTACATGTTATGCATGTAATGAAGTTGGACATATTGCTAAGTTCCGTAGAAGCAGAAATCCATCGGTTAGTAATGGAGGATCAAATGAAAAAGGAAAAGAGAAGGTTAGTGAAATCTGACAAGATCATACTGAGAGATGGGTTAGGAAGACTGAAGAACAATCATCAGATGGGAATATCCCAGTTACTTATCTGGTAGAAGAGCCTACTCCTGCACCAGTAGGAAGCTCATCCGGTAACTAAGGAAAATGCCTTAGGGGTAAGAAAAATTCATGAAGATCCTGCATATGCCCCGAGAAGAGGTTCTAGAAGATGTTCTAGATATTAGAGAGGGTTATCTGACATGAATATATTCTGAGCGAGATCTAATATCTTTCACCGACAAACATTTATGTCAATGGAAAATTAGGATTTCTCTCAAATGTTAAAAGGTTGAATACACTTCATTGTTAATCAACCTGCATTTAGAGTTATTTCAAAGCGATTAAGAGTGATTAAGTATGATCAGAGGCTATTCAGAGACAATTAGATTTCTTCTTGAGCGATTCCATCGACGTCTGGAAGAATTTGTTGGAGGCTTTTCACCGAAAGTAATCAAGAGGTATTTTTCTTTAATCATGGAAGTGAGATCATATTCTATTCCTATTTTTGTTGCAAACCCAACTATAGTGGAGGTCAAGGACCACCCCAAGACAATTTTCAAGCTGTATCCACATGTGGTTACCTTGGAAGATTCAGTTGTAGCATTTTCTCGCATTCCAGAAGTACTTGTGTATGTAGAGGATATTAGGGCTTATATTCATTGTCATATCGAAGACTTGGGAACTTAAAAAATCAAGGGAATGTATATGAGTGAGATAATGGTAGAATCTGGAAAGATCAAACCAACATATAAACATATTGAAGATCTAGGGTTTACAAACATTCTAGATATTCCATAGTTTGAGGATGAGATATTTAGATATGTACTGAGTAGAGTACACAAGGAATTCATATGACTGAAAAAACCTTATAGAATCACCAAGGAAGCCACCCAGGCAATTAATGGTTTACAATAGGTAGGGCAACATCCAAATAAGAAATTTGCAAATGAATTCATAAGGAAGATCATTGGTGCTACATCTAACAAAAGATCCATGAAAGTGAGCACCATCACTAACACGAACATCAAATTTGGTAGCATGATTAAAGGATATAAGGTAACTCAATCAAACCGATTGAATTCTATTTCCAGTTCATGCATTTTGGCTGTATACAAAATGATGAGAGATAATGTAAAGTTAGATCTTTGTGGTTGGATGCTTGATGAGTTGTTAATCAACTTAGGAAAGATTAAGGGTGAGAAGAATGGCACTTTCTGATATGGAAACTTGTTATCTTTCCTAAAGTTATATTTTTTGAATAATTCACTCGGTTCTGGTAAGAGACAATGGGATTTTGACATTCCGGTAGGAAGGCAATTGAAATAGTCAATTGCATTAGGAAGCCAAAGAGATGATAAGGTATGGAAGTATTTTAAGGCATTTCAAAAATCTATGAGGTTCCAGGGTAAGGGTACCTAAGAATATAGTAGAAAAATACTCTATCGACTTATGCTTCATGGTAAAGAAGGATGAGACTCTCATGGAAGTAGTTAAGCCACAAAATATTTGGATTGAAGAAATGGGCTATGAGGTAGATGCATAGATTCTTGATGCCTATGCAAAAATGCTAATTGATGCACCAGAAGATGAGGTAGAGAAGCCTTGTGGAACTGCACATCAGAAAACTCAAGAGGTTGAAACAGAGTTCAACCAAAAGAAAAGGGAGAAAAAAGAAGGAAAAGAAAGTAAATTTGTACATAAGGTCTCAAAGGACATCAAGGCACTAATTGATGGTGTCCCAGAGAAAGGCATAAAGAGTAAGGATCCAAAAGTTCATATTGAATTTGTTACTGCAAGATCTGAATCAGAGGATGACACACCACTAGCATTTAAGATTGTTGTTAGGAAGAAACTGAAGGAAACAAAAGTAGAAGCAAAGAAGAAATTGGTTAGGAAGGTTACAATCAAGCTACCAACACAAAAGCAAGAACCTAAAGTTGCACCTACAATTGCAACCAGTACTGTCAAAAGGAAGAAGAAGAGTGACATTGACTTAGAACTTGAAGTCGGTAATGTAACTATCATACCACCTAAAACTTGTGCATAAATTATAGATGAAATCACTAAAGATGGCATGTTGAATAATGTTAAATTTTACTATGAAAACTTAGAGGATGATGAACATAGAGAGGTAGAGGAAGCAATCCTATTATACTTGGATATCTATAAGAAAGCCTTAATAGAGATAGAAAATCAAATACCGGCTGAGTTATATAACATGTTAGATGCTAGAAGATTATTTTATATGCAAAAGGATAAACACATTAAAATGCAAGAATTATTAGCTATCTGTGTTACTATAGCTCTAGGTGAAATGTAAAAGACAATTAAGGTGACAGACAGACAAGTCTTCAATAGAAAACATAGGATAACTAGCGTGATGCTATGGAGAGTGAAAGAAGTAATAAAGGAAACTCAGAAAGCATGGATTAAATTTTTGGGGGAGCATAGATGGTTATTTACTTCACCAGAGACCAAGACAGACACTATAGATACCCAAGTTGAAGGAAAAGGAAAAGAGTTTATGGGCACTTCACCATCAATTTTGAAAAATCATTAATATAGTGGAAATTGAGCCACCAGTAAATACAGATGTACAAACAAATGTTGAGATACTGGTTAATACAGAGAATGAACAAGCTAACATTGTACAAGATACTAATATTGAGGACAATTTTCCTTTGGATACAAATGTACAGGTTGAGGATATTGTTGCTACAGAAGAACCGACAATTACATAGGCTGCACCAAGTGGCGATGCCACCGGTGCAAGTGAGAAGGTCATAAAGGATAATACATCAGAGGAGAAAACATGGGAATCCAATAGGGAACCAATTGTTGGCCCATCATTATTGTCAATTAACACTTCTCATGTAGAAAAGAAAACCATCATAGAGATGAGTCCCACTAAACTAATGATGATGGTTGCTCAAAAACTAATGAAGGAGGGATCCATAGACAAGAAGATTATAGATCAATCAATCATTGTTCTACATAGATTGGTCCCAGAGTGTAAGATTGAAAATGAAGTGAGCCCATTTGAAAAGCTTAAGGTAATCATTGAGCACATATCAAAGACTTTCAATCCTTACAACAAATATCATACCGACAAGCATTAGAAAGATTTACTCAAGCTAAAAGAGCCTCTTTTGATTAGGTAATTGAAACAGAGAAGAAAAAGATTGAGGAGAAGCTAATCCTAATAGAAAATTCTTTGAAACAATGTACAAATATATATAGGGTATGCTGCAATATTGAAATACTTACAACAAATGTAGATAAAAAGATAAAAGAGATTCAGGAGAAAATTGCAAATATTGCTAACTCTTTTGATGGATTAATTTCATTGACAACATCAATTGATGGTCAAATTTTGATTTTGGAGAATCAAATTTCTACTCTTGAGAAGGAAAGAGACAAAATAATTCTTAGAGCCAGAAGTTTGAGAGGTTTTGTGAGTCCAAGATTGGATTCATTTGTGTACATAAGAAAGAATGCATGGATATGCTAGGAAAGCCAACACCGACAAAAGTAAATGAAAAAGAATCTTTTGCACATTTATTGACTGGTCTTGTATCTATTTCTGACACATTCAAAAATGGCTGGGTTACTTATGTGGAGTTATTGGAGAAGGCTTATCTAGAAATTTTGAAGTTGGTCAAGCTTCAGTAAGACAATTTTGGGGATATTCATTGTACAATTATTATTCTTTGACATTATTTTTGGAATTTTCAAATGGCATTGATGTCAAAGGGGGAGTAGTATATATGTGAAAAAGAATAAAAGAGTTGCATACATTAGGGGGAGTTAAGAGTTCCATCCATTAGGGGGAGTTATAGAGTTTTGAAGTTTTGAGAGACATGGAGTATTTTGCATATTCAGCTCAGGGGGAGTAGGGCAAGATGAAACCAACAGATGAAACCTTGACCATTTTTCACATGAGTGTTGCCATCAATGCCAAAGGGGGAGATTGTTGGCAATTGAAACTATTAGGAATCAAGAAGGACAACTGAGAGGGGGGGGGGGGTGAATCAGTTGTTAATCGGTTATATATAAATTATAACCCAAATGAAAATTATTCCAACTTAAACTTAGTGTCAGTAAACCGAACTTAAATGTCGGTAAAACAGATTAACAATTATAGTAGTATCGGTTTAACTTAATGCATAAAACAGAAAGAGAAACAACATCCACAACACATGACATAGAGATTTTGATGTGGAAACCTTGTAAGGGGAAAAACCACAGCGGGAAACCTTACCCACAATCAGATGATACTACTACAGATAGTAAGTGTATACAAATGGGGTCTACACATGCAGAAAGGCCAACTGCCTAGAGCTCATTGCTCAATCACAAAATAGGAGTCACACTCACTACAGTTGGATGGTTAAATCCAATGACAATGTACTGCCTCAGAATAACATCTGCAATGCTGGATTTAGCCAGTTTGAGCTCTAAACATGAGTGCCAAACACCTTAAAAACCTTCCTTCAACCTTTAGATAATGTCTTCATGATTCACACAAGAATCTGCTTATTTTTGCTCTTCAATATTCACAGACACTTATACCATACTATACCATACCATACCATACCATACCATGATCTTCAATAAGATCTTACAATTATTTATACAAAACCAAAGACCTATACATAAGGTTAGCTCACTAAAGATATTACAATTAAATTAATTACAAATAAGTCTTGATGTGATACAATATGTCAACTTCAATACAATATCCAATCAATAAACCATTTCCAAGATGTGTCATGCTGATATGGAATAGATATCATGTACCAGTCCATAACTTAGACCCATCTGTTGGTAAAGGTAAATCTACCAACCCAATTAGATGAATAAGAAAAACACCAAATCCAAACATTCAATCCATATCTTCAACATAACCAAATGATCTTCAGATGATAACAAGTCATCATCACTGTCGGTGAACCATATAACCTTCCTGTGAACATATACCAGTGACTGTGCATATGCCACTAACCATGCCAGTGAACACAATGTGCTGGTTCAACAATAAACCAATATAACCATAGTGCCAAATCAACAATGTAGACCTCCAAGAAGATAAGTGTTGACATCAATGAAAAAACCAATGCAACACATGACAAAGTCATCCATAATACCAACAAAAACTCTATTGGTTGGTTTCACTATGTTATCATTGATGGCAAAATGATTTTGCATTCTGACTTCATATGGTGTATCGACAGGTACTTCATAGATTCTACACCGACACCAACACTGGGACCAACACTGGTAGGTCAGGAGGATTTCTTTGGTCACCGACAATGTAGGCCGACATGGTATAGTAAACGTTATTGGTATTGGAGGCCGACTTATCCTAGATCCGACATCAACAATTTGTTTTAATGTTTATACATTTATGTTATCTGGCCGACATGTAATCTTATATTGTATATATTTTTGTAAGCCGACATAAGGCATAAAAGTTGTATGGGGTATATAGGTCAATTTGATTAGATCATTTTGACATATATAGAGATAAGGACATGAGATAGGAGATTATGATATGATGTGAAATATATCAGAGAGATTATGTATGTCAGGAATTTATTGTTAGGGTTATTCTGGTAAGGGGTTTAGGGTTTCAGACCAGAACATACAAAGCTTAAACCAAAACTGTATTCAAGCATAGAAGATGCTATCTTAGCAGTTCACACTTCTCCAGATTGTTGTCTGGAATTTTATGTACTCAGTGAGGCTCCTTTTGTATTGAACAATGTGCTCTAGGCTGTAAGCCTTCCTGTAAGTGCATGCCCCTCATATTTTGTAATATCTCTTCATATGGCCAATGGATTGATATTGTGGGTCACAAATCCCACCATGGTTTTTCCTCTTTGAGGTTTTCCACGTATAAATCTATGTGTTATGGTTCACATTGATGTGTTTGGCTTATTGGTTGCTTTACTTCTTTCAATTCTGTATGTACCAGTATAAAATTTGGTGTATGAATGCTTTGTTAAGGCTAAAATCTACTATTCTGCTATAACACTGATTCACCCCCCCTCTCAGTGTTATTGGTTTCCAACAATTTTAGCCAGATTTGTGCTCCCATGTTAGAGAGACCATCAGTGGTGGACAAAAGTGAAAATTTTCATGGACCAAGGAGGCAGATGAAGCATTTGAAATATTAAAAAAAAAGGCATCACAACAACCGGTTCTTACCTTACCAGATTTTGACAAAATCTTTCGGATTGAATGTGATGCAAGTCATTTGGCAATAGGTGCAATACTTCATCAGGAAGGTAGGCCAATTGCATTTTTTAGTGAAAAAATGAATGGTGCTAAAAAGATATATTCTTCCCATGATTTGGAGATGTATGCATTAGTCGAGGCACTAAAGAAGTGGAGGCATTATTGAATTCCCAAAGAGTTTGTTGTGTATACATATAATTAGGCACTAAGCTTCCTAAATAGTCAAGAGAAATTGAGCCATAGGCATATGAAGTGGGTTGAGTCCATTTAGGTCTACACCTTTACAATGAAACACAAGAAAGGTGTCTCAAACAAAGTTGCAAATTATCTTAGTAGGAGGGTACTAACAATTTCAGAAATCTAGTTGGAGAGTGTAGGAGTTGATTCCCTCAAGGGTATGTATGCTGCAGATGAAGATTTCAAATACATCTACAAGGTATGCACTGAGTTTGGTAGCCAGTATCATTTAGAGTATTCTGATTATTTGATTCAAGGTGGTCTTCTTTTCAAAGGATGCCAATTATGCATTCCTAAATGTTCAATGAGGGATAACATAATTAAGGAGAAGCATAGTGGTTGTATGGGGGGACACTTTGGATTAGACAAAACTCTTGAGTTGGTGAGAAGATTTTATCACTGGCCTAAATTGCAGACAGATGTCAAAAAATTTGTGGATTCATGTGTGGTGTGTCAAAAGGCCAAAGGGACAACAACAAATGCAAGACTATACCAACCATTTCCCATTCCTTCAAGACCTTGGGAAAGTGTGAGCATGGATTTTGCGATGGGTTTTTGAAGAACTCAAAATGGTTTTGACATTGTTTTTGTGGTTGTTGACAAGTTTATCAAGATGGCATATTTATTTCCATGCAAGAGCACAAGTGATGCTACATATGTTGCAAAACCTTTCTTTCATGAAGTTGTGAGAATACATGGTTTACCCTTGAACATTGTGTCAAACAGAGATGTGAAATTTGTAGGATGTTTTTAGAGGACTTTATGGAGGAAGTTAGGCACAAACTTGTCTTTTAGTTCAGCTTATCATCCTGAAACAGATGGCCAAACAGAACTGGTCAATAGGTCACTCAGAAATTTGTTAAGGTGCCTCACCAAGGAGCATGGTGAAAAGTAGGATTCCATCATCTCCCAAGCAGAATATGCCTATAATGATTTTTTGAATATGAGTACCAGAAGGATCCCTTTCCAAATTTCCTATGAACTAAATCCAAGAGGTGTACTGGAATTGAGAAATATACCCTCAACTGAACATATCAGTGCTTGTGGAGAAGAATTTACTGAAGGGATAAAGGAGATTCATGACCAAGTCTAGATGCAATTTTAGAGAAGTACAAAGAAGTACAAGGAGTAGGTTGATAGAAGAAAGAGAGATGTGTAGTTTCAAGTTGGAGACATGGTATGGGTCAATCTATAAAAGGAGAGATTGCCAAAAGGGAAACACACAAAGCTCATGATGAGAAAGGTTGGACCTTGTCCAATACTCAAGAAGGTTGGGAAAAATGCATATGAAATCCAATTACCTTCAGATACAGGTATATCACTAATCTTTAATGTTGTAGATCTGACGCCATTCAAAGGTACAATGCAGGAAGATGGTACATTTCTAGTGGAGGATGCTGCAGACATACCAAAAGAATTTCCAAGTCAAGGGCCACCCAAAATTGGAAGTATAGTGGACACCAAGATTATGAAGAAAACTAGGAATAAGGTCTACAAACAATACCTTGTCAAGTGGCAAGGACTCCCTGAGGCAAATGCAGTATGGATGGATGAAGACTAGATGAAAAACCATGGGATTACATTGTTAGAACTCATCTCAAGTGGACTTGAGATTCAATCACCCAAGGAGTATGGTGCAGGAGCATCCAAAGACACAAATGAAGACATAAATGAAGTCTAAATGAGTCTAATATCACCCATGAGGTGAAAATGATCATCTGAAATAGGTTGATAGTTTTGTGAGTCAATAAGACCCAATTGATTAAGGCATTGTCATGGTTGCATTTTATAAGCCACCATGGATAAATGACCATGTGGGTTAGTAGGAGTATAGGAATGAGTTAGGAAAAAAAATATTGGTCTTAAAAACATCAGACCAATCCTTGGAAAAGGTAAAATACACCTTGGAGTCACCAAATTTGAAAAGTGCAAGTTGAGAACTTTTGTTGTCATTGCAAAATGTTGTAAAAAGGGATAACTAATCCTCCAACGGTTCTGAAGTTTGAAAAGTGGTTGGAAACCATTAGGGAGGCTATATTATGCCCACTTGGATCTATTTTAGGTTGTTGTTGGTGTAGTTGTTGAAGTTGATGGAATTTGATGATGTTTTGGAGTTTGGAGCAATACAATATACTCAGAGTTTTCTGAAATTCTATATTTTTTCGCTATTCATTTTTGATCGATACAAATTGATGGATGTATGAGACAAATTATATGAGTTAGGGAAGTCTCTTACCTTTCATTTGAATCAAGTCTGAGGTTTTGTAACAACCGATTTGTAGGGATCCATCCAAATCTAACCAGATTGGTCACAAACCTTGACGACACCTAGGGTTTCACTGTAAAGATGCCTTTAATCTGACATCTTCACCAGAGGACCAAACAAACTATGGGAAAATTTTAGAAGGGCCCTTGTATTATAAGATTTTTGTGTTGGTTTGCAAGGAGGCTCCAAGCCCAAAGAGATTGAATTGACCCTAGGCGGACGTCTCTATGTGACCGCCTAAACTATAGAAGTGGAAATCACTTGCAAAAGATAAAGAAGATGTGATCAAGTCTTGAAACCTTGGATTTTGTGGTTTGACACCTTAAACCACCTTGAAAAAGTGACGGTTTAGTCGGGGGGATAATACAAGGGGTACTTGCTTTGTAAATTAGGCCTAATTGGCTTAATTAGGTCTGAAAGGACAGTAAGGGTACAAACCATTCTAATTGTGGTTAGAGTCTAAGACTTTGGAGAATTCTATAACTAGATAAAGGGTATTTGAATCTACCTTTATTTTGTCTTGTCCTTTGGAATTTTGTTAAGTTGTATTTGGAAAACTCAACTGGTAGGGCTGCTAGACAATATGATAGTTGTGAGGAAAGTATTCCCTAACACATCTGATAGCCAGATCTTATGGGTGTTTTGTGTTGGTTGGACCACCAATAGACAAAATCCAATAGGTTTCCATCCCACCGATACTGGAAGGTACTAAACCAGTTTACACAAGGGTAGAGTGTTTTCATCATACCGATACCGGAAGATACTAAACCGGTATGGATCCGGTCACACAAATTGTTGTGTGAGTTGAGAATTTGGTAGGTGTGTTGTTCACACCTTGAACAAACAAAATAACTTTTTTTTGACATAGTAGTTGTGGGTGAGAGAAGGTTTTCACCTAGTTGTTGCCTAGCTTTGCATCATAAACTTTAGTACAAAAATATACTTTTAATTATTTTTTGTATATATATTTTTCAATAAATTTGAAATGTTGCGTGTACTAAAATATAACTCTTTCCATTTGGCATTGCCTTTTTTCTTAATTGTTTATCCAAATTAGAAAATAATTACATCATCTTGACATAGAATCTTTTCTCTAGTGCATTTTTTTTCAAAAAAAATTAAACTAATTTTAGTATTTTTCCTTTACAAGATAATCAACCTCATATTTTAGTGTTGATGACCTACTTTCAATAAAAATAAAATATAAAATATAAAGTATTAAAATAATTAAAATATTAAAAGATATATATTTTAGAAAATTCACTTATAAATCTATAGAAGGGTATTTTTTACATTTTGAAAAAAAAAAAATTATAAGAGTAGGAGTTGATGAAACATAAAATTTTTTAATTTTTTTTTGGTAATTAGACCCAAAGTGGTATAAAATATACATTTAGTAGATAATTCCAATTGGAAAAGTTGTGGCCCATATATAATATAGCTATAATGAATCTCTATAGACCATATGTTTTTCTAAAATTATTTTTTTGTTAGAATTACTTGAATTCACTTGTGATGATAAGTTGGCCTGAAGCGTGACACAATTTTGTGCTTTTACCCGTGCGTGCGCGTTTGTGTGTATTAATAGTTCATACCAAGCTATCAAAGGCATTGGAGAAATAATTATTGTAAAAATGCCCACCTTCATTATGTTATTAATGTTATAGTATTCTAAAGTAATATAATCAATTAAAAATAGAACAACATTATTTTACCAAAATATGCATAACATTATTTACGTACATGATGATTAAAAATAGTAAAACTTACCATCATGAAAGTTGACATATGGCCACAACAACCAACATGTCTTGACATTGAAGGTCCAACATCCAATTGTTCATATCATCAAATCTGAAATTTAAGATTAACGTTAGTAAATTACAAAAAATCTTACATTTACTATATTTACAATTTTGTTACAAATTACATACCTATATAATTGAAATGACCACTTCATTAGGAGTTGAAAGGCTAACATATGTAGGGTGAGTGATCTAACTCTATATTTTTATATTAAATATAATTATTTATTATAATTTTCATTCATAATAGATTAAAATAGTTAATATTAGATTAAAACTTAGGAATTACAATAAACTATATAACCTTATTGAAAATTACGTGTTAATAAGTGCCAAAGGTCCTATCTAATAACTAATATGATAAAATGATAGCATCTAATATGGATGTATTTAGCTCTTGGACTTATATGGAATAATATTCAAAATATGGAGTGTCATCTCTAATGTGTATATCTTTAGCATCCTTAGAACCATAATCATATATAGATCCATAGGAATGATAAAGGTATGGTGACTAGTGACACCTAGGATCCTCACCCTCATTGCCCTATAAAAGAGGCTTGTTATGTTATAATATTTTTTGTGCAAAGGAACTGATAGACTATAAGGTCTATACCTCAATGCTCCCCTTCATAGAAAAAGAGAGAATGAAATGTTGAATATATGGCCACACTAGGGGCTTCAATAGTTTTTCCTAGGCATGATGTAGTCCCCTATCCTATGTAGATACTTTACCTCTACCTTGTAAATCACACATATCAAATTAATTCTAAATCCCATTAAAAAAAACTCATAATAGGGTTTCCTTAAGAAATATTACAACACCTCATGATTGTTAGAATATTCTGATACTGGGAGTAAACTGAGAGGGGGGGTGAATCAGTTTACTCACGATAACATCAATCAATTCAATTATCAACCTTAAACCAGAGCACAACTCAATGAAGAATATAACATGAAAACACAACACACATAACACCAATATTTTTACGTGGAAAATCTAGAAAGGGAAAAACCACAATGGGAAACCCTACCCACAATTAGATGAATACTTTGCAGTAATATTGTGAATAATTACTGTATGCGGGAAAAGCGGGGCGATGAAACTCAAAATGTGAAAAATGTTGTTCAAAGGGCTTGTCCACACACCCACAGGAATTCTTGGTGCAAGTTATGGAGTCATGAAGAATGACTCAACTTCCCAAGGTAGGTTCCATGGTTCTCTATCTCACAAGGTCCCTCAAGCCAATGCCTTCGCTCTCAGATCATTGAGCAAAGTGACTTAGGGATGACAAATGCAAGAACAAGAGATGCTTTAGATTGATTTTAACATGAAATGCATCCTATTTATGCATGATTCTATAAATAAGTTAAACTAGATTATAAGATGACAAGGTTAGTAGAAATACTATCCTAACATGATATACTAGTTAATTATTTAAGCTAAATGATAACAAAAATACTCTAAAATGCTTATTAGATTAATTCCTATTACAAAGAGAGGCTAGATGTATTGATAAAATTGAGCATAAGTGAGATACTAAAAGCTTGGATGATCCTTGAAATGGAGGAATGAGAGCTCTATTTATAGGGAAAATAGGGCAATAGAAGGTCAAGATTGAAGGAGTTAATCAAGGGTTAGGATTGAAAGTTATCAATCCATGTTTACAATTTTCACCAATGAAATGGTGACAATTGTCAACATAAAAATGCTTGAGAGGAGAGGTAAGAAGCATTAAACGCTTGAGAAGACCTCATGGTTACCTTAGAAGGTAAGGGTTCAGGTTAGGTTAGGGTTATCCAATGGATAAAGATTTTATCCAAAGGATAAACTCTTGTGCGAAGGTTAAAGGGATAATCATGGTCAAAGCAATAAATGCTTGAGGAGACACATGGGTTAGAAGAAGGTTAAGTTAGTCAAAAAGTCTCTAACCATGCCACTAAGGGTTAGTTAACCATTAATGGTTTGAAGACTTTGGGGACAAATTTGTAAGAGTCCTTCCAAATTTGGGGGTATTCAACAAGTTAGCTTGTTGAAGGCATAAAGGCTTTAATGCCTTTTGAAGACTTTACTCCAAATTTGAGAAGTGACCTCCTCAAATTTAGGGAAAGGGGATAATTGATGGGTTTAGGCTAATTAATAGGATTAGATGGATTCTTAGAAGAAATTAGTAATAGGGTTAGGATGCAAGTGGGAGATGTAGGAAAATGCAAGTGGATGAGGAATAATAGGATTAATTAAAATAAATTGCTTTATTTCAATTTGGTTGCAAATGGGGAATTAAAAAAATTAGATTTATTTAATTGGGGAAAACTATTTAATTAAACATAAATTTAATTAAAAAGTAGAGAGAAGGGATTTAATTAAATAAAATGATTTATTCAATTAAATGATGTAAAGGACTTAAGTGAGTTTAAATAAATAAATTGAATAATTTTTTTAATTAAATAGAAGAATGTGGATAAATAAATTGAATAATTTTTTTAATTAAATAGAAGAATGTGGATGATTTAATTAAATTAGATTTAACTAAATAGAGGAATGAGAATAAAATGAACATTAAATATTCATTTGGGAATATGGTCATTTTTATACGTCTACATTTTGCCCCTCTTTGAAGTGACGTGTGTGCACATGTTGATTCAAAGAAAAATGCCATGTCATCATGATTTGGTTATGATTAGTGTGATGTCATGTCAAGATGTTCATGTCTTGCCCTAGATTCGATAAATGATGTTGATAATGGCCTCTTGGGAGATGAATCAAAATTTTGAAAATTGGATTTGTTTTGATAAATGTGATTGCATTTTAGGTTTTTGTCTATGTTGAATGTGATATGTTGATTCATCTTCCAATAATGATGTTTGCGAGGGTTAGAAATGAGACCACAAGCAATTTATGTGCTCATCCATGCAACCCTAATTTTCATTTACCCTATAAAAAGGTGTGATTTATTTTGTCTCACTTGTGCTTGTTGACTTTGGAGAAAGTGACACTTGGAGAAAAAGACAAAATGCCAATTCCTTTTGCTTCTCATCAATTTGATCGCATTCGGAGGTATCGGAGGCCCGCCACATCGGGGTTAAACAGTTTTGAATTTTGCCATGCGAATTTAACAATTTAGCGCGTCAGGGTTAAACCGTAGCGCATACGATAGGTTTCATAGCACATAGAGTTTAATGAAGTAGGGTAGCGTCTGGGTAGATTAGGATAGAGCAGTGGTAGGTTAGGGTAGTACGTAGGGTTAGGTTAGCGCATCAGGATCACAAGGATGTGCATAGGGGGAAAAGGGTAGCGCGTAGGAAAGACCTAGCACATAGGGTTAGCCGGGGCTCGCATGGGTAGTATAGGATAACGCATAGGTATGACCTAGCGCGTAGGGTTAGGTTCACAGTGCAAAGACCAATTAGGATAGCGCATAGCGTAGAAGTAGCGCAAAGGGTAGTTTAGGTGATGTGTAGATAGGACAAGGTAGCACATAGGCAGCAGCTAGCGCGTAGGGTTAATGGGGTAGCACATTTATAGGAAAGGGTAGTGCATAGGCAACAACTTAGTGCGTAGATAAAACTTTTTAGTGAATTAGAGGAAAAATTGGGGTAAAGTAGGATTTTGGATGAAGAAAAATAGGTAGGCTTTTGCCTATTTTTGCTGGGATGGGTGTGAATATTGTAGACGTATAAAAATGACCATATTCCTAAATGAATATTTTATGTTCATTTCCCTATTTAATTAAATCCAATTTAATTAAATTATCCACATTCTTCTATTTTATTAAATAAATTATTCAATTTATTTAAATAAAATTCACTATACCATTTAATGAATAAATCATTTTATTCAATTAAATCCCCCTAGCCACTTTTAATTAAATTCAAATTTAATTAAAAAGTTATCCTAAATTGAATAAATCAAATTTATTTAATTACAACCAAATTGAATGAAAAATCAAATAATTCAATTAAATCCTATTATCCCCTCATCCACTTGCAAAATCCCAAACCCCTTCCTAATCCCTTCTAGAATCTTCTAAGCACTTCTAATTAACCTAAACCCTTCTCTAAACTTTGTCACATCCCTAAGCAAAGGGAGGTCACTTCTCAAATGGCCCAAAGTCTTGGATAACCATTGAAGGTTTTCAACCTTCAACCACCAAAACCCTTAAAGTCTTTGAAAACCATTGAAGGCTTCCAACCTTCAACCACTTAATCCCCAAAGTCTCCAATAACCATTAATGGTTATTTCAAACCCTCCCACATGGTTAAAACATTTGTTTTGACTCAACCTCTACCCAACCCAAGGGTCTCATCAGGTCATTAATGCTTTGACCATGATTATCTCTTAATCATTTGCACAAAGGTTTATCCTTGGATTAAATCTTAATCCATTGGGTAAACCTAACTTAGACTTGACCCCTAGCCTTTAGATAACCATGAGGTCTTCTCAAGCCTTTAATGCCTCCAACCTCTTCTTTCAACCCAATCCTGTGTGGACATTTGTCACCATGTCATTGGTGCAAATTGTGCACCTAGATCCCCAACTTTCAAACTTGGCCCTTGATTAAACCTTTCAATCTTGACCATCCATTGCCTTGTTTGTGCTATAAATAGAGCTCTCATTCCTCCATTCAAAAGAATCATCTTTAAAATTTGAAGCATCACACTTATGCTCAAATTCTTTCAAGCTTTCATATCATTTTATGCTCATCATTTAGCCTCTCTTTAGATCAAGAATTAATCATGAATATGCATGTTAGAGTAATTTATTTATCATTTTAGCTCAATTATAGACTAAATATAGTATGCTAGGATAGTATTCATACTAATCTTGTCATCTTATCATTTAGTTTATTGCATTTTAGAATCATACCTAGCTTACAACACATTTCATACTAAATCAATCAAAAGCATCTCTCGTTCTCATATTTGCCATCCCTAAACCATTTTGCTCAGTAATCTGAGAGCAAAAACATTGGTTTGAGGGACATTGTGAGATAGAGAACCATGGGACCCTCCTTGGGAAGCTGAGTAACACTACGTTACTCCATAGCTTGCATCAAGAAGTCCTGTGTGTGTGTGTGGACTAGTATTTAACTAAATTTTCACATTTTAAGTTTTATTCACCCACTTTTCTTGCATACATTTCTGGCGCCCACCGTGGGGCACGACCCCCAATAACACATCATTTTTTTGAAATTGATCATTTTGCAGGTCCGCGGGAAATGAAAATCAGCGCGTCGAAAAGATATTTTAGCGCATCTGCCTAATAGTTTAGCGCTTCTAGCCTACTGTTTAGCGCGTGTGCTTTCTGTCTTAGCACATGAACACTGTTCCTTAGCGCATAATACTATTTAACAAATTTTTCTGTAGGTGTCGACGCGGGAAGAACACATCATAGCGCATATACCTAACCGATTAGCGCATACAATCCAGATTTTAGCGCATGTTAGACTTATTCCAGCACGTGGAATCTAAAAACTAGCGCATCAGATTCAAACTTTCCCTGCATAACTGGCCGCGGGAAAAAGCAAAACACAGATTAGCGTGTGCGACATACAGAGTAGCGCATCCGGGTAACAGGATAGCGCAGAGAAAAGAAACTATAGCGCATCTGCGGCATATTGTAGCGCGTACAGTTTGTTCTGTAGCGCATCACAAATAAAACAAAAAAAATAAATTTTTTTATTGTAACCAAATTAAAATTCTAGACTTGTAGAAGTCCCCCGAATCAACTGACAATCTTATCATTTTGTTTATTTGCAGGGTTTTAATGGTTTCTTGCAGGTAAAACGAGGAAATTTTCTTTTACAGCAAGACGATTTTCTTTTGTTGACCTTCGAAAACATCGAATTTGCTTTGTTGACTATTTATTTTTCATAGATTAGACAATCATTGCTTTGAACAAATAAAAAGAACATCATGTTTTTGTAGAGCAACATCTCTACATAGATTTTAGAAAATCACTGATTTGAAAGGCTAAAATAAAACCTCATTGTTTGCTTTGTCTCGAAAGTGGAAGGTATATGCTCTCCCCTTAACTGGGTGATCAAAAAGCCAAACCACTCTTACGCTTTCAGTACTTCAAGCATTTAAAATCCTTTAGCAGGCCTGCCTTCTCGAGGAGTTGCAATCAACTCATAAAGCCGTTTATGGCCGGTGTGAAGGGAACGACCTAAGTGGGGAACGACTTTGACGCCAAGTATTTCAACCCACTATAATCAAATGTGGAAAGTGACGAAAGTCCTTTTCAACGGTTGCGCGCAGTGATTAGCCTTCCCCCAATATCCTCGAGATACGTAAAGCCTTTGTTCTAAAGGTTGGGAAGCCTCCTGAGGGAGTTTATCACTGACGGCCGAACGGGAAGCCTGATTACGAACCATAGAATTAGAAGCTTTGAGCCGAGTCAGTATCCAAACATTTGTAACATCATAGTGCAAGGGTGGGGAAGAATCCGCCCCCAAGATTACTCACCATATATCTCCCAAGATAACTACTCAACTGTGAAGCAATTCACTTTGGTTTAACTTCTGGCAAAAGGCAAAAAAATGGGTGCCCTCTAGGGGGTGACATGGCTGTTTGAGCTGATGGAGTATCGAGACTAGTGGGCTATGATGTTACTTATGACCCTTGAATAAAGAGTCTTTATGAAGTGTTTAATTTTGTATCCAACCTGTTAAAACATTGGGGATTTGAACACATCCTCGACAGAACATACATTTTCTGTTAGATTAGGTGAAATGATTGTACTTTGTGTGCCGTGCTTACATTTTTTATTTCAGAAAATCATCCATCACACTTGAAAATTCTCTCAACAAAATTCAAAATCCTCACAAAAACACCAAAAAGGAAAAATCAGGGCAGTATAGCGCGTAAGAACAACATCTTAGTGCGTATAACAGTTCTATTAGCGCATCCAAAAATACAAAATAGCGTGTACAACAAAAACAGTAGTGTTTCAATTCTAAAGCAAAATAGTTAACAGTCCTTTAGCGCGTCCAAACCACATTCTAGCGCGTCTCAGGACAATATTAGCGCGTAGATACCCAAAGTTAGCGCATAGAACAAAACAGCTAGCGCGTAGGAGGCACAGTATAGCGCGTCATTTTTCCAAGCAAACTTAACAGCAAATTTCAACAGCCTGTCTTAGCGCGTGAAACAAACAGCTTAGCGCGTGGAAACCCTATTTTAGCGCATTAGCCAAAACAGCTAGCGCGTATCAAGCCCAGTCTAGTGCGTGGATTTTTCACCTGTTAGTGTAAAAATTTTCCAGAATCAAAATTTTAGCGCGTAACTAAGGGCAGATTAGCGCGTGTGAGAAACATTTTAGCGCATCAAGAAAATTAGGTAGCGCATCAAACCTCTATTTTAGTGCGTGAGCCTAGGTAGAAAAACAGAGAGTTAAGAATTGAAAAATTTTGAAAAATTCAAAAACATTTTAGAAGACCTTTTTTGTCGAAAATCATCTTTTATCAAACCAGAGTGACAAAAATAAATCATTAAAACTATTTCTCAAGACAAATTTGTGTCCAAACAAAGTTGTCAGAATCCGAAAACGAATCGAGCAATAGAGGACGTCTTTCCTTTCATAATCCGAAACATTTTCATCATTAGTATCAATCAAATCCTTTAAACATCTTACGGATTTTATCTCACAAACACTTGTCTAAAAATTTGCAAATTGTCAAATCCAGTTTCCAGATCGGGAAACTTCTTATCCATATCATTTGACACGCTTTATCGTGAAGGGATATCTAAACCTTCATTCTGATAAAGTAAAAATTTGAAATTTTCAAAACAAGAATCAACTAAATCCAAACAAATCAAAGTAAATCATTGATCACTCATGCATGACTAATCCCCTCATTCTGAGAAGAAAGAACCTCTATCGTAACATCACGTTGAAGAAACAACAACCTAGCTTTTCCAAATTCATCAAGAGAAATAAATTTTTATACGTCAATCGTCAACTCTTCAAATCCCATCGGGTATTTCTTCATCACGTCAAACGTTATATCCAAAACAAATCCAGCAAATTTGACAAAGAACCCCTGAAAACAAGAGCATACTGTCAGATGTCTGCTTTTAATCAAAAGATAAACTACGGAGGAAAGATCAATCCAGTATTCCTGCCCGACGAGTGCATCACATATAACACATCTCGACCAGAACCACCAACGCCAGAGCAAAATATCAACGAGGACTTTGTTCCTTTCATCACTGAAAGTTTCTATTGAAATGCCTATCACTCGCTCTCAACGAAACAAACAAAGCGAGACACCAGCAGAATCAAGTATGAGTCGCAGATTATCAAATCCTTTTAAAGTTCCATCCTCAGAAGAGCCTGAAATTACTGACGCAATTCTTCAGGAATGTCAAGAAAATCCTTCATTCCAAAAACTCATCGAAAAACTCATGGAAAATGACAAAGAAAAATATCTACTCATGCTTACAAGTAAAGGCGTCAAACTTCCTGAAGATTTCGACGCAAACGTCTTTCAAACCGGGTCTCAACAATATACATATCAAGAACGACAAAGGGAAAAAGAAACTCGCTTACCTGAACAACATATTCCAGAACAACACATACCATTTACTACACCTTTTCAGTTGAGAACAAATATGAGGAAAGAACTCTTCCCTCGGCAAGATAATGCACCCTTGGTTGCTCTTACTCAACAAATGCAAATGTTGCAAAGACAAATGCACGATATGCAACAAGGGACAATAGTGCGATACTCTATAAACAAAATCTATCCTTATCCATTTGACAGAAGCTTAAACATGGTACCTTTTCCTCCAAACTCAGACGTTCCCAAATTTGATAAATATGATGGGAAAAGTGATCTTCGAGATCATGTTCAAGAATTTTGTACTATGAGTCTTGAATTTGCTCATAATGATACTTATCTGATGAGGTTATTCCCAAGAAGCCTGGGAGGACAAATGATGGAATGGTTATCCAAGATTACACCACCTGTTAGATCATTTGACGAATTGGTTAACAAATTCATCACCCATTATTCTTACAACATCCAACATGCCATAACCATGCTAGATATTTGCAACACCAAACAAAAGAACAATGAAACATTCATGTTATTCCTTCAACGTTGGCGACGCATGGTATCAAGATATCCTCGAGATATTCCTGAAAAAGAGAAAATGGAAATCTTCATTGATAACTTGAATGGTGAAATGAGTTACAGACTCAAACTTCAATGCATACCATCTTTTGACAAATTAATCGAAAATGGCATCCAAGTAGAAGAAGCTTGTGTCAAAAAGGGAACACTCAAGTTCTACAAAGAAGGAACGAACTCATCAAACTACAATAACCAAAACAACACTAATCTAGACAAAACTCGATTTTGGACACGAAACAAAAATGAAGGCAACAATGAAACATATGATCCAAAATCTAAACAGCCAGTGCTTGCCTTATCAGGAAATACTCAAAATACGAAAAATCCTAAAAATGCTACTCCCAGTGCTAACACATATGCACCAAACAATACTCAAGAACAACTCAATACCGATAACGCCAATGATAATCAAAACAAAAACCTGAATCCAGGGCCTAACAACAATTCACGCAACACCACCAACAATTTCCAGAAACGTATGTTCACACCATTGGGCCAATCATTAGAGTCCGCATTCAACGAACTGTTGGCAAACAAGATTCTTTCTTTGCCTACAATCAACAATTATGAACCCCCAATCAAACCACCTTGGTGGAATGATTCACACTATTGTGATTTTCATCGCAACAAAGGTCATAGAACAAATGAGTGCATGAGATTGAAACACATAATCCAGGACATGATTGATCGAGGTGACTTAACGGTGGATGGTCTCAAAACAAATAATGATCACGAAGCCTTCAAAGATCCTCTCCCAAATTATAACAAAGATGGAGCATCAACTTCAAATGATACACGCGGAGCTCGTATTAATCACATCTACAACAACACAATCAACCACATATCAGCCGAAGACCATCAAGTCAATGTTATAACCACTCAAGATAAACGTGATCATGAATCTGTCAATGTAACAACCCGGATTCAGAAATATGTCTTGAAGGGACATACTGCACCTCCAACTACCACACCAAAGATCCAATACGACTTAGTTAACCAACTACGCAAGACTCCGGCTCAGATATCTATCCTGGAATTGTTGAAACTATCTCCAAAACACAAAGACATATTGGATCAAGCGCTATGAGAAACAAATGTACCTCAAAATCTGGATACAGACAGATTCCAAGCAATGGTTGCCCATATGACAGAATCTCATAACCTCACCTTCTCAGAACATGATAATACTTCATTGAGTCATCCGCATAATACTCCTCTGCATATTGAAGTCATTGTTTGCAAGCACCGTGTCAAAAGAGTCTTAATAGATGGAGGAGCCGGACTTAATATATGTACTTTGAAGCTTATCCATGCACTAGGTTTCTCAGAAGAATCTATTGATCCTTGTAAAAAGATTACTATAAAAGCATATGATGATGAGGAAAGGTCCTCTAAAGGAACAGTGATATTACCTATTCAAGTAGGACTAGTGCAAAAGGATACTATATGTCAAGTCTTAGATATTGATCTCACCTACAATATCTTATTAGGACGACCCTGGATACGTGACATGCAAGCAGTACCTTCTACATATCACCAGTGTGTCAAGTTTCCTTATGATGGATAGGAAATCTCCATATCAGCTGATCACAATCCATTTCAACATTGCAATGCAATGGGGGCAGCCCAAGACAGTTTGGTTCCTTATAACAGAGAAAAGCAGCGGTCTTCAACATCTGATCCACCAACAGCAAAATCCAACTCCTTATGGGGAGACTTCAAATAGAAAATGCAAATCAAAGACCAAGGCATGGGCGAGTATTCTATGGAGCCTTTATGTTTGACCAGATTGCCAACATCACCTAGATTGCATGGTTTACCTACTATATTAACACATCTAGCAACTCAGCCCATAACTAAATTTGATGGTACCTTCATCCAATTGGGGACTCTAGCACATGAATCAGAAGATAAGGATGTTCTTAATTGGCTATACAAAGATGAAGAAGAAGCTAATAGAGCAACCGCTCTAGACATTGTTCTACCGACACACCTATATGGAAAAGGCTACTTGATCATGAAACAAATGGGATATGGCGGTAAAGGACCTATTGGGAAACTCAAAGAAGGAGTCACTGAACCTATAGATCTTCCTTCACAACCTAGTAGAAATAAAGCAGGATTAGGTTCTAAAATCACTTTCCTATTGAAACGGCCGCCACACACAAATGCAAAACCTCAATGGAAGGAAAAGAAGAAGTACAAGGAAGAATCCTGGTAGGAAGCTCTCTTCGAATCAGCAGAAACAATCCGCAAGGCATGAGAACGTCAAGATCAGAAGATATATCAGGGAAAGCTTTTGAATCATAAGAAGGCTATATCTGCAGTAGTGGCTCATATTCACACACCAATAGCTCAAGAACAAATCATGTCACCACAAGAAACCATCATTCCTCCCTGAGGAAGCACAATATATGAACAAATCCAGACTGTAGAAGATGGGTCGGATACAAAATCAACACAGAATATCAAAATAGTATCTATCATCAAAGATTTGTTTTCACCATACAACATCCCTGTTTACAGCACAGATAGAATTTGGGATGATACCTATGAGACAGATTCAAATGAATATGAATGGGGTACCTGCTCTGATACTACTACAAATATCCCAGATGATACTGATTTCATATCGATTTCTCAAGAAGAACATAATGCAGAGGATAGACCTCTTGAGTTTGGACCACAACATATCTATGACGTTCAGGAAAGCGAACAGAAATATTACGAACAAGTCTATGTAGAAGATGATACCATCGAAGACCTCGATAAAACCCTAGACTTTTTTAACACCAAGACCCATCACGATGATAACTCTATCCTAACACTTACAGTAGCTGAACTTGACCCGCCCAACAATTCCTTACCACTTGTCTTCCCTGATCTCATCGACTGGAATGAACCTGAGACTCATGATATACCAATTTTCCCAAATGATGAATCTATTATCCATTACCTATGCACCGTCAATCCCGAAATAGGCTCTACCAGTGAACCGAATAACGATGTCTGTTCTTCAGGGAGTGCCAAGTCTCTCAGTCGCAAAAATGAATCAAATAATGAATCTAATGCTGAAATCCAGTTAATGGCAGCTATAGATCCCAAAAAAGTAAAAATAAAGGACGCATCTGAGGGTGAAAACCTTTTCAAGGCACCTAATGATGGGAGACTTGACACTCTTCCTAAACATTTTCATGAGCGATCACCCATATTGATTGAGCCCACTCAATCAATCAACATTGATACCACTGAAGCAGCCAGAAACATTCACCTTGCAAAATCTCTGACAGAGGAGGAAAGATCAGCATTCATCATCTTCTTTAAAGGACAGCAAATTAACTTTGCCTGGTCATATGCTGATATGCCCGAAGTAGATCCACACCTAATCATGCATCACTTGTCCATCTCTGCAGGAGTCAAGCCAGTCAAGCAAAAGCTACGAAAGATGAATCCACAGGTAGCACTCATGGTCAAAATGGAATTAAAGAAATTATTAGATGTCGGATTCATCCGACCTATTGACTATGCAGAATGGATTTCTAACATTGTTCTAGTATCAAAACCAGATGGTAGTATGAGAATATGCACTGACTTCAGAGATGTCAATAAAGCTTGTCCAAAGGATGACTTTCCTCTGCCAAGTATTGATATAATTGTAGATCTCACAGCAGGCCATGCAATGCTCTCATTAATGGATGGTTTCTCAGGCTATAATCAAATCAAAATAGCTCCTGAAGATCAAGACAAAACAACATTCACCTGTCCTTGGGGAACATACTGTTGGAATGTTATGTCTTTTGGCTTAAAGAATGCCAGAGCCACTTATCAAAGAGCAATGACTACCATATTCCATGATATGATGCACACATTTATGGAAGACTGTGGATGATTTACTAGCAAAATCTTTCACCAGAGCTGAACATCTCGGCATCCTAACAAAGATCTTTGGTCGGTTGCAGAAATTCAAAGTCCGACTCAACCCTAAGAAGTGTGTCTTCGGGGTTACATCAGGCAAGTTAATAGGTTACATCGTCTCAGCTAAAGGTATTGAAGTTGATCCAGCAAAGGTACAAGCCATCATGGATATGCCACCACCAAAGAATATCAATCAACTTCGATCTCTCCAAGGATGACTTTAATCAATCAGGCGATTCATCACTCAACTAGCAGATAAAAGTCTGCCATTTAACCACTTGCTACATAAAAATGTGCCATTCAGATGGGAGACTAAGTGTGCAGAATCTTTTTACCAAATTAAACAGTACCTGATGAATCCACCAGTTCTAGTACCACCAATTGCAGGAAAGCCTCTTATATTGTATATCTCAACAACAGATGTTTCACTGGGGGCACTATTGGCACAAGAAGATCAACAAGGAAAGGAACGCGCCATATATTACATCAGTAGAACATTGAATGGCTATGAACTCAATTATACATTCATTGAAAAGGCTTGCCTAACAGTTGTTTTTGCGTCTCAAAAGTTTCGACATTATATGCTAGCACACACTATCAAGCTAGTAGCCAAAATTGATCCTCTCAAGTATCTACTCAGCAAGGCAGCTCTCACAGGCCGATTGGCTAAATGGGTCATGATTCTCAGTGAATTCGACATCCACTACACAAAAATATGAGCCATCAAAGGACAAGCAATTGCAGATCAGCTGGCTGAAGCACCGCTACCAAGAAAACAAACCATGGACATTGAATTTCTAGATAGGGACGTTTTTGCTCTTTCCTCCAAACAATGGACCCTATACTTTGATGGATCCTATACACAACATGGTTCAGGGGCCGACATTCTATTCATCACCCCTGAAGGACACACTATGCCAAGATCATACAGGCTTATGTTTCCATGTACAAATAATGTGGCTGAATATGAAGCATTGGTCATAGGCATCAAAATGGCTGTCGAATGGAAAATCACAGAATTAAAAGTCTACGGAGACTCACAACTAGTCATCAATCAAATCAACAACAACTATCAGACAAAGGATGACAAGTTACTACCCTACAAATGGATGGTGGATGACTTCAAACAATATTTTGTGCACATCACTTTTGAACAAATACCAAGGGTGAACAACAAAGCAGCCGATGCAATGGCTACGATCGTTTCATTACTACAAATTCCAGAACAACAGAGTCATTATGAGTTCCTGGTAGAGCAACTGTTCTCCCCCACCTATGACCACTCTGAATCCCAGGTTATATATGCCTTAACCGGTTCAGATTCTCCGTTAAATGGACCAATATACGACTACCTCAAGCATAATATCTTACCCATTGACCAATCTCGTAACCAAAAATGTAACTTTATCCGACAAGCTGCCCGTTACACCCTTACCGCTGATACCTTATATCGTCAAGGTCTCGATGGTACTCTTCTTCGTTGTCTTGATCGTAATAATTCTGATTCAGCTTTACACGAGCTTCATGAAGGTATTTGTGGCACACATTCAAGTGGCACTACTCTTGCTAAAAAGCTTCTACGAATGGGATACTACTGGCCCACAATGGAGAAAGATTCATATCATTTGGCCAAGAAATGTCCTAAATGCCAGATCCATGGCAATCTGATACATGCGCCAGCATAGGAACTACAGCCATTTACAACATCCTGGCCCTTTTGTCAGTGGGGATTGGACCTGGTTGGCAAAATACATCCTTCATCTTCAAATGGACACAAGTTCATTATAACTGCAACAGAATACTTTACCAAATGGATAGAAGCAGTTCCCATGACCACAGTGACTGGGAAACAAATTACCTCTTTTATCCTAAATTATCTAATCTGTAGATATGGTATTCCAAGTTCAATCGTCACAGATAATGGACGACCTTTCAAAAACCAAGATGTGCAGGAACTATGTGAAAAATTCAAAATCCAACATCAATTTTCTACACCATACTATCCACAAGGAAATGGTTAAGTAGAAGCATCTAACAAAACAATCCTAAAAATCCTCAAGAAAACAGTGAATGATGCAGGCAAAGATTGGCACGTACAACTCAATCCAGCACTTTGGGCCTACAGGACCAGCATCTGCACACCTACAGGGGCAACACCATATTCATTGGTATATGGATCAGAGGCTATTTTACCCTTGGAGGTAGAAATTCCATCTCTTAGAGTCTCTTTGAAAGGTTTAATCCCCGATGAAGAGTATCGAGTTAACCGACTGCAAGAACTGGAACTATTAGATGAAAGATGCCAACATGCTTATACTCATCTTAAAGCATATCAGCAACGCATGTGTAGGAGCTACAATCATAAGGTCATTCCTCGTAACTTCAAGGTTGGTGATCTAGTCCTAAGAGAAAATCCAAGAAATCAGCAAGATAGGGAAAAGAAAGGGAAATTTGAACCTAACTGGTTGGGTCCCTATGTCATCATTTCAGTCTATGGATCAGGTGCCTATCAGCTGACAAATTCTAAAGGAGATGTGCTAGATGATCCAACTAACAGCATTCATCTAAAGAAGTACTATACTTAAGGCAGCCTAGTGCACGGAAAAAGCCAAAAACAAACAAAAAAAATAAAAAATCCAGAAAAAGCAAAAATACAAAGTACAATAAAAACAAATGGTGAAAACCTGGTAAACAGGCGCCCTTGTGAAAGACCAGCTCCTCTATCTATATCCATGCCATTTTTATCCATCAAAAGACTATCGGCCATCGCCCGACACTTAGCATATATCCATTCAGGACATACTTAGCGTAGTCACTATCTTGAGTTATTCCTCTACCGCATTCCACCATGGCTTGGAAATCATTGTACATAATCATATCCAGGGGTACACACGGTTAGGGGCATTAAATTGTTCAAAAACTTACAAAAATTCAAGACATGCCAACTATTGCAAAACTCAGACACATGACATCCAGCAAACACAACTACACTTCATCGCAACAACCAAAACCAAAAATAATACACAAGAATCTCAAGGATGGATGATTTTCTGAAATACTAAATGTTGCATTATCGCATTAAAGTCTTGATTATTTTGCATTTTGAACTTTTTAAATTAATTGGAATCTTCTCCTTATCTCATCAAAAGCTTCAAAGCCAGAGATCATGAGGAACTTCCAAAATTTTCTTAGTCTTCTGTCTGGGAGGCGATCACTTGTACTGTGTGAATATTTGCCTCGAGACGTGATACATTACATATCACTGAAGGCCTGATTCCATTTCACGCATATAAATGATCTACTCTTGTATGTTTACGCAATACGCACTCAGGTCGTCCTGGTTTAATTATACCTTGACGCTTGTGCTATCTTGCAAAATCAAATATCATGTAAATTTTACTCAGGTCATTATGGTTCAATTATACCATTATGCTTGTATAAATTTTCAACATATCCACAAATCAATAAATGCTCCATGATGATATTTACAAAGAAAGCAAATAAATGGTTATATCGGATGGCAAATACCGAATGAGAGGTGCTCCAAAAACAATTAGTTGCATATCATTTTACAATTAGTTATCATTTTACAATTAGTCACACATCATTTTACAATTATTATTACATATCATTTTGCATCATTATTACATCATTTCATCTTACATGTAGCAGCATATTAAATCATACATCTCATTTTCAAGATACATCTTACAGCATATAAAAACATACCTCCTGCATCACACATTGCATCATATATATAAACATTACATCATCATATAAAAAGGAAGTGGTACACATAAACATGCATCCATAAACACATCACATTGATCAAAAATAGTGCTCTGTATATATATCTCTCAAAAAATGATCAAAATCTACAACATGTGTCAAAACTGTGTCCAGTACAAAGAATACAATGCTCAAAAATACAACAGAGACCATGTCTCTCAAGTATGACTATCCCCTGATGGAGATGGTCTAGCTCTAGATGCACCTGCCCCTGGATCTCTAGGAGGATCCTATCTAGCTCCCGATACACTCGCCCCCGGATCTGCAGGAGGGTCCTGTCTCGCTGGCCTCGTCACTCCTCGACTCTCGGATCGTGTCCCAGCAGTTCGAGATCGACTCAATCTCGACTATGCAAAGCTCTCAACACGTCGATCTCTAGGTACTGCAGCCTCATAGTGTCGCCTGTAATACTCCGCTTCCTGGACACTCTATGTCAGCTCTCTAAAGGTGTCTCTCAAAGGACCACCCGCCGCTGCTCTCTGCATAGTCGCTAAGGCCTCCTTTGCTCGACCCCGCCGCTCTATCTCCGTATCTCTCTCAGTAGTTAACTGAGAAATCTGCCACTGATAGGTCAAAATCTGTGCCTGCAGCTGCTGCACAGTAATCTGTAGGGTCCGGATCTGTGCATCCTCTACATGACCCGGCACTCGAACCCGCAGTGGTACCTGTGCTGGCGCCACCCCTCCCACTCGGCCTGTCCTGGGTACGGAAGGTGGGAGTATATCTACCCTCCTCCTCTATGCTAGCCTCCCCACCTCCTCCTCTCCCCCCACTGCAACTAGCACCTCTGTCACTCTCCCCTCTCTCCCAGCTCCAATAGCCAATCCTCCTCTCCCCCTCTCAATCCTACCCTACCGTATCGCTCTCTGCACACCTCTGCCACCCTACCTCCCCCTGGCTCCTCTACCTCCTCCATCATCTCCATCGTCTCCATCATCTCCATCATCTCCCCCCTCCTCTCCATCTAAATCAAATGTTGGCCTCATCTCCTCTGGATTTGAGATCCTCGCCACGACCCGAGCAGCAAACAAACGAGCAAACTCGTCGGTCATCCCAGCATCCTGTATCTCTGGGGCATAGTCCCAGATCTCTCCTGCCATCCCTATGAACTCCTCTATGGCCACGACACTATCAATATTCGGTCCCCAATCAGCCACATCCTGCTGCCGCTGTGCATACAAGTACGCTCCCTGTGGAATCCCCTGTTGCCTCCCAAACTGCCACAAAACTCGGGTCACCAAAAACCGCTCAATAATGAACGAAGTCCTCCCAATCAGATACCTCATCATGAAAATGAAAGGCATCTCCATACCATCCTCCGCCCACACCTCGCAGTCGGTATACGGTCTCCAAGTGACCGTATCTATGTCATCAAAAACTCTCCTCCAGTGCTCTAGTTTGCCCAGCTTACGCTGGACAACTAGGCCTCTATATCCATAGGCGTATGCTGCGCCTACGGGCCTATCTCTGTCTGCTAATGGCCTCGCTACTGGGATGTGCTCCCAGCACCATACCTATAATAGGGTCACACCTACTGATAAACTCCCGTAACCGAGGTATACTACCTCATGCAGGCTCCTGTAAAGATGGGCCAACATCGCTGACCCCCATGCAAATCTCTGACCCTGTGTAACCATCTGCTCCAGGACCAACCCCCATCCTACTGAAAATCCCTTTGACCTGCGATCAGGACAAAGGAATCCCCCAATACCGATGGCAGCGGTGCATAATCCAGATCCAAGAACTCCTGCCAAGGGATCTCATAACCACAGACACTCTCATCATGAAATATACGGCGCAGGGCCTCTGTGCCACCCTCCTCTGTCTGCTCATACGGTAATATAGCCCCTACCACAGGAATGCACAATATCTGGTAGCAATCCTCTGGTGTCACTGTCATCTCTCCAGTGGCAAAATGAAAGGTGTTCGTATCACTGTGCCACCTCTCTGCCAATGCTGTCAAAAGTCCCCGGTTCACAGTGAACCGCGGCATATCAAGAAGCGAGGTCAATCCACATCTCTCAATAATATCCAAGTCTGCCTGTGACAGACGTGGTATCAGCGTCAATGGTCTCAGGAATCTCTCCCTCGACTGCACAATACCCAATCGCTCTTGTCAAACAAACAAAACATATCCAATATCAGTTTCCACATCAACACAAAGATATCAAAATAAAACTTACATCAAAAACATGAAACAATTTGCTCATCTACAATCAAAGTTCAAAATCCTATCATTTCATATCAACTTGTAAAACAACTCAAGTTCTCAAAAACCATATCAAAACTTGTAAAACAACTCAAGTACCACAATCACATAAACTTGTAAAACAACTCAAGTTTCCCACCCATATCAACTTGTAAAACAACTCAAGTTTCCAACCCATATCGGCTTGTAAAACAACTCAGGCTTTCATACACATTGAACTTGAAACAGACAACGCAAATACATCAGTTTCTGATTAAAACAACAGCTTGATAATCTATACATAACTTGGAAAATTGCACATCAAAACAAGTTATACAAATACTCATCTTGGATAAATGCATCAAACACACGGCAGGCACACAAAACCACAACTTTTTCAAACTCGACCAAAACTGCAAAATTTTCTTGGATGCACTAAAACAGACCTTCACTGCGCTAAAACAAACCCACGCACTAGGCTGCTTGTCCTACGCGCTAACCTATCTGCCCTATCCGCTAGATTCTATCTACGTGCTACTCTTTTCTACCGTTGCGCTACCTAATCTATCCTATGTGCTAGAACTGTCTACGCGCTAATCTACCCTTCCCAAGCACTACCCTTTCAGCCCTATGCGCTAGGTTAGTCCTACGCGCTAAACCCCTTTGCCTATGCGAACCTCGGCAACTCCTATGCGCTAGGTCATACCTACGCGCTACCCTGTTTCCCTTACGCGCTACCAAAGCCTTTGCATGCGCTATTTTATCTACACATGCTAACCTACAAATCCTATGCGCTAGCAAAACATTTTCGGACGCAACCCCTAAAAATAACTTTGATGCGCTACTCTACACTTCGTATGTGCTAAATTAAACCTTAGACGTGCTAAAACGAACTGCCCAAAGTTTAAAAATCAAAAAACACCTGAAAATGACAAAATGAAAAATCCAAAAGGGGTCAAAGATGTTGACTTACTGGTGGTCCACGCGCTACTGGTCTCCGATACCTCTGAACGCGCTCGAAACGGTGTCTGTGATAGGGAATAGGTATTTTCTCTCCAGAGCAAATTATCTTTTTTTCAAAAGTCAACAAAGCACAAATGACTTTAAATCAAGCCCTTTTCCCCTTTTATAGGAGGAAAATGAAATTAGGGTTATCCAACTGGGTCTGTAATATGGTCGCAATCTCCCCTATACCAAAACAGTTGTAATTTATCGGGAGATGAATCAATTTACACACTTTCTACAAGCACAGAATCCTAGACATCATACGAACTTCATTAATTTAAATCAAAAATTTTCCAAAAAATATTGATTCATCTCCCGAGGGGGCATCACATCAAATATCGAATCTGGGGCATCACATCAAATCTGGGGCATGACTTGCAAATAAAAGAGCGACACAACAAAAATTGCATTTGATCATAAATCACAAAAACACATCATTTTTCTTTGAAATAACATGTGCACACACGTCACTTCAAAGAGGGGCAAAATGTAGACGTATAAAAATGACCATATTCCTAAATGAATATTTTATGTTCATTTCCCTATTTAATTAAATCCAATTTAATTAAATTATCCACATTCTTCTATTTTATTAAATAAATTATTCAATTTATTTAAATAAAATTCACTATACCATTTAATGAATAAATCATTTTATTCAATTAAATCCCCCTAGCCACTTTTAATTAAATTCAAATTTAATTAAAAAGTTATCCTAAATTGAATAAATCAAATTTATTTAATTACAACCAAATTGAATGAAAAATCAAATAATTCAATTATATCCTATTATCCCCTCATCCACTTGCAAAATCGCAAACCCCTTCCTAATCCCTTCTAGAATCTTCTAAGCACTTCTAATTAACCTAAACCCTTCTCTAAACTTTGTCACATCCCTAAGCAAAGGGAGGTCACTTCTCAAATGGCCCAAAGTCTTGGATAACCATTGAAGGTTTTCAACCTTCAACCACCAAAACCCTTAAAGTCTTTGAAAACCATTGAAGGCTTCCAACCTTCAACCACTTAATCCCCAAAGTCTCCAATAACCATTAATGGTTATTTCAAACCCTCCCACATGGTTAAAACATTTGTTTTGACTCAACCTCTACCCAACCCAAGGGTCTCATCAGGTCATTAATGCTTTGACCATGATTATCTCTTAATCATTTGCACAAAGGTTTATCCTTGGATTAAATCTTAATCCATTGGGTAAACCTAACTTAGACTTGACCCTTAGCCTTTAGATAACCATGAGGTCTTCTCAGGCCTTTAATGCCTCCAACCTCTTCTTTCAACCCAATTCTATGTGGACATTTGTCACCATGTCATTGGTGCAAATTGTGCACATGGATCCCCAACTTTCAAACTTGGCCCTTGATTAAACCTTTCAATCCTGACCATCCATTGCCCTGTTTGTGCTATAAATAGAGCTCTCATTCCTCCATTCAAAAGAATCATCTTTAAAATTTGAAGCATCACACTTATGCTCAAATTCTTTCAAGCTTTCATATCATTTTATGCTCATCATTTAGCCTCTCTTTAGATCAGGAATTAATCATGAATATGCATGTTAGAGTAATTTATTTATCATTTTAGCTCAATTATAGACTAAATATAGTATGCTAGGATAGTATTCATACTAATCTTGTCATCTTATCATTTAGTTTATTGCATTTTAGAATCATACCTAGCTTACAACACATTTCATACTAAATCAATCAAAAGCATCTCTCGTTCTCATATTTGCCATCCCTAAACCATTTTGCTCAGTAATCTGAGAGCAAAAACATTGGTTTGAGGGACATTGTGAGATAGAGAACCATGGGACCCTCCTTGGGAAGCTGAGTAACACTACGTTACTCCATAGCTTGCATCAAGAAGTCCTGTGTGTGTGTGTGGACTAGTATTTAACTAAATTTTCACATTTTAAGTTTTATTCACCCACTTTTCCCGCATACAAATATCAGTCTGCGTGTCTGCTGTCATTGTTTTGATAAGTTGTCCAATATGAGTTCTGATATAACTTGATTTGATTTGCAATGTTTCAAGTTGATTTTGATCTGATGTTGATTTGATGTGGATTTTGATATGGATGTTTTGATATGAACTTGATTTGATATGCATTGTTTCAAGTTGATATATATGTGGAACTTGAGTTTTTTTACAAGCTGATATGAATGTGAAACTTGAGTTGTTTTACAAGTTGATTTGATTGTGAAACTTGAGTTGTGTTACAAGTTGATATGAATGTGAAACTTGAGTTGTGTTACAAGCTGATGTAATTGTGGAACTTGAGTTGTGATACAAGTTGATATGATTTGATATGGAAATGGATTTGATATGATGTGGAACTTGATTAGATTGTCGATGTTTCAAGTTTATATGAATTTGATTTTGATATGAATTGATTTGATGAGGAAACTGATATTGGACTTGTTTTGTTTGCGACGGGAGTGCATTGGAGTTGTTCAATCACGAGAGCGATTTTTGAGACCATGGTCATTGATACCATGATTGACACGGGCTTACAAGGATATCATTGAGAGGTGTGGCCTATCCTCTTTGTTAGAGATGCCCTGGTTTATCATTAACCGGGGTTTATTGATAGCGTTGGCCGAGAGGTGGCATAGTGACACACCTTCCATTTGGCGACAGGTGAGATCACAGTGACACCTGAGGATTGCTATCGGATTCTATGGATTCCCATGCTAAGAGCACTGTTACCTTATGAGCAGACAAAGGAGGGCGGAACATAGGCACTTCATCAGATTCTACTAGATGAAACAGTTTACAGCTATGAGATCCCCTGGCAGGAGTTCATAGATTTGGTTTACACTCCTCTACCATCAGTGCTGGTAGGATTCATAGGTTGTTTCTTATGTCCTGATCATAGATCGAAGGGACTGGCAGTAGGATGGGGGTTGGTCCTGGAGGACATGATGACACAGGGTCGCCGATTCACATGGGGGTCAACTATGCTGGCCCATTTATATAGGGATCTACATCAGGTGGTTTACTTGGGGTACAATAGTCTATCCATGACAGTTACATTGCTATAGGTATGGGCATGGGAGCATATTCCCGTAGCCAGGCCACTTGCGGATGGAGATAGGCCTGTTGGGTGTGCATATGCATATGGTTATTGAGGGATAGTTGTCCAACGTAAGTTGGGAAAACTAGAGCATTGGAGGAGAGTTTTAGATGATATTGGTATGGTCATCTGGAGACCGTATATGGAGTGCGAGGTATGGGTAGAGGATGGGATGGAGATTCCCTATGTCTATATGTCCCAATTTTTGACAGGGTAAATGCCCTTTGTTATTGAGACATTTCTGCATAGCCGGGTGTTGCGGCAGTATGGTCATTTGTAGGGAGTTCCATAGGGAGCATGCTTGTATGCTCGACAGAGACAAGATATACTAGAGTGGGGACCCACTATTGATAGTGCAGCGACAGTTGAGGAGTTCTTTCACTTAGCCGACCAGATATGGGACTACACCTATGGGGTAGTGGACGCAGGGATGCTAGAATATCAGATCCAATGGAGATGATTCCCTCTTTTGACGATGAAGAGGATGATGAGCAGCTTGAGAGGCTAGGGAGACAGAGAGAGGATGGAGAGGAGCTAAATGAGGGAGGTGGGGATGGTGGAGGTGATGGTGGAGATGGTAGAGGAGGTGGCCAAGGTTAGTGAGGGGATAGAGGGAGAGGAGATTGGGGGAGGAGAGGAGATAGGGGTGGATATCAAGGAAGGAGAGGAGACATGGGTGGAGATGGTGGTGACAGAGGGATTTAGGTGGAGAGAGCAGTGCGGCGAGTTGTAGTGGATAAAGGGAGAGGAGGTTTGGCTATTGGAGCTGGGGGTGAGGAGAGAGTAGGAGAGGTGATAGAAGTGGTGGGAGGGACTGACAAGTTTAGATGACCAACCTAGAGGAGGAGGTCAAATGTTTTACCCCCACCAGCACCGAGGAGCTTTGAATCATGTCTCGAGACAAGTATTTGCACAGTATAAGAGATTGCCTCACAGACAAAACTAAAAAATATTGGAGTCCTCATGACTTTCTCTAGCTTGATGCATCATTGAGAAAATGTAGAGGATCCAATAGTTCAAAAAGTTCAAGGGCAAAATAGTCAAAACTTCAGCAAGATGCAAACATTTGATACTTCAAAAAATCATCCATCATGTGTTGTGAAGTTGTTTAAGTGAGCAATGTTTATTCCCTTGATTGTTGATTTTTTTGTTGGGTAAGATGTTCTGAGTTTGCTGCAAGTTTTTGATGTTCTGAATGTACTACAAGTTTTGATCAATGCTGCCCCTAACTAAGTTTTCCTCTTAATGTGGATATGTATAGTGATTACCAAGACATGGTGGGATACAATGAAAGGATATGTGGATAAACTAGGATAGTGACTACACTAAGTATGTCCTGGATAATGTGATAAAATGTCGAACGATGGCCGATAGTGCTTGAATATGGATATAACGGCTTCTTAAGATAGATAAATAGAGGAGCCGTCCTCTCACAATAGTTCCTGTTGCCAGGTTTTCACCAGTTGTTTTTATTGTACCTTTTTATTTTTGCTTTTTCTTAATTTTTTTATTTTTTTTATTTTTTCGACTTATTCGTGCATTAGACTACTCAAGTGTAGTAGTTATTTAGATGGATTATGTTAGTGGGTTCATCAAGCACATCTCCTTTTGAAGTTGTTAGCTAATAAGCACGTGATCCATAGGTTGATATGATGACATAGGGACCTAACCAGTTAGGTTCAAATTTCCTTTTCTTTTCCCGATCCTGCTGATTTCTAGGATTTTCCTTGAGTACTAGGTCACCAATTTAAAAAATTCTAGGAATGACCTCGTGGTTGTAGCTTTTGCACATGCGTTTCTAATATGCTTTGAGGTGAATGTAAGCATGTTGGCTTCTTTCATCTAGAAGTTCTAGCTCTTGCAGTCGGTTGACTTGATACTCTTCATCTGGAATTAGGTCTTTCAAAGAGACTTAGAGAGATGGAATTTTTACCTCCAGTGGTAAAATTGCTTCTGATCCATAGACCAAGGAATATGGTGTAGCTCCCATAGGTGTGTGAATGCTAGTTCTATATGCCCAAAGTGCTAGATTGAGTTGTACATGCCAATCTTTGCCTGCATCATTCACTGTTTTCTTTAGGATTTTCAATATTGTTTTTTTGGATGCTTTTGCCTAACCATTCCCCTGTGGGTAGTAAGGTGTAGAGAAATGATGTTGGATTTTGAATTTTTCATATAATTCTTGCACATCTTGATTCTTGAAAGGTCATCCATTATTTGTGATGATGGAACTTGGAATGTCATATCTGTAGATTAGATAATTAAGGATAAAAGAGGCAATTTGTTTCCCAGTTATTGTGGTCATGGCGACTGCTTCAATCCATTTGGTAAAATATTCTGTTGCAGTTATAGTGAACTTGTGTCCATTTGAAGATGAAGGATGTATTTTTCCGACTAAGTCTAGTCCCCACTGGCAAAAGGGCCAGGATGTTGTGAATGGCTGCAGTTCCTGTGCTGGTGTATGTATAAGATTGCCATGGATTTGGTATTTAGGACACTTCTTTGCAAAATGATAAGAGTCTTTTTCCATTGTCAGCAAGTAATATCCCATTATTAGAAGTTTTTTAGCAAGAGTAGGACCACTTGAATGTGTGCCATAGATACCTTCATGAAGCTCTTGTAAAGCGGAGTCAGATTCATTACGATCAAGACAACAAAGAAGAGTATCATCCAAACCTCGACCGTACAAAGTATCAGTAGTGAGAGTATAACGGGCGGCTTTCTGGATAAAGTTGCATTTTTGGTTTTGGGATAGGCCAAAGGGTAGGATATTTCTTTTAAGATAATCATATATCAGTCCGTATAACAGAGAGTTAGAACCGGTCAAGGCATAGATAACATGGGAATCATAATGGTCATAGGCTGGGGAGAACAGTTGCTCTACCAGAAACTCGTAATGACTCTGTTGCTCTAGAATTTGTAGTAGTGAAGCGATAGTAGCCATTGCATTAGTTGCTTTGTTGTCCAACCTTGGTATTTTCTCAAAGGTGATGTGTACAAAATATTGTTTGAAATCATCCACCATTCACTTGTATGGTAGCAGCTTATCATCCTTTGTCTGATAGTCATTATTGATTTGATTGATGACTAGTTGTGAATCTCCATAGACTTTTAATTATGTGATTCTCCATTCCACAACCATTTTGATGCCTATAACCAATGCCTTATATTCAGTAACGTTATTTGTGTATGGAAACATGAGCCTATAAGATCTTGGTATGGTGTTCCTGTCAGGAGTGATGAACAGAATGCCAACACCTGAGCCATGTTGAGTATAAGATCCATCAAAGTAAGGGTCCATTGTTTGGTGGAAATAACAAGAACATCTCTATCTATAAATTCAATCTCCATTAGTTGTTTTCTAGGTAGTGGTGCTTCAGCTAGTTGATCTGCAATTTCTTGTTCCTTGATAGGTCATCACTCTGTGTAGTGGATATCAAATTCACTGAGAATCATGACCCATTTAGCCAATATGCCTGTAAGAGCTGCTTTGCTGAGCAAATATTTGAGAGGATCAATTTTTGTGACCAGCTTGATTGTGTGAGCTAGCATGTAATGTTGAAACTTTTGAGAAGAAAATAACACTTTCTAGACAAGCCTTCTCAATGAATGCATAGTTGAGTTCATATCCATTTAATGTCTTGATGATGTAATGGATAGCTTGTTCCTTGCCTTGTTGATCTTCTTGTGCTAATAATGCTCCTAGTGATATATCTGTTGTTGAAATGTAGAGAATAAGTGGTTTCCCTGCTATTGGTGGTACTAGAACTGGTGGCTTCATCAGATATTGCTTGATTTGACAGAATGATTCTACACATTTGGCTTCCCATCTGAATGGTACATTTTTATGTAGCAAATAGTTGAATGGTACTTTTATCTGCTAGTTGAGTGATGAATCACCTAATTGACTGGAGCAATCCTTGTAGAGATTTGAGCTAGCTGATGTTCTTTGGTGGTGGCATCTCCATTATGGCTTGTACCTTCGCTGGATCCACTTCAATACCCTTAGCTGAAACTATGAAGCCTAATAATTTGCTTGAGGTAACCCCGAAGACACACTTCTTAGGGTTGAGCCTAACTTGAAATTTTTCCAATGTGTCAAAAATCATTTCTAAGATGCTTAGATGTTCTGCGTGGGTAAATGATTTAGCTAGTAAATCATCCACATAGTCCTCCATGAAGGTATACATCATGTCATGAAAGATTGTTGTCATTGCCCATTGATAAGTTGCCCCAGCATTCTTTAAGCCAAAAGGCATGACATTCCAATAGTATGTTCCCCAAGGATAGGTAAATGCTATTCTATCTTGATCCTCTAGGGCTATCTTGATTTGATTATAGCCTAAAAAATCATCCATTAGTGATAGCACTGCATGGCCTATTGTGAGGTCTACAATTATGTCAATACTGGGCAAAGGAAAGTCATCCTTTGGACAGGATTTGTTGACATCTCTAAAATCAGTGCATATTCTAATATTGCCATCTAGTTTAGAAACTGCTACAATGTTGGAAATCCATTCAGCATAGTCGATAGGTCGAATAAATCTGACATCTAATAGTTTCTTGAGCTGAGCTTTGACCATGAGTGCTACATGTGGATTCATCTTTCTCAATTTTTCTTTGACTATCTTAGCTCCTAGAGTAATGGATAAGTGATGCATGATTAACTGTGGATCACTCCCGGGCATATCTGCATATGACCAAGCAAAATCTGATTTTCTTTTCTTTGAAAAATTGGACAAACTCTGATCTTTCTTCTTCTGTCAAAGATTTTGCAAGGTGTATATTTTTGGTTGCTTCTGTAGTACCAATGTTGATTGATTGAGTGGGCTCAATCAATATGGGTGATCGCTCCTGATAATGTTCAGGAAGAGGGTCAAGTCTCCCATCTTTAGGTGCCTTAAAAAGGTTTTCACCCCCAGATGCATCCTTTATTTTTATTTTTTTGTGATCTATTGCTGCCATTGACTGGTTTTCAGTAGTAGATCCTTTATTTTGTTCATTTTTGTGACTGAGAGACTTGGCACTCCCCTGATTATAGATGTCATTACTTTGTTCACTGATAGAGTCTGTTTCTGGGTTAATAGTACACAAGTAATGGATAATGGATTCATCATTTGGGAAGATTGGTATTTCATGAGTTTCAGGTTCGTGCCGGTCTATTAGGTTAGGAAAGATAAGTGGTAAAGAATCATTAGGTGGATCAAGTTCAACTACTGTAAGTGTCAGGATGGAGGTATTATCATGTTTGGCTAAGATATTAAATAAGTTAATGATTTTGTCGAGGTCTTCGATGGTATCATCTTCTGTGTAGACTTACTCGTAATGTTGCTGCTTGTTTTCCGTGGTGTCATAGATATTTTGTGGACCAAATTCAAGTAGTATAGGTTCTGTGCCATGTTCATCTTGAGAGATGGGTGTATGACTGTCATTTTCAGCAACATCTTCAGTAACATTAGAATAGCTACCCCATTCATAGTCATTTGAATCAGTTTCAGAGGTATTATCCTAGATTCTGGCAGTGCTGTGGATGGGTATGTTGTAGGGTGAAAACAGGTCTTTGATGATTGATACAAGTCTGATAGTTTTCTTTGATTCTGTGTCAGATCCTGCTTCCACTCTTTACATTTGTTCATATACCGTCTCTCCTTGGGGAGGAATGATGTTATCAGGAGGTGATTCCTCTTTTTCAGATACTGGTTCTTGAACATGATGTACTTCTGTGGTAGATGCTTCCTTCTTTTGATTTATGGGTTTCTTTTGATGTTGCCTTAGTTCTTGATATTCACATTCTTTGCATATTGTCTCTACTGACTCAAATAGTGCTTCTTGCCATGAGTCCTCCTTGTATTTCTTCTTTGCTTTCCACTAAGATTTTTGGTATTTGCTTGGTGTCTTCCTTGGTGGTAGGATGTGTTCATAGCCCATTCCTGTTTTGTCTTTACTGAATTGTGAAGGAGGATCTAATGGTTCTATGGTGCCTTCTTGACATTTGTCAATAGGTCCCTTGCCATCGTATCCCATTTGTTGCATGATCAAGTAACCTTTTCCATATAGGTGTGTTGGTATAGCTACCTCCATACTAGCCACTTTGTCTTCTTCCTTATCCTTATATAGCCAACTAAGGATGTCCTTTTCCTTTGATTCATGTGCTAGAGTGCCTAGTTGGGTAAATTTTCCATCAAACTTGGTGATGGGCTATGTTGCTTGATGTGTTGATGCTGTAGGTAACGCATGAGATTTAGGTGATGCTGGTAAGATCGCCAAACAAAAGGGTTCTAAAGAGTATTCTCCCATGCCTTGCTCTTTGATTTTCATTTTCTACTTGAAATCCATAGATAATGATTTAGACTTTTCTTGTTGAAGATCTAGTGCTAAGTAACTTTGTTTTTCTCTATTATGTGGAACCAAGCTGTCTTGGGCTGCCCCCATAGCATTACAATGTTGAAATGGGTTATGATCTACTGATATAGAAATTTCCTACCCATTGTAGGGGAACTTAACAAACTAATGATAAGTAGAAATTACTCCTTGCATTTCATGTATCCAAGGTCGACCCAATAAGATATTATTTGTGAGATCTATGTCTAAGACTTGGCACATAGTTTCCTTTTGTATTGGTCCTACTTGAATTGACAACATTACTGTTCCTTTAGATGATATCTCTTCATCATCATATGCTTTGATAGTGATCTTTTTGTGTGGATCAAAAGATTGCTCAGAGAAGCCTAACGCACGGATAAGTTTCAAGGTACAGATATTGAGTCAAGCTCCTCCATCTATTAATACTCTTTTGACTCGATGCTTGTAGACTAAGACTTCAATATGGAGTGGAGTATTGTGTAGATGGCTTAATGAGATATTATCATGCTCAGAAAAGGTAAGGTTACGAGGCCCTATCATATGAGCCACCATGGCTTGGAATTTGTCAGCATCTAGATCTTGAGGTACATTTGTTTCTAGTAGTGCTTGTTCCAAGATGTCCTCGTGTTTTGGCGAAAGTTTTAGCAACTCCGTATAGATATTTGAGTAGGAGTTTTACGCAATTGACTGACTAGATCATATTGAATTTTGGGTATGGTATTTGTTGTTGACGTATGCCCCTTCAAGACATATTTTTGAGCTTTGGTTGTTACATTGACGGATTCATGTTCACGCTTTTCTTTGATTGTGATGATGTTTACTTGATTGTCCTCGAATGATATATGATTGATGGTGTATTGTATATGTGATTGATACAAGCTCCATGTGTATTGTTTGAGGTTGAAGCTCCATCCTTGTTGTAGTTTGGAAGAGGATTCTTAAAAGCTCCATGGTCACCATTTGTCTTGAGACCATCGACTGTTAAATCACCTCTATCAATCATGTCTTGAACAATATTTTTTAGTCTCATGCAATCATTTGTTTGATGACCTTTATTGTGATGAAAATCACAAAAGTGTGAGTCATTCCACCAGGGTGGTTTGATTTGCGGTTCAAAGTTGTTGATCGCTGGTAATGAGATAATTTTGTTTGCTAGGAGTTCTCTGAATGCTGACTCCAATGATTGCCCTAGTGGTGTGTAAACTTGTTTTGGAAAGTTGTTGGTGTTACCTCGTGAGTTTGTATTAGGTCCTCGATTGGTGTTATTGCTTTGGGTATTGTTGGTGTTGTTTGTGTTGAGTTGATCTTGATTGGTAGTTGGTGCATAATTGTTAGTACCTTGGTTAGCACCTTTAGGATTCTTTGTAGCTTGAGGATTACCTGACAACGCTAGCACTGGTTGCTTGGATTTTGGATCATTTGATTCGTTTCCTCCTTCATTTCTAGTGTTTTTATTTCTGGTCTAGAATCTGGATTTGTCTAAGTTGTTGTTGTTTGGGTTGTTGTAGTTGGATGAATTTGTTCCTTCTTTGAAGAATTTCAATGTTCCTTTCTTGACACATGCCTCCTCTACTTGGATGCCATTTTCAATCAATTTGGCAAAAGATGGTATGCATCAAAGTTTGAGTATGTAACTCATCTCACTATTCAAGTTGTCAATAAAAATTTCCATCTTTTCCTTTTCAGGCACATCTCAAGGATATCTTGAAACCATACATTGCCAACGTTGAAGGAATACCATGAATGTTTCATTGTTTTTTTTCTTGGTGTTACAGACATCTAGCATAGTGATAGCATGTTGAATGTTGTAAGAATATTGAGTTATGAATTTGTTGACTAATTCATCGAATGATCTGATAGGAGGTGTGATTTTGGATAACCATTCCATTGTTTGTCCTCCCAAGCTTCCTGGGAATAACCTCATTAAATATGTGTCATCATGGGTGAAATCAAGACTCATGGTACAAAATTCCCAAACATGATCACGAGGATCACTTTTCCCATCATATTTGTCAAATTTGGAAATATCTAAGTTTGGGGGAAAAGGTACCATGTTTAACCATCTGTCAAAAGGGTAAGGAAAAATTTAGTCAAGTAGTATCGTATTATTGTCCCTTGTTGCATTCTTGCATTTGTCTTTGCAACATTTTCATTTGTTGAGTGACAGAAATCAAAGGTGCATTTCCCTACCGAGGGAAGAGTTCTTCCCTTGCATTGTTTCAAAATTGAAATGGTGTGTGTTGGGGTATGTTTTTCTTAGGGATATTTTGCTCGGGCAAATTCTGTTAAGGTAGATTTTTCTCAGGTATGTTTTGCTCAGGGTCATGTGCTTCCTCCTCTCTTTTTCATTCTTCATAGTCATAATTTTGAGATCTTGTTCTAAATATGTCAGTGTCAAAGTTATTAGGAAGTTTAACTCCTTTTCTTGTGAGCATGAGTAGATATTTTTCTTTGTCATTTTCCATGAGTCTTTCCACAAGTTTTTGAAATGAAGAGCTTTCTTGGCACTCTTGGAGGAGTTCCTCAGAAATTTCGGTGTCCTCTAGATTTGGACCCTCGAAAGGATTTGATAATCTTCGATCCATGCTAGATTCTGGTTGTGTTTCACGTTGTTTGTTTCGTTGAGAGTGAGTAACAATAGGCATCTAGTAGAAGCTTTCTGTAACAAAGGGAATGAAATCCTCTTTGATGTGTTGCTCATGGGTTGGTGGTTCAAATCATGGTATGTTGTAAGTGATGCACTCTTTGGGGAAGATAGCCAGATTGATCTTTCCTCCTTGATTGAGGCGTTGACTGAATGCTGATTTTTGACAGAATGGTCTACTCCTCAATGGTTCCTTGTCAAATTCGTTGGTTTTGTCTTGAAGATACAAGCGGATATGATGAAGGAATGTTCGATGCGATTTGAAGAGTTGGCGATTGATGTATAAAAAATTATTCCATTTGGCAAGTTTCAAAAAACTGGGTTGTTGTTTCCTCAACTTAGTGTTATGATAAATACTCTTTCTTCTCAGAATATGAGGATTAGTCATGCACAAGTGATCAATGGTTTCCTTTGATTTGTTTTGGATTTAGTTAGCTTGTTTTGGAAACTCAAGTTTTATTTTATCAAATGAAGGTTTAGATGCTCCCTTACAACAAAGTGCACCAAATGATATGGAATATGAGCTTTCCCGATATGGAAACTCGATTTGACAACTTGGAGTTTTAAAACAAGTGTGTTTTTGGATAGAAATCCTTTTGATTTAAAGGACCTGTTGATACTTGTAATGATGTTTCCTGATTTTGATAGGAGAGATGTATTTTCCCTTGCGACTAGTTTTCAGATTTTAACAACTTTGTTTTATGGAGAACTTGCTTTGAGAATAGGTTTTGATACTCTATTTTGATTTTCTATTTGATGAAGTTTAGGCTGAGGAAGGAAAGCTTCGTAAATTGTTTTCAGATTTTTCAAAAATAGCCTCTATTTTGCCCCCAGTTTTCTTGGTTTTTGCTACACGCTAAGACAGAAACGCAAAGCACTATAGAATTTCCTCAATGTGCTAGAGAATAGATTCCACGTGCTAAGCTGCCCTCTGCGACACGCTAACTGGTTTGCTTTGATTTTATTTTGGTCTAAAAGACTATGCACTAATATGGGCCATTAATGCACTAACTATTGGTCTCTACGCGCTAATTTTTAGTCTTCACGTGCTAAGTTGATGCTTCAATGCACCAGACTGTTTTCAAAAAGCACCAAGTTTAAATTGCTAGTTTTGGATTTTGATGAAGTGCTAAAGTTCAGACTGAATGTGCTAAAGTGAAGTTTGAGTGTGCTAAAGGATGATTTCAACGCGCTAATAAGTTTCTCTTACATGCTAAATTGCCCTGATAGTTTGACTTAGTTGTTTTTTTGCAATTTTGGAACTTTATTTTCAATGATGATGGATGATTTTCTGAAGTAATAAATGAAAGCACGACACAAAAGAAGCAACCATTTTGCTTAGTCTAAATAATGAGTGTATGTTCTGTGAGGATGTGTTCAAATCCCCAATGTTTTAATAGGTTTAGATACAACAACATGCAATTCAGTCAGAATCTTTATTCAAAGGTCATAAGTAATATCATAGCCCACTAGTCTCGATACTCTGTTAGCTCAAACAACCTTGTCACCCTCTAGGGGGCGCCCATTTTTTTTGCCTTTTTCCAGAAATTAACCCAAAGTGAATTGCTTCACAATTGAGTAGTTATCTTGGGAGATATATGGTGAGAGATCTTGGGGGCAGATTCTTCCCCACCCTTGCACTATGATATTATAAATGTCTGGATACTGACTCGGCTCAAAGTTTCTATGCTAAAGTTCATAATCAGGCTTCCCATTCGGCTAAAATCCCTCAGGAGGCTTCCCAACCTTTAGAACAAAGGATTTACTTATCTCAAGGATACTGGGGGAAGGCTAATTTCTATGTGCAACCATTGAAAAGGACTTTCGTCACTTTCCACTTATAATTACAGTGGGTTGGAACACTTGGCGTCAAAGCTGTTTCCCACTTAGGTCATTCCCTTCACACTGGCCAAAGAATGGCTTTAAGAGTTTTTCAACCCCTCGGGAAGGAAACCCTGCTAAGGATTTAATGCAATAAACACTAAAAGTGTAAGAGTGGTCTGGCTTTTGGATCACCCAGTTAAGGGGAGAACATATTCCTTCCACTTTTGTAGCAAAGCAAACAAGTGTTCTTTTTAACTTTTCATTGCAATGATTTTGTAAAATCTATATGGAGATGTTGCTCAACAAAAATATGGTGTTTATTTTATCCCTTCAAAGCAATCATTTTTTGATCTAGGAAAAGAGCCTGGTCAACAAAGCAAATTCGATGTTTGGTCAACAAAAGAAATCAATTAAAAGGGGAAGATCTTCCTTCTTTAATTTGGAATGAATTTGAACATGTGTGATTCTTTTACTTTGCAGAAATTTGAAGTGGATCCTTTTATGCACCAAAGGATGATGAAGTCCTTTTTAAAGCCCTTTGTTTGTAAAAATGGAAAGATTGCCTTATTCTTTTTATAGCCCAAAATGAAAAATTTTCTCCTAGAAAAAGCAAGAAAGATTGTTTTTATGGTTCTTTTTATAGCCCAAAATAAGGTGAGTTCAAGTTAGTAAAAATTTAAACTATTGTAATTCTGAAACTAAAACTAAGCTCCACCTGTAAGAAACTGTCAAAAATCCAGCAAAATACCAATCAAAACAGTTAGAAAAACCTTGGCTGTCATGGACTTCTACAAGTCTAGATTTAATCTCGGTTACAAATTAAATTTTTGCTTTGTCTATGATGCGCTATAGAAAATATTGCATGTGCTACAAGATAATCGGGATGTGCTATCGGACAGACCCGATGCATTGAAATGTTTTCTGAATGTGCTGCTCTGTTAAGTCCCTGCACCGAGACCTATAGGAAAAATGTTAAAAAGTTTATGCGCTAAGTGATGGTCTGCACGCGCTAGGAAATGAGTCCCACATGCTAAACAGTGAGCTGGTTGCATTGGAATGTTAACCAGATGTGCTAAGGGATGTTCCCCACGCGTCGATTGTTGTTTCTCGCATACCTACAAAAGTGGTTAGATTCAAAAACCAATTTGATTAATGGGGTTGAGCCCCACGGTGGGTGCCAGAAATGTATGCAGGAAAAGCGAGGCGATGAAACTCAAAATGTGAAAAATATTGTTCAAAGGGCTTGCCCACACACCCACAAGACTTCTTGGTGCAAGTTATGGAGTCATGAAGAATGACTCAACTTACCAAGGTAGGCTCCATGGTTCTCTATCTCACAAGGTCCCTCAAGCCAATGCCTTTGCTCTTAGATCACTGAGCAAAGTGACTTAGGGATGACGAATGCAAGAGCGAGGGATGCTTTAGATTGATTTTAACATGAAATGCATCCTATTTATGCATGATTCTATAAATGAGTTAAACTAAATTAAAAGATGACAAGGTTAGTAGCAATACTATCCTAACATGATATACTAGTTATGTTGGCATATGTACAGAGCATGATGACATGACGATATTGTATGTTGTCATTGATGTCAATATGCTAAAGTATGAACCGGTATGTTGTAGTAAGCAAACTGGCAAGATAACCGGTATGTTGATGTAAATCGGTATTTGTGAAAAAGTGAAGCGGTATGTTTATTCAAGATGAACCGGTATGTTGGAATGAGAACTGGTATATGGAAGTTTTGTATCGGGGTTTCATTTGGCATGACTATCAGTTGGTAGTTTCAGCTTCAGGGTTTCTGGTTGATGCATTCCAAGATTGTGCGATTCAACTGATGACATCTTGTGATGAGTTAGCATTGTAATGAAGACAAGATAAGTGTTGCCATGTCAACCTTGTGCGCATGAAGGATTTCCTTAAGGATCTGGCATGGAGATCGATTCTATCTACCTCAAGAATGCTCAAAGTCTATGCAAACGATGGAGAGTGCGTGATGAGTTATCAGCTTCCTGAAGCGACAAAGAATGAACATTGGAGAACATCTTGAGATCTGTTCAAGACTATTGTATTCGATGTAGTGTGATTAACGCTCAGGATTGAGCCAGCTAGATTGTAAAACCTAAATGTTTAGGGTTTAGGGTTTATGCTACCAACCTATATGTTTCCTATAAGGTCGATGATGTTTTTAATTTTTAAGTTGTTGGCAAATGTTATGTGTGTATCCAAGTGAAGAGATACTTGATTCTTACTAGACTGAAGAAGTGTGTTGATACCTGCAGAGTGTAATTGTAGAAGAGGAGGAGCTAAAGTGAATCTGCCTTAGCATTGAGTGTTGTTATCAGATCAGTGTATTACCTATTGACTTCTAACCATTTTAGTAGCTGGAAAATCCCTTAACCGGGTAGCTTTAACTGGATTTTGTGTAAATCCTTTAACAAGGTGACTCAACTTAATGAGTTCATCAAATCCTCTTGTGAGGTAACCTTTAATAGGGTTCTAACCTTTAACCGGGTATTTAGCCATCCCTTAACCAGGTGATCCCTAGCAGGATCGGTTCCTAGCAAAACCTATTGGAAGAGTCTTTAACCGGACTAGGCTCCTAATAGAGCGGACTTCAAAAGAGTTCAAAGAACAACTTGTGGGTATTCATCCCCATCATGGTTTTTCCCAGTTGGATTTCCACGTGAAAATCCAGTGTGTCAAGTGTGATGGCTTTCATGTGATGGTTTAGTGTTTTATGTCAAACTGGTAAAATATGTTGAACAAGTAGTCATTATATTTTTTATGATAGATTACTTGTTTATGCATAAGGGTGAAGTGGATACAAGGCAGTAGATTGTATGGAAAGCTAAGGGTTACAGATTTATGTCTTTCACATTTTCACTATGTTGTACCGGTAGTAATCTGATTTAGACTGGTGTTATTGCTTGCCAGTCAAAGTTCAGTGTGTGCAGTCAAATTGGTTCAAAGAAAGTATTTTTTCCCATACTGATTCACCCCCCCCTCTCAGTACCGGTTTGGTACTAACTGTTCATCATTAATTCATCAATTGGTATCGGAGCATCTTCCAGGTCCTCTATGTTGTAAGCTTAACCACTTGAGGAAAAGATCCTACTCTAGTGATGAAGAGGGAAGGTCCAAAGTTCAACAAAGACAACTTTAAAATATGGAAGGATAGAATGAAGATATACATCAGAAGCATGGGTTCTCAACATTGGAGCTATGTTGAGAATGCTTATGTTATCCCTACTTGTACTCTCACCGATGATCAAAAGAGAGAGATTCAGGAGAATGGGCAAGTTATGGAAGCCCTAATCAATAGTCTATTTGACATTGAGTTTATTGATGTTCAGGATAAAGACAATCCCAAAAAAGTATGGTATGCTCTTGAGAATATCTATGGCAGCGATGAGCATGTGAAACAAGCTAAAGAAGAGAGCCTTAGGGGAAAGTTTGAAGACATGCAGATGGTTGAAGGAGAGACCATTCAACAATATGGAATAAGAATCAAAACTGCTATTGGAGACATCAAGAGTGTAGGTGGTAAAATAGATGATTCCACTGTTGTTAGCAAAGTCTTGAGATCCTTATTACTGGTCTATGCAATAAGGGTTGTTGCTATTTAGGAGTTGAGGTCTATAGACAAGACAAAGGTATCCCTAGACTCCATCATTGCAAAGTTGATAGCTTATGAGCTAAATAAGTATGATGGTAGTATTCAGAAGACTAAATCAGCCTTTAGAGCATCTGTTGCACCATCTAGAAAGGGCAAATAAGCTAGTACTAGTGGTGAACCAAGACAACAGAGAAATGGATGATGAGGAGATCTTGATGGAATTTGAAGCTCTTCTTGCCAAGAGACTTTCTAAGGGAACTGGTAAATACAAAGGTAAGCTCCCTTTGAAATTCTTTTCTTGCAATAGGATAGGACACATTGTTGTAAACTGTCCTAATGGTGATAATAAGGACAAACTAGAAAAGTTCAAGAAGTTCAAAGGAGGAAATCAAAGAAACTATTTTGTAGCAATTGATGAAGGTGTCACTGATGAGGAATCTGAAGATGAAGAAAGTGAAGACATTGTATTTGTAGCAGTTAAGGAAGATGTGTCAGACAAGAAGGCTCTTGTCTCCCGCTTTGATAATTCCAATGAGTGGATTATTGATAGTGGCTTTTCTCACCATATGACTGGTGACTGGAGTAAGCTTCTATCTTTGGAAGAGTATGATGGTGGTGTGGTTCATTTTGGTAATGATGCACCATGTATGGTAAAAGGAAGAGGGTCCATCTCTCTGAATGGAAAAAGAAGTGTTGATAATGTGTATTGGGTAGAAGGTCTCAGAAACAACCTTTTGAGTGTTTCCCAACTGAATGATAATGGACTCACTCTAGAATTCAGAGATGGAGTGTGCAAAATCAAAGGAAAGAATGGTGAACTGATGGCCACCGGTATGCAAACCAAAGGTAACCTGTTTCAGCTGAATGCAAATATCAGTACATGTCTAATGGCTAAGTTTGATGATAGCTAGATATGGCATAGGAGACTCTGCCATGTAAACTTTGATAATATTGTGAAGGCCACTAAGATCAAGGCAATTAGAGGATTGCCTATGCTAAGCAAACCAGAGAATCCTTTGTGTAGAGAGTGTCAACTAGGGAAAATATCTTCCTCAATCTTCAAAGGTAAATCTTTCACTGCAGACAATTTAATTGATCTTATGCATACTGATTTGTGGGGTCCTATGAAAACTAGGAGTGTGCAGGGTGATAGATATTTTATGATTCTTATTGATGATTTCTCAAGAATGATGTGGGTCACATTCTTGAAGGACAAGTCTAAAGCCTTTGGAAAGTTCAAAGCCTTCAGAACACTGGTTGAAAAAGAAAGTGGTAAGAGGATTAAGTGCCTAAGAACTGATCAAGGAGGATAATTCACTTCCGATGAATTCAACAAGTACTGTGAAGAGAACGACATCAAGAGGCAACTGTCTGCCCCCAGACTCCACAACAGAATGGCCTAGCAGAGAAAAACAACCAGACTATAGTTGAAGCAGCCAGAACTATGTTGATCCAAGGGAAGGTTGCTCACACTTTCTGGAGAGAAGCGGTGAGCACTACAGTCTACACTATGAACCAAGTACTCATCAAGAAAGGTAAGGATAAAACTCCTTATGAGTATTGGACTGGTAATACACTAGTAGTAAGCTACTTTAAAGTGTTTGGTAGCAAATGTTATATCAAGAGGAGCAAACATCAGAGCAAGTTTGATGAAAAATGTGATGAGGGAATATTCCTAGGGTATTCCACAAAGAGAAAAGCTCTCAAATGTTTCAACAATAGGACTCAGAGAATGGTTGAAAGCATCATTGTTAGAGTTGATGAAACCTCTGAGAAACCTAAGGAAACTGGCAGTGAGCAAGTAGGAGATGAACCATTAGTAACCTTCTGGGAACCAGTTGCAAAACAACCTAGCACTAGTAACAGTGCTCCTATATCGGTAGATGTTGATGCTGCTGAAGATGAGGATGAAGAAGAAAAGAAAGAGGAAACAACTAAGATCATTCCTAGGTATGTAAAGTTGAATCATGATCCAAAGCAGATCATAGGAGATAAGGATGCAGGAATTCTTACAAGAAGAAAGGTCAAAGAAAATTCTTGCATGATCTCTGAATTTGAGCCTAAAACATTTAAAGAGGCACATAAAGATGAAGACTGGATCAAGGCAATGGAAGAGGAACTTGACCAGATAGAAAAGAATGGTACATGGTCTTTGGTACCCAGACCTGAGCATAAAAAATTCATAGGCACCAAATGGGTTTTCAAAAATAAGCTCAATGAAGATGACACAGTGGTAAGAAACAAAGCCAGATTGGTGTGCAAAGGATATGCTCAAGAAGAAGGATAAGACTATGGAGAAACCTTTTCTCCAGTAGCTAGATTGGAAGGAGTTCGTATGCTTCTTGCATATGCAACCTTCAAGGGATTCAAAGTATATCAAATGGATGTAGAATCTGTATTCCTAAATGGAATACTAGAAGAGGAGGTGTATATAGAGCAACCAGATGGGTTTGCCCTATCAGAAGACAATGACATGGTGTGTAGGCTATATAAAGCCTTGTATGGACTAAAGCAGGCACCTAGAGCATGGTATGAACACTTGCACTCCCATCTTCTAAAGATTGGATTTGAAAGAACAAGTGAAGATAGCAATATCTACTTGAAATCAAAAGGAGATCAATCTCTGATATGTGAAGTATTTGTTGATGACATAATTTTTGGCAGAGATGACAAGATGAGTCATGACTTTGCAGATGAGATGAAAAAGGAATTTGAGATGTCACTTATAGGGGAGATTAAGCTCTTTATTGGACTACAGATTCAACAAATTAAAGATGGAATCTTTATCACTCAGTCCAAGTATGTCAAAGAGGTATTGAAGACCTTTGGCATGGAAGACAGCAAACCGGTTGGTACACTGATGGTGACCAGTTGTAAACTATCAAAGGAGGATGACTCAACGTTGGTAAATGAGAAGGAATACCGATCAATGATTGGTAAGTTGCACTATGTAGTACATAGAAGACTAGACATTGCACATGCAGTGGGCATTACTGCACGGTTCCAGAAAAGCCCAAGAGAATCCCACTTGGTAGCAGTCAAGTAGATTCTGAGATATCTAAAGGGAACTATTGACTATGGATTATGGTATCCATATAGTAATGATTTCAACCTGAAATTGTTTATAGATGTTGATTGGGCTAGTAATGTGGATGATCGGAAGATCACAACCAGTGGTGCATTCTTTCTTGGTGGTAGACTAGTCTCATGGATGAGTAAGAAGCAGAGTTGTATCTCTTAGTCTATAGCAGAAGCGGAGTATGTTGCAGCATTTATGAACTACACCCAGACAATTTGGATGAAGCATGTATTAAATGGCTTCAAAGTTCCTGTATTTGAACCAATAAGTATATTTTGTGACAACACAAGTGCAATTAACATCTCCAAGAATCTAGTTTTACATGCTAGAACCAAGCACTTTGAGCTCAAGTATCATTTCTTGAGGGAGAAGGTTCAGAACAAAGAGGTTAGCAGACATATTCACCAAGCCTCTACTAAAGGCTACCTTTACCTATTTGAGAGGTGAATTAGGGGTGCTTCCCCTTCAAGAGGTGAACTAAAGGTGTGTGTTCCACATCAATCAGGTCTTACATTAATATATCTTTTTCAGGATTGGTGTGTTGAAGGGTGCTACTCCTTAGGGGCAGCAACATAGTGGAACATAGATGCGTATGTCTCCACTTTGACATTGTTGTCAAAGGGGGAGAAGATGTGAAGCGGAAAAGATATCTACCATATTGGGGAGAAGATGTGAAGAAAAAGTAGAAAGATATCTTTGTATATTGCCATCAATACCAAAGGGGGAGATTGTTGGCATATGTGCAGAGCATGATGACATGATGATATTGTATGTTGTCATTGATGTCAATATGCTGAAGTAAGAACCAATATGTTGTAGTAAGAAAACTGGCAAGAGAACCGGTATGTTGATGTAAACTGATAATTGTGAAAAAGTGAAGCAGTATGTTTATTCAAGGTGAACCGGTATGTTGGAATGAGAACCGTATATGGAAGTTTTATATCAGGGTTTCATTTGACATGACTACTGGTTGGTAGTTTTAGCTTCAAGGTTTTCGGTTGATGCATTTTAAGATTGTGAGATTCAATCAATGACATCTTGTGATGAGTTAGCATTGTAATGAAGACCAGATAAGTGCTGCCATATCAGCCTTATGTGCATGAAGGATTTCCTTGAGGATCTTGCATGGAGATTGATCCTATCTACCCCAGGAATGTGTGAAGTCTTTGTAAATGGTGAAGAGTGCATGATGAGTTATCAGCTTCCTGAAGCGACAAAGAATGAACATTGGAGAATGTCTTGAGATCTGTTCAAGACTGTTGTATTCGATGTAGTGTGATTAACGGTCAGGATTGAAATGAATGGATTGTAAAACCTAAATGTTTAGGGTTTAGGGTTTATGCTACCAACCTATCTGTTTCCTATAAGGTTGATGACATTTTTCATTTTGAAGTTGTTGGAAAATGTTATGTGTGTATCCAAGTGAAGAGATACTTGATTCTTGCCAGACCAGAGAAGTGTGTTGATACCTACAGAGTGTGATTGTAGAAGAGGAGGAGCTAAAGTGGACCTGCCTTAGCATTGAGTACTGTTATTAGATCAGTGTATTGCCTGTTGACTTCTAACCATTTCAATAGTTGAAGAATCCTTTAACCGGGTAGCTTTAATAGACTTTTGTGTAAATCCTTTAATAGGGTGACTTAATTCAATGAGTTCTTCAAATCCTCTTACGAGGTAACCTTTAACAGGGTTCTAACCTTTAACCAGGTATTTAGCCATCCCTTAACCGGGTGATCCCTAGCAAGATTGGTTCCTAGTAGAACCTATTGTAAGCATCTTTAACCGGACTAGGCTCCTAACATAGCAGACTTCAAAAGAGTTCAAAGAACATCTTGTGGGTATTCATCCCCACCATGGTTTTTCCCAGTTGGGTTTCCACGTGAAAAATCAGTGTGTCATGTGTGATGGCTTTCATGTGATGGTTTAGTATTTTATGTCAAATTGGTAAAATATGTTGAACAAGCAATCATTATATTTTTGATGATAGATTACTTGTTTATGCATAAGGGTGAAGTGGAAACAAGGCATTAGATTGTATCGAAAGCTAAGGGTTACCGGTTTATGTCTTTCACATTCGCACTGTGTTGTACTGGTAGTAATCTGATTTAGACTGGTGTTATTGCTTGCCAGTCAAAGTTCAGTGTGTGCAGTCAAACTGATTCAAAGAAAGTGTTTTTACCCGTACTCATTCACCCCCCCTCTCAGTACCGGTTTGGTACTAACTATTCATCATTAATTCATCAAGTGAATGATTTAAGCTAAATGATAACATAAATACTCTAAAATACTTATTAGATTAATTCCTATTACAAAGAGAGGCTAGATGTATTGATAAAATTGAGCATAAGTGAGATACTAAAAGCTTGGATGATCCTTGAAATGGAGGAATGAGAGCTCTATTTATAGGGAAAATGGGGCAATAGAAGGTCAGGATTGAAAGTTATCAATCTATGTTTACAATTTTCACCAATGAAATGGTGACAATTGTCAACATAAGACTACTTCAGAGGAGAGGTAAGAAGCATTAAAAGCTTGAGAAGACCTCATGGTTACCTGAGAGGGTAAGGGTTAAGGTTAGGTTAGGGTTATCCAATGGATAAAGATTTTACCCAAAGGATAAACTCTTGTGCAAAGGTTAAAGGGATAATCATGGTCAAAGCAATAAATGCTTGAGGAGACACATGGGTTAGAAGAAGGTTAAGTTAGTCAAAAAGTCTCTAACCATGCCACTAAGGGTTAGTTAACCATTAATGGTTTGAAGACTTTGGGGACAAATTTGTAAGAGTCCTTCCAAATTTGGGGGTATTCAACAAGTTAGCATGTTGAAGGCATAAAGGCTTTAATGCCTTTTGAAGACTTTACTCCAAATTTGAGAAGTGACCTCCTCAAATTTAGGGAAAGGGGATAATTGATGGGTTTAGGCTAATTGATTAGGATTAGATGGATTCTTAGAAGAAATTAGGAAGAGGGTTAGGATGCAAGTGGGAGATGTAGGAAAATGCAAAAGGATGAGGGATAATAGGATTAATTAAAATAAATTGCTTTATTTCAATTTGGTTGCAAATGGAGAATTAAAAAAATTAGATTTATTTAAATGGGGTAAACTATTTAATTAAATGTAAATTTAATTAAAAAGTAGAGATAAGGGATTTAATTAAATAAAATGATTTATTCAATTAAATGATGTAAAGGACTTAAGTGAGTTTAAATAAATAAATTGAATAATTTATTTAATTAAATAGGAGAATGTGGATGATTTAATTAAATTAGATTTAACTAAATAGAGGAATGAGAATAAAATGAACATTAAATATTCATTTGGGAATATGGTCATTTTTATACGTCTACAATTACAATGGGGTCTGCACATGCAAAAAGGCCAACAACCTAGAGCACACTGCTCATCACAAAGAGAAGTCTCATTGAATTACAAAATCATTCAGACTACAATTTGGAAAGAAGTGAACTGTGAAAGTAGCATCTACAAATGCCTGATATAGTTCCGGTGAAGCAATGATGCTTGCTCTACAATACAAAACCTTTCCAATCTTCTCCTGAATGATATGACTTTATTCACACATAATCCTTTCTCTGATAATGTAGACTTAACCAACCATAACCATCGATCCTCACAAATTACATGAATAAGTCACCTATAAATACAAATCATCAACCTTGTTGACAAGGTTGGCTAAACCCTAACCCCATAAACCCATAATTATAAAAATTACATCACATGATACCACTGGACCAATATTATGATTTACATTACATAGCATGGACCTAAATCAAGCAACCAAACAATTATGTCCACCAAGAATTCCGCTAAGACCAAAATCCAACACGCTTCACTTGCTGGTAGAAACCATCAGTGAAAGTTTAGCCGAATCCAAATAGGACCACCATAACAACATGTCATCCAATGCAAAGTCATCAAACACTCGAGATATGATCAAGAAGAACCAACAAAATGATAGAAATTGATTCCATAAGCTGGACCCAAAATTCACTAATGAAGTCACCAAATAATGCATACCGGTAAAGCTAACCGGGAACGCCAGAAGCTGATAAAGCAAAAAGAAATCCGGTAAAGGCACAAGCCAACCAGTAATCAAAAATACCTAAAGTGATAACCAAATCATAAAACCACCAAAATATAGCAAGCATATAACCATCAAAATAAGCATCCAAAACCGATGGCAGAGATCTGATCATACCGGATTAGAATCATAGCCAAAACCAAAATGATCAATAAAACTAACTAGGATGGATCTAACCGGGATAGTCTCCAATCGGGATACATTGTTGACATCAATGACAAAACTTAACCAAATATAGCATATTGCCAACAAAAAATCATCCAACACTTATACTGAAATATTATGCTTTATTTCTTGGTTTTGGAACCAATGAGTAATACATATTTTGTAACTTTCATGCATACGTGCATTGGTCTCTATATCAACAAATAATGTAGATAAAATGACATTCATTATTTTGTTTATTTATAGGCTAAATTTGTAGAATAAAAGGGTTGGAATTCTCCTTATTGTTCAAGCATATGTTTGTTTGGCTGAAAATATAATATATGTGATATTTATAATACATTCTAAGGATGTGGAAAGGCTTCTTCAATGTGTGATTTTGGTATTATATGGTTACAAATGCTATATGGTTACAAATAATAAATGTAGAAAATCCCAAACATTAGACCATAGATCATAAAATATAAATCTATGTCCATTGAACTAAGCCTAAGTTACCCTAGAAATCTTAAATCCTGTATGCACCCTATTAAGCTAACAAACCTCAAACTCTAGAATACCTACTTAAAATATTAAAAAACCTAAAACCCTAAATCATAAATCATAAACTCAATGTACATCCTAATTCGACATTATTCAAGTGAAAACATCACAGCTATAAACTCATATATTTTGGAAACCTTTAAAACTATGAACTATTAACTTAAATTATTTTTTCTCCTAGAAGAGTCCCTTATTACTCTAATATATCACTCCTACCTTTTGATATAACTATATCTCTAGTCTACAAACCAAATTACCCAAATGGATTAGAGTGGAACCAAGGGACATGGTATTGAAAGGTATTAGGTCTACCTAAGATCTAGTAAATGGAGTTTAAGCTCTCATCATTCCACTACACAAGAATGCAACTTATCCAAAAGATTGATTTTGGAAGAAGAAATATGATAGGTGAAAATCTCTAGAACTTTAAGAGATATAATAATGCCAAGCAAAGATAACTACATGAATTTTTTTCTAGAGTCTCCTTATTAATTTGACCTTTCTAGCCCTCAAATATGTCTTTAGGGAATCACTTTCAAAGATACAAGAGGGTAATCTTGTTGAATGCCAATTTTGGTACACTATAGAGGGGACTTAAGAAGAGAGGAAGAAATAAAAAAGTAAAATTGATGACCACAAATAATATTTAAAAAATATATATATAAAATGATAAAAATAAACATTAAATTTTTATACAAATTAAAAGGAAAAGAACAAAATGCATACCTGTAATAGTGTCTCCATAGTGAAATTGAGAGGTAAATTATCAAAATTATTTTTACATCTAACCATACTAATATTATGTATAAAAAATATTATCCCATTATTAAAATTATTTAGTTTAAATTGAAAATACTATTTAAAATCCTGTAACTAGTGAGATAAAATGCTATTTATCATAAAGTATTGCTTGTATTACGTAGTTGGTCAAACAAATCCTCTTTAGCACAAAATATTGCTTGTATATGATAACATGTAGTTGGTCAAATAATTTTTTGAGAAAATATAGGTTTTGATTGAAATGCGTTCAATTGAAAATATTTAGTCAAAAACATTTCACTTGAAACTACCTAGCTAGGACTAGATGTGGTAATTTAGCCCCCTTATTTTTATAAATATTTTCAAACCTTATCTTTCAAATTTGTTTTCTAAAATCATGCACATTGTAAAAAAAATATGAAAGCACCTTTTAATACTTCTTAGATTTTAGAATTTGAAAATACGTGTTTTAGTATTTTAATTAATTTAGCTTTTCAAAAAGAATTTGTCAAGTAGGTCATTATAATTGAACATAAGGTTTATTGGAAATTCAAAATGTATACTAATTTCTTTTATGAATAGGCCTTCTCTATTAGAAAATAATATTAAAGTACTTATTCACAAAAAAGGCCGAGGGATACAATATCACCCCGTGAGAGTCAAACGACAAGAAGCTGAAGCCAAAAAACAAAGCTATTCATCAAAAAACTTCCTTAAGTAGCCAAAGTAGTAGCAATCGAGGGGGATGATCTTGATCATCATTCTTGCCCCATACATCAGCGGGGCTAGGAATTGGGTCTGGCACAAACCATCCATCTTCTGGGTCTTTTTCTTCTTCTCCTTCCTCCTGCCTGGGAGGCGAAATAGCCAGAGCCGGACAAGGAAATTTAGAGGTGGTGGCAGCAGGCCATCCAGAACCATCACCGACAACACAAGCCAAAGTAACAGGAGCAACAAAAGGCCACCCTAAGGTAGAGCCACAATGTAGAGGAGAAGTCAAGAAACACCTCCATGCGTCATCTCCCCCACCAGAGGAGCGAAGAGGAACCTGGGACTACGAGGTCTAAGAGTGTTGGGAAGAGAAGCTTCAACAACGATGGTGACCATGGGACAAAGTGCGATCGACAGAAACAAAATTCAGCGGCACTCGAGCAACCACACAAGGGGCATTTCCCCAATGCTGAAGGAGCTCCTATAAGTGGCCCACCTCACGAGCCACTTTATCGGCTTGTACCCAAATTTGCATTTATACATTATTACAAATGCAAGCTTTAGACATTAGTATCTAAAGAGCTGTGAGTAAAAGGAACAACATTTCTATCTTTCCAAAGAGTAAATAGGATCTCCATTCTGAAAGCATGCCATATCTGGGAAAACTTTAAGGGGATTCTAGGTGAATCTCTCAGAAGGGCCATATGCCAAGAAAAGGGCTCAGGCTGAAAAGGCCAAAAGAAATCATGGATCCAACTCCAATACTATTGAGCTCTTCTACAAAACCAAAAAATGTGCATAAAAGTTTTTGGGTGACCACAAAAATGGCATCGGGGATCAGGAACCCCCAAATGCTTATGTCTAGAACCCAAAAGAAACCCTTGAAAAAGAACACACCAAACAAAGTGTGCAATCTTGGGTTCAGTGGTGGCGAATGAAACATAAAGAAACCTGAGTCTCCAGGATTTCTAAGAAGACTACAAATGCCACTATTGGTTAAGAATATGGACCATAGGCTAATGGGGCACCAACCAAAGATAACCTATTTTGGGTTTGTAGCTGGTGAAAGGAGTCTAAGGATACCACTTCCAATCCTTCCACCAAGGTCTAACAGACTGAATGCCAAGCTTATGTAACAGATGTGAGGGTAAGGCCAAAACTAGAAGGTCATAAGTCTGTCGATCAGGTCGAGACAGATGAAACTAGACCTGGAGGTCATCCCATGACCGAAGACTCATAAAAACTCTGGAAAATAGGTCCTTAGGTGTTCAAATGTCATGTTTGTGAAAACACAAAGCACTAACACCCTGGATTTTGGCTAATGGTAACCCTTGCAACTGAAAATGAGGTGACCACCAAAGGTTGTGTTTATTCATGGAGATACCATCACAAAAACCATCACCCACCCACTGAAGCCAAGGCTTAATAGCTTTCTAAGCACGCTAGATATTTTTAACAACAAAAGTACCCTAGATTTGAACTTGGTCTTTCATAATGAGAAGGGTTTGAAAACCAATCCCCTTCCAAGCTTACCTATTCATGGGAAAACCCAAAGAAATGCAATGCTGAAGAAGGATTTTCCAAGCCTCATCACCAGATAAGGCTTTGATGATCTATTTAGCACATAAACCAAGCCCTTGTTTTGGGTAGAAATAAGGCCGAGCTCTTCAGACTCCTTAGGAAGGCAAAATACTCCCAAGTGACTCTGTGAAAACCTTGATGGTCAGAACTAGAGGCCTAGAGAAAAGCTCGTAAAAGTCTTTCCAACTTCATGTAAGAGGCCTTGGAAGGAGCCAAACATGAAGAGTAATAAACATTAGTGGCAGCCAAAACCTTCGAACAAATTTGAAATTTGTCAGCCAGAGAGACAGGCTTGGTTATCCAATAGGCTAATTTTTTCTCAATCCTAGCTAAAACAACATTCCAAAGATCCACATGCGAAGCTTGAAAGGCAAAAGGAATGCCTAGAAAGAAGTTTTTTTTGCCATGATCAAGCCATTTCCAGCCATATTAAAGAATCTAAGGTGATACGGGAAGAAAAGACTATCTATAACATTGCATCTTGTGCCATTGAATGGTCGAGCTAGAAGCCAAGAAAAAAGTGTCCAAACATTGAAGAGCAGCCTAGACATTATCTTCTTCCTCAATGAGAGTGAGAAAGGAGTCATCTACAAAATAGTCATTGACAAGTTGAGAAGGTGACTGAGGCAAGGAGATTCCACGGACACGTCCAACAGAAATAGCGTTAGCAAGTAAGTACCCAAAACCCTCCACCACAAGAACATATAAAGTAGGATCCAAAGGACAACCCTAACAAATGGATTTGAAAAGGCCAAAAGCCTTAGATTGATGACCATTGATGGTGATGCAGGCCAAGGTATCTCCAAATAACATCTGGACAGACTGAATGAATTTGGGGCTGAAGCCAAGAGATTTGAGCATAGCCAAAATACATGGCCACTCAATGCAATCATACACTTTAGCGAAGTCAATCTTAAGGAAGATTGCCCACTGTTTGGAGCATCGGGCCCATTCTATCCCTTCCCAAACATCAATAATATTATCTAGAATAAACCTGGACTTGATAAATCTAGTGTTCTCCAGATGAACAATCAAAGGCAGGAGATGACGAATCTTGAGAGCCAAGGCTTTGGCAATGATCTTATATGAGACATTGAGCAAGGTAATAGGCCTCTGATTTCAAATGTCCTCCTGATCCCCAACCTTAGGGATAAATTTTATGTTACCCTGATTAAGTATCTTTCCCAGGGATTGAGAATGAAAATCTTCAAGGTAGACCTTATGTAGGTCAGGACCAACACAAGGCCAAAGGGATTTGTATAACTCACAAGGGAAACCATCACACCCTAGGGCTTTATCATCTGCCATAGAAAAAACTGACTTCCTTGAGATCATCAATGGTCAATAAGAGATCACAAAAGGTCTACTGAGACTCGAAAAGCCTTTTGGGAACAATAGCTAAACAATCTTGCAAAGCTTGGGCTCTGGTCAGAGAGTTTCCCTGCGTTGTGAACACCTTCTCATAATGAAGGACAAAAGCTTGCAGAATATCAAGCAAATCGGTGAGAACATCATGCCCCTCTTTGATTTTCTTAATCCCTATAGAGGTATGATGGGCGTGCAAAGCCAAGAAAAATTCTTTGGAGGCCCTCTCACCCACCTTGAGCCAATGTAACCTGGCTTTGATTTGAGCTCCTCTAGAAGAGTAATTATTTGCAACTTGTTTCTAATGACAAAGCTGGGCTAACCAAAGTTGTAGGTTATAATCAAGACCAGAGCTTCTATGGCAACACAAAGATCTTTGGTGGTCGCGTCATATGAGCACCTGCAGTACATGGCAAGCTGTCTACCACAAATGTGCAAAAACCTCACAAAGCGGTTAATGGCATCATTCTGCCACACAATCCAACCAATGTGATGATGAGGCCTTGGTTCCAAATTCAAAACCCTTTGAATGTGGGCCATTGTGGCTTGATGATGCAAGAGAGATGTGTTGAGGTAGAACTATGTCTTGGAAGGATGTGACTTAGCTGGCTGCCATTCAATGCTAAAATTTATGGGGAAGTGATCGGACAATGTCACATCAATGAGAGGAGAGACAAGAAGATCTTGATCTTTGAAAAAAGAAAAAAAAGATTGTGTAGTTATCATAGCACGATCAAGCCTTTCAAAGATTCTGTCCAAGCCAACTCTTAAATTAGAACAAGTGTTCTAGACACCACCTAGGCAGTGGTGGTTGGTGTTGGGGTCGAAAAGACCCAACTTATTATGCATATAGTACTAGGCTTCCCTCTCGCCAGTTGTTCATCGAAAAGGCAAAATCCCATCCTTATTGATCGCCAGATCAACCATATCGAAGTCACCACACATGACCCAAGTTGCAGGTGGTAGAGTATTAGAAATCCAATGCCATAAGTGTGATCTATCAACTGCATCATTGGGAGCATAAACATTAACAATCCCAATGGAACGATTATAAATTGACAACAAAACCCATACAATGCGCTGCATGGGATCATAACCGTGAAAAAGAACTGTAGAAAGCCAACGAGGTGAAAGGAGAGTAACAACTCCACCTCGACCAGCCTCATGCTAGGAAGCAAAAACTAGGCTATCTAGTGAAATAACATGACATGCACCAATAAGTATGAAACCAACAATTTTAACTTCCTCGGGGCAGAGAGCATCTAGGCCTAAAACACATTGATGGATATCTCTAAAAAAATACTTTTTGGTGAGGTCCATGAGACCTTGAACATTCCATGAGATGTAATTCATGAAAAATCTCGCATTTCATCCTCATCCCCAAGAGAGGAGAAGCTATCGCGCAAAGAATCTAAACTGAGACCGGGAAGAGAGTCCCCACCAAAAATAGCTCTTCTTTTCTCTGAACCACCATCTGCTATCTCAGCATGCCCAGAAGGGCTGTGAGAGTGGCCCAAAGAATGTGGAGTAGAAATCACAGATGTAGCCTGAGGAGTGCAAACCCAAGGGGGTTGAGGGGCACCCTTAGAAAAATCCTTCCCCTACTGGTCAAGGTTTGAAATCTAAGATAACGATGTAGAGACCACCTGAGCAAATGGTACCTGTGTAGGAGACTCCACCGTCGGCTGAGAACTTGATCTGACGAGTGGCTTTTGGGTAGAAGCCACAAAGTTCTTGCCTTTTCCTTCTTAACTCCCTCCACAAGTCAAGAGCCAGTCTCCTTAACAAGGGGTTTAATTTTTGAAATAGCCAAGGGACAATCCTTGATTTTGTGCTCCATCAAATGCCACCGATAGCATGTGTTGGGAAGGTTCAAATAAAGCACCTTTTGAGTGAAGGTATTGCCACCCACTTGAATATCAACAGTTTCTTTCAGATCACGAGAAAGGTCAACATCAACACAGACCCTCTTTTGAGGGCGAGCATTAAAAAACCGGTCTAGTTCAAGACAAATAACTTTTCCAACAGACCGAGGAATAGTTTGCATGAAAAAACAATAAGGAAAAGGAAGACCAGGGAACTCAACCCAAATTGAGACTCTCAACTTTTTATCATCTAAGACAAAAAAGTCTCTAGACCAATACTGGAAAACCAAAAGGGAAGACCGAATGGTCCATGGCCCATGAGAGAGGATAGCCTCAACATGGGAAGGGTTTGAGAAGCGAAACAAAAAGAATCCCTTGGTGAGGCTTTGGATGCCATCAAGCCGAACTCCATGAGTAGCCTAGGCTTTGGCAATCCAATCACGAAGCATGCTTTCAGGAGGGATCTTACCACAAAATAACCTATCAAAGTACATTTTTCAAGCCACTCATAGGCATTATCAAAATATTGAATAGGAAGCACAACATTAGACAAGGACATACCTCGTGAAACACTTTAAGAATGAAATTGCGAGGGCATTTTCTTTGAGGCACGATGAGGGTCCATCGTAGCAACTCCAACACCAACATCTTATGCTGGGCTAAAGTTGGTCAGAGCCATAATAAACTCTAGAATCCCATAGTAAATGCGGTCTGAAAAAAGTAGTGCACAACCTCAAACCCTAGCAGAGCTCATTCCTTGAACGACATTCCATCTACTAATTTTTATTTTAAAATAATAAGAAAAACATAATACACTAAAGGAGATAATCCTCTCTAAAAGAATATAATTTATATATGGTTATATAAATTTTGAAATGGTCAATATATATTTTAAATTAGAATTGTGCAAGTTTAACTATGTTTTAAAAAAAGGGTTAAAAACATGATCTAAAAACTTCTTGTAATATAAAAAATGACACCTTGTACAATTTAGTGCAACAAATGGTGCCTTCCTCCATGTCATCGGAGGTCCTGTATCACCACTTTTGTCTTTTTGCCCACCTAGATCACTTCATCAGCTTTAGATTGGAATCTTTGTTGACTTATCATCCTCTGGACACTAGTGTGACACATAGATGTTTGCGCGAGGTGCTAGTGTCCCGCAAATCTGACAATCCACAGGTGGTCGTTTGAGCGTTACACTTGTGCCTAGAAGAAATCATAACACCTTTGCATGCACCCACTGATTTTGATTTTCCTTCTAGGGCTTATATATCTCCCATTTGAAGGAATTTAGGAGGATTCTAGATCATTTCTTGCAAGTTGAAGCTCTTGGCAATCTTCTTGAGTAATATTCATAGGTTTTCATAAGTCCGCCATTGTTGCAAGCTTGTAGAACACACAATATTTTCAAAGCATCTTCTTTGGATCTTGATAGGGGAGTTATCTCTTTCTCTCTCTCTCATATTGTTTTATACATTCTCCTTTAATCTATATTTCATTCATCTTTTATTATTTCTTTTCTATCCTTCTTTATCTTTCCTTTTCTTGTTGAATCTATTGGGTTGTCCATGGAGGTGGAAACACAAAAATGGGGGTTTACTTGAGGCAGACTCCAAAACACAACCCCCCCCCCAACATTTTTCTCCTTTGCATGTGTGTAGGTTTGTGTTTGTGAGGAGCTCACTTAGCGGGATCTTCATAGCTTGGACATCTTGTGCGGTCATCTTTTGCCTTACCCTCCATCCTTTTATTTTATTTCTGATATATGTATTTCTCATATCTTTCAATTATTTATCTTTTGTGAATCCATATGGACATTTAGCATCCTTTTGTATGATTCTATGTTTCTATTTATATAGGACGCCAGTGCGTCATGCTATAGTCTCAAATATATGCGCTCATCCTATCCACAAAGACTTGTCAGGGCTATTTGGGGACCCCGCCTGTCTTGTTTCAGCCTAGCTTTGTTATTTAGTATCCCCTAGCTCACCCTTAGTGCCAATATAGAAGAGGTACTGGAGTGTCAATTTGTTCTCTAGGATCCATCATGCTTGAGGTAACAAATTTCCTCCATTACATTTTGGTGAACTTGATGTGAAGCCAGTTTCCTTTTTGTATCAGTATTTATCTTTTAGTTCATTGCATATATCTAACATATAAAATCTTAAAAAAAAAAAAAAGAGTGTATCTTACATCTCCATTTTAGAATTTGCATTCATTTTTCTTAATCTTTTTGTTTAGAAAGCTTTATTAGAAGATCAAACTCTTCGTGTTCTTGTAGTGTAGTCTCAACATCATGAGGCTTGTCTATGAGCTTTATGACCTAGATTGCCACATGAGCCATAGTCAGGAGGACAACTAGATGAAGTTTCCCTCTCAATCGTTACATTCCTCCTCTACTTAGGACAATGATCTGGGATCCTCTGCTTGACTTAAACAAGCTTTTCACCTCTCATCCTCTCCAGATTCCTTTCATGAGAAGATCTTCAGCTGCTAGCTCTTAGAATAATGCCTCAACAAACTCTCTGCCACCTTCTCCTCCTATCATTGACCACAAATCCACTATCACTATTGAATTTGATTGGATTCGGTCTCTAGAGGAGAACCTGAGAGATTTTGAAGGGTTCCTTAATCGAGAGAATGCCCTCCCTTATGCTAGGAATGTGGTTAACACTTTAAGAGACATGCTCATCTTAGATAAGAAAGGTTTAGAGATGTTGAGGGCATTGTTCATAATTGTTAAAAACCACACACCCTTGGTAGGTTCACCCCCTTAGGATAACCAATTTGATGCCTCTAGTTCTTAGATCAGTGTTGACATACCAAGGTTGAATGTGCATATGGTGGATTCTACTTTTCCTACCATCAATGCCTCATCCACTCCCTTGGGTTACAAGAGTTTGTATAGTATCTTGACCTCTAACTCTACAACAAATCATATCTCTACGGTCAACATTATTACTACATCTACTAGTGGCACTAGTCCTCTTGGAGGTATTGATGGAGATGGTGGCACACATGATGTACCTCTTCCTCCTCCGCCCTCTAATCATGTCTTGAACACCATCTTAAAAAAATGGGGTAGTTATAGTTATAGCTTACAAACTTGGCCTCCATGTCTGGTTAATTATCTATGCCTACATACTATAGGAAGAGTAGCCTTGACATCACTATCCTGAACACCATCCTTCCTCCGATGACTGAATCATTGAAACTCGACAGGTTGAACAGTGATGGGGACCATAATGTGCACATTAACTCTTTTATCACCATGTGTAGTGATTACCACATCTTGAACTTTGTATTTCTTAAACTGTTCTCGCGGTTCCTTAAGGGAATCACGTTAGAATGGTATATCTCCTTGCCAGATCATTCCATCCATACCTTTGATCAACTTATGGATTTTTTCCTTAACAATTTTAGGCTAACATTGGCAATAGGGTCACTATCATTGACCTTGTTCATTATAAGAAAAAACCCAACGAAAAAGTCACAGACTTTATCTCAAGATATTAGTCAATCTCTACCAAGATCCCCTTTTCCCTACCAGATAGTGATTTGCAGAGGATGTTCATTGGCAACCTGCAACCAACATTGAGGGAGAAGCTGTCTCTTAATCATTATCAAAACTTTTCCAATATATGTTCCACACTCACATACTACCACCACACCATGGTACAATTCAAAGATTATAGTTCGAACCCTTGTGGTGGGTCTTTCGTAGGCACGTCCATAGAAGGGTATAGAAAGAACAAAGTTGTAGCTAATTTTGTGGTTCTTTCTTTGATAGTTTCTACACAAAGATCAAAATAGAATAGAGTCATCACTAAATTGAATGACTCCTACTTAATCATAATGAAACAATTGCTAAAAGATAATTTGATTACCCTTCCCTAGGGTAGATCATTGTTTGATAACAAACCCTATTCGCATTGGTATGACAGGTCAAAATTTTGTCATTACCATCATGTACCTAGTCATGACATTGAGAAATGTTATCATCTTCAAAATATTGTCCAAGGTCACATCAACAGTGGTGCAATTAAAGTTGGTGAGAGGAAGTATAATTCAAACAAATTTGTTGATAAGACCAATTCTAATTTACAGATCTACACCAATCCATTTCTCCCGCGTTTGAAGAATTTTATTTTCACATTATATCCACCTTCAAATGATGGTCCATTTGTGAACATGGTCACCATCACTCCTATTTGTTCGCCTCCTAGCCAGGAGAGAAAAGTGTCTGACATGTCATTGTCATTCACTCCTCTTGATGTCCCATATTGTGAAGAGCCTGCTCCTCTATAAATCCCTACTAAATTGAATGGTCAAACTATCATAGGTGTGATGGTTGACCCATCATGCAGAGTCAATGTCATCACAAAGGAGACTCAATTGATGAACAGTTGGCATAGGCTTACATATGACAAATTTTGAGCAACCCTGAGGATGCATGACAATTTCTCTATCCCTCCTTTGGGAAGCATAACCTTGATGGTCCTCATCGGAGCCAATGCTATTTTGTCAACCTTTATTATCATTCTTGAGGTAGACCTTTTTCACATTAAGTTGGGAATTCCTTGGCTAATAGCAGTTGACGTGGTCCCCTTAGTTAAGCATAAAACTCTGAAGTTCTCCCATGAGGGTTCAGTCCATGTCATCCAAGACACTCGATACTAACCCCTCGTAGCTCAGGGATATTTTTCATTGGATCATTTCTAGTCTACTCTAATGGGGCCCATTCTTCCCCATGGTGATTTGATGTACCGTACTTACTATAAGCATAAGATGGGGGAGTTAGCCCCTAAGTCAGTGCAACCTAGTTATTCATTACTGCTTCCTACATTGACTTCTACTTCATCAATTATGGTGCTAGAGAGGGTGGTGTCTTCTACTCCTTCATCATCAAGGGTTGAGGTTAAATATACTCCCTTGAGAATACCTCCTCATCCATCTCGAATTGTCTAGCTTCCAGTGGTGTCTTATGCTCCCATATCCGCCCCTAATGTGGATAGGGGAAAGGAACTCGTGACATCCAAGTTTGCATCCCTGTTGGCCATTTGGTGGAATTGATTATGTGTTGCATTATTGTTTTGTCATTGATGTCAACACTACCTATTTGGATGCTTTACCGACACCCTTCTGGTCTCGATAGGTTGAGTGGTTTCTAGTTGGTTTGGATTCAGCATAATCTGGTATGGTTTGGTTATGGAATCGGCTTATTCATGATACTCATGTTCATATTCAGTAAGTTGGTTTTGGTTTGGTGATCAGATGCTATCCTGCTTGGCTTGTGGTTCCGATGAGGGTTTCATCGGTAGAGCTTTTGATGTAGATCTTTGATGATATGCATAAGTGGTGTTGGTGTAGCTTCTGATGGAGATTCAAGATGTTGTTGGTGATCATGTTTGAGACTTGGTGGATGATGATAATTGCTTTAGTGTGTGGACCTATATTGGGTCCCGATTGATCTAGGTTATAGACCGGCTTAATGTAACATGTGGATTGGACCTCTTGATGTGTTTCCAAGATGTCTTATGTCTTGGATATTATTTGTTTGGTCTAAGGCTGGCATATTTTGTAATTATGTACTTGGTTTATTGTTTGGTGGCTGACTTGATTGTTTTGTTGGCATTATGAGAACCGGTATGAGGCCATGAACCGGTATGAGGACATAATGACATTGAATGTTGTAATTGATGTCAATATGCTAAAGAAGAGAGAACCGGTGTAACATTGTGAACTGATATATGTGCCGAAGTGAAGTGGTATGTTTGTTCAAGGTGAAACAATAAGTTGATATGAGAACCGGTACATGGAAGCTTTGTATGACTACCGGTTGGTAGTCTCAACTTCAGGGTTTCCAATTTAAGTGCTTCAAGCCTGTGTGACTCAACCAGTGACTTTGTGTGATGAGTTAGCCTTGTAACAAAGAACAGATCATGTTGCCATGTCAGCCTTGTGCATGTGAAGGATCTTGTATGAAGACAATTTTTCCTATCTACCTCAGAAATGTGCGAAGTCTGTAAACGGTGAAAACGCATGATGGGTTATTAGCTGCCATGAAAGCAGTGGAAAACAAATGATGGAGAACGTCTTGAGATTGGTTCAAGGCTATTGCATTTAATGCAATGTTCTCAATGGTCAAGATTGAACCATTTGAATTGCTTAACCTAACAGGTTTAGGGTTTAGGGTTTATGCTACCGACTTGTCTGTTTCCTATAAGGTTGATGGTGTGTCTTTTTTTGAGGTTGTTGGCAAAAGTTGTGTGTGTGTATCCAAGTGAAGTGATACATGATTCTTGCCAGACTAGAGGAGAGAGGTGATATCTGCAGAGTGAAAGTGCAGAAGGTGAAGAGGAGCTAAAGCGGATCTACATTGGCATTGAGTGCTGTTCCCAGGTCATTGTAATACCTATTGATCTCTAACCACTTCAACAGTTGAGAAATCCCTTAACAAGGTAGCTTTAACTGGCTTACTGTAAATCCTTTAATAGGGTGACTCAAAACCATTGAGTTCTTGAAATCCTCTAACAAGGTAACCTTTAACCGGGTTTAACTCTTAATCGGGTATTCTAGCCATCCCTTAACTGGGTGATCCCTGACAGGATGGGTTCCTAATAGAACCTATTGTATCAGTCTTTAACCAGATAAGGCTCCTAACAAAGTGGACTTCTAAAGAGTTTGGAATAGCTTGTGGGTATTCATCCCCACCGTGATTTTTCCCAGTTGGGTTTGCACGTGAAAAATCTGTGTGTCATGTGTGATGTTTTCATGTGATGGTTTAGTGTCTTATGTCTGACTGTAAATCATGTTGATCTAGCTGTTCATATGTTTTTGATGATTGATTACCTATTCATGCACTAGGGTGAAGTGGAAATGAAGTATTAGATTATATGAAAAGATAAGTGTCAACCGGTTTATGCTTATCTCAGTTATTCTGGGTTTTGCTGGTTGTACTGTGTTTAAAACCGGTGTTACCATTTGTTTGTCAAAGCGCAGTGTCTGCTGACAAACAGGTTTTTGGTATCATCTGTTCATCATTGAGTTATCAATTGGTATTAGAGCTTCCTCCAGGTCCTCTATGTTATAAGCTTAGCCGCTTGAGGAAAAGATCCCCATCCAATGATGAAGAGGGAAGGTCCAAAGTTCAACAAAGATAATTTTAGTATATGGAAAGATAGGATAAAGATATACATCAGAAGCATGGGTGCTCAACACTGGAGCTATGTGGAGAATGCTTATGTTTCCCCTACTGGTACTCTCACCGATGACCAAAAGAGAGAGATGCAGGAGAATGGACAAGTCATGGAAGCCCTAATCAGTAGTTTATCTGACATTGAGTTTATTAATGTCCAAGATAAAGTAAATCCCAAAGAAGTATGGGATACTCCTGAAAATATCTATGGCGGTGATGAGCATGTAAAACAAGCTAAGGAAGAAAGCCTTAAAGGGAAGTTTGAAGACATGCAGATGGTTGAAGGTGAGACCATTCGACAGTATGGAATAAGAATCAAAACTATTGTCGAAGATATCAAGAGTGCAGGTGGTAAAATAGAAGATTCCACTGTGGTAAGCAAAGTTCTGAGATCCTTATTACCAGTCTATGCAATAAGGGTTGCTTCTATTAAGGAGTTGAGATCAATAGACAAGACTAAGGTATTCCTAGACTCCATCATTGCAAAGTTGATAGCCTATGAGCTAAATAGTTTTGATGGTAGTATTCAGAAGACTGAATCAACTTTTAAAGATTCTGTTGTACCATCCAAAAAAGGAAAAGAAACAAGAACTAGTGGTGAACCAAGACAGAGCAGAGTAATGGATGATGAGGAGTTTCTAATGGAATTTGAAGCTCTTCTTGCCAGGAAACTTCCTAAAGGAACCGATAAATACAGAGGTAAGCTCCCTTTGAAATGATTTTCTTGCAACCAGATAGGACATATTGTTGTAAACTGTCCTAATGGTGACAACAAGGACAAATTGGAAAGGTTTAAGAAATTCAAAGGAGGAAACCGAAGAAACTGTTTTGTGGCAGTTGATGAAGGTGTCATAGACAAGGAATTAGAAGATGAAGAAAATGAAGATATTGTGTTTGTTGTTGTCAAGGAAGATGTGTCAGATAAGAAGGCTCTTGTCTCCCACTTTGATAATTCCAATGAGTGGATTATTGACAGTGGTTGTTCTCACCATATGACTAGTGACTGGACAAATTATTTATCCTTGGAAGAATATGATGGTGGTGTGGTTCGCTTTGGTAATGATGCACCATGTATGGTCAAAGGAAGAGGGTCCATCTCTCTGAATGGAAAGAGTAGTGTTGACAATGTGTATTGGGTTGATGGTCTCAGACACAACCTTCTAAGTGTTGCCCAGCTGAATGATAGTGGTCTCACTCTTGAATTCAAGAATGGTGAATTGGTGGCCATTGGCATGCAAACCAAAGGTAACCTATTTCAACTGAATGCAAATATCAATACATGTCTTCTGGCCAAGTTTGATGACAGCTGGATATGGCATAGGAGACTCTACCATGTAAACTTTGACAACATTGTAAAGGTCAGTAAGATCAAGGTAGTTAAAGGGTTGTCGGTGTTGAGCAAACCAGAAAATACCTTGTGCAGAGAATGTCAATTGGGGAAAATGTCTTCCTCAACCTTTAAAGGTAAACCTTTCACTATTGACAATCTACTTGATCTTGTGCATACTGATTTGTGTGGTCCTATGAAAACTAGGAGTGTGCAGGGTGATAGGTACTTCATGATTCTGACTGATGACTACTCAAGAATGATGTGGGTCACATTCTTGAAGGATAAGTCTAAAGCTTTTGGGAAGTTCAAAGCTTTCAAAGCATTAGTGGAGAAGGAAAGCGGTAAAAGGATCAAGTGCCTTAGAACTGATCAAGGAGGGGAATTCACTTCCAGTGAATTCAACAAGTATTGTGAAGAACATGGCATCAAGAGGCAACTGTCTACCCCCCAGACTCCACAACAAAATGGCCTAGCAGAGAGGAATAACCGGACATTGGTTGAAGCAACAAGAACAATGTTGTTTCAAGGAAAGGTCACTCACATCTTTTGGAGAGAAGCGGTGAGCACAACAATCTACACAATGAACCAGGTACTCATCAAGAAAGGTAAGGATAAAACTCCTTATGAGTATTGGACCGGTAAGACACCTGTGGTTAGTTACTTTAGAGTGTTTGGTAGTAAATGTTACATCAAGAGGAGCAAACACCAAAGCAAATTTGATGCAAAATGTGATGAGGGAATATTCCTAGGGTATTCCACCAAAAGCAAAGCTCTCAAGTGTTTCAATAATAGGACTCAGAGAATTATGGAAAGCATCAATGTGAGAGTTGATGAAACCTTTGAGAAAATTAAGGAAACTAGCAGTAAGCAAGCGGTAAATGAACCGGTTGTAACTTTCTAGGAACTAGTTGCCAGTCAACCGAGTACCAGTAACAGTGTTCCTACACTGGTAGATGTAGATGCTAATACTAATGAAGAAGAGGATGAAGAAGAAAAGCAAGAGGAATTTGTTAAGACCATTCCTCGGCATGTCAAGCTGAATCATGATCTTAAGAAGATCATAGGAGATAAGGATGCAGGAATCCTTACAAGAAGAAAGGTCAAAGAAAATTCATGTATGATTTCTGAATTTGATTCCTAAATCATTCAAAGAAGCACATAAAGATGAAGACTGGATCAAGGCAATGGAAGAGGAACTTGACTAGATAGAGAAAAAAGGTACATGGTCTTTGGTACCCAGATAGGAGCATAAAAATGTCATGGGTACCAAATGGGTTTTTTAGAAATAAGCTGAATGAGGATGGCATAGTGATTAGAAACAAAGCCAGACTAGTGTGTAAGGGATACACCCAAGAAGAAGGAGAAGACTATGGAGAAACCTTTTCTCCTGTAGCCAGATTGGAAGGAGTTTGTATGCTTCTTGCATATGCAACTTTTAAAGGATTCAAAGTATATCAAATGGATGTAAAATTTGCATTCCTAAATGGTGTACTTGAAGAGGAGATGTATATAGAGCAACTAGATTGGTTTTCCCTATTTGAAGATAGTGACATGGTGTGTAGGATACATAAAGCCTTATATGGTCTAAAGTAGGCACCTAGAGCATGGTATGAACATCTGCACTCCCATCTTGTGGATATTGGATTTGAGAGAACAAGGGAAGATATCAATATCTACTTGAAATCTAAAGGAGATCAGATCCTAATCTATGAGGTATTTGTTGATGACAATAACTTTGGTGGAGATGACAAGATGAGTCATGAGTTTGCAGATGAGATGAAGAAATAGTTTGAGATGCCACTCATTGGGGAGATTAGGTTCTTCATTGGACTGTAGATTCAACAGATGAAGGATGGAATCTTTATCACTCAGTCCAAGTATGTCAAAGAGGTGTTGAAGACCTTTGACATGGAAGATAGCCAACCAGTTGGTACACCAATGGTGACTGGTTGTAAACTATCCTAAGAGGATGACTCAGCATTGGTTAATGAGAAGGAATACCGATCAATGATTGGTAAGTTGCATTATGTAGTGCATAGTAGACTAGATATTGCACATGTAGTTGGCATTACTGCAAGGTTCCAAAAAAGTCCAAGAGAATCCCACTTGGTAGTAGTCAAGAGGATTCTTAGGTATATGAAGGGAATAGTTAACTATGGATTGTGGTATCCATATAGCAATGATTTCAACATGAAAGTATTCACAGATGCTGATTGGGAAGGTAATGTGGATGACCAAAAGAGCACAATCGGTGGTAGACTGGTCTCATGGATGATTAAGAAGTAGAGTTGTATCTCTCAATCTACAACGGAAGCAGAGTATGTTGCAGCCTTCATGAACTACACTCCGACAATTTGGATGAAGCATGTATTAAATGAATTCAAAGTTCCTATATCTGAACCTGTAGTCACATAAATCTGTCCATTTTAATTAAATGAATATATGCTATTTATTTGGTTAAAAATCCACTAGCCATCAGTAAATTAAATTAATATTTAATTAATTCATCTCCAAACATTCTCCTATTAATTAAATAAATTATTCAATTTATTTTAATTAATTCATTAAAATCCAATTACAATCAATTAAATAAATAAAATCAATTTATTTAATTAAAATCCCCTTTTCCTCTTTTAAATAAATTAAATAAAACATTTATTTAAATCATTAACCCCCCCCCCCCCCCACTTGCATTTTCCTACAAATTCAGCTTGCACACATTTATTGAAATAAATGAATTTTTATTTTAATAAAATCCTATTTTCCCTCACCCACCAAAATCCACTTGCAAAATCTAATCCCCTTCTAAATTCTTCTAACCCCTTCCTAATTAGCCTAATCCATCCCCTAATTATTGTCACATTCCTAAGCAAAATGGAGTCACTTCTCAAAGACTCCAAAGTCTTTGAAAAGCATTTAAAGCTTTGTGTGTTCAACAAATTAACCCCCAAAGTCTTCCAAGACCACTAATGGCTCTTACATGACCATTTATGGCTCTTACATAACCATTTATGGTTATTTCAAACTTGTCTCCCCAAACATTTATTGTTTTGACCATATTCATCCATTTCACATTTACACAAGAGTTTATCCATTGGATAAAAGCTTTATTCTTTGAATAAAGATTTTATTCATTCAACCAACCTTGACTCAAAATCCCAAAGTCATATCAGACATTTAATGCTTATTCCCTCTCCTCTCAACCTATCTCACATTGACACTTGTCATCCTGGGATTGGGTTGAAAGCCCGCACATGGATTTGAAATCATTCAATCCTGACCCTTGTTGAGATTGCTCAATCTCAACCATCCATTGCTCCATTTTTCCTATAAATAGAGCTCATTCCTTCATAATCCAGATCCTGAAAACTTGTATGCATTTAAGCTATAGACATTTTTAGAGAGCATTTAGCATAGCATAACTAAAATCTTGTCTTTTGGTAAAATTAATCATTTTAGCATCACTAGCATAGTATTAGCTTTTCATTTCATATTTAAAGCACAATACTACAATCTCAATCCTCCATAAGCATCCATAGTGCAAAAAGTTGCTGAGAGCTACACTATTTTGGAACTTGGAGAGGAGAGGAACAAGGGAGAAGAAGCTAAGGCCATGCTAAGAGGCAGTTGGAGATGCCTCATAATCTTTGTTTTATAAATTAGCATGCTTTTTGTGTCTCTCTTGGTATGCCTTCATAGATTAGTTTTTGATTGACTAACACTAATGGTTTTTGTGTCTTTTGTGTTATTTTATCATTGACTAACCTTGTGCCATTTAGGAGGGCATCAAAACTGGTAAGTATATTTTGTGACAATACTAGTGCAATTAACATCTCCAAGAATCCGGTTTTGCATTCTAGAACCAAGCACTTTGAGCTTAAGTATCATTTCTTGAGGGAAAAGGTTCAGAACAAAGAGATTGCACTGGAACATGTTTCCAGTAAGGAGCAGTTAGCAGGCATATTCACCAAGCCTCTCCCAAAGGCTACATTTATGTACTTAAGAGGTGAACTAAAGGTATTTGCTCCACATCATTCAGGTATTGCATATTCAATTTTTTTATAGATTGATTTGTTGAAGGATGCTACTCCTCAGGGGGAACAACATAATGGAATAGGGAAGCTTGTGCCTCCACTTTGGCATTGTTGTCAAAGGAGGAGAAGAAGTGAAGCAAAGAAGATATCTGCAGAAATTGGGGGAGAAGATGTGAAGCGGAGAGATATCTTTGTATATTTCCATCAATGCCAAAGGGGGAGATTGTTGGCATTATGAGAACTGGTATGAGGCCATGAACCGATATGAGGACATAATGACATTGAATGTTGTCATTGATGTCAATATGTTGAAGAAGAGAGAACTGGTATAACATTGTGAACTGGTATATGTGCCAAAGTGAAGTGGTATGTTTGTTCAAGGTGAACCAGCAAGTTGATATGAGAACCGGTACATGGAAGCTTTGTATGACTACCGGTTGGTAGTCTCAACTCAACTTCAGGGTTTCTGATTTAAGTGCTTCAAGCCTGTGTGACTCAACTAGTGACTTTGTGTGATGAGTTAGCCTTGTAATGAAGAATAGATCATGTTGCCACATCAACCTTGTGCACGTGAAGGATCTTGCATGAAGAAGATTGTTCCTATCTACCTTGGGAATGTGCGAAGTCTGTAAACGGTGAAAACGCGTGATGGGTTATCAGCCGCCATGAAAGCGGTGGAAAATGAACGATGGAGACGTCTTGAGATTGGCTCAAGACTATTGCATTTAATGCAATGTGTTCAATGGTCAGGATTGAACCATTTGAATTTCTTAACCTAACAGGTTTAGGGTTTAGGGTTTATGCTATCGACTTGTCTATTTCTTATAAGGTTGATGGTGTGTCTTTTTTTGAGGTTGCTGGCAAAATTTGTGTGTGTGCATCTAAGTGAAGTGATACGTGATTCTTGCCTGACTAGAGGAGAGAAGTGATATCTACAGAGTGAAAGTGTAGAAGCTAAAGAGGAGCTACAGTGGATCTGCATTGGCATTGAGTGTTGTTACCAGGTCATTGTAATACCTGTTAATCTCTAACCACTTCAATAATTGAGAAATCCCTTCACAGGGTAGCTTTAACCGGCTTACTGTAAATCCTTTAACAGGGTGACTCAAAACCATTGAGTTCTTGAAATCCTCTAACAAGGTAACCTTTAACTGGGTTTAACTCTTAACCAAGTATTCTAGCCATCCCTTAACTGGGTGATCCCTTACAGGATCGGTTCCTAACAGAACCTATTGTATCAGTCTTTAACTGGACAAGGATCCTAACAGAGCAGACTTCCAAAGGGTTCATAATAGCTTGTGGGTATTCATCCCCACCATGGTTTTTCCCATTTGGGTTTCCACGTGAAAAATTTGTGTGTCATGTCTGATGTTTTCATGTGATGGTTCAGTGTCTTATGTTTGACTGTAAATCATGTTGATCTAGTTGTTCATATGTTTTTGATGATTGATTACCTGTTCATGCACTAGGGTGAAATGGAAATGAAGCATTAGATTATATGAAAAGATAAGTGTCAACTAGTTTATGCTTGTCTCAGTTATTCTGGGTTTTGCTGGTTGTACTTTGTTTAAGACCAATGTTACTGTTTGTTTGTCAAAGCACAGTGTCTGCTGACAAACCAGTTTTAGGAATGTGTTTTTGCCTATACTGATTCACCCCCCCTCTCAATATCGGTTTGGTATCATTTGTTCATCATTGAGTTATCATGTTTATGGTTGAGGGTTTGTATATATATGATGTAAGATCTCATTGTAGATCAATATAGGTATAAGATCAAGGAATGGATATGGATATGTAATGTGCGAATAATGTAATATAATTGAGGCCGAGGATTTGGTCGATAATTGGAGATCAAATTGGGTTTATGTAAGAGGATTTAGTCCTCTGGTATTGAGCTTAACCAAAACCATACTCAAGCATAGGAGATGGTATCTTTGCAATTCAAACACTTCTTCCAGATTGTAGTATGAATTTCTATGTAGTTAGTGAGACTCCTTTTGTGATGAGCAGAGTGCTCTAGGCTGTTGGCCTTCAGTGCAGGCCCCTCAATTGTAATTCACATACTTACTACAAAAGTATTATCTGACTGTGGGTAGGCTTCCCACCGTGGTTTTTCCCTTTACTAGGTTTTCCATGTATAAATCTTGGTGTCATGTGGATGGTATTTATTCTATGATTATTTTTTATGCTTAATTGGTTTAACTGTTATTCTAGTATTTGGTTTAAGGATTCCGGTACTAATGTTTTAGGTTTTGGTATTAAATTTTTAATTGCTAAATGTTCCAATAATCTGTGACAACTGATTCACCCCCCCTCTCAGTTGTCTTCCAGTTATTTGAACCGTCTAATAGACCCACCCTCCCTTTGAGCTCCTGATCTTGGCTAATATCACTTGGCCTTCTCGTTATCCTAGGAGGAGGTGTTTTTCTTTCTCTCATTCGTCTCCATTGGCTTCTTCTTCATAACCCACGTTGGTACCCCCTACTCCTCTGGTTGTTCCTCAGGTGAAGCAAGGTAGGGTGCCCGCCTATGTGAATGTCATACTAATTGAATGCTCTAGGCCTTCTCTTGTCCCTGACACAGTTTCAAAGGCCTCACCCATAGACCATGATGCTCTTGAGTCCTCTTGGGCTTCAGTTGGTGGACCTCATCTTTTCTATAATCAATGTGTGCATGAGCATAAGTGCCATTGATGGGCCATGGCTCGAGAGCATGATGCTACTCTACAATATGCTAGTGCATCTTCAACACCCAGTTCTGTCACATTGGATCCTATTTCATTGGCTACTCCTATTTCTGCATCATCTTCGATTTTACTTCTTTCTTCTTCAGGGCCTATTGATGAACCTCCCTCTAAATGGGTGTAGGTTTTCATTGCTCCTTCTTTTGAGCTACCCCTCATTACCTCCTTGTCGGATGTACCTCCATTGTCTCAATCCGTTGATATGTTGCATATGCAGATGGTGTCCAATGTAGCTTTGTCTACCCCCCCTATTTCATAGTCATTCCCACATTAGAGTTTTCTTGTGGTCCTTCATATTGCTATGGTTGATAGGAGACATGTTTCTCCTATCTAGTCCAAATGCAAGTTTGAGTAGGGCCCCATCCCAAGGTTTCAATGACGAAAATCCTCACATGTATGTTCCTTGCCCCTTTATATGCTTGTTTTAGTGTCTATTGCTTTGCCTATTTATATGTGTGTGGTTGAGAAGGCTCTAACTTCTCCTGAGTTTATCATTGCCCCTCTTCAGGAGGATGATAGTCCTATTCTTGTTTTATTTCCTTCGACTAAGTCACATAATTCCTCTACGAAGGCTTTCTTATTTAGCTCCTTGGAGGGTATCCTAGAATTGTCTATGATCTTTTCACGATTGTTGACCCTTACCTCCTCTAATCTTGTGGATGCAGATCTTGTTGTTTCTTCATCCCTTGCCCTCATTGCTGGTAAGGTTCCCAATGATGCTCTTGTAGTAGTCCCTCTCCGAGATCATCCTCCTTCTCCCTATGATCTAGATTGGGCGGATGATGATCTCCTACATGATAACCTTTAGGATGTTTATCTTTTATCTCCATCTTTTTTCATGTGAGCTTGATTGTGTTCTCCAAGCTTGTTTTATATGTTCGTTCCCTCTCGGAGGACCCAAGTTATTCTGTAGGTGCTTGGATACAAGAGGTTGACTGTCTTTATCTATTCTTCTCTCCAGGAGGACCCAAGTTACTCCATAGCTGCTTGAATATGGGGAATTTTTCTATTAAGCACCTTCTATTTGTCTCTCTACTTATTCTATCTATCATATCTTGCTTTGTGATATTTAGGAATGATGCAAAGCGTTGGGGGCATCTTTGGCCTTCTTCCATGTTGACCCAAATTTTTGTTTTATCTTTTTCTTCATGTGTTCTTATTCAAATTTGAGAAATTTGGCACTATGACGATATACCCATCTCGTAGATGTATTACATTTTTTTTCTCACTACTATGGGTTTTGATGCTAAACTATCAGATCCCCTTGTTCTATTTCATTCATAATTGATGTTGTGGACATTTATGTGTCGCCAGGTAATGGTAGCATTCCACATAAACATCTTGGTATGTTGACATGCCACAACTCCTCTTCTCCTTAAAATAACATGCCTTTCATGCATATCATTCTTAGGGGGGCCATCATACCTACATTTTTGCATGCTTTTCATTTGTTATTTAGCCTCTTGCATTTATGTTTCTTGTCAATCACTTTTTCATGCTTGTCTAGGTGGGGGCCAAACCATTGGATATTTTTCTTTATCATGTTTGCCTAGTTGGGGGCCAAACCACTTGATATTTTTCTTTATCATTGTTTGCCTAAATGGGGGCCAAACCATTTGATTTATTTTCTTTTGTTTGCATTTGTGGGGGCTAATATACTACTTATCAAATCTATCTTTGATTGTCCAATCGCATGGCTACCTAGCCTATCACTACCCAAGCTGACAAAATCTCACCCTATAATATGATTATCCATACTGACATGATCTTGTAAACATCATCACCCTATCGTATGGCTATCTAGCATAATGCACTTTTCTATCCATACTGGTGCATCACATATCTTATCTCATATCACAATGTTCGCTTATCTTGTATCTTTTCGTAACGAGGGGTTTTCGTCCACGTGAGGTTTTTTTTGTTTCGCTATCTTATCTATCATCCATTTTAATCTATCCTTTATCTTATTATTTGACATGTTAGTCTGCAGCTAGCATGTTTGTGATGTATCGGTTAGCAATATCTATTTCAAACTTCAGCTTCATCTCATTGGGGGAAACCTCGTCTAATCAATGAAATTATAACTTCCTGTTGTGACTCTTTTCTTTATCTTACTCTACTTTATCTTTGCATCTCTCAGCAAAGACATGTTTGCTAAAGTGGGGGCAAAATGTAATATCAAAAATCACACCTTGTACAATTCATCGCAACAAATGGCACCTTCCTCTATGTCATCAAAAATCGTGTATCACAAATTTTGTCTTTTTGCCCACCTAGATTGCTTCATTAGCTCTAGAATTGAATCTTACCAACTATGTCGACTTGTCATCCTTAGAACACTAGCACAATGCAAAGATGTCTGTGCGATGCACTAGCATCTCATAATTTTGATAGTCCACAAGTGGCCATTTGAGCATTATGCCTGCACTTAGAAGAAATCGTAATGCCTCGGTATACTTCCACCAACGTCTTTTTCCTTCTAGGGCCTATATCTCTCTCATTTGAAGGCATTTTGGAGGATTATGGATCATTTCTTGCAGGTTGAAGCTCTTGGCAATCTTCTTGAGTAATATTCACAAGTTTTTATAAGCTCTCCATTGTTGCAACCTTGGAACACACAACCTTTTCTAAGAATCTTCTTTGGAGCTTCATAGCTAGGGGAGTTATCTCTTTTATGCTCTCTCTCATATTGTTTTATACATTCTTCTTAAATCTATATTTCATTCATCTTTTATTATTTCTTTTTAATCCTCCTTTATCTTTCCTTTTCTTGTTGAATCTATTGGGTTGTTCATGGAGGTGGAAACACTGAAACAAGGGTCTGACTAAGGTAGACTCCAAAACACAACCCCCAATATTTTCTCCTTTGCATATGTGTAGGTTGGTGTTCATGAGGAGCTCACTTACCAGGAGGCTTCATAGCTAGGACCTCTTGTGCATTCGTCTTTTTCGTTACCCTCTGTCCTTTTATTTTATTTCTAATATCTGCATTTTTCATATCTTTTAGTTATTTTACCTTTTGTGCATCGCTATGAATGCTTAGTGTCCTTCTGTATGAATATCTATTCATGTCAGTACAAGATGCCAAAACGTCATGTTGTGCTCTCGAATACACTTGCTCCTCTTGTCCACAGACTTGTCAAGGCTATCTCGAGGGCCCATGTATCTTATTATAGCCTAGCTTTGATATTTAGTATCCCCTGGCTCACCCTTAGTGCTATCATAAAAGAGGTATTGAAGGGTCAATTTGTTCTCTAGGATCCATCATCCTTGAGGTAACAAATTTCCCGCACCTACACTTTGAATTTTTTTTTTTTTTTGCAATACCAATTGAATGGATTGTTGGTTGATCCCTATGATCATACAATGAATACATTACCAAAATTTGTATTGATAATAACTTATAGAATGATTGTTGTTCCAATGGGTTCAAAAGTATCCTTCACTTTACATCACCTAAACATTACATGACATATTTATCAAGGGAAAGCTTACAAAGATGATGTATCCTTAATAAGAAAAGAATACCCCAATGGAAACTACTATGAAAGAATCTATTGGTGATTTGTTAAAAGGTGTACAAAACATTGTAGACGTCTAAAATTAATTAAATTAAATATTTAATTAATTTAATCCCTTCTACATAATTATTTTTTAAATTATGTTTATCATTATTCCTCTTAAATCAAATTAAATTAATTTTATAACTATAGTCCCATAATTAATTTATCAAAATTAATTAATCCCCATTGTTCTAAAGTCATCTCAATCATTAATTCTTCTAAATTCCTCTTAGTTAATTAATTCTAATTAATTAACTTAAGTCATGTGATTCCTACAAATCACTTCTTCTAATCCTCACTTAGCCTAATTAATTCTTCTAAATACCCTATTACCATTATTCCTCAATTTTAAATTCCTCCACTCATTATCTCTCCTCATGTCACATCCTCTTAACTTTCCCACTTGCACTCTAATCACACATTAAGCCACCTAATCAATCCCCTTAATCATTTGAAAATCCCTAATCACTTTGTTCCTTTCAAAGGAATTCAAATTATTTGAATCTCCCCATGCATCCTCTTCCCAAGGAGTTTTTAATTCCTTTATCCATTTAGTCTTTCCACACATCCTCTTATTTTGGAATTTTTGATTCCTCCTTCCTCCTCCTAAGGAATTTTATATTCATTTTCCTCTTCCCAATGTACTTGGGAGCTCTTCCCCATGTACCTTGAGAGGTGTGGAGACAAGAATGCCTTTATGGCATATCTGTTGATCTTCACACCTTGTCCTCTCAATCCATGTGCTCCCTCTCAAATCGATCTCAACCCTTCATCCCCAACTTAATCTCGGCCCTTCATTTTTGTTGGACATTATTGGTATATGGGGACATTGTTAGCATATGGTGAACCAGCATGTTGATATGATGATAATGTATGTTGTCATTGATGTCAATAAAGTTGGTGAACCTATATGAAGAAGCATGAAGAGATGTAGTGAACTAGTGTCAGGGTTTCACTTAGTGTGACTACCGGTTGGTAGTCTCAGCCCTATGGTTATTGGTTTGGTGATCTAGCTTGTGCGATGAAACTGATGATACTCTGTGATGAGTTAGCTAAGAGATGTGAATAAGATCAAGGTGCCATGTGAGCCTTGTGCGTGTGAAGGATTGAGGTATGAGGAGATCGACTGCATTCGGAGTCTACCTTGGGAATGATCATTCGTCTTAGTGGAATGAGAAGAGAGCATGATGGGTTATTGATTCCCATGAGCGGTGATGAATGAACGATGCAAATTGTCTTGTGATCTGTTTGAAATTGTAATACTCTATACAAATATGTTTGGATGGTCAGGATTGGACTACCTGTGTTGTAAACCTAAGCATCTTAGGGTTTAGGGTTTATGCTACTGACCTAATTGTTGTCTATAAGGTCTATGATGTTTGTTATTGTAAAGTTGTTGGCAAATGTTGTGTGTGTATCCGAGTGATGAGATACTTGCCAGACCAATAAGAGGGAAACTGCAAAGTGTGATTGCAGAATAGAGGATATGAAAAGGATCTGCCTTGGCATGTAGTGCTATTATCAAATCAGAGTTTTACCTATTGTATTCTAATTATTTCAATAGTTGGAAAATCCCATTACCGGGTAGCTTTAATAGGCTTATTGTAAAACCTGTAACCAAGTTGGGGTCTTTGTTGTTCATCATTATTCCTCAATTGGTATCAGAGCAACTCCAGGTCCTCGCTAATATAAGCTTAAACACTTAAGGAAAAAGATCCTACTGTAATGATGAAGAGGGAAGGTCCTAAGTTCAATAGAGACAACTTTAAGATATGGAAGGACAGAATGAAGATTTACATCAAGAGTATGGGTGCTCAACACTGGAGCTATGTTGAGAATGCCTATGTGATTCCCATTGGCACTCTGACTGATGATCAAAAGAGAGAGATCCAAGAAAATGGGCAAGTCATGGAAGCCCTTATCAGCAACCTGTCCGACATTGAGTTTATTGATGTACAAGACAAGGACACTCCTAAGGAGGTATAGGATGCACTGGAAACCATTTATGGTGGTGATGAGAATGTAAAACAAGCTAAGGAAGAAAGCCTTAGAGGAAAATTTGAAGACATGAAGATGGTTGAAGGAGAGACCATTCAACAATATGGTATTAGGATTAAGATAGTAGTTGGAGATATCAAAAGTGCTGGTCGAACGATTGAAGATGCCACTATTGTTAGTAAAGTTCTTAGATCATTGTTACCAATCTATGCAATCAGAGTTGCTGCTATCTAGGAACTAAGGTCTATTGATAAGGCCAAAGTATCCTTAGATTCTATCATTGCAAAGTTAACTGCATATGAGTTGAATAGCTATGATGATAGTGTTCAGAAGACTGAGCCATCCTTTAAAGCATCTACTGTACCATCTCGAAAAGGAAAAGAAACTAGTACCAGTTATGAGTCTAGACAATGCAAAGATATGGATGATGAAGAGATTCTAATGGAGTTTTAAGCTCTTCTTGCTAAAAGACTTTCGAAGGGAACTGGAAAATATAGAGGTAAACTTCCTTTGAAATATTTTTCCTACAACAAGATAGGACATATAGCTATTAATTGTCCTAACAATGACAATAAGGATAAACCAAAGAGGTTTAGAAAATATAAAGGAGGAAACAGAAGAAATTGTCTATTTTCTATGGATGAAGGTGTTATTGATGAAGAATCAGAGGATGAAGAGAGTGAAGATATAGTGTTTGTAGCTGTAAAGGAAGAAGTGTTTGCTAAGAAAGCACTTGTCTCTCGCATTGACAACTCCAATGAGTGGATTATCAATAGTGGTTGTTCTCACCACATGACTGGTGACTGAAGAAAGTTTTTGTCTCTAGAAGAATATGATGGAGGTGTTGTCAGATTTGGCAACGATGCACCATGCTTGGTGAAAGGAAAAAGATCCATCTCACTAAATGGAAAGAGCAGTGCAAATGATGTCTATTGGGTAGAAGGTCTTAAGCATAACCTCTTGATTGTTTCTCAACTAAATAACAAAGGATTAATTCTAGAATTCAAAGGTGGAATTTGCAGTATAATTGGGAAGAGTGGTGAATTTATTGCCACTGGTAAGCAAACTAGAGGTAACCTATTTCAGTTGAATGCCAAGATAAGTCGGTGTCTAATAGCTAAGTTTGATGATAGTTGGATATGGCATAGGAGACTCTATCATATGAACTTTGACAACATTATTAAAGCCAGAAAGATCAAGGCGGTAAGAGGATTACCTTTGCTAAACAAACCTAAGAATTATTTGTGTAGAGAATGTCAACTTAGGAAGATGTCTTCCTCAGCTTTTAAAGGTAAGTCTTTTTAATTTACTTGATCTTGTGCATACTGATTTAAGTGGTCCTATGAAAACTATAAGTATTCAGGGAGATAGGTATTTTATGATTCTTACTAATGACTACTCAAGAATGATGTGGGTCACATTCTTGAAAGACAAGTCTGAAGCATTTGGAAAGTTCAAAGCTTTTAGAGCATTAGTAGAGAAAGAAAGTGGAAAAAAGATAAAATGCCTGAGAACTAATCAAGGAGGAGAATTCACTTCTGATAAATTCAATAAGTACTGTGAAGATAATGGTATCAAGAGGTAGTTTTCTGCCCCAAGGACAACTCAAAAGAATGACATAGCAGAAATAAATAACATGAATGTAGTTGAAGCGACTAGAACTATGTTGATCCAAGGAAAAGTTGCTCACACTTTTTGGAGAGAAGCAATGAGTACTACAGTCTACACTATGAACTAGGTACTCATCAAGAAAGGTAAAGATAAAACCCCTTACAAGTATTGGATAGGGAAAACTCCCACTGTGAGTTACTTTAAAGTGTTTGGTAGTAAGTGCTATATCAAGAGAAGTGAGCATTTGAGCAAATTTGATGCAAAATGTGATGAAGGAATATTTTGGGATATTCCACTAAGAGAAAAGCTCTCAAGTGCTACAATATTAGAACACAAAAGATTGTTGAAAGTATCAATGTTAGGGTTGATGAATTCCCTGAGGAACCCGAGGAAACATGCAATGAAGAAGTGGAAGATGAACCAGGTATATCCTTCTTGGAACTTGTTAAGAAAGAAACTTGTAAAGATCTCAGTGTTCTTGTACCGGTAGAAGCTGCAGTGAGAGAAGAAGAAGAAGTTAGTGAAGAAGAAGAAAAGCTAGCAAACCAGGCTAGAATCATTCCTAGATATGTGAAGCTGCATCATGATCCAAAGAAAATCATAGGAGATAAGGATGCAGGGATACTCACAAGAAGAAAAGTGAAAGAAAAATCTTGCATGATTTCTAAAATTGAACCCAAGACTTCAAGAGAAGCTCTTATAGATGAAGACTAGATTAAAGCAATGAAAGAGGAGCTAGATCAGATAGAAAAGAATGCGACATGGTGTTTGGTTCCTAGACCGGAACATAAAAATGTCATAGGTACCAAATGGGTCTTCAGGAATAAGCTAAATGAAGAAGGCACGGTTGTAAGAAACAAGGCTAGGCTTGTATGTAAGGGATATGCTCAAGAGGAAGGAGAATACTATGGAGAAACTTTTGCTCCTGTGGCTAGATTAGAAGGTGTTCGAATGCTACTTGCATTTGCAACATTTAAGGGATTTAAGGTTTACTAGATGGATGTGAAATCTACTTTTCTGATTGGAATCCTAGAAGAGTAAGTGTATATAGAGAAACCAAAAGGTTTGCCTTATCAAAAGATAGTGACATGGTGTGTGGATTACACAAAGCCATGTATTGACCGAAACAAGCACTTAGGGCATGGTATGAAAGACTACACTCTCATCTTGTGAAGATTGGATTTCAGAGAACAAGTGAAGATAGCAACATCTACTTGAAATCAGAAGGTGATCAGATTCTAATTTGTGAAGTGTTTGTGGATGACATAATCTTTGGAGGAGATGATAAAATGAGTCATGTGTTTGCAGATGAAATGAAGAAAGAATTTGAGATGTCTTTGATAGGAGAAATAAAATTCTTCATTAGTTTACAGATTCAACAAATGAAAGAGGGTATCTTTATTACGTAGTCAAAGTATGTCAAAGAGGTATTGAAGACTTTTGGCATGGAGGAAAGCAAACCAGTTGGTACACTGGTGGTGACTAGCTATAAACTGACCAAGGAAGATGATTCAGAACTAGTAAATGAAAAGGAGTATCGATCAATGATCAGTAAGCTGCACTATGTGGTGCATAACAGACTTGATATTGCTCATGCAATAGGCATAGTAGCTCATTTTCATAAATGTCCAAGAGAATCCCACTTGATAGCTGTCAAAAGGATTCTTAGATATTTGAAAGGAACAGTTGATTGTGGATTGTGGTATCCATATAATGGTGACTATAATCTCAAGGTATATACTAATGTCGATTGGGGAGGTAATGTGGATGACTGGAAAAGCACAACTGGTGGAGCGTTCTTTCTCGATGGAAGATTAGCATCATTGACAAGTAAGAAGCAGAGCTGTACTTCTCAATCTACAACTGAAGCAAAATATGTGGCAGTATTTATGAACTGCACTCAAGCAATTTGGATGAAGCATGTATTGGAAGGTTTTAAGGTACTTGTATCTAAACCGCTGAATATATTTTGTGATAACACAAGTGCAATAAATATTCCCAAGAATCTAGTATTGCATGCTAGAACTAAGCATATTGAGCTTAAATATCACTTTTTGAGAGAAAAAGTTCAGAATAAGGAGGTTGTTCTACAACATGTTTCCAGGAAGGAGTAGCTAGCAGACATATTCACTAAGCCCTTATCGAAGACGACATTTACCTATTTGAGAGGTTAATTAGGGATCCTGCCCCTTCAGGAAATTAATTAAAGCTGTGGGCTCCACATCAGTCAAGTATTATAGTGATAAATTCTTCAGGATTGATGTGTTGAAGGATGCTACTCCTTAGGGGGAGCAACATAGTATATTTTGGAAGCTTGTGCGTCCACTTTGGCATTGTTGTCAAAGGGGGAGAATATATTTGATGTATGGGGAGAAGATATCTGATGTATGAGGAGAAGATATCCGATGATAAAGATACATTGGTCTATGATGTCTACAGTATTGCCATCAATGCCAAAGGGGGAGATTGTTGGACATTGTTGGCATATGGGGATATTGTTAGCATATGGTGAACCGACATGTTGATATGATGATAATGTATGTTGTCATTGATGTCAATAAAGTTGGTGAACTAGTATGAAGAAGCATGAAGAGATGTAGTGAACCAGTGTCAGGGTTTCACTTAGTGTGACTACCGGTTGGTAGTCTCAGCCCTATGGTTATCAGTTTGGTGATCCAGCTTGTGTGATGCAACCAATGATACTCTGTGATGAGTTAGCTAAGAGATGTGAATAAGATCGAGGTGCCACATCAGCCTTGTGCGCATGAAGGATTGACGTATGAGGAGATTGACTGCATTCGAAGTTTACCTCAGGAATGATCATTCTTCTTAGTGGAATGAGAAGAGAGCGTGATGGGTTATTGATTCCCATGAGCGGTGATGAATGAATGATGCAGATTGCCTTGTGATCTATTTGAAATTGTAATACTCTATGCAAATATGTTTGGACGGTCAGGATTGGACCGCCTATGTTGTAAACCTAAGCATCTTAGGGTTTAGAGTTTATGCTACCGACCTAACTATTGTCTATGAGGTCGATGATGTTTCTTATTGTAAAGTTGTTGGCAAATGTTGTGTGTGTATCCGAGTGATGAGATACTTGCCAGACCAGTAAGAGGGAAACTACAAAGTGTGATTGCAGAATAGAGGATATGAAAAGGATCTACCTTGGCATGTAGTGCTATTATCAAATTAGAGTTTTACCTGTTGTCTTCTAATTATTTCAACAGTTGGAAAATCCCTTTACCAGGTAGCTTTAACAGGCTTATTGTAAAACCTATAACCAGGTGACTCGATATCATTGAGTTCTTTAAATCCTCTACCAAGGTAACCTTTAACAGGGTTTCAACCTTTAAGAGGGTATATAGCCATCCCTTAACTGGGTGATCTCTAACAGGATCGGTTCCTAACAGAACCTTATTGCAAAGTCTTTAACCAGACTAGGCTCCTAATAGGGCGAGCTTCAAAAGAGTTCAAAAACAAGCTTGTGGGTATTCATCCCCACCGTGGCTTTCCCATTTGGGTTTCCATGTGAAAAATCTGTGTGTTATGTGTTATGCATTTTTCATGTGATGTTTATGAAGTATTTTGTTGAAAGACTATGCATGTAGAGTTAATAGGTTATGATATTACTAGTGTATCACATGCATATGTTTATGGGTGAAGCTGATGTTGAGTATTGATAGTATTTGAAGTGTTCAGATTTATCAGTTTATGGTGTCTGGTGTCTTACTGTGTTTAACCAATATTGTTGTGGTTAAGTCTAGTAATGGTGATAACCAGTTGGTATTGCGCTAACTAGATAAGTTATTGAGAAAGTTTTGAGAGAGTTTTTGCCTGTATTGATTCAACCCCCCCTCTCAGTATCGGTTGGGGTATTTGTTATTCATCGTTATTCATCAATTTTGGCCTCCTCTAATCTATAAATTAGAGTCTCCTCTCCTCACAAAATCCACTTTCCATCCAATCTTATGTTGTCCATTTGAGAATCAAAATCCTTCATCATGTCATCATAATGCCCAAATATTCCCTCATCTAAGACAAATCCCTCTCATCCATCATCATCATTCAAGTCCAATCCAAATCCAATCCAACCAATCTTGTTGTGTGTGGAGAGAAATACATAATCCTCATCCAAGGAGATAATCCAAACAAGTCAAGGAGGGGTACATCCTTGGCTTCACCAATATCTCAATCAGAGGAACACGAGAAAACTCTATCTTACAAGGTATAAGAAGTTTGGTTTATACTTTATTTGGTTTTCTATGTTTATTTGGGTTTAAACTAACCATCTAACCTTGCATTAGTTTTCCCTTGCTTTAGACATGTCTCTTATAATTTCCATTGGTGGTGAGAAATATTCAACAAATGACTTGATGGATAACTCTAGAGAACTTATCATGGGTATCCAAACCAACCACCTTGCGGAAGCCATGGGCGCCTACCAAATGATGGAAATTGCTAGGTGTCTTAATTGCAAAATGGCATGAATTGAAGGTGATTCTAACAATATTATCAAATGTCTAAAAGGGGATAATAGAGCTTCATGGACCATTGAAAATATTATAAAGTCCTCAATTGAGATTATTCAAACCTTTGAAAGAAGCTTCATCTCTCATGCCTATAGGGAAATTAATACTGTGGCTGATTGTCTTGCTAATTTGAGGGTGAAATCCAAATCTAAAAGAACTTGGTATGGGGAGGACACCCTGGTGGGAGATGTTGAAGCCCTCCTATCATATGACTGAACACATGGTGAAATTGGCAATTCACCCACTTTTTTGATGATGCAATTCATTGATTATATGATCATTACTGTGAATGGAAACTATGAGAAAGCCTTGGATATCAATGATTTCATTTCTATTTCACATGCTTTCTAGGTTATTCCTGGCTTTATTGGTTTTGCTGGCTCTTAAGAGAGCTATTTGGTTTTCTACCTATTTTGGAATCATTTTTCTCTGTCCTGGTAGGAATAGACAAAGAGTGGAACCTATGAACCATGAGAGCTGGAAAAATAATGCTACCATTTGGTATCAACAATAGAAAGGAGGGCTGATGCCTTTCTTGGAGAGGCTTCATGGGAATGATCAGAGAGTTACAAAGATTTTTGTGAAGGAGTGGGAAAATGGGAAACTCAATCTTTTTGGTAAAGCAGTTGTGGTGGATGAGAGCCTCGTTGTAGAGGTCACTGACCTATCTATGGAGGGCATCAAGTTTTACAGAGATAGGAAGCTCTTGGATGGTGCCGTGAAGAAGTTCCCAAAGATGGCTAAGGAGAAGGCAAATTTGGTCAAGATTAACAAGTTTAACTTTGAGCTGAAGTAGATTAAGCCCATTTGGAGGGAACTTCTTAAAGCAATTATGGAGTTCTTCACTCTGGAAGACAAGTTTACAAAGATTTATGGATACCACTTTGTTCTACTCAACCATTTTAGGCATAAGGTGAAAATTTTCTTTCCTTTTTAACTGCTCTCTTCTCTGAATGCCAGTATTAATGAATATAGAGAGAATCCCCACAATAACCCTATTCTACATAAAGGGTTAATTTTTCTTATCTAATGGAATTTTAAGTCTAGGGCCTCTAAAAACCCTAATTAGGATCTCTCGGTCTCTGATTATGATGGGGAGGGTAGTGGTATCTCTGAGAGTGAGGGATGAGACATGGAGGATGAGGAGGAAGAGGTCATTCCCACCCTCCCAAGAAACCTAAAAGGGAGCAGAAAAATTTGTCTGCAGGGACCAACAAGGGTAAGGGTTCTCCTTTGGCAGGGGGAGATAAGTCTACAAAGAAAGTCAAGGGGAAAGGGAAAGGCTCTGCCCTTGTGATTTCCAATAGCTTCCAGGAGCATGATGTTCCTATCCCCCCTCAATACTCCAAGGACTCTCTTGCTCCTCATGACAAGGAAGGAAATTCTCAAGAGTCCGTGGACTCGACCTTTAAGGACTTTCAGCCCAAGTAGAAGATTTCTTTTGGGGTTTCGGAGACTGCCAAAAATAGCTCTGTGTATCTCTTTAGACTCTTCAGATGGGATTTTCATGAGATTAAAATCCTCAACCTAAAACAAAGAGCCCTTTCTTCTAAGATAGAATATTTACAGCCTAAGGAGGATTTGTGGGAGAAGCTCGAGGTTATTGTTGAGCCCATGCATTTTGGTGTTATGAAGGAGAAACCTCAAGGGACCCCTATTTGTGCCCTTTAGAATGAAAATGAGAAGAAAATGATGGTAGATTGTTTAACAAATAATGTGGAGGCTACTAAAAAATGAAGGGCATGTATGATAACTAGTTCAGGGAAGTGGAACAGAGGATCACTAAATGTGAGACCACCCTATGCAAGATTATGGAGGATAGTCATAAAATTGTCAAATATTCAGTAGCTAACATGAGAACTATGGTGGCCAAGCTTGAAAAGTTTCACCAGGACAGGGTTTTTATTGACCTGGACTAGGATAAAGACCTGGGAACTGAGGATACTTTGGGTCTGAGCAAGAGAACTAGGGAAAGTATGAAGACAAAGACTGATAATCTGCCTCAGGACATCCTAGAATTGAAGAATGTGGCCTAGAAGATGAATCGACTTGAAGCTGAAGTTGCTAAAACTCTAAAGAACCCAGTGTTGTTCCTTTTGCTGGTGCTTCTTTGTCTGTTGGCTTTTTGCTGTTGTAGGACTGTGTTTCTCTTTGTTTGTCCTATTTTTTGATCAGTCTTGATGTCTATCTAGTCTGTTTTATTTTGATGGGCTTAAATGATACATCATATGTAATTTCCTTGTAAAGGGTTTCGAGTCCCTTCAAAACTTGTTTTTTCCTTAATAAAAAACTCTAGAGAACTTAAAAAACTAATTAGACAATAAAAAATAACTAGCCAATTCAAAAAATTCCATATTGTTATGTTGTTAACTATGAAAATTATAGATATATCAAATTTTATATTATTATGTAATATTGATGAACAAAGGACATTAGCCTAAACAAGATAATCTTTTATTTTATTTTCTACTCTACAACTTAGGCTACAAGTAATATTTTTTCCTTATAAGTTCTTGTACTACTAATGACAAAGGAGAGTAAAATTTAGAGCATTGTATAAGTGGATGCTCTTGCAATATGATTTTCAAGGAGTAGAAATAATTTAACTTTATTGTGGACACTATAAAAGGTACCATATTATTTAAGAAGGGGAAGTAGATAGTGAATTTTGTTTCAAAATAAATATGGTTTCAAAATAAATAGTTAAATGTACATCATGTATATTTTTGAACTTCAAAATAATTGGAATTATAAATACAAATATTTTGAAAGAACATTTTACACTAATAATTTATTATCAAAGAAATAAGAGTAGCTTAGATTGACACATTCCAAATTTAGTGGCAATTCTAGCAATAACACTGAGATTAGTTGAACTTAAACTAGGTGAGATCAATATCTCAACCTACTGAGATACAAATTTAGGTATTAAATTTGGTGATACTCAACTCTTAGCTTATTGTGGTTTGAACCTAGGTCTTAAGTGTAGTTGAATAAAAATAGATTTATGAAGATGACAATTAGATCCGTAGTGATTGTGATACTTCTATATGAGAAAAGTCTTGTAACTAATTTAACATTGTCATACTTCTATTTTATAATCAAATACAAATAGAGAATTCAATTTTCTGATTTCTTAACAAAATAAGTCTTTGTGCTCCACATAGCCATAGTAATGAAAAATACTTTAAATATAATTTTTCTTTTTTTAAATATTAGGAATATTAGCAACAAAGTTAATAGAAGAATGGGAAAAATATATCACTATTATGAATTTTCCTTTTAACGACTTATTTATATAAATGATATTTTTAATTTCTATGTAAACCAAAAAAGTTTAGTACTAAAGCAAATGGTATTTTATACAAAACAAAAATACATAGCATTTAAATATGCGATTTACCATTTTTTATTCAATGACATTTGTTACCATTAGAATGAAATTTGCATACAAAATTTACAACATTAACAATTTAAATAATTAAATATTTAATCAATCTCTAGTAGGATAGGTATGATTCATCCATCTTATGAAATTTTGAAGATAATGTCTCTAGTAAGTGGATGGGGTTTTGTTTTTTAATATTGTTCTAAAATTAAGTTGTGGGGAGAGGAGAGGGAAATTTTGGTGTTCTCTTAAAATTTTCATGTTTTTCTATTATTTCTACTCAATGCATCCCCCTATTTGTATAATTTCTTGACCCAAGTCATCCTTTTATTCATTATTTGTATTTTAGAGCTTTCAAATACCTCTTTCAACATTTGTGTTCACTTTCAAGTAAGTGGTGTTTTTAATATAATAGATTTATAGAATTAGTGGCTAAAATTCAAGTCGAACTCCTTTTAGCTACATGAAACTAAACAACTCACAAGTTATTTTTATATTAAAAATTTACTGTATGGTATTTAAAGATGGAATAGATTTTATGGCATTTGTTGGTCCTGGATTGTAAGTGTTATTTTATTGATGTAATGGTAAAATTAGCATAGTCGTGCTAACTCCCATGTATTCTTGTCTCACCTAAATTGGGATCTATTTATACACTATTGTATTGACAAGTGACATATTCTTGTTAGATTGGGTCACAACATAATACTTACCAACCCTTTCTTGAAACCTATCAATGATCTTGTTAGATTGGCTCACAACAAAATACTTACCAAACCTTTCTTGAAACCTATCAATATGCCTATGTCTATGTCAATACTTAGGGCTTCTTTTTGCTTTCTCTACTCACATGGGGTGCATCCCTATCTATCTTTTTTCATTCCCATTGGCACTAATTTTGATATATTCATTCTTGATCTTGAAATATAAATTTTATTCTTGCAGATTACTTTTGATTGACTTAAGATTGATTAAGGTCAATCTTGAGGACTGTAGGAATGATCTACAAATCTCAAAACTTTAAATACAAATTGATATTTCCTATTGCTTTCACTAGCTCTTATAATACAAATTGTTAGACAGCTCAGATAATCGGTGGACAACTGAGAGGGAGGTGAACTAGTTGTCAACAGATTATAGAACTTTAAGCATTAAAACCTTATTACCAGAATACATAAACCAAATACCAGAATAGAAGATATAACAGTTAAGCACAAATATAATCCACAAAATATTTACCAACCATCCACAAAAGATAACACCAAGATTTGTACGTGGAAAACCCAGTAAATGGAAAAACCACAATGGGAAGCCTACCCACAGTCAAATAATACTTCTGCAGTAAGTATATCGTTACAAAAAGAGAGGCCTGCACATGCAGAAAGGCCAACAACCTAGAGCACACTACTCATAACAAAAGGAGCCTCATTGACTACAAAATAAATCCAGACTACAATTTGGAAAGAAGAGTGAACTACAAGAATAACATTTCCTATGCTTGAGTACAGTATCAGTTAAGCTCAGTACCAGAGGTCTTAAACCTCTTTCACCAACCCAATTCGATCACCTATGATCGACCAAAAAAATTGCATACGATTACAACCTTATTCACACATAGATAATCTCATAACCCATAAACCCATAACCATGACCACGATCTTCAATGAGATCTTACATCATATTTATACCAACCCGGGCCTAAACAATTAGGTTGGCCTCCTAAAAGATAACACAATAAATTCATAACATAAACCCGCAATCCAATGATCAACCAAGTTGGCCTAAGACTGAAATAACATAATCCAATCAATAAACCCAACCGGTAACGTATCAGGATCATCCACCAACACGTTACATAAATCGGTCCATAACCTAGCAAAATAAGATAGCATTAGGTCTAGTCCTAAATACAATACCACTAATCAACATGAACATGAACAAGATAACCAACAACATCCCGAAAGCCATCTAGAAGCCGCACTGACACCACTTATTAAGTGTATCAAAAGATCTTCAACAAAGCTCTACCAATAAAACCCTTATCGGTGACCAAAAGGCTTACTAGAATAAATGATAGCTCCCGCATCATCAAATCCTAAACCAACTAATCGTGATACACATTTGAATAGCATGAATGATATATCCAAACCAATTCCACAAACCAAAGCATACCATAGCATACTAGATCAATATCATAATCCAACTGCTCTACCAGAACCTACTGGAAACTAGTAAATAACCAAAATAGACAGTGTTGCCATCAATGACAAAACATCAATGCTACACATAATCAATTCCTCAAATTTTCCAACAATCTCCCCCTTTGGCATTAATGGCAACACTAGATGTGAAAAACATCCAAGTGCCAAGAAATGCCAAACAAGTCTCCCCCAAAGGAAGACAACCAACAATCTCCCATAAAGTGATATTACAATGAAGTTAAAAAACCTCCCTTGTGAATGATATCCCTGTTAAGCTCTGATCTCTCCCCTTGACTGATATTCTACTAAGCTCTGGTTTTCACATATATCTCTCCCCTTTTGACATCAATGCCAAAAATCTGACATAAACATCAAAGAAAAATCATAAAACCACTAAACCACATAGCTGACTACTCCCCCTGAGTAGTAGCACCAACACATCAATCCAGAATGAATTGTAGCTCTATAAATGCATACTGAACTAATGCCAATTAGCATCACTCAAGTCTCTCTCGGAGGGACCGAAACCCCTAAGCTGTCTCTGAAGTAATCAAATGATTCCTTAGGAAAAGGTTTAGTGAAGATATCTGCAATCTGCTATTTAGTGTTCACATAAACCAGTCTGACTTCATTTGCTTCCACCTTTTCCTTAAAAAAGTTGTACTTGATAGATATGTGCTTTGTCTTATAATGAAATACTGGATTGTTTGATATGTCAATAGCAACAAAGTTATCACAATGAATAACTATCGGTTCATTACAATCCACCCTTATATCCTTCAACATTTGCTTCATCCATAGAACTTGTGTACAGTTAGTAGCAGCAACAACATACTTAGCTTCAACAATAGATAAAGAGGTACATGACTGCTTCTTGTTGATCCATGAAACAAGTTTCTTTCCAAGAAAGAAAGCTCCACCGGATGTGCTCTTCCGGTCATCAACATCTCTAGCCCAATTTGCATCTATATATGCACATAGTGTAAAACCATCATCTTTAGGATACCACAAACCATATTCAATTGCTCCTTGCAAATACCTGAAAATCCTTTTCACTGCACTCTCATGATTCTCTCTAGGATCACTCTAATATCTTGATACAATACAAACTGCATTCATTATATCCGGTCTAGTTTGAGTCAAATATAACAAACCTTCAATCATAGACTTGTACCTTGTAGGATTTACTGGTGCTAATGCATCTTTCTTTGTCAATTTCTCACTTGTAACTATAGGAGTATCAACCAGTTTAAAATTTTCTAGAACAACTCCCTAGCATACTTAGTTTGATAGATGAAAATACCTTTATTAGTCTCAGTAATCTGCAAACCTAGGAAAAATTTCATCTCCCAATCATAGACATCTCAAATTCATTCTTCAGAGAATTCCATACATAACTTATCCTCACCTCCAAAAATGATATCATCGATAAAGACTTCAACAATCAATATGTCATCATCAGTGATCTTATAATATAAATTACTGTTAGTATTACCTTTAGTGAAACCAAGCTTCAAAAGATATTTATCCAATCTTGCATACCAAACTCTAGGGGCTTGTTTCAATCCATATAAAGCTTTCTTTAACCTGTAAACCATGTTTTTGTCATCTAAAAGTGAAAATCCACCAGGCTGCTCAATATAAGCTTCCTCTTCAAGATCTCCATTCAGAAATGCACACTTAATATCCATCTGATAAACCTTGTAGTTCTTATGGTCAACATAAGCAAAAAATAATTTCACAACTTTAATCCTAGCTACCGGAGAAAAAGTCTCATCATAATCAATTCTTTCTTTTTGATAATATCCTTTACAAACCAATCTACCCTTATTCTTCACAACTTGTCCATCTTCATTCAATTTGTTCCTAAAAACCTATTTTGTTCCAATAACATTCTTATTTTTAGGCCGGGGAACTAAAGTCCATGTGTTATTCTTTTCTATCTGATCTAATTCTCCTTCCATAACTTTCATCCAACATTCATCTTTACATGCTTCAATTGTTAGAAAATCACGACACTTAAAAACAATCATTGCATGCTTCAACACATCATAATAGAATTGAGTAATCCTTCACAAATCACTATCATGATAACATTGATCAACCACTTGAGTCAAATTCAAGTCATTGTTAATATCACAACCATTCTCCTTTGAACAAGTCTCTACACTAGAAAATACAAATTATGTTAACATCAGAATAATAAAATAATATTGATTTATATTCCTATCTCTACTACATATTTGTTTTGTTTATGACAAATTATGATAAATTAACACAATATTGTTCAAGCTAAATAACATTCTTCATACTTACATCAAAATTTCTCTTATACACATACATACATGTAATAATACCCATACAAAATTTTAACAGCACCTTTAAATATTATTGCTAATCAATAATATTATTTAAAAATTATATAAATTATATTAAACATTAACAACCAATACACTATTCATTCATTATTAATTCAAACCTAATTACTTATATCTAATATTCTATTATCCAAAAAAAAACCATATATTTCCAACAAATTTTTATATGAACATAATTTTTCCCTTAACACCAAATAATAATGTAATACACTCTTAATTAAAATTTAATTACATCATACCAAAAAATTCAGTCCAGTCCTACATAAGATCTAATCCAGTCAAAAGGGTAAATTTGTGACTAAACTCTCAAGCCTCTTGACGTGCGGGTCTTTGGACTACAAAGCTTGACTGGATCAACAGACAAGAAGTTTGATTTGGACCTCAACGTGAGCCTCACTCCAAAAATTAAGCCGAATTTTTAGGTTTTCATTTCACTAATTTTGCTGTGTTTAATTTCAGTCTTCCTGGAAGAGCTTATATGTATGCAGGGATATGATCAAATTTTTTTGCATAAATTAAATCAAATCTGTGTATCTTGTTTGTTTAGTTCATGGAAGAAAGTAAGAATTTCATTGAAAAAATCATAATTGTGGATGTTTATACAAATATACTGATAAAGATAAATTATAATTGTGATACACAATTAACATAGTATATAAAATACATGAAAGAATTGACAACGGGCTTTCTTATTCGTGTAAAATTACAAACAGCAAGTCCTATGTAAACACAATCCACATTTTGAAACAACAAATCTGATGCAAAGACAATCTGGTTTTTGAAGATTTGAAAGTGTTTGAAGCAAAAAATGCAGTGCAAAAGCATTGTTTTAAAAATGGTTAATTTTTTTTAGTTTTGTTATTTTTCTAATTGTTTGAAGGTAGGTTTTAATTTTATTTTTATGAGATTTGCAGTGCACGTGATCTTTATTTTGATTTTTTAAGAAAAAAGAACAAATGACAGAATTAAATGATGATTCTATTTCAATTTATTTTAAAATTTAATATGTTTGAAGTGTTTTACAACGATTTTTAAAAAGATTGATATGCTTAGAGTTGTAATCCATTAAAAGAATCCTGTAATAACTTCTATAATACATAAAATATATGAAAAAATTGACATACTTTTCTGTAATCCATTAAAAAACTCTTGCAATAATTTTATATTCAATCAAGATGTATAAGAACCACAAGAATTCAAGGGTTTCCTGGACAGATCTTAGTAAAAAATATGATGAGAAACAAAATAACATATTCTAAGTAACTGATGCAACCATTACACAATCACTTAGAATAATATCATGGAAGTCCAGTACAATCAAATCATGAACCACGAGAATCTTTCATGAGATAATTTTATATGCAGTCAAGATATATACAAATCACAAGAAACTTTTCCAGGGTTTCCTTGACAGATCTTAATAAGAGATGAAAATCACTAATTTACAATCTAATGAGATTTATAGATAAAGAGAAGGGAGCTTCTCTCATAACTGCATAAGACAAATCACCACAATCTATGTAGCTGTTCCAACCAATACAGAATCTCCACAATCTATGTATCTGTTCCAACCAATACAGAATCTCTTATGGAAGTCCAATACAATCATCTTTCTTTACCATGAGAGAAATCAGAGACAGCCCTTCATTATCATATCTTTCTTCACCATAGGAGAGATCAGAGACAGCCCTCCATTAACATATCTTTCTTAACCATGTTAGGCCTCTTCAGACTGGTTTTAACCTGCAAATCAAAAGCAAGAAAGCTCTTAGATTTTATACTTAGAATGGTGAAAAATTAGCACCTGAATACAGAAATGCAGAATTTTTTTTTTTGATCAGTAAAGGCGAAGCCGAGTTCATATATTGATTTTAGCTAAATGCAGTATAAACATACATGAATGATGTCGGATCAAAAACTTGTTGTATGCTACTGAGACCATTCTCAGCAATTTCAAGAATAAAATTTCAAGGCAAACAGAAAACCCTATGCATCATCTTCTATCATTCCAAAAAACTATCAAATTTATGACATCCAAGATCATATTAACTATAATAAGTTTAAGTAACAGAATCTCAATTGTAAGATTAACAGAAATTTTTACCATAATTTTATACTGTTTCAGTGATATGTTGAACAATCATAACCCACTTCAAATATTAATCAAACTTACTACAATTTATCATGGCAGCCACAAAGTACACAGAAATAACACTTTCATGAGATCTAATAAATGGGAAAGACAGTAAAGAAGAATTCTGTGGATTGTCCATAAAAGGCATGAGAGGTGGTGGGAAGACTAAGGATAGATATATACAACTCCATCTCTTGATCTGAGTTTTCCCACCAACACTCATTCATTTTATGGTCCACAAAACTTTGCAAAATATATCTAGCATCTATCATCTCTCTATGAAATGATCCATTTGGACACTTGTATTTATACAGAAAGGAAGGGAACTGACTGTTCAATATTTTATCTGTACAGGAAAATGAATAAGACTCTATTATGGTTCCATCTTCTTGGGTGTTTTATGGCCGAGCAAAAGAAGAAACGAGATGCTTTTGGAATTGCAATAAATACAATTGGAATTGCAGTAATTGCACTTTCATTTCTAAATTATGAACATATTAAAACGGTAGGAGACTTAACTTTTTAGGCTTAATTTTGCTGAGGATTGGATTAGGGCATGAGTTTGAAGTTAGTGCAATGGTCAAATGTGTGTCAAGAGGGTTGGATAAATAATATGACAATTATATATCTATATATTTTTTCTTATGTTTTGGGTCTATTTTGATTGGAGTGTTATAGATGTAATAATTATTTTACAATTGATATTTTAAGAGTAAATTTGACTTAAATGATATCACTCATTCTCATTTTCTTTATAACTAATATTCAAGTTTGTATTTTTTATCTAAGACCAAGCTTTCATCATCCTAGATCAAACTTTGAGGTGCAAATTTGTCTCAAGTCATTTCCATAGTCATAATTTGGTTGTCAAACTTTTAAAATTAAAAAATTGAATTCTTGCTTGTCGATGATTTCGCTAATTGCTGTGAACCAACTTAGCACATCTTTTGTTGATTTTTAGGCTTGATTTTTGTATATAAAAACATTAATTAACCCATGTTTGAACACAATTTAGCATACCTAGAGTTCAATTTTAAAAAAGAAATTTAAAAATGACCTACTAGCATTATCAAAAAATTAGATTAGTACACTAATCTTTTGTTAGAGTTATGAATCTATCCATCCAAGGATTTACCTAAGGAAAACATAATCCTCATATTTCAACAAATTACTCAAAGTTGTTTCTAAGCACTACTAGTCCTTGCACACATTCAAACATCAAAAATCAAGGTGAGAAAACTCTAATAATCTATATTTTGATGGATTAAAATTGTGAATTATAAGGTCATATACATAATTTAGGTTTCATTATGCACTTATAAGGATCAATTCCACACTAGCAGAAGTGGCCTTAAATAATACATATTAAAAGTTAAGCATAAATTATGATGGTACTTTTGTGCATAACTTAGTTACAAATTCATTGATCTAGTGTTAGGCAATGGATAAATTTATTTCATTCTTATTATAAATTCCTTACAGGAATTTCCATGTGCTTTGATAGATCACTTTACTATGGGACCTCAACCTTGCATTAGTTATTAATCTCACTTGTCCCCTTCTTTTGGCCCTTTCTTAGTAGAATCAATTGATTTTTCTACACATCATGTTGATATAAGACCATAGATAGAAACCCTCTCATGATTTTATTTTGTATCTTTGAATGATTGTGTACATTCTTATACACCTATTGATAAAAAAACATGAGATAAACATGCATGAGGATAAAAACAATGTGAGGATAGTCTAATTTTAGTTAATGAACATCTTTCATATCTTAAACTCCCATTATGTAAACAATATGTATATAGACAAGGATGTGATATGTATCATTTAGTATGATATTTTGTCGAACAACTTAAATAAATAATATATTGATGATTAATAAGTGGTTTTAAGAAGTTTGAAGTGGATTGTTGTGATTGTTGTTTTTCCTATGTCGAGAGAATTCACAATCCATGTGTACTTGTGCATGTGTATGCATGCTATGTTCAATTTGTTGTCATAATTTTTAAGCTTTGACTTTTAGTTTTTTTATGGGTTGTTATTGGTTTTTTCTTATGGTTTTCCCTTCTATTCCTAGTTCTTAATTGGTGTTAATTTTCTAAAAATCATGGTATGTTCAAGAGGGGGAACCAAGGGGTCCCTTTCCTTTTTCTTTTAAAGACGTTATTCAAGTATGAAGCTATGCTATACATGGACATGTTTAAAATATCTTGATTTTCTCATGTGGTCTTTGCATGAAGCTTGATCATATAAAAATGCTAATTTTATTATTCCCAATGCAATGGATGTCTCCAAAAAGTGAGGACTATCCTATTTTGGTCATTAAAATATATAGAGATTGTTATGAATGCCACTCCCTACTCATTTGAGAATTTTTCAATTTGTAAATTTATGAGTTTCAAAAATACGCTATGTTTCCTTGAGAATTGAGCATGATGGACATGGTAGTCAAAGATAGATATGGAGGTTATATTAAGTGTAAATAATTTTTTCTTTTTGGTTTTTTTTACACATGGATAATTAGAGTTTATATTTTGAAGAAACTTATTTTCATAATCGAGTTGGTTTTTGTATTAAACCTTGGTATGTGGGGTATGATCCAATTGATAAGCTACCATCTAAGGTTGTAGTCTAGACTCCCCTTCTTCATATTTTGATAGAATTCTAAAGAATTTATATTTTCCATTCTTTTGCAATTATTATTAGAAAACCTATGAGCACACTACTAGAGAGAAAGGCAATCTCATATGCTCATGCTTGTGTGCAACTTGAACTTAATAATTCTATGTTTGACTCTATAGAAATTAGACTAGGAAGCATGCTTTGGATTTGATAATTAGATTATGAGGCTCTCCCTTTTGTTATTGTGTTTTCATGCTTATGGGGCCATTTATAGAAAATTCACAAAGAAACCCTCAAACTTCCTTCAATTCTTTTTTGAGGTTTCTAAGGTTAAAATTAATGCAAAATAGAAAGCTCTAGTTTCCTTATAAGAGCCTAACTCAAGTGGTTTTATCCCTATAAGATTTTGTAATAAAGCACAAAGAATGTGATCTATCGAGAAAAAGATTTATCAAAGGTGTATTTATAAACAATGGTAGAGAATTTTGATGATATATGAGCATAATACAATGAAATATACTTTAGATAATCAAGATCTGTTCCTTTCTATTTTTTCCACGCTCCCACAATAAGCCATTGAAATTCCTTATGAACCATAGGTAGTGATGCAGGAACATCCTCAGTCTATGAGAAATCTTGCATCAACCAATTATATTTGCTTTTACTTTTGTTCTTGTTGTAGTTTTTGTGTCACTTTCAACATATTTCGGTAGTTGTTCCTTTTTTGTTGCGGATTAGATTTTTGGTTTTCAAGCTGGTTTTTGTTCATCATTCCAGATTTGTAGTTCATTTGGATTCTTTTCCAACGAGTTATTGCTTTCGGATTGGTCGTTCTTGGTTCTTGGAGTAAATTTTGAGCTTAATGGCTAATTGAAGATTTCTTCTCATGCGAAGCGATTTCTTAGCTTTCAGATCAATTTGACACCTTTCTCATTGTCATTGGGCCCTTGGCTGACCTTTCTTGGTGGTCCACACTTCATTTGCATTCTTGGCGGAGGAGATCTTCGCGCTTTGGTTCGACCTATTTTACACTTTTCATTTCCCATTTTGGAGAATGTGATCTTTTGTGGCCAACTTGGATGAGTTTTGGATAGTATATATATTGTTGTATGCGATCCTTTGGGATATATGGAAGTAGTATGATGATGATCTATATTCAAAAATTGTAATTTGGATATCTCTTGGAAATTATGATGAGTTGTGTTTTGGGATGTAGTATGTAATTGGGCATGTTAGCCTGCATGTAACCAGAAGTTACCAGATGTTCTATGATGGTTATATGATGATGCGGATGTTTGATTTTCTATTTTCTATGTTCTATGTTGTTGCTTCCATTGTGTTACTCTTATTGCACGATCTAGACTGTTCTCTTTGAGGATCCTCCATATCATGGCTATGTCAGATGGTATCAGAGCTAGTTGTGAACCTTGAGGCATTCTTTTGAGTAAATAGATTGTTGATTTGAGGCAGGCTACAAGTGTGTTAAATAGATCACTGACAAAAAGTCAATTGAAACCTCATAGTCAGATCATCGAGTTGAGGTAGTTGCACTAGAGCAAGGGAGGAGATGCCACAAAGAAGGATGAACCCTAGGAGGGTAGAGTAGATGATGGAGGATTTCAAGAATGAGATGAGGAATGAGATCTAAAACGTGTTGGCTAGTTTGCAGAGGAATCCAAAATTAGAGGATGAGTATGAAGAGGCATGAGAAGAGCTAGAGGATGAAGGTGTTGAAGAACTGGTGGATAAAGGTGAAGAAATATTTCTTAGAGTAGTGGAACAAGTACACAAAGTTCATAAAGTTGAGGTTCTAACTTTTTGGATTCATTGAATCTGGAAGACCTGATAGACCGGATCAAAGAGTTGGAGGACTACTTCGAGTTTGAAGATGTTAAGGACCCACGTAGAGTTCAATTAGCACAAACTAAGTTGAAAGGGCATTATGCTTTATGGTGGAAAGAGTTGCAAAAAGATAGAGTGGAGAACGATGAGCTGAAAATCACCTGGTGGAGACAAATGGTTGCAAGATTGAAGGATAAATTCATTCTGGGAGATTATGAGTTGGAATTGTTCAAGATGTTGCAGAACTTGAAGCAGAAAGGTAGGAGTGTGAAGGAGAATAATAAAGAATTCTACAAGGTGATGATCAGATCCAGACATTGAGAGATGGATAGGGAGAAGGTGGATAGATACATAAATGGACTTTGATTTAACATCTAGGATGAGATGAGTATGTTGAAGATTTCTACAGTTGAGGAGGCTTATCAATATGCTTTGAAGGCTGAAGATAAAGTGAAAAGGAGACAATAGAATAACCCTAGAGGAAAGGAGAGATATAAGGGGTAGGTGAATGACAGTATAGAAAAGCAGAATATTGAATAAGAACCAAAATCTAAATGGAGTAAAGAATTGGAGCAAAAGATACAGAGAAAATGTAGTTGTAGTAGAAGTACAAAAATTTTAGGCAGATGTTTTAAGTGTGGAGAAACTAGACATAGATATTTGAGTGTAAGCAAGGAATGACAAGGAATTGCATGGAAAATGAGGATCAAGAAGCTAGAGTTACCAAAGAGAATGAGTTAGAACCAGAGCAAGGAGAGTCCCTTTTGTTCAGAAGAGTCTTGATGGAGTAGAACAATGAAGATACCAGACCTACTCAAAGGAAGAATCTTTTTTGGACTGTTTGCAAATTAGGTGGTAAGTGTTGTAAGGTTATGATGGATACTGGAAGTACTGATAGTTTGGTATCAGAGGAGATGGTAGTGAAGCTTGATTTGAAGAGGCTTGAGCATCCTTGCCCTTACAAGGTGAGTTGGTTGCAAGATGATAATAAGGTGGACGTGAGAGATAAGGGCTTGGTGAATTTTAATATTGTACCTTTGAAGGATGAATTCTTCTGTAATGGTTTTCCTATGAGTGCTTGTCATGTTTTGTTGGGTAGACCTTGGCAGTTTGATGGAAGAGCTATTTACGATTGTAGAAGAAACCTAATCACTATTGAGAAGGATGAGCATAATTTTACTTTAGCTTCTTTGAAGGAGAAGAAGAAGGTAGTGAAGAATTTGAGTCTTGTGAAGAATTGCATTGCTAAGAAGCAAGTTGCAGAGGATACACCGGATAGTGGCATGGATTTCCAGAAGGATCTACTGGATAGGTCTAACAACAAGGTGGTACTGGATGACATAAAGGTTAAGGTGTTGATGGTAGACCAGATGAAATATTTTGGCAGAAATATATCATAATTGTAATTTAGAAAGAGAGAAACAGTTAGAGATAATATGAAGGTATGAAGCAAGTAAAGGGAGATAAAGAAAAACAAAAGCTAGAGAATCTGGATGGGGTTCCGGAAGAGGTTAGGATGAAATTTGGAAACAAAGAATACATTTGGATCATAAATGAGCATGGGTTCTATATCCCAAATCCTTTTCGATGTTCTTGAGTTGCCTCTCATGGAACATCTTTTTCTACCTAGGGTGTTTGATGGATGAGCATCCCTAGTCTATGAGCAATCTTGCATCAACCAAATATATTTGCTTTTAGTTTTGTTCTTGTTGCAGTTTTTGTGTTACTTTTAGCTTATTCCGGTAGTTTTTCCTTTTTTGTTGCAGATTAGATTTTCATCTTTCAGGCAGGTTCTTGTTCATCATTCCAAATTTCTAATTCATTTGGATTCTTTTATGGTGAGTTATTGCTTCTGGATTGGCTATTCTTGGTTCATGGAGTAGTTTTTGAGCTTAATGACTAGTTGGAGATTTCTTCTCGTGTGAAGAGATTTCTTAGCCTGCGGATCAATTTGGCACCTTGTTTGATGTTGTTGGGCCCTTGGATGACCTTTCTTGGTGGTCCACACTTCACTTGCATTCTTGGCAGAGGACATCTTCACATTTTGGGATGACCTATTTTACACGTTTCATTTTCCTGTTTTGGAGAATGTGATCTTTTGTGGCCGACTTGGATGAGTTTTGGATGGTATATATATTGTCGTATGTGATCCTTTGGGATATATGGAAGTAGTATGACGATGATCTAGATTTAGAAATTATAATTTGGATATCTCTTGGAGATCTAGATGAGTTGTGTTATGGGATGTAGTCTGTAACTGGACATGTTAGCCTGCATGTAACTGGATGTTACTGAATGTTCTATGATGAATATATGATGATGCAGATGTCTGATTTCCATTTTCTATATTTTGTGGTGTTGCTTCCATTGTGTTACTCTTGCTGCATGATCTAGATTGTTCTTATTGAGGATCTTCTTAATCATGGCAGCATAAGGTAGCATCAAGAGAAGAGAATACTCTCATTTTTGTATATCCTATGGATGGTTTCAAGTGGAATCTTGGGGTTGAATTAAATGTTATAATTCTAGTCTTGTCAGTTGCTTTATTTAAATTTTAAACATAATGTGTGGTGTGAGAAGCTATTCATAAATATGACACTAAGGAGAATTCTTAAAATAACATTTGTAGTCCTTTAGGTCTCCAACAAAAAGGTCACAAATTTTTTGGTATGGATTGTCTCTAAAGTGGGAAGAAATAGCGATCAAAATAAAGTGAAAATGACTGGATAAATAATGGTTGAATTTGGGGTCATTTGCACTAACTAGATTATCACTTCTCTGTTTCCAAACATGATAATTTTCTTTTATGAAATACTAGGGGATCAAGTGGGACCTCTCATAAATTTTTTTCACTTGTCTAAATTTGTAAGCCTAATGTTATCTTCCATCAAGAAATGAAAGTTTATTGGAAGAAGATGTTGATTATTTCTTCCATTCTGTAGAATGATAGTTAGTGTTAATGTGTTTGAGCTCAAGGTTCTATAGGAGGGTTAGCTTGCATTTAAGAATCGCATTGACTTACACCTTATATTTGGTTAATTAGTAAGCATTCTATTTCTTTGGATGGCGTGCCTATTTTGAATTAGGAAGCCCTATCTAGTTATCCAATATTTATGCCCCTACAAATTTTTAAAGATGTCTTATTGTGGTTAGTAGAGTAGCAATAAAATGAATGTAATATCGAAATAATTTTAAAAATTATGCATTATCACATTAAATAACAAAAAAATATAATAAAAATTTATTAAAAAATATAATTAACTCCTATATGTAGGACAAAGAGGAAGATGGAATGTGAGATTGAACCATGAACTAACCATCCAATGAGAATGATACATGTGTAGAATGCTTGGGACAAGTGTGAGAGCAAGTGTCACATGCTTATGAGGAGAGACAAAAATTATCTAAGTAAACTTAATTTAGTATGAATATGTCTACTAAGGACTAGGTAAATGGAACCTAGTTAGGTAATATCTATTTTCAAACTAACACCCCCTTAAGTGATACTTAGGGAGAAATAAAATCATTGAAATATGAGTCTTGATAAAAGGGCCCAAGAGTTACATAAAAATAAAATTCTCTCACATATGGAGGAAAGGAGAAAACCTTATTGTAAAAATTCTCGAAAAAAAAAATACAAAAGAAAGAGAAATCAAGATCACCCAAGGGAAAATTAATTCAATCCAAACAAATGTTACAAATTGAGATATCAAGGTGATGCTAAACACTTGTGACATGCTTAACTTTAACATATAAATATAGGTTAATACACTAATCCCTCTTATTTAAGATTAAGGAGTGTGTCCTTACATAGTTAAGCATATAAATAAGGAGAACATGTTTCTCACAAATCATCAAATATTGAATTTATATATTTTTATCAAGTAGCATTGTAAATTGTAGTTGTTTACAATTTCACACTAGGTTTGACACCATTTCTACATGCATGATTAATTATGTTTATAATATGACTATTTTGGGGCCTAAGTGCTAGTGTTCTACATGTGATTTTTTAAAATGTCGAAATCTTGAATGTTATCCTTTGGTGTCTTGAATATTGTACCTTGCCAACCTAGCTATAAAAGGTCTTTGACAAATTTATAAAAGCTTATACAAACAAACCTCTTTCTCTTGAATTTGAGGATCTATCTTCCAAGAGGGATTTCATTGAGAAACATAATCTATCTATGAGTAACACTCTCAAACACTATGATTTGTAAATTTCATTACGCTAAGATATACTCAAGTATTGTTGATGTTTCTTATTATTGTGATTATCATATTGTGCACTAACACTTGCAAGTCTTCAAGGAGCACTACACCATCACTTTGTGTGTGGTTCTAAGAAAGGGCTCACATTTAAGGTAACATTGTCATAACATCATTCATGCTATCTATTTTACCTTTGTTGCTCAAAGATTATGTAGTCCTTATCATCATCATCATCATCATTTTTGCAGAGCTAGGAACATCAACATGGGGTGTGATTAAGAAAATCCCCTATACAACACAAATACTTTCTAGATCTTTCATGTGTATAGGCACAAATCTAGATGATTCTAACTACGAGGAGTCACAAGAGTATAGAGTGGGTTATGATAGATTTTACCAGATTTCAAATTATGAAATCCCTAAATACGCTAGCACCTAGTGCTATGGTCTTGCCACTTTTGCCCTAGTTTTCAATGATAGGTGCCTAGACCTTTGTTGATTATTTTTATGCTTACAATTTCAATCTACACATCACCTAGACATTAGTGCCCTGCATTGGCATCCTACCCAATTAGCTCCAATTTCTTCTTTGTATCACCTTCCTATTTTCGCTTTATGTTTCTGTCTTTCAACTCTGTATCATTTGCATTATGTTAAGTTTGTTTAGTTTACTCACCATTAGCATAGTTCATTACACACACACACACACTTCACAATCCTCATCACATGCAACCAAAGGAGTGTGAACCCAAGTAGATTGGCTCTTCCTTGAGGATAACAACCAGACCTATTCACATTCCTCTAATGTTGTATTGAAAAAAGATTGATATAGGTTAATGCTTTGATCAAATTGGGATCTTTTTTCCCATATTACAATTATCTTATTGTTAGAGGCCACCCCCTCAAAGTGACCTCCTATATTTTTTATTTTTACATTTATTTTGAAGAAATATCATAACACACATATCCTTGAATAGCCGAAAACTACCACCATCACTAGTATGTGAAATAACATAATGTAATTAAACTTAGGTATCCTATCAACACACAAAATATCGTACGATACACTGATTCTTCAGACTTCATTCCCATTATTAGTGTGTGTGTGTGTGTGTGTGTGTGTGTGTGTGTGTGTGTGTGTGTGTGTGTGTGTGTGTGTGTGTGTGTGTGTGTGTGTGTGTGTGTGTGTGTGTGTGTTCGATTTACATATATACATAAGAGTTTTTTTATTGTTAAATAACATAACTAATACTATGTATATATATGATTATCAAGATAATTTTTTTAAAATATTTCACTAACATAATTTGTTTAAAGATAGACACACCAACCTAACTTCTAATTCTAATTCTAGCCCTAATAATTATTCAAACCATAGATTTAATCATAATCTTAAGTCTAGCCACTATTTTTTATTTATATAAACATATAGAATTACTTGTACTAAATTTATACATACTATCTTTAAAAAGATCTCTAAAATATGATAAAATACCTTTTAACTTATAAAAATCTTAAAAAATTAATAAAAAATTAATAACTAATAAATTATTCATAAATTCTTAATTCAAACCTACTTAATTGGTCCACAAACCCTATACTTTCAACACATTTTAAAATTATCATAAATTTATACTAAACAAATCACAATGTAATACATTATTACCATTTAATTACAAACAAACCTAAGAAGTCCGAGCCTTTATAAATAGGCAGCCCAGTCAAAAAGTTAAAATTGTACCTGAATTCTTTGCACTAAAAGGACCAGATTGCAGTTTGGAGTCGGTCAATAGTCAAGAAGTTTGGTTTGAACCTCAGCGTGACCATCAAGAAATTACCGGTGACTCAAACGAAGACCTAATTTTCTTAGTTTTACATTTCACTGACTTGGCTATGTTCACTTTCATTCTTAGAAGAGCTTATATGTTCAGCAATATCATTAATAAATGGTTATCATATAATTAGCAGTATAAATTAAAAAATTAAAAAAATTGAATTATTTTATTTATTTATGAGTTGTTTGTGCAAGTATATTGGCAAGAGTGAGTTCACGATATGGAAGTCAATTCTGAGTGTTCAACACTTTTAAGCCTAGAAGTGTATTCTTAGTGTCACACACACGTTAAGCAACATATTAAGCCTAGAAAATGTTAGTCAACTCTGAGTGTTTAACACTTTAAGTCTAGAAGTATATGCTTAGTGTGTGTGATTTAAGTCATTCTGTGAAATTGAGCTCATGCCAAATGTTAGAATTATAAACAAAGTCACAATTGTGAGTGTTTGTACAAGTATATTGGTAAAATTGAGGTCATGGGAGATGTTAGAATTTAATAAACAAAGTCACAATTGCGAGCGTTTGTGCAAGTATACTGGTAAGATTAAACTCATGGAAGATGTTAGAATTTTATAAACAAAATCATAATTGTGAGTGTTTGTGTGAGTATACTGGTGAAATTGAGCTCATGCGAGATGTTAGAATTTCATAAACAAAGTTACAAATTGTGAGTGTTTATGCAAGTATACTGCTAAAATTGAGATCATGAGAGATGTTGGAATTTTATAAACAAAGTTACAATTGCGAGCGTTTGTGGAAGTATACTGGTAAGATTGAACTCATGGAAGATGCTAAAATTTCATAAACAAACTCATAATTAGAGTGTTTGTGCAAGTATACTGGTAAGATTGAACTCATGGAAGATGTTATAATTTCATAGATAAAGTCAGAATTGTGAGTGTTTGTGTAAGTATACTGGTAAGATTAAATTCATGGAAGGTGTTAGAATTTCATAAATAAAATCACAATTTTAAGTGTTTGTGCAAGTATACTGGTAAGATTGAGCTCATAAAAGATATTAGAATTTCGTAAACAAAATGTTTGCACAAATATACTAATAAGATTGAGCTCTTGAAAAATGTTAAAATTTCTTAAACAAAATCATATTTGTAAATGTAGACATTCATTCAAACTTTTCTATGACTGATGTATTCCATCAACATAACTGCATAAGAAAAGAACCACAAGATGTTTTATATTCCATCAAGATATACATAACTGCATGAGAAAAGAACCACAAGAACCCATGAAATAATTTTATATTCAATCAAGATATAAAAGAACCGCAAGATGATCTCAAAGGGTTTCGTAGGCAAGTCCAAAGGTTAGGAGAAGGTAGCTTCCCCCATAACTGCATAAGACAGATCACCAGGTTATGACTTTAAAGCATAAGACAAATCCCCACACTCTAATCAGCTGAACCAACCATTACACTCACTCAGAAGAACCTCATGCAAATCCAATACAATAAAATATGAGCAATCAGACTGCCCTCAACTGATCCAAACATTTTCATACTTTCTTTAACCATGGTAGTACTCTTCAGACTGCTTTTAACCTGTAAATCAAAAGCAACAAAGCTCTTACATTCTCAGATTACTTAAAACCAAACATCCCAATACAGATATGTATAATTCACAGCAGGTGTTTGAGTGGTATGTTAAAGCAATCATGACCCACATCAAATCTTAATCAAACTTACAACAATCAATAAAGGCATCCACAAAACACAGAGAAACAAAACTTCCATGAGATTTAGTTAATGGGAAAGACAATATAGAAGAACTCTGTGGATTTGCCATAAAGGGCATGAGAGGTGGTGGGAAAACTAAGGAGAGATGTATATAATAACTCCATCTCTTGATCTGAGCTCTCCCACCACCCCTCACTCCTTTTATGTCCAACAGAAGCTTTGCCAAATATATCTAAACATTTATCATATCTCAATGAAATGATCCATTTGGATAGTTGTATTTATACAGAAAAGAAGAAGAATGACTGTTGAATATTTACCCTGACAGGAAAAATTCTACCCATCCATCTTCTTGGGTGTTTTACAATGGAGGAAAAGATGAAAGTAAATCCATATGGAAGTACAATAATTGCCATTGGACTCGCAGTAATTACACTTGCCTTTTCACCTGTTTACAGAGTTACCATCTGTTTTTCTCACAGAATCAGTAAATTGATAAGCCTGTCTGTTGGATATTTATCCTCTATTGAATAATATTTTATTTGTAATTTTCTCAAAGAATCCATATGCGTGAAGAATAATTGATATGCTTGTCTGTTGAATATTTATCTCTATAGGAAAAGGAAAATGAATAAGATCCAGGAAAAGTTGAAGTGAGATCCGTTTGGAATTCCAATAATTACAATTGGACTTGCAGTAATTAAACTCTCATTTATATGTTATCATTATTAAAATATAATTAAAAACGGTGGAAGACTTGACATTTTAATCTAGAAGATTTGATTTGGGCATGAGTTTTGAATTAGTGTAATGGTGAAAACTGTGGGCAAGGTCTATTTAGTATTGTGGATGTACATTTGACTGTATTTAGTAATTAATAAATTTGGTCAAAAGTGAGTTCAAAGTGTTGAATAGTCAAATGTAAAATTATGCATTTCTTTTTTTTTAATAGATTATCAAAAGGTGTTCCTAAATATTATTAGTCTTTACCCACATTCAAACACCAAATATTAAAATGAGCCAATTTCAATTGTGGGCAAGGTCTCTTTAGTATTGTGGATGCGTTGAATAGCCAAATATAAAATTATGTATCTCTCTTTTTCACAATAGATTATCAAAATATTATTAGTCTTTGCACATATTCAAACACCAAATATTAAAGTGAGCCAATTCTAACAAGTCTACATTCTACTAGATTAAATTTAATAATTGTAACGTTGCATAAAATTTAATTTTGTTGAAATCAATTCTGCCCTAGTAGAAGTGACCCGAGTCACATCCACAAGTTAGTGACAATGTGAAAAAAAATCTAATGCCTTGATGAATAGATTCTTGTTATTTGGAAAGAGTCTTCTATATCAAAATTGGAGTTAAAAGTAACATGCAATTAATTAATTAATTTTTTTGTTTATTTAAATATTTTATTATCATTAAATTTTACAATCAGTCTCAATTAATTTATTTAGATTAATTGTACATGTGTTTATTTGAATAATTCTAGATATCTAATGTAATGTATGTAAATTTGCCTTTACATTTTTGGTGATCTTGACATTCTTACATGACCTAGGGTTTTGACCTTAGAGCTTATCCTTCTTTATTAGAGTCTTCAAACTTGATTGTATATAAGTTAAATCGTTTTTTTAGGGTTTTTTCCCATTTATGTTAAATCATTATTTCATGTTAGAAACATGTCTCAACCTTTCATCCTAATGTTAAGAATACAAAAATATATTTTTTAGCTCATAAAATAAAAAAAGAATATAATTTATGGATTATGAAGGTCAATTTTTTAGCCTCAACAATATTAAAATAGGCTTTGAATAAAGCAATTTGGTTATGGTGAAATAGATATCTTCAATGCCTTCAATTAGAAAGAAAAAATAGAGTTTCAATTAGCTTCTAAAATCAAAAGTTATGGCCTCTAGAAGTTAGGTAAGATCATCAACATAAAAAAATGTATGACCATCCACAATGTATAATAGATTTGTAAGAGAAATTTACATTTGTTGACCAACTAAGGCTAAACATTATGAGATTTCATGAGGCATATTTGAATGGAAATAATGGAGTCAAAATGGATCTCCCAAGTTGATGAATGGATTATGATGCTCTTATGCCACATGTAAGGAATTTGTTATTTTTAGCTTATGGACTCATTTTGGATCTTGGCTATTGAATTTTAACTAGGGGTTTGGGTGCCACATTTTTTTTTTTAGCTCATGGTTTCCTAATTTCAATTTAAAGGTTTTATGTATTGCTTCTCTTATTTATTGAATTATTGATACAAATATTTTAGAGTAAATTTTTCTATGTGGCATTATACTACCAGATTTTCTCTAGATCTCTTGTTGATGATACTATTGTAAAGACAAGACACCAATGATCACCCTACCAATCATCCTAGACCAACTAAATCTTAACCACATCATTTCAATATCTAGAAACTCCTAATGTAAAATGACCACTACACTCAATACCAAAAGATTACCTCAAACCACCACCAAATATCCCTTTGCATGATTAGCATGAAATATAGGAACTCACCATGGTGTGATTAACATCTCCTCAACATAAAATCACATGTCTCCAACAAATAGGTATGCTCCCAAGAGCACCCATATCATACCAAAAATCCAATAGGTAATCAAGTGTTCACCATGGCACAAGAACACCTATCCTTTAAACCAAGGATCATGTGTCAAATCAATAGATCTACATCACTATAAATATCCCACTAAAATTTATCATGAGCTACTCATTAAAATGATAAGTATTTCATAAGTGATTCAATTATATTTGGTCTTCATACAATCAAAGAACTCAACTACAATAATTGAAGCTCTCAAAAGGAAAAGTAGAAGCCATGATCACCAAACCAATTGGGTAAAAAATGTGTGATAACTTCATAGGCTCGACCATGTTGTGCCAAAGGTCCAAAATACACACACAAGAACTTTTGTGACACCAAAATCATCATCTTCACTCCAAATATTAAATTGTCACCACTAATAATATCCTTGCACAAAAATCCTATTGATGCATGCGATCTATTTTTTCTCATGATTGCATAGTTTATGTCCTCAAAACTAGAAGATATCTGCACACCTATTTGCATTACAATAATCTCTTATTTAAAACATTTGTGAAAATAGATCAAGAGCTATGCCAAAACCTATTTCTAACTCTACGGCTACATAAGGGTAAAAAAATATGCAATTTCAAAAAAATGTTAAAAAAATCTTCCATTTATATGATAGTTATGACATTTCAAAAAAATTCCTCAATTTTAAATTATTACCTCAATTGAGTATTTCCATGAATAATGAGTTCCTAGTGACACTCAATTACCCAAAATATTAGTTCTTAGTAGCTCATAAATTCACACAAGACTCAAGATGGTTAAAAGGTACATGAGAAGTGTAGATTCAAGAGTTCAAATGGTTTTTGTAAGTTCGAAAATGTATTTAAAGTCTTGAAAGATATACCTAAAGTTGAAAAGAGTATTGAAAAATAGTTAAGTAATTAATTCATTAACAATTACTAATTTTTAACCTCGCATTCCCTATGACTAGATGTGTGGTGCTAGCTTAGTCAACACTATGCACTACACATATTTCAACTATTGCATCTTAATCTTGCTCATTTTATGACTACTAATCAACCTCATTATCTTGGTAAGCCCTAATTTCATTCATGAAGTTTCATGATCATTGAAACACCTCTACTAAATTACTTAACTAAATTTCTACATAAATTTATATAATAATTTTCTAAGTATAAATTTACAAATACTTAGACATGTTAAAAAACCCTCATTCTATATTCTATATTATTCTCACTAATATGTACCATCACTTTATTTGAAGGAAACATAACAAAATTAATACCGGGTTTATATTTTAACTAACCCAATTTAGAAAAATCTACTAGTATTCTTAACCCATGCTACACCCATAATTTTTAATATAGTGAAGATAAGTTACAAATACCAAGGGTGTTAGAAAATGTTAGTTCTCAAAACTGACATAACATAGATTAGGGAGCTAGTTCTAGGGCCCACATAAATGTGAAAGAGTTTTGTGGTAATGTAAAGGAATAAAACAAATCGAATTGTACAGAATGTTTTTGAAAGTGGACTGTTCCATTCTACTAGTTTTCCTATAGTTACATAAAATGTTTCTTTCTTGTACCAAGTATGGACACCTTTCACTACCAAATGCAATTATTTATCAAAATTATTTGTTAGGGAGAATAATTTTTTATTGGGGGGAGATCATATAAGTGTTAACATCCACAACCAATTGGTCAATCTTGAAAATACCTAATATTTTTACATGACTTCATATTTATTTGATATTATAAGAAAGAAATAAACATTTCATAAGGATGAATGATGTGTTCACTATGCTAATTATAATATAATTGAGTAGGGAAATTGTTATAATATCTACAAAAGAAACTGTATTGATAATAAAATATGAGTGTCACTTCATTCAATTCCCCATTTTATATCTATATGGGTGACTTTAAATGTGCTCCATACAAACTCTCCATACAAACTCCCCCATTTAGTAATTGTAAAATGGTCTTAGTTTTGTAGGAAAATATGGGAAATTAATAAAACATAAAAGAAAAATAAACTAATTGTGATCCCATTCCCAATTGATGTTAGCTATTACCTAGATAAATATTGTTTTGATATGCAATATTCAAAGAACTCTTGTTGAATTGATAATGCATTTTTATGATAAAAGGTTTTCCATTGATAGCAAAAAAAAAGAAGTAAATATTAGTCTTAAACTTGGTCCATAATATAATTATATTCTACACATGGAATATTATAAGGAGAACCATGAAAATGGTTTTGAAATTAGAATAAGAGACTAAATGAGGATGATTTTAGACTAGCTAAAAGCATTGAATGAGGAGGAATCTTATCCATCTTATGTATAATAAATTGATTCAAATGATCTATCATTTGCCTATTAATTGGACCAAAAAAGAAAGGGTATGTGTTGCAATGGCCAAAGGAATGGATTAATATAAATAATAAAAAAGGGCCATCATAGATCTTAGAGAAAATATAAACTCATTCAATCTCTGATTTTTCTTTTGTTTGCACAATTCATATGAAGAACACTTTAAGAAGTGATGGAGATGACGAGATCCAAACAAGAGGCAAGTTTATATCAACACTTGTATTGCAGACAATGCTCCTAGAAACCCTTATTTTAAAACTGATTTTAGCTTTAACTTTATTTCTAACCTTAATTCTTAGCCCAACCATATAACCTTGTTTTTAACTATAATTCTAAACCTAATTTTAATTCTAACCCTATTTCTAACTATAATTCTAATCATAAGCCTTTATTCAAACCCTAAATTTTATTGATCTAAACATATAAACATTACATATCTTAAAAGTATATTGGAGACTCAATTAACATCTTACATATTACAATTGTGAATGCTACTAACATATCTATCTTTTAAAAAATCTCTCTAAATTATGATTAAAAAAATCATTCCACTTATATATTAAAAATTAATTAAAATTAGATACTTAAAAGAAAATGTATTAACAACTTTTAAATAACATCATTTAAATAATTTTTCTGGAAAATAATTATACTATATAAAATTAATTAAAAACTATCAATAAATCATCAAAAATATTAATTCAAACCTACCTAGATAGTTTTATACATAAACCATACACTTCCAACATAATTAATTGAGATATATTCATTCTAAAACAAATAATATCCTAATACATTATTACCATTTAATTACAAGCACAGTCTATATTAACTAGCTCAGTTAGTCAGAAACATCTATCCAGCCATCAGAAATGAAAATCTTATCAAGGAGGGACTTAGTTTTTTTTTAACTCTTCTTAAAAAGATTTTCATTTCTGATGTCTTGATAGACAAAGGTCAGTCAAAAGGGTAAAGTTGTAAACTGAACTCTGAAACCTCTCCACCTGCAGGTGACTTCTTTAGAATAAAAAGACTAGACTGGGTCAATAGCTCCATTCCCAAAATTGAGCCAAATTTGGCTCAATTTACATCATCAATAGACTAATTTGGCTGTATTTACTTCATCAATAGACTAGACTAGACTAATTTGGCTGTGTTTACATCATCAATAGACTAGACTAGACTGGGTCAATAGCTCCATTCCCAAAATTGAGCCAAATTTTTAGGTTTAAATTTAACTAATTTGGCTGTGTTTACTTTCACTCTTCTTGGAAGAGCTTATATGTGTTCAGTAACATCATCAAATTTTTATTATTATCAGTATAAATAAAAAAAATAAAAAAATAAAAAATTATGTATTTAAAATATATGTTTATGTTGTTTGTCTGATTTTTCTCTTTCAGTTGTTCTCTTTCATCATGATGGTTCAGGGACGGCAACCTGATAGGCTGATTCAAAAATTCTTACACAACTGAATCCAGAAATATATTACAATCAATAACATGGACTCTTCATTTTCTACTTTTATATTCAATAAAGATATATAAATAAATATTGCATAAATCACATGAAACTTTCATTCAAGATATATTAGAACCACAAAAAGCTTTCATGAAATAATTCTCTATTCAATCAAGATATATAAGAATCACAAGAAGCTTTCAAGGATTTCCTGAGCAGATCTTAGAAGATGATATGAAAATCACTACTTTACAATCCAATGAGATCTAAAACCAGCTTCTTTCATAACTGTATAAGGCAAATCACCACACTCTGAGTAACTGATCCAACCAACATATAATCACTTATAAGAATCTCATGGAAGTCCACATTATCATACTTTCTTAAACCATGTTAGTAATCTTCAGACTGGTTTTAACCTGTAAATCAAAAGCAACAAACTCTTACATTCTTAGATTGGTTAAAAAACAAACATCCCAATACAGAAATGCAGAAAATTTACAGCTGGTTTTTGAGTGGTATGTTGAGGAATCATTGTAGACTCACTTCAAATCTTAATCAAACTTAGTAAAATCAATAAAGCACACAGAAACAAAACCTCCATGAGATTACTTAATGGGAAAGACAATAAAGAAGAACTGTGTGGATTTGCCATAAAGGGCATGGGAGGTGGTGGGAAAACTAAGGAGAGATGTATATAATAACTCCATCTCTTGATCCGAGTTTTCCCACCACCCCCCATTCCTTTTATGTTCAATACAAAGCTTGCCAAATATATCTAAACATTTATCATATCTCTATGAAATGATCCATTTGAACACTTCAATTTATAGAGAAAAGAAGAATAATGACTGCTGAATATTTACCTCTACAGGAAAAGATTCTACCCATCCATCTTCTTGGGTGTTTCACAATGGAGAAAAAGATGAAAGTAAATTCGTTGAGAAGTGCAATAATTGCCATTGGACTCATAGTAACTATGCTTGCTTTTTCACCTGTTTATCATTTTCTCAAAGAAATAGGAAAAACCGATAAGCTTGTGTATTGACTTATTTACCTCTACAGGAAGATGAAGAAGACTTTACCGGTCTATCTTCTTGGCTGTGTTACTGCCAGGAAAAGATGAAAGGAGATTCTTTTGGAATTGCAATTATTACAATAGGATTCGCAGTAATTACACTCATTTCTAAGTTATGATCATATTAAGAAAGTAGAAGACTTAATATTTTAATCTTAATTTTCTTGAAGATTTGATTTGGGCATGAGCTTTTATGTTACTGTATTGGTGAAAACTATGGGCAATGAATTGATAAACGTTGTCAAGAGTGTTGGATAGTCAATATAAAAATTATATATGTGAGCAAATTCTTACATTCCATAGATCAAAATCAGGATTTATAAGATGTCCACACATTAAGTTTAGTTTTTAATGTAAGATCAAAATCAGGGTTTATAAGATGTACACACATTAAGTTTAGTTTTTCATGAGAATAAAATTATTTGTACACATTAAGTTATGAGTGATGATGAGATGGAAACTTATTCTCACAGTGGAAATGATTCAGATTATGAACCTAAGGTTGAGGGGAGTGACCATGGGGCTGATCTTGGAGCCCAATCTAGTTCCATGGCAAGTGCATCGGCTAGTATAGGTTGCCCTTCCGATTTATTGGCACAATTTGCTAGGGGTCCTTATGATCCTAAATCTCCTCTCAAATAGTTTGCTTCAAACATAATAGGCACATTTGTGCCCTGACATGGTTTGGTAGCATCACTAGAGTCCATGCACACTTCCTTTGTTGGAGAGGAAAATGTGTGGATCCGTGTCTCTTTTTGGAAGAACCTAAGAACATACAATACAAAAATGAGATCAACAAGCTTTGGGGTATTCCCAATGACAACGTAGTTTCAATCTCTACTACTTTGTCTGGTAGGGCATCACTTCAACAGAGCCAACAAGTGAAACATACTTCTTCTCAATATTGTAGATGAGAGGAGTCATGTCTAGACCTTCATCACTTCCACTTCCAGTGCCATGGTCCAATCATGAGAGGTTAAGGGGATAGGAAAACACAAGATGCAAAGTGACCCCATAGCTGATTTGTTTAATGTGCAGTTGAAGGATGATATAGATAATGCCATTGGCAGGTTCTTTTTTGGCAATCGCATCCCATTTCATGTAGCTCGGTCTCTTTATTACAAGGAGATAATGTCAATGGCAGTGAAGGGAGGACCATCATATGTGCCACTAGGTGAGACCAAATTGAGGACCACAAATCTTGGATAAGAACTATTCCAAGCTCAATGTTTTGATGGAAAAGATAAAGGCATGTTGGGTGGCCTCTAGATGTAGCATAGTTATGGATGGATGGACAAACATTAGCCATTGTCCACTCATCAACATCATGGTTACATGTGTAGAGGGCCCATACTTTCTTAGAGCAATTGAATGTACAAGGCATGACAAAGATACCAATTTTTTCAGTTTGAGGTCCTTAGGGAGGCTATTGAGGAGGTTGGGCCATAAAAATGTGCTCCAAGTAGTGACAAATGCAACCCATGTATGCAGAGAAATTGGGAAAATTATTGAGGCAACCTATATACATATTTGGTTGACTCCATGTTGTGTGCATGCCATGAACAATGCACTCAAGGACAAGGGGAAGATTGACTAGATTAGAGGAGTGGTCAACGATGCAAGAGATGTGTAGATGTTTATCTACAACCACCACACTTCACATGCACTCTTTAGGACCATCTCGAAGAAGGATTTCTTGAAACAAGTTGAGATTGGAGATGCATCCTAATTAATTCTCTTGGAGAGAATGATTAAGTTGGAAGAGGCACTATAACTCATGGTTAAGACAATAGTGGAATAGGTAGGCTGAGACCAAGAGATAGTAGGGGAGAAGGGTGAAGGAGATAGTGAAGATTGATGTGTTTTGGACTCATGAAAAATGCATAGGCTCCATCATTTCTCTAGTTTTCCAAGTCATCAAATATGGGGATGGGGATGCTCCTAACATTGGAGAGGTGTACAAGTGAATCGATTCTATGCTTGAATAGATGAGGGCTACTGTGCAAGTGAAGGATCCCACTTTAGCATTCTATAATGAGCAGATTTGACCAATCATTTAGCACAAATGGGACAAGCTCAACAGTCCCTTGCATATGGCTTCCTATGCCTTGAGTCCTAAGTGGTACAAGACTAGGCCCATTAGAGTTACATCGATTTAGATGATGAGGTAAAGGTAGGGTTCTTTAGGTGAAAAGAGAAGATGTATGATTATAGAGATGATGACATAATTCCCATTGAGTGGATGAAATTTTCCACTCTTAAGGGTTATTCAGATGCGACAAAAACAGATATAGAAACTATGGCACAGGGGTACCCACTTTTGTGGTGGAATTGAAATGGTCAGAATTCTTCAAATGACTACCACTCTAGCAATCTATATGCTATCCTAGGTTTCTAGTTCTTCAACTATTGAGAGGAATTGGTCTACATATAACTTCATCCACTCTTAAGAGAAACAAACTTACCTCTAAGAGAGAAAAGAAGCTTGTGGTTGTGCATAGTGCTTTTTATCTCATTGACTACAAGATAATTGTGTACAAAAAGAGTCGAATGACATGATGGGATATAGAGCTAGAGGAGCCATCATAGGTTGATGAGGATGCTACCACTTCATATGTAGGCGTAGTTGGTGTTAGTTTGAGAGATTTTGATCATCGAGGACTCGTGATGAGGAATTTGCAGATAATTAGAGGCCTCCCTTCACTACATTTTGAGTTTTGACATTTTGATATTTGCACATAAGTCTTATTTTGATATTTTGCTAGTAATTGTAATTTTATTGCTACTCATTGTAATGATGTAATAATATTTAATATGATATCAAATATTTGTATTTTTGATATAATAGAAATGAGAAATCTCCAATTTGACAATTTCATTTGTCAAGTTTAATTTAGCATTAAAGAAATCTTCATATTTAGTATTTCAAATTTTGTTATTTTATTATTTTACTAATTTTCCACAATTTCATTTGAAATGTAATTCTTATATTGTTATACATCTTTTCACAACTAGTTTTTCAAGTACCGTATGTATATCAGCACCACCCCCATTTTTCGTCCCCTTGTCATCCCCGAACTTAGACCCTTTGTCCCCCTATCACTGAACCTTGTCCTCACTTCCCCCCACCGGTCCTAAACTTAACCCCTTTACCCGTTGTCCTCAAAACCCATCCTCGTGTCCCCCCATCCCCAACGACTGTGGAAGACTGACATTGACATAATATAAAAAATTTAGGGTGAGTGAATTCTTACTATCCACATTATTTCACGAGAACAAAATCATTTCTGAACTCAATATAAAAATTTAGGGTGAGTGAATTCTTACAATCCACATTCTACTAGATCAAAGTTAGGATTTATAAGATTGTGTACACGCATCACGTTTATCTTTTCATAAGAACAAAATCATTTGTGCATTGGGAGAAGTGACCCTAAACATTGTACAATTACATGCATGAGTTAGTAGAAATGTGCAAACAAATATTCTAATGCCTTGACGAATGGATTCTTGTCACTTGGAGGAATAGTCTACATTGGAGCTAAGTACCCATACAATTAATTCATTTATTTCTTTTCATTTATCTAAGTATTTAACTATTATTAATTTCTATGATCAGTCTCAATTAATTGTTCATGTATTTATTTAAATAAATAAAGAGCCTATAGATCTAATACAACTCAAAATAGATTTGTTTATGGTTTTGTCTATCTTATTTCATATTTTATTATTTTATGCTAGGAAATGTCTCAACCTTGCATATTAAAGCTAAGAAAAATTATATAATTTTGGGTTATAAAATGCAAAAATGTAATTCATAGACTATAAAGGTCAATTTAGGCCTAAAAAAAATATTAAAATTAGTGAAGCAGTCACCGGTGAGGAGGGACCTCCAAGAGATCAATCTGAACTAGTCAACAAGAGTAAACATAATGGAAACACACACATATGATGGAGGCAATGCAGAGAAGATAGTTTTATTGCATGAAATTTTATTTCATCCAACCTATAACAACCGGGTTACAACATACCAACACACAGGCCTGGCAGAATAGGTCACAACCAGGACCTTGAATCGAAAGATCTATCGTCTGGCCACAATCTATCTATCTAATACTCTGATTGATTCTAAATTGATTACATTCTAAAGCATGATTACAAATATATATATTGATCCAAAGGATCTAGTCGGCCCAAAAGGGATCAAAACCCGAAAAACAAGACCTAATGTGAAAATGAACAAGGTCAGCCTCCACCAAGAGATTCCTTCAAAAAATCCAAAGGATGAAATGAAAAAGGTTGGCCACATGCCAAGAAACATTAAGATCAATGTCTAAGGCTTTGCAAGCTTCAGAATGGGTTCCGGTAGATCACCAAAATAGGTCTCAGGCAATCGGTAACAAGAAATTGTCATGAAAACCGGTAGCGATATCTTGCTGGTAAGTGATCCAAATGTGATGTGGTCTAAAAGAAAGAAAGATGATCAATTATTCAAGTAGAATCCAACTCCACAATATCTGGTGAGCCAAAACTGAGACACACGGAAAGGAAAATTGAAACTGCAAACAAAACATAAAGGAAAATGTTTTTTTGGTTAATGCAAAATTGATGTGAACTGGGCATGTTCTTGCATCAGACATTAGGGGTTAATGAAAAAGTGATCCTCTCACTTTTCTGGGGTCAGAGGAAAACCAAGGCAGTCTGTCTCTTCCTGAGAAATCCAAGATGAATCTTCAACCAGACTGCTCTTCCACTTCACAAGATATTCTGTGTACTGACTGTTCTAGGTACTACGCCCATTCCTACTGTCCAAAATCTCTTCAATCTGATCTGGTTCCTTCCGAGCAATTTTTTCTTAAGGTTTGCAACACTGTCCTCACTAAATTGTGGTTTAATTTTACCCATGAACATTTGCAATGTTGAAAATAGGTGAAATACTTAGACTATCTAGTAGCTCCACTTCATATGCATTTCCATAACTAAACTTCCTCAAAATCTTACAAGGTCCAAACTTCTTCATCTGCAACTTATTATAAGTTCCAACCGGCAATCTCTCTTTTCTCAAATATACCATCACTTCATCGCCAACTTCAAATTCTTTATATCTCCTCTTCTCATTTGCCTTCTCCTTATATTTGTTGTTCATGTTTTCCAAATATTGTTTAACCAGAATATGCAATGCTTCCATGTGATCTACAAAATCTTCTGCTTCTGAACTTTTTCGGTCTTCACTGCTAATGTCTCTCAATTCTGCTATTCCTCTAGGATGCACTCCGTAATAATCTCAAAAGATGTTTTTCCGGTACTTCTATTCACTAAATTGTTGTAGACAAACTCTGCTTGTGTAAGGATCAAATTCCAACTTTCGGTTTTATCTCCCACTAAACATCTCAATAGGTTTCCCAAACTCCGGTTAACAACTTCAGTCTATCCATCAATATGTGGATGAAAAGTAGAACTAAACTTCAAATTTTTCTTCATCTTCTTCCAAAGTGCTCTCCATAAATGGAAAACAAACTTATTGTCTTTGTCTGAAACTATGCTCTCAAGTAATCCATGCAATCTCACCACTTCCTTGAAAAATAGGTTTGCTACATGTAATGAATCTGATGTCTTCTTACAAGGTATGAAATGAACCATCTTCAAAAATCTATACAAATGAGCCATCTTCGAAAATCTATACACTACCATAAATATAGAATCATTCCCTCTCAGTGTCTTAGGCAATCCAAGTATAGAATCCATGCTTATATTCTCCCAAGGTCTTACCAATACTGTCAAAAGCTTATAAAACCCCACATTCTGACTACTACCTTTTGTAACTTGACAAACTCTACAACTCTGCACACATCTCTTAAAATCCTTATGAATCTAGGGCCAAAAGTACTGCTCACTCACCAATGCAACTATTTTGTCAATACCAAAATGTCTGGCTAAACCTCCACTATGTTTCTATTTTATTAGGTTCTCTCTCATGGAACTCTTAGGTATGCACAACTGAACTCTCCTGAATAACATCCCATCCCAAATGAAATAATCCTACCATTTTCTCCTATCAACCATAACTAGTTCTCTACATGCTTTGCAAGGCTCTATAAAATCTGGGTCTTCATCATACAAGGTCTTTAAATCTTTAAAACCTAATACTGTCACTTTGTTAGATTTTCCACTTCTATGATTCAACACAAAGGTGTAACTCTACAAGAATTCTACCCATCTCATATGTCTCTGATTCAACTTACTTTGATTGTTCAAATACTGCAAAGCTTGATGATCTGTATACAACACAAACTCCTTAGGCAACAAGTAGGGTCTCCATTTCTTCAAGGCTTGAATTATGGCATAAAATTCCTATTCATACACTAAATATCTCTTCTAGGCATCATTCTATTTCACACTGAAATAGGCTATTGTTCTCCCTTCTTGACTCAAGCCTACTCCTATTGTTGTTCCACTTGCATCACAATCCACTTGAAATACCTTATTGAAATCCGGTAAAGCTAACACAGGCTGCTTAGTCACTTTTTGTTTGCTCTGGTGCTCCACTTGATTTCCTTCTAATCTCCTCTCATGGTCTCAATCATAAGGTTACAAATTGAACTTAAATTTATGATAAACATATGGTAAAAACTAGCCAATTCATGAAATGATCTTACCTACCCAATGCTTTCCGGTGTAGGCCACTCAACAATGGCTTTCTCTTTCTTAGGGTCCATCTTCAAACCATCTTTAGATATCACAAATCCTAAATAGACTAACTCATCCTTCATGAAAGTACACTTCTTGATATTGATCAATAACTTTTCTTCTCTCAACCTCTGTAAAACTTGCCTTAATTGCAACAAATGCTCCTCTTTTGTTTTACTGAAAATCAGAATGTCATCCAAATACACAATAACAAACTTACCCAAGAATTTCTTTAATACCTCATTCATCAGCCTCATGAAAGTACTCGGTGTATTAGTCAATCCAAAAGGCATCACCAACCATTCATATAGTCCTTCATTTATCTTAAATGTTGTCTTCCACTCATCACCTTCTATGATCTTGATATGATTATATCCACTCTTCAAATCTATCTTTGTAAACTATTTTTCTTTACTCAAAAGGTCCATTATGTCATCCAACCTAGGCAAAGGAAACCGATATTTCACTGTGATCTTGTTTATTGCTCTTGAGTCAGTACACATCCTTCATTCTCCATTCTTCTTAGGTGCTAATATTTTTGGTATTGCACAAGGGCTCAGACTCTCCCTAATCAAACCTTTCTTCAACAACTCCTACACTTGTCTATTCAATTATTCATTCTCTACTAGTGTTAACCGGTGTGTAGCTTTGTTAGTCAAACCAACTCCAAGAACCAAGGCCATGCAATGACTAATACTTCTAATAGGTGGCAGTCCATTAGGTACATTATCTGAAATGACATCCTCATATTCTGTTAGAAAATCTCTTATCTCTTCTGGGTACTCTCCTTCTAGTTCCAGTCTCTCAGTCTTCTTAGGAACTAAGGAAAAACACACATTCTCATGTCTCAGTCCATCCATGATTTTCCTTCCATCTATTAAACAAATTATGGTATTTGTACAAACTTCACTCTTCAAAGGTTCCTCCAAAGGTAACAAGGTTTGCTTCATCCCATTGGCCACAATAGTGTATGTATTCTTCCTCCCATCATGTATTGCTTGTCTATCAAACTGCCAAGGTCTTCCAACAAAAGATGACAAATATCCATAGGCATAATATCACACAAAACTTCATCATGATAATTCCTAATTTTTAATTTTACCAAACACTATTCACTTGCTAACAACTTATGTTCATCCTGAATCCATGCTATCTGATAAGGCTTAGGTGTTTTAATCTCTCCAAATTCAACTTATTCGCCATCTCTTCTGAAATAAGATTATCTGAACTACCACCATCAATAAAAACTTTACAACACTTACCGGATACCTTACATCTAGTCTTGAACAGATTCTTCCTCTACAAGGGTTCTTCATCTCCTCCAGTATGACACAAATCTCTCCTCATCATCAGCAGTTCTCCATCTTCCAGTTTATTGTCTAATTTGGTGGGGTTTTCTTCCACCACTACTTCTCTTCTGGTAGCCTTTGTCTTCTTACATTTGAAAGTAGGGTGTCCTTCTCCTCCACACTTAAAGCAAGTTCCTCTAAATGTCCTCTTGTCTTGTCTTCTAAAGTTCTCACTTCGGTAACCATCTGCTTCTCTCCTCCAGTAGAAATTTCTATCATCCTTCCAGTATGAATACCTTCTTTTCTCACTTCCTTGTCCTTATTCTGTTCTATACTTGTTCCTTTTCCTCCGATATATCCTTTTCCTCCTTGAAATCTTCCTTCGGTAAACCTTCCACCTCCACCTCTCTATTTCTGCTCATGTCTTTTATTCAATTTCTCTCCAACCTTTAGTGCATACTGGTAAGCCTCTTCAACACTCTCCAATTTGATCATACTGAGTTCATCTGCTATAAACATCCACAATCCATTCAAATATCTTGCAATTTATTCAACTTCATCATCAACTGTTTGGATCTAATGTTCAACTTGTAAAATGCTTCGATGTACTCCTTCACACTAGATTCCTTCTATCTCGAATTCTACAACTTTTGGAACAAATCCACTTGATAATTCGCTGGGACAAACTTTGATTTTAACTTAGCAATCATTTGATCTCATGTCTTAATATTTTATTTACCTCTTCTTTTTCTATCAACTTGCTAATGCTCCCACCAAAGAGATGCATGACCTTTCAACCGGGTATAGGAATATTTCACCTTCCTCTCTTCTGTAATGTTTTCAAAATCAAAATACTTCTCCATCTTCGAGATCCAATCCATCAATTCATCTGAATCTATCTTCCCATTATATTCTGGTGGGGTAAAATGAGGTTTAGTGTTTGCCCTACTTAAAACCCTTAAAAACCTTTCTTCATCCAAATCAATCGTTGGTAGGTTTACTTGTTCTGTCAGGGATTCTTCTCCTTCATCTTCACTTACATCTTCAATATGCTAGCCTCTTCTTTGGGCTCTCTCCATAGTTTCTAATCAAACTACTATTCCTCACAACATCTCCATCACAACAGGGTCTACATTCCCACACGCTCCACCATTCCTAGTTCCTCTTCACGCCATCAATTCACGCTAGTCCTCTACAATTGCAGGTCATATCCACAATCTACCACCTTGCAACAAACTTTCAGGACATGCAACCTTTGGAATGAAACTTCACTCTGATACCACTTGAACCAGTCACCGATGAGGAGGGATCTCAAAGAGATCAATCTGTACCAGTTAGCAAGAGTAAACACAACAGTAACACACATATATGATAGAGGCAATGCAGAGTGGATAATTTTATTGCATAAAATTTGATTACATCCAACTAGTAACAATGGGGTTAGAATATATCGGCATACAGACCTACTAGAATAGGTCACAACCGAGACCTTGAATCAAAAGATCTATCTTCTAGGCACAATTTATCTATCTAATACTCTAATTGATTCTAAATTGATTATATTCTAAAGTATTATTATAAATATACATCGATCCAAAGGATCCAGTCGACCCAAAAGAGATCAAAGCCCGAAGAACAAGACCTAGCGTGCAAATGAACAAGGTTGGCCTCCACTAAGAGATTCCTCCAGAAAATCCAAAGGATGAAATGAAGAAGCTCGACCACATGCCAAGAAACATTGAGATCAACATCTAAGGATCTGCAAGCTTCGGTAGATCACCAGAATAGGTCTCAGGTAACCGGTAATGAAGAAACAACCGGTAACAAGAAACTATCATGAAAACCAGTAGTGATACCTTGATGGTAAGTGATCCAAATGCAATGCAGACTGAAAGCAAGAAAGATGATCAAGTCTTCATGTAGAATCCAACTCCACAAGATCCGGTAGGCCAAAACCGGGACACACAGAAAGGAAAACTGAAACTACAAACAAAACAAAAAGGAAAATGTTTTTTGGTTGATGCAAGATTGTTGTGAACTGGGGATGCTCCTGCATCAATTATCCTAAACAATGTAAGTTGGTAATGAAGAAATGGACTTTTTCAATACATTTAATTTAAAGAAAGGGCTCAACTGGCTTCTAAAATCAAAATTTATGGCCTATAGAAGTTAAGTTAGGTCACCAACATAAAAAAATGAATGAGCATCTATGATGCATAAGGGAGTTGTAAGAGGAATTTACATTTATTAAAAAAAATAAGATAAACATTATGACTCTTCATAAGGTGTATGAATGGACATAATTGAGCCAAAATGGAACTCCCAAATTTATGAGTGGATTCTGATGAGCTTAAATGAAAATAGTATAAGGAATGTATATTATTTTTATCTCGTGGACTTATCTTGGAAATTAGCTATTGATTTTTAACTAGGTCCAATTGGGGCACCACTTTTTTGGTGGTTATAGCTCATAGTTTCCTAATTACCATTTGATATGGATATTTTAAAGTGAACTTGTAGGTGTCATTATGCTACCATAATTTCTCTAGATCTTTTGGTGGAGATACGCTTGCAAAGGCATAGACTCTACAAGTGTATTATATCCATTGATTTTTGAATAATACATTGAGATTCTTTAGAGTAAGGGGTTTTCTCCTAAAAAAAATTCCCCATGTAAATTACTATGTTGTACTATATGTATTTTATGTTTATTTCTTTGTAATTGCATGATCAATTTAATTTATGCATATACCTCCTCTATTATATTTAATGTTAAAAATGTTTTGTACACATTTTTTAACTTTCACTTTATCTTGATTAGCATTTAGAAATTTTCTATTTCATCCTTATATCACCTATCCTCCCTTGTGCAATTTCATTGTTAAATCTTTATCATGCATGATTTTTTCCTTCTCCTTACCAAGATTACCTCTTATGTCAATAGGACTACTTTTGTAGTCCATGGGGTTAGGGTTTCATAAGATGTTTTAAGCTAATTTTCCTAAATCTTTTAGGTGAACTTATGTTTTAATTTTCTGTTGACTAGCCAATTTGGTAAATTTTTTCCTCTTAATTTTTCACGAAGAGTTTTAAGTCATTGTGTTAACCGGCCCTATAATTAGGTCTTCATTAATTAATTGATTGATATATTATTCCCTAAGTTTTAATGCAAATGTTTTTTAATTTCTGCTTGGTCATGTGTTAACTCATGTTGGTTCCCCTTTAACATCCTAGTAACTTCATCTTTAGAGCAGGTGCTTTTAGTTACTCTTAAGTCATGATCCCATTTGGGAGTTATTAAGTTGTCATAGAGGTCCAAACTGTATTTTATCATTCCACTGATATGATGATCTTCTCATTGATACCCTCCCAAAAGTCTCAACAATCTAACGATGCCCAGTTATCAACAAGTAGTCAACAAAGGAATGATGTCAAAGGTTCACTAGGAGATTTCTTAGATCCTAGCAACTTGATAATGCAAACATGGACAACACTAAGTGGTGGGTTGCTCATTGGTGAATTTTTGTGCTTAGGGAAGCTCAAATTTCACCTCGCCAATTGGGCAATGGATGCATGAATGCACACATCAGAGGTGATGGTCATTGGTAATGTCTCGAGGTGTTAACGTAAAGTTTTTGAAATATTTCATTGTCCAATGAATCATTAGGATCAAAGATCATCAATGATGGACCAAAAGTATTTCAGTGACCTTCTGATGCCATAAGCAATAAAGTGGATCATTGGTCAAAGATTTTCAAATCTTATCAAAACTGGCGATCAAATCAGATCAATGGTGGAGTTTTAAAATTGCTCAATTGCTAGTTTCAAGGGATTAAATCTTGCACAAAGGATATTAATAGTGTTAATATCTCTTCACGGGTTTAGTTTTATCTAGATTAATTTTTCATTAGTTTATTTATTAGGTTTTTCTGTTCTAACAATTTCGTATAGCAGTTTACAACTGTTTTTGCCTCCTCTTTATATCTGCTTGTTTATTTTATTTTGAATGTACTATTTTTTTAATTTGAATACAAATTATATTCAGATTGCCATTCTTTTTTCTATTTGCTACTAACAGAGATTCCAGATTGTTATTTTCTGCCTGGGCTAACAGTGGTATCAAAGCTTTGGAGTTTGGAGTATATTTTTATGTGAAGCATTTGAAGATTGCAGCTTTCTACATAATCAAAATACGGAAACAAAAATTGATTTAGGTGAAATCAATTTATTTATTTGTACAAGAATTTTATATCTTGTTATATTTGGTAAAGTTTGGCAAGAGATTTTGAGCAATCCTATTAATTTGCAAACTGTGCAAATTCTATATACATTTATTTTGAATTTACAATGTAGTCTATTGTTTCATTGATTGGAGAAATATTAACTGGAAAAGATACTTGGTTGGAACGGCATAGATAAGTGGAAAATACATTAATTTTTAATGATTTATGGTATAAAATATGTGATGGAGATACCTAACCTACAAAACCAACAGATGTTAAAGAAAAAGAAATTTGGAATTATAAAAATTCAAAAGCCTTGGCTTTGATAAGAGCTTTAGTTAATGGAGATGTATATCGTCATATACAAGGATGCAAATTTGCTTGGGAAGCCCTTGACAATTTAAAAAATTTATTTGATTCTCATTCAGAATTAGAATTTATTCAGTTACAATTAAAATTGTTCAATCTTGAATTAAAAAATGGTGATGTTATGAGTTTTGCTTTTGAAATTAGAGCCATAAAACAAGATGTTAATGTTGCTAGTGGGAAAGTTGATATTTATCTCACTGCTTTTATTAAGGAACTCCTTCCAACACATTCTACTTATCTAGAGTCCCTTCAAGCAAGTAACTAATTGAAAACCATTACTTTTGATTTATTGGTTGAAAAGTTGGCTGAACGTGAAAAAACTTTTGGAAGGAAAATAGATAATACTAATGAGAATGTTTGTTTTGCTCACCAAGAAAAACCTCTAAATAAGAGCTCTTCAAGAGGAGGTTATAATGATAGAGGCAAAGGTAGAGGTCAATGGAGGAAAAATGATAATCAAAATGATAGGAAACATTTATATTGTAAAAGAGGTGGTAGAAAAGGAAGTCATGAAGCACATGAATGCAAGTTGTCATGGGATAAGATAGAAAGTTTTAAAGAAAATACTTTTAAGCAAAAAGATAAAACAAAAGTTTATAATGATGATAAACATTCAGATGATAAAATTCCAGGAGCAGCCCAATTTGCTTGTGATAGTGATGGTGATCAATATGTGCCTTCTGTTTTTGACTTTGCATCTAATTCCTCATGGTATGATTCTTGGATCTTAGATACTGGAGCCACACAACATATGACATTCCAGCGTGATTACTTTGAGGAATTTCATGAAAGTGCATGTGGTCCAATTTATTTAGATGATAAATCAAGTCTCAAACCTATTGGAAAAGGAACTATTTGATTTAAGTTGCCTAATCTTCCAGACTTTGTGCTTCATGATGTATTGTTTATTCCTCAATTGCAACGTAATTTGTTATCACTAGTATTGATTCGACAACAAGGCTACTCTATTCTATTAAAAGGTGGGCAAGTTGTTGTTAGAAAACAATCAAATAATCGAGTTGTATTCACTGGATGTGAGGATGGGAGATTATTAAAACTAAATGGCACTTCTTTTTCTAAAAATTTTGCATATCTTACTGAAGAAGGTAGTCTATCTCTTGTTCTTTTATGGCATGCAAGACTTGGGCATATTAGTTATGATACATTCATATCTTGCAAAAGAATGGTGTTGATGGCTTACCTGTTTTGCCTAAAATAATTGAAAAATGTGAAGCATGTATTCTTGCCAAGCAACATGGAAATTCTTTTCCTCGCTCCACTTGGAGAGCACAAAGAAAATTGTAGCTTATTCATTCTGATTTATGTGGGCCTTTACCAGTAAATTCCATGGGAGGATTTAAGTATTTCATGTTTTTTATTGATGATTATAGTCACATGACTTGGATTTATTTCTTGCAGCAAAAATCAGAAGCTTTTGAAATTTTTAAAAGGTTTCGTGTTATGATTGGAAAACAAGCTCAATCTCAAATTGGTACTCTTCGAACAAATAATGGAGGAGAATTTACTTCTCTAGTTTTTGAGGACTATCTACGTCAAAATGGGATCCAACATCATCTTACTGTTCCAGGTACTCCTCAAAAAAATGGTGTTGTTGAATGAATGAATAGAACTATCATGAATATGGTTCGTGCAATGTTATATTTTACAAGAATCAAATTACATTTTTGGGCTGAAGCAGCAAGAACTGTAGTTTGTCTTCGTAATAGATCTCCATCATCTGCATTACACCAATCTATTCCATATGAAGTGTGGTTTGGATATCCTCCTTCTATTCGACATCTTCACATTTTTGGTTCCACTTGCTATGCTTTAATTCCCAAGGACAAAAGAAGTAAGTTACAGCATCACAGTATTAAGTGTATTTTTCTTGGTTGTTCAGAATCTTTCAAAGCATATCAGTTGTATGATGAAGTCAACAAAACTTTCTTTATTACATGTGATGTTGTATTTGTTGAAACCTCCAACATTGCTGAAAATGATGAATGTAAATTCAAATAGCTTGATACAATTACAAATTTGTCTCCTTTGATAGAAAACTCTTGTGAGATTCCACATATAGAATCTATATCTCCAAGTGATCTGATTCATGTTGCTCCATCAAAAAATGACCAAGAAGAAGCCCACCATGATGAGCTTGAACTCTATGAACTATTAACCATTAATACAACATCTAGTAATGAAATGGTCACATCTTTTGTGCAACCAAAGTCTTCTCATAAGTGGGCAAAACAAGTCCAACAAACATTGAAAGATTTAAGACCTAATGAAATAGGTAAAACAGGTACAAGAATCTCTTACAAAGAAAGGCTCAAAGCTCAAACCAATAGTGCAGATAACTTGGAGACCATTGGTGAACTCAATCTCATAATTGACTCTGAACCATCATCCTATAATGAAGCCAAAAATATTACAGTATGGAGGAAAGTTATGCAAGATGAGTATGATGCTCTTTTGAAAAATGGCACATGGCAATTGGTTGATAATCCACTTGGTTGTAAACCTATTGGCTGCAAGTGGATTTTGAGGAATAAATATAAAGCAGATGGTACACTTGACAAACACAAATCCCGACTTGTTGCCAAAGGTTATGCTCAAAAGGAGAGCATAGATTATGATGAAACCTTTGCACCTACAACAAAATGGACCACCATTCATTCTTTGTTGGCCCTTGCAGCTCAATATGGGTGGAAAATTCACCAAATGGATGTTAAAACAACATTCTTAAATGGTGATCTCAAAGAATTAGTTTATATGACTCAACCAGATGGGTATGCAGTCAATGAAAAAGAACATCAGGTATGCAAGCTTGTCAAATCATTATATGGTTTGAAACAAGCTCCTCGAGCCTGGTATGAAAAACTTACCGAGTATCTCTTAAAGTTGAATTTCCAGCATTTTGAATTTGATGATGCCACACTTTTTGTTAAAAAACTTGATAAGATTATTGTCTATCTTGTTGTTTATGTGGATGATTTATTTATCACTAGTCCTGGTGAGAATAATATTCAAAATGTGAAAGAACAACTGAAGCAAGGTTTTGATATGACTGATTTGGGCCATCTTCGTTACTATTTGGGTATTGAGGTAACTCAAACACCTCTTTTTATTTTTATCACACCAAAAAATTTATTGGTGAACTTTTGCATAAGTTTGGCATGGCTAATTGTAAACCCCTTAGTACTCCTATGGAGGAAAATCTTAAGCTCTCTTCAGATGACCCTTCAGCATTGGTTGATGCAACTATCTATAGGAAACTTGTTGGTAGTTTGATTTATGTTATAACTACCCATCCAGATATTTCTTTTGTTGTTAGAGTTCTTTCAAGGTTTATGCAACAACCTAGAGAAACTCATTGGTTAGCTACCAAGCGCATTCTTCGCTATTTGCAAGGTACTCAACACTATGGGCTCAAATACTCCAAGACAAACCAATTTTCTTTGGTTGGCTATTCCGATTCCGATTATGCAAGTGATTCTACAGATGGAAAATCTACATCTGGGTATTTAATGTATCTTGGATCTGTTGTCATCTCTTGGAGATATAAAAAGCAATATGTTCCAGTTGCCTCTTCTTCTGAAGTTGAATATATGGCCACCTTTGAAGCAACTCAGGAAATCTTATGGTTTTGAAGAATTCTTTAAGACTTGCAAACACCATAGATTTCATCAACTCCACTCTTCATTGACAATCAATCTGCTATCAAAATGGCCAAAAATCTAGTATTTCATGATCGCACCAAGCACATCAATACAAAGTTTCATTTGATTCGGCATTATGTGAAAGACGACACCATATACCTTAAATATTGCCCCACTGCAGATCAACCAGTAGATATTCTTACCAAGGCTTTGGGCAAAGAAAAGTTTGAGAATTTCAGAGAAATGCTCCACTTAAGCCCTTCAATTTAAGGGGGTGATGTTAATATCTCTTCACGAGTTTATTTCTCTTCACGGGTTTAGTTTTATTTAGATTAATTTTTCATTAGTTTATTTATTAGGTTTTTCTGTTCCGATAGTTTTGTATAATAGTTTACAACTATTTTTGCCTCCTCTTTATATCTGCTTGTTTATTTTATTTTGAATGTACTATTTTTTTATTTGAATACAAATTATATTCAGATTGCCATTCTTTTTTCTATCTGCTGCTAACAGAGATTCCAGATTGTTATTTTCTGTTTGGGCTAACAAATAGAAGACATGTGATTGATAAAGGACATCAATTCAAGAAGATTTCCTAATTTCGAGTAGAAAGACAATTGAAGGCAAAAGAAAAAGGTAGGTTTGAGCTCTAGAGATTGTGTTGTAGGGAAGTAGAAGAATTTTCAACAAGAAATTTAAACAGTAAGTTGGTTCCTCTTCTTTTCTTGTATGTATCTATGATTTTTGATAGTTTAGAAGTTAAAGAAATTAGAAACCCTAGCTATATCATTTCTATTAGTCTTTAGGTGTTTATGTAAAATTGAGAAGTCAGAAAATATGTTACCTCCATCTAAAGACTTAGCACCAAAAGGCCCAAAACCTAAAAGACAAAAGAAAGAATGGAACATATGTGATGACCTACTCACTCAATTTCTAGGGTATTCTTAAAGACCAAGAACGCAAGCACATGCAAAGATATTTCATGACTCTTAGAAGAATTGCAAGGAAAGTTGCATGCCCATCAAAGGAAATATTTTTTTTAGATATTTTTAGATTAAATCTAATAGAGAAGAGTTTGAGTGTAATCCACAGAGGCTAGGTTTGTCTCAATTGGTAGTTCCAAATGTCTTTGTAAACGTGGACTTGATAAGAGTGATTGCTAAGAAATGTGATCCTAGGGGCAGAGCTATCAAGGAAGCCAATGGAGGATCTTTGCTAATAATAAATAAAATCTATAAATTGCCAAGTGTTTGATATGGAGGATGTAGCAAGGATTGACATGGAGATTAACTTGGGAAGCTTGAGAGAAAAATACAAAAGTGTGGAGGGAATGTATAGAAGAAAGTGGTTACCAATTCATAGGCCCAAAATAGATAATAGACTTCAAGTGTTTGAGAGAATTGACCTAGCACCTTATAGTATTGTTTTGTTTCACAAATATTTTCAAATGACCTATTATGCTCTGTGTCAAGTTCTTAGTTTTGAGGGATGCTTGCATATTCCTAAAGAGCTTTTAGTGTTGGTTTGTGATATTTAGAGTATCATTAAAAATAGACCTTTTAACTATCCTCACTTTGTAGTGAAAGAGATTCACATTGCCTTGGTTAGTATTCAAGGAGATAGTTCAATTATAAAATTCATATGGTATTCCCTATGGATGCACATTATGTTATTTGAGGGCCATATAAATAAGCTTTGGAGTGATGGGTTGCACATAAAGGTATTTGATGAGAAAGGAATAAGGTGGCCAGTGCAAGAATGAACCTTTATTTGGGACTATGGTTACAAACACGGCCAATACCTACATTTTGTTGAAAAATTGTATGGTCTATTTGGTCATAACCCTTCAAGGTTGTTAGATAAAATTGTGAAGTTATTAAGGCCTAAAGGAAGAGAGAAAAAGATCAAGGTTAAGATAAATCAGAATTGGGAAAATTGGTATAACATAGACAAATACACTTACATAAGGATTTATTGATTTTAAGGAAAATCAAATTTGTTGCCCATGATAGCTTCTGATAGATTGGTATACTTATAGATAATCAAACAAATGTATGAAGTAGATGCTCCTTTCAGTAAGGGACATAAGAGCTCTTTTCTTCCTTCCCAACTTCACATAGGAGATTTTTAAGATTTCCTTATCACATGGATTTGAACAAGCTATTAACCTTTTGGATACTTATAATTTACCCCTATATTCAAAAGGAAGGAAATTTGATCTTTAAAATTACATCAAATTTGCAAGGAATTTTGTAGGTTTGAGTGGGTATAGACACAAGTTTGTGCTTAAAGAGGAATTTACCAAGAGTTGCCCTACTTTTGGTACAAACATAGAGAGAGTTAAAGCATATATAAGAATCCAAAAGGATGAAAAGGCAAGAAAGAAGGTTGACCCTACTTATAAGGGTGCATTTTTGAATGAGGATGATGAGGTTATAAGGATGGAGTTGTTTCTCCAACATGAATCATGGTTAACATTAAATGTGCCTATTGTCTCTCATCTTCACCCAATGTCTCATCTATCAGGATGGAAAAAACATAGAGTTGTTTCACCTTTAGCTCAAATGTCACTTGCTCCATCAGTGGGGATTAAGTATCACAAGATGTTGGAGAAAGTGTAGGACCTTATGAAGAGGATGAAGAGGTTATACAAAAATTTCATGTGCAAGTGTACCAACCCTTTGATGATAAAGATGACCAACTCAATGAGATTGATGATTTCTTAACGAATAATGTTACAGATTTGGCCTCTAAGAGGCTCCTATCCGATGATGATTTCATCAATACAAAATAATTTAAATTATTTGTTAGTAAATTCAAAGGGAAGAACTTGAGTGAGATAACTCAAAATACTCCCTCGAAGAAATGGATGAGGTTGTTAAATAATTTTGGGTAAATTTAAAAAAGGAGACTAATGATATGACCCCATAAAAGGGGAGAAGGTTATTAAAGGAAGCATGATGCAAGTACTTATTTTAGAAGCAGATATGTCCTCTTGCATTGCTTTTGATAATCTAAGAAGATATGAAGTTGTGGATTTGAAAATGAATAATGAAGAATTGGATTAGTTATGCTATGGTTCAGATTGCAAACCAAATGATAAGGTTTTGGCCGCATGTTGTTTATGTTTGTCAAATAAAAGGCCTATAACCATTGCGGACCCTCAAAAAAAATTGGGGCACCTTATCGTTTACAAATTGGAGGATGTAAGTGCAAAACAAGCTACTAATTTAAATATGAATATTATATTGTTTACTAGGTCTACAATGGAAAAGCTTAAAACCAGAATTGAGGAATTAGTGAAAAAGCTTCTTGGGCTAAATGAGAGGTTAAGAACTTCTGCATAACAAGGTATTTTGTTATCTGTAGAGAATGAGACAATACAATTGAAGACTAATTTGTCTATTCAGAAGGAGAAAAGAGTAGAGGTAGAGAGGTAATTAGCCAAGGCATAGGAAGACAATCAAAATCTTAATAAAGACAAGAATGCATAAGTTCAAGATAGCCAAAAGATTAACTGAAGCCAAATTTTCACAATTGCTTCCTCATTTCCAATTACCGTGGAGTAGATATAAAGATATTGTTGGTGTCATAAACAGGTGGAGGAAAATATAATTTTGATTAAAGTTGACCCAAAATTATTGGAAGAGAAAGTGGCAAGTGTTGCAACTTTTTGAGCAATATGGAGATCATTTTGATGAAGATGCTAGGGTACAATTGGTTACCATATTGGATGAAACTAAGGTTGTGTTATTAGAAATATATCCATTATTGAATGAACACCACAATTATCATGATAATTGTGGGGAGGTATTTGAATAGATTCAATAAATTGCAAGGCACAAAACCACCCACATTTGTCAAAGATACTAGAGAAGATAAAAATGAAGCTAATAACTTGGGAAAATATTTCTCATGGTATAATGAACAATGTGATTGATGATTGTGATAAGGTAGAAGACAACATTCATATAAGAAATTAGAAGGACTATCATAATTGGAGTACAATGTGAGGCTCCTAAATAAATAGAATGTTTTGGTTGCTAGTCAAGATTATGAAGAACACATGAAGACTTGCAATGAATTTCTAGAAAAGAACAAATGGTTGATTGAGGAAAGCCACATGGTAGGAGGGATAGACTATCTTTTTTATTGCATCTCACTTATCTTGATAAGGACCATGCTAGATCACTTTGATCTTAGGTGGCTGACATGTAGAAAAGGGGAATCTAAATGTGATGAGAAGGATAGATCAGTTGGTCAACTTAATTTCAGTGCCTTGGTTGTTTCTAAAACCATAGGTAGTTTATTACATTTTCTTCTTATTTCTTCTTCAACGGTTTACACATCAACATTTTCTACATCAACCAAATCGATTAGTATTGGGGAAATAAACAACAAGCAATACAAGGATAGGAATCATATGTCAAGGAATCAAGTTAGTTATCTTTATTGTTTTATGAAATATAAATGTGCTTTTGGCATATTCTTGTAGAAAGAAAATAAAATTTTGATAGGCGTGCAGGTCAATTTAAAGCTTGTTTTACTCCCTTGTTCTATAAAAGGAAAATCAAGATCACTCGCAAAGGGGTTCTAAATTTTTTGTTATACTGGGGCATATGTAATAGCTTTTTTGAATCTACAAGTAATAGAATAATTTTCATAGTTCAAGTCCAATGAATTGTATATGTCATATTTTTAAATAATTAATAATGATATCAGTTCAATTTGTCTCCTATTTTGTGTCTCTTCTGTCATATGAATTGGTCTATTAAGGATAGTTTGATTTGTCATTGTAGAATTGTTATGAAAGTATAATACATTTTTTAGGTTTTCTTCAAGGAAGAAATTAAATTATGTAGATGAATTGCAATGACATAGGGATGCAGTTGTAATATACTAAGAATGATTTGAAACTTGATACATATATACATTTGTGTAAGGCATAAATGTTTATATCTAATGATGCTATCTTTATAGATTCATTGGATGGTGAAATTTGTAATTTAATATTGTTGCCCAAGGATTCAAGCACCAACCTTAAGTGTGTTCCATTTTCAGAAACTATTTAACCAATCTTATGATCCATTTCCTTTTTTGTTCTTAGTGTTATTTTTAGTTTAGAATTTTGTTCTCAATTGAGTGTGAATACATATTGAACCATATGTGATTAGAGCTAAATTCATGGTCTAAATGGTTCCTTAGTATATTTTCATTGAGAACAATTTGTTAAGTACAATGTCAATGAAATCTTGTTGTAAATTTGAGGATATTGTAAAGGTTTATCCACCTTGGTCTTGTAGAGCCTAAAGTGCAAAGGAATTTGATCATTCTTGATCAATTCCTATGTGTTGTCCATTGATCCAAATTCTAGTTGTTATAACATGGATAATTCTTAGGTGAATTTGAGAAATCAGTTGAAACGCCAACACCACCATTCCCTTTTATAAGATTAATGATATGATTGGCACACCCATTGTCAATCACCCAAGAATTTGGTTCTTCTTTTGAATGAATATCGGTCCCCACATTTAATGATCTTTCATTGTTTTCATCAATAGGTAAGGTACCAGACTCCTTACAATTTTCAACACTGTCAACTTTCACAACCATAAACAATGTCTCATTATTTTAATCATCACATTCCTCATCTTCAAATGAGTTCCTACTTTCTTTTGATAAAAAACTTCATTTAGGTTTGTCTCTTCTATCTTCTCCTTTTTTTGTTTCTATCATCCTCTCTTCTATTGTTATCTTCCTTGAAAGTATATTTAGATGCATAATGACCAATTCTTCCACAATTAAAATATTTGAAGGGTATCTTACCTCTATATTTGTCAATGCCTTCCTTTAGTCTTGTCACAAAATTTGCTTTTGCATCATCAAGGTCATCATCTTGATCATCATCCTTTTCCGCTTTATTATTGAATTTGAATTCAACTTCCTTCTCAGGGTTATCTAATTCAAATTCTCTCATCTGAAAGGTAGTGAAACTAACGTAGAGTTGATCCACTGTATATTTGTCCAAATCCTTTCTTTCCTCAATAGTAGATACTTTTGTACTATAGGATTTGGGAAGTGATCTGAGGAACTTTTTCACTACTTCATCTTCATATATCTTTCCACCAATACCTTTAGTTCTATTTAATACTTTTGTTACATAGTGTATAAAATAGTCAATGTTTTCGTCTTTTATCATTCTTAGATTCTCAAATTCACATTTGAAGTTCTGCATCTTGATCTCTCTTATTTTTTCACATCCTTCATAGATGATACCAAGTTTATCCTAGCCATCTTTAGTAGATTTACATTTCATCACCTTCATAATTTTTGAATCTGCCAAACCATCTATGATTCCATTCCTTTCTTTGTCATTTCATACAATTTGTTCTCATCTGGAGTGGTTGGAAGAGTAGAGGGAGAAGCATAACCATCTACAATAAAGTTCCAAATTCAATATCGAATAGAGTTCAAATATTATTCCATTCTTAGCTTCCAAAAGTTGTAGTTTTTACCATCAAACTTGGGTATCTTGTAGGATCCATCTTGTGCCATCTCGGATATTCCTAAAGCAATTTAGCTTCTTCTACAAAACCTCAAATGTGATACAAATTGTTTTAAACACACCCAAAAACTAAGAGGAGGGTAAATTACTCTTGATTAATCACTTAAAATATATACCTCAAATCAGCATCAACTTATCTTTAATCTTATCAAGAATAATGAAAGAAATAAAATAATGAACACCATGCACAAGAGAACACCGAACTTGCATGGAAAATATAAAGAGGGAAAAACCACAGTGAGAGTTAACTCACAATATATGAATAAGGTTATAATAACTATTTTAGGATGATTACCAAGGAAGCTCACTATTCCTAGAAGGAGTCGTAAGTTGAGGTGCACTACCCTAGGGCAAGACACAAGGGACTTGTAAGCTGAAACTCACTGCCTTAAAGAAAGATACAAAAAAATTACTGGGGAGACTCACTATATCCAAGAAAGGTACATTACTTTATGAATCAAGGTGAAATAACCCTTTAGCAACACTACCTCCAACAATCTCCAAGTATGAAGTGACCATTGAATCTTTGTCTCAAGTGACCAACTTCAAAACAATCACCACAAATGATCTCAAATTCACATCACATACATTGTAATTGATATTATCATGTAAGCACATACACCTACTCTAATCCACAGACTAATTTCACTCATACCTACTATAATCCATGCACTAATTCCACTCATTCACACTAATTTGATCTTCTATTTATGCCATCTTCTTCATCATAAAACATCAAATAGGTCGACTAGAACATGGGACAAGCATAAGTCTTATCAGTTCAGACACCGAACACAATTGTGTTGAAAGAGATCTAATACAAGAGATGGAGAGGAACTAAAACATCATATCACATCATTCTAAGTGTCTCCAAACATCACACATGCTAGCAAACATTCTCCAAATTTGGTAACAAGGTAACATGTAGACAAACCATGTAGCACATAACTAGTTGGCCCAAAAGAATATCTTCTAGATGAATAAAACCAATGTGAATCCCCACATGCCAAGGTATGATCCCAATACAGTATAAAATAAACTCCAATACAAGTGGAGACAGACATGCCTCAAGAAAGAGAATAAAATGTGTCGGCCAAACTACAACAATTATCTTGGAACACTAACACTAAACATAATGCATCATCAAACAGATAATCCATCATCATGCAGAGAATATAAGGACATTCCTTTAACATCCAAAAATAATTTTAACTACTTTTTTCTTAGTGTCACATCAAAATCATGCTAGGGCAACACAAATATTTACTGAACAATTCATTTTAGAAGACCATGAAATATAGTCATGAACAAAACATCATTATTAACTCTTGTAGACCACATCCACACCTAAAACTTGAACTAAGCCAGAAAATAGGCATCAAAAACATGCCCTCCAATCCCCAACACCGAAAAAATCAATGCAAATCTTTTTCTGGACCAAACCCAGACAACTAGATTTCCAACAAACTGTAATTACCAACCACGTCAGCTACAACACCAAGGACTTGAAAATATAGGAGTGTAATGTCCACAAAGAATACACATTGCATTAAAATATGCAAGGAAATATCATTAAATGTAAAGGAATGTGAAGAATTTTTCCATACTATCTTCAATATACACTCCTACAACTACTTACACCATCAATCTTCTAAAGACCATAATGTCCCAAAAATGTCATTTTCTCACTTAGGAGAAGTAAATCAAAATAATTTAGCATACACAAGATCATCACAACCATATCCACTTTATTTTCATCTTTCTAATCCTTGTCTCTTATCTTAATATTCCACATCTCAATGCATCTAATCCTTGTCTTAATATGATGTCATCAACATGTTTCAATACATCATACACCAAGAAGGTGGACATCCACAACACAACACATTTGTAACAAACATCCATCTATACTCAACACCTAACAATCAACAACAACACCTACCAACAATATTTCCATACTCTAAGAATCATCATTCTAGACATATCAACAATGACAACATGTTGGCTATAGGTTGACATCAATGACAACAACACAACAACTACCAACAAATAAAACCTTTTTTCTCTTCTCAAAATGCTTTGAAACAACTATTGGCCATGCCTTAGCAAGAAAATAATACGTAAACAGTTGAGCTTTAACTTGTGGCCCATTAAATTTAGCATTTTTTTATTTCTAGTGTGACATCATAGTCCATTTTTCTTTATATTTTGAGGTGGTACCCTCTATAGGAAAGTGAGTCCTTTCTACTTGAGGGTGACTTGACTCAAGGAATGACTAGAGTACAAACCATGATTCTATATTTGAAATAATTATACTAAAAATGTCAGGGCATGTATTTAGATAAATCATCTCCTAGGTGTGATAGAGATTGTCAATTTGGATATCAATCAAATATTTTATATCTTTAGATAAAACACCCTTAATGTAGACACGTTTTTAGGATGGTCTCCATAAATGAAATCAAACAAATGATACAAATAAATTTACCCAAAAGGAAGACAATATGATGCAAAAAATGCAAAAAAATGCAAAAAAAAAGGCCAAAAAATTCAAGATATATATGCACATTGAGTTTATTTTCAACTAAAACTCTGAAGTCCCTTGTCCAAGGTTGAAAATATAGTAAGGATGAGCCAACATACTAGGAACCATGTTTGAGGGTAGTCTTAGCAACGTTGGCCTCAAATAAATAGAAAATTAAAAAATCCCTTAGTGACGTTTTGAATAACATCAAGTCAAACCTCATGCAAGGAAAAAAAATTACTAATCCATTCTTAGAGCATGCTTTTAGGGGGACTCCTCCCCACATAATAGCATATAAGTGTAAAATTCTCTTAATAGTTATATGAATAGGGATGGACAAAACTACATATATTGGAGTTTCAAAATGCATACCCTATGAAATACCTTTGAGATATTTTCAAGGATGTTTTCTTGGGAGAGTCATTTTGTAGAGCTATCAAACTTTCAATATTTTTTGGAGCTCGAGAAAGAAAATCAATTCCAGGACAACTAAACATAGTAACCTAATATCAGAGATGTATCTGATTTCAAAAGACTGTCAAGGGGATATAATTATGACTGACAGCCATCAAAGTACATATGATTCGATCTATCTATGGGAATATTTCTTTGGAGCTCGAGAAGATATTTTTTAAAATTTGTGCTGGAGGGAAAAGTTATTGATGTACAAAGCTGATCGAATCAAGAATTTGTTGATGAGATTTGACAGATGCAAGTATGGTAGCTAAGTTGGCTGAGAGATAGACAAGTAGCTGGTGATGAAAATAGTCAAAGATGTAATCTAGATGTTTATATTGCTATCGATTGAGAAAAAGTGTGTGAAAAATTGCAGAACAGTAAGTCAAGAGTAGTGAGAAGACAGAAAAATATAGAGGCAGAGATTAGAGAGTGGAGAAGACAAAGAGTTGAAGAGAAGAAGTGGACCAGGGTGCAGAGAGTCTAGTATTGCAAAAGAGGAGGACAAATAGTGTGTTACAAAAACACATTTGTAATAGGGCAACAAAATTTATAATCCTTTCTTTCATTGTAATTTTTTTGAGTTGGTGCTTAGAGCAGGGGTAGATGTTCCTTGAGTTGGTGCTCTAAATTAGGGGTTGGTTCTCAAAATTATAAAGGGTTTGTTTTCCTTGGGTTGGTGCCCTAAACATTTTTTTCAAGTGATTTTCTTTATGAGGCTGGATTGGAGTTGTAGACTCCAACAATTCTTCTCACCGAGGTTTTTTCCACATTGGGTTTTCCTCTTAAATCTTTGAGTTGTGTGATTTGTCTCTTTATGTGTGTATGCATTTCATCTATTTGCATTATCTTTTATGTATGCACATTTAGATTTAAATTTTTCTAAATATCACTGATTCACCCCCCTCTTAGTGATCACTTGTGTTCTTCAATTGATATCAAAGTTGTAGGTTCCCTTATTGTAAAGCTTCCTCTAGATTGGGTAGATTTTGTCTTACGAACACTATGCCTTCTGGAGCGGAAGAATGGAAACTTACTTGTCCTCTTTAGGCTTTGATGTTTGGATGTCAGTGAAAAATGGCTACATTATTCCTCAAGTTCCTCCCACCAACCTTGATGCTAAAAAGGAATATGAAAATAATGCCAAATCTAAGAATGCAATCTTAAGTGGTTTGTCAGATATAGAGTTTGCCAAAGTCATCCGTTGCACATTAGCAAAAGAAACATGGGACAAGCTACAAAAGATATATGAAGGAGTTTATTCCCTTTTAAGTTCATGTGGTTTAGCTCCCTACACATACAAATAGTTTTCAAGGGCTTAAGACTTACCTTTACATTTCGGTTGGAATTTTTTTTTTGCAATGCTATAACTTTTACATATGGAGGATTTTTTCAACAACTTTTAAAGTTGTATATGTTTTCAAGTACATCATGGTGCAATAAAAACTGATTTTAGTGTCTCATTATTTGGTGTCACAAGTTCTTTTAGAAAATGGTGCACATTTGGTGCAAACAAGTCTTCGGATGTGATATTACTAAAATGACATTTATGGTGCAAACAAGTTTTCAGATGTGATATTACTAAAATGACATTTATGGTGCAAACAAGTGTTTGGATGTAATATTACTAATATTTTCCAACACGCCCCATTATTTGATGTCATGAGTGCTTTTAGATAATGATATGTTTGGTGCACACAAGTGTTTAGATATGATATTACTAAAATGACATTTAAGATGCAAACAAATATTTGCATGTGATATTACTAGTATTTTCCAACACTATAACTAGTATTTGCATGTGATATTACTAATATTTAAGATACAAACAAGTATTTGCATGTGATATTATTTTTAATACATCTAATTGATACAATTAGATATGTGTCACTGTATTAAATAACATCACTGTCCAATCAAATGATGTATTCACTGATAAAATATAAATCAAAATTGAAATTTTCACAAATAAACCAAACCTATTTAAATTGAAAAAGCACTACTTTCTTTTCTGGTTAAAATAAAAAACATCCCATCCACACAATCATAATTTGAACTCAATTTCCTCACCCAATCTTTCTTCACCATTACTTGTTTTATATTCAACATCTCCATTCGTGACCAAATCATGAGACTGGACTATGACAGGATACTGTACATTTGATGGCTGTGATGAAGACCATAGATTTTCATCAAAATATGTCTATTTTTACAACTGGTGCAGACTATTCCAGTCAAACGGAAGAGTATGGTCCAGAATACTAATATGACAAGAAACATTTGTATGTTGGGTGAAGAGGAAAAGGACTGTTTCAGAGTGTTGGAATATACAGTGAAAGCGGTTAATCTTCATATAGAATAGCATTCAGTATAGTTTTAAAATTTTGTAAAATATAATAAATTTTTGTAAAATTTTTGGTAATGAAATCTTCGTGTTCTACATTTTTATTGTTGTTAAACTACAAAAAATTCAACAAAAAAATATTGTGTTTTGTAAATCTGAAAGATTTTTTGGAGTACCATTTTATGTAGAGATTAGCTTGTACCATATACAAGCTAATATTAAACATCAAATTCTTGGCGCTAGTTTGCCTTAGGGCTGATTCAATGGGGTTTACTAAACTAGAACAAATTTTCAAAAGTGTTAGGAGTAGATTCATGTGGAAGAGTTGGAGTGGAGTTTACTAAACTGGCACAAGTTTCCGAAAGAGTAAGGAATGGAGTTTACTAAACTGACACAAATTTCCAGAAGCGTAAGGGGCAGATTCATGCCAAAGAGTTGGAGTGCATGTACACCATTTTTATAATATTTTTGATGAGGAAATATAAAATAATTTAATAATTAGTAGTGATTGGTGCCATCTATTAGACTGAAAGAATGTATCACTCCATAGTATATTTATAAGTGTGTTGGACTTATAAATACACTATGGGGTCGGTGCATCCTATCAGCTCCATAGCCAAAACCATAGTAATTTTATGTTTCGTTTATATTTAATTAGTGATAATATTTAAAGGTATTATAAAATAGTTAAATAGATTAAATATTTATTTTTCTAGTTTTTGGGTATAAAGTAATTAGTTGGCCTTTTTTTTCATCTTCAATTCATCATTTCTTTGGTTCATGTCCAACCATCCACTAATGGAAATAGTAAATAAGAATCTTGCCGTTTGTTTTAATGTATCTTTGTTTAGGATTTTCTTAAGTTATAGCCTAAGATTTCAACTAATCCTTTTACAATATAAGACTAAAGAAATGAAACATTTTTACTATGCTATGATAGGAGTTAGTGATGCCTTTAGTTTTATCTAAAATAAATTTCAACCTAATTCAACTATATTTATTTAAGTCAAAATATTGAGCTATAAAACAAAAAAATTAAAATTAAAAATTAAAAAACAAAGAAATAGAAAATGAATGTGGACAACATAGTAGTGGACATTAAATAGTAGAGAGCTAAGGAAGTAAATATATGTCTAATTTAATGTATTTTACTATGCTATGGTAGGAGTTAGTGACTCCTTTAGTGTTATCTAAACTAAATTGCAACCTAATTCAACTATTTTTTTTTAGTCAAATTATTGAGCTATGGAACAAAAAAATTAAAAATTTGAAAATTTGAAAACAAAGAAATAAAAAGGAATGCTGACAACATAGTAGTAAATATTAAATAATAGAGAACCTAGAGAGTAAATCTGTATCTAATTTAATGTAGACAAGTATACATCCATGTCATCATTCAAAAATTGTGTTGTGGTCTAGATTATGCACTGTAGTTTGGAAATGTTAGAAAATAAGATTGTATAGGACCTATATTATCTACACAAAAGGGAATAAAAATAAATTACTAGAAAAATAATAGAATTATGCATGCAATAACAACATTAAGTTGTTCTAACGCACCTTATTTTTTTCCAAATAAAGTAATAACACAAAAACATAATAGGGATGCTTTAACCTATTTAATTTCATGTCAAGTACCCATTTCTAGAAAAAGAATAAGGTTATGATTTCTTGGGACCTTCCTAAGATGGTCATGCCCCTAGTCTGGTCTTTCAACCTTTATTAGAAATTAATGGAATGAGGAAATTAGATTCATATGTTCTCTTAAATCCTTTGTGGATGTAGAACTTAATAAAAATTAGATAAAAATTATTTACAATTGATTAAACCTCAAGTCTACAAAGATTTAACACCCTACAATATGTATGGAGACAATGAATGATAATTTATTCTCGGGTGCCAACAAAAATGCCTATTGAGAGTAACAACATAATAAATATCCACAAACATCTCTCAAAAAATAGTGAGAGGATGAGAACAAGAGAAGATGAAGAAAATCTAGACAAATCTAAAGAGACCACAAAAATTTTAAATCTTTTGTAGGGAAGGTGTAGGAGTGAAAGGCATGAGAGGAAATGATAGTAGACAAACAATAATGTTGTCTTTATCAACAAGACTTTGGAGAGTTGTCATTATTGAGAACAAGATGAAAACAATAATAATCTAACAATTAATGAATGTGTTTGTAAATTTGAAATCAAATATTATCCAATGTGATAAAGTGATTACAATTTCAACATAAAATGTTAAAAAACAGCAATACCAAAGTAGACACTAGATTTATGTGGGGAAACCATTTTGAGAAAAAAAAACTCCACGTTAAAAAGAGGGAAAGTATATTTTTAATCTTTAAAAAGAGATATACAGTACACACATCATTGCAACTCTTTGAGCGATTTGGTAGCACTTTGTTACTTGCAACTCTTGACTATCAAACTACTATCACATGGCTCTAATTTATAGGAATTTGTGGGAGGAAAATCCACTTGTGAGAACCACACCTAGCATAATGGGCAACCAATAAACATATTAATAATATAATTAAATTCACATAGATCTCACATGAGCACCTAGCTCATGTAGCCAATCAAAATTGGAACTACTTAGTACACCATAAATTTCTAAGGACTTCGATGGCTCCACAAATAGATCATGCAACAAAATGCACACTTGAGTGCACAACTCAAGAGAACATGCAATTGACAATAGTCAACATGTATTCACATGCAATACAAGATGCTCCCACTCTCAAAGTGGATGGACCTAAGAAGAATATTCCTCCATCATGCTTTGTATTGACTCTCATTTCCTCTAGAACACTTTTCAAAGAATTTGGAGGCACATGAGAATGACTTAGGAATGCAAGGTTAATGTCGCCTATCTTAACATTATCCCAATTGACATTATACATTTCAACTACAAGATGCAATGCATAAGAAATAATTAAGTATAGAGATCAAAGCCCATGACCTTTCTAGACCAAGAGAACTTATATGTGGTCATTAGCTTCGTGTGAGAACATACAACATTATCCAAAGTGGCAAATTTTTTAATCAATACCTTACCATTCTCAACCATAAATATGACACAAAGTGATATTGAACATCAGCAGTCTTAGCATGAGCACAATACATGGGTTTTTTGTCAAACATATGGCACTCTAACTGTCACATTCTATCCTCATAGTTCTACAATCAAAAGCAATACATGTACCAATCACCTATAACCATACTACCTCATTGAAGGTATTTGTAACAACTATATGCTCCATTTCAATGGTAGACAATGGAATTATAGGTTATCTTTTATTCATCCAACTCATTGTGCCTCCAAACAAAGTAAACACAACCACTAATAGACCTTTAACTATCCAAGTCTCTTGCCCAATCTACATTAACAGAACCATGTATGTCCAATGACTTGGCCACATCAACACTACCATAATAAATCACAAATAATTTGCAGTCTCATCTTGATCATCAATTATAATTATATCATCAAAAAAAGTTAAAAATAATAATTAACTAATTTTATATATAAGAATTGATCAACAACAACAAAAAAATTCAAAATTCAAATTCAAAAAATTAAATACTTATATACTTTTTTACATTTATGACCTTAAATTCGAAGTGATAAAATATTGGGATTTCATGTAAGTACTTTAATTCTCCAAACTACCACTACCTCATCAAACTTGTTTGTAGGGAATGTAGAAAAGGTCGTAAGAAGATTAAATGCCCTAGGAGAATATGAGATATATTTTAGGACTAGTTTTTACACTTTTATGGTTCACTAAAGCTTCTTTATCTCACGTTTTCATCATATTTTGTTCATCTAATTCTTGGTCATGTTATATTATCCACTACAATCTACCATTTATGTTTACAATATATGCAAGCAAACTAGCGTTTGAATTGTCATACATCTTTGTCATAAGATCTTCTCCAACTCTAGCATTGCCACATATCTTTGGCATATGTTCTTGCAGCCTCTATCATGCAACATTCTACTCATACTATCAACTAATTGTCCTTTCTCATTTTTCACTATCAATTTGTCTTGGAGCTATCTTTTAGATTCTCCCAATCTTTCATTGTTCATTTTGTTGTGACTAATACATAGACCTATAATCGAGCTATGATGTCTTAATTGTCATGTATCACTAACCACATATCAATTATAATTTCCTTTAACTTATAATAAGGATCATCACTACCTTTTTCGTCTTGGATATCCCTTGCTCTACCCTTCCAAGACTTTTCATTGTGCAAGCCATACTCAATCTTATCTTTGTTTTAGAGATATTTAAATTTACATTTATTATGATCTATTATTACCTTGTACTCATCATGTTGTACTTTTATTATATACTACCATATTCATTGCCTTTTGACATCTATAGACCCCGGTTATTTATTTTAGTCTCTTAATCTTTCATAGTATGTTTGGCTTCTTGAAATAGATATCACCCCATTCCTCATTGTCCATTAAATTGGTATGTGAGTCCATGTTAAGCATCTTTTTGTCATGTTTTATTTATATTCTTATCCCAATGGCATGTGAATAGCTTTCAAATTGTCATTATTTCAATAACTAAGCTTATTATTAGACCCGACCTTTTATCTCTAGCTCCATAACCTATTTATGTCTTGTTAATTATCCCTGGGATCTTAAAAGTCACAATATTTTCCTCCAATGTCACTATATCATCTTATCATGAGTTTGAGTGCCATCTAGGTCAGAGGTTTATGTTTATGCTCATTACAATGTATGTTCCCCCATTTATTTAACTATATTATCAACTTATGTTCTTCCAATTATTTCACTATGTTATGCACTTTTCTGATTTACAAAACTACCTTCTCAACCTCTATCCATATTGACTACTCTTTCAAGGCAACTCTTCCCTCTTGCAATCTTTGTGTTTTTTCTCACTATCTTTATGTTCGCTATTCTTCAATTGGCTACAAGAATATTTTTCAGCACTTATTCTATCATGCATACAATGCTTCTCCATGATTAACACATAATATAAATAACCTTAACATTGACAATTACAACACTATATCAATGAATTTAAACGTTTTTCAATAAAAAGGCCCATATCATATTCACTTGTGATTTCTTCACATTTTCTTATATAGCTATGATAGCAAATATCCTCCTTTTGATGACTTCAACCTGAAATACCTCATTAATTCTATTTATTTTTCTTTTGATTTGTGTTCCAACATGACTTTGTACCTTATGCTATTGATCCATGTCCTCAAGGTTACTATTCTACATTATAAACATGTCTTTTTTTATATTCTCATTAAACACTTCCTTCCTTATCGAACCCTCTTGACTTCATTGGGCACCTTGACCATATGACAACATATTATTTTCCTTATTATCACAACTTTATTCTCTCTTTTTGAAGCTACTATTCAACCTTTCATGATAGGGTTTATGATCAATCTTTAAACATAGAACTTAATATTTACTATAGTAATCTTCATGAACAATTTCTAATCATATTTATAACACCATTGTGACTTGATAAGTATCATACCTTGACAAGGGATTCATAGTAGGAAGGACTATTAAGCACATAGATATACTGAGAGGAGGGGGGGGTGAATCAATATATACCAAATTATCCTAAAAAACAATATAACATTAAAACTATAGCCATATATCACGTTATTATTAAGGCAGTTGTGCAAATGATAAGCACATGAACAATAGATATACATGGAAACCCAAAAGGGAAAAAACATGGTGAAAATATCTTCTTGGATCTACTATTTAAATCCAGCCTCACAAAGATGATAAAGAAGTTACTATATTTTGTAGGCACATACCCAAAATAATACAATATCATACGAAGACACCAATTCCCAATCAAATTTATAGGTACCAATCTAAAGAAGACACCAATCCCCTTATCTAAAGAATTGAGCACCAACTCAAGTTATAAGCCACCAAACTCAAATACAATGATAAAAATACCTTCACAACTCAATCTTCAATAATTGATTTGCATTATAATACTCACTCAATGTGTATAAGATCTACAACTTGACTCACATACTTCAAATCATATATGCTTCTTATTGAATAGACAACTTGCACAACTTTTGCTACATCCACCAACCAACACATGCAAGGCTAAATCATAAATAATAGATTTGGAGTAAACCTTTATACCTTGTAGCTTGCTAAACTCTTGTGATACATAGAAGAGGCTTTGGAACACCACATAATCAACATCAAATCATATGGTAATGCAAAGATGAAGAGTAATAACAAAAGTATTCTTACCCTCCAAGTTGGACCTTCTACCCATAACACCCTCTGTCATGTCATCAATTTTGACCTTTCATATAATGTCCTCCTTTTCAACCCATAAATAAATACCATGCAAGTTATACCATCCACATTCCACCAATGTCTCAAATTCTTTCATAAAGGTATTGAATTCATCATCACAATAAATCAAGACCCCGTATAGTATTATATATTGTTAGAGGATTGATAAAAAAAAGCAACCTATTGCCTCATCACTGAAGTCATGGAATCGTCATATTAGGAAAATTCCTTTATATCAATCCAAAAAAAGATCAAGATAATTAATAAGAAGTGTCGTGAGTATAATATCTAAGAGGCCTTCCACATTAGGAAACATCTATTGTCACTTAAATCATATGGTTTTCCTAACATAAAATAGAAGCACAAACAAGAGACATTGTAGTATGGATCTACAACTTTTTTCTAATATGGTTTTCTCTCTAATAAAAAAAATGATTCCTCAAATGCATAATGGTTACACAATGAAGAGAAATATGCCTCTTAATTCAAGTATAATTACTATCCAATAGCTAGTAAAATCTATGAGATATGAACTATAAAGGTAAAGGCCAAAGGGCACATAAACAAGCAACCCTAGAACCTATAAATTTTATTGAGACTATATCTAAGCAAGGATTGGGGTATATAACTTGTAATGACTCTCAATAACCTTACCAACTCTTTATAAATTGTTGATAATGATTCATCTAATGTTAATTGGGTAAGTACCCAAAGATGAAGGACCAAAAAGGGGTTATAAGTGGCCACTTTTTTTCTTTTTTTTCTAAAATCAAGAAAGACTAATCTTCAATGTGAAATTGAAGATATTTATGCTTAAAATTTGATGTGCAACAAGAAAGAGAGTTGTAGTGCCATGAATCTACTTTATAAACTACTATTTTTCTAAAAGATGGGGTTTAATGAGTTCAAATTAGGTATTTTAATGAGTTCAAATTAGGTATTAACAAAAGTGGTCCTATTTTTATAAAAGAAAAAAAACATAACGTAGAATTTAGAATTAACCCCTTAAAATGTTCACTTTTTATAGTAATTCAAAAATTGCTTTAGTAAAAAATTAGCTAACACCATGTATATCATGCCTGGTTTTTTCTATTTTTAATGAATGTGTGAATTTTTACTAATTTTCAATGTGGACACATCTTAAAAAATAAAATATTGAGCATGCTTTGTCCTAAAGATTTTTGAAACTAATTGAAAATAATTTTTATGGCAATGTGTAGACTAGAATCTAATTTCCAAAAATGTAATTTGTTTCAAATTTCGATGATCAAATAAAAAAATGATACCAAAAATCCCAAAAAAAATCAGAGTGGAATTTTTGGAAGGAAAGTTGGCAATTAAGGAAACGATACATGGATGAACAAACTTAGAATCTCAAAATTCAAGGAAAATGTACTTAGAGGGGAATATCGGACTTGTTAGTCAAGACATGATAGGTATGGTAGGCATGATGGAATGAGAGACTTTGAAACCTCAAAAAATTGTAAAGTGGAATTTTGGGAAGGAAATTTGACAATTGAGGAAAGGATGCATGGATGACCAAACCCATAATCTTGAATTTTAAGTAAAATGAGATAACAGGGAAAATTATAATTGTCAAAGAAGACATGCCAAATATGATAGGTTCAATAGGCATGATGATATAAGAAACTTTAAAATCCTAAAATTTTGTAGTCACCCAAAGAAAAACCAAAATATAAGACATTATCCACAAAAGTACCCTATAACAAAATTTACTAGGAATATTTCATAAAAATTCTTTAAATGAAGACTTTTATACAATTACTCAACATAGGATACCCAAGTAAAGACGTCATAGATTGGTTATTAAAAAGGGGTAGAAAGATTTGAATACATAAATTATGGAGCACAAAAAAACACAAATTAGACACATAAATTGAGGTGCCAACACACTCCTAACATCTAGTTGGCTAAGTCCCCAAGCTCCTTGTGGTTGTGTCTATTCTGGCTCCAAAACAGACCTTTCGTACAACATGTTAGAGATAAGTTAGTCAATCACGGTCATTAATTGGAAAATTGACAGTGTAAAATGCACGACTAACACACGTGTTAGTCAATTGGTACTGTCGTTTTGGGGCCAAAATAGACGCGTCCGCTCCTTGTATTGTAGCAGTAGAGAGTTAAGATGCATAACTACATCGTGCTATCATTTGTAGGCATATATGCATGAGGAAAATGATAAATTCCAAGTTGCAGATAAAGTGTAGAATGGATGTAAATGAGGGAATAAATTGTATAGTTTGGGTTTTTAGGGAATGTGAATAGTTGAGAATGAAATGTGTAGTGTGGACACAAAGAGAATAGAGAAATGTAAAGAAAGAAGTGGCAAATTTAGATGAGTAGAATATAGAATAGAGGTTAATGCATGAAAGGAGAATATGTGCGAAGGAGATGAAGAGATTTTAGAGGCACAAAAGAAAAACAAGATTTTCCCATCATTGTAAGCAAGCCGAAATGAAAGATACGGGTGTGGGATTTCAAAGACAGATAGCAAATTTAAAATTATTTTAGTGTATGTGCAATAGAGAGAGGAGAAGAGATGTCTGGGATTTAGAAGCTTAACATTTGGAATCTATTAGTTTGATTTGTATTGATATTTGTGAGGTGAAATTTTTGAATTGTAAATCAATTTTATTGTGGAATCAATAAAATAATTTGAGTTGCTTGTAAGTTATTTGTCAAATGTTTAAAATTGGTTTTGGGTTGCAAAAATTGGTTGTCCTTAATTGGGTCCCCAATTTTTGAATTGCATCACAACATAAGAAAACATGTATGACTCACCCTCCATACACATCCCTATCACAAATTTTGTGTGGAAATGTAACCTGCTTAATTTTGTGGCTACCTCTATACAAGGCTAATGCATATCTTTAAATACAACTATGTTAAGACACAAGGGCCCCACATGAGCTCTCTCTCTCTCTCTCTCTCTCTCTCTCTCTCTCTCTCTCTCTCTCTCTCTCTCTCTCTCTCTCTCTCATTTTTCTATACAGCTATTGGCTAATCTAATGGGGAAGAACCTTCATATCTTTTCAACTAGAAAGAAACCATTGAAAATATTTGCAATAATAAGGGGAATCTCCTCCACCATCACAATTCACACATCCATATCAAATGAAAATATGGTGTAAAGGAGGTTATTCTTCTTGAACAATCACTCTAATGATTGTGCTACATCTTGAATCTACTAATAATTTGTATGACTATGGATCAAAATATATATAATTCTCTTGACATTATTTAAGGTCATTGTAGTCTCTCCTATGCAGAAGTGAAAAGTGACGGTCTCACTCATCCATCTATCTAACAAGGCTACAACATTAATCTATGCACTCTCATATTGTGAATTTGTACTACATGCCATTATATGCATCACTTGAGCACCCCCCAATATGCCTTGCCAAACTATGAATATAGCTATAGTAACCATGGCCAACTCTCCCCAATGATATATGGTTGTAACCTCTCTACATCTAGCCAACATTTGTGGTAGTTCTCAAAACTAGTTTAAATTCTTTCTCTGGTGTATATTTTTTACTATAGGTGTGTAATCTCATAGATTGCACCCCATGCAATTCAATATTACATAGTGCCTTCGCTTTAGCCAAATCAGAGATGATGATTAGACCCTCACTTCACCTTCTTGCTCAACTCTCTTTGCCATCTATCTTGCCTAACCTCCCGACCATTTGGACTAATTTATTCATGGCCATTGGGACATTACACCTACTAATTCTAGTAGTGTAATGCCTCCTTTGATGTCCACCAACATCATTATACTTCCAGGTCCCCTCTAACTTGCCTTTCTTGCTTCATTTTTCTCTCTTTGGTTCTCTCTTTGCATTCTCTTGGATTTTATAGCTTGTTCTTTACATCTTGCATAGTTCTTCTACTCATTGGTTACATTATTGCCATTGTTGAAGCTTTGTCAACTAGATACATTCATGTTTTCCCTCACCCCAACAAGATCCGTGTTTTTGGTTTTAAAGGAGATGTTCTTTCTCTCTTTCTTATTGTATTGTTTATTTGATCATCTTTGATATAACATATCATTGGTTGCATTTGCTTTGTTGCAGTTATGTTATCATTTATCAAATCTATCTATCTAGTTGTCCATAGAGGTGGAAACACCAAAACAGGGGTTTGACTAGGACAAACCTCTTATCACAGCCACCCAACATTTCATCCTTAGTTATTTGTGTGCAAGTTCAATGAGGAAAGACGTAACATTCATTGAAGACTTTATTAGTTGGACCGTCTATAAGTGTTTGTCTTATCCCTTGTCATTTCATCAATCTCTTGCATTCTATTTGTTTTTGTTTATTATTCTCATTGTGTTTGTATCAGAGTAAAACATTTTGGCTATTATATACCATCTAGTATGGATTCTTGTACCTTGTCTAAACAGAATTCTTGTGCACTGTATTGTCATCCTAGACCCACAAGTACATCTTGGACAGAGAGTGTATCAAGTTCCCCAGATGGACTTGATATCCTATACTCTCATTCTCTATAATTACAATATATTTATCCATTAGCACTACATAGTTTTACACTCTCTTTTCATCCTAGTGAATAAACTTAGAGGTCAAAGAACCCCAAAGGTTTTCTTGAAGTGGAGAGAGGGCAATTGAATCCTCAAGTGGTTTGACCACCCTTCATAGTGGTTCATTTTTTCTCCTCTACCTTTTAGTGAACTCACCTCTTGATTTGAAATTTGTTAAAAAAAATTTGAAAAAAGTTTCCACAAGCTTAAATAGTCAGTGCTTTTGTCTATTTTATTTTTCACTCATTCTTGAGGTTGTCAGAGTGTTATGAAGCTCATCTATGAGCTTTACAACCCAATATACTTTGTGGATTATAGTGAGGAGGACTTCCAAACCTATCATTCCCCCTAATTGATATGGTCCTACAAGACCTGATCCAATCTTCCTGACGATGGTCAATCCTAATGATCCTTTTGCTCCTTAATCTTTTCCTTCAAGTTTAGGTTTGGGAGGTTCTGCTACATCTAGTTCTCATCCCCTCTCAAAATAATTCTTTGGCAAATACCCCTCTGAGTTCTCCTCCTATTGTGGATCATGAGTCTATTCTAATGGTTCCATTTGATCAAATTCAATCCCTTGAGGAGAACCAAAGGCATTTCAAAGATTTCTTGAATCGAGAGAATATTTTCACTCAAGTCATTTCTATCATTAGTAATATGAGAGAGATGCTCATCTCAAATCATAAGGGCCTATAGGTTCTTAGGGAATTATCTAAGATTGTAGGGTCTCATGTGTCTCCTATTGTACCAAAGCCTAAGGATACTCAGTCCAACATCATTAATCTAATTGGTGTTTATATGCTTGGGGTGTTGGTTCAAATCGTGGATACAAATCCTATGTGTGACCCTTATTTGGAATACCACCCAATGAGCATTCATGTCTCTTAGACTCCCTTGGGGTATATAGATCCAACTCCTAGCTTTGTTATTGCCAATTCCATTGTTCATGCTACTTCTATTGGTGATGGCCCTAGTGTCAGTGTTGGAGTTGGTATTAGTGTTCATGCTACTATCACTATTGGTATGCACAATCTTCCTCCTCCCCTTTTGACTATCAATATCATCCTAATTAATACCATATTGTAGAACATGGGACATCTTCAGCAACAACTTGCGAATCTCACAAATGTTGCTAATTAGCCCTCTCTTCCACCATATTATCATCGTAGCACACTTATAGTACATATTATTAATTCTAACCTTCCCCAAGGGGTCAAGGCTCTAAAATTTGATCAATATAATGGTGACACAGATCCTCACTTGCATAATGATTATTTTCCTACTCTCTACAGAAATTTTCACAATCAAGATTATGTTTTGCTTAAACTATTATCTCGGTCTCTCAAATGGACTATGCTAGAATGGTACAAGTTTTTACCAGATTATTCAATTCAAAAAATTTATCAATTGATGGTTACATTTCTCAAATGGTTAGAGGCTAACATTGGCAGTAAGGTCACCATCGTTAATCTTGTTCATTGTAAACAATAACCGAATGAAAAGTTAACTATTTCCATACCAAGGTATCAATCTATATATACCAAGATCCCTTATGCTTTGTCAGATGGTGACCTTTAGATAATGTTTATTGGTAGTATATAGCTAGCACTAAGGGAAAATATCTCTTTGAACAAATATCCAAATTTATCTAATATTTGAACTTCTCTCACTAATTATCAACATACATTGGCCCAATTTGAAAATCCTAATTTGAATTCTCATGTTAGTAACTTCAGAGGTGCATATTACTCATGTTGGAAATTTGGAGGAATTGATTATGTGTTGCATTGATGTTGGTCATTGATGTCAACACTAGTTGTTTTGTTGTCTATCGAATTTCGGTAGAGTGGTTGGTCTTTGATGTTGATCTGGAGATTTGTCTCTGCTTTGGTCCGACTGTTGGAATTGGTTTGGATTGGTTACTCATTTGTTCTTGATGTGTATCACAATCAATTGGTTTGGGATTTGGTGATCCAGATGCTATCATATGTTCTAGTAAGCCTTTTGGTTACTAGTAAGGGTTTTACTGGCAACGCTTTGATGAAGATATTTTGATGAATCTGATAAGTGGTATTGGTGTGGCTTCTAGAAGGTTATCAGGATGATGATGGTTATTATGTTTGTGTTCCTGTTGTTCGTGGTGTTTCATTTGGATTATGGAGACCTATTTTGGGTCTGGTGGTTATTCTGTTAGGTTATGGACCGGTTTATGTAACGTGTTGGTTGATGCTCCTGATGCGTCACCGGTTGAATTTATTGTTTGGTTTATGTTGTTTCGGTCTTAGGCCGACTTGGTTTATCATTAGTTTGTGAGATTATGTAATATATCTATTGTATTATCTTTTAGGTGGCTGACCTAATTGTTTAGGTCCTAGGTTGGTATAAATATGATGTAAGATCTCTCTCTAGATCATGGAGTAGGTCAAGGTTATGGGATTAACTATGTGTGAATAAAGTTGTAATCATATGCAGAGGTTTTGGTCAATCATAGGTGATTTAATTGGGTTTGTAAAAGAGGTTTAAGACCTCTGGTATTGAGCTTAACTAGAACTATACTCAGGCATAGGAGATGCTACTCTTGCAGTCCATTCATCTTTCCAAATTGTAGTCTAGATTTATTTTGTAGTTAGTGAGGCTCCTTTTTGTGATGAGAAGTGTGCTCTAGGTTGTTTGCCTTATTGCATGTGTAGGCTCCTCTTATTGTAATCACATACTTGATGCATAAGTATTATCTATCTGTGGGTAGGCTTCCCACTGTGGGTTTTCTCTTTACCGATTTTTCCACATACAAATCATGGTGTTATGTGTATGGATGGTTGGTAATTGTTTTGTGATTTATGTTTATGCTTAATTGATATATCTTCTATTCAGTTATTTGGTTTATGCATTCTAGTAAAATATTTGTATGCTTAAAGTTGGATAATCTGTTGACAACTGATTCACCCCCCCTCTTAGTTGTCCACTGGTTATCCTAACAATTGGTATTAGATCTTGGTCCTCCCTATAGAAGCTTAACCACTTGAGGAAGATCTTATGGCAACTAATAATTCAACTGCATCTATTTTTTAGAGAGAAACACCTAAGCTTGATTCGACAAATTACAAGGTATGGAAGATTCAGATGGAAACTCATTTGAGATGTATTGGGAAAGAGATTTGGGAGGTCATGGAGAAAGTCTATACTCTTCATAATTCGGCATCTGGCAATCCTCCTTTGGCAACCTTTGATAAGGATATTGAGAATTATTGTAGAGCTAGAGAAGCACTCTTAAGTGCACTTTCTGATCATAAAATTATGGGATTAACTGACCAATCATCTACGAAGGCTATATGGAATAAGTTGGATGCTTTGAATTAAGGTGACCCTACTATTAAAATTGCTAAACTTGATGGTTATCGGGTGAGATATGAGAATTTGAAGATGGAAGAAGATGAAAGGATTACTGCTTTTATGGAAAGAGTTAATTAAATTGTTATGGGAATTCAATATTGTGGTGGATCTCTAAGAAGATGAGATTGTTTCTAAAGTATTGAGAGATTTGCCACCGGCTTACAAGATGAAGGTTACTAAAATTAATGAGTTGAGAACAATGGCTAACACTTCTATTATTAGGGATACTTTGGTTGGATAATTATCTGATTTTGAGCTTGAAGAATTTGGTCCTCAAGGAGCTGCAAAGACTGAATCTACTTTTCACACATCTGCATCATCAACCAACAAGAGTGATTGGAAAGATTTATATGTGAAGGAACTAGAGGAAATGAAGAAAGAAGATGATGAGTTTGAGCAACTTGAAGCCCTATTTTCTATAAGAGTACCTAAAGGTCCGACAGGAAGTAAGTATGAAGGAAAATCACCTTTCAAATGTTTTGCATGTAATAAGTTAGGTCATTTTGCATAATTCAAGATTTGAAGAGAAATCTAGAGGATCTTTTAGGCACGATTATCAGAACAAGCATAAGTACAGGAGAAACAAAGACAAATCATGTTACTATGCGGATGAGGAAGGTGTGACCGATTCTGATGATGAACCGCCACAAGATTCAGCTAGTGGATTCAGTAGTAGAAAGAAATGGGTATTTTTGGCTATCAAGGAAGATGCTTTGGCACCTATTATTAAAAATGAGGAAAAAGCCCTTGCTGCTAAAATTAAAGACAAGGATGAATGGGTGATAGATAGTGGATGTTCACATCATATGACTAGAGATAAAAGGAAGTTTTTATCTTTGCAAGAATTTTATGGTTGACTGGTTAGATTTGGAGAAGACAAAGAGTGTATGATCAAAGGAAGAGGAACTATATCATTGGATGGTAATCATAACACTAATAATGTTTATTACATTGAAGGTTTAAGGCATAATATTTTGAGTGTAGGACACTTGGTGGATAAGGGATTTCAATCACAGTTCAAGGATGGAAAATGCAAAATCATTAACAGACTAGATTGGAGATTGCAATCGGTACACAGACTAAAGGTAACATCTTTCATTTGAACTCCGGTGAGAAGACATGTTTGATTGTACAAGTTGATGAGAGTTGGTTATGGCATAAGAGGTTGTGTCATGTGAATTTTGATTGCATTGTAAAGATCAGTTCAACTAAGGGTGTTAGATATATACCTAAGATTGTGAAGCCCTATAATCCGGTATGTAAGGAATGTCAAATGGGAAAGAAAGTCGGAACTTATTTTAAGAGTATACAAGACAAATCTAATAATGTTCTTGATCTTATTCATACTAGTTTGTGTGGTCCTGCTAGAATGAAGAGTTTTCAGGGTGATAGATATTTCATGCTAATCATTGATGACTATTGTAGAATGATGTGGGTTACTTTTCTAAGGGAGAAATTTGAAGCTTTTGAAAATTTTAAGATCTTTAAAGCTAAAGTTGAGATAGAGAAAGGGTTGAAGATTAAATGCTTAAGGTCATATCAGGGTGGTAAATTCACACCCAATGAATTTAATAGTTATTGTGAGAAGCATGGGATAAGGAGACAGTTGCCCGCTCCATGGACACCTCAGCAGAATGGTGTTGTGTAAAGAAAGAACATAACTATCTTGGTTGTGGCTAGAACTATGATGATGGAAGCTAATTTACCTCATATCTATTGAAGAGAAGCTGTGAGCATGGTGGTTTACACATTTAATAGAGTTCGTATCAAAGGAGATACTGGTAAGACACCTTATGAGTTATGATTTGGTCATACACCTACAATTAAGTATTTTAGAAACTTTGGTAGTAAATGATATATCAAAAGAGATGATTCCATTGGAAAGTTTGATCCTAGATGTGATGAAGGGATATTTCTTGGTTATTCTAATGAAAGAAAGCATATAGATGTTATAAGAAAAGATTGTAGAGAATTATGGAGAGTGCTAATGTCAAGGTGGATGAGTTGTACAAAGGTCAAATCAGAACTTATGAGAGAGAACCGGAAGTGGAGATGATCATAACTAAACTGGTAGCACCTGTACCAAAACAAAATGGTGAACCAGTTACCCTGGCAGTATCAAAAAATTTAACAGTAACTGAAGATCAGAGCAGAGGAACAGAAAGTCAGAAGACTCCTAGGTATGTAAGGTTAAATCATTGAGAAGATCATATCATTGGAGACAAGAACAAAGGGGTAATGACAAGAAGAAGGTTGGAAACTAATGAGGTATGTTTAATTTCTCAAGTTGAACCGACATCAGTTATTGAAGCTTGTAAAGATGAATGTTGGATGAAAGCTATGGAAGAGGAATTAGATCATATTGAGAAGAACAACACATGGACTTTATTTCCCCAGCCTAAAAATAAGAATGTTTGGAACTAAATGGGTTTTTAGGGATAAATTGAATGAGGATGGACAAGTTGTGAGGAATAAGGCTAGATTGGTATGTAAAGGATATTCTCAGAAGGAAGGAATTGATTATGATGAGACTTTTGCTTTGGTAGCTAGGATTGAAGTTGTGAGACTATTTCTTGCTTATGTTACCCATAAGAAATACAAGGTTTATCAGATGGATGTTAATTGTGTATTTTTTAATGGATATCTTGAAGAGAAATTTTACACTAAGCAACCTGATGGATTTTCACTTTCAGATGACAAAAACATGGTTTGCAGGTTAGGGAAATCTTTACATGGATTGAAACAAGCCCCTAGAGCTTGGTATGCTAGATTGGACAAATATCTTTTGAAGCTTGGTTTCACTAAAGGTAATGTTGACATTAACTTATATTATAAAATTATTGATAATGAAATATTGATTGTTGAAGTGTTTGTTGGTGATATCATATTTGGAGGTGAGGATAAGTTATGTATGGAATTCTCTAAAAATATGAAGAACGAATTTGAGATGTCTATGATTGGGGAGATGAAATTTTTCTTAGGTTTTCAGATTACTCAGAATGATAAAGGTATTTTCATTTATCAAATTAAATGTGCTAGAAAGTTGTTGAAGAAATTTGGTATGGAAAATTCCAAACCGATTGGTACCCCTATGGTTACAAGTGAAAAATTGACAAAGAATGATGCATCAGCTCCTATAAATCCTACAAGGTATAAATATATGATTGGATGTTTGTTATATTTGACTCAAACTAGACCGGATATAATGAATGTAGTTTGTATTGTATCAAGATATTAGAGTGATCCTAGAGAGAATCGTGAGAGTGTGGTGAAAAGGATTTTAAGGTATTTGCAAGGAACAATTGAGTATGGTTTGTGGTATCCTAAAAATGATGACTTTACACTATGTGCATATACAAATGCAGAGTGGGCTGGAGATGTTGATGACTGGAAGAGCACATCCGATGGAGCTTTCTTTCTCAGAAAGAAACTTGTTTTATGGATCAGCAAGAAACAATCATGTACTTCTTTATCTACTGTTGAAGATGAGTATGTTGTTGCTGCTACTAACTGTACACAATTTCTATGGATGAAGCAAATGTTGAATGATATAAGGGTAGATTGCAATGAATAGGTAGTTATTCACTGTGATAACTCTGTTGCTATTGACATATCAAAGAATCTGGTATTTCATTCTAAGACTAAGCATATTTCTATCAAGTATAGTTTTCTAAAGGAGAAGGTGGAAGCAAATGAAATCAGACTAGTTTATGTGAACACTAAAGAACAGATTGCAGATATCTTCACTAAACCTTTGCCTAAGGAATCATTTGAGTACTTCAAAGACAAATAATGATTTTTTGCCCCTCCGGTAGAGACTTGAGTGATGTTTATTGGCATCAGTCCAACATGCATTAGCAAAACTATCATTCATTCCGGTTTGATGTGGTGATGCTACTACTCAAGGGGAGTGGTCACCTGTGTGGTTCATAGGTTTTATGACTTTTCTTTGATGTTTATGTCAGATTTATGGCATTGATGTCAAAGGGGGAGAGATATTTATGTGAAAAATAGAGCTTAACAAGGATATCATTCACAGGGGGAGTTTAGTCTGTTGGTTTAGAACTTCATTATCATATCATTTTGGGGAGATTGTTGGATGTCTTCCATTGGGGGAGACTTGTTTGGCATTTCTTGGCACTTGGATGTTTTTCACATCTAGTGTTGCCATCAATTCCAAAGGGGGGGATTGTTGGTAATTTGGAGGAATTTATTATGTGTTGCATTGATGTTTGGCATTGATGTCAACACTAGTTGTTTTGTTGTCTACCGGCTTCCGGTAGAGTGGTTGGTCTTTGATGTTGGTTTGGAGATTTGTCTTTGGTTTTGGTCTGGCTGTTGGAATTGGTTTGGATTGGTTATCATGTGTTTCTGATGTGTATCACATTTAGTTGGTTCAATATTTGGTGATCTAGATGCTATCATATGTTCTAGTAATCCTTTTGGTTACCGGTGAGGGTTTTACTAGCAGTGCTTTGATGAAGATCTTTTGATGAATCCAATAAGTAGTGTTGGTGCGGCTTTTAGAAGGTTATCAGGATGTTGATGGTTATCATGTTCATGTTCCAGTTGTTTGTGGTGTTTCATTTGGATTATGTTGACCTATTTTGGGTCCGATGGTTATTCTGTTAGGTTATAGACTAGTTTATGTAACGTGTTGGTTGATGCTCTCGATGTGTCACCGGTTGGATTTATTGTTTGGTTTATGTTGTTTCGGTCTTATGATGAATTGGTTTTTCATTGGTTTGTGGGATTATGTAATTAATATATTGTATTATCTTTTAGGTGGTCGACCTAATTGTTTAGGTCCTCGGTTGGTATAAATATGATGTAAGATCTCTTTGTAGATCGTGGAGTAGGTCAAGGTTGTGGGATTATCTGTGTGCAAATAAAGTTGTAATCATATGAAGAGGTTTTGGTTGATCATAGGTGATCGAATTGGATTTGTAAAATAGGTTTAATACCTCTAGTATTGAGCTTAACCAGAACTATACTCGGGCAGAGGAGATGATATTCTTGCAGTTCATTCATCTTTCTGGATTGTAGTCTGGATTTATTTTGTAGTTAGTGAGGCTCCTTTTTGTGATGAGAAATGCACTTTAGGTTGTTGGCCTTTCTGCATGTGCAGATCCCTCTTATTGTAATCACATACTTGATGCAGAAGTATTACCTGACTGTGGGTAGGCTTCCCACTGTGGTTTTTCCCTTTACCAGGTTTTCCACATACAAATCATGGTGTTATGTGTATGGATGGTTGGTAATTATTCTATGATTTATGTTTATGCTTAATTATTATATCTTCTATTCCAGTATTTAGTTTCTGCATTCCAATAAAAGATTTGTGTGCTTAAAGTTGTATAATATGTTGACAACTGATTCACCCCCTCCCCCTCAGTTGTCCACCGGTTATCCTAACAACTCAGGTGGGTCCCAAAAGGATAAATTTGCAGGTAATGTGATAACAATTCCTTTAGCAATAAAGATGCACTAAATCCTCAACGTAATTGATTATTCACTAAATTATATGATTCTTACTTGAGTGTGTTACAAAACTTGTTAAAACATAACTCGATGACCCTCACTAAGATAAGACCTCTTCTAGATAACAGGTCATACCCTTGTTGGTATTATGGTTCTAATTTTTGCTATTATCAATGTATACCTAGTCATGATATTGAACATTTTATGCATATGAGACACATTGTCCAAGATCATATAGATAATGGTACCATTTGGGTTGGAGATAAGAAGCTGAAATCTAATGTGTTTTTGGATGAAACAAACAATGAGTTTCAAATCTGTATCAATCCACTCACTTTGTATTCATAAATTTTTATCTCTACAACTTCTTCTCCTCCATCAAGTGATTGGAACCTTATGTAAATGTGGTCACCATCACTCTTATTTCTCCCCCAAGTCAGAGGAATAAAAGTGTTGATATGTCACTCACACCTCTTGACTTTTCAAACAGTTGAGAGCCTTCTCATCTTTACATCCCTACCAAAATCAATGGTATCATTGTCATAGGTATTATGGTTTATCAATCATGAAATTTTGATATGATTAAAGAGGAGGTCCTCTTCATCAATAAACTTCATAGGAAAAAATATAACAAGTATTGAGCAACTATTCGTACATAGGACAGTACCTTGACAATCACATGGGACCCAAGGCACTATCTATCACATTTGTTGTCATCCCTTAGTTTGACCTATTCCATGTAAAGATATGTATTCCTTGGTTGGTTTTTATGGATGTAGTCCCTTTAGTGGTGCATAAATGTCTTGAGTTTCATCATGAGTGTGTTGTGCATAAAACCCAAGATACCAAATATTAGTCACTCATGTCCCATGAGGGCTTCTCTCTTGATCATTTTTGGCCTTCTTTTGTTGGACCCATGCTTCCCCATTGCAATCTTTTATATAAGGAATATTACAAGTATAAGACTAGGGAACTAGAACCTAAATCAATCCAGCCTACAATGTTTTTAGCTCCCCCTATATCTGCTTTACTCCTCCATATTTCTCTACTTTTACATTGTGGTTTTCTTTGTCTTCTACTCCCTCTTTGTCCAGAGTTAAGGACAATCCCATTCCTCAAAATAGACCTCCTCATCTATGTAGTACCATGATGCCTCTAGGAGTGTCTTCTACTTTAGTAACTACACCTAGCATGAACAAAGAAAAGGCACCCACATTGCTGAAGTATAATGCCCGCCATCCCTTTGAGCTTCCCATCCTCATATACATCCCTCATCATACTTTTTATTGAAAGGGTAGGTGTTGACCACATACTCTCCCCTCTCTTTTGGCACATGTATCCCAACCTCCAAGAACTCCTCTTGTTCTTTCAACTTCTCAAGAAAATGGAGGATAGGTGTATGTAATTGAGTCTACAATAGCTCCTCCTAACCCATTGGTTTGACTTTATTCTCTATTGATAAAAACATCTACAACCTCACTTGTCAAGAGAGATAAATTACTAAGTCTTCTTGAGCTTCTCTTCCTAGTCCCCATCTACGTCAAAAATAGGTTGTGCATGAGCATAAGCATCATCAAAAAATGATGGCTAAGGAATGTTATGCTACTTTGAAGGTTGAGGGTGAGTCTTATGTGTCCTCTTATGCTCCCTCTGCATCCATTCTTGCTCCATATTATGTTTCTCCTACCAACTTTGTATCTTTTTCCACTCCATACTCCACTCTACTTCCTACCACTTCAAGAAATATTGATGATCCATGCCCTAAACTGGTACATGTGTTCATTTTTCCCTTCTTGGAGCCACCACTTACCACCTCTCTACCTAATATCCCTTCATTTTCCTAGCTTATCAACATGTTGCATACATAGGTAGTGTATAGTGCAAAATTGTCTATCTCTCCTACTTCATCTCCACATCTTCATTGCATCTCTCCTGGGGTCCTCAAACCTACCATGGTCGATTTCAAGCCCTCACCTCAACCACCCAAGCGTAAGTTTGAGCAAGGCCTTGTTCTTGAGTTTTTCCATCAAATTTCAATTCCTACAACTTTTTTGTTTTCATATGTGCTTGTTGTTGAGAAGGCTTCATCTTCTCCAGAGTTTGTCACCACCCCTCTTCTAGAGGTCGGTGATGTGGCTCCTAGCTTGCAACCTCTAGCTAAGTGACCTACCACTTCTCTAAAGAGGTGTATGTTTGACTCTCTAGAGGAGATCCCGATGGTGTCAACTATCTTCACATGATCATTTACTTTTTCCTCACATCAGCTATTGGATAAGAATGTCAAGGTAGCCTCATCCTTGAGTCTTAGTGTTGGTGAGATGCCTAGTGCTACTTTGGTGATTGTCCCTCTTTAGGCTCATTCTCCCTCCCCTTACGGTCAAGATTGGGAGGATTATAATCTAATGGTGGGTGATTTCTAGAGAAGTGCTTATCTTATCTTTATATTAGAGTGTGTTTGTTTTGTGATTCCCCATTATTTTATTTATATGTTGTAATTTTCTAAGGGACCCAAGTTACTTCATAGGTACTTGGATATAGAGGATAATATTTGTTGTACACTTCCTCTATTTATCTCATCCTTCTTCTTTTTGTTGTCTCTTGAATTTTGACATTTGGGGACAATGCTAAGAGTTGGGTATAGTTAGGCCTTCTTCTCTGTTGACCCAAATTTTGGATATCAAGTAGAGAGTTGATAAGTAGTGGCTCCAAAGAGGGAACAATGAAAATTGTTACAGGTGTTCATTGTTCCCTCCTTGGAGCCATCACTTATCACTTAGATCTAGAAACTTTGGGACCATGATGAGTAATTCATATGCAGCTATATATGTGATCTAATTTCACTACTATGAATTTTACTAATATCGAAAAATTAGATCCCCCTATCTCTTTATGTATTTTTTTGTTGATTTTGTGGGTGTCTTGTGCTATTTATTACAAGGTAGCTTTCCATGGAAACATCTCACTATGTTGACATGACACAACATCTCTTCTCCTTAGAATGACTTGTGTTCCTTTCTGTGTAACGCATCTCATTCTAAGGAGGAGATATCATATTTGCATTCGTATCATGTTCATCCCAAATCATTTAGCACATATTTCTTTTCAAAATATGCCTACATTGATCTATCTCATTTATTGCCTTCTATGGGGGGCCAAACCACTATGTTTTATCTAAGTTATTATTTGTATCTCTTTATATCTTTTATGTAGTTTTCCTACAATGTAGTTTGTAGCAGTCACATACTGACTAATCATATGGCTATCTAGCATAACACAAATCGCTACCCATATTTATGTCATCTCAAAGATCTTTTATCTTAATGATCATTATCTTGTAATTTGTGTCTTGAAGATCATAAATCATTTTTATATCCAATTTTTGTCTTTTCATTTAACATTTTTCTCTACTAGCAAAAATGTTTGTCATGACACAACCCAATGCTATCCACGATGGTTTGACTCAAATCTCTTTCCTTTTGTGTCTCGGTATAATTCTCTTAACTCTTTTTCTCTCTACTTTAGCTTATATCTCCTTTCATTATGCACAATAAATTGGGGCCAAAATGTAACATCATAAATTGCACCCCATGCACAGTCCACGTTGCATAGTGCCTTTTCTTTATCTAAATCAAAGACGATGATTGGACCCCCACTTAAGCTACTTTCTCACTTTTCTTTGCCATTTGTATTCCCTAACCTACTGACCATTTGAACTGATTTATTCATGGACAGTTGTGCACCATGGAGATGTTCATGCACCATGCATTCATCCTTTAAATATTCACACCAAATGTGACTATTGGCATATAAAACTTGCTAATTATGGTACTGTAATGCCTTTTTTGATGCACACTGACATCAAGATGCTTCCTAGTCCCCTTTAACTTTCCTCTCTTGCTTCATTTTTCTATCTCTAGTTCTCTTTTCACATTCTCTTGCATTTTATAGCTTGTTGGTTACATTATTGCCATCATTGAAGCTTTGTCAATTAGAGAGATTCATGCTTTCCCTCACCCCAACAAGCTCCAAATTTTTGGTGTTAAAGGGTAGGTTCTTTCTCTCTTTCTTATTGTATTGTTTATTTGATCATCTCTGAAATAGCATATTTTTAGTTTCATTTCATTTATCATTTATCAAATCTATCCATTTGGTTGCCTGTGGAGGTGGAAACACCACAATGAGGGTTTGACAATGGAAACCCTCTTATCATAGCCACCCAAAAAAATTTCCCTTTGTCTATTGTGTGTATGTTTAGTGAGGAAAAACATAACATTTGTTGGAAGCTTTCTTAGTTGGACCATCTATAAGTGTTTGTCTTAATTCTTGTCATTTTGTCAATCTCTTGTATTGTGTTCACTTCTAGTTTATTGTTCTCATTGTCTGTAGTAGAGTAGAAGGTTTTTTTTGTTTTTTTTCTCTAGTATGGATTCTTGTACCTCATACATACAATATTCTTGTGTGTAATTCTATCATCCTATACCCGCATGTACATCCTAAACAAAGGGCGTTGATAGCTTGTACTTTCATTATTGATAATTAGAATATCTTTATCTATTGATACTACATAGTTTTACACTCTATTTTCATCCTAGTGAGAAAAAATTGAGGTTAGAGAACCCCAAAAAAATTCGTAGAGTGGAGAGATGGTTATTGAGTCCTCAAGGGGTTTGACCACCCTTCGCAGTCGTTCAATTTTTCTTCTCTACAAGTTGAACAAGTCAAAGTAATGATATCTGGAATCCTCATTACTAGTGGATGGATTGAATCATGCACATATTTCCTCATGCATGCATATTTGAAATTGAAAAAATGCATATGCATTCTAAACTATCACATGTGATGACCGAATTCACATGTCACATTACAAATGCATGCATTGAAAGACAATAGTGCAAATGACTCACAACCACACACACACTCAATTATGCACATAACTTAGGAGTCACACATGTGTTCCTCCCATTATCTATGCCATTTTTGTGGATGCATCAAAATAATTGTTGCATGTGATGTACTAATTATCACGTGTCACTATTCTATGTGCATGTTGAATTAGATGTTTTAATGATTGTCATGTGTGCTTTCTTTTTCACCCCCTAGTTAATGACCCTATATGTGTACATGAGGTAGTTTTGTGAGACATGCTAGTGCTCCCACTTGCTCTAATTACCTATATTATTTCACTTGTTCCAACTAATTATGATCGACTAACACGTGTTCCATTTCTCTCAACTTCTTATGATCTACACTCTTCTTTAGGGGATGAGGGTGAAAATGAAGTATTTTAACTACCCTTGCTCCTATTTTTAGGCCCCAAGCACTATTATTTCCTCCTAATCAATATTTCCACCTCCTTTCACTCCTTTTCATCTAATTTCTATATTTTTATCTTTTTTGGATATTTATCTTCTATTTCTATTGATTTCTCATCTTCTATCATTTTTTCTTCCCCATTTCTTCTATTGAGAGCACGATTCTACAATTTTGCCTATATTACCTCTCAAGAGAGAATCACCCATCTATCTTGTTTTCATCATTTTTTATTGAATGGTGCATATAACTCTCTTTTTTTCATCCAAAAAACTAGTGTTATAATTTATTTTTATTTGAAATGGTGTTGCTTCAGGAAAGTTGTAACATCATCTCAAAGAGGGACAAAATGAAAACACCTAAAATCATCTCTTAACAATTATGTTATCATCAATCTAATTCACATTAACACATCTAAATTAATTAATTAAATTATATATATTGATTTAATTATCTTAATTTAACTACCCATACATGACCTCATGTTGGGACTAGTTGTAAGGAAAATTGGAATGATCGGGTCTATGCCAAAATGTCATCATGGACATATTTGGTTGTTGGTTAATGCCAAACCAAAATTCCTTTTGGAATGGGATTTGGCTTTCCAATCCATCTATCCTAATCTAGAAAATATGAAAATATAGAAATTGGAGGATTTTCAATAACTCAAAATTTCCTTTGGAAGAGTTGATTTCACTATTAGATAGAAACATTTATGATTGGATGAATGCACATGCAAAAAGTTAGAGGAAACATTCTTTCACATGTAGGGATAATGCACTAATAAAATATTGGAGAGAGCTCACATTTCCAACAAACTTCCCATTCTTGACAAATTCAAAAGAAAGGATGATGGATTTGTGGCACACCCCACTGAGTGGGAGACTAAAATTAAACTTCAATGAGGCATCCAAAAGAAATCCTAGTAAAATGGCTACTAGATGCATAATAAGTGAGAAGGATAAAAAAATTATTTTGGTAATGTCAAAAATTTTATCAATCAGTATGAATAATGAAGAAAAGTTCAAATATTTAGTCGAAGGACTCTATTTATGCAAATAAAAAAATATTAAAACAATAGATATGAAAGGGATTCTCTGATATGCCTGGATACCATTAAGAAGAAATAAGTGTCAAACTAGTAACTACAATCATGGTTGATGATCATATTAGATTTGATGTAGGGTTGGACGACTTCTCAATCACCCTTGTATATAGAGAATAAAATAAGGATGCAATTTGTGTTTACGAATTGGGGTGTTTAGTAGGAATAATGTACACTGATCACAAACAAAAAAACTAATTGGTTCAGTCTAGATGGAATAATGGATGAGGATTAGGTAGAAAAATAACTATTTTCCAAGCCACATTCTCTCTTGTGTTTGCCAAAACATCACATCTTGTGGCTTTTGAGAAGAATTATTATAATAGGCTTGGCTTGCAAGTTTGAGACAATGACATTTGGTAATCCATGACACTGGGCTACAAGTTTTGGTATTCCCAATCTTTAATTGGGATCATTTATGTACTAGAAATAAACTAACTAAGAATTGCAAAATCCTCATTGTGATTCTCTAAGCCCCTCAATGGGATTATATATTTATGCAAATATTCTCACATGCCCTATAAGAAACTATGGACTCACTACCCTATTAAAAATGGTTGGGTGAAAGATCCTTAACATTGAATGATCCTCCCATGAGGAGGATGAAAAATAAAATTTTAGGAGATTATTCGGGACTAAGGTAGAAGGTTCCATGGAGGTTGAGATTAAAATCATTGGCTTAAGGAAGTGGTCTAATAGACACCTACGCAATGGAAGGGTCTATTAGATCTTTCTTACCAATTTGGTGTATCTCATGGGGAGAAATACGTGGGGAAGAGTATGTTGGCATTTTACACTTAGATGAGAATGGTAGATGTTGTCATTGATGGCAACATAGTGGCAACCAGGTTCAACCGGCAATAGACTTAACTTACTGGCATCGACAGATACTATAGGTTTATTCACACTGGCATCCAGTTTACATCGACAACAAACCATACCAGCATCCAAATCCGACTTAGCAATAATGTTTTTTATGTAATGTAAATTATAAATTGTATAGCCGACATGATGTATTATAAAGACTCGTATATGTATGAGATCTTGTAGGTCATTTTGTAAGAAGAATTTGTATGCGAAGTAGGTAATGAAATGTATGTATGATACCCTATAATTGTATATTTACTTTGATGTACTTATTTTGAGAGCGAATAAGAAGCAGAGCAAAGTGAAGCAAGGATTTTGGCAGAGGTATCAGAAAAAGCTTAAACCGATACTGAATCTAGCATTGCAGATGCTATTTTGAAGCAGTACATTGTTATTGGATTTAACCATCCAATTGTGTAGTCAATGGGACTCCATTTTTGTGTTGAGCAGTGAGCTCTAGGAAGTTGGCCTTCCTGGATGTGCAGGCCCCTATTGTACTGAGTAATATTTATTCATATTGGCCAGTGACTAAATATTGTGGGTCACAAATCCCATCAAAGTTTTTCCCTCACCGGGTTTCCTCGTCAAAAATATATGTGTTATGGTGTGCATTGATGTTGATTCTTTTGTTTCTCTTTACTACATTTTTTTTTGATTACCGGTATATTAATTTCAGTTATAAAGTTGCAAATAAGCTCAAATATTTCATCAACCAGTTAGACACTAATTCACCCCACCCACTCCCTCTCAGTGTCTTTGGGATTAACCAAATATCTAACAGAGTCTTGGTGCACAACTTGGTTCATCCCTTCCATAACGATGTTGTAAGAAAGTACATCCCAATTATAAATAAGAAGCCATCTTTGGGCACTATCTTTGATATTTTCAATGACAATACCATGCTAAAAAGGAAAGTCACAATAAATGTATTTGTGTTGTTCCAAGAAGGTTTGCAAAAGAATAATTTGGAGACATTATCTTTCTACATCAACAACTATAGGGATCTATTATCCCCACTCTAGATTGAGTTACTTTTAGAAGCTATTGAAGGCATGTTCTTTATAATGACTCATAAGTTTGAATGATAGAAGATGCACCTTTCTTGTTCGATTTAATACAAAGGGAATTGCCCCCTTAGCTATTCTTATTCATGTTTCTTTTATTATTTTAAGTTATCTCATTATATTAATTAAATAATTTTAATTGTTTAATTGATTCAATGAATCATTTTTCCAACTTTGATTAAATAAACTCAGGGTATTTATCAAGTTAGTCAATATAGTTTCTAAAATACAACCTTACATAAATAAATTCAAACTTTATTTATGCAAGCCCATCATTCACATTTAAAAAATAAATAAATAAATATAACTTATTTAATTTTATCTTTTTCCTCTTCCATCATTAGTATATTAAACTCAACTACATAATTTAATTAACTATATGCATGATTCAAACCATGACTAGTCTTATCCAATACACTAAAATGCACATGTATCCAAAAAAGGGATTTTTTCATGTATTTGTCACATCCATACCATTTCTTCAAAAATCATCTAAATCTCAATCATTCATTTTCCCAAGAAGTTCTATACCCTCCATTTTACACATGATATATCTTACACATGAAATCACATATTCACATATTATTCTCACATGCATATGATATCAATCACATGTCATAGCCCTAGGTGGTTTTCTCTTGGGAAGGGTTGTCATTAGCATTCTCAAATTCATCCATCACATGATTTTTATCATCATTCTCATCATTTATCGTCGAGTTATCCTTAGTATCAAAATCATAAATATTATCTAAATTTTTAGAACTAGTGATAGGGTATCCAACAAGCTTGTTGGACCTTATCAACTATGCACCAACCACATCAACAACATCTTCCTCCTTTTGTACCAATTGGTTGCCACCAATATCCACAACAACATCCACCTTATTCACTAGGAGATCATGTCGACCCCTCTCATCTTCCAAAGTTATTTTCTCCACATGGAACTATGTCGTGGAGGTTTTGGGTTTTTTTAGTTTTAGGAAACTTTGTCTTCCTAGACTGGCCTCTTTTGAATGATTCAAATGACAAGACTTGTTCTTAATATCATAAAGGCTTTTGGTAGTCGAGAAATGGGTAGCGCTAGGAGTTTTGGGGGTGTAATAACTACCATCGAGGCTACAAAATCTCTCAAAGAAAAGCAAGGAAGGGTCTTTAAAGGTCACTTTAATAGTAGAAAGGGAGGACTTGATAAAATATGGGTACAAAAGCTTCAATTTTCCTTTAGCAAATGAGGAAATTTTGCAAGAAAAGGCTATAGTAGTAGGAGCAGAAGAGAGGAGTCACTATATAGAGATTCTCAATAATAGTGGCAATGATTTACTTGAGAGGCTATAGGACCAAATAAAAATGGTAGAGCCAAAGGATAAGCCCCTGGTATAAAGGAAAAGGGGTTTTTTGGGGGGGTTCTTCGAGACAAATTTCAGAGCTTCCTTACTAGAACTTTCTAAAGAAGAAAGTAGATAGAAAGGGAAACTAGTCAACACATTGTCATAGAAATGATTGAGGGACAAATGATAGAAAAATAACATTTGAATCTTCCTTTGAGCTTAAAATGCTTCATTAGCATAAGGCATACCTTGTCCCTTGATTTTGGTAGCTTGGCCCTAATTAAACCTACCTAAAGTTCAACTCATTTCTCATTGTCTTTGAAGAACAAGGAGAGACTTTCCTTATTTACAACTTTGATGTGCTTTTTCTATTTGCAACCTTTTTATGGACATCCCCATAGCTTGAATAATAACTTCATCACAAATTTAAAAGTAAATCCCACCAACACATCAATGCCATAATGAATCAACATCCATAAAGATTGATCAAATTCTAACCAACACCCACAACTAGCTAGAAGGGAGTCAAAAATACACATACCCAACCCCAAATCAAAGTGTAGGGCACTAAGGCATATCAAAATGAATCGGGACCCCTAAAAAAAGGCATATAATTAACCATCACTATTAACAATTAGGATGATCCACTCTATAGAAAATAGGTTTCTCACATTTTATGGGAAGCAATCAAAACTTTTACAACACTTTAGAGTTGTTTAACTAATCTATGACCCTATTTCATTCTCTGTATATGGACAATCTCAAACTCATTTGGCCCCATAAGGAGTTTTCAAATGTCATTAATAATTTCCTCCATATCCCACCCAGAGTAGTTGCATCCTTAGACTACATCAATGATCTGCTTGGAATCACCCTATGAGAAGTTAATTGATCCCCATGGAGGGGGTGATTTTAATTTCCCACAGGAGAGTCATACCTTCAACCACATTGTTCATGTTTATACCCAATACATCGACATATCCAGCCACAACAACTCTAGAAGGGTAACATAGCATGTGACCACCACTAGCAAGGCCCATATTACCTTTTATCACACAATATTGAAGTTAATTTTTCACCAACCAATAGGGGGTGGCTTCTGTATACACATAAAAAAGGCTATGAGCAATTAAATAAATATTTTATATTTATTTAATGATTATTCTTCTATTAAATAGTTAATTTGAAAATATTAATTTATTTAATTCATTTTCATGTCTTTCTATTAATTAATATTTTATTAATTAATTCATCTATCCTATTCCTCTAAATAATTAAATATCTAATATTTAATTATCCTTTTAACCAAGTTAATTAAATATCTAATATTTAATAGTTATTCTCTTATCCTATAGTTTCAAATATTAAATAATTTCTTAAATTATTTAATCTTTCTTATCCAACTCACCCTCCATCTCCACTTCATCTTCCCTTTGCCAACTCATCAAACATGTGGCTAAGGAAATTAATATTTCTTAAATATTAATCTATCATTTATCTTCAACTACCAAAATTTAATGAAATTGTGTACGTACACACATTTCATAACCATTTCCTATATTCTCTCCAACACCCCCTACATCTTAGGAAGGACTTGATTCCACTTGTCCTATCATGCCTAAATTTCCTCTGACCATCCCTAGATTCTCTCAGTCAGCAACCCAATCAAGGTGAGATGAGTGACACTTGTCTTCTCCTTCCCCCTTGCTCTCAACCTTCACCTTTGCTCATAGCCATTCAAATCTACAGATCTGATCATGACCATTGATCTAAGCCACATCATGTCATCCTCTCAAAGTCTATAAAATCAAGAGCTTCAGTTGAGAGAGAGTTAGTCTTCAAATCAATCATATGCATCTGTGAGTTTTGGAAGCAAATAGCAAATAGCAAATAGTAATAGCAATAGAAATTGTCATTTAGCATAATCATGTAGTATTGCATATCATAGTATCAATTAACTACAAGTTATCAGTCCATTCTTCATATGCCATCTTGGAGGCCATCAGTGCATTGTCTGAGAGCACACCATTTGCAACCAGGAACAGTGGAGTTAGGACACAATGAGACATGAGCCATGAAGGTAATATTAGTATTTTATTTCATGTGTACTTCATGTAGTTTCATTGGTTGAGTTTGGATTTCCTGTAGCTTTTCCATTTGTATTTTATGAAACTAACTTATTACAGGTAACATTTTGAGGATGAAATTCAAGTCAACACATTTTGGTGCCCACCGTGGAGCCCATGGACCTCGCATATACCTTTAAAAATCTTGTAAAAATTTAAATTAACACATTTGTAATGCAGATTCATGTATGTGTGAATTCTGATAGCGCTTTTGTTTCGTAGGTTAGCGCATTTGCCTTCTAGGTTAGCGCATTTGCACTCTAGGTTAGCACATTTGCACTCTAGGTTGGCATATGAGCATTTTAGGTCAGCGCTTTTGTTTTAAAGTTTGCACATTTGCATTGCGGGTTTGAGCATTTGTGTCCTAGGTTAGTGCATTTGTCAAAGAAATCACGCATGTGCAGGATTGTATTTAACGAAAATTTTATGCATTTCATCATCTAGTTAATTAAAAGTCTTGTTTTGGGAAGTAACATATCATATCTTATTCATCTAGTTTAACTAAGAGGATGAATTGACAGCATGCAACTTGCATTTTTAGTATTTTCTCTAAAATAGTTGCACATAGATTTTTAAGAGGCCTAAAATAAACACCATGCTTGTTGGAGAAACATCTCCAAATAGGACTTAGCCAACAATTGCTTTGAAAAGATTAAAAAGAACACTTGTATTTTGTGTCTCTAAAGTGGTAGGTATATGCTCTCCCCTTAATTGGGTGACCAAAAAGCCAAACCCACTCTTTTATGCTTTTTTTACTTTTCAAGCAATTAAATCCTTTAGAGGGCTTGCCTTCCCGAGCTACCTTGAGGGGACCAATGAGAGGGGAATGACCTAAAGTGGAAATGGGCTAATACTGAGTCCTTCCAATCCACTATAAATAAATCATGTTTTTGACGAAAGTCCCAAACAACATGTGCTGATAAGATCATACCAACACTATGTTTCCCCATAAACCCTATGGAGCGTAACCTCTATAGGCTAGGAACCTTCTGTATTTATAGAGGTGAAAGTGTCACATGTATGGCCACATGACTAGAAGCCTTTACTAAAAACCACTTGTACTAGTTGCCAAAATCCTTCTAGTTGTTGGCACAGGAGGTCGGACCTCTGAAGCGGCTCACATACATATGGTTCCTAGTAGAGATATAAAGTTTTCCATGGGGAGTTTTCATGGAAACTGGTGCTTGGTTGCCCTAAAGAAGTGAGTGCTGAGGGTGGAGCCAGTGGGGTCATGCATCTAAATATCCACTTTGAATAGCATAGCCTCGGGGGAAACCTCATGTGAGATTCAACAACTATTGTCTCAGCCTACCATAGGGATTTGTACTTGCTTGTGCATTTTGTTTATTAAACATTGTGTCTTCTATGTCTGTAACATGTTCCAAATGGTCAAAAATTGAAGAAAATTATCATCTACAAGTGAGCAAAAATCCAATAAATTGCTGAAAAAGTTTGATCAAAAAGAGTAATACAAAAAGCTTTTCAACACTTGAAACACCAGATCAAAATCAAAGTGTCAAAACATCAATATCAAAATAATTCTTGAAGTAAGTTTGTCTCTATACCATCACATATTGTCAAAAACTAGCTCAAACAACTAGGTCACTAATCCTACAAGTTATTCCCAAAAAGGTTGTATAAACATCAACCTTCAACAAGCTATTGATTCAAACATCTTAAGTGCAAAAAATCAACATTCTTGTCAAGTTTCTCATCAGGATAATCAAATCCTCTATCATGAAGCTTGATCAATCTATACTAGGTTCCTAATCTTGGATATATCTTTCCTATTTTGAACCTAGGTTATATCAAAACCAGATTTGCACCAACATTGGAATCAAATAAAGTTGTGAATTGCCAAATGTCTATATGACTTTTAAGTATCACCTTAAGAAAAGAAAATGTAGTTATAAAGCTACTCAGAAAAGAATAAGATTCTTGTATATCAATCGCAAGATCTTATTAAAACATAGGACATTCCTACACCGTTTTCATCATTACTTACGTGGCTGCAGTACAGAATTTGACGGTGAAATTTTACAAGGACGTGCTTTTCAACAAAGAGATGCTTTATCCCAACGAACAAAGAATAGTGGTAAGATCAACAAGGCATATCTTCGTAAACCAATAATCACCTATTGACTTTGTCCTTTGGAACTTTCAACAACTTTGAAATAATCACATGCTAGTTTGGACTAGAGCCCAACATGAACAACTTAGAAAACAACAACAAATGGAGGAAGAAGATACTCCTATATTCCACACTTTTGGATTTACCATTGTTGACGAAGAAGTAGTCAATAGCATCATTAAAGACCTTGAGCAAGATTTCAAACTTGATAGGCTAATGGAAAAATTGTTCGCAAAACAAAAAGAAAAATATCTCTTGATGTTGGCAAAATCTGGAGCTAAACTACCACAAGACTTTAACATAGAAAGCTTGAAACAAGATGTGGAGGCAAGTAACACCCAAAACATAGATGAGCCAAATAATGAAGATGTGAACAAAGAAAGCAATAAAGAAACAAGGAAAGAGAGGGATGACAAAAGAAAAGAGAGTAGTGATAAGAGAACTCATGAAAAAACAAGGAGAAACTATGTGGATAATCCATTGTCAAAACTTACTCAACAAATATAAACTCTACAGCAACAGATACAAGACATGCAAAATGGGACAAGCTCCAAGAAGTATTCATTAGAAGATATATGCCCATATCCTTTTGATAAAAATCTGAATATGATACCATTTCCGCAACATTGCGAGATTCCTAAATATGACAAATACAATGGAAAATCTGATCCTCAAGATCACATTAGGGAGTTTTGTACTATGAGCATGGAATTTGCTCATGATGAAACTTACCTTATGCATATTTTTCCTAGGAGTTTAAATGGACAATCAATAGAGTGGTTTTCAAGATTATCATACGGAATCAAATCCTTTGAAGAACTTGTGAATAGGTTTATTTCACAATACTCCTACAATATAAGGAATGAAATAACAATGCTAGATCTCTGCAATGTTAAACAAAAGAATGGCGAATCCTTTATGATTTTCTTATAATGATGGAAACACATGTTTAATAGGTATCCCCAAGATGTACCTGATCAAGAAAAAATGGACATATTCACTGATAATCTTATCAGTGAAATGAGTTATCGACTATGGATGCAATGTCCTCCCTCTTTTGCCAAAATGATCGAGAACGGTCTGAAAATAGAGAACGCAATGGTAAAGAAAGGAGAACTAAAACTTTACAATAATTCATACAACAACAACAACAATGACAAACCCAAGTTCTGGTCAAAGAATAGGAATGTCAGCAATGAAGGGAATGATGATAATAGAACTATAAAGCAATAGCAACCAATTTTTAATCTATCAAGTCAAATCCCAAGCAATAACAATCCAGAAAATAATGAAGCCAAGTCCTTTTTCTCAAATCCTCGAAGTAAATTCACAAACATTGGAGAATCTTTGGAATTAGCTCTAAAAACTTTGCTTGCCAATGAATTGATTGTTTTTCCGGAAGCAAGAAGTTATGAACCACTAGTCAAGCCCAATTGGTGGAATGACAATCATTTTTGCAATTATCATCGGAATAAAGAACACCTAACAAATGATTGTCAGAGAATTAAACACCTTATCCAAGATCTAATTGATAATGGAACCATCATAGTAGATAGCCATAAGACAAACAAATCACACTTGGCTTTCAAAACTCCACTTCCGAATTATGACAAAGGTGAATCATCCCAATTAAAAGATGACAAAGGAAAAGCCAAAGTGAATTACACTTATACATACGATGATGTGGTAAATGTAATCATTGTTAATGAAAATCCATCTCCAGAGCCAATCAATGTTATCACGAGAAGCAAAGCAAAGGTTACCTTTCCAGGTATAGAAAAAGACCCAACACCCAATCCACAACAATATAATTTAGTAGAGCAATTACAAATAATACCTGCTCAAATATCAATTATGGAACTTCTTAAGGTTTCACCTATGCATAAGGGAATTTTGGAGAAAGCTTTAGTGGAAACAACAGTTTCAAAAGATTTGGATGTAGATCAGTTCCAAAACATGGTAGGACACCTTATAGCTCCTCATTACTTATCATTTTCTAAAAATGATGACGCATCCTTACAACATCCTCACAATGCTCCCTTACATGTTGAAGTCTCCATTAATAAAACTCATGTCAAACATGTACTCATAGATGGAGGAGTTGGCTTAAACATTGTGCATTAAGTTTGATAAAAGCTTTGGGATATTCAAAGAATGCAGTAGACCCGAAAAAGAAAATAACCATTAAGGCTTATGATGAAGTAGAACGTTATTCTAAAGGAACTGTTGTGCTACCAATAAGGATAGGACCTATGGAAAAGGATACATTGTGTCAGGTTTTAGATTTGAACCTCTCTTACAACAGTCTTCTAGGAAGGCCATGGATTCACAAAATGAAAGCAATTCCTTCTACATATCATCAATGTGTATAATTTCCTCATGAAGGAGAAGAGATCACTATAATTACAGATTCCAGTCAATATTGCAATAATTTGAAACCCGCACAAGATACAAGAATTCTGCATAACAGAGAATCGGTATATCCTACCAAAGAAATTCAAGCAAAGCTATGGGAAAATTTTGAAGAAAATCTCAAGTTAAATGATGAAGGAATGGGAAAATATTCTTTGCATAATTTTCCACTTTCCCCTAAGTCATATGGTAAGCCTACAGATATTCAATCAAGGCCATCAGAAAGATCAAAACATATGTTTAAAGGAACATTTGTTAGTGTTGGAACTCTTGCAGAGGAAAATGAAGACAAAGACATTATTGGTTGGTTATACAAGGATGAAGACAAAACTATAGCAACAACAACAGAAGTCAATATTCCCATAAAACAATATGGCAAAGGATATGAAATCATGCAAAAGATGGGATATGGAGGGAAAGGACCAATTGGTAAGCAACATCAAGGTATTTCAGAGCCTATTTGTCCGCACTCACAATCCACATAAGATAAATCCGGGTTGGGATATCTAAAGTCTAATCAAAAGAAAAATAATCATCAACAACAAAAATGGAGAAAGAAATCAGTTTCTAAAGAAGAAAATTGGCAAGAAAAGCTACATCAAGCAGCCGAAATAGTAACCAATAAACAAAAGAAGCAAGAAGAACATGAAAAGAAAGAAGAGGAGATTATCATCAAAGGTGAAGAAAAATCTTGTCAACAAGTTTTGAAAATACAAACAAAGGCAAAATCTGAACAAGATATTCAAGAAGCAGTAAAAATAGAGATGACAGAAATCAAAGAACTTTTTGCACCATATGACATTCCAGTATGGTATAGTGGAGTAATCTTAGATCAAGATTCAGAGACAGATTCCAATGAATATGAATGGGGTCCAGATGCCTTATCCACTACAGCAAGTAAGGAACACAATGAAGATCAAGCAATATCACGAAAGAAGACTTTTCTATTGCAGAACAAAAGATGAAGTTAGAAAGAAGACAAGAGAAACTCAGAATTCAGAGAAAAGAGGCGTATGCAAAAAGAAAAGGGAATGACAAAGATAGAGAAGCAATGCCACAAGAAGCGCAAACAAAGATCAGATATGGAAGAACCATAGAAGAATTAAGAGATAGCCAAGTTGGATTGACTATTAGTCCAGAAGAAGTTGAATTTGAAAAAAGACAAAATCTAGCAAAAGAATCCTCTTTATCACATACACAAGTATGTCAACTCCAAAATGTAAATGAGATCAATCAAGAAGGAATTTGCAGTATTAAAGATGTGTGTATTGATATAATCCATTCATTTAAGGGACAAACGTCAGTTGAAGAACCACTTGAGTGTGAACTACAAAATGCTAATATTAATTTTGTTAAGACTAATTTGGAAACGCTTGAGACAAACAATTCTCAAAAACATCTAATCTATGACAGTACCTATTCTATGCTAAATTATGATCATTATGTCATGAACGTTGAAACACCTAATGATGACAGTGATTATGATTTACCCCTTCTTCATCCTGAACTAATTGATTGGGATAATTTAGACAACCCCGAACTGAATGTCTTTTCCAATGATCATGACTTAGTCGTGTACCTTAACGTTGTTGAACCCATCCCACCTAAGATATCTTCCATTGCAAAATCAAGTGATGTTTCTCATAGTCAGGAGAATGCTAAACTTTCTAGTCACAAAAATGAAATAAAACAAGGAAAGAGACCTATTGTTGAAAACCATTTCATGGCAACATTAGATCAATCAAAAGAGAAATAAAAGGATGTATCTGATGGTGGAAACCTCTTTGAGGTGCCAGAAGATGGAAATTTTGACATTCTTCCTACATATTTTCAAGAGAGATTTGCTATCCTGATAGAACCAACAAAAGCAGTAAACATTGATACATCAAAGGATCCTAAAATACTTCATTTTGTTGCCTCATTATTAGAAAAAGAGAGGAAAGAATACATGGAATTATTTAAGCAAAGACAAATAAATTTTGCTTGGTCTTATACCGATATGCTAGGACTTAATCCTAATCTTATCATGCATCATCTTAATGTGGATTTAAAAGCAAAACTTGTTAAGCAGAAGCTAAGAAAGATGCATCCACACATTGCTCTTCTTGTAAAAACCAAGCTGAAGAAACTATTAGAATTGGGTTTCATAAGACCAGATGCTTATCCAGAATGAGTTTCAAGTATTGTACCAGTATCAAAGCCAAACAAGAGCATAAGAGTTTGTACAGATTTCAGAGATCTAAATAAAGCATGTCCAAAAGATGATTTCACGCTACCAAACATTGATATCATAGTGGACTTATCAGTAGGACACGAGATGTTTTCATTAATGGATGGCTTCTGAGGATATAATCAAATAAGAATTGCACCTGAAGATCAAGAGAAGGTAGCTTTCACCTGTGCATGGGGAACATATTGTTGGAATGTTATGCCATTTGGGCTTAAAAATGTTGGAGCGACTTATCAAAGGGCTATGACGAGAATTTTCTGTGATATGATGCATACATTTATGGAAGATTATGTTGATGACATACTTGCAAAATCTCACACAAGAAAAGAACATTTGAACATTTTAAGCAAGATTTTTGACAAGCTGGAAAGATATCAATTGAGATTAAATCCAAAGAAATGGTCATAGATCAATGGTCATAAATAAAGATTGAGTATACTTGGACAAACAAAAACAATTTTCATTTGATCATTATAGGTGCATTCATTTTAGAATCATTTTAAATCATCATCCATGTTCATTTAGTTGTATATAAATCATTTGCATTAGTTTGCATTCATTTAAGTGCATTTCATTCATCATGTAGTGTATCATCATTATGGTTTGCATTATCCTTAAAGTTCATTAATGATCATTTAGTTGCATCTTTGCACTTATATTCATAATCATTATAAACATTGCATATAAAAATACAAAAACATTTCATATAGATCATTTGTATTTACATCATCATCATCAAAAACAAATCAATCATTCATTTGCATTTCATATAGATCATTGCATTTGCATCATTTAACTTAGTAATCATAATCATTGCATCCATATCATCATCACATAGAATAATATGCATAAAGAAACATCATCCATATAATCATTGCATCCATAAAATCAAAGCATAAAGCATCATCATCAAATAGAGTAACAAGCATAAAAGCATCATCATATAGAGTCCATGTCTGCATATAGATCATCATAAAACAATAAAAGTCCAAGTATATAATGATATTAGATAAACAATACAAAAGCTCCAAATCAAGTCATGACTGTCTTGTACCACTAACACCTGACTCTGTCCGTCTTTGTGGTTATGGGCGAGAAGATCCTCCAGATGTTTGTCTCCCATGCTCACCTCTCCTCTGAGGAGGTCCCATGACCCCACCACTGCTACTATCCATCAACACGGTGGTATGATAACTACCTGCTCTTTGGCTCTCTGCAACTACCTCCTCATATTGTGGTCGCCAGTGGGAAGTCTCCTTCCCAGTCCAAACTAATGCTCTAACATGGTCAGCCGAGAGAGTACCCAATCCAACCTATTGAATGTGATCAAGAAGGCCCTGAGTATCCTGTTGTCTCCTAATAGCTCTATCCCTCTCAGTCATAAGAGTCCACACCTATGCTCGAAGCTGATCAATCTATGCTCTCAGACTATTTATAATATCATGTCCTAGCACATCATGCACCAGTGCATCCTTCTTTGGCAAATCCTATTGTGGTGCATGAACCCCAATCCCCTCACCACCAACCTATCCAACTACTAGAATCTTAGTCCAAGTAACTCTCTGAACCCATCGTCTAATCAAGGGAACATGATCCTCAAGATCCTCATCATCTCCACCATGCGCTGCAATAACCCTAGGATCTAGCTAAATCTGACTAGATCAATGCCTCTCCTGCAACCCCCATCCAGTCCAGTCACCCTACCTCCTCTTGTCAATGGAAACCCTCTCGGTGATCTCATACCTATCCATCCATGCTCCCTCCCAATCTGTCCAACATCTCTCCCACCCATAGGACGTGCTCTCGCAATCCTACCAGCCAGTCCAAATGGTCCTCCCCGGACTCTCAGTCGACCTCCCCTCTGTCCAGGTCTCCTCCCACCACCACCTCCATCCCCACCCTCATCTCCACCTCCCCCAGCCTCATGAGTAGCTCTGAGCTCTCATCTCCATCTCCGTCTCCTAGAAACTGGATCATCTAAGTCATCATCCTCATCTCCTAAGCTAGGAGGAGGATCTGTTGGATCAGTAATGCAAGGAAATGGATGAGCTAACATATACTAAGCATAATCTGCAGTAACCCTAGGATCAAGAATGTGAAATCTCATATCATAAGCCACTCTCAGAGTAGCAACAAACTCTGCACGAGCAATCTCAAATGATAAGGAAGGTCCCCGATCTTGTCTTTCTCTGTACCGTTGAGCATATATCATCACACCAGTAGGCATAGGCTGGATGATACCAAACTGTCTCAAAATGTGACCAATCAACTATCGCTCAACAATGTAAGGAGTTCGACCAATGAGATATCTACTCTGCATAATAAATGGTAAGGTTTGTGCATCATCCATCCATGGCTCATAATCAAGATATGGTCTCCAAGTAATGTTATCCAATGAATCAAGCACCCAACGCGAATACTCCATCTTACCCAGCTTATGTTGAGTAAGGATACTTGCATAGAAATACACACATGGCTGCCTCTCTCCATGAACTCTATGATGGATAGGCCGAGTAATAGCAATGTGCTCCCAACACCAGATCTGCAATAAAGTGCATTCTGTAGACAAACTAGCACTCTCATCATACACCACCTGATGAAGATCATGATATAAATGTGCTAGCATGCAAACACCCCAAGCATATCAAGTATGATGTTGCATCATACTCAAGAGAATCTCACCCCATCCAACCAGAAAAACCTCATGATCTCCTATCAAGACATATAAATCCTCCAATCAAACCAGCAAGAATAATGGGAAGAGCCTCATAATACATCACCATATCAACCCATCGGGTCTCTCCTCTACCAATGCTCTCATCAGCAAACACAACTCTATAAGCCTTTGTCCCAACTCAATCTTGAAAAATCATACTGCACTAGCTCGCCAGTAACTAGGATGTGTAGAATCCTGTAGACATCCTCAAGAGTCACACTAATCTCACCCCTAGGTAGGTGGAAAGTGTTATGCTCGCTATGCCATCTCTCGGCTAACGTCATCAACAATCCTCTATTATGTGTAAGCTCAGGCATATACAATAAATGGCGTAAACCATAGGCATCTATATGTCTAATCTCGGCGTGTGTCAACTCTGGTACTAAACGACGCACTGCCGGTAATTTCTCCCGACACTGGAGAACATCAAGTTTCTCCTATTTATCAAGAAAAATCAATCTATCTATCAAATCAAACTGAAGCAATCTATGTTATCTATCTATCAAATCAAACATAAACAATATATGCTATCTATCTATCAAATCAAACTGAAGCAATCTATGTTATCTATCTGTCAAATCAAATTGAAGCAATCTATGTTATCTTTCTATCAAATCAAACTGAAGCAACCCATGTTATCTATCTATCAAAACAAATTGAAGCAACTTAAGCTATCAAATTATTTTAAAACCTATCAATCATGGTTTTCTATCAAATTAAATCTATTGATTAAACCTTTCAAGCAATCTATCAATCAAGCTAATCAAAGCAAACCGATCAATCAACAATCAAGCAATCAAGCCAATCATGAACTCAATCTGTCTAATCAATCGAGTTATCTATCAATCTATCAAGCATGTAATTGCTCAATCAAGTTCCTATTTCATCATCAATGCGTATTAAACAAGTTTAAATCTAATCATCAAAGTGATTTTTAGCCTTTGCATTTATCAAAAACATCAAATTTGAGCAAAAGCACTATCCTATTGAGCATTTACGCTAAACTACAGCAAATGTGCTAAATCTAAAGGCATTTGCACTAAACTAGTGCATATGTGCTATCTTTTTTAACAAATGCGCTAAATATACAAGCATATGTGCAAACCCATGCAAAAGTGCTACCTTAATAAGCATAAGCGCTAACAAAAAGAACATATGCACAAAACTATGCATAAGCGCTAACATCATATGCATATGCGCTAACAAAACAGACATTTGCGCTAATCCTAATTGCATTTGCGCTAAAATAAATTGCAAAAGCGCTAATCTAACATCGAAAAAAACCAAAAAAATTCAAAACATTTTAAAATTTCAAAAACGCGCAAAAACATGAAAAATTTGCATGAAAACTTGAAAATAAAGCTCGGGATAAGATACCTATCAGATACCCATGCTCAACAGGTCATTGATATTGTCGAACACGCTCAAATCGATGGTTCTCCACGGGAATCACCATTTCGCCACCTCAGCAAGAATATTTTCTTCACAAGCTGACAAGGATAACAATGAAATTAAAATTAGTCTTGGTTAATTTTATATTTACTATTTGAAGAGTAATTAATTTCAATGGGGCAATTTAATTGACTAAAATTTTATCAATTATCATGAGATCAATTGTTCAAACAAGAATTTTCAACAATTTCATGATTAATCTCCTGAGGGGGCACACAATCAAGATTTTTATCTCTATCAAGCGCACTATCAAGATTTGATTTAATCTTTGAAACACTGTTGTCTTGACATTATTTCAAAGAGGGGCAAAATGTATACACATAAAAATGGCTATGAGCAATTAATTAAATATTTTATATTTATTTAATGATTATTCTTCTATTAAATAGTTAATTTGAAAAGATTAATTTATTTAATTCATTTTTCGTGTCTTTCTATTAATTAATATTTTATTAATTAATTCATCTATCGTATTCCTCTAAATAATTAAATATCTAATATTTAATTATCCTTTAAACCAAGTTAATTAAATATCTAATATTTAATTATCTCCTCCAAACAATTAAATATCTAATATTTAATAGTTATTCTCCTATCCTATTGTTTCAAATATTAAATAATTTCTTAAATTATTTAATCTTTCTTATCCAACTCACCCTCCATCTCCACTTCATCTTCCGTTTGCCAACTCATCAAACATGTGGCTAAGGAAATTAATATTTCTTAAATATTAATTTATCATTTATCATCAACTATCATTGTCTGAGAGCACACCATCTGCAACCAGGAACAATGGAGTTAGGACACAATGAGACATAAGCCATGAAGGTAATATTAGTATTTTATTTCATATGTACTTCATGTAGTTTCATTGGTTGAGTTTAGATTTCATGTAGCTTTTCCATTTGTATTTTGTGAAACTAACTTATTACAAGTAACATTCTGAGGATGAAATTCAAGTCAACATAGCTTCCATTTAGTTATAAAATGAGTCATCTTATTAGTAATGCCAACTTTGTAGAAGGATAGAGATAGACCTCATTTAGAAGTATTGTTAAATTATAAAGCTAGAGGGGGGAATCTAGACAAGACCAAGAGCTTGCACAAAAATTTTCCAATAATATCTTATAGAAGGCAACAAAAACCTCCTCTAGTCGTCTTTCAATAACCCTAAAGATATGATTATTTATTTCCTTTAACAAGAACTAGAAAAAGTATCAAGGAATTCGCCTAAAAAGTTCTTTAATGAGAGGGTTTGGGAAAGGGAAAACCCAATTCTCAATGAACGAGAAAAACATAATTCATAGACCAATTTATCTGGAGCTTCTACAAGACAAGCCCCTGAATAGAATGAGATAAATAATAATGTAGCAAAAGGTGTGGGATTGTGTCTTCATAATTCCTGCATAGAACACATATATTCATCAAATGGAACCCTCTTTTGATAAGGTTATCTTGGGTGAATATTTTCATATGCATCACTATCCACACCCCTCCCCCCCCCCAAAAAAAAAAAAAAGAAATAAGTTGATTGTTCTAGAGATTTCTCTAGAATACATTCTCATTGTCATTGTTCAACAACAGTTTGTAAGCAAATTTGACAAAGAATATCCCTGTAGGATTTTTAGACCAAAAGAAGCAATCCAATCTAGGGAAAAGAGTAAACTTGATTTATTGAAGTTCTTGCTAGAGAATAATAGATTTTTGGATTAAGTAATCTTGATTTTGCAACAATTTTGAATAGTTTTCCAAGTTTTATCAATTGACAAGTAGTCAAAGACTATGCCCCAAATAAGGCCCTCACTGGATCATGAATTTCCCTGAATGATGGATGGGAGAGAAGAGGTTGTTCATTGAGCTAGTAATATTCTTAGAAGTGGATGGAACTACCATCACCAACCTTCCATTTGAAACTCAATGAGATCAGACCATAGGATTTGAGGATGTTATTCCAAATATGGGAGACACTAGGGAACCAAGATTTAGAAAGAACATTGTGAAACTTGATATGGTTAATACATTTGACACTCATTATGACACACCAATCTTTGTTATTTATGATTAGATCCCAAGCAATCTTGGCTAAAAGGGATCTATTCAGGAGATAGATTTTTCTTATACCCAAACCATCTTGGTATTTTGGGAGGCAACCTTTCTCCCAACTAATCAGTGACAATCTTTTTCTTTCCTAAAATTTGTACCAAAGAAAATTCCTCTATATTTTTTCAACATTTTCAGCAATATTAATAAGAATTTTGCAAAGAGAAAGGAAGTAGACAAAGATACCCTGGAGAGAGGCAACAAGGTGTTGGAGTTTGCCCATATTATTAAAGATTTTATCCTTCCAACCAAAAAAATTATTCTAAAGTCATTCAAAAATAGAATTATAGGAGTGAGTAACTTCTTTTATAGTGAGAGGGAGGCCTAGATAGATACTAGGGAGGTCAACACATTGAAAACCTATTATGTATTAAATTTTCCTTTGCAAGCTATAGGTGGTATTGAAGAAGTAACTCTTTCTTTTTTCATAAATAATATGTTGGCTAGAAACAACAACATATTTGGTTAGACATTTTTTACAAATTTTAGCTTCAATCATAAAAGAAACACTGAACAGGATGGTATTATCCATAAACTATTGAATAATAGACCGGAGAAGGGTGGAATCATCTTTGATACCTTTAAGAGCTCTGGAATCAACCATGTTTATAATATTTCTTCCAAAACCTTTACAAGCATAATGAATAATCCCACTTAACTCTATCATAAGATTTTCAAATTTGAAGTTTGAGAGACATACCTAAGAGGAGAAATATATCCATCAAATGCAAGATTTCATGGGTAGAAATTATAGCATCCAAAATTTGTCAACCTAAGACAAAACCTTTTTTATTCATATTGATCATTTTTCAAGCAATTTTTTTATCCTATTAAACAAAATTTTAGACAAAATCTTATAGACAATATTGCATAAGTTGATAAGTCTAAAGTCAAATAATCTTGTAGGATCTTGTATCTTTGGGACAAGAACTATGTAAGAGTTTTTTATCTTTTTCAATATTTTACCAATTTTGAAGATGTCTTTGGCCACCACAGTGATATCATAACAAAAAATGTCTTGAAATTCATCAAAGAAGACAAAGGAAACCATCAAGCACTACAGCCTTATAATCCCTCATAGAGAAACTAGCAAGTCTAAATGCATCTTTAGAAAGAAGACAAAAGAGGTGGTCATTATCTTACAAGAACAAACTAGAGGGTAAGCAGTTTAATAATTGTTTTCCATGGCAAAGTCACAAGCAAGAGTATGTTCAGAATAAGCCCTAGAAAATACTCAAAGGCAACCTATCCAATTGAAGCATCATTAGAAATCTATATGACATTATCATTAGTAAGGTATGAGATAGTTTTTCTTTTCCTATGTCCAATAGTAGATTTGTGGAAGAAATTTGAGTTTTTATCTCCTTCCTTCAACCATTAAACCCTTGATTTCAGTATCCAAAAAAATATTTTTGTCTTAGGATCTCCTTTTAATCAAACCTTAGGAAGTCCTCAATACAATAAGTTTCCTCAAAATTGTCCACAAGGCCATAGTAAGATGGACATTGGAAATTTTAAAAGCCAAATCCTTCTTTTTAACCAGAATGTTATCAAAGGGAAACTTATTCCATCCTTTCACTTTAGATTTAATCAAGTTCAATTTTTGGGTAATTTTGAATAATTATGCCTTAGATGGGGATTCCACAACATTTAATAATGAAATCTCTAAAATTGGGATGGGAAGCCAACATTATTTCATATTAAGATAAGAATTCCCCCTATAGGGATTGTCAAACAAGGAGAGTAGCATGAGATTATGGTTTGAAATAGTCCTAGGCAAGGCCACCAAGTTGGACTTACAACCAATATCCTAGTCAGGAGAAACCATAAACCTATCAGATTTAACTTGTATGAGTTTGTTAACTTTTTGTTAATAGATCAACCATGTTGTCAATATAATCAATAATTCCCTCGATCTTTCCAAAGAGAAAAGGGGGAGTATTAAAATCACTAGTGCTCATCCAAAATGAATCCTTATTAGCCAAAATTTGTGAGGAGAGATCATTTCAAACACATTTTCTAGAATTATGAGTGTTAGGAGCATAAAGATTGACCAAGAGCTAGGAACAAAGAGGATTGATAAACTTGATTACCAAACTATTGACAGAGAGGGAAAGAAAGGTTCTTAAAACTAGCTCTAAATTCCAAATACTAACAATACGACTTGAGGCACCATGGACATCACTTATAAGAAATTTGGCTAAGGGCCAAATATATTTAAGCAACTGGTAGAAAGAAAGTTTGATTCATATTAACATCTTGGATCAGGAGGATATCAACATTATTCTCAAGGATGCATTTATTGAGAGAAAACCATTTTTTAGGGTTGTTCAAGCCACATATATTCATTGAGAGGAATCATTTATGGTTCTTGATAGAGGAGGAATCTAAGGTATTGTGCCTTTAACTAGCAATTTCTTTTTCTATCTCCTTATGTCTTATTTGTCATAGAGAGGGTCTTCCATATTTAGAGTCAAGCCCCACATCTATCTTATTATTTCTTTTTTCCTTATTTGGTTTTGTCCATCCCTCATCATTAGGGGGAAGGACAAAGCTAGCAATAAGGGATAGAAAAAGTTATTTACTTAGAGACTAAACCACAAAAGAAGGAGAACCAATGTTCTTCTATAAGAGGCCAACAAAAGGAAAGATAGAAATTTAACCAATGTCCAAGTCACCCATGATGGAAGGGGATATGGATCTTGAACCATATTAGTTATTGGGGTAGTTGGGATAATCAACTTCTAATAATATGAGGGTTGAATGTCTATGACCAAAGGGGGAACTTTAGCTAGAACTAGTCGCAGAATGGGTATGACTCCTTGGATGAGGTTTCTATTTGGTTGGAGATCTGATGATTTTCAAAGGGTCCTCTTTGAAGAGGTAGTCACCCACCTCATTCGATTATGGATGAAGAGGTTCTTTCTTTTTTTGAATTTTATTTTTTACAAGCCTTACAATCAGAGATTAAATTGCCATATTTAGAGTAATTCTAGAAATAAATTGTAGCATTTTCATATAGAATAGGTTGGATCCACTTTCCTAAATATTATTGAAGAATAATTAAATTAGGAATATTTTGTTAGTGTCAATATTAACACAAAAAAGGGAAAAGACTAACCTATATTTAGCCTTAATAAAAGCATCAATAGAGACAATGTGCACAAGGGATTTGTCAATACATTTGAAGATCTCATCATCCCAAAACTCCACAAGGAGACTTGGCAAACAAATCTAGATAGGAGCTATCTTGTTAAGGTCAACAACAAGACCAAAATCCAACTTCCAATGATAGAGAGATAAGTTATGTTTACCATAGGTCCAATATCCTAAAGTAAGGATAGTGATAAGATATTCTTTGGAGGTAAATTTGTAAAGAAAGAGGCCACCTACCATAGCACAAGTGGAGAGACTGCCTTTAAGAATCTATTTAGCAAAATTCTAGTGCTAAAACATGTCAATGTTGAGGTGAAAGGAAAATAACTTACAACTAAAGAGTTATTCATGGAAGATTTAGTATTATTTCCACAATAGAGTTAGGAAGCTTGATTGAAGTCTCTTCCATAGAGTCCAAGAATGTATGGGTAGCCTCAACAACCAAAGGGCCCAAAGATTAACCGACAAGAATACATTTCTAGCCCTTGATATTTGAGCAAGTCAAAGGAAGGATAGGCATCACATCCTCCTTATAGGACTTATCAACAGAGGATTTTGACTTATCCTTATCATCTAGGACTTTAGTATTAGAAAATAAAATATTGATAGAGGGGCTAGATGGTACGATATTCCCCTCAAAAGTAAAAACAAGACATGAAGGATAATTCGATGGAGGATTAAATGAATAATGAAAATTAGGGGGTGCACAAATAGGGAAAGAAGGGGGGACTCATGATTAGGCACTATCCATGAGGGGAATTCAAACTTGAAATGAGTGGGAAGGTTGTAGATCGCTCAACTAGATTATCAGAATGTTACCATGCAAAGTTGTGTTAATTGAATGAGAAACCAAACATACCTTCAATCACACACATCTTGAGCACATCCATGGCATTGGTGTATAACAAGATGTATTATTAAGTCTCTCATAAGTTCTATCAACTCGAGACACTACCTCTTTGGCTCAATTGGATTTGCATTAGGATCTAAGGTAAAATATTATTTTCTTTCATGTAGGTCTGGTCTCCATGTTGTACTTCTTTTTGTTCACAAAACTATTATAAATCTTTATAAATTAATTATAACATAAACTCACTAATCACAAAAATGTCATTATCTATGTGCATATTATTAGTGAGTAAGACAAAATTAATATGCAATGATGCATCTCTATATCTATTATAATCATCATGCAAGAGTTCACTAAGACCTACAATGTCATTGTGCAATGTAGTATAAGATAATGAAGTATCAATAGTATTACCATAAGAGACCAATTTAAATCCCATCAATAGGTATGCCATTGTTGAGGGAGATATTGTGCTATGTGAAAGACCAATATTAATATACATAGGACTTACATGATACTTAGAAGAATGATCATCAAGAAATATACCATCGTATATAAAATAATGCAACACATCATAATAGCATGGATTTGCGAGCATAAACTCATTATGATATGTACAAAGAGTATCATAAGTTTCAATTATTTCATGAGATGTTCATAATATAATGTATCATATAAAGCAATAGAAGATGCAAGTGTATCCCACATGTCTTCTTAATGTGTATATCATGTATAATTATATCACTGGTGATAGTTTATGGTTCATGGCTACGGTAGTCATAATAAATAAGTAATCCCAAACAAACAAGCACAATGGAAGAAGGTGAATGATGCATGAAAAAATCATATATAAGAAGGTATATGCCATCTAAAATGCTTGATCCTATATATTTAAGTCTATATTGTATATTAGCCATTAGTTGATATTTTCAATGCCTAAATAAAGTTTCCTTTTATTTGAGGCTTCCAAGCCTTTATTTTTGGTTGTCAATTTGAGACTCCCCCTTTCACCTCCTAGGAGGGGTCAATGTGGACTCTACTAGACATACCAAATCCATATTTCTCCAAATTTATGCCACTAAAGTGGGGAGTTAGTGGTTGAATAATAAGTTTGACCGACACGGACTTCCATTTCTACAAAAGATATTTTGTTCTCCATTGATAGGATATGTCCCAAGTGGATCCCAATTCTTTTTCATCTTTCACTAGGACTTTATGCTCTTTCCCTATAGTTCCTTAATAATAATTTTTACATCCTTATTTAGTTTCAAATAAACTACTTTAGTAGGGACATCCATAGTTGTTGTTAGGAGTTTTAAAAAGGAGGGTGTCAATACATTATGATATTCTATGGGAGTATAGTAATTTTAGGTCACTCCCTACCATCTAAAGGGGTCCAACCACTATCCTAAGGTTCCTTCCCAACCCTTTCTAATATTAGTAGCTATAGAAAGTTGCCTACTATTGGTACTATATAAATAAAGATATTTTACCTATATTCATTTTCTACATACATATACATACCTTAACCCTAATTACATGTGAAAGAAAGATTATCATGAAATAAAATAAAGTCATAAGAAGGTGATGGAGGTAAAACAATATAACCTTTGTCCATCCTACAATGTGTATAATGCTATATGTATATTCACCTCTATCAAAATATATAAAATCATCACAAAGATCATGAATAAATAATATATGTATCTAAAATTTATAGATGAGCATCAATCAACGTAATGAAGGACACAAAGGATGAGATGTGATAGGAGAAAGATCTAAGAGGAGCCATAAGGTGGGATATCCTAGGGTGGGAAATGTAAGTTAAAAAGATATCACAACAAAGCATACAAACCGTAATAGAAAATGACATATCAATGAAGCACACAAATGTAAAAGGAATTTTAGATTTGAAAAGAGAATGCAATATTAGAAACAAAGTAGATTAAAGAGCCTTAATGTAATGCAAGATAATCAAAATAAGGATGGGATGTGTAAGATCAAATAAATTGACCAAAAGGTAAGAAAATAAACTTCCCCTTATCTTCGGTCTACTACAATCCAATAAGATGAACATGTAAGCACAATTAACCTAAAATAATTAATTACAATTAGACATCAACTATTATAAATTTTTGTAATTAAAATGAAAAGACAGTAAATATGAATAAATATACTTAACTCACTATCCAGAGAACTCACTATGATTAATGTGGCTCTAAATTTATATGTATTTGAATCACAAAAGAGGTAATGATACAATGGTGTTAATCTCTAATTCATTTTTTTTCTTGGATATGTAGGAATGATTTAAAAGACTAGGTATGGACTATTGATTCTAAACTTGTGCAAACTTGTCATGTGTGATCTAAAAATAATTTTCTTCTATTAATTTGAGTATCTTGACTTGCTTTTATGTTTTTTTTTTATATTTGATAGATTGCTTAGATTAAAAAAAACTTAGTGGGCTACTCGTATTTCACAAGGGAACATGTTCTCTAACACCAATTCTTAGAAATTTATCATGTATGTATGTATGTATGTATGTATGTATAGATATATTCGTGAAAATACTCCTAGAATGTTTGTGCATGACTTGTTTCTTTTAGTGCATCAACTAAAGTGTGTGATGCAAATGATAGTCAAAAAATGCTTGAGCTTGGGAAATTTCTTGATATCTCAAAATGAATGCATTTGATACTTTTAAATATATGTATTTAGAAACATGACACACAAATATGTTTTTATTTGGTCCTAAGAAAGAAGGGTAAAGGTGATAAATTAGTTACATTTGAATTCAATATTTCAAACTAGAGTAAGATGAGTTTGTGAATGAAAGGATTACGAAGTGTGACCACAAACTAAATTTTAGATAAATGAGGGACTATATCTCAAATAATAACATGTGCATATAAAAATAATTGTGAGCATAGGAATGATAAATAAGTTGATAGGGAAAATGCATAAAGGTGTGTGAAGATGGGTATAAGGATAAGTGGTATGTGCATAAGGACAAGTATAATAAGGTAGGTAGATAGCATAGGACAAGGAACCCAATTTCATACAAAAATATACTATTTGTCTATGTATTAAAATACTTCCCTCAAAATAAACACAAAAATAAACAAAATGGGTATGTGAATTTTGCCATCATAATTTTTAGTTCCTACTAGAGGTAAGAATACAATGCATTGGTTGGGTTTTATTAGTTGGTATCAAATGAACCAATGAGATAGTAGAATTAATGCATTTCTATTGGATTTTATAATGCATAGTTTTATCAAATTTCTTTCAGAATATCATAATCACTTTAAATCTATCATCTTGTTAGAAAATAGGTATGCATAATCTTATTATTTTATGTAAACTATTGTAGTTTCAATATAATAGTGTCATTTTTATGTGAGGTCTTTTTTATAGGCCTTAATATAATAGGTACATTTTTGGGGGGTATTCATTCACAAGTGCAGTATAATAGTGGGAGTTTGTTAATAATGTTGTCAACTATTTTAAGGTCTCATATTTCTCACTTGGTTCATTTACAAATGGGAGTATTTTCATAATTCTCAATATAAGACGCATATTCCTATCGGTTGCTACTTTACCTACATGGCATTATAGTGGAAGCTTATTGCCCACTCTTTTGTGGTCTCACTTATGTCAAGTGATCAATGTGTCTATTCAATTTTAATAAGAAGTTTGGTTATTTCCTCCTCATGTTCTCTCTTTAAAAATTAGAAGACAGTTTACAATGTGATTGAATTTATTTGTAGATTTTGTATCTTATATTAAATTTTAATATAAATAGAAAATCTAGGAGATAATTATTTTTTGTCAATTTTAGCATCTATCTTTCATTTATTCATTATTGTTAGTAACAAGAGAAAGTAAAATTAAATGAAATAATATTCTTAGAAAATAAATATTTATTACAAGTTGTGATAGGTTTAGCATCATTATTACACAAACTCATATCAATAACAATAGTAAAGCATATGTAAAAATTTACACTACTTTTTTTTTTCTTTTTGTTCATATGATTGTTATAATGGCCATGATCATCCTTCGATAGAGTATGTGGAGCCTTTTGTATAATTACATTTCCTACATCTCTTGCAAATAGGATAGTTTAGGAGAATAAATTGTTTGAGACATTTTGTCAAAAAAGTAACATGCCTTTTCTGATATTCTTGAATTTTTAGATTTTACTATCTTTTATAAAATAATTTTATTATCAACATATTACGAGGCTGATCTTGGTATTTTTTTTAGGTTCTTCATCTCTATGTATTTTTTTTTTGCTATTGTTGATCAACATTTCAATAAGTTAGATTACATAGAAGTTAAGTAGATTGAATCAAAATCAAATTTTATTGATTCATTGGAATTCTATATATTCCAAAATGATTGGCAATATAGATTAATAAAACATGCACCAAAAGAAAAATTTATGCAGCAACACCCAAATTGTTTGAGAAATATCTTATTCATAACTAGATGAATTATTTGACAAATTTTATTAATAAAATAGGCTTTTGAACTAATTGCATCTTCTTGTATTAGGATTGCGTAGATTTTAGTGTTACATGATGTGAACATGAGCATTATTCTCTCACTATTTAAAGCATGCCCTCTAATTTTACAACCATAAATCTAATATATTGATGCACAAAAACTAATTTTTTATCTCAATGTTATTCCTCTTTAGCAAGATTCTATTCTTCCAAATTTGGTTACATGACCAATACACCTCATTATTTTTATAGTTTTTCTATGGATAGTTATTATCAAGATATTAGATATAGAATAGATTATTGTCTAACACATCTATCACATATAATCTAAGAAAAAAACAATCAAAATTTTACTCAAATATGACTTTTGATATTTCTATAGTTAGAAATAATTTATCTATATATATTATGGTTTGATTTATATATATTATTTTGATGTTTTATAAAAATATATCATGTTTATTTTAATTGTGACTATTAAGAACACAAAGCTCTCATAACTATTGTTATAATGTCATAAGTTGTTAATAGTAAGCTATTAATCACATGAGTTTGTACTCTTTAATAAAATGGGAGGCCTCTTGAATGCCTACATGAATGGTTTATTGAAGATATATGTCTAGTTGTATCACCAATCCATCATACAAATATCCAGTCTTTCCATATTCACTTCTTATTGCTCTCTAATTACCAAATATTGATCGACTATTTTACTCCTATTCCTACAAAAATACCCAACAAAAATATTGAAAGATGAAACATAAATTCTATATTCAACTAGACACCTTCAATTTCTTAAAGGGGCATATTTTAGAAATTTTAGTAAGCCATCATCTAAAAAACTATATTATTTCACCTAGAGTTTCATTTGTTGTTTCCTGTACCTATATAACCTTCTCATCATCTCACAATCAATTACACTGAGATAAACCCAATTAACCTCATCATATATAATATGAATGCTTGATTATGTCGATAAACCATGTACCTTCATTGCATTATTTTTGGAAAACTAACATTCCTTGCACCCAATTTGATAGAATTTATTTTTTCCTTGTCTTATGTTCTCCTTATTTCTCATCACCTTAGTTTAGGTTAAGATCTCCTTGACATTTACTAGTATATTTTGTCCATCCACAAGAAATTTTCAACTTTAATATCTAATACCAACTCATTTCATCCTTCACAAGACTAATTAAATCATCATTAACCCCTTAGGGTTGGGAAGAAAATGTTGTAACTGCATATTTTTATTAAATACATGTATTTAGTATATTGGGATATAGTAGGTATTAAGAAAAATTTAGATACATTGTTGTTTAACTTATAGCTATATTAGAGAGACATAAATTCTCTTATAAGACCTTTTGTATTTCTACTAAAAATTATATTGGGATATATGCTACATTTGTACTCTTAAATGGCCAACTCAATTATTTTGAAATGAAAGGAAAATTCAACAAGAGCTTAACGTGTTATGTAATTCTAAATTGCCATATAAGTGGTTATATAATCTTTTATTTATGATATTCTCATTCTCATCAACTCACTAATTTAGATCTTATGAGTTGTCTAAATGACTATAAAACATAAGTTATCATTGATGTCAAAGTGCGAGGCATAAGTTGTCATTAAGGAGAATGTTGAAGCCATGCTATCTATTTCTAATGTATTCAGATATGTTATTTTCATTGTCATGCCAATGCATTTAGAGTTGTGATAGACTTATGTAGTCCTATTGATTCATATGCCTATGGAATTGTGTTGAACGTGTGTGTGTTATCATGGTGCATTTCTTCTAGTTGATGGAAGTGGTTTGGAAGTTTGTTCTAGACTATTTGATATCGTTACCTAGATAGTGAGCTTGTTGTGACAACCTACAGAAGTTTGTACCTTCTAATTCTTAAGTGTAATGACTTGTGTTTTGAATGGTGAGTATGCCTACACAAATATTATCAATGTCTTGTAATTCTAAATTCCCAGTATAGTGGAAGATAATGCTTGCTTCACTAGTTTGTTATTAGGTGGCTAGCAACCCAATTTGTGTTCTAGATTGTTGTGACTATTGATTTGAGTGTGGGCTGCCAAAAATTAAGGGTGGATGCTCCCTATGATCAGTCTAATCAACAACTGGATTATCGTGACAAGTTTCTTTGTGTAGACCCATATGTAAGTCTTTGGGTCAGACCTATTATATATTTGATATGGTGACATGTGGGAGGAATTTAGTGTGTGCATCTACCAGTGATCATGCAAGGATAACATTTTGGACCTAATTAAGCTACTTCGTGAAGTGTCTGATGATATTCCTTACATTGGTTTGTGTATGGGATAATTAGGACCTAACCTACTACACATTTCATGAAATAAACGACATGGTTGACTTGTAAAATGTTTAACTATATATATGGCCAACTTACGTTTGCAATTGTAATTGGAACTCATATATATGAGTATCCTAGAACTTCATTAGTTTGTGTATTGAGTTGTTGAAATGTACTTTTGAGGATACAAGTTCATAACAAGCGATCAAAAGAATGAATCAAAGAGAGAGTTCCTAATTCAAGTGTGCTACAATCAGAATATCAAAAGATCATGAAGAGTAAATCTTGAAGTTGACTAGATTAGAGGTAGCTTATACTTTGAAGGTCTTAATTGTATATCTTTCATATTGTTGAGATTAATGTCCTATCTCTTGAGTTGCTACTTGAACCTAGGCATTTGAGATTGGTGTCTCTAGTGGGATGCTACTCATTGTGCTATAAAGGGATTTGTCACTGGTGGGTTGGTGCCTACAAATTTATGTAAATGGTTTATTATTTGTGAGGCTATATTTGGGTAGTATACTCAAGTTATTTATGGTAATTGATGTTGAGAAATAAATGAAAAATTGCATATATTGATTCAACCCCAACCACCCCCCCGCCCCCTCTCAATATATTATGTGCCCTTCAATGACAACTCTTTAATGTACTAGAAAATGGGTGTGCTATAATGTGACAACAAAGGCTAAAAGAATATGTGTACCTTTATGAACCATTATACTTTGAATCTATATTAAACAACCACGTAATTTCATTTGTTGAACTTGGTGGAACCCTCAAATTCTTGGCTTCTAGATCTTTTCAATCCTCTAAGTTAAGCCCCAAAATTTACAAAGAACTAATTCTAAATCTTCCCATACCTTTATTCTAAAACCCCAAACCCCAACGCTTTTATTTTGAAGTTGATTTGTTATCATTGATGACTTATTTCCTAATTTATAACTTGAGGTGGTTTGAATCATCCTTTTACTGGCCCTTGTCCCTAGAAACAGTCTATCTTGAGTGCCTTACTTCCTAACTTTAGCACCTTTAATATTTCCTAAGTTTCATGTAGGCTTCATTCACTAGTTTAATCAACATCAACAACCAGCGCAAACCTGTAACTTTGAAATGTCTGAGACCTATCAAGGTTATCGGGTCGCATGAACTATTTGCTCAACAATGAGACCTGCTCTATCTTTGGTCTAATCAAGCATTGCAGTTAAATCTAATTGGAGCACAACCCCATGTTTTGTTCTAATTTTTCATAATCTCTTAAGAGTATGGAATAGGTAAATTCATAATCAGATTTTTTAATCCTAGTTGTCTATCTTGTCACAATCCTTCAATTCGACAATTAGCATTTGAATCTAGAGAATGACTAGTTACTGTGAACATCGCTCAAGCACAAAACATAGTATTGGCAAAATCATTGGTATCAGTCAGATTTTGAGTCATTCGTTGCAATTAAATACTTAGTCTAGAATATTTCATCAGCCACAATCAAATGTATTTTCTTTTGCTTGCCAATTCAAGCTTTGATAAAAGTTGCATAGATATGTAACGTGCTAATTACTTCTTTAAAAAAAACATAAGGACAAAAAAAATCATTTTGTAAAAGAAAATACTATCTTTTACATATTTCCAAGACTATTGAAACTTTTCAAACATATTCTAATTCAAGTATTGAAATCAAATCAAACATCTTTTGAGTGAAATACATAACAAAAAATTAATTTGTACTTTTCTTCTAACATTAATTTAAATAAAATAAGTAAAAAGAAGAGGTTAAAGTTTATTGGTGGTTTTGTTTGTTAGTATGGAATCTCATATAAGTCTCAAAATTATATTGTAGGAGGGAGATAATCATTAGGGCTCTTTACCTTCAACCATCCCTCATACACCTTCCTTATGAAAGTGGTCTTACCTTTCACGAGGGCGCAAATAGAGGACTAGTTCTCAGTATCATATGATCCTTGTGTTTAGAATCTTCATGACTCTACTTGGTCACTTGCTATAGGTACCTCCTAACTAGTATGACCACTCTGACTAGGAAGTGTATCTAATTCATGTGAACTAATGAACACATACTAAATTTTGTGCCACCTTAGCCAAGGTTTAATAAGTTTCAAGCACGTATAACGTGCTATCTAAGTTCACCATCCCACTCAACTTGTTACAACATTATCTAAGTTTGGTTTGGCTTAAATAAGAGAAATTGAATCCCTTGAAATGCCATTATGTCATATATTCAAAGAAACTTACCCTAGACTCAAGGGTGTATTAAGTCAAATTTTGGTCTCATTATTAATATATTCATAGTACATGCATAGATATGCTCAAGAGATACTTCTATCATCTTGATTTATCTTATTCTTTCACTAATAATCATTGAGCATGCAAGTGATACATCTTGGCATGATGTATGTGTACATGTATGTGCATACATGCACATACATGCATACGTGCATGTATCTTTCAATTTCCTTAGCACATCACATATTTGCATGTATGTCTTCACTTAACCATTACTTGTTCTCACTCAATCATTAAATATTCATGTCTCATCTATGAAATTGTATTCGATCGAATCATTAACTCATTGTTAACATGCAAACCTTGTCGGCTGAATTTAATGTGTTACATAGTTTGACCCTTATGTGGTTCTATTCAAGTCTACTGACCTCTTGAATTCGATAGCAAATTTTTGTACACAACAGATATAATATCTTGTATCTTACACAGATCAATCCTTAAAGGATCTACAATGTGAGTGTCTGACAACACTTAAGTCATACATGACTCATCTATAGTTCAATGAAGGTTATGCATTCAATGTAAATATTCATGATTAGTTCATTATTGAGGTCAATGACCTCTATGTTAATGTTGTCCTAAGATCCGATGTTAATAAGTTACGCTTTGAAAAAATGAGCTACGACTCATTGCACAATACATTATCTTAAAGAAATATAGATTAAATTTTTAATGATGGGATATCTATATAAGCATAGAAACTCTTAATGTTGCCCTAAGATCCGATGTTAATAAGTTACGCTTTGAAAACATGAGCTACGACTCATTGCACAATACACTATCTTAAAGAAATATAGATTAATTTTTTAATGATGGGATATCTATACAAGCATAAAAACTCTTAATATATTATCATATTATATGCAAATTCCTAGCTAGCCGATTATATGTTGAGTTGAATGATTTTACTGTTAATTCATTTGCTACTTAAAAATGCAATTACTCTACATAATGTACAATCTACTAATGATTTCCTAATCAACTTGACATCAGTAGTATAGATGAAGAATAAAACATGTCTGTAATCTAAACGATTGTGAATGATTGAGATGGGTTGTTCCCCTTAGTTGAGAGCTTCAATCATACAATAGTTTTCTATCCATAATTGACCCCATGAAATTGTCTTAACATAGAACTTTCTGTCTATGATGATTAAACAACATAATGATCATGACCCTGATCAACAATAATGAATGTTTTTACTATCCCTCCTAGCCTCTCAAGGTCATGTCGCTTAATCATACTCTTCAATGAGAATCAAAAAAATGTTATGGTTTGCAACATTCTTGGCTTAAACATCTGATGCATTATTATTATTATTATTAAATACCATTATTTTCACCGCCAATGGTGGCTAAGAAACAAGGTAACTTCCACTTTTATATACTCGAGTATTGCTTATATGAGCAAGGAGACTCAACTATGATAGTTGTTCCAAATATGTCTCCAAAGATTCGAATAGTTCATGAAAAATAAACTATTTTGATATGATTATATATAAATATACATACATATATGTGTTGGCAAAAATAATGAAGGAAAATTGAGAGGGGGTGAATCAGTTTTCACCGGAATATCAAACTTAACCTTAAATATAAATCTGATTAACCGCATCAATTACAAAGATAAGAAAATTGATAGCATAACACACAACACCAAGATTTTGACTTGGAAAAATTGATGAAGGGAAAAACCATGGTGGGAACCTACCCACAATAAGATGATACTCTACAGTAGTATGTGAAAATAATTACAATGGGGAATGCAAATGCATTCAGGCTCACTTCCTAGAGCTCACTGCTCAAATACAATAACCTGAAAGGCTACAACCCTCAGGGAAGGTTCACTACCTTAAAAGAAAGTCTCACTGACTTACAAAATATTTGGACAAGAATCCAGAATCAAATGAACTGAAAGAATAGCATCTACAAATCCCTGATGACAGTATCAGTTAAGCACATTTGTCTGCTCTGCAACACTTCAATCTCTGATCAATCGCAATGTCAAAGGATGTATTCACTTTTTTCGCACCTTTACCATTCTCTAATAATGCACACTTCATCAACACCCAATTTACATGACTATACCATCTATATATACCGATCATCAACCTTGACAACAAGGTCGGCCAAACCCTCAACTCACAATTACAAAATTATATCACATGATACAAAGATCGACCACCGAACCAATATAATCATATACATGACATAACATGAACCTAAACCAAATGCTCAAACATGCAAAACCACCAGAATCAACTCCAAGATCAACTGCAACACACTACACCACTAAATAGGACTCATATCATGAAGAACACCACTGGATAAATAAAACACCAAAACCATGCACAACAATCAATGTAGATCATCAAAACAAATAGGAAACAATGAGGAAACACCAGCAAGAATGTTAAAATCATCTGTAACAACTGCACCAACACCACTTATCAAATCTTCATCGATCAACATCTGAAACTCAAAAATACTCAAACAACAACAACTGCTACGAGGAAAGGTAACTTGCAGAGCACCAAATCATGATCCATCTAAAATGAAGATACATGTGAACATCCCAAACAATCTCCCAAAATCTCAACTCAAGCTATGATCACACCGGAATATACCGGAGGAAATACCGAACTCTACAAAGCATTGATCAGAAGAACCAAACTGCAAACTTGATCATATGATATGACCAATTAAGCTCCCAGATCACTGAAACCAACATGGAAAGATATAATGACACTAGAAATACTCCATATACTGAACCATGATCCCAATAAACCAATCTGCAACCACCGAAGCAATAAATTACAAGAATATGTTGACATCAATAACAATATATCCTAGCCACAGCAATGTCCCACAATATGTATGTATGTATGTACACACACACACACACACACACACACACACACACACACATATATATATGTATGTATGTATGTTTATCTGTGTGTGTGTGTGTGTATGTGTATACATATATGTGCATATATGTATATATATGTGTGTGTATACATATATATGTATAATATGTACATATACAAATATGTATGCATACATACATATGAGTGTATGTGTATACATACATAAATACATGCATACATACATATGTATGTATGTACATTATGTGTGTGTGTGTGTGTGTGTGTGTGTGTGTGTGTGTAAGTATATATATAGTAGATACCTAAAATAATTTTTATTCTTTTAAATTAATTCAATCTTCACACTTCATCATTTCTAATTATTCAATTTCTTCTAATTTACCTTCAGTCATTTAATGATACAACCTTCCTTCTTTTAAAGTTAATTATATATTTTATAATTTAATTGATTTCCTATTTGTAACTTTAGTTAAATAATCTTAATTATTTAATTAAATTAAATTTCTTTTTCTTCATAATTAAATAATTTCTTTAAATTATTTAATTAGCTAAATATGTCTTCCAAATTAAATAAATTTTTTAAAAAAAATATTTAGTCTAGTTTTTCTCTTAGTTCTAAATTCTAAATTCTCAAATTCTCAAATTCTAATTTTGCTTCATGTGCACGCTTTTGGATATTTTTTGAAAATCAATTTTAAACCCAAATATAGATTAAATGCAATTTCATGTTGATTTCTAACTAACACTCACCCTTGAGTTCCACCTTTTTTGACTGATTATTTAATTTAATTAATTCAGTTAACTTCTTCAATCACCTCTCTAACTATTAATTGGCTTTTTTGCTCACTTAAGTTCCAACTATCAATCAATTTCTCTCCAATTTCTATAAATTTAGCATCATTCTCTTATTTTCATCAACCACTATCTTTGAATTCTTGTGCTATCATATTGTAGGTTATCAAGTGTGACTCTGAGAGCCAACATTACACATAGAAGAGAAGAGAAATAGGAGTTTTTGTGTAGACAACAATTAATTGTGTTTATTTGATTGATTTCATTATTCAATTGTTGATCTTTGCATAATTTCTTATTGTTGTTTACAGATTCCTTAATTAGATTTGGATTTTGGTGGTTGATCCATTAAATTTGATTAATTGGTGGTAGATTTCCCTGTGACGCATTCTAGTGAATTCGACGTGTCAAAGCTAGAGACTTATTGATTTGGACTTTAATTTCTTGTGTTTTGCAGATTTTGTATGGTTTTTTGCATAAGTTTCCAAATTTTCACACACGTATTTGTAGAATTTTGCATTGGTATAATCAATATTTCGCAATCATTCTCTCAGTATTTTGCATTCGTTTAGTTTATGTGTTGCATTAGTTTATTCAGTATTTCACATTTGTTATCATACTATTTCGCATAGGTTGTTTCATTGTTTTGCATAAGTTATTTGTTTGTTTCACATTAGTATAATTAGGATATTTTGTCTACCTGATTTTAATTAGTTTTATTCTATTTAGGATTTTGTGTCTTCTTGCTTTCTTTGTTGTTAACTCTCTATCTGTAGTGTGTAGCAATTGGAGTCAAGCCAAGGTGATTACGAGTGGTCGAAGATAAATTTATAAAACTAATAATCATTTTCTTGTAGAGTTAGCTTAGGTAACTTTCTGTGACTTATAGAATAGATAACAGTTCCATTGGTGCACTAAAATTAATAATTGTTTGTCATGTTTTGAGCACTAGGACCTTTTGTATTTTACCTTTTAGATGGACTGCCTCCCGAGTAGCCCATAAGGCTAGGTGAGAGAGAAAAAACCAAGTGGTAATGAGGCTAAGACCAAGCCCTTCCAAGCCACTATAAATAAATGTGTCTATGAGGAAACTCTCAAGCAGCAAGTGTCTATGTGTCATATCGACATTTGTCTCCTCCAATAGGTGCGTAAAACCCGGAAGAGCTGGGAGGCCTCTTTTATAAGAGCGAAACGCCGCATGTATGGCCACTTGAACGGATGCCTGAACTAGAAACTCATTATTTTAATTGGCAAAAACCTTCTATCTGCTAGCATAGGAGATCTGACCTTTGAAGTCATCCTACAATCTCGCAATTCAAAGTAGAGAGCAATTCCTTTGGATCTTTGGGAATCCAAAGTTTGGTATGCCTGAGAAGTGAGTGACATGGTGGGGGGGGACAATGCTACCAAACTCCTAAGTTATCCGCTCTGAATAAGTGCGACTCAAATTTATTCACAGTGGGAACCCAATAGGTATTGTCCTGGCCAACCATAGAAATCATACTTGTCTGTTTATGATTTTTTTTAGCTATATTGTCTTATGATTGTCTGTAATTTCACTTTTCATTGAAACTTAGGAAAAATTAGGTTGTCATAGAAAACTGATAATTGTTTACACACTGAAATCGTCACAAAAAAATCAAAATTTCGTATTCGTCTAGACAATGTTCTGCATTTATCCAGAACAATATTCAGTCCTCAATCAAAAAAAATTCTAGGTTGACTATGAAGATTCATACTGCCTCCCATCTTTCTATGATTGAAAAACCTATCTAGAGTCTCTAGGTTCCCAAAGGTTGCATGTCCTTCATTGTCCTTAGGATCCCATAGTTTTCATGTCCTTTATTGCCCCAAGGTTTCCATAGTTTGCATGTTACTTATTGTCTCTAGGTTTCTATATAGGTTGCATGTCCTAAATCATCCCTAGGATCATCCTTAGGATTACATAAATTGTATAACTTCAATTGTGTCTTATCCATTTAGTGCAATCTTGTCATAGATGGTGTTACCTGGTGACAGTCTCTTCCCATTTTTACAACCTGATTTAGGACCTAACGATGATCAAGAAGATATCATCTTTGGTTTTAACAACCTTTCTCAAAAATTGAAAAAGAGCACACCCTAGTATATAGGAGTTACTTTTGTTTTGGACAAAGAGATACAAAAAGCCCATTGAATTGAGATTTAAGCTGAGAGAGAAATTCTTCAGCAAAGACTTGAGAGACTTAGGCTACTACAACAACAACCTCCTCATCCTAATCCCCAGTAGAGTGTCTAGTTAGTTTGCATACTTAGGTCATCACCTATATCCAAGCTTTGCATCTAAGTCCTTAGAGCTCATAACCCGTCATCAAGTCTACATTACGTCCTTAAGTTTATCTATATGCTCGTTATATGATCATAGGTATCCAAGAGTCAAATGGGTCCTAATGGTGACCCCACATTTAACCCAACGAACACAATGAACATATCCACACATTCACAAGGACAATCTCAGGGAGGGGCAACCTTGCCCCCTTTATCAACAAACTAAGATAGTATACCTTGAATGACCGAGCTACAACACGATTTGACAATAGAACAGCTTGAGGGAGCCCAATAAGCTCCACATGTCCTTGTTATCCTCAATGCTCTCATTAACCATGACAGAGATAGATATCTTTTGTTACTATTGCAAATAGGGCCAAACTACCACCTAACTTTGACATTACAATGATCTTACCCCCTGAGACTACCTTACATCAGAACATGAATGTAGCATCAAGTTCATCCCAGACACATCTTGTGTCCTCTAGTTCCAACCATATAAACCAAAACACACAAACAACATCAACATAAGCCACTAGGGTCTAACGTTACATCACAAATGTATGCCAATGTCATATTTTAAACAATTGTGAACATCTCAAATATGTTCACTTAGGATCTAACTAGTGCCTCTCATATTTCAGTTCCAACATATACTTCACAACCAGCAGTGTCAATCTCTCTAAGATCAACTTATAGTGGTCATGGTTTGAATCAAGGATCCACTAATCCTTTTATTTCACCACAACCCAATTTCAACACAAACTTTGCATACTTTTCAGCACCAAGTGGAACTAGTAGTGCGTAACTTCATCATCATTCATTGTTTCAACAACACCCAATATATACGAACACAAATCCTTTCATATGAAACACTTCTACATCGAACATGTCATTGACTCAAACAGACATTCTTACGCAACAAGTCCATAATTTATAAAAACAAATGACCAAACTTCAAACTTCAAATTGGAAATGAAAAAAAAAATTATACTATGGAAGATCTTCAACCATATCCATTTGACAGAACACTGTACATGCCACCATTCCCTATGCATTTTCAAACACCAAAATTTGAAAAATATAGAGGGAAAGGAGACTTGAGAGTTCACATCAGAGAATTATTTATAGCCTACATAGAAGTAGTACATGAGGAAACATATTTGATGCACTTATATCCTAAAAGTCTTGGAGATCATGCCTTAGAATGGTTTTCACTTTTACCCCTGATGATAACCTCATGGAGAGAATTGGCAGAACTTTTTATCACAAACTATGCACACAATATAAATAATCTAGTAACACTGATAGACCTATGTGTTATGAAAAAAAATGAAGGTGAATCCTTTGCCTCTTTTCTACGATGATGGTGCTCGCTTGTTTGAAGATACCCCTCTCATATACTAGAAAAGGAGCAAGTTGACATATTTATAGACAATCTCATCCCTCAAATTAAGTATCTGTTACAAATGCAATGTTTCAATTTCTTCTATCAAGTCACTGAGAAGGGTTTGAAATGTAAAAAGGCCTCATCGAGCAAGGAATCTTGAAAATTGATAAAGAGGATAACACTAGCAATGACATATCTAAATATTGGTTGAAGAACAAGAATGTGACAAATGATGGAGTTGTAGACGCACAGATAGTAAATAGAGCTCAACCAATTATTTGATTGCAAGGACCTGCCAATCCTTTCATTCAAGAATAGGAATACACCTCATGACAATAATGCAGTTTCAACCAATGTGATGCAATCCAACAATCCTCGACATTCTAGAAATAATATGCCAAAATGAAATTACATGCCACGGGGAGAACCTATAGAATCGTCATTCAAGAAGTTGGTTTAGAACAATTTGATAATATTACTTGAAGCAAAACCTTATGAGCTAGGTCCCTTTAAGCCGACTTGGTGGAATGATAATGAGTTTTGTGACTACCATCGAACCAAAGTTCATAAGACATCCAATTAGTATAAACTCAAGAACTGGATTTAGGAACTCATTGGTCAAGGAGACATAATTGCTAATAATACCAAAGGGTCATCTAATATAAATCACATCATTTTTAATGACCTGTTTGTTAAACATAATAAAAGGAAGGCTTCAAGTTCAGGCTCTCAGGATAACAAGGCGAACTATACAAGAGTCTCCTATGATTACACCATCAATACCCTCAGTCAAGCAAACAAAATAGTTACAACCATCATTGTCAAGCCCAAGAATACAGACTATGTAGTAGTCATTCACCATTCCAAGGTTATGCTTCAAGGAGTCCCTTTGAATCCTACTCAACCAACGGGGAACTATAATGTCATTGAGTAAATGAAGAAGACTCTCACACAAATTTTCATTTATGAGTTTCTGCAAATCTCCCCTGCTCGTGGGGCAATCGTGGATAAAGCCCTTCGTGAGTTAGTTATTTCAAGGGATATAGATGAGAACATTGTATAGGCTATGGTTGGAATCCTAGCTACAACTCTTTGTGTTGCTTTCACATAAGAGGATATTCCAGTAGACAGACCATCACATAATGATCCCTTGCATCTTGAAATTATTGTTCACAAGAAAAGAATCAAGAGAGTGTTGATAGATGGCAAAGCTAGTTTGAACATATGTACCTTGAAATTGATCAAGGCTTTAGGCTATTCATAAAATCACATTGATCATACAAAAAATATAAACATTAGAGCCTATGATGATGAAGAGAACCCATTGAAAGGTGTGGTCACTTTACCAATGCAAGTGGGCCCAATTTCTACATAAACTTCATTTCAAGTCTTAGACAAAGAATTAGGATACAACATCCTATTAGGTCATCCTTGGATATATGTTGTGTAATCAGTGCCTTTTACATTTCATCAGTGTGTCAAGTTTCCTTATAATGGAATTGGAATATAACAATACTGGGAGACCAGATCCATTCCAACATTGTAATAATATAAAGACAAGTTTTGAAATTCAAATCCTGATAAATCAAGTAGCCCCACTTGTATAACAATTAAATATTTGACAATGGAAGAAAAATTAGTACCTTCGGCATCTAACGCGCAACTACAAATTCAGGTCAAAGGATGTGGAGAGTATTCCTATTCAAAAGGATTTTGCATTGGCCAATTACCTCTGTCCCTGAAACCTTTTGATAGACCATCACTAAATCATGTTGATCATTATAAAGGAAAAGAAGTGATCCAATACTTGCCTTCCTATTCCTTTGTTAGAATGGGAGAATTGGACGAGGAATCCCTAAAGTAGGATGTATGCAAATGGTTGTATAAAGATGAAGAAGAACAAAACCAGTCAACTCAACTCCCTTTGGACTAGTTGATGAATACTAAGAGGGGGGGGGGGTGAATTAGTATAATGAAAAACACTATATTTAAACCCTTAAACAATCTAGTAATAAACCGATAGAACAGTTTAACAGTCAAACTGGTTAACGGACAACTAAACCAAAATGCAAATAAGACATTCACCCACAAGAGCAATAACACCATAACACAAAATATTTGACATGGAAACCCAAATGGGAAAAACCATGGTGAGATGAAACTCACAAGTAACTATCTGCAGAATAGGGACTAGACCGATTAAGGTCAGACCGGTTAAGGTCATACAATGTTCTTTACCAGAACAGATCTTGTTAGGAATCTCAATCTCTGTTAGGAGATAAGTCTGATCAAAGACTACCTTGCTAGAGGATTTTAGATCCATAGATGTGAACCACCTTGTTAGAGGATTTTACAAAGGCTACTCTGAGCCTACCTAGTTAAGGGCTTCAAACTTGTCGAAGATGTGAGTAATCAACAAGTGAGTGATCTAGCTAATAGCACAGATTGCTTGGTTAGATCCTTGATAGCTCGTTTATAATGCATTCTAGCATTACTTCAGTCTTCAACACACTCACACTCTGCCTCTTCTCGCAGACTTGAACTTCTCTTCTGTGTTCACACTCACACAAACTCTTCAACCACCTTAAACCTTAGCAACTCCTAAAACCCTAGAAATGATGTCCTTATAAAGGAATATGATTTCATGTCGGTCCAATAGGTTTACAATCCAATTTCCTAGGTTCAATGAATCTAGACATACTTGGTAACACGACACAAAAAGCACCGCCGGAGTGTCGGCACCGTCAAACATTCGGTAGATGGTAACTCATCACAAAATTTTGGTTGGTAACTCATCACAAAGTATTACTGGTTCATACAAAATACCAGTTGCCGGTTTGACAAAATGAAGACTAGGAAATATGTGTTCTGCCGCTTTGATCCTTTGTACCACTTGGGATCCTCGAACCGCTTGGGGTCTACATACCACTTCAGATCGGTAATCACTTTCTGCAAAACACCAATAGTCTAAGGACTATAATGCATCATACTAGTTGGAACGAGTACCGGTTGAGCTTTAACTCATTCATATAAAAGTGATCTCAATGCAAGTGTGTGTCCATCAATGACAATCACAACATAATCATCAAAAATGCCAACAATCTCCCCCTTTGGCATTGATGGAAACACTTAGGAAATTTTGACATCTAAGTGTTTTACAACAAAAATATGCCATAATCAAAATTACTCCCCTTAAGCATATACACTATCCCTTTTATAGAAAATACAATGTATACTACTTAACAGAAATAACATGAAAGTATATGTCAAAACATTCAAAATTTATACTTCTCCCCCTTTGCCAATAATGACAACAATATTACAGACCAATCCCTACTTCATTAAAAGAATATGAGTTTATGACAATAAAGAATAAAATTTGTCAAAAACTGATTTGAAGTCCTGCAAAAATTGTTTCATAGATAAGGACCATGACTCAAGTAGGGAGGTAGCCACTTCTTTCTCTATCTGCATCTGGGAGACCTGCTCTTCCATGGTGTCTATTATGCTCATCTCTTGAGTCACCGTCAAGGCATCCAGATTTAGGTAGCACTTCTAAAGTATTTGTAGGCATGGGAGTAGAACCAGTTCAAGTTCCTGCAAATCTCGTGACAGGTTGCTGATCTCAAGCTCAATTCTCCCAGACTGGATATGAAACTGTTGAACAGTTTGCCCATAAGTTGTGAAAGAGTCATATGGAAGCTTGAAGGTGCTCATGTACAACTGCAAGTCATATTGAAGCTTTTGCTTCTATGCAAGCACATCATCACAGAAGAGATGAGGTTGGAAAATCTTATTGAGTAGTAGATTACCCTCATCTAAAGCATTCCTTGTGTCTTTTTGTGCTTTTTGCAGATCAGACCAGAGCTCATTGAGCTTCTTCACCAGGGCAATGTTGAGAGATTTTTGATGTTCTTTCTTGGCATTTGCCTCTGCTACTTCTTCTCTGCTATGCACCTGATCATCCACTACGATACATAGGAGCTTCATTTGTGCCAATGATGAGTCATTACTAGGGAGGTTTGTGTCGGGTAATAAACCAGTAAGAGTGTCCACAGCAGCTTGGATCACATCTTGCTCCTTCTTCCTCCTTATCACTTCAAGGTGTTCTTGAGCAACCTTGATTCTCTGTAGTAGCTCCACTTCACTTGCAAACTAGAGGTCAATAGGACTGGTGAGGTCAGTCGGTTTGGCTTGACTACCTGTTGCCTTTGGAGTCTCCATCTGCGTGCTCTTTCCTGCTTCTGCTTCCTTGTCCTCCTCTGCCTTCTTCTTCTCTGCTTCTTTTCTCTTTTCCTCTTCCTTATCCTCCTCTACCTTCTTTTCCTCTTCCTTCTTTCTCTTCTCCTCTTTGTCCTTCTTCTTTTCCTCTTCCTTCTTCCTCTTCTCCTCTTCATCCTTCTTCTTCTTCTCCTCTTCCTTTTTCTTCTTCTCCTCTTCATCCTTCTTCTTCTTCTCCTCTTCCTTTTTCTTCTTCTCATCTTCATCCTTCTTTTTCTTCTCCTCTTCCTTTTTCTTCTTCTCCTCTTCATCCTTCTTTTTCTCCTTCTCCACTTCCTTTCTCTTCTCCTCTTCTTCCCTCTTTTTCTTCTCCTCTGCTTGCTTCTTTGCTTCTTCCTTTTTGTCCTCTGCTTCCTTTTGCTTTTCTACCTATTCTACTTGCTTCTCCTGTCATGTTGCTTCTAATGGTGTGTCCTGCGCAATATCCTCTACATCAAGAGCATCAACATCAATAGTTTCTATAGGTTCAACAACTAGATTGCCTTCATCATCAACCACTTTGTCCGGTTTCGATATTCTCAGTTCTTGCTCAGCCTTCTTGTTGGCTTGTATCACTTTGTGCATATAAACCACAGTTGTCATATGCAGATGAGTGTCCTTTTTGACATCATCAATTCTTCCTTCCAATAACCAAAGTCTTCTTCTTCTGGTGAAGAAAAGTCCTTTATTCTGATTGATGACATCAAATAGTTCTGAATTGGACAAGTCGGGAAAGTGTTGAGAAAAAACTTTCTCCTTAATTTCCTGTTCCTTCTTAATGGCAATGCACCATTTATTGTCCAAGAACTTATACAAAGAATACGGTGTCTTAGATCTAATTTCTAAAGGCGACCGGTCATTAGCACATAAATACCTTACAACTTCTTGCTCTACTTCTTCTTGTTCTTCATCATTAAAATCATCAAAATGATCTACCAAATCATTTAACAATTTTCTCCTAATATTCTTAATTGTTCTTTGATAATGTGTCAAAGGTTTGTAGGAAGAAATGTCAATATTTACCGATGCAGATGATGTCGGTTCAACCTTTGTCTTTTTCCTTGTTTGCCTAGTCTTCTTAGGCGGTTCTTCTGACATAGTTTCTTCTGAGTCAGGTGAATTTCTTTTTGTCTTCCACTTCCTCTCAAAGACTTTTGCTAGTGCCACTTCTAGTTTCCTCTTGATCGGTGATCACTTGGTCACTTTGGGACTGGCTGCAGTAACCGGTGTCGATGTTGAAGGCACTGCCTTCCCTTTCTTTTCTGAGGGTTTTCTAACCAGTGTAACCCTTTCTAAATAAGTGTCAATTCTCTTTGCCTTAGGATCAAGGGGTGAGGCGATTAGGGTGGAAGCATACCCATCCAACATATCATTCATTACCTAATAGCCCATAGGCTCTACTTCTTCCTGTCTAGGCTCAACAGCTTCCATCAAGCATTCATCCACTTTGATGGTGAAGCAGATGTCCTGTTCATATTTCTTGACTATGTCACTAGATATCCTCATCCTTAGGCTCATCTTTCTTTTGAACTCATTGAAATACTTGTTCAGAACTTCAAGGTAGCTGGTTCTGACTGCTTGTAGGCTTTCCTTGATTTGCTTGGTAACCGGTTGGTCAGCAGACCACTGAATGTCTCCTACTCCTAGGAAGTAACCTTGAAAGTAGAAAAATAGTCCTACTACTAGTTGACCACACTTGAATTTCAATGCATTATCCTGTTTGATTGATTTGAGATTCAATTGGAGTTGCCTTTGCATACTGGTGCACAGATCAAACAACGCATCTTCCTTAATCATCCTATAAGTGGCATTTACCGCTGCAGCAGAGACAGAATTAATTCTGCTAGCAGAGAACGTTCGGTAACCTATCACCATGTAGGCATACATCACAAGATCATCCTTGATGGAATTAACAGTCATTCCTCGTGAATCGCTCACTAAACCGGTGAGCTTGGTCATTTCAGTTTTGATGATCTTCCTTAGGGCTGGTACCTCACCGAAGTTGCAAACACCGGTGATGGCATGAACAACTTGTGGTGTGATATCATGTGTTCTTTCAAGATACATTTTGTCACCATGAACCCTGCTTGGGATGATTCTCATATGATCATCTTTGAAATCCTCAAGGAAGTAAACCGCATTATGAAGCATCTTCTTCTCCAGGATGCTATATTCCAGTTTGATCTTTTTATCCTTCCCACAGAATAGACCTAGCTGTGAGTGGATTGCGAGAGACCCTAGGTCTTCAATTTTACAATCTATATAATCAGAGATTCCTTCTTCTACTATTACTCTAGCAGGAACTTGTGACAGGGCATTGTATTTGGACTTGCATTGAATGAAGTTTACTAAATCGACAAATGCACTCGAGCTAGTATGAGATGTGGAAGCCATGATAAAAATAGAAAACTTGAGAAATACATTTTGGAAATCATGAATTTAGGGCTTTCAGATTCTACTTCACCTCACACTTCGTCGGTTGCACAATCACCGCTTTGTGTTCTTCTCTTGACCGTTTGCAATTAGTTTATGAATCTCCTTCAAGATTTCTAAAATTCTCTGAATCGCAGCACAAATCACTTTTTCTTCGCTATGCACTTGAAAAACTTCTTCACTTCGAAAAATGATAAGTGAGAAATGATTTCAAAATTCCTTTTAAACAGGTTCCTCACCTACCATAATTAATGCTCCGCTATTAGGGCGTAAACCCTAATTTGCCTTTCACCATTTCCGATCTTCTGCCACAAGATAGGTATCACACATTGATTAAGGTCTTTTACCGGTGTAAACCAGGGGTACGAAACATTTCATCATTTTCTCCCCCTAAGCTTTTCTGAAACTTAGTTCACCGGTTCCGTGATTTCCACACTAGGTTCAGAAACCGGTTCTTCTTGCAACACTGTTGGTTTCTTCTTCCAGGTTTTTTTCATATCCACTTGAACAGTGTCAATGTCAATCTTTCCTTCTGAAGTGACCGGTATGTCATCTGATATGTTCTTTCTTGATCTACAGAATCTGGCAATGTGACCTGGTTTGTTGCAATGATAGCAAACCATTCCAGGTGCTCTCCAAGGTCCATTATTCATGTTTCCATTCTTCCTTCTGCATGTTACAGTAGTGTGACCATGACCATGACAAATCCAATAGTTTTCTCTCCATCTGGTTGCCGCTTGATAGCCACTGCTTCTTGACTAATGATTGAAGGCATTAAATCGGTTGTGATTCCGGTTCACAAAAGGTTCTGGGCCAGCTCCTTGAGTCCTCTGAGGATATCTTCCAGTGTTGTTCATAACAGACCTGCATTCAGATGTTCTATGCCCAAACTTGTTGCATGCATAATAGTTACCATTGAATCTATAGGATCTAGGCTTATCATTTATAAAATAAGGAAAGTTATTGCAAGCCTTACTCCTACATACATTGGCAGTATGTCAATCTTTAAGACAATTAAAGCAAATAGGTTTGAAGTTTTGCTTACCTTTACCTTTGAATGTTGGTTGCTTCTTTGATGCTTCAGCATTTGCACCAGAGGTCTCACCTTCCTCATGACCGGAATAACCAAGTCCATGAGTATTCTTGATAGGTTTAGCAGATTTAAGCTTTTGTTCTAGCTTAACAGTACTCTTGTTGAACTTAGCAAGTATTTCCTTTGACTCAGAGAGTTCTTTGGAAATAGCAGCATTTGTCTCCATCAGGTTTGCATTCTTAGAGATGGATGTGTTCAGTTCACCTTTTACTTCTTCTTTTTCCATTCTACTTTCATGAAGGTGAGCAGTAAGTGCACTGATCTCTTGCTTCAACTTGAATATCTCATGATCTTTGTCCTTCACCAGATCTTCAGTTTTTCTCCGGTTCTCAAGCTCTTGACACATTCAGATAGTCAGTCCTTCCAGCTCCTTTCTCAGGTTGGAGTTTGATTCATTCAACTTTTCTACTTCCTGAATTAGGGCTTCCATGTCCGCTTCATCAGCAGAACTATTTTCAGATAGCTCCATCAGCTTTTCAGCGTGTTCTCACCTTTTTGCTTAAGATGCCTTATATTTGACCATAAGATCATCATAGGCTTGTTCAGACTGAGTGAGTCGATGACTAAGTTCCCTCAATGTGTATTCCCCATATCTCTTTCCAAGTGGTTAAACTTATAGAAAGGTAGGCTCTGATACCAATTCATGAATACTAAGAGGGGGGGGTGAATTAGTATAATGAAAAACACTATATTTAAACCCTTAAACAATCTAGTAATAAATCGGTAGAACAGCTTAACAGTCAAACCAGTTAACAGACAACTAAACCAAAATGCAAATAAGACATTCACCCACAAGAGCAATAACACCATAACACAAAATATTCAACGTGGAAACCCAAATGGGAAAAACCACGGTGAGATGAAACTCATAAGTAACTATCTGCAGAATAGGAACCAGACTGGTTAAGGTCAGACCGGTTAAGGTCATACAATGTTCTTTACCAGAACAAATCCTATTAGGAATCTCAATCTCTGTTAGGAGATAAGTCTAATCAAAGACTACCTTGCTAGAGGATTTTAGATCCACAGATGTGAACCACCTTGTTAGAGGATTTTACAAAGGCTACTCTGAGCCTACCCGGTTAAGGGCTTCAGACTTGTCGAAGATGTGAGTAATCAACAAGTGAGTGATGTAGCTAATAGCACAGATTGCTTGGTTAGATCCTTGATAGCTCGTTTATAATGCATTCCAGCATTACTTTAGTCTTCAACACATTCACACTTTGCCTCTTCTCGCAGACCTGAACTTCTCTTCTGTGTTCACACTCACACAAACTCTTCAACCACCTTAAACCCTAGCAACTCCTAAAACCCTAGACATGATGTCCTTATAAAGGAATATGATTTGATGTCGGTCCAATAGGTTTACAATCCAATTTCCTAGGTTCAATGAATCTAGATATACTTGGTAACACGACACAAAAAGCACCGCCAGAGTGTCGGCACCGTAAAACATTTGGTGGATGGTAACCCATCACAAAATTTTGGTTGGTAACTCATCACAAAGTATTACCGGTTCATACAAAATACCGGTTTTAGCAAAATACCGGTTGTTAGTTTGACAAAATGAAGACTGGGAAATATGTGTTCTGCCGCTTTGATCCTTCGTACCGCTTGGGATCCTCAAACCGCTGGGGGTCTACATACCGCTTCAGATAGGTAATCACTTTCTACAAAACACCAATGGTCTAAGGACTATAATGCATCATACCGGTTGGAACAAGTACCGGTTGAGCTTTAACTCATTCATATAAAAGCGATCTCAATGTAAGTGTGTGTGCATCAATGACAATCACAACATAATCATCAAAAATGGTGTATAGGCTACATAAAGCCTTATATGGTCTAAAGCAGGCACCTAGAGCATGGTATGAACACCTGCATTCCCATCTTGTGAAGATTGGATTTAAGAGAACAAGTGAAGATATCAATATCTACCTGAAGTCTAAAGGAGATCAGATCCTAATTTGTGAGGTATTTGTTGATGACATTATCTTTGGTGGAGATGATAGGATGAGTCATGAGTTTGCAAATGAGATGAAGAAAGAGTTTGAGATGTCACTCATAGGGGAGATTAAGTTCTTCATTGGACTGCAGATCTAGCAGATGAAAGATGGAATCTTCATCACTCAGTCCAAGTATGTCAAAGAGGTGTTGAAGACTTTTGGCATGGAAGATAGCAAACCGGTTGGTACACCGATGGTGACCAATTGTAAACTATCCAAAGAGGATGACTCAGCATTGGTTGATGAGAAGGAATACCGATCAATGATTAGTAAGTTGCATTATGTAGTGCATAGCAGACCAGATATTGCACATGCAGTTGGCATTACTGCAAGGTTCCAAAAAAGTCCAAGAGAATCCCACTTAGTTGCAGTCAAGTGGATTCTTAAGTATCTGAAGGGAACTATTGACTATGGGTTATGGTATCCATACAATAATGATTTTAACCTGAGAGTGTTCACAGATGCTAATTGGGCTGGTAATGTAGATGACCAGAAGAGCACAACCGGTGGTGCATTCTTTCTTGGTGGTAGACTGGTCTCATGGATGAGTAAAAAGTAGAGTTGTATCTCTCAGTCTACAGCAGAAGTAGAGTATGTTGCAGCTTTCATGAACTACACTTAGACAATTTGGATGAAGCATGTATTAAATGGCTTCAAAGTTCCTGTATCTGAACCAGTAAGTATATTTTGTGACAATACTAGTGCAATTAACTTCTCCAAGAATCCGGTTTTACATTCAAGAACCAAGCACTTTGAGCTTAAGTATCATTTCTTGAGGGAAAAGGTTCAGAACAAAGAGATTGCACAAGAACATGTTTCCAGTAAGGAGTAGTTAGCAAACATATTCACCAAGCCTCTCCCAAAGGCTAAATTTATGTACTTAAGAGGTGAGTTAGGGGTGTTGCCCCTTCAGAAGGTAAACTAAAGGTATATGCTCCACATCAGTCAAGTATTGCATAGTCAAATTTCTCTTTAGGATTGATGTGTTGAAGGATGCTACTCCTCAGGGGGAGCAGCATAATGGAATAGGGAAGCTTGTGCCTCCAATTTGGCATTGTTGTCAAAGGGGGAGAAGAAGTGAAGCGGAGAAGATATCTGTAGAAATTGGGGGAGAAGATGTGAAGCGAAGAGATATCTTTGTATATTGCCATCAATGCCAAAGGGGGAGATTGTTGGCATTATGAGAACTAGTATGAGGACATGTTGACATTGTATGTTGTCATTGATGTCAATATGCTGAAGAAGAGAGAACTAGTATGTTACCAAGAACTAGTATATGTGAGAACCGGTATAACATTGTGAACCGGTATATGTGCCAAAGTGAAGGAGTGTGTCTATTCAAGGTGAACCGGCATGTTGATATGGGAACCGATACATGGAAGCTTTGTATGACTACCGGTTGGTAGTCTCAGGGTTTCTGGTTGAAGTGCTTCAAGCCTGTGTGACTCAACTGGTGACTTTGTGTGATGAGTTATCATTGTAACAAAGAACAGACCATGTTGCCAAGACAACCTTGTGCACATGAAGGATCTTGCATGAAGGAGATTGTTCCCTTCTACCTCAAGAATGTGCGAAGTCTATAAATAGTGAAAACGCGTGATGGGTTATCAACTGCCATGAAAGCGGTGGAAAATGAATGATGGAGAATGTCTTGGGATCGGTTCAAGACTGTTGCATTTAATGCAATGTGCTCAATGGTCAGGATTGAACCATTTGAAATGCTTAACCTGACAGGTTTAGGGTTTAAGGTTTATGCTACCAACCTATCTGCTTCCTATAAGGTCATTGTTGTGTTTCTTTTTGAGGTTGTTGGCAAAAGTTATGTATGTGTATCCAAGTGAAGTGATACGTGATTCTTGCCAGACCAGAGGAGAGAAGTGATACCTGCAGACTGTAAGTGCAGAAGGTGAAGAGGAGCTAAAGCAGATCTGCATTAGCATTGAGTGCTATTACCAGATCATTGTAATACCTATTGATCTCTAACCACCTCAACAGTTGGAAAATCCCTTAACAGGGTAGCTCTAACTAGCTTACTGAAAATCCTTTAATAGGGTGACTCAAATTCATTAAGTTCTTTAAATCCTCTAACAAGGTAACCTTTAATAGGGTTTAACCCTTAACCAAGTATCTTAGCCATCCCTTAACCAAGTGATCCCTAGCAGGATCGGTTCCTAACATAACCTATTGTAATAAGTCTTTAACCAGACTAGGCTCCTAACAGAGCGGACTTCTAAAGAGTTCAAAACAGCTTGTGGGTATTCATCCCCACCATGGTTTTTCCCAGTTGGGTTTCCACGTGAAAAAAATCTGTGTGTTATGTGTGGTGATTTTCATGTGATGGTTTAAGTGATTTGTGTCTGATGGTAAATCATGTTGAACTAGTTGCTATTGTATTTCTGATGACTGACTACCTGTTCATGCATAAGGGTGAAATGGAAGTGTAGTATTAGGATTGTATGAAAAGATAAGTTTCAACCGGTTTATGCTTGTCTCAGCTATTCTGGGTTTTGTCGGTTGTACTTTGTTTAAGACCGGTATTATTGTTTGTCTGCCAAAGCACAGTGTCTGCTGACTAATCAGATTCAAGAAAGTGTTTTTGCCTGTACTGATTCACCCCCCCCTCTTAATACCGGTTTGGTACTCATCGTTCCTCATTGAGTTATCAGAATCTAGTTGAATTAAAAAGGAGACCTTTTTCGTCACCTATTGCAGAACCAAATGAAGAAGAAGCATATGATGTAGGGACATGCATAGAGGAGGACATCCCTTGTGAGGACAAAGACATTGACCCAAATTAATTAGTAGATGATATAGACACCCATATATGTGTTATAATCATAGTCTCTTATGCTAATAAAGACATAAATCTATCTCTTGTGCTTCCAGGCCTTGTAGATTAGGGGCAATAGGAAATATCACACCTATATTGGTTCTAGAATGATGAAGCAATAACAGAATTCTTTGGTGCATGTGAAGGGCTACACTACAGTGATCACAAGGTCATATTTACAATTGATCTAGACATAACAACATACTTTCAGGAAGCAGGTACATCTAGTCACGATGATCTAGAAGAACCTAGAAGCAAGCACAAAGAGGGACTAGATGATTTGCCTATTGAGCAAGAAAGATCATCACTATTGGTCAAGAAATTAGAGGAAGTTAACCTTGGTGAAGGTGAAGTTGTACATAAAATCCACTTGGCAAAATCCTTGAAATCGGCAAAAAAGGAAAAATTTATTTAGTTTTTCAAGGAGAGAAAAGTAAACTTTTCCTAGTCATATGTCGACATGCCCAGATTGGATTCTGAACTTGTCTTACATCACCTGTCATTGCTTCCTTTAGGAAAATAGATGCATAGGCCAATGGGCTCCAGTGGTTTACTCATCCAAACAAAGACAACTCAACAAATGGTCCAATGTAATGATAAAATAAACTCAATGCATGATCAAGGAATGCAAACTCAAGAGGGTTTAGACTCACAAAGGTTGATGGAGATACAACTTCTCACATCATGCCCACACATATACCAACACACCACAAAACTCTATGACACTTGTCTTTTGTCTTAAATGGGATGTTCAACACTCAAACATTTCATTCCCATGCCCCAAGGACTCCAACAATGCAGAAACAACACACCATTTGTTCACATATGCATCAAAGGTTATTGGCCCATTCACTAGGACTAAACCTAGTAGCCCTCATTTTAGGACTGCTTGGCAATAACCTTCCAAACTTACAAACGGCCCTCCAAAATTTTCATATTTTTAAATACCCATTAAGAATACCTAACATTCTTGGAAATGCCAAACCCTGACTCCTTTCACCAGGTCAAGCAACAACTGCTATAGTAGGCCTAAATGACCAATTAGGTCACTTTTACAAAGCAAGTGTCCTTAATAGGCATGCACTCCTCAAGCCAATTATTGGGAAAGTTTTGCACACATCCCAAAATACCAATTCCAACATGAACTTGTGCCTAACACCCTCTATATGGTCTTTGCAATCAGTTCTTCCTTATTCTAAGGCTAGTCACATAGGGATGCCTAGCCATCTATGCACTTTTCACCATGGAAACCACTTTCCCCTATTCTAGAACCACTAAAATATTAGAATACATACACAACCCCTTCATTACACCAAAATCAGACTTTCCTACCTGTGCAATGAGGAGAAATATTGCATTCTTGATGAAACCCCTAGGTTTCAAGGGTTTTAGGACAATTTTCATAAAAATAAATGGATCTCCTTCAAATCAGCACCAAATTTAGTCAGACCATTGCTAGAGGAAAGATAATTTGTCATACCACACCTTCCAATAGGTTTCAATTCAATTTTGATCTGTACGAAGCTGTACCAGATGTTTGTTATGCGTGAAAAGTAGGAATCTTGAGGAAACAATGGCAAGTTTGCATTCAATTCTCCACAAAATCATCAAAACCATTACAATGGCATGCCCAAATGCCTTATAATGCCTCTTGGGCCTTTTACAACCGAAATCAATTAATTTTTGAATTATTTGACCGTTGGCATTTGATTACAATAATGATCATGTTGTCAAGTGATCTCTCTCACCTTGACAAACATAACAAACATTATCATAGGCTTATACAAATTGGATAGTTAGACCACACATGGTCTAGACCCCTAGGAATATTACTGAATTGTTGGCCATTTAGTGGAATTTATTATGTGTTGCATTGATGTCAACACTAGCTGATTGGATGCTATACTGGTACCCTTCTGGTCCCGGTAGGTTAAGTGGTTTCTGGTTGATTTGGATCTGGCATGATCTGGTAGACTCTAGTATAGTTTGGTGATGGAATTGAATTATTCATGATACTCATTCTCATATTTCATCAATTGGTTTTGGTTTGGTGATCGGATGCCATCCTTCTTGCTTAGAAGCTTGGCTTCTAGTTCCAGCGAGGGTTTCATCAGCAAAGCTTTTGATGAAGATCTTGGATGAATTGCATAAGTAGTGTTGGTGTATCTTCTGGTGGAGTTTCAGGATGTTGTTGGTGATCATGTTCGAGACTTAGTAGATGGAGATCGTTGCTATAGCGTATGGACCTATACTAGGTCCCGGTTGATCTAGGTTATGAACTAATTCTAATATAATGTGTGGATTGGACCTCTCGATGTATTTTTGGGATGTATTATGTATTGGATATTATTTGTTTGGTCTAAGGCTAATGTGGTTTCTAATTATGTAATCGGTTTATTAGTTGGTGGCCGACCTAATTGTTTATGGTCAAGGGTTTGTATATATAAATGTAAGATCTCATTGTAGATCATCATGGTTATGGTTAGAGGTCATGGTCAAAGAATGTAATGTGAATATAATGTAATATCATTCAAGCAAAGGATTTGGTCGATCATTGGAGATCGAATTGGGTATATGTAAGAGGATTTAGTCCTTTGATATTGAGCTTAACTGGAACTATACTCTGGCATAGGAGATGCTATCTTTTGCAGTTCAACACTTTTGTGGATTGTAGTCTGGATCTCTATATAGTCAGTGAGGCTCCTTTTGTGATGAGAAATGCGCTCTAGGTTGTTGGCCTTTTTGCAAGTGCAGGCCCCTCAATTGTAATTCACATACTCACTACAGAAGTATTATTTGACTGTGGGTAGGTTTCTCACTGTGGTTTTTTCCTTTATCAGGTTTTACATGTATAAATCTTGGTGTCATGTGGATGGTTTTTATTTTGTGATTATTGTTTATGCTTAATTGGTTTAACTGCTATTATGGTATTAATGTTTTGGGTTCCAACATTAAAGTTTTAAATTACTAATAGTTCTGATAATTTGCCCCTCAATTGTCTTCGGTCTATTTGAATTGTCTAACAATTGATATCAGAGCTTTGGTCCTCTCTGTGGAAAGATTAACCACTTGAGGAAGATATTATGGCAACTAACAGTTCGAGTTCATCCAGTTCTTTTGGAGCTATCTTTTGGAGGGATATTTTGAGGCTTGATGGAACAAATTACACAGTATGGAAGATTCAAATGGAGACTCATATGAGAAGTCTTGGCAAGGAGATTTCAGAGATCACACAGAATGGTGTTACACCTTTTAATCTGGGATCTGGCAATCCTCCTCTAGAAAACCTAGATAAGGAGCTTGAGAATGATTTTAGAGCAAGAGAAGCCCTCGTGTGTGCACTTTCTAATCAGCAAATAATGGGATTAACAGACCAATCATGGACTGGTAATGAAGGTGACCCTATAGTGAAGATTGCTAAACTTGATGGTTACTGGGTGAGATATGAAAACCTGAAGATGGAATAAGATGAAAGGATTACTGCATTCATGGAAAGGGTAAATGAGATTGTTATAGGAATTCAAAGTTGTGGCGGAACTCTGAGAGAAGATAAAATTATTTCTAAAGTCCTAAGAGCCCTACCATAGGCTTACAAAATTAAGGCTATTGCTATTAATGAGTTGAGAACAATGGCTAATACATCTATCAACAGAGATACTTTGGTTGGGAAACTATCTGCTTTTGAGCTTGAAGAATTTGGACCTTCTGGAGTTGTAAAGTCTGAACCTGATTTTCATGCATCTACATCTACAACCAGTAAGCAAGACTGGAAAGATTTATATGCAAAGGAATTAGAACATATGAAGAGAGAAGATGATGAGTTTGAGCAACTTGAAGCACTATTTGCTAGAAGAGTACCTAAAGGACCGATAGGAAGTAAGTATGAAGGAAAAACACCTTTTAAATGTTTTGCATGTAATAAGATTGGTCATTTTGCATCTAGATGTCCTGAAAGGAATTCAAGTTTTGAAGAAAGAGCTAGAAGATCATTTAATCCTAACCCTGGATATCAGAACAAGTATAAGTATAAGAAAAACAGATATAAATCATGCTACATAAAAGATGAGGAAGGCATTACTAATTCTAATGATGAATTGGCAGAAGACTCTACTAGTGGTTTCGGTAATGGGAAGGAATGGGTGTTCTTGGCTATAAAAGAAGATGATCCGGCATTAGAAGAGAATGTACTTGAAGAGAAGGCACTTCTTGCTAAAATTGAAGATAAGGATGAATGGGTAATTGGCAGCGGTTGTTCACATCATATGACTGGAGATAAAAGAAGTTTTTGTCTTTGCAAGAATTTGATGTCGGTCTAGTTAGATTTGGAGATGAAAAAGCTTGTATGATCAAAGGAAAAGGGACTATATCATTTGGATGGTAAGAACAATACTGGCAATGTTTATTATATTGAAGGTTTAAAGCATAATCTTTTGAGTGTAGGAGAATTCAGAGATAAAAAAATCCAATTACAGTTCAAGAATGGAAAATGGAAAATCATTAACATATCTAGTTTGGAGATTGCAATCGGTACACAAATAAAAGGTAATATATTTTATTTGAACTCTAGTGAGAAGAAATGTTTGATTACAAAGGTTTATGAGAGTTGGCTATGGCATAAAAGGTTGTGTCATGTGAATTTGGATTGCATTGTAAAGATTAGTTCAACTAAGGTAGTTAGTTATATACCTAAGATTATGAAGCCCTATAATCCGGTATGTAAAGAATGTTAAATGGGTAAATAGGTCAGAACCTCTTTTAGAAGTATACAAGATAAATCAAATGATGTTCTTGATCTTATCCATACTGGTTTGTGTGGCCCTGCTAGAGTTAAAAGTTTTCAAGGTGATAGATATTTCATGCTAGTCATTGATGATTATTCTAGAATGATGTGGGTTAATTTTCTAAAAGAAAAATTTGAAGTATTTGAAAAGTTTAAAATCTTAAGACTAAAGTGGAAAGTGAGACAATATTGAAGATTAAATGTTTGAGGTGAGATCATGGTGGAGAATTCACATCCGGTGAGTTTAATAACTTTTGTGAGAAGCATGGTATAAGAAGACAATTTTCTGCTCCTCGGACACCTCAGCAAAATGGAGTAGTGGAAAGGAAGAGCATAACTATCTTAGATGTTGCTAGAACAATGATGATGGAAGCTAGTCTACCTCATATCTACTGGAGAGAAGTAGTGAGCACATCGGTTTATACATTGAACAGAGTACATATCAAAGGAGAAACCGGTAAGACACCTTATGAATTATGATATGGCAATACACCTACAATCAAGTATTTCAGAATTTTTGGTAATAAATTTTATATTAGGAGAGATTATATCATTGGGAAATTTGATCCTAGATGTGATGAAGGCATATTTCTTGGTTATTCTAATGAAAGCAAAGCATATAGATGTTATAATAAGAGATTGCAAAGAATTATGGAGAATGCTAATGTCAAAGTAGATGAGCTGAACAAAAGTCAAATCAGAGTTTATGAGAAGGAACCGGTAGTGGAAATGATTATATCTGAACCGGTAGCACCTTTACCAGAACAGAGTGTTGAACTAGTTACTCCAGCAGTATCAGAGAATTCTACAGTAACTGAAGAACAGGGAAGAGGAACAGAAAGTCAGAAGACTCCTAGGTATGTGAGATTGAATCATTCAGAAGATCAGATCATTGGGGATAAGAACAATGGAGTGATGACAAGAAGAAGACTGGCAACTAATGAGGTATGTTTAATTTCACAAGTTGAACCGGTATCATTAATTGAGGCATGTAAAGATGAATATTCGTTGAAAGCTATGGAAGGAGAATTATATCAGATTGAGAAAAATAACACATGGACCTTGGTTCCTCGGCCTAAAGATAAAAATATTATTTGAGCTAACTGGGTTTTTAGGAATAAATTGAATGAGGATGGTCAAGTTATAAGGAATAAGGCTAGATTGGTTTGTAAAGGATATTCTCGTAAGGAAGGAATTGATTATGGAGAGACTTTTGCACCTATAGCTAGGATTGAAGTTGTAAGATTATTTATTGCCTATGTTGATTATAAAAACTACAAGGTTTATCAGATGGATGTTAAATGTGCATTTTTGAATGGGGATCTTGATGAGGAAGTTTATATTGAGAAACCTGATGGCTTTTCACTATCAAATGATACAGATATGTTTTGCAGGTTAAGGAAAGCTTTATATGGATTGAAACAAGCACCTAGAGATTTCTATGCAAGGTTGGATAAATATCTCTTGAAGCTTTTTTTACTAAGGGAAGTGCTGACAGTAATTTATATTATAAGATCACTGACGATGATATACTAATTATTGAAGTATTTGTTGATGACATTATTTTTGGAGGTGAAGATAAGTTATGCATAGAATTTTCTAAGAATACAGAGAAAGAATTTGAGATGTCTATGATTGGTGAGATTAATTTTTTCTTAGCTTTGTAGATTACCCAGACTGACAAAGGTATTTTTATCTGTCAAACTAAATATGCTAAGGAATTGTTGAAAAAATTTGGTATGGGAGATTCTAAACCGGTAAGTACTCCTATGATTACAAGTGAGAAATTGACAAGAAAAGATGTTTTTGCACCGGTAAATCCTACAAGATACAAATCTATGATTGGAGGTCTACTTTATTTGACTCAAACTAGGCCTGACATTATGAATGTTGTTTGTATTGTTTCAAGATTTCAGAGTGATCCTAGAGAAAATTATGAGATTGCGGTGAAAAGAATTTTTAGATACTTGCAAGGTACATCAGATTATGGCTTGTGGTACCCTAAGGATGATAACTTTACTTTATGTGCATATACCGATGTTGATTGGACTAGAGATGTTGATAATCAGAAAAGTACTTCTGATAGAGCTTTCTTTCTTGGAAAGAAGTTAGTTTCATGGATCAACAAGAAATAGTCATGTACTTCTTTATCTACTGCTAAAGTTGAGTATGTTGTTGTTGCTACTAACTGTAAGCAAGTTGTATGGATGAAGCAAATGTTGAAGGATATAAAAAATGGATTGTGACGTACCGGTAGTTATTCACTATGATAACTGTGCTGCTATTGATATATCAAAGAATCTGGTATTTCATTCTAAAACAAAGCACATATCTATCAAGTATAACTTTTTGAAAGAAAAAGTGGAAGCAATTAAAGCTAGACTGGTTTATGTGAACACTAAAGAGTAGATTGCATATATTTTCACTAAACCTTTGCCCAAGGAATCATTTGAGTACCCAAGAGATAGATTGGGAGTTTCGACCCCTCTGGTAGAGACTTGATTGATGCGATTTGGCATCAGTCCGACATGCATTATCAGAGTTACTATGCATTCTGGCACTGATGTGGGATGCTACTACTCAGGGGGAGTAGTCAACTTTGTGATTCAATGGTTTATGTTTTTGCTTTGATATTTTTGTCAGATTTCTAGCATTGATGTCAAAGGGGAAGAGATATTGATGTGAAAAAGAAAAAGAAAGAAAAATAAAAAATCATAGGGGGAGAGATATGAAAAAGAAAAAGTAGAGGGAGAGATATTGAAATTTAGAGCTGTTTATGGGACATTGTTGGTTGTCTTCCATTGGGGGAGACTTGTTTGGCATTTCTTGGTACTTAGATGTTTTTCACATCTAGTGTTTCTATCAATGCCAAAGGGGGAGATTGTTGGCCATTTGGTGGAACTGATTATGTGTTGCATTGATATTTTGTCATTGATGTCAATGCTAGCTAATTGGATGCTTTACTGACACCCTGCAAGTCCTAGTAGGTTGAGTGGTTTATGGTTGATTTGGAACTGGAATGATCTGATAGACTCTGGTATAGTTTGGTGATGGAATTGACTTATTCATGATACTCATGCTCATATTTGGTCAGTTGGTTTTGGTTTGGTGATCGGATGCCATCCTGCTTGCTTAGAAGCTTGGCTTCTAGTTCTAGCAAGGGTTTCACTGACAGAGCTTTTGATGAAGATCTTTGATGAATTGCATAAGTAGTGTTGGTGCAGCTTCTAGTGGAGTTCCAGGATGTTGTTGGTGATCATGTTTGAGACTTGGTGGATGGAGATCATTGCTATAGCGTGTGGACCTATACGGGGTCCCGGTTAATCTAGGTTATGGACCGGCTTTAATGTAATGTGTGGATTGGACCTCTCAATATATTTTTGAGATATCTTATGTGTTGGATATTATTTGTTTGGTCTAAGGATGACATGGCTTGTAATTATGTAATCAGTTTATTATCTGGTGGCCGACCTAATTTTTATGGTCGAGGGTTTGTATATATAAATGTAAGATCTCATTGTAGATCATCATGGTTATCATTAGAGGTCATGGTCAAATAATGTAATGTGTGAATTATGTAATATCATTCAGGTAGAGGAGTTGGTCGATCATTGGAGATCGAAATGGGTATATGTAAGAGGATTTAGTTCTATGGTATTGAGCTTAACCGAAACTGTACTCAGGCATAGGACATGTTATCTTTTGTAGTTCAACACTACTCTGGATTTTAGTATGGATCTCTATGTAGTCAGTGTATATGGTGAAAATGGATAACAATAATAACAAGATTGAAAGGCTAAATGAATTCAACCACAAAAAACCTAGCCTAACAACAACAAAGATCCACCATAACATATGAAGATTACCTAAGACAATGCAAATAAAACAAAATCACAAAGATTATACCATCACATGTCCAATAGGGTTTTGATCTCCATTCTTCCTATCTCCATTGATCTTGCTTGATATATATTTGCTCTCAGATTTTATATGCACAAGAGCTCAACAAAGAACGGAATGTGGTTGCAAGTATGATCGTATTGTAGCCAAGTCTTCAAGATTAGTCATTAGGGTTTGATAATGAAGAAAGCATCTCCTTAAATAGAAGACACAATATGAAATGGAGGGATAAGATTGAGAGGTGTAAAAGAAGGGGGGCTATGATTAGAGGGTAGGTAGAAGAAATAATAAAATAATGAAAGAGGTAGGTAGTGTAGGAATTAAGAGATGAATGACATGTGTCATGGGTAGAAAAAGGCTAATGAATTAATTAAATAAATAAAGAATTATTTAATTAATAGAAGAAGTGGGATCAATTAAATAAATAAATATTTATTTAATTTAGGAAAAGGATAATTTAAATAAACAAATGTATTTATTTAAATGAGAAATAAGGCTAGAAGAGGATAAATGAATTAATTAAATAAGTAAAGATTTATTTAATTAATAGAAGAATTAGGCTTAGATAATTAAATAAATAAAATATTTATTTAATTAAACTGGACAATTTTGGGTGTCTACAGTCAATGAGGCTCCTTTTGTGATGAGCACTGTGCTCTAGGTTGTTGGCCTTCCTGCAAGTGCAAGACCCTCGATTGTAATTCACATACTTACAACATAAGTATTATCTGACTGTGGGTAGGATTCCCGACGTAGTTTTTCCCTTTACCAGGTTTTACACATATAAATATTGGTGTCATGTGGATGGTTTTTATTTAGTGATTATTGTTTATGCTGAATTGGTTTAACTGCTATTCTAGTATTAATATTTTGGGTTTTGGCATTAAAATTATAAATTGCTAGTAGTTTTGGTAATCTATGACAACTGATTCACCCCCATGTCCCTCTCAGTTGTCTTCTGGTTATTTGAACTATCTAACATGAACAACATTTCACATCAAGTCATATGGACCCTTATTAACTAAAACAACAAAAAAAAGACTTAGTGGCTTGTAGCCTTACAAGTAGGCCTCAAGACCTTACAAAATACTATGAAATGGTCATAAGACTTTATTACAATGCTAAAATAAGAACCATGAATAGATCCCTTTGGATCCAAATATCTTCAAGCCTAGGTGCTCCTACACCATACTTCCCTGGTGGATAAAAAAACAATTCCCTTGAGTGGCTAGGTCTGCAACTGTGGTACCATACTTGATGATATTTTCCTTTGTCATCCAAGTAGCTTCAGCATCTAGAATTCCTTCCCATTTAACAAGATACTCTTTATAGGTGCCCTTCCTTGTCTTCTTTATAACCTTGGAATCAAGGATGCATTCAAGTTGCAAAGTCTTTCTTGGAGGTAGGTCTTTGACCCAATCACTGTCATCTTCAGCATTCTCAATACCTGCAACATCATCTACAATAGTAGACCCTCTGAATGGAAATAAATCAGACACATTGAAAATGGGAGAGATACCAAGACCTGGAGGCAATTCAATCTCATATGCATTTGCCCCAAATTTGTGCACCACCCGGCAAGGACTAATCTTCTTCATAAGGAGCTTTGTGGGATGACCCTTAGGTAGCCTTTCCTTTTTTAGATAATCCATGACCAATTATCCTACCTTGAACTAAAAATCTCTTCTTTTAAGGTCTTCTCTGGCCTTATACTTTTTTGCATTTTGTTGGAGAGTGGCTTTCACTATGTCATGTATGTCATTCATGGTGATAGCAAAGTCTTCACCCAATGCACTTCTCCCATCCATACCGCTGAGGTCCCTGAGTTCCAAGATATCTCTTGGATGGATACCATAAACAATTTCAAAGGGACTTTTATCTATACTTCTATTCACTGAATCATTGTATGCATAATCTTCTTGACTAATCACCAAATCCCATGCTTGGCGAGACACCTTCATAAATTTCCCAAAGATTTGTTCACAACCTCAGTCTAACCATCAGTTTGAGGATGGTAGGTTGATGCGAAGGAAAAATGTGTCCCCAACTTCTTCCATAATGTTCTCCAAAAGTGTCCCACAAATTTGGATTCTCCATCAGTCACTATGTTGTGAGGTAGCCCATGGATTCTAACAACTTCTTTGAAGAACAACCTTGCAATGTGGGATGCATCATTTGTACATTTGCATGGCACAAAATGAGATATCTTACTGAACCTATCCACAATGACAAAGATGCTATCAAATCCCCTTGGTGTCTTAGGGAGCCCTAACACAAAATCCATATTGATGCTTTCCCAAGGCCTATTGGGAATGGGAAGAGGTTGATATAACCTTGCATTAGAAGACACACCCTTGGCTCTTTGACAAATAGGACAACTCTCTACAAACTTCCTAACATCAGTATGTACCTTTGGCCAATAATAATACCTTGTGACCTGCTCCAAGGTCTTATCAAGCCCAAAGTGATCTCCTAGACTTCCCTTATGTTTCTCCCTAATAATGTTCTCCATCATGGAGCATTTAGGTATGCATAACATGTTTCCCTTGAACAACAATCCTTCTTGCAATACATAGAAAAATTTGCATGGCAAGAGTTAGAAAAGTTCAAACAAAATTCATAAATTTCTTTGAATTCACTATCACCTTTGTACATGTCGTTGAGGGCATCTACTCCATGGTTTGTAACTGAATTTCTTGAATTGTGAGTATCCTTCTACTCAAGGCATCTGCTACCTTGTTTGATGTCCCTTTCTTGTGCTTGATGGTGAAGGTATATGACTACAATTGCTCCACCCATTTGATATGTCTCTGGTTCAATTTTTTTTGCCCATTCAAGAAGCTGAAGGCATGGTTGTCGGTGAAGACTATGAACTCCTCGGGTAGTAGGTAATGTCTCCACTTTTTGAGAGCCTGCACCATTGCATAAAGCTCCAAGTCATATGTGGAGTACCTTTTCTTGGCCTCATTAATTCTCTCAAAGAAGAAATCAATTAGGTGTCCTTCTTGACGAAGGACTGCACCAATGGCTTGTTTTCTTGCATCACACTCCACTGTGAAGAGTTTGTTGAGTCAGGAAGTCTAAGGGTAGGAAAATCCACCACTTTTTTCTTCAAGTGCTCAAAACTCTGATTTGCCTTCTTTGTCCACATAAACTTACATTTCACTCCACCCTTGATGGTGTCAAGGATAGGGGCACATATGTGACTTAAACCCCTAATGAACTTTCGGTAGAATGTGGTTAATCTATAAAAGCTTTGTTAATCTTAGAGGATCTGGTTAATACTAAGAGGGGGGGTGAATCAGTATTGACAACAATTTCAAACTTAAAACTTGAACTTATAAAACTTCACCAAATCAATCATAAACCAATAATAAAACCATTTACCAATATCGGTATCTGTTGATCATCTGCTAATCTGATTTATCAAGTATGCACATTAAGTGTTCATAAACCATGCATTAACTGAAAATAAAATATAACAACACATAAAAAAATTCACCATATGAACACCATGATTTTCACATGGAAACCCAAATAGGGAAAAACCATGATGGTAATTGGTACCTACAAAAATTGTTCACTCTTTTGGAATGTGCCCTGTTAGGAGCCTACCCCAGTTAGAAGCTTCAAAGATTCCCTATTAGGAGCAGACCTTGTTAGGAGTCACCCGATTAAGCGATTTAGATGATGAGCCCTGTTAGGATCAACCTTGTAAGAGGATTTAACACTTAGATGTTGAGCTACCCAATTAAGGAATTTACAATGTAAGGCCTGTTAGGACCTACCCGGTTAAGGGATTTTGACTATTGCAACTATTAGGGAACAACAGTGAATGATTTGGGTATAGCACTTAACTGCTTGCTTGATTCGATCCAATTCTTCTTCAAATCTGCTACACTCTGGTTCAACTTCATACTCTTCTCAAAACCACCGACACAACAAACATCAGTTGTACCTACCTAAATAACCTTTACAACGCAGCCAGTTATAAAACTCGAAGACTTACAACATAGATCATCATAGATCTTTTACAATTCATTACAGATAATCATTGATCATCATATGGATCATTAAAATCAATTACAACCATTAAATGATCATCGCATCTCGATCTGATACTCTTTCAAACCCTTGGCTCATTTTGGTAATCACTTTGCACATTCCCAATAAATTCGCTCTTTGATCACACCAAAACATCATTCAAACACTTCACACAGTTTCAGCCATGTCATCACCAACTTTTGAACTTGATGTAGATCACCACCAAACCAAAAAACATTACCGGTTATAAGAACTCTTTACCGGACCTTAAACCCTTCTTAAACCCTAAAAAAAATATAACAAAAATCATAAACATGACTTCTGGTAACCAAAACATGATGCAGTTCCAGTCAGTGACATATTAAAATGATACAAACTCACATTCCAAACCGCAACATTTCAATCATCACTAATCATCAAATCTAATCAAAGCATTTCCTCATTTACTGGTTAAGGTCCTGTATATGGTGAAAATGGATAACAACAATGATGAAAGACTGAATGGATTCAACCACAAAACCCTAGCCTAACAACAACAAAGATCCACCATAACATATGAAGATTACTTAAGACAATGCAAATCAAATGAAATCACAAAGATTATACCATCACATGTCCAATAGGGTTGGGATCTCCATTCTTCCTATCTCCATTGATCTTGCTTGATATATTTGCTCTCATATTTTATGTGTGCACAGGAGCTCAACAAAGAACGGAAATGTGGTTGCAAGTAGGATCGCATATGAAAGTGCAAAGCGTAGTCGGGGTTGAATGCATAGTGAGTGTAATCAATTGATTAGGATGCATATATTGATTAGAATGATTGATTAGGGTTGATAATGAAGGAAGTATCCTCTTATATAGAAGACACTATAAGAAATGGAGGGAAAAGATTGAGAGGTGTAAAAGATAAATGGTCGGCTATGATTAGAGGGTAGGTAGAGGAAATAAGAAAATAATGAAAGGGTAGGTAGTGTAGGAATTAAGAGATGAATGACATGTGTCAGAGGTGGAAAAAGCTAATGAACTAATTAAATAAATAAAGATTTATTTAATTAATAGAAGAAGTGGGATCAATTAAATAAATAAGATATTTATTTAATTTAGGAAAAGGACAATTTAAATAAATAAATGTATTTATTTAAAAGAGAAATAAGGCTAGAAGAGGATAAATGAATTAATTAAATAAATAAATATTTATTTAATTAATATAAGAATTAGGCTAAAATAATTAAATAAATAAAATATTTACTTAATTAGACATGACAATTTTAGGTGTCTACATTTTGCCCCTCTTTAAGACAATGCGGCTTGTCGCGTTGTTTCAAAGAAGATAAGATGAACTGATACAATGTTGCTCCAAGATGGGAATGATATGCCCCCTTGAGAGATTGGATGAAAATGTCTGAAAAGATCGCAGACAATCTCTCGTTAAGAAATAAAGGCTAGAATGGACTGACTGGATAGAGTGACAAAATCACAGGATAAAGAAGTCTGACTCGGGAGATGAAGGCTAAGGCTAGGGCTAGGGCTAGGGCAGTCTATAAGATAGACCACGAGGGGAATACATCCTCATTGTCATCCACACATCCAAGAGATTAGAGTGCAGAGAGAGAATAGAGCAGCAACAGTCAGCAGCGATGGCATTGGTGCATAGATTCAATCGCATTTGCCGATTTCAGAGGCCAAGAGATACAAGAGAGTCGGTGAGTACCACAAAACCTCCTTGTACTTTGTCACAATAAATGTTGTCATTAATACATCTTAGGTAGTGCAATAAATGCATTTTAGAATATATCAAACAAGGTCAAAAAAAATGTTGAGGCACTTCTGTGCTGGTGCCAGGCATGTTTGTGCAATATGTAAGCGCGTTTATGTAATGAAAGCGCATTTATGTCAAAAATGTGCATTTATGTCTTTTAGGTCAAATCAGTAGTTCTGTGATGAACATAAGTTGTCAATTGGATAAACTTCTGAGAGGATACACTCAAGCAGGTCCTCTAGGGAAGACTAGGATAGATCGAGGCACTTTGTGATGAACAGGGAGTACCAAGACATAGTACTTTGTGATGAACAGGGAGTACTAATATGAGCAGCACTTTGTGATGAACAGTGAGTGCAAATGTGAGCAGCACTTTGTGATGAACAGTGAGTGCAAAAATGAGCAGCACTTTGTGATGAACAGGGAGTGCAAACATGTAGTACTTTGTGATGAACAGGGAGTACCACTAGGATAAATAGGAACACTTTGTGATGAACAGTGAGTGTCACTAGGATAAATAGCGCCATATGATAAATATAAGCACTAGGATAAAGAGAAGCATTTTGTGATGAACATGGAATGTCACTATGACTAACATGATTGATTTGTTTGACTGCAGGAGGATCTACCTATGCTAGAGTCACAGGAGAGGTTCCCTTCGACTCAAAGTTTGTGAGCAGAGATGACATTCGAGGATAGAGCGACAGTTGAGGCCATGGGCTTGCGATACATTATGTATGTGTTTGAATTCGGGCGAACATGGGATTGCTGACTTCATTAGTTGAGAGATGGCACTCAGAGATTTGCATGTTTCATTTGTCGATGGGTGAGATGACAGTCACCTTAGAGGATGCATATAGAATAATGAGGATACTGATCGATGGGGAGTTGATTCCCTACGATCGAGACGAAGACAGGCATGCACTAAGACGAGGGTTGGACATGTGGCTTGGGATACCATGACACAGATAGGATTAGCACTACCAGCAGTGTTGGCAGGAGTGATCAATGGGTTCCTATGTTCGGATAGGGTGACACGAGGATTGGTTGTGTAGATATATGTATTTTGACATCATTGTATCATGACACTTATGATTTTGATATATATATATGAGATGATTCATCTTTGCGGCAACTATATGCATGTGTACCTATGTGATGCTTATGATATGGATGCAAATATGTACATGATAAAATGCAATATATTTTTGATCTTTTATGTTTTATATGCTATGCTAATGTGAATGTATGAAATGCAAATGAATATGATACTACAAATGACTATTTACATGATGAAAATGTAAAATGTGGTAACATGTGTTGTGTGCAAGATGTGATGTAATTGTGGTATCTATATGTATGTATGAAATGCTTATATGTGGTAATGCAAGTGAAACTACATGAAATCCAAATTTTTTTGGTGTGTCGCTATACTCAGTCGTGTGATAGTAGGCTACGTGGACTCGGGAAGGACAATGGAGGTCAATCAAGAAAGGGGGATGAAAGATAGAAGATATGGAAGTGAAAGAGCTTCTTGTGCATTATCATCATTGAGCTTTATTATGGCAAGTAGGTTATGACAATCGAGGCATATGTTGAACCTAGAAAGTCATTGTACCTATTTGCATGGAGATAAGACAGTCTCAAACAAGGAATGCCCCAGTTCATACTAGACTCTCAGTGTCCTCATATCCTTAAACAAGTCATAGCATTACTAAGAGACAATCCACAGACAGCAAAAGAAAAATAGGTGACGATACCCCATCCTTGCCTTTCTAGTCAAAGACATCCTAGAGATAGAATCTCTAGTCAGAGACATCCTCGAAAAGCTAAAAGACATGTCACCAGAAAGATAAAATCAAAAGAAAACCAAGACTCGACACCAACATTCACTGTAGTCCTCAAGTTTTCATGTCTCTTGTCACTTGTATAAGTCTTATTTGATTGTGGTCACAATGTTTACTTTCACAAAAAGGATAGATAGCACTGAACCATATGTTGTCTGAGTCTGTTGAAAGATTTGATTTGTTGAAGCCCATTTTTTGTTGTTGTGTCTCCTCTGAAACTGACTGAATACATGAAACTGATACTTTATTGTGGAGAAGACGGAACTTTATTGTGGATTGGCAATGCAAATGTTGCTTTATTGTGGATTGTGCGCGGATAGATTGAAGAAAACTAAAAGAAACTGCACTCCTCGAAACATGTGATGCTCCCAGTTCCACACCCATCACTAGATGTAGGATTTGCCTTAGCCACAGATAGGATCTGATTTATTATGAATGGAAAGGGGTGAAAAGAGAGGTTTATTATGAATGGCGAACCAATCTTGGGTAAATCAATAACAAGCCATGATGGGAATGAGTAAGTTTATTATGAATGAATAGGTTGTGAGTGTGTGCAAAGTGAAAGGATGCAAGTGAATCCTGAAGGAGGGAGGAGCAATGTCTCTACACATGGTGCTGGTAACCCAGTTTTCATCATGGTACTTGCCCAGGGCGCCACCGAAGTGGTTTTCACTGTTGGACGAAATGTTTTTCTTTACTTTTTTTATTTTTTTGTTGTCACAAGGTTCCTGTTTGCCAGGTTTTCACCAAGTAAAGATTTTTATGTTTTTATGATTTTTTTTGTATTTTTGAAATTTTTGAATTTTTTTGAATTTTTTTTTTTTTTTTTTTTTTTTTTTTTTTGTATTTTTAAAATTGGGATACTCTAGAGAGCTATATGTAAAACTTGCGATGGTGCATGTTGTTGATAGCATCCTCCAAGGATTCACCCTCTGGGATTGAGAGTTGATATGCACTGGATCCATAAACTGTCGTGATGATGTAAGGACCAAGCCAATTTGGTTCGAACTTGCCCTTCTTCTCTCTGTCTTGCTGATTTTTAGGATTTTCTCTGAGAAATAAGTCACCCACCTCAAATGTACGAGGCTTTACCTTGTGATTGTATTTGCATTGTTCCTTGACTGAATGATGTGTAGCTTGAGTGTCTGTCTTCCTTGATAAAGGAACTGAGATAGAATTACTAGTGTGTGGACTACACAGGCCCATATGCGTGTCATCTGAAGAATTTTGGGCATCCTTGATAACAAAGTCCTTCAAGGAAGCTCCATTAAAGGTCCATGATGTATCACCAAAAGGGGATGGATGTGTGGAACAAGTGGATGAGTTATGAAGGCTTATGACTATGAAAAGAAGTGAAAGTAGGATAGCATGATGGAGACTTAGGATCAACAAGTGTGCTTTTTGACTTAAAATTTTAGAGCTTTTGCCCCCAGTTATTTTGGTATTAGGGGAGATCAACTCTTGCTCTTTTTGCTTCAAAGGATTTTTATCCTTAACTTTGATTTTTGTGGAGTCCAGTAGCTTTTGATTTTGATTTGGACTAAAGGACTTTTCTTTATTTTTGACTTGTAGATTTTTCTTTTCAAAGCTTGATTTTTGATCCCCAATGAGTAAGGGCTTTTGTAATTCTTTTTGATCCAAGTCTGGGAGAGGAGTGGATGATATGGTAAAGCTATGTGAGTTATCAAGAGGGCTGGTGATATGCTCCATAGATTCTTTGTTGGAACCACTCTTAGGACTATTGATATCAAGAGCTGCTTGCACCACTAGAGGAGATTTGCATTCAGACTTAGTAGCCACAACACTAGGTGGTTCACCCCCAATTCCTCGCAAATTGTTTATAGATTGTTCATGTTGACTGAATATTTTAGGAGATAGTGGGAGTTGATCAACATGAAAGATATACTCACCACATCCTAGGTCTTTAATCTTCAATTTTTCTTTGAGCTCTGCTTGTTTTGATGTAAAAGCTTTCAAGGATTCTGGATCCACATATGCCGATGAAGGAATAGCCTCTCGATTGATTGGTATTGTTATTTCTGATCTAGGTCATAGATTGTTGCAATATATGAATGGATTTGGGTCAGCTTTGACGGTCACTTCAACTCCATTGTGTGGAGACTTGATACATTGATGATATGTTGAGGGAATAGCTCTCATTTCATGAATCCATGGACATCCTAGCAACATATTGTATGTGAGATCTAGGTCTAGGACTTGACAAACCACATCCTTTGTAACTGGCCCAACTCTGACAGGTAAGGTGACTGTGCCTTTGGATGAACGCTCTTCCTCATCATATGCCTTGATGGTAATTTTATTTGTAGCATTCATAGCTTTTTCAAAATATCCCAATTGTTTAATGGTTCTCAATGTACAAATGTTTAGACCTACTCCTCCATCTATCAAGACTCATTTTATTTGGTGTTTGCGTAGGAAGGCTTCAATGTGTAAAGGTGCATTATGTGGTTGGCTCGCGAAGGCATCGTTAGCTTCTGTAAATGTAAGGGAGTGTAGAACGGAAAGGTATCCCACCATGGCTTGAAACTGGTCCACGTTCAGATTAGTAGGAACAGGCGTATCTCTCAAAATTTTGTCAAGAATGGCTTTATTTGTGGGGGATATGCGTAAGAGCTCAAGGATGGAGATGAGCGTGGGTGTCTTCCCTAACTGTTCTACAAGGTCATACTCAGGCTTGGTTGATGAGGAAGCAGTGTTTTTAGCTGGAGCACCTTGCAAAGTGAATTTACCTCGACGAGTTGTAACATTACATTTAGAGGTAGGTTCGGAAGAAGATCCAATGCCTTTTAGGAAAATCTTGGGTCTTTGGGTAGAATTCTCAGGCATTTTGGCCTTCATGATAATGGTAAAGACATAATTGTCCATCGAGATGTGATTGATAGTTGAATCATAGTTATAAGATGCTCTGGTATAGTTGGTCTGGTCATCTGTGGCTTTAGACTTTCCCTTGTCATGTTTTGGGAATGGTTCCTTAAACATCTCATGTTCTTGATTGGATGAGTGTCCCTCAATCTCAATGTCACCTCTATCAATGAGATCTTGTATGATGTTCTTCAGTCGATGACAATTTCCTATTTTATGACCCTTGCTCTTATGAAATTCACAATACTCATCATCATTCCACCAATTTAGTTTAACCTTTGGTTCATATGGAAGAAAATCTGGAATTGTTATTATCTTGTTTGCCACTAGCTTCTTGAAAACTGATTCTAGTGGTTCTCCCAACGGGGTGTACTTCCTTCGTTACTTTGAAGTTGTTTGAGTATTCACTTAATTGTTTGTAGATCTTGATCCAGAAAAAACGATTTTGGGTTGCACTGTATTGGCATCAACAACACCATCATTGACTGTGTTCTTGTTTTTATTCCAAAATCTTAGCTTATCTTTTCCTTTATAGTCCTCTTTGTTTTCTTTGAATATTTTGATGATGCCTTGCTCAATTAGGACCTTCTCTGTTGCTAAGCCTTTTTCAATGACGTCCTTGAAGGTGGACAAACCAGCTTTCCTTAGATCATATCCAATGTCTTTGTTAACATTTTGGGTGAACATTTCTACCATTTGCTTTTGTGGAATTTCACAAGAGCATCTGCTGGCTAGATTCCTCCATCTTTGTAAAAATGATGAAAAAGACTCTCCATCTTTTTGCTTGGTGTTGCACAAAGTAGTGACTGATATGTCTGTCTCTATGTTGTATGAGAAATGTTGGATAAATGCCTCTGCTAAGTCACCCCATGACTTAATACCAGGTGGAAGTTGGGAGAACCATTCCATAGCTTGATCAGCTAAGCTTTGTGGGAATAATCTCATCAAATATGTCTCTTTTGAAGCTACCTCAATGCAAGCTGTGAAAAACTATCTTATGTGTGCCTCAGGATCCCCTTTTCCTCTATACTTATCAAACTTAGGTGTCACAAAGTGTATAGGAAAATGAGGCATTGGAATGCTCTTGTCAAATGGATAGGGACATATGTCTCTCATTGTGTAAGTTGGCTTTGGTGTATTTATGTCCTCCATTTTCTTTTGTAAGTCCTTGATTTGTTGTTCCAAATTATTCTTAGGTGGAGATCGACTTCTTGGACCATACCCCATGCTTGAGGCACCAATTGGAGGAGGAGCATGTTGCATATATGGATGATATTGATCATACACATGTTCATATGGAGGAGGTCTATAATGATGTTGCGTATATGGACCACTTGGTATAGAGTCATGTTGAGGAATGAAATATCTGCTTTGTCCATGTATACCATACTCTACAGGCATGTCATGAGTTTTTTCTAGTGTGTTGCCCCCAAATTTGACTTGGGGTTTCCTTGTGTCCAAATTTGGAGCCTGACTCTGGATATCCAGTTGCTTTGGTGGTTGATCCTGAGCTTTGGTATGTGATTGAGTATATTTTTCTGCATAAGACTTCCATAATGGTCTACGAAGGTGAGTATCATATGCTTGACCATGTGTGTATGGGACCTCTAGTTTTTGAAACAAAGATGATGGTGATTCAGGCACCATATGTGGTCTTCTATTGCCTCCATTATTAGGCCTCCTTTGATCCATGTTGGAGTGAGTTTGTTGCAAAGATCGATTTTCCATTATTTGAGACATGTCGAAATCATGAGGGATTTTGGCTCCACTTTGTGCCATCACTTGTAAAAAGTATTGTCGATCTCTCCTCATTATTTCCTCAACCAATCGATTGAAATGGGGATTCATAATGGTGTCTTCCACTTCTACTGAATTCATTGAAATGTTGTCCATATTGTCATTGTGTGTATCATTGTTGTTTATAGTGTCCATGTGCTCAACATTTGGAATGTTTCTATAGGCATCCATGTTAGGTAATGTAGTATGATCAGAATTGAAAAAGATATCATTATCATACTCATAGGAACTCATGTTTGCGGACTCTTGAGCCTCTTTAGCTTCTCTCCTAGATTTTTGGGAATGGGTTTCAACCATGAACTAGGTATTGACCAAGATGTGTGAGACTAGATGAAAATGGAAAGAGTATGGAAGACCAAGAGTTGGATGGAATGTAAATGAATCTGAAGTTTACTTGCAATGTCCAAAGTGTAAGACCAAGTATGTATGTAGTAGAATAGGTGTGGCTTCCAAAGAGATGATAGTTTCTCTTGATGAGGTAAGTTGACCTTGACTCTAAGTAAGACCAAATGAGACCCAAAGGTGATAGACCTTGATGAGGGACCACTTAGAAAAATGTTGTTGTATGTAATGTGTTGACAAAGCAAGATAAGGACAAGCAAGTGACCTTTTGACTCAAGTTTAGACAAATATGAATGTAATGTAAGGTGTAAAGCAATGATGGAATTTGTGAGACCCAAAAATAGGCTGAATGATAGATAAAAACCTGAAGAGATAGCTTAGGAAGCTCAAGAATTCTGAAATTGATTGCTCTTGTTTGTTGGTATGTAAATTTTTCCAATTTGTGAAGTTGTTTGTTGTGACCAAATCTGAATTTTTGACTATTTTTCGTGACAAGAGGACACAATGTTGATGAGAACTCAATGTTTGCAAGTGTTTAGACTCCAAATGACTCCAACAAAGTGTGTTGTTTGATGTAAAATTGTTGTGCATACACTTGAAGACACAAAAGACACAATGTTTTGATGTTTGGTCTTGAATGTTTGAATGTTCAAAATAAGACAAGCACAATTCTTATGGCTGGCCAAGACAATAGTTGTTGATCCCACATGGAGTTTCCCCTAAGGCTACGCTATTCAGAGTGGATACTTAGATGCTTGACCCCACTGGCTCCACCCTCGGCACTCACTTCTCAGGGTAGCCAAGCATCAGTCGCCGTGAAAACTCCCCGTGGTGAACTTTGTATCTCTACTAAGAACCGTATGTGTGTGGGCTGCTACCAGAGGTCTGACCTCCTGCCCCAACAACTAGAAGGATTTTGGCTTCTAAAACAAAAAGGTGCTAGTAAGGGCATCCGCTCGTGTGGCCATACATGTGGCACTTTCAGCTCTGTAAATACAGAAGGCTCCCAGCCAGTAGGGGTTACGCCTTATAAATGATCAAATAAATTTGATCAAACGGGTTTATGGAGAGACATAGTGTCGGTATGAACTAATCAGCACACATTATCCATAGTTTTCACCATGAATACAGTTATTTATAGTGGATTGGAAGAATATGGCTTTTCTTTTGCTACCACTTGGGTCGTTCTCTCCTCACTAGTAGTCCTAATGACCACACGGGAAGACAGACCCTCTAAAGATGAAACAAAAAGAGCCTATTGCTCAAGACACAAAAGATAATGGTTCAATTCTAGTGCACCAATAAAGATCAAAAACCCTTGCCAAGGTTCTGCAACAAAGATCTGTTAGTAGTTTGGATTGTTTCAAATGATCACCCCTTCCTGCAAGCACACAAGTTAGGTAAATTTTAGATCCAAAAGACTTTGTGAAATAGGGGCCTTCAACAATGCATTTTGTTGACCAATTCAAATATCTGATTCATCATAAAAAAAAGACCACTTGTAAAATTTTAAGAGATTTCCAGAAATGTAAGAAAATCCAAAAAATTTGCTAATTTGCTCCAAAAATTAATTTTTTATGAAAAATCAATCCAAAAAATCTGAAATTTTTACTGAAGAGTCTTAATGGTCTTCCAAACCTGAATAAAAAACTTTTTGCAACAAATCCAAGCAGTTTGTGAGATATGAGTAAAATAATGCAAAACCCTAATTTTCAAAGATCTAATTTTTGAGGAATGATTTTGCATCAAATTTAAAATAAAAAAGAACATATCCTATGTATAATTCTGAGTGATTTCCAAAAATGTAAAAAAATCCAAAAAATTCACTAATTTGCTCTCAAAATTAATTGTTTATGAAAACTCATAAAAAATTCATATAAAATGAAAATTTGATCCAAAAAATCTGAAATTTTTATTAAATCTTTTTGATCCTTTTTCTGACCTACACAAAAAATTTTATGCCAAAATTCAAAGCCGTTTGTGAGATCTGATCAAAATAAGGAAAACCCCTAATTTTTAAAGATCCAATTTTTAGGGAAATATTCTGCATCAAAATTAAAATCACAAAGAATAGATCATGTGTATAATTATGAGAGATTTCCAAAAATGTAAGAAAATCCAAAAAATTATCTCATTTTCTCTCAAAATTAATTTTTTATGAAAAATCATAAAAAGTTCATAGAAAATAAAAATGTGCTCCAAAAATTCTGAATTTTGGATTGAGAGCTCCTGATACTTTCTTCAACCTGCAAAACAAAGTTGGTACAAAATTTCCAAGCCATTTGTGAGATATGATCAAATCTCTCCAAGATCTTGATTTTGTGTCCAAAACCCTAGCTGCACAAGGTTATTCTCCAAATTGTTTTACAAAACAACAATATAGGGTTAGAAAAATCTACAAAAAACACAGATCTAACAAAAATCCATGTCCCATGGGGCGGGCCAAAATGTATATGGTGAAAATGGATAACAACAATGATGAAAGACTGAATGGATTCAACCACAAAACCCTAGCCTAACAACAACAAAGATCCACCATAACATATGAAGATTACTTAAGACAATGCAAATCAAATGAAATCACAAAGATTATGCCATCACATGTCCAATAGGGTTTGGATCTCCATTCTTCCTATCTCCATTGATCTTGCTTGATATATTTGCTCTCAGATTTTATGTGTGCATAAGAGCTCAACAAAGAACGGAAATGTGGTTGCAAGTAGGATTGCATATGAAAGTGCAAAGCGTAGTCAGGGCTGAATGCATAGTGAGTGTAATCAATTGATTAGGATGCATATATTGATTAGAATGATTGATTAGGGTTGATAATGAAGGAAGTATCCTCTTATATAGAAGACACTATAAGAAATGGAGGGATAAGATTGAGAGGTGTAAAAGATAAATGGTTGGCTATGATTAGAGGGTGGGTAGAGGAAATAAGAAAATAGTGAAAGGGTAGGTAGTGTAGGAATTAAGAGATGAATGACATGTGTCATAGGTGGAAAAAGCTAATGAATTAATTAAATAAATAGAGATTTATTTAATTAATAGAAGAAGTGGGATCAATTAAATAAATAAGATATTTATTTAATTTAGGAGAAGGACAATTTAAATAAATAAATGTATTTATTTAAAAGAGAAATAAGGCTAGAAGAGGATAAATGAATTAATTAAATAAATAAAGATTTATTTAATTAATAAAAGAATTAGGCTAAAATAATTAAATAAATAAAATATTTATTTAATTAGACATGACAATTTTAGGTGTCTACAGGTCCTAATTCCCAGTTTCCTATTTCTTTATCAGTAAGCTCTTTATAGTAGACCAAAAAGACTAAGATGACAAAATACAACATAATAAATATTAGTTGTCATCAAGGACAACACAAATAACTGATCAAAGGCATTCAATCATGCAATGTCAATCTCTTCATCACAATGTCATCACAAACATACCTTTACCAGTTCAGTCACCATTCTTCATCTACATCAGTTATGCCAATCATGCCAACATTCTCCCCCTTTGGAATTGATGGAAATGCCAACATAAACACCAACATATTCAATTAAAATCATGTTGCTCAGTTTTGGAACTTCTCTGCTGCACTTCACTCCTCTCTTGGTTCTTCTCTTCTCCACCTAGAACTAAATCTTCATTTCTTCTCCCCCTTTCTGTTACACATCTTCTCCTCTTTAGGCTAATATATTTCTTCTCCCCAATAATATTTCTTATTCTCCCCATTTGATAGCAATGCCAAAGGTGCATATGCATTATCGATCATCAAATTTATTGTTGTTGTCTTCAACATCTTTGCAAATTTCATCTAAGTTGCCCCCCCCTACGAAGTAGTCATCATTTCATCAATCCATGGTGAAAGGTGTTCAATAAGCATACAAGATTGATGCATCTCTCGTGTCCTAGTTTTTCTTGTGTAGGGGTTTGTCCCCTAACTTACCTCTGAGGTACTCAAAGGTAGTCTTCGGCAATGGTTTTGTGAAAATGTCCGCTCGTCGCTCTTTGTTTATCACATACTCCATTATGTCTTGTTTCTCTAGTACTCTCTCCCTCATAAAGTGATATTTCAATTCTATGTGTTTATTTCTTTCATGTAATACATGATTTTTTGAAATATTAAATGCACTTGTATTGTCACAATAAATAATCACCAGTTTAGACATATCTTGCTTAAAACCTTCTAACACATGTCTCATCCAGATTGCATGTGTGCAATTCATTGATGCTGCAACACATTCTGCTTCAGCTATTGATTATGATACACATGTTTTCTTCTTACTTTTCCAAGTAACCAATCTACCTCCAAGAAGAAAATCTCCATTGGTAGTGTTTTTTTGGTCATCAACGTTGCCCGCCCAGTCTGCATCAGTAAACACTTCCAAAGAAAAATCATTTTTATAAGAATACCATAAGCCATAATCCATTGTGCCTTTTAGATATTTGAATATCCTTTTCACCACTACCAAGTGAGTCTCCTTGGGATCCTTCTGAAATATAGCAACCAAACCAACAACATGTGCAATATCAGGCCTACTGTGAACAACATAATGCAACTTACCAATCATGGACCTGTATTCTTTTTCATCAACATAAGGTGAATCATCTTGTTTAGACAATTTACAACCTGTCACCATCTGAGTACCAATTGGTTTACAATAATCCATGCCAAATGTTTTTTACATTTCCTTTACATACTTACTCTGACAGATAAATATGCCACCATCCAATTGTTGGACCTACAACCCAAGGAAAAACTTAATCTCACCAATAAGAGACATCTCAAATTAATTATTCATCTCCTCAGAAAAACCAATACATAAATCATCATCACCTCCAAAAATTATATCATCTACAAATACTTTAGCTATCAACACTCTCTCTCCATCAGTCTTAAGATATATGTTAATGTCCTCACTAGTACGCTAGAATCCTATCTTGATCAAGTGTGCATGAAATCTTTCATACCATTCTCTTAGTGTCTGCTTCAATCCATGCATTGCCTTATGTAACTTCCAAACCATATCTTTATCCTCAGACAAAGAAAATCCATCCAGTTATTCTATGTACACTTCTTCCTCAAGGATGCCATTAAGAAAAGTAGATTTAACATCCATATGGTAGACCTTAAAGCCTTTAAATGCAGCATAAGCAAGTAACATTCTTACTCCTTCCAATCTTGCCACCGGTGAAAAGGTTTCTCCATAATCTTATCCTTCTTGTTGTGCATTGCATTTTCATGCCAACCTTTCTTTATTCCTCACAACCTTGCCTTTTTCATTCAACTTGTTTCTAAAGACCCATTTAGTGCCAATCACATTCTTGTCTTCTATTCTGGGAATAAGTGTACATGTCTTGTTCTTCTCTATTTGATCCAATTCCTCATTCTTAGCATTAATCCAATCATCATCCTTCTATGCTTCTCTTACTATTTAAAGATCAATAGTTGAAATCAAACCGGAGTTTTCTCTGATTTTCCTTCTTGTTTATACACCAGCATTTTTTTCTCCAATAATTTGGTCTTCTGAATGATTTAGTCTAACATACCTTAGTATTAATGGTTCCAGTGTTGTGCCTTCTGCTTCATGTTCTTGATCTTCTTCATTGCTTTCTTCATTTATCGGTTGAGCACCTATTTCTACATCTTCCTACTCATCATTCTTTTGTACTTTCAGCTCAATAAACACAAGTTTTTCTTCATCTTTCTCAGGTTTAGATCTGTTGCTCTTATCATATTTCTCAGAGAGTTCATCTACCTTCACATTTTCACTCTCAATGATCATTTTTGTTCTCTTGTTATAACATTTGAAAGCCTTACTCTTTGTAGAGTAACCAAGAAAAATACCTTCATCACACTTTGCATCAAACTTTCCAATGAAATCATCACATTTAATGAAACATTTACTACCATAAATTTTAAATTACCTTACATTAGGAGTCTTTCCATGCCATAATTCATAAGGTGTTTTGTTGGTACCTCTCTTGACAAGTACCCGATTCAAAGTGTAAACAATAGTGCTAACTGCTTCTCTCCAAAATATTTTCAATACTTCACCTTGAATCAACATGGTTCTAGCAGCTTCAACAATTATTCTATTCATTCTCTTTGCTATCCCATTATGTTGTGGAGTTATAGGAGCTTACATTTGCCTCTTGATTCCCTGTTCATCACAAAACTTCACAAAATCATCAGAAGTAAATTCTACTCTCTGGTCAGATCTCAAACATTTTAAATTATTCCTGGTTTCTTTCTCAACTAAAGTTTTGAATGCTTTGAATTTACTAAATGCCTTAGGTTTTTCTCTCAGAAAAGTTACCCACATCATCTTGAAAAAATCATCAATGAAAATCATGAAATATTTATCACCATAATAGCTCTTAGTCCTCATAGGACCACAAAGATTAGTATGAACCAAATCTAGAATATTTTCCGAAGAGAAAGACTTACTCTTAAAAGATACAGAAGTCATCTTACCCATCTGACATTCCTTACATAACACATTATTCGGTTTAACAAGTTGGGGCAAACCTCTCACAATACTTGATTTACTAACCTTTATCAAACTGTCAAAATTCACATGACAAAACCTCTTGTGCCATAACCAGTTATCTTCAATCTTTTCTACCAAACAACTATTCACATTAGTATTCAAATGAAAAATATTACCTCTTGTCTTCTTTCCAGTAGCAATCAATTCTCCATTACTTCCAAGAATCCTGCACACTCCACTTTTAAATTCTAGAAGATGTCCCTTATCATTTAATTGACCAACACTCAAAAGGTTATGTTTTAATCCATCAACCCAAAAGACATCATTTGCATTACTTTTTCCATTCAATGAAATAGTTCCTTTACCTTTAACCATGCAGGGTGAGTTGTTACCAAACCTTACCACACCGCCATCAAATTCTTCAAGAGATAAGAACTTGTTTCTATCACCGATCATGTAGTGTGAGCAACCACTATCTATTATTCATTCATCAATGTTATCCATGTGAGACACCAATGCCTTTTCATCAGTCAGATCTTCCTTCACTACAACAAACACTATCTCCTCATTGTCATCTTCTTTTGATTATTCATCAGTTGCTCCTTCATCAACTGCAACATAGCAATGTTTTTGTCCTTTTCCTTTAAATTTAATGAACTTTTCCTTTTTATCACTGTTAGGATACTTTGCAGCAATGTGTCCAATCTTAGTGTAGGAAAAACACTTAATGGGTAATTTACCTTTATACTTACCAATTCCTGTCATAAATATTTTAGCCAATGGTGCCTCAAGTTCCATCAAATGATCTTCAATATCATCCTCACCTCTGCTACCGCCATGACTAGACCTATAGTCATGATTATGACAAATATCCTTTCCTTTCTCCACAGATGTGTTGGTTACATAAGCTTTAAAAGAAAATTCAGACAGTTTTTAAATACTATTATCAAAGTTGTTAACTCAAATGCAGTCAACTTTCCAATAAGAGAATCAACAGTGACTTTATCTTTAGAAATAGATCTTAGTTCTTGAATTGTAGAAACTCTAATAGCATATTGTAGTAGGAGAGTTCTAAGAATTTTATTAACAACATCATCATCAATCTTACCTCCAACACTCTTAATACCATCTACAACTTCTTTAATCCTTTGACCATATTGTGCAATGTTCTCACCATCAACCTTTTTCATGTCATCAAATTTTCCTTTTAAACTTTCTTCTTTTTCTCTTTGTACATGTTCATCTCCTCCATAAATCAAGTCTAATTTCTCTCATACCTCAAATGCAATTTCTAATGCATGAACGTCTATATACTCATAATTAGATAAAGTACTTACAATTTCTTCCAAGGCTTGAATGTTTTCTTGTAGTTATTTAAGCTCATCTGGTGTCAAGGGGTTGGTAGTAGGAGAAACATACTTGTTTACCACATGATTCCAATACTGAGCACCCAGTCCTTTAATTTATATCATCATCCAATCTTTCCACATCTGGTAGTTGTCCTTGGTAAACTTGGGACCCTCCATCATCTTTCTTCGAGATATTTCCCTCAAGTTGTGAAGCTTTCTGCACATAGAGGAGAAATGCTCTAATACCAATTGTTCATCTTAGAGGATCCAGTTAATACTGAGAGGGGGGTTGAATCAATATTAACAATAATTTCAAACTTAAAACTTGAACTTATAAAACTTCACCAAATCAATCATAAACCAGTAATAAAACCATTTACCAGGACTAGTATCTACTAATAATCATCTGCTAATCTGATTTATCAAGTTTGCACATTAAGTGTTCATAAATGATGCATTAACTGAAAATAAAACATAAAAACACATTAAAAAATTCACCATATGAACACCATGATTTTCACTTGGAAACCTAAATAAGGAAAAACCACGGTGGGAATTGGTACCCACAAAAATTGTGCAATCTTTCAAAATGCACCCTGTTAGGAGCCTAGCCCGGTCAGAAGCTTACAAAGATGCCCTGTTAGGAGTCACCCGGTTAAGGGATTTAGATGATGAGCCCTGTTAGGAGCTTTGACCTATTAGGATCAACCTCACAAGAGGATTTAACACTCATATGTTGAGCTACTCAGTTAAGGGATTTACAATGTAAGGCCCATTAGGACTTACCCGGGTAAAGGATTTTGATTGCTACAACTATTAGGGAACAATGGTGAATGATTTGGATATTGTACTTAACTGCTTGCTTGATTAGATCCAATTTTTCTCCAAATCTGCTACACTCCAACAAATCTCTCACACTCTCGTTCGGCTTCACACTCTTCTCAAAACCACCAACACAACAAACATCAACTGTATCGACCTAAATAACCTTACAACTTAGTTGGTTACAAAACCCTAAGACTTACAATGTAGATCATCACAGATCTTTAACAACTCATTATAGATCATCATTGATCATCATATGAATCATTACAATCAATTAAAAATCAATTACAACCATTGAATGATCATCACATCTCAATCTGATACTCTTTCAAACCCTTAGCTCATTCTGCTGAGCACTTTGCACATTCCCAAGAAATTTGATCTTTGATCACACCAAAACATCATTCAAACACTTCACATAGTTTCAGCCACGTCATCACTAAATTTTGAACTTGGTGTAGATCACCGCCAAACCAAAAATAATTACCAGTTATAATAATTCTTTACCAGTCCTTAAACCCTTCTTAAACCCTACACAAAATATAACAGAAATCATAAACATGACTTCTGGTAACCAAAACATGATGCGGTTCTGGTCAAATCCATATTACAATGATACAAACTCACATTCCAAACCACAACACTTCTATCATCACCAATCATCGGATCTAATCAAAACATTTCCTCATTTACCGGTTAAGGTCCTAATTCCCAATTTCTTGTTTCTTTACCGATAAGCTCTTTCCAGTAGACCAAAAAGACTAAGATAAAAATATACAACATAGTAAACATCAGTTTCCATCAATTACAACACAAATAATTGATCAAAGTCATCTAATCGTGCAATCTCAATCTCTTCATCATGATGTCATCACAAATAGTCCTTTACTAGTTCAGTCATCATTCTTCATCTACATCAGTTATGCCAATCATGCCAACAAGCTCCTCACATCTCCAACACTCCTAGGTGTAGGCCAACTAAGGATAGCCTCTACCTTAAAGGGATCCATCTTCAAACATCCCTTGCAAATCACAAACCCAAGGTAAACTAGTTCCTCTTTCATAAACTCACACTTTTCAAGGTTGATCACCAACCTCTCTTCATGAAATCTCCTTATCACTTGCTCAAGGTTCCTTACATGCTCTTTCTTGGACTTGATAAAAACAAGAATATCACCAAGGTACACAACAACAAATTTACCAATGAAATCCTTCAATACCTCATTCATAAGGTGCATAAAGGTGCTACGAGCATTGGAAATCCCAAATGGCATCACCATCCACTCATAGAGACCCTCATTGGTCTTGAACATTGTCTTCCACACATCCCCTTATCTGATCCTAATCTGATTGTAGCCTATTTTCAAGTCAATTTTGGAAAAGTAGCAAGATCATCCAAGATAATCCATCAAGTCTTCAATCCTTGGCATTGGGAACCGGTACCTTATGGTGATCTTGTCTATGTCCCTAGACTCAATGCATAATCTCCATTTCCCATCCTTTTTAGGTGCAAGTATAGTGGGTACAACACATGGACTAAGGTGTTTCCTCACCAATCCATTTTCTAGGAGCTCCTGCACTTCCCTTGCTATCTCCTCATTTTGGAAAGGAGTCATCTTGTATGCAGGTTTGTTGGGGAGTGTAGCACCCGGTATGAAGTCTATTTTATGAATAATGTCCCTTATTGGAGGTAGTGCATTAGGCATCTCTTCTTCTACAATGCCCTTGTGTCGGTCCAACAACTCTTGCACTTCCTTTGGGAGGTCTTTCTTCATACGATTTTTTGATCAGAACTATCCTTTGGTTTTAAAATCAATGCATATCCTTGTCTTCCCTTCTCCTTCATGAGATCAAGAAACTCCTTGCCACTCACCACCATCACACTTGATCCAATGCTCTTATCTACTCCTTTCTCCGGTAGAGGATCTATCTTGAATGATCTTCCATTCTTGGTGATCATGTAAGTATTTTTTTCTCCATCATGTTGATCCTTCACATCAAATGGCATGCATCCATAAGAAGTATATCACATAAAATTATATTTTTATATTCACCAATCTCAAACTCTACCCATGTTTTCTCATCCACTACAACATATTTCCCCTTGTTCAACCTTGACACCTTATAGGGACTAACATGGGGTATTCTTTCCAATTTCAACTTGTCTACCATTTCAATTGAAACCAAATTTTCAGTGGATCCAAAATCAACAATCACCTTACACAACTTACCATAGGTATTGCACTTTGTTTTGAACAAGGTCTTCCTCTGAGGTGATTCTTGGTGTTGTGGTACCTTCAACAAGGTTCTCCTTATCATAAGAATCTCTCCTACCATAAATGGTCTTGCATTGCCAATGAGGAAGTCAACACTTTGGCATTCATCTTCTTGGACTAGTTGGTTCCTTCTCTTTCCTCCATGAGAGGTTGAGGCTTGCTTCTCAAGATGCCTACTTGTTGGATACCCCACTTGGTTACAATTGTAACACTTCCATGTGAAGACACTTGGACCTTTAACAGGTCCTCCAAGCCTGCCCCTACCATTGGGCCTTCTTCCTCTAAAGCCTCCCCTAGAACCTGAATCTCCACCTTGCTCTTGGTGACTAGTCTCTCCATTAGACTTTTGGAACTAATTCCTTCCCCCCAAAGTTCCTTGTACCTCTGTTATTCCTCCCACCTTTGCCTCTGTAATTCCAATCTCCCCTTCTTCTCAACTTGTCCTCAGCCCTTTAGGCCATTTTGAAGAACTCATCCACTGTTCTTGGGATCACCATTCTCATATCATCTTGTATATTGAACTTGAGTCCATTTAGTTATCTAGCAACCTGCTCCATCTCATCTTCATGATGATTGACCTTCAAACTCAACTTTTGGAACTCCTCTATGTAGGATGCCACATCCAAGTCTTTATGCCTCAAGTTGTGCAACCTCCTGTCAATTTGGACTTCATAGTCAGTGGGCATGAATTTTTCCTTGATTAGGGACACCATTCTACTCCATGAATTGATCATATTCTTTCCCATCTTCACCCTTTCACTTTGAGTGTAGTTCCACCACACCAATGGTGACCCCTTCAACTGGGTTTTAGCAAATTTCACCTTCTTATCTTCAACCACCTCCTTGTATTCAAAGTAATTATCCAATGCATTAATCTAATCTACAAGTTCATCTCCATCCAACTTGCCACTATAGATGGGTAAATCTATCTTAGGTTATGTTTGTGTTACCTTCACGGCATCTATGAACATTTTCTGATCTATGGGTATCTCAGGGGTACTCTATCTTTCTTGTTTCCCCTCTGCTTCTTCATCTCCAAAGTCTATTGAGTCATCTCCTTTGTCCTTCTCTTTTCCCCTCAACTTCTTGATCACCTCGGCCATCATGGCCTTCCATTAATCCCTCATTCTTTGCTCCAACTCTTGGAGTTATTTTTCCATGTCTGCCTTCTTTGGAGGCATCACCCTAGCCTCTCCTTCACTCTCTTATGTTGACATACACCAAACTTATCTTCAAGAAAGGCTATGATACCAATATGATGCAGAGGCCAATGGACTCTTGTGGTTTACTCACCCAAACCAAGACAACTCAACAAAGGATCCAATGTAATGATTACATAAACTTGATGCATGATCAAGGAATGCAAACTCAAGAGGGTTTAGACTCACAAAGGTTGATGGAGATAAAACTTCTCACATCATGCCCACACATATACCAACACACCACAAGACTCCATGATGCTTGTCTTTTTTCTTCAATGGTATTTTAGACACTCAAACACTACATTCCCATGCCCCAAGGACTCCAGCAATGCAGACACAACACACCATTTGTTCACATATATATCAAAGGTTATCGGCCCATTCACTCGGACTAAACCTAGTAGCCCTCATTTTAGGACTGCTCAGCAATAACCTTCCAAAATTACAAATGACCCTCCAAAATTTTTATAGTTTTAAATACCCATTAAGGATACCTAACATTCTTGGCAATGCCAAACCCTGACTCCTCCTTTAACCAGGTCAAACAACAATTGCTATAGTAGGCCTAAATGACCAATTAGGTCACTTTTACAAAGCAAGTGTCCTTATATGGCATGCACTCCTCAAGCCAATGGTTGGGAAAGGTCTACACACATCCCAAAACACCAATTCCAACACGAACTTATGTCTAACACCCTCTGTATGGTATTCGTAATCAGTTCTTCCTTGTTTTAAGGCTAGTCACATAGGGATGCCTAGCCATCTATGCACTTTTAACCATGGAAACCATTTCCCCCTACTCTAGAATCACTAAAATATTATAATACATACACAACCCCTTCATTACACCAAAATTAGACTTTCCTACCGATGCAATGAGGATAAATGTTGCATTCTTGATTAAAACCCTAGGTTTCAAGGGTTTCGGGACAATTTTCACATAAACATATGGATCCCCTTCAAATCAATGCCAAATTTAGTGATAATGCTGCCAAAGGAAAGATAATTCATCACACCACACCTTCCAATAGGTTTCAAGCTAGGTTCAATCTGTACGAAGCCGTACCAGATGACTTGTATGCATGAAAAGCAGGAATCTTTAGGAAACAATGGCGAGTTTGCATTCAATTCTACACAAAATCATCAACAACCATTACAATGGCATGCCCAAAGGCCTTATAATTCCTCTTGGGCCTTTTCCAACCGAAATCAACTAATTTTTGAATTAGTTGGCCGTTTGCATTTGTTTACAACAAAGATCATGTTGTCAAGTGATCTCTCTCACCTTGACAAACATTGTCACAACCTTATACAAATTGGAGAGTCTAGCCACACATGGTCTAAACCCCTAGGAACATGATTGGACAACATTTCACATTAGGTCTTATGGACCCTTATTGACCAAAACAACAAAAAAAGAAGACTTAGTGGCTTGTAGCCTTACAAGTAGGCCTCAAGACCTTACAAAATGCTATGAAATGGTCATAAGAACTTATCACAATGCTAAAAATAGAACCATAAATAGATCCCTTTGGATATAAACATCTTCAAGCCTAGGTTCTCCTACACCAAAAAACCCTACAAGTAGAAGCCTAGGAAAATAAAACCTTAGATAGCCTTGTTTGTCAAAGTTGAGCTATAGAAACTACTCGATGTGGGTTTTATCAGATTGGTAAACTATGCAGAGTGGATTTAAAACTTGGTACCAATAACAAAATTTGTTGGAGGAATCAAGATTTCCACAAACTTTAGATATTTGAATAAAGCATGCATGAAGGATGATTTCTCTCTTCTAAATATAGACATGATTGTAGATCTTATCGCTAGACATGAGATACTATCCTTGATGGATGGTTTCTCCAAATATAATCAAATCAAAATTGCACCAGAGGACCAGCATAAGACTGCATTTACCTGTCCATGGGGAACATACTATTGGAATGAAATGTTGTTTAGGTTAAAGAATGCATGAGCTACATATCAAAGACCCATGATAACATTATTTTATTACATGATCCATTACATTATGGAAGACTGTGTGGATGACTTGCTAGTTAATTCCAAAACCAGAGAAGGTCACCTTGAAGTCCTTTCTAAAATCTTTGATGGGCTTTAACAATACAAGGTTAGGTTAAATTCAAAGAAATGTGTGTTTAGAGTCATGAATGGGAAGCTCTTAAGATTATAGTGTCAAATAGGGGTATTGAGGTCGATCCAACTAAAGTTAAAGTGGTCCTGAAAAATCCCACCACCATCCAATCTAAAATAATTGCAAGGTTTACAAGGGAAACTATAATTAATCAAGAGATTTATAGCACAATTAGTAGATAAGTCTCAACTATTTCAACATCTTCTAAGAAAAGGAATGGCCTTTAAATTGATAGAACGGTGTCAAGAAGCCTTTCAAGCCTTAAAAGATTATTTGCTATCACCACCAATTTTAGTGTCGCCAACACTGGGAAAACCCTTATTACTGTATATATCTGCAACTAATTCATCTATAGGAGCACTTTTGCCACAACACAATGACCAGGAGAGAGAGAGAGAGAGAGAGAGAGAGAGAGAGATCTATTATATCAACAAAATACTACTGGGATATGAATTAAATTACACTCCTATCAAAAGATCATGTTTGGCAATAGTCTTTGCATCCCAAAAGCTTAGACACTATAACCTTAGTCACAAGGTATAACTTATCACTAACATTGATCCACTCAACTACCTTTTAAGCAAGGCGACATTGATAGGCAGATTAGCTAAGTGGGTGATGATGCTTAGCAAATTTGACATTGAGCATGTGGATCATAAAGCCATTAAGGGTCAAATCATAGCAGATCCGTTAGTAGAATCTCCCATACAAGATGATTATCCCTTTTTTACTAATTTTTAGATGAATATGTGTTTACATCGGTAGCCTTTACAAAATGAAAATTGTACTTTGATGGATCTTGCACTAATCATGGAGCCACGACTGGTATACTCTTTGTTATGCCTCAAGGCAATTCTATCTCAAAGTCATATAAAATCATTTTTCCCTACACAAACAATATGGTTGAATATGAGGCTCTTCTTATGAGACTTCACATGGCAATACAATGGAAAATCGCATATCTGCATGTATATGGTGATTCACAATTTATAATTAATCAAGTTAATGATGACTATATCACTAAGCATGGTCGATGACTGCAAGAAATATTTCAATAACATTATTTTCCAACAAATCCCTCAAGTCCATAATAAAGAAGCATATGTCATGGCAATTTTACACTCTATCTTTGACATGTCAAGCATTGTGACATAGTTTGAATTTTTAGGGGAGCAATTAATGGTACTAGCCTATGAGATCCCATGGTCAGAATATGTGTACATGATAGTTGATCCTGATTCATTGTGGTATAAAGATGTATACAACTATCTTCATGATCAATATGTCCCTCCCAACCTTTCCAAAAATCAACATAAAACATTGATATGTCAAGCTTCCAGATACACCATTTTTCCAAACACCTTATACCAAAAAGGCTTAGATGGAACACCAGTTTGATGCCTTGATGCAGAAGAAGTCCAATTGGCCCTTAAAGGAGCACATAACAGAATATATGGTGCTCATTCCAGTGGACCTACTTTAGCAAATAATTTACTGCACACGGGATATTATTGGTCAATTATGGAAAATGATGCATATAAGTATCTACAAAAGTTCAGGCAATGTCAGATACATGGTGATTTAATTCATGTGACTTCTCAGGATCTTCAACCCATCACATTACCATGGCCCTTTTCACAATGGGGGTTGGACCTTGTTGGCAAGATGAATCTTACTTCTTCCAGTGGACACAAATTCATTCTAACGACCACTAAATATTTCACAAAATGGGTAGAAGCAATTCCACTTACATATATAACTGGTAAGCAAATATCCAAATTTCTCCTCAATTACATCATTTGCCAGTATGGAATTTCAATGTGCATAGTGATAGATAATGGATGCTCTTTTAAGAATCAAGAAGTATGTGAACTTTGTGATCAATTCCACATTCAACACCATTTTGCCACACCTTATTATCCACAAATAAATTGTCAAGTAGAAGCAACAAACAAAACAATGATGAAAAATCCTTAAGAAAGTTGTTAATAAAAGTGGACATGATTGGAATTTATAATTGAATCCTAATATTTGGACTTATCAAATAGGCGTCCAAATAGCTACAGGTGCTACCCCATATTCTTTGGTCTTTGGCTCAAAAGCATTTTTTCCCATTGAAGTAGAGTTGTCATCACTATGAGTATCCTTGAAAAACATCATACCTGATGAAGATTACAGAGTGGCTAGGTTACTAGAATTATAAACACTTGATTAGAGGATACATAACACACTGAATCACTTGCAAGCATATCAGTACAAATTAAGACGTAGTTACAACAAGCAAGTAAGAGAGAGGTTCTTTCAAGTAAGGGATCTAAACCTAACAGAGAATCAGAATAATCTAGCACAACGAGACCGACCCGGAAAGTTTGAACCTAATTAGTTGGGTCCCTATGTAATCATAAAATTCCTTGGTAATGGTACATACAATCTGAAAACAATGGAGGGTGATCCACTCTTTTAACCTATCAACAACATGTATTTAAAAAAATATTACGCTTGATAGTTGTTTAGGTTTTCTTTTCTTTGTATTTTTTCTTTGCATTTTTGTTTGTTTTTTACATATTCTAGTTTGTTTTGTCCCGCATTTCAATTTTCTTTTTCTACGTTTCATTTTTCTTTTACTACATTTCATTTTTCATTTTTTTGTATTTCATCTTGCTTCAAATTTATTTTACTTTGTTTTGATCACATTTCATCTTGATTTATTCGACAGTGCATTTTACATATAGTTTCATTTCACTTGCATTCCAATTGCATATAGTTTCCTAGGTACTTTTCACTTGAACGAGAAGGGTGCTTGTGTAGGTTTATTACGTATTTGCATTCATGAGATTCTATGTTCACCTCATTTCTTATTCATTCATGAAGTTCCTAAAATCTAAGGTTGATTATCTTTGATGTCACCTTGTGGTTAAGGTGTGTCTTTAGTTGAGTAGAGGATTCATCGTTGTCTCTTGTTACCAAAATCTTTCGGTTGCTATATCTTTCACACATTAATCATTTTCTCAATAGAATTGTCGATACTTGGTTGATGATGTAGCTAGTGAAAAATCTAAAATCCTACTTCAGTGTTGTTGTAATTATCAAACCCGTGTGAGCTTCATTGCTTGCAAATAAATGCGGGAATATATAAAAAAGATCTTAAAATATATATCAAAAGATGAAAAGAATGAGAAAGAAAAGAAAATATCATGAAAACAAAAGAAAAATATGAGTTGAAATGCAATGTCAAAAATCTTGGCTTTGGGAACATGCGAGTAACTCCATCGGAGCTATTGACACCTGACTAGCAATGGAGCAATATTCGTGAGAATTATGGTGATAACCTTGTTGGGGCTATGGATGCTTGACTAGCAGTGAGGCTCTATCTTAGATTCTTTTGGAGTTAGGATAAATCATGTAACTAGTCACATAGGATTCTAAGGGTTGGCAATGGTCCTAGAGATGAAATAAACTCAATTGCACACACATAGGTAATCGAAGACAAAATTTTCAGAATTTGATAGTGAACCTTTCTTCTCCTTTGAATGCAAATCTTAGTCACTTGGTGTGTTGAGCCAATTTATCCAAAGATGTTGAGAACCAAGTGGATCCTTATCTTTGAAATGTTTTGCAACGTTGAATTTTGTTAGTGTAAGATACAATGAGAGACCAACATAATCATCCTCCTCTAGGCGAAAAGTTTGGCACTATTAGTATACTCATGATAAGTTTCACATATATTATTTGTATCATAAGCATTGATAAACTAGGGGCATTCCCCTAACAAAAAAAAATAGGTGCATTTTAGTTGCATTGTCATTTAGTTACATCGTTATTAGTTGCATTGTCATTCAAAAAAATTCAAAAACACAAAAAAATACAAAAATTCTAAAATAAAAAAAAATACAAAAATAAAAAATATATATAAAAAATTACAAAAATACAAAAAAAAATTAAAAATACAAAAAAAATTAAAATAAATAAATAAGTCCTGATAAAAACACAAAAAAAATAAAAAATACAAACAAATCATAAAAAGTCTTGAAAAAAATCCAAAAAAATCATAAAATGTCTTGAAAAAATCTTGCAATAAAATGTCTTGTTGAGATCAAACACTTGAGCGAAAAACCTGGTAAACACTTCGCATGAAACTACAATAAGATCAAATTATCTTATTGGAACCAACAATCAAACCAATCAACTGTCTTATCAATTGAATCATCCAACACTATCAATCAATCATGATCAACTTGTCTTAAAATAGGGAAGGGTATGTTCAAAACCAAACAGATCGGTCCTATACGGGATTTTTGATCTCTAAAACCAGACATTCTTATCAACCATCACATCAAGCAAAATGATGACATAGATCGATATGGTTGTTGGATTTTGTTGTAGTTAGTCTTTATCTTATCAATTGGTGGTAGGTCGACGATGTCCACAAGTGACTAGAGGAGTTGGGATGGTTCATGATCTTTTTCTTTGTTTGTTGTTTGTGGTGTGAACCAATGAAGTTTTGGGGCAATGGTACTTTGGTTGTCAGTGTTGGTACATGCATTCAATAAGTATCCTATGCAAAAATGAAAGCCAAAGATATCCATGCTTGTGACTATCGCACATACCTCGACACTTAGTGCTATATCTAGAATGGAGGGGTTCACCCCTTGTCTACAAAGTGTTTGTTTTCTGCAATGGGATATCATTCGCACCTTGATTTTTCATATCCTGGTATACAAAGCTCCATTGTTACATAATAAGGCTCAAGGATGAAAATGTTGCACATAAATAAAGGCACAAGAATTCACTATGGTATATCCTTTCATCATTTCATCTTTTTATTTTCATTAGATCTCTTTTTTACTCTACTAACTTACTAACGTTTCTTCTAAAAAGTATCAGGTTGAGAAACAAACATGTATTCTGACACACCAAAAATTGCCATAGTTGCATCATATTTGCATTAGGTTGCATTATTAGGTTTCATTGCATTAAGAGATATTACAAAATCATTTTAGTTCATTAATTTTTGCATTTTATTAATTTTTGTATTGCATTAATTTTGTGTATAACGATTACATTTTATTAGGAACATTTTGCATTATACATTTATAGATTGCATACTCACATTGCATTCCACATATAGAAACGGAATAAGATTTCATATTAAATCATAGCATTACAACATCATAATAGAAACATCACAACATATATAAAATGTATAAGTAAGATCATCATCGCAATCACATGCATCATAAACTCGTAAAATGTCATGAGTGTGAAGTAGGGTACCTACAGCTGCAACACAAACACTCAATAGATCATTACAAGCATGGTTAGCTAATTAAAATCAAATGAAAGATAAACCATGGCAAAGCAACTTATCACCTCCTAAGAGATGCCAGTGTCGATTTTCTCTCAGACTTTGATGAGCAATCCCAATGACTTGACTACACCAAGACGGGGGATTTAAAATGATATGGTGTGCAAGATAGATGAATGCATGATTAAACTAGATTGATCCAAGAAGCTAATTAGGCTGATGATATGCATGATTATGCTAAATGATACAATTAAGCTAGATGAGAGATTGATCATGCTATATGATTAAACAATTGTGCTAGAGGATGATCAAATTAAGATAGATCTAAGATGCAACTACCTATACTAGCAATGCTTAAATGATATGCAAGAAATGATATGCCTATAATAACAATGCTTGAGATGAGATGAGATGGGATCCTATGTGCTCCAAAATGGGGGATATTTATAGGATTTCCAAGGCCAAGGGTGAGGTGGAAAGAATCAACGGTCAAGATTGAGTCTGAAGATATCAAGAGTCAAATTGGAGGAGGTTGGAGAATAGGTTGGAGGGAGGGACACTTGTCATCTCTATGGTGACAAGTGTCAAGGAGCCTTGCTCATATGAGGGCGAGTGTCCAAGGGAAGAGACATGTGGCAAAAGTGCCATGTATCTCAAGGGGAGAATATCCAACCCATAGAAGGTTAGAATAAGGAGGTTAGGATGTGCAAGAGAATAGGTTTAGTTAAACCTAGGATTAGATGGAATGGGTTAGGTTAGGGGTGGTTAGGTTAGGTGGTTAGAAGTTAGAAGGCATGTGGGAAATTTGAATTTAAAAATTCAAATAATAGGAAAAGGCTATTTAACTTTCAACAATTCATAAATTGATTTTTTTTAATTAATTAGGGGATTAGAAGAAATGAGTTAGATGGGCGGAGGATTAATTAATTTAGATTAATTAATCAAAGGGACAATTGAAATGAACTTATTAATAAGCAGGTTAATGGGGGATTTAATCAAATTGCTAATGAATTTAATTAAATTGGGAAAGGGGATTAATTAAATAATTGCTTATTTAATTACTTATCTTTAGACCATTTTTAGGTGTATACAATATGCATATAGGAAACATATAACATAATAAACATAAGGCATGAAGGCTCAATAAAGCGTCCATATCTAATGCCAATTGACACTACCCCTATCTAGAGCCCATTTGCTAGGTCCTGCCCCAGGATAACCTGGTGGTGGCCGAGGTGGTCCCATGACGCCCCCGCTGCTCATATCTCGACTTGTGGATCTACCAGACATACTCCCAGACTTGTAAGCTTGATAGCTTGGTACTCATTGTCTCTTAGGAATAATGACCTCATAATGTTGACGATAATACATAGCCTCCTGTGCAGCATGGAAAAGCCTATTAAATTGTGTGTGTGCATAGGAACCATGAGCAAAATGTTGATCATATGCATCACGAACCAATTGCGGTCAACAAATGACATCATCCCACTTTGTCCATAATCTATCCCTCTCAACTATCAATGCATCACACTCCTGTATCCAGGTCTCCTACTCCTGATGGAATCACGCCCAATCCTCTCTTGTAATGCCCGCCAAAATACCCTACAGAAATAATCTAAATTCTACTAACAAATGAAAATATATTTTTTTTAACACATTCATTACATTATTCTAACATTAACATACATTATTACAATATTATCCAATTTCAATAACACATATATCATCATGTAAAACATCATAAATCTATACTATGCAAGCGGATTAAATCTTCTAACATTAGCATATTCCAAATATAGTCTTGCAACACATCTATTCCCTAGGGCATCTTAACATCAGTACTTGACATCATCTCATTACAACATCTATCTAACTAGAAGGTCTTATTAATCATCATCTAACCATTTACTTTTATGCATCTAATCATCATCACCATTTAAGCATAAATCATTCTCATAGTATATTCTAATAGAACTTTATACAAATCATTTAACCTTTGATATCAATGTTCACCTAGCTACTCAAGTAAAGATCAATGATATCTAATTCATTCCTTCTATCATTCATTCTTCAACATAACATAATACTAACCATCTCATAAATACAATGAAACTCAATTACATATAAACTATTCCATTTCACATAGATTCTTTAAACTCATAACAAACATCTATTACATCATGAAATAGTAATAGATCTATACCTAATTCCAACATCAAGTCCTATTACAAATTTCTTCTTCAAATTCATGATAAAACCATATACAAGGACACATCAATTCTTTAACATATATATTTCATTATGATACAATGCCTTCTCTTCTAGGAATCCACACATGCTACATCCAAGGAAAGTGTCTCGATGGAAGAAGGCAATCAACCACCCGGCCATGTGGAACCAATGAAGGAACCACCCCCCATGCTAGGAGATGACAAAGGTTCCAACTCACACTCAAAACTTAAGCTGACACCTATCAACCAAAGGATACAACATGACTTCACAAGACCCAAATATAAGAATGCAACACCAAAGTACAACACATGGCTAAATCAATGCAATCAACCTCTAGAGGCAAATAAAGAAATCTAGGCATATGGACAATGGATACATGTAGGGTATATTTTCATCACATGCTAACCTCATGTGGCATCCATCTCCACCTTGGAGTTACTCAAGGGAGATTGGGTATACTGCTCCAACGGTCTTCCCAATCTAGGATCCCAAAATCACGTCCCTGGGTCCGTCCAATTGGGGTATATAATATCTTATTATTTATCTTGATTAGATGTATTCCTAAATACCCAACCCACTAATCAATTATTATTATGTTATCACTTGCAATTATACCATCAACTCTTCATGTGGTTCCATAGGTTTAGACCCCCTTCCTAGAGATCTAGTACTCACAACCTAGGTCCAACACATGCAAGAGCCCACTCCCCCATCCATGAACCAGCCAGGGGTAAATATAAATCCATTTAACATAAAATGACATCATGAAGGCTCAAAAGAGATATAAGATCAGTTACCACAAACTGAACACCAAACTGAGCAAAAGAGACTCATAAACCAAGCTCATAGAAATAAGCCTTCACCAAAACCACCATAGAGATAAGCCAATCATGGATGCAAACCATAAAAGAGATCAAGATAACATCAAATCCTCAATAGTGAGGCATAAAACATCCCACTGGAGACATACTAATAATCCCTCAACAGTGAGGCATTCTCCCTCTCATAAAAGCCACATATCACACATAAAACACCTTGATGGTAAGGCATAAACCCTCCTACCAGAGAACATGAAACATAAAAAAAAGATCAAAATACATCATAATCAACTCTAAGAGTGTCAACACATAATGCACAAGCCTCTAGAGTAATCACACAAACCATAAATGCACTCAGACAGGCTAAAAACTAACTTTCAGAGACCCTTGGGATAGCTCAGCGCCCTTGATTCCTAGGATGGCATCGTTGGTCTGTATGCCAGCATTTATAGTACTTACCATAGATTTTTTAGTAAGTTGCATAGTTTTTTAGGTCTCTAGGATGTCATTTTTGGTCTCTAGTATTGCATCTACAAATCAGGACCTTGGCACCCTTGGTATGTTTGTCAATGCTTTTGGTATGAATAGTGGCATTCCTAGGGTGTATGAGGCATTCTTAGTTTGCTTCATAGTTCCCCTGGTCCAAACCACGGTGTTTCTGGGTGTTTTCATACCATTTTTTTGTGAAATGTGTAGAAAAGTGAGCAAATCTTAGTCCTAAGACTTAGAAAGGGCATAGGAAGGCTTAGGGATCGGAAATTTCCCTCATATTGCATATAGAGGGTCTAAGACATCCAATTAACAACAAGGACAACCAAAAAATTCACTGCATACTCACAAGTAAAAGTTGCAAAAGAAATTGTCTCTCCTACAAAGCATAATCTAAGGTATAAGAAGCCAAAACCACAAGGGAGAGAGGGAGATAAATGTAGCAAAAAACAAAAGGAGACTCAAGAAAGTTAGGTAGGGTCTAATTGCAGCCAATTCAAGTGGAAGAAAGTTTCTGCACACTCACAGTGCAGTCATAGACAATCCACACCCACACAACAAGAGAAAGACACCAAAACAAGTCAAAACAAGGGGAGATTTTGCAATCTAATCAAGGGAGTAATTAAATTGAAAATACAAACATGATTCAACACTTTCACAGAGGTAAAATCAAACATAGAGAATACACATTGAGATCCCAACAAATGGAATTCCAGAAAATAGAACCAATGAGATGCAATTTTTTCCCAAAACAACACCCTATCAAAAGGCAATTAAACTACTACAAATCCTGAAACCATTTCCCCAAATAATCTTTTTCAAACAATGCAGGCAATCTTTCCAAATCACAAATGCAGAGTACCAACAATGAACCAACCTGGAAAAAGAAGAACAAGATGAAATATGAGAAGCGCAAATCCAATTCCAGCAAAAATCTTCAACAATCTCAATCTAAAACCAAAAGCAAATCCTCCAAAATTCAAATCTTCAAAGCTCCCAAAAAATTTCCAACCCCCGTGAATGCACAGGAAGCCAGATCAATACAAAACTTAAACTTTAAAACTATATTGAAATCCGACCAATCAAAATATCCAAAAAAACTATATTATCTACCTATCTTGTATAGTTTTGAGGCATATATTATTTCCTCAATATAATTTACCTACCTATTAAAATTTCACCAATCATATACAAGGGTAGGTAATATATATTTATTTGCAATTACCGACAATATTATTTTTATAACGACACATTAAATAATGATTCATAACTTAATGTAATCAAATAATAAATTAATAGCATAAGGCCTTAGATATAGAAACTCACTTGAAAATATAAAATCAAATCTCAAATGATAATAAATAAATTGCTAAACTCAACACATTCAAAAATCAATAATAATTAATAATCAAATAGAACTGAACAACAATAAATAAATATATATAAATAGATTTCTCAACAATAAATCAAAATAATAAATATTATCAAATAATTGATAATCCTCAAATAAATAAGTAAATAAATAAATATTCAAAAATAAAGCAATACAAATAAATAATAATTCCATAATGGATAAACCATCAATTAATAAATAAACCAATCATTAAAATAATTAAATCTCGCCGATTATAAATATCCATCAATAAATAGATAATTGGTGATTAGATTAAATAAATTAATCAATTAAATAAATCCTAATTGGATAAATAAAATCTCATAATAAAATCATGACACCATAGTAATCAAATAAATACTTACAATCTAATAATTAAACAATCACATAAACATAGGCTCTAATCCACTTACGCCAAGGGAACAACATAATACAAGACTCTTGGGTTGTGGCATAATCGACAAGGTACACATCTTAGACCTAGAGTGTGTGAGGGAAACTATGTCATCTCCGACAACTTGTAATTGGGATAAAGATACGCTCAGACTTGTGGAGCTAGGTGGAGTCGATGTCTAGTACCTGCAAACCTGCATCAAATACTAACACAACATATACGATACATATATATAAATAGACAAGTGATAGAGAATTGTGATGACATGTCCTGCTCGCAATGAGTGATATGGCATCGTCTCTACTCATGAAGACAGTCACACAATATGATAATAAAACATCACATAGAATCATCATCATGAAGTAGGGTTAGTATCATCATCAGTCACATAATCCATCTAAACAATAATCATATTTAAATCCATGAGTCATATAAATCTATCCATCTAGGAGATACTATATAATAACATCCATAAGAATCAAATGTCATATAATAAGTCTCACATCATCAATCACAAAAGTCTCTAATCATAAAGAGTCATAATAGATACCATGAATCCACATAAAGTCCTAGTATCAAAGATACTTTCCAAAATAGCAGAAGAGTCATAAACAACCACCCAAGTAATCATCATAAGTCTATCAGTACGCAAATCAAAATGCAAGTCTAGGAGGGACACTGCATCTCTCCTTTGTCACTGCTCTACGGCTAATGCATCGTGTAGGCTCTAAATATGGGCCCTCACCACCTATTGATCCCCAATCTATGTAACATCCTACCCTATAGCCATGTCCTCTAGCTCAGGCATGTTAGTATCATTGCTATTCCTCAATATGCCCTCTGAGCTAGATTATCATGAGGAAGAATCATCGTCACCACCAGCTGACTCTATATCCCCATTGATTACAACATCTATATCACCTCCCTCCTCTATAGCCGCAATAGTAGCTAGGGCCACCAATCTCGTTTTTCCTCCTCTCCCTTTGCAAACCTGATATCTATGTTGTGATCAATACTATAGGATCTATCAAAGGCACAAGACGATGACTATCCCATCATACATCATACTGTGGAGTAGTGCCTAGATCAGCGACTCTTGTACCCCAACCCCACTAAACTGGTCTCAATGTGTCAAACTCTGCAAATGCTACAACAGAACTAATACAAGTCCCCCCACTCAGATACCTTTCATGTTGATAGAGTAAAATATGCAGTGACATCATGAATACCTTGGATCACCAAACAATAGGGTAGGTGTTGTGCATCATCAGCCCAAGGAATATAACGAAGAACCTTGCGAGGCACCTTTTTTGTTATTTGATTTGTTTGATATCTACTGATATGACATTCAAGGCATTCTGATGCAAATTCATGTTGTTTATGATATATAATATGATCATTGGGACAAGCATATATTGCTTGATACTCCATTCCAATATCTTTCAGAATGGAAGATAATTCTCGGTATGAGCGAGGTAGAATATTTGATGGTGGTAACAAAAACTCACCTATCAATCTACAAAATATTAATTTGTTAATATAAAGAATATTAATGGTGCATGATTCACCCTTTATTAACTATAATGACATATACGACATACCTTAACATATGTGAGATTGTTATGTTGGATAAACCATTCATAACCTTGAAGTTCACCAACAACAATACAACGGAGAGAAGAGTTGTTTGGGAGCCTTCATAAAGGGGCTCGTATGCCTTCTCAAGTACAGGTAAATCATGAATAACATCAAATTCATCTTGATCATCATGATCGGCTACGCCAGTACTAAATAGGTCATGGATCAATGTATTTGTATCATCATCTTCAATTTTTTTTTTTGGCGCATGATCGTCATCTTCCATGGGATCATTATCTTCAGCTTTGATATTCACACCTCCATGTTCCTCCACTTCGAAAAACATATTCTCCGGGTTGTGTTGGTTCATATCATGTGCCCCAGGGAGCTCAACCTATATAAAAATGATCAACATAAATAAACCATGATCATGATCTCATCATGAAGTGACTTCTTATGTATATAAATTGTTAAAATGATATAATTAACAGCTTACCAATGGATGATAATCATGTCCCCCTTCAACGTGACCATGTTGCCTACAATGTTTCTTAGTTGTTTTGATTAAAAGTCTTCTAGTCTTTAATCCCTTACAAATTTTGCAGGGACAATAACATATTCCATCACCTTTTCTTTTCAAGTTAGACCACAATCTAGCAATTCTCTCCTTATTTTGTTCTTCGCTGATATTTTCTGACATGGTCTTTCTTCACATGCAAAAAAGTCGGGTTATCGAAACTTCGGTGCGTAACCTTCACAAACTACGCAAAAGGATATCGCAAGTACAGAAGTCTTCTTAGAACTAGTTATATAGAAGTTTAAATGTTACTTAAACTTAGACTCTCTTCAATTATGAAGACAATTTTATTTAGATAGTTTTCTTGGCTAAAAAGAAGCTTGATTTTGGCAAGTTGATGAAAACTATTTGAGTTTTGAAAAAAGAGAAACCTTTTTATTGTGTCATCTAATAGAATCAACTTAGGAATGATGAATTTATGAAGAAGTCAACATGAAACCAACTTCATATGAAAGAGAATTGAATTGACTATTAGAACCCAAAATATGAAGAAACTTGAGCAATTACATTAAGAGTTATAATCAGTTCTTTTGTTGCAACCCTGTCAACAAGGGTTTTATGACAATTTTGTCAAAAATCATTAGAAATTTCTTTATAATCCGGGGATGACCTTCAAACTTGTCTTGAATTAAAGATAACTCTTCATTATACAACCTCAAATAGGTTATTAGGGGTTGGATTCAATCCAAATCTTATTAGGAAAAACATCTAAAGCAGCAAATAATCATGACTGCCAAAAACAATAGTTAAAAGTATTGAACAAAATATCAATTTTCTCATTGAATATTCATCAAAAAAAATTTCCAATACATACTTTATAGAAATAAACTTACTTCCTATTTATCCAACAAACAATTATATGGAAGTTTTACTTTCAAACTGATATACAACCCTGTAACTGTCACAACCCTACAGAATTAAGTGACAGTCAGAGGCTTTATTTGATCTAGCCTTACAAGACTTTCCTCCAACTCTATCACACACACTTAATCCAAACAAATGATGGATTTTATAGCCCCTCAAGGTTCTATAACTGTTCTAACTGCCCCTAAGACCGAAATGTATAATTTGACAACATTTTATGCATTGTTGCATTACAACTTTTTAGTGACACCTTGACAACTTTTGCCTTTTGACATGAATGACAACTAAACATTACTTAGATACTTTTAACACCTTATAATGGACTCAAAAAAACATATTAAACCTTTATTACCCTTCTATGGGTACATTTACATTATTTGAAAAATCAAGACCTGAATAGAACTATTTGACAACTTTTGACAAAATGGCATAGTTAGCCTTACACATTGATTCCAAGCTTGACAAGCTTGTTTATTTCTCATTACTCATGATGATTATGTAGCTTCTTAATCTTATTACCATTTAGTTCTCCATTGTATTTAAGAAACAAGAGAGTATGGATGTCTTTAAGTATGGATGTTTAGAAGTGGAAGAGAAATGGAAGAAGTCCATTATAACTCCACAAGTCTGCAAATCAAACCATCGGTGTAGCCTACCCCGAAGAAAGAACCCTAGCAAAGCCAAAGATCATCAGGAAGTGATTAAATATCGCTAGAAGGGGATAGGAGTTATCCCGATACCCGATAAACACATTGGGAGGATATACACCGACTGAGTCATTACTAAAGTATCATCAGTGCGACTTTCGCTATCGGAGCATGCAAATTGTTGTCTTGCCAATAGTCGATAAGGTTATCGGTAAGACTTACACTGATAGGGAGAGAATCCTTAGTCATCAATACAACTTAAAGAGATCGAGGTGTAAAATTTCAAGCTATCCCGACGCTCGATGGAAACAATAGAGCAAGAGATTCATTGGGGAAAAAGTAACTATCGACAAAGACTGTTCAAGGTTATGTCGATACCCTATGGAGGGCTTGGGAAAACACACACCGATAAAAAACAAAGCGACTTAAGGAATGAAATATTATCGATGGCGCCAAGGGAGTAATTCATCAGGAAAGCATATATCGATGAGCCGTTACAGATACAACTCAAAATTGAAACCAAAGCAACCTGTATTTAATGTGTGCAATTGAGTAGATTGATGGCTCACACGAGGCAAATTAAGAACCAAATGCAGGTTGTGTTTTAGTAAAAAACACACAAGGTGAGAATTATTGCTCGCAATTCATCACGCATCATGGAGGCTGCAAGTTCATTAGGAAGAAAAAGGAGTGCTAAGGGCTCTGAATCCACGTCTAAAAAATCCAAAACAATGGAAGTCCCTCCTGCACGGAAACTGAATCAAGATATCATTGATCAATTGCAGTCCCCAGGCCCAAAATCTATGAGGTTGAAACAACATTTGCCTAGAAAAGACCAGCTTGAGGACAAGTTTAAAGGGGTTGGAGATGTGTGGACAAAGGTGAGAGGTTATGATCTCTTCCTGTTTCATTTTCTGAGAACGGATAGAGAAGTGTCAATTTGTAACCCGTGGATAACTAACTTAGGTAAACTAGTTGTTCCAAATGTTTTCATAAATATCAGATTGATGAAAGTCTTGGTCAAAAATTACAATTCTATGAATAGATGCATTTAGTTTCCAAATGCTAAAGTGTTTATCAGATTTATCTGTGGCACCATTGATGAAGTTTTTAGCTTAGACCCTAACCCTGATGTACCCTTGTCATTTGAAGAACTAGAGGAGGAATTTGTTAAAATGGATACTACTTATAAAGGGTGGAACTTAGCTTTTCACAGGGTTCAAAAGGACATTCTAACCGAAGAGGATGGTCCCCCATTCAACATGGAAATTTTTAGACACTACTTACAGTACACCTATATGTCATGCGGATAGGTTGGAGGTATAGAGGTCCCTGATGTAGCTAATATTGGGCAGCTGGTGTTAGCAGCAAATGTATAGATGTATGAGCCAAGACCCTTTGATTATGATACTTATGTTGTAGAAAAATTACATGAAGGTTTATTGAACCTTAGAGATAATAGGGAGCCCACTTTTAAGTTTTACTCGTTGTTAATGCATTTGATTTTATTTTATGGAAGATTTAGGGGTATATAGCCAATGAATTTAAAATTGAACACAGTGGATAGAGTAGGTAAAGAACAACCAATACAGATGTGGACATCAGTTTGGGATTCACGATATGTGAAATCAAACTACATAAAGTTGAATAGCTAATAGTAAAGCCATTATACCAGATGTGTGGTGTCCCATGTGAAGGATCTATTTCCACCAAAGTTAAAAGATTTCTTAGACCTGTTGTTTTTTATGAAAGAGGTATTGTCAATCACAACTAGGGTGATTGGTTTGTTCACAAGGATTTTACTTGCTTCAGGATTTATGGTTTTGAAGGAACCCCATATCTGTTGCCAAAACTTATACCAAACAAAATTGCTTATCTGGAGATTGTGAGACAATTAAGTGTTTCGAATGCCAAACATTTTGGAGGTATGCATAAGCAAACTTTCCTGCCTGGGACTCTTAGTTTTGGGGATTTTACCATTGTATAAACAAAGTCTTATGAATTCATTGATATGAAACTCATTGAAGAATACGATTTGTTTAAATATGCTGCTAAGGTCAATTATGACCCTGAGGGATATATTCACAATTGCAAGAAAAGTCAAAATCTGGGAGATTATATTCATGTTTACTTGGAAGCAGATGACATCTTTAGAAACATGGAGGAGGAATAGGCCCAGATAGCCATTGATGAATTAAACAAGAAATTGGAAGAAAAGAAAAAGAGATTGCAAGAAATGGAAACTAAAGAAGAAGAGAGTGAAGGTGAGTCTGAAGAAGTTGAGGTGGTATCTAGGCATCAAGCACCAAACACAACAGAAGAGCCAGACTTGCAAGAGCAAATTGTTGCTAGGCTGAATATCCATAGTGATGCATGATACGATGAGTATTCTGCCTTTGTGTCTAATGATGTTTTTAGTAAGTCAAAATAATTTAAATCCTTTTTATATAATTTCAAAGGGAAAATCCTGAGAGACTCTATCCCAAATGTAACCCCTGAAAAAGAATCAGAATTGTTGGGGAAACTAAAGGAAGAAATCAGTTTAGAATTGACCACTATAACCCCTCAAAGGGGAAGATAGTTTCTTAGTGAAGCAGGCATCATCATCTTTCCTGGATGGGATATGAGTGCATCATTTATTTTTGATAGCATGTTACATTCTAAGAATAAGGATTTTAAATTGGATATTCAAGGGGTAAATGATGTGTATGTCGGCTCTAGATTTGACCAGAATGAAGAGGCTTTTCTTTTATGGTCTCTTTACCCTCCAAATAAGAGGCCAAAAATCATTGACGTGGATAAAGCCTTTGGTCACATGATGAAATTGAAAGTTGGTGAAATAGATCCCATTGTTACTACTGATATGGGTATTGATATTTAAAAATTTAATAAAGCACAATTGGTCAAAGTGATCAAAGAAAGAGATTAGTACAAAGGATTATATGAAGAGATGCTAAATAGAGGAGGAAAACATGTGCCACAAATCCATGATGGGTCTCAGTGGAAAAAGAAATATGAGGAAGTGCAACTGGAAAATAAGAAGTTGAAAAGGCAAATACAGAGTGTGAGGGCTGACACAACGTCTGGTTTATTGGCTAAGAGATTTGAAAAATTGCAAGGTTTCCTTGAAGATTTCTGGGCTCTTTAGCAAAAGAATATTGATAATACAATATCTTACAACCTGATTTATAACAGACTGGGAACTTTGTTGCATGATAAGACAATGGCCAATACAGATGTTGAAGTCATTAAAGGAATACAAAAGTTGTTGAAAAAGCATGAAGACTTTGACATAGAATTTCAAAAAGAATTTAATGAATGTAAGGAAATAGTACAAAATGGTTTTCCAGAAATTGAAGATCGGAATGGACAGTTTAAGGATAAGGATAAATGGATTGTGGAGTGCCAAAGTCTTCTCAGTGCTTCCCCTAACATTTCTCGATCAGAGATATTATCTATGATGCAGATACCTACAAATTAGAGGGATATTCGAAGCACATTCAAAAGTGCAATCAGATGCTTGGAGACCAACCATAGATATCAAAAGATGTTTAAATATGTGACTTTGTAATTTATAGTTTTAGTTTGTTAGGGTAGTTTTCAAGTAGTTAGTTTCTAGTTAGTTTTTTATTAATTTTAGTTTAATGAAAGGGTATGCCCTTTCATTTTTCAAACCGAATCCTCATCTATATGTGGAGGATTTTTTAGGAGAGACATATATCACAAGTTTATAGTTTTTTTTATCAAGACGGTCTCTATGCATTTTTTTATGAACTCGTTGTCTAGAAATACCAAGTTGATGGAGGATATGCACTGAAATCAACTGGTTTAAGTATTTTATTTTCAATATGAAGAAAGTGTTTCTCATTCATGATGGTATCTATCTTTTCAATGGATTGATCAATTCCTTGGATAAATCTATTTACATAGATTGTTTCATTGTGCAATCTTATGTTGTTGTAATTAAGATTGATTTTCAGTTTGAAGGATTGGTTGGAAAACTTTGAATTGTCTTATTGGTCTTTCAAAGTGTACGTTAGGAAATAGGAAATCATCACAAGCAATATATATAAAGACATATTAATCATTATTAGCTCAATCACAAACACACATTGCAATGATCTAATCCTAAGCACACTCAATAGAGACATGAAATAAAACATTCAAAAGCCAAGATCATGCAAACCAAAGATGGGATTCAAATGCTCCTTCATGCGGCTCCATTGTTCTTCTTTCTTCTCCAAATAGGTTTGTTGTGGATCTCACCTTCAAGTGCATACACCTAATTGTGAAAGCAAGATTGACATTGACACAAGAATACTCGAAGCGTAAATTCAATAGTTTGATTAGGGATTAGCTTTGATTGATGAAGATCATCCAATTTATAGAGAAATTGGAGAAATGAACAAATTAGCATGATAGTGATTCGAATGGAAATTCAAATCAAGAATAGCAAAATTATGACATATCTATGACAAATTGCTATGCCAAGAATTTATGACAATTTATGACAAATTCTATGACAAATTTCTATGTCAAGAATTTATGACAATTTATGACAAATTTCTATGTAATTTCCATAAATTTAGGAGAGAAATAGGAGGAAATTGAAATTAGATAAATTAAGAAATTAGAAAAATTGGAAAAAGAGGAAATAAGAAATTAATGAAAATTAGAAATTAGGTAAATTAATTAATAATTTGTCATTTATTAATTAATTCACAAAAGAAGAATAATTAGCCAATTAAATGAACATTTAATTGTGACAAGAAGACTTAAGATAAATAAATAATTTATTAATCCTAAAGGAATAAAATGATAAGCAAGGTTAAATGACTAAATCGTGAAACCCTAGAAGGCGAATTAGGTCTTGAAAGATAATTGACTCGATTTGATTTGATTTTTGGATTGATAAGTGACCAATGATAAATGATTTGATTGAGAAAATGCGCCAATTGACGAGGAACAATGGCAAATTGATCCAAATTGACATAATTGAGACAGATAACGATCGATGACAAATCGATCGCAAAATGACAAGATCGACAAGAGGACAAGAATCGATGACAAAATGGATTGCAAGACGACAAGATTGATAATGACCACGATCGATGACAAATTGATCGCAAGATGACAAGATCGAACAGTGACAACGATCGATGACAAATCGATCGTTAAAATGACAAGATTGAAGGATTGATGATAAATCGACAAGATTGATAAGAGGACAACGATCGATGACAAATTGATCGCAAGATTGACAGGAGGACAAAACCCTAAACTAGGATTGACGATGTACAAAATGATGACAAATTAGCACGCATATTGATGCAATAGGATAAGATCAATCCAAATCATGACTGGATAGTGTTGTCGACAAGACCAAATTTGAGGACGAGATGATTGAAGAATGCAGAAGAATGACTCGATGCTCACAAATGATAAAGATCAAGTGCGAATCATAGGAGAAATGTTAATGCGACGCAAAAACCTAAAATGAGGCAATGCGCAAATGTTAAAGTATGACCTCGCAAGCGTTTGACCATTTTTAGGTGTCTACACAAAGTAAAGTTAAATTTAGTATGAATAACTGGATGTCACATTTTAATTACAATTCATATGGAAGCCTTTGAGATGATGGTCTTGTTACATTAACAAGTTATTAAAACAGTCTCTAAGGTTAACGTAGGATTTTTCATTTGAAACGATATGAGACTAGTAAGGAATCAAGGCACTGGTCTTTTATTGATTTTATATATTTTAATCAAGTATTTCCAAAGCAAGTTTCATTAAGGAATCATATTTCTAATTCATACAATCACTACTTTATAAAAATTCATTTACAAGCAAGCAGATGGAAAACATTCATTTAGAAGCAAGCAAGCACATTGATTCTGGTATAGTAAATAGGGTTTACTTATTTTTTAATTTTTATACAATACTTTTAGCCTTTATCTAACATAATCGATAATTGGAAGACTTTTCAATAACTAGGGATGAAAAACATTCATTTACAAGCAAGCAAGCAGATTGATTCTGGTATAGTAAATAGGGTTTACTTATTTTTTAATTTTTAGATGATACTTTTAGCCTTTATCTAACATAATCAATAATTGGAAGACTTTTCAATAACTAGGAACTGCAGCATTAGGAAAGTAAAGAGAAACAAATAAATGAGAACATATTGGTAGGATGACAAGCTCAAATTTATGAGATACACACTCTATAATGAACTTATCTGCAACCAACTTTACATGAGTCAAACACACAATCTACAACTCCACAGGAATTTAACGCCATGCAAAAATCTACAGGAATTTTGCCGTCTACACTAGTTCAATACCCTCCAAACAAGTTAATTCAATCCTTCATTTTCACCTGCTAGACAACCCAATTTTCAGAGGTAGAGGCAGAGGCAAAAGAGGCAAAGGAAATGTCAAACCTAATTTGCAGAGGTAGAGGCAGAGGAAGAGGCAAAATAAACAAAGGAATTGGCAGAGGTAGAGGAAGTTGAGAGTTAATTCAATCCGTCGTGCATGGTTTTCTAATGAACCAACACTTTTTTCTTTTTTTTTTAATAATGCCTATGGTCATCAAAAAATGTCGCCGACAATTCGACGTTATGAGCAAAAAAAAAAAAAAATCACATTTGATCACAAAAAGCCTTGTTCGTCGGAAACCTCCGTCAAAATTTGAGGTCAAATGTATTAGTGTGTGGGTAGGTTCCCACCATGGTTTTTCCCTTAACTAGGTTTTCCATGTCAAAAATTTATTTGTTATGTGTGTTGTTGATCTGGTGTTTATCTTTGTTATTATTTTTCTTGATCAGATCTGATGTTGAGGTTAATTTGGTTAAGTTTGGTGAAAAATAATTCACCCCTCTTAGTTTTCCTACATTGTTACTCCCAACAATTGGTATCAGGGCTAGATCCTTTGGAAGAAGATTGACCGCTTAAGGAGATCCAGGATGGTAACTATTGTTTTCAAGAAGGAGAGTCTGAGATTTGATGGAGCTAATTACACCATATGGAAGAACAGGATGGAGTGTCACTTGAAATGTCTTGGAGAAGATTATTGAAAGATCACAAACAATGTCTATAATGTTCCTCGGAATGGTCTTGTTACTGCAAATGAGATTAAGGATGTTGAACATAACATAAGAGTCAAAGAAACATTGATGAGTGCCTTGACTAATTTAGAGATGACTAATGTGATGGGATTGCAGACTGCTCATGAGATTTGGTAGAAGCTAGAAACCTTGTATGAAGGAGATAAACACATGAAAGTTACTAAATTGCAAATCTTGAAAGGAAAGTATGAGTTGCTGAGAATGGGAGAAGATGAAAATATTTCATCCTTTATGGCTAAAGTGAATGATCTTGTACTGAACATTAGATGTGTTAGTGGAGTCATTAAAGAAGATGAGATTGTAGCTAAAGTGTTGAGATCCTTTCCTCCTACTTACAAACATAAAGTTGTTGATATTGATGAGATCTAGACTATGACAACTATGACAAGAGATATGTTGGTTGGTAAGCTTGTTGCTTTTGAAATGAGTGAACTTGGAGAATCTCATGGCAAAGTTGAGATTGCATTTAAATCTATTGTATCTGGGAAGTAGAAGTATGATTCAAGTGAGAGTTCAACTAGGGTTTCCAAATGTGAAAGGGAAATGAGAGAGATGGAAAAACATGAAAGAGAATCAGAAGAGCTTGAACCACTTATTGCGAGAAGATTGCCTAAGGGAGCCAAAAAGTATGAAGGGAAGTTACCTTTGAAATGTTTTTCATGCAATAAGATAGGACATTGTTGGTGTAAATAATTATTCATCATGGATATTATTACACCTTACTTAAGTTTACTTAGGATAATGCATTTCATAGTAGTTTGGGTATGAGACACTTGGGTGTTTGTGTCATATTGAGATAGTGTGTGTAGGAGAATTTCCACCTTTTATGGTGTTGATCTTGTTGTTACACTCCACATTCAGTGGGTGATCCACCTCATGTGGACTATTATATTGTTTCTCCTACCTACCCACACCTATTTCCTACCTACCCTTATTTTTTATTGAGCCATATGTCATGTTTGTGTTCTCACATATCCATATAGCCTTGCCTATATAAGCAGGCTCATATTCATTGTATGTAACTGATGCTCTGCAAAAAGGATTAGAAAATCTGTTTGATGGCAACACATACAAGAGCACAAGAAACAAACGTTAGTGTTAGCAACAAAAGATTATCCTAAACAGGCATATCAAGAGAGATATTAAGCATGAAATAGAAAGCATATAAACATAGAATAAAATAGCTAATCAAGATGCTCATAGTTGCTCCTCCCTTGTTCCTCTCCTCTCCAAGTCCCAAATGAGTGTAGTTCTCAGCTTTTAGCACTAACCATGGATGCCATATGGAGATTCAAGATGGTTGAATATGATAAGCAAATACTATGCAAGAGTAGATAGTGATGCTATGAAAAAGCTCTATGCTAATGCCAGTATAACAACAATAATCTAAAATGCTTCCTCCTTTGCTTGAGGAGAAGGGTTCTATTTATAGAAGAAATGGGGAAATGAAGGGTTAAGATTGAATGGTTTAATCAAGGGCCAAGTTTGAAAGTTGGGGATCCATGTGCACAATTGGCACCAATAAAATGGTGACAAGTGTCAACATAGGATTGGGTTGAGAGAAGAGGTTGGAGGCATTAAAGGCCCGAGAAGACCTCATGGTTATCTAGAGGCTAAGGGTCAAGTCCAAATTAAGATTACCCACTGGATTAAGAGTTAATCCAAGGATAAACCTTTGTGCAAATGTTTAAGAGATAATCATGGTCAAAGCATTAATGGCCTGATGAGACCTTTGGGTTGGGTAGAGGTTGAGTCAAAACAAATGTTTTAACCATGTGGGAGGGTTTGAGGTAACCATTAATGGTTATTGGAGACTTTGGGGATTAAGTGGTTGAAGGTTGAAAGCCTTCAATGGTTATCAAAGACTTTGAGCCATTTAGTGGTTGAAGGTTGAAAGCCTTTAATGGTTATCAAAGACTTTGAGGGTTTGAGAAGTGACTTCCCTTTTGCTTAGGAATGTGACAAAGTTTAGAGAAGGGGTTAGGTTATTTAGAAGTGATTAGAAAATTCTAGAAGGGGTTTAGGCATGCAAGTGGATTTTGTAGGAAAATGCAAGTGGGAGAAATTTTGGTATTTTCAATTAAAATAAAATCATTTATTTCAATTAAATGGTGTAATTTGCATTTGGATAAATATTCAAATAAATATTAATTTATTTAAATGAGAAAAATGAAGATAAAACATTAAAATGCTTGAAGACTTTGAGGGAAACCATTAAAGGCTTGAAGACTTTTAAGGAAAACCATTAAAGTCTTAAGAAGATTTTAAGGGAAGCCATTAAGTTTGAAGACTTTAAAGCCATCAAGTTTGAAGACTTTAAGGGAAACCATTAAAGGCTTGAGAAGACTATAAAAGGAAGCCATCAAGTTTGAAGACTTTAAAGCCATCAAGTTTGAATACTTTAAGGGAAACCATTAAAGGTTTCAAGTGGGTGAGGATAAATAGGATTTTAAATAAATAATTTATTTAAAATAGTTGTGCAACTTGCTTTTGTAGGAAAATACAAGTGGGTGGAGGATAAAGGTGATTTAAATAAATGTTAATTTATTTAAATGTGAGAGGTGGGATTTTGGGGGATTTAAATAAATATTAATTTATTTAAATGTGAGAGAATATTTAATTAAATAAATATGATTTATTTATTTAATTAATGGTCTGAATTTGGTTAAGTGAATTAAATCAAATAAATTGAATAATTTATTTAATTAATAGGAGAAGAGGGTTAAGATGAATTAATTAAATATTAATTTAATTAATTATTAATTGATGGTTAAGTAATCAAATAAATACTAAGTATTCATTTAATTAAGTGGACAGATTTATGTGACTACATTTGCCCCTCTTTGAGACGGTGCAGTTTATCGCGTTGTTTCAAAGAAAGAAAAATAGGTGTGAAGAAATGCCCCATAAACTGTAAATTTAATGGGTGGTATGCCCCCTTGAGAGATGGGCCAATTTTTATTATTATTATTTTTTTGTGAAAAATCGGGCAGTCTCTCGGAAAAGAATGAAAAGTGGAGGGGATGTAGAATAGAAGAAATTAGAACTAATGATGAAAGAATGGGAGAAAATGGAGTGAATATGAAGAAACAACAAGGCAGCGAGTACCCTGAGGTCATACAAGAGATACATAGCAGATGTAGTGTGGGGTTTTGATTGATGCTATAGAATTGATCAAAATTGGTTGGACAATCTGGTGCAATCGGTTTAATTACCCCAGTCAAGTCAAAGCGTGACACTTGATGTCAGTTGGTCACTTGGACATGATAAAGTCTGAGTAAGTGAATCAAAGTGACCTGATGGTGACTTAGACAATTGATGTAATTGCCCGATGAAGTCAAGGTATATGAAGCAAAATACTCGTTGAGACGTAGACAATTGATGTAATTGTCTGTTGGATTGTGTTTGATTGGTTGATCAATTGATATGTATGTGCGTGTGATGGATGGTTGTGGGGAATCATGGCAGCCCCGTTGAGACTAGGTCATTATGATAAATGCCTGATGTAGTTTAGGATTGCCATAATTGATTACCTGTTGAGACCCGAAGATACTTGATCAAAGTATCTGTTGATAGTCTAGGTGTGTGGGAGTCAATGTATCTGTGTAGACAGAGTAACTGGCTTAATTTTGTGGATGAGTGAGGATGGGAAGCGATGAAGGGATTAAGATGATGTTGATGATCAAGATAGGGAGGGTGAGGGGGGATTTGATGTTAGATAGAAGATATGGAGGACTAGGACCGAGTCCTATGGAAGAAGATGAGTAAAATAGAGTATGCATTATTATGACTATGTATGCATGTTATGCAGCTATTATGAATGTATGGATGGATGGAATGCAACGAAATGCAATATATACAGATGAGATGGAATGATGATCCATGGTGCTTTATTTTTCATCATTGAGCTTTAAAATGTTGTAAGAAAATACAAGCAACTTGACATAAAGATTCAAGATGACCAGAGTATTTCTTACATGGATTTTGATATAGCAAGTTAATACAAGCAACTTGATATAATGGATCAAGTTGACCAGAGTATTGCTTGCAGAATAGGCAAGGATTATCTCCTTTCATGCACGACTTGGATCATCCTCCTTGATCTTAGACTGATCATATCCTGAGACAAGTGCATACCGTAATAAGAGATAAAACCTTTATCCAATTTGGATGAGGTAGGAGGAACCAAAGAAAGAGAATTGTACCTGCAAACAAACAATATATACATAAAGAATAAAGAATATGGATCCTTGGTAATGGTTCATACTCATATGGGCGAGGTATACGTTGTAGTCAGCAAGCCGTAGTGATCTATGACTGCATTTTGCATAAGATCACGTAGCTTAGTGAACTTCCCACGTAGACACCATTAGTACATGCCCCAGTACTTCATTGGAAGTAATGCGCAAACGATACAAAACAATGCTGAAAGATCCTGATACAGATAAACAAATGATTGTACTCATAAATCAACCAAGTATTTGATAGCTTAACATAATTTTCTTGTCAAAGAAAACGTCATCTTGTCTTTGTTTTGATAAGGAAGGATGCATCCTTGTTTAAGACAGTTTGGATTGTAGATGTTGATTGTGTTGGTCGAGTGATAAGTAGTCATTTGTGTGAGTATTTTGTCAATGTTTGTTTTGTATCTGATCGGATGAATATGTACAAGGTGTTGTCATGTTTTTGGGTGATTTTCGATGGTTTGTCGATGTTTTTGGATTTTGAATTGTTTTGAATGTTTTTGGTATTTTTGTTGAGACATTTTTGAATGTTTTTGGATTTTTGCGAGATATTTTTTTTTTGAAAGTTTTTGGATTTTTGACAATTGCTTTGAATGAAGAACTTAATGAATCATAAGACAATGTAGAATCCACTTCCATCAATAGGTTAAAGGAATTGCCCCCAATTTTAGACATGACTATGAAAAAGCGGGATGCAAGATGTATGGAGTACTATCATAATTGCAGAGGAATAACAAGCCATGGTTTTGGATGGATGGATGTATGTATGAAGTAGATGCGATCACAACAAGTCTGAAAGACAATGGAGCCATAGATTTTACGAGTGGCGCCTATTTGCCAGGTTTTCACCATCGTACTTACCCAAGGTGCCACTGGAGTGGTTGTTCACCGTTTGGATGCATGATTTTTCTTTACTTTTTTGAATGTTTTTGTATTTTCTTCAGGACATTTTCTGAATGTTTTTGGTATTTTCTGGTATGTAGGGGAGCCTAATGCTCTGTACAGCTTAGGTATAAAACCGTTTTAGGTGCATGCTGTTGATTGGATCTGCAAGCGGTTCTCCTTCTGATGTAGCCAACTGATATGCCCCAGACCCGAATACAGTAGTGACAACATATGGGCCCAGCCAGTTTGATTCAAACTTGCCCTGATGTTCTCTGTTTGGTTGGTTGCGAGGATTCTTTCGTAGAACAAGATCACCTACCTCAAATGTACGAGATCTAACTCGGTGATTGTAGCTTCTGCTCATGCGCTGTTGATAGGCTTTGAGGTGATTGTATGCAGCTTGTCGCTTCTCATCAAGTAGCTCCAAGTCCTGCATACGGGATACTCTGTATGCTTCATCATTGATGAGATTGTGCAAGGAAACCCGTAAGGATGGTATCTCGACCTCAATAGGTAAGATAACTTCAGCACCATAGACCAATGAATAAGGAGTTGCACCTGTAGGGGTTCGAATGCTAGTTTGATATGCCCATAGTGTTGGATTTAGTTGAACATGCCAATCACGACCGGCATCATTGACTGTCTTCTTGAGGATTCTTAATATGTTTTTATTGGATGCTTCGGCTTGACCATTGCCTTGTGGGTAATAGGGAGTGGAAAAGCAGTGTTGGATATGAAATTTCTCACAAAGTTCACGGACATCCTGATTTTTGAAAGGAAGACCATTATCTGTGATGATGGACATGGGCACACCATACCGGCAAATGATGTAGTTGAGGATGAATGAGGTGATCTGCTTGTCGGTGACTTGGGTAAGTGGAACAACTTTGATCCACTTTGTGAAGTATTCGGTAGCGGTAATGATAAATTTATGGCCGTTGGATGAAGATGGATGAATCTTACCCACAAGGTCAAGGCCCCATTGACAAAAAGGCCATGGTGTTGTGAATGGTTGCAGTTCCTGTGTTGGTGCATGTATCAGGTCGCCGTGAACTTGACATTTCTTACATTTTCTGACAAAGTAGTAGGAATCCTTTTCCATAGAGGGCCAATAATATCCCGCGCGCATGAGTTTCTTGGCTAGTGATGGACCACTTGAGTGAGTCCCACAAATTCCTTCATGAACTTCTTCCAAAGCCTTTGTTATCTCACCTTGTTCCAGACATCGAAGGAGAGTACCATCAAGACTGCGTCGGTATAGGGTTTCGGCAATAATGGTATATCGAGCAGTTTGGCGAATGAAGGTTTTACGTTGGTTATTCGATTGGTTAGGAGGAAGGGTGTGATCGCGGAGATAGGTGTAGAACTCACCGTACCATGGGGATTCAGAACCGACAAGGTGACATATCATCTCGGATTCGGGGATATCATAAGCGGGGATCCAAAGCTATTCCACCAAGAACTCATAGCGTGTTGAATTTTGTGGAAGATCTAGGAGAGATGCGATGGTAGCCATAGCGTCAACAGCTCGATTCTGATCTCTTGGTATCTGCTCAAAGGTGATAGTAATAAATGATGTCTTTAGATTGTCCACCATTTGCTTATATGGCATGAGTTTATCATCTTTGGTCTAATACTCATCTGTTGCTTGTCGAATGACCAGTTGCGAGTCACCATATACTTGTAGTTCTTGTAATTTCCATTGTACGGCGAGCCTGAGTCCTGTGATCAAGGCCTCATATTTTGCTATGTTGTTTGTGCATGGAAATGTGAGCCTATAAGACTTCGGGATGCTATCACCTTGAGGTGTGATAAACAGAATGCCTGCCCCCGAGCCATGCCTAGTGTACGAGCCATCAAAATATAGTTTCCATGGTTGTACTTCTGTGATCATGAATATCTCTTCATTTGGAAAATTGGAAATGAGGGGATGATCGCCTATGAGTGGTGCATCGGCCAACTGATCTGCAATAACCTGACCTTTGATAGCTTTACAGTTCACATACTCAATGTCAAATTCACTTAGAATCATCACCCATTTGGCCAAGCAACCTGTCAATGCTGCTTTGCTAAGTAAATACTTGAGTGGATCAATCTTTGCGATAAGTTGTACCTTGTGTGTTAATAGATAGTGCCTCAGTTTAGTGGCTGCTAAGATTACTGCTAGGCAAGCTCGCTCAATAGGTGTGTAATTGAGTTCATAACCAACCAGTGTGCGAGAGATGTAGTATACAACACACTCTTTGCCTTCTGCATTATGTTGTGCCAGTAGTACACCCAATGCTGTAGTAGTTGCTGAAATATAGAGTAACAACGGTCTACTTAGATCTGGTGGGATCAGCAATGGTGGATTCATGAGATAGTCTTTAAGTGTCTGAAATGCTTGCTGGCATCTAGCATCCCACTGAAAGCGGATGTTCTTGTGTAACAGATGTGTAAATGGGTGACACTTATTAGCCAATTGTGTAATGAATCTTCAGATGGATTGAAGTCGCCCTTGTAATGTCCTTAGCTGACTGATATTCTTTGGTGGTGGCATGTCCATGATTGCCTTAACCTTTGTTGGATTGACCTCAATACCTTTGCTTGAGACAATGTATCCTAAAAGCTTCCTGGAGGTCACTCCAAAGACACATTTCTTTGGGTTGAGTCGAACATGGTATTGTTCCAGTCTATCAAAGATTTTATCTAAGATGTGGAGATGCCCATCTCTAGTGAGTGATTTTGCTAGTAAGTCATCCACATAATCTTCCATCATAGTATGCATCATGTCATGGAAGATGGTGGTCATCACTCTTTGATAGGTTGCTCCTGCATTCTTTAGACCAAAAGGCATTACATTCCAGCAGTATGTGCCCCATGGACATGTGAAGGCTATCTTATGTTGGTCCTTTGGTGCGATCTTTATTTGATTGTATCCTGAAAAGCCATCCATGAGTGAAAGCATGGCATGTCCTGCTGTCAAATCCACTATGATGTCGATATTTGGTAGGGGGAAGTCATCCTTAGGACATGCCTTATTCAGATCTCTGAAGTCAGTACAAATGCGGATGCCCCCTTTTGGTTTGTCAACTGGCACAATGTTGGAGATCCATTCTGCATAATCAATTGGCCTAATGAAACCAACATCTAGGAGTTTCTTGAGTTCTGTTTTAACTAGCACTGCAATCTGAGGATGCATCTTACGAAGCTTCTGCTTGACAGGTTTGGCTCCTTTTGCTACTGTGAGATGATGCATAACTAAATCAGGATCAAGCCCAGGCATGTCTGCATATGACCATGCAAAGTTGATCTGACGCTGCTGGAAGAACTCTATAAATTTAGGCTGTTCCTCTGGAGTGAGAAGAGATGCCAGATGTATGAGATGAGGATTTTCAAGAGTCCCCACATTGTATTCTTTGGTTTCCTCGATGAGAATCGTTGATTGTTCCTGTTGTGTACTAGCAGGGAGGATGTCAAACCCTTCATCCTCAGGTGCCTCAGAGAGGTTTTCACCGTTGGATACGCTCTTTCTTTTTACTTTTGTCGGATCAAATAGTGCCACAGTGTGGTTTTCACTGGAAGATCCATGTTTTATTGTTATATTTTTGCAGCTGAAAGGTTTGGCATTCGCCCCGAAGTATGTTGCGCTATTAAGTTCAATGGTGAATCCAGCTTTGTGATCCCCGCTTGGTAGATTATCCCTTAATTCCAAAAAGTCAATGATAGCCTCATCATTTTGGAAGAGGTAAAGACATGGAGGATTTGATTGGTTCCATTCGATGAGTTCAGGGTGGATAATGGGCATTACATCATCGATTAGGTTAAGTTCGTTAAAGGTATCAGTGAGGGTTAAGACAGTGTGGCGAAGGTCATTGATGGTACTTTCCCTGTCAGAATCAGGCATAGGATGAGACGTAGGGTCTGTGGAAGATGTTTCCAACTTAGGTACCCAAGTGGTCTTTATCTGTGCTTCTCCGTAAACAGGGATGTCTTTGCGTGGTGGAGGTGGTGATGTGCCTTCCTCATTTGAAGTGTTAAGCTGTATAGAATCAAATTCCCACTCATGTGAGTCGGTCTTTGAATCACTTTCCAGCATCTGATTGCTATACCATACTGGGATGTCGCTGGAGTTGAATACTGCAGGCGTGATTGGTTTATGTACCTTTGTAGTGATCGGTGCTGCAGGAAGTTTGATGGGGATAAAAGAATCTGGCACAGGAAGTATTGGCAGTGTTGACTTAGTGGCTTCTATTGGAACAGCTGTTGCCATAGATGTTGCTGCGAGTTCGGATACAGTTGTTGCTGCGAATGGTTTTATTGATGTGATGGCTGCCGCGGATGGGATTACTGGTTTGATTGGTGGGATGTTTGGCATTGGTGATGGTTGCGGTGGAGTTGTGAGCCTTGATGGGGCAATGGGGATAGTGCTTGATGGTGCTTTGATTATGAAAGGTGTCCTCTTTGCAGTAGGTGGGCAAAATGGTTTGCTGGGTTTTCCTTTGAATCTAAGTTTAGGAAGGATCTCTTTTTCAAAGCCTAGGCCTATATTACCTTTGGGCTTGAATTATGGTAGTAGAGGTTCATGTCGTCCTTGTTTGCAGTATCCCAAAGCACTCTGACCAGCATATCCCATTCTTTCCATAATGAGGAGGCCTTTGCCATACTGTTTCGTAGGAAGTGTAACTTGCGGTTTATCAATGGTGATGGGATCTTTATAGATCCATTCTGCTAGGTCCTCATCTTGTGTCTCTTCCTCTTGACTCTTTCCAAGGATGAAAGGCGTCAAGGCACATGCTAGCGTGATTAGTGGTTGCTGGAGTAACTGCTGTGGTTTACCATGTGTTCTAGGAGAAGTGGGCATTTGTCCCACACAAAAGAGCTGACTCAAGTTGTATTCTCCAGGACCTTCCTTTGCTACTTTCATCTTAAGCTTTTCTTGCTTGGGTATAGTAGTGTTTGAACTGGCAAGAGAGGTTGGGCTTATATATGATGTAGAGGAAATGGCTTCTCTATTATTAGGGACAGTAATCTCTGGTTGATGGTCGATATTATGGCAAAAAGAAAAGGGATTTGCATCGCCCAGGATTGTGATCTCTGTACCGTTATGTGGGAACTTGATACATTGATGGTAGGTGGATGGAATGGCTTGCATGTCATGTATCCAAGGTCGTCCTAATAATAGATTGTATGGCAGAGGAAGGTCCAGAACTTGATAGATGATGTGCTTTACCACAGGGCCCACTCAGATTGGTAGTACCACAGCTCCTTTGGATGAACGCTCTGCATCATCATAGGCTTTGATGGTGATCTTCTTGCGAGGATCCACTAATTCTATTGCATATCCCAATGCTGTGACCAACTGTAGTGTACAAATGTTTAGGCCTGCTCCATTATCTATCAAGACTCGCTTGATCCTGTGTTGGTTGATAAAGCCTTCAATGTGTAGCGAAGCATTATGAGGTTGCTGGAAGGAAGAGTTGTCACTTTCGGAAAAAGTGAGACAAGGTGAGGACTTTAAACTTCCAACCATGGCTTGAAATTGGTCTGTGTTCAGATTTGCAGGGACTGATGCCTCTTGGAGTGCTTGATCCAAGATAGTTTTATGAGATGGCGATAGACGCAAAAGCTCTAAAATGGATATAAGCGCAGGGGTTTTGTCTAATTGTTCCACAAGATTGTATTGCTTTGGGATGGAGGTGGTGCCTTGTGGAGCTGCCTTTATGGTAACTTTGCCGCGGCATGTAACAACATTGCAATTTGAGTTGGGATTTTTGAAGGTTATAGTTGCAACTTGTTCATTGGCATCATATAGATGATTTACAGTGTAATTATACGCAGCCTGTGTATAATCAGTGGTATCAGTGCCTCGCCTAGAAGTGGAAGGACCCCTTTGATCTTGTGATGGAAGTGGATTTTTGAACATCAGATGATCATTATTTGTTGTTTTTGGGTCATGTCCTTCAATTTCAATTTCTCCTCGATCAATAAGATCCTGAATGAGATCTTTCAATCGGTGACAATTACTTGTCTTGTGCCCTCTTCCTTGATGGAATTCACAGTGTTCAGTATCTCTCCACCATGCCAGTTTGACTTGAGGCTCATAGTTTGATAGCTTAGGTAGAGTGACCAAATTTTGAGAGAGGAGTTGTCGCAACACTGTTCCAATGGGTTCCCCTAAGGGAGTGTATGTGCGTTTCTGTTTTTGCTGATGAGGTCTAGGTTCATCGTGAGATGTGATGCGACCTTGATTGGAAGGAACATTTGTGTTATTCTGAGGTGGAGGATTTTGTCCTGCAAATCAAACCACAGGTTGTGCATTTTGGATAGTCCGAGCATCCACAACTCCATCGTTGACGATATTCTTGTTCTTGTTCCAGAAGTTCGGTTTATCACTATTGAAGCGCGGGCGAGGACCATCTTTAGGTTCATTAAAGATTTTGATGAGTCCTTTCTTGATGAGTACCCGTTCACACTTCAAACCCTTGGTGATCATATCGTTAAAAGAGTCTGTGTCTTTGACATCCAGGTGAAATTCCATTTCTTCATTTAAGTTGGAAATGAATATTTCCACTAGTTCTCGTTCAGGTAACTGAAGAGAACGTCTGCTAGACATTTGGTGCCATCGTTGCAGGAATACTGAGAATAGTTCACCTAGTTTTTGTTTGGTATTGCACAGATCAGCCATGGTGATGTCGCGTTCAATGTTATGAGAGTAATGAGCGAGGAATTTTTGGATGAGTTCCTCAAATGTTCTAATGCCACCTGGTAGTCGGGAAAACCATGATGTGGTTGTTCCTCCCAAGCTCTGGGGAAAAAGGCGCATTAGGTAGGTGTCTTCATATGCCACTTCAAGACAAGCGGAATGAAATTCTCTGACATGATCACGAGGATCTCCCTTTCCTCTATATTTTTCAAATTTGGGTGTTTCGAATCCACGTGGAAAAGGTGGCATATAAAGATTCCTATCAAAAGGATAGGGATAGATGTCATTAAGTGAGAATTGATTGGTCTTAACACCACTATGAAGTTGTCGGGCAAGATTCTCGACTTGTTGCCGCAACATTTCTATTTCATTTGGAGGAGGAGGTGGTGGGTTACCTCTAGGAATGTTATATCTGATGGGATCTCTACCTCTTTCCTCTTCATGGCGACTTTGTCTGTCTGATGCTTGTCTTAATTGGGCGAGATCAAAGTCAGAGGGGAGTTTTGCTCCTTCTTGAGCGAGTCTTAATAAGTGAGCATCCGCATTGCTCCTGAGTATTTCATCAAATAATCTGTTAAAGAGAGGGTTATGTTGCACCCTTTCGATTGTTGCAGGAGTGGGAGTGCTTGGGTTTTCGTCATCTGCATTTCCTCTGAGTGCTTCTTGAAATTCATTGAGATTGTTCTCTTCTTCTGCTTCTCTTTCTATTTCACGTTGCCTTGATTGAGATCGGGTTTGAGCCATTTTGTTTGCAAGTTTGTGTTGAAGTTGTGTGAAAATGATGATGAGTTTTTGTTGAAATGAGAGATTGATGGTTGGTGAATTGTGTTGCACATGGATCTCTAACACCTTTAAGGTGGATGTAACCGAAATTCCTTCTTTGAATTGCTTGTTTGTTTGATAAGTTTTGGATGTGATAAGGTGTAGAGAAATCTGAGATGTGTTACAAATTTAACTACCTAGTAATGAGAGGATTCACTCATGAACTAGTTTTAACCTGCATAGATGTGTCTCTTAGGATGAGCTTATCCTAGATGTAGAAACAATCTAAAAAGTGATGTGATGCGTTTGATTCAAGCAATATCTAAAAAGAGAACTTGGAGCAAGAAGCTCTCAATGTTTTGAGAGTTGGAATGGATTGATGATGAAGTGATGATGTATGAGTGAGATAATGGATGAAATGTTTTCAACTTCAATAAAAACTTTGTGTTACAAATGGGACAAACTTTACCTCTTCCCTTTCAGGCATTGGTGGTATTTCTCGAGTTGTGTTGTAGGTGATACAGATGTTTGGGAAGAAATTGGGATTAATCTTTCCTCCTTGATTTTTGTGATAACTCAGAGCCCTATATTGCATAAAAGCTCTATGGTTCAATGATTCAGAATCAAATTCATTTGTTTTGCTTTGAAGGTAGAGATGCATGCGATGGAGAAAGATTCTATGGGAGACAAAGATTTGTCGATTGATATAGAAGAATTTCCTCTTTTTGATCAAAGCCTTTGAGCTTAATGGTCTTCTTTTCAAGTTGATATTCTGATGACACTTCTTCTTTCGCAAGATGTGAAGAATGGTCATAAAGTTTTTGACTCTTTGTTGTTTGCACTTTGTTTTTGATGTTTTTTTTTTTTTTTTGGTTGTTTTGACAGATGTTTGGTTGGATGAATACTTTTCTTTTGGGAAGTGATTTTCTAATTTTTCTTTGACAAGAAAACAAAGCAAGCACACAAACACAAGAATGTTGCCTCAAAGGCACAAATGAGTATGGGTCTAGATCAACCCAATCCTTGGACTTTTATATAACCCTTCCTTTAGATGTATTTTAATGTGTATTTCCAAAGCCTGAAGTCGGCTCAATTTGCACTAGGTCTTTAAAATGAACATACTTCAAACACTTTTTATCCCTAAGGTCAAATGGCCAGTTGTGATAAATTTAGCCCACATTTTGATATTTCTTTGACTTTGGTACTACATACCTTATGAATCCCGCCGTGGCAGGTAAGGATGTGATATACTAAGTCTTGCACGAGCATAACAAATAGATGATCCCTATGATGGGGGAGTCACCACTTTTATCAAGCCACAAGTGACTTTTCAAAAAGCTATGTTTCTACTCAAGGAAATATGTATGGTGAGTATCTTGGGAGCAAAACCATCTATACTCTTGCACTAAATTATATCACAAATATCCTCAATCAATAGAACGGGTGGGATACTATTTAAAGGTGTTTAGTCATGTTCGATGTTTTTGGACATAAGTTCATTCTGCAATGACTCACTTAAGAGCCTTGTAACTGGTGGTGGGGCCCATTTGTCCTTTCGGCCAGTTACACTGTAGGAACAGCTATACCCAAGGCTACAGCGTTCGCTCACACCTGATTTCTATAGCGGCTCGAAGGATTTACCGCTCGAGGTCGTTCCCAAGAGTGATGTGTCTCTTGGCAGGCCTCTCTTAAAAAGATAAAATTTTGAGTGTTACTAACACTTTTCTCTTGCACCTAGGACCACGAAAGCCAAGGGAGAGGATAGTGTGTGTTAGAAGTAGGACCACTCGACCAACTCTTTGCACAAGTGTGCCAAGCACGAAAAACACTTGTTCTTTTTAATCTATCATTGCAATGTGATCTAACTATTTGGAGATGTTGCTCCAACAATCATGGTGTTCTTTTTAATTTTCAAAGGCAATTGTTTGAGTAAACTAGAATTTGAAAATCCTGGTCAACTTAATGAAAAACACGTTTGCATGAAGTAAAATTGCTTTAAAAATTAGACAAGTTGATTGTGAATTTTATTTGCACCAAAAATGGAAGTGTGGATTGTGAGTTTTATCTTGATGCAAGAAATAAAATTTGCCTTGTTGATTTTAAGCACCAAAACGAAGTTTGTTTCCTAACTTGCAAAAAAAATAAAGTTTTTTTTGTATAAGTTTGTGGTTCTTTTTACCTTGGAACAATGAAATTCTTTTTAAGAGCCCCAAACAAATGTGTGATTCTTTTTTAAAAGCCCAAATTTGAAATGTGAAGTTAATTTTAAACCAAAATAAAAAGTGAATTCATTTTTAAAACCAACTTCAAAAAACAAGTTAGTAAAAAATATAAATCTACTTTTTAATCTAATTTAAATCTGCACAAAAGAGAAAAATAGTTAGTAAAATCCGCCTATTTGGTGGGCTTCTACAAGCCTAATTTTTTTTATTTTTTTTTGGTTTTTTTTTTTTTTTTGGTTACAAGGTGATTTGTACAATATTTTGTTACAATAGCGCTAGTCTGCGTTTGAACAGAGGCACTATTTAACACAAACGCACTAAAAGAAAGGGAAAGACAGAGAAGGAAAAAGCACTGAAACAGGGTGAATAGCGCTAAAATAATGTCAAACGCACCAAAACAGTGTCAAAAGCGCAACCTGTGTGACATTTTCAACATTCAAACATGTTATTGGTTAAAAAAAAAAAAGTTGATCTTTTTGGTGTTTGGATTCACGTCGGGTTCACCAAATGATGCTCTGCAAAAAGGATTAGAAAATCTATTTGATGGCAACACACACAAGAGCACAAGAAACAAACGTTAGTGTTAGCAACAAAAGATTATCCTAAATAGGCATATCAAGAGAGATATTAAGCATGAAATAGAAAGCATATAAACATAGAATAAAATAGCTAATCAAGATGCTCATAGTTGCTCCTCCCTTGTTCCTCTCCTCTCTAAGTCCCAAATGAGTGTAGCTCTCAGCTTTTAGCACTAACTATGGATGCCATATGGAGATTCAAGATGGTTGAATATGATAAGCAAATACTATGCAAGAGTAGATAGTGATGCTATGAAAAAACTCTATGCTAATGCCAGTATAACAACAATACTCTAAAATGCTTCCTCTTTTGCTTGAGGAGAAGGGTTCTATTTATAGAAGAAATGGGGAAATGAAGGGTTAAGATTGAATGGTTTAATCAAGGGCCAAGTTTGAAAGTTGGGGATCCATGTGCACAATTAGCACCAATAAAATGGTGACAAGTGTCAACATAGGATTGGGTTGAGAGAAGAGGTTGGAGGCATTAAAGGCCTGATAAGACCTCATGGTTATCTAGAGGCTAAGGGTCAAGTCCAAATTAAGATTACCCACTGGATTAAGAGTTAATCCAAGGATAAACCTTTGTGCAAATGTTTAAGAGATAATCATGGTCAAAGCATTAATGGCCTGATGAGACCTTTGAGTTGGATAGAGGTTGAGTCAAAAAAAATGTTTTAACCATGTGGGAGGGTTTGAGGTAACCATTAATGGTTATTGGAGACTTTGGGGATTAAGTGGTTGAAGGTTGAAAGCCTTCAATGGTTATCAAAGACTTTGAGTCATTTAGTGGTTGAAGGTTGAAAGCCTTTAATGGTTATCAAAGACTTTGAGGGTTTGAGAAGTGACTTCCCTTTTGCTTAGGAATGTGACAAAGTTTAGAGAAGGGGTTAGGTTATTTAGAAGTGATTAAAAAATTCTAGAAGGGGTTTAGGCATGCAAGTGGATTTTGTAGGAAAATGCAAGTGGGAGAAATTTTGGTATTTTCAATTAAAATAAAATCATTTATTTCAATTAAATGGTGTAATTTGCATTTGGATAAATATTCAAATAAATATTAATTTATTTAAATGAGAAAAATAAAGATAAAGCATTAAAATGTTTGAAGACTTTGAGGGAAACCATTAAAGGCTTGAAGACTTTTAAGGAAAACCATTAAAGTCTTAAGAAGACTTTAAGCGAAGCCATTAAGTTTGAAGACTTTAAAGCCATCAAGTTTGAAGACTTTAAGGGAAACCATTAAAGGCTTGAGAAGACTATAGAAGGAAGCCATCAAGTTTGAAGACTTTAAAGCCATCAAGTTTGAATACTTTAAGGGAAACCATTAAAGGTTTCAAGTGGATGAGGATAAATAGGATTTTAAATAAATAATTTATTTAAAATAGTTGTGCAACTTGCTTTTGTAGGAAAATACAAGTGGGTGGAGGATAAAGGTGATTTAAATAAATGTTAATTTATTTAAATGTGAGAGGTGGGATTTTGGGGGATTTAAATAAATATTAATTTATTTAGATGTGAGAGAATATTTAATTAAATAAATATGATTTATTTATTTAATTAATGGTCTGAATTTGGTTAAGTGAATTAAATCAAATAAATTGAATAATTTATTTAATTAATAGGAGAAGAGGGTTAAGATGAATTAATTAAATATTAATTTAATTAATTATTAATTGATGGTTAAATAATCAAATAAATACTAAGTATTCATTTAATTAAGTGGACAGATTTATGTGACTATAGTAACGAATGCTTAATGATCCAGTTGATCATATTGTTTATCTTGATAGAATACAGTTTATTTCTATCATCTATTTTGTTCTCTCTTATTTGTGCTTTCCATTGCCTCTTGATCTTGGCAAAATCTCACATGGTATCAGAGCTGGTCCATGTCTCACATGGTATCAAAGCCATTAGAGTGTCATTGGTTTGCTAATTGAGAGAAATTTGATGATATTTGGGGTTGTGTATTTTGGAGTTTTCTATTGCAGGTTTTTATTGGAGCTTGTTGGGTCAAATCTGAGGTTACCATTGGATTGAGGAGGTCCAAAAAAGTCAGTTTTGCCTTTTGTTTCATCAAAATCGGACTTCAAAGGCCAAATTTAGAGTCATTTGAAGTTTGACGTTGCGACGGAAATTTTCCAGAAATTATAATTTTGGAGGCATTTTTCAAATAGCGATATCTCACTCATCCGGACTCATTTTTTCGAGCAATTTTGTTTGTTTTGGAGTAGAATTTTGTGATTTGTACAGTGGTGCAGAATTTTTCTGATTTTCGGATACAGGTTTTTAGGAAATCGCAAAATCCCGATTTTTACAACTTTGGAGGCTTCGTTTGGGCTCATATGGACTCCTTTTCAGGTGCCGTTTTTTTTTAAAGTGCATATTTTTTCATCTACTTTCATAATCTACCATCTATTTGTAGTGATTTTAAGTAGAAATTGTACTTTCTGTATTTGGCCATTTTTGGCATATTTGGTACTTGTATTTTGCTTGGATCTCAGTTTAGATCACTAGCAGTATTTGTTGAAGTCTCTTATATCTCATTTTGAGAAGTTGTAAATTGAAATCAGAAGTCCACTTTACCTTGTTTTGCAAGTCTCCAATTGTATACGCACTAAGTATAAAGTGCCAAAATCACCATTTTGGGGGGATTTCTTGATTGAGTATTTTGGGGGGGTGTCTTGTGTGATTGTGCCTCTCTCTATCTTGTGTTTTTTTATTTTGGTGCTATGGGTTCTCCTAAATTTCCACTTTTAACTCCTCATAATTATGCATCATGGAAAATTAAGGCATGGAGTAAACTAATGGAAAAATGACTCATTTATTATGTAAATGAAACTATTATAGCACCACCTGATCCTAAGGCTGATCTTAATGCTCAAATTGAATGACTTACTAAGAATGCTATGACACTTGGAACTCTTAGAAAGTATGTATCAGATGACCTCATTTTTTACATTGATAAGTGTACAACAATTAAAGAGGCTTGGGATATTTTTAAGAAATTGTATGGTCAAGTTGATGAGATTAAGGGCTACAAGCTTGATAGTGAACTCACTACTTTGGATCCCAAGGAGTGATACAATCCAAGATTATGTCACAAAAGCAATTGAGCTAAAAGCAAAGCTAAAGGATTGTGGAATTGACAAAAAGGATGCTTAATTGGTTTATAACTTGTTGGACAAGCTTCCTTCAGAGCATGCAACCTTTGTATCTAGCTTTCACACCCATAAGTTAGCTCAAGGTTCCTTATACACTTCTCCCTCATTTGATTCATTCATGGAGATGTTGATACTTGAGCAATCTAAGTTGACCACGATGGGGATTCTCAAATCTTCAAAGTCACAAGCTTTGGTGGCTAATAAAGGGAATCAAAGTAATCAAGGAAAATGCAAGAATCAAAAGCAACCTAAGTCAAAACCACATCAAGATGGAGCACAATATTCCTCTCCACAACAAGGTGACTCACCATTCTCACCTAAGAGGAAATCATATAAGGACAATCTTTTTTGTGGATATTGCAAGAAGTCGGGACATGATGAACATCATTGTTATAAGAAGGATATTGATGAGTTGAAGAATCTTCTTGAGAAGAATAGAATCAACCTACCTTCTAGAATGTCTACATCGGCTTCTTCTTCCAAGGATAAAGGAAAGGATCACTCTTTTGGGATAGATAAAGGAAAGGGACAAGCTCTTTGTGCTACTACAAGTCCTGATTCAGGGAGATGGCTTCTAGATTCAGGGGCTTCTCATCATATGGCATCTTCGCAGTCTATGTTTTCTACATTTGAGTCTTGCCACATGCAACAAATTTTGATGGGAAATCATACATACATGGATGTGATTGGGAAAGGATCTATTGTCATTGGGGATAACTCCTTCAATGATGAGTTGTGTGTACCCCACTTGACAAATAATCTTCTTTCCATCTATCAAATCACACATGGGGCAACTAAGAAAACTGTGGAGTTCACACCTGATTCAGTTATCATTAGAGACTTGGAGAGTGGAGCTATCATTGCGATTGGGGTGGTTGATCATGCATCTCGGTTGTACTCTTTTTCAGATTTTGGTCCTATTGATAAGGTTGGTTCTTCCTATGTTGATGATTCCAATTTTGAGGAGAACTTTGGGCATTTGAACTTGGGGATTCTCACACGTGACCCCGTTCCTAAGCCTTGCATTTCATCTCCTTATATTGATATCACACCACCTATTTCACCTGATGATGCAACTAGTGCGACAATTTTGCCTTCTTATGATTCAGTGTAGTAGGATATTTCATGTCTTCTAGCTTCAGTTGATTGGGATGCCTACTTGACAGACATTGCAGGTTTGTTTGTGGACTCCTACATTGCAGATTTGGGAGACACCATTCATGAAATTCATCTTCTCTTTGATGAAGATGATCCTTCTTTGATTGTTGCAAGGGATCACTCTGACCCTCTTGTGCATTCTCTACATGATCAATCTTTAGAGGTTGACATGATTGTGGATACTTTTGTACAACACTTGGAGGAGGTCTCTTTATCTTTTGAGGAGACATATGAGTCTTTGGATATTGTTCTACATTCATCTCCACTAGATCTTAGAGTGCTTTTTTTAGCAGTGTGGCACAATTTACCACCTTTGGAGGGGGTACCTTTCAGCATCGACATGGGGACACTTGAGCAGTTTTCAGCGATTCCTTTCATCATGAGTATTTTTTCTCCATCTTCCCTTCATGGTTGGGGAGACTTTTTGGATACACCTTTGGTTTTGTTTCTTCCTAAGGGGAGGAACGTGATTCAACATTCGTGGAGCAGTTTCTTCATTCATCTTCGAGCTTCTATCATTGGTGCAGATTCCAGATTGAAGGGGAGCTTCCTAGTCTCTCTTATTCTTCTCTCATATGGGGGGGACTTTTTCCTCACATGGGGTTTTGTCCTTCACATACTTCTATGAGAGTTCTTTGTATCTAGTTTTCATCTCTCTTTTGGGGGAGGGTTTTTTCCCATTGGGTTTTTCTCTCTTTCCCCACTTTGTGAAAGATTTCATTGCATTGGTTTGCATGCTTTTGCATTTGTACATGGGTACCTAACATGGTCTAGTAGCCGGGACCCATCTTGCATTGCTTAGTTGTATTGTAGACTTTAGTGCATTCTCCTAAGTTGCACTTAAGGGGGGGTGTTGGTGTAAATAATTATTCATCATGGATATTATTACACCTTACTTAAGTTTACTTAGGATAATGCATTTCATAGTAGTTTGGGTATGAGACACTTGGGTGTTTGTGCCATATTGGGATAGTGTGTGTAGGAGAATTTCCACCTTTTATGGTGTTGATCTTGTTGTTACACTCCACATTTAGTGGGTGATCCACCTCATGTGGACTATTATATTGTTCCTCCTACCTACCCACACCTATTTCCTACCTACCCTTGTTTCTTATTGAGCCACATGTCATGTTTGCATTCTCACATATCCATATAGCCTTGCCTATATAAGCAGGCTCATATTCATTGTATGTAACGAATGCTTAATGATCCAGTTGATCATATTTTTCATCTTGATAGAATACAGTTTATTTCTATCATCTATTTTGTTCTCTCTTATTTGTGCTTTCCATTGCCTCTTGATCTTGGCAAAATCTCATAGACATTTTACTTCTAGGTGTCTTAAAAGAGTGGAAAGAGTGTCAAAGTATGATAAGCCTTACAAGCCTAATCGCAAATAGAGATATTAGAAGTAATGTTATTATGTTGTTGATGGAGGTGTGACAGATGATGAGCCTGAGAAAGGGAATTTAGAAGATGAATTTGCATTCATTCCTATTAAGGAAGATGATCTGGTACCTGTTGATTCTACAAGTTGCATTTTTGAAGAGAAAGCCTTGGCTGCTAAGATTGAAGAGAAAGATGAATGAGTGATTGACAGTGGTTTTTCACATGACATGACATGTGATAAAGGTAAATTTGTGAATATGGATAAGTATGATGGTGGTGAAATAAGATTTGGAGACAACAAAGCTTGTGTGTTTGTGGTAGAGGTTATATTTCTCTTGATGGTAAGCATAATACTAATGATGTTTTATATGTTGAGGGTTTGAAGCATAATCTTTTGAGTGTTGGACAAATGGTTGATAAGGGATATGATTTACAATTCAAGAATGGGAAATGCATGATCTTGAATAGCTTCGGTATAGAAATTGTATCAGGTAATATCTTTCATCTAAATGCTAGTGAGAAAAGTTGCTTGATTACTCAGATTGATGAAATTTGGTTGTGGCATGGGAGAATGTGTCATGTTAACTTTGACTACATAATTAAGATAAGTTCTGCTCAAGTTGTTAGAGATATGCCTAAGATAGTGAAGCCTACTAATCCGGTGTATAAAGAATGTCAATTGGGAAAACAAACAAGAATTTCATTCAAGAGAAAATTGTATACATCTAATGGGATATTAGATCTTGTGCATACTGATTTATGTGGTCCTTCTAGGGTGAGAAGCTTGCAGGGTGACAAATACTTTATGTTGTTGATTGATGATTATTCTAGGATGATGTGGGTCACTTTTCTAAGGGAGAAATATGAAGCATTGGAGAAATTCAAAATATTCAAAGCTAGAGTGGAGACAAAGATAGGATTGAAGCTGAAGTGTCTAAGATATGACAGAGAAGGAGAATTTACTTCCGGTGAGTTTAATTCCTTGTGTGAAGAGCATGGAATCAGGAGGTAGTTATCTGCTCCGCGAACCCCTCAACAAAATGGAGTAGTTGAAAGGAAGAACATAACTATTTTGGATGTTTCTAGGACTATGATGATTGAAGGAAATGTTTTGCATATCTATTAGAGAGAAGTTGTTAGCACTATTATATACACATTCAATCGAGTGAATATAAAAGGGAATTTTGGTAAGACCACTTATGAGTTATGGTTTGGTCATTTTCCTACAGTTAGATATTTCAGAATCTTTGGAAGCAAATTTTATATAAAAAGAGATGATGATATAGGAAATTTTGATGCAAGATGTGATGAAGGAATCTTTTTGGGATATTCTACTAAGAGCAAGGCTTACCAGTGTTACAACAAAAGATTGAGAAAAATAGTAGAAAGTGTGAATGTGAAGGTTGATTAGTGTCATGAGAAGCAGATCAGAGCATGTGGATATGAATATGATGATTAGGATGTTACTTCAAAGCAAGTGCAGACTCTGAGCATGAAATAGAGTGATATGGAAGAGATAGTAAATCTAGATGCTGTTGGTAGTGAAAAAGTTAAAAAGGCTAAAAACCAGAACAATCAGAAGACCCCCAGGTATGTAAAATTAAATCATTTAGAGAATCATTGGTGATAAAAATACAGGTGTGATGATTAGGAGAAGAATTATTGTTGAAGAGACATGTTTGATTTCCAAAATCAAGCCTAAAGATTTTGTTGAAGCTTGTAAAGATGAAAATTGGGTAAAAGCAATGGAAGAAGAGTCAAATCCAATTAAGAAGAACAATACATGGGAACTTGTTTTGAGACCTAAAGACAAGAATGTAATTGGTACTAAATGGGTATTCCATAATAAACTGAATGAAGATGGAGAAGTTGTTAGGAATAAAGCAAGACTAGTATGTAAAGGATACTCACAAATGGAAGGTATCGATTTTGAGGAAACTTTTGCTCTGGTAGCTAGAATTGAAGCTGCTAGATTATTTCTTGCATATGTTGCTTATAAGAAATTCAAGGTATATCAGATGGATGTGAAGTCGGTCTTTTTAAATGATGAATTGGAAGAGGAAGTCTACATTGAGCAACTAGATGGATTTTCATTTACAGATGAAGGAGACGTGTATGCATATTGAAGAAAGCATTCTATGGACTTAAACAAGCCCCTAGAGCTGGTATGCCAGATTGGATAGGTGTTTGATGAAGATGGGATTTTGTAAAGAGTTTAAGATGTCTATGATAGGTGAGATGAAATTCTTATTGGGATTGCAAATTACACAGACTGGTAAAGACATTTTCATATCTTAATCAAATTATTTGAAGGAATTGTCGAAGAAGTTTAGGTTAGATGATTCCAAAACTATTGGAGCTCCTATGGTAACTAGATGACAAATGACAAAAGATTATGGATCTCCAAAGGCTAATCAGACCCTGTATAGATCTATGATTGTTGGACTGCTATATTTGACTCATACTAGACCTAACATTATGAATGTTTTAAGATTCCAAGCTAATCCTAAGGAAAGTCATGTTACTATTGTGAAGAGGATATTCAAATATTTGAAGGGAACAGTTGATTATGGTTTGTGGTATCTGAAAAATGATGATTTGATTTTGAGTGCTTATACAAATGTTGTTTGGGCAAGTGATGTTGATGACCAGAAGAGCACTATAGGTGGTACATTATTTTTGGGAAAGAAGTTGATTTCTTGGGCAAGTAAGAAGCAAGATGTTATTTCTTTATCTACTACAGAAGTTGAATACATTGCTATTGCTAGCAACTGTACTCAGGTAATTTGGATGAAGGAGTTGCTGAAGGATGTTAGAGTTGTTTATAATGACCCTAATGTTATATATTATGACAATTAAAGTGCTATCAACACCTCTAAGAATTTAGTGTTGCATTCTAAGATAAAACATATATCAATCAACTTTCATTTCTTGATAGAGAAGGTGAATGGGAAAGAAGTCATATTGGAGTATGTATATACAAAGGAACAAATTTCATATATCTTCATGAAGCCTTTGACTGTAGATACATTTGTATATCTAAGATAGAAGTTAGGGGTGATTGCCCTTCCTGATGTGAAATAGATGCATTGAGATGTATCAATTTAGTGGGCTTCATAGTCTTATTTTGATATCTGGATTAATGAGTGGGTGCTACTACTCATGGGGAGTAGTCAGTGTCATGGTTTAGATGTTCAAATTTGTGAGTTTGTTCTAAGGGAGAGAGAATAATGATTTGTATAGGCCTTTAGCATTGATGTCAAAGGGGGAGAGAAGCATGTAAAAAATTATCTTATCTATCTAGATTTCTATGTGTGCATGATCTCAGGGGGTTATTGTTGAAGTCGATTTCTTTCTTTGCATTGATTTTTTTTCACATGCATATGTTGTCATCGGTGCCAAAGGGGGAGATTGTTGGATATTAGAGTTGTTGGAATGTGTTGTTATTGATTTCAACATATTTCTACATTCATGTTCTTCGATATTGCAAAGAGTTGGTTTGGTTGCAAATATGTTGATGTGAATTAATGGGTTTTGAGATACTTATCTCTAGTCGATTCAGTATGAGTTTTAGTATTCTAGAAGATGATTTGATCGAGTTATGTGATCCAATGTGATGATTGGTTTTTTTTGTTGGTTATGTATTGTAGAGTTGTGATTTTTGGTTTGTATTGCTCCAGAATTGATTCTTTATGTTGAGTGGATTTTGGAGAGTGTCCGGGACATTTATTTGTGTCCTCAGTTTGGGTGGTTCATGATTTGGATCTTCACAAGCGTATCTTTCAAATTGTCAGTAAGTTATGTTGGTGTTTTTGAGCTCCGTAAGGGAAATGATGATGATTCTAGTTATCAAAGTTCTTGCAGAGGAATTCATGTTGCTTGTTGATGTTCTTCGATTTTGTTCTATGCATTTTGGTGGTCTGCATTGATCGATGTGCACGTTATTGAATATTTTATTGGTCTGGTGGTATTCTTCATGTTATATGACTTTCTTGCCGACTCGATGATTATTGCATATTGCGGATGATCTTGGTGAGATATCTGGTGATGTTGCATGTTTGAGGTTTTGTTTTGGGTCCATGCTATGTCCTTGCTGGCAATGTATTGGTCTGCATATTGATTTATGTATCGTGTGATGTAATTTTGTAATTAAGTCTTATGTGTTGAGCCGACCTTGAAGTTAAGGTTGATGATTTGTATAAATAAGTGTAGTAATCATGTAAGATTTGTGTCTGCTTTGTGTCTGCATTCTTTGAGAGTGTTGTATGTGTGAATAAGAGGAGAATCTTTCAGAAATGTGTAGAAGAGCAAAGAAGTGTTGCAGTGCAGTCAATGTGCTTAACTGGAACCATGATCAGACATTTGGAGATGTTATTCTTTCAGTTCATATAATCTGGATTGTTGTTTGATCTTTGTAAGGCAGTGAGCCTTCCCAGGGTTGTATCCCTTTGTTGTTTTTGAGTAGTGAGCTCTAAGCAGTGTGCCTGAATGTATGTGCATTACCCATTGTAATATTTACACATACTATGACAAAGTATCATCATATTGTGGGTAGGTTCCCACCATGTTTTTTTTCCCTTAACTAGGTTTCCATGTCAAAAATATGTGTGTTGTTGATGTGGTGTTTATCTTTATTATTGTTGTTCTTGATCAGATCTAAAGTTGAGGTCAATTTGGTTAAGTTTGGTGAAAACGAATTCACACCCCCCCTCTTAGCTTTCCTGTATTGTTGTTGCCAACAATCTCACCGTTTAACAAATTACCAAAATAGCACAAAAAATACTCCGAGGTACATGATTCAAATATTTGAACACTCTTTAACTACATCCCAATGAGCTTTACTAGGATTATAGATATATATCTAGAAATAACTCCATTGTTTGGGCAATGTTTGGTTTAGTATAGACCATATCATATATCAAACTTCCAATTTCACCATGGTAAGACACTTTTCTCATGTCTTCCATCTCTGATAGGGATGTAGGATAATTTAAAATACATGAATTCATTCCAACTGCAAAGGGAGCACATAATAGTCTACAATCTTGTATGTTAAACTATTGCAAAACTGAGCTCACATATTTACTCTAGCCTAGCCATAACTTTTTGTTCACTCTATCTCTTTTAATTTCCATTCCAAGAATTTGTTTAGATGCACCAATATATTTCACTTCAAATTTAGAAACAAGCTAAAAAATTAATTCCAAAATCATACCTTTCCCTTTACTAATGAATAACATATCATTAACATATAATACAATGTATAGGAAATGATCACAATCATATTTATAATAAATGCAATGATATAATTTAGAAAGCTCAAACCACAAACTTAATACATACGTATCAAATTTTTGGTACAACATCCTAAGACTCTACTTCAGGCCATACAAAGACTCTTCAATTTACAAATATAATTACTTTTACCTTTTACCATATAGTGCCCGAGTTGTGTCATATAGATATCCTCCTTCAAATCACCATGAAGGAAAGCAGTTTTCACATCCATTTGCTCAACCTCTAAATCATAAGCAACAATAATTGAAAGCAAAAATATAATGTATGTCATTTTTGCAACATGGTAAAATATCTCACCATAATCAACACCCTCAACCTGCGAGTACAACCTTTCATAACCAACCTTGCTTTGTACTTCTCAATACCTCCATTAGAACGAATATTTTTCTTGAACACCCATTTGCAACCAATAGGTTTTAATCCTTCACACAATGGTACGAGATCTCACATATCAATCTTTTTCAAAGCTACCATTTCTTCATCCATAGCATTTTCCTATTATTCTACATTATTCATATACCTAATGCCTTTTCTACATATCTAGGTTCATCCACATTAGTATTCAAAAAAAAAATACATCTCTAATATTTAGGTGAATACCTTTCAAGTGGTTGTCTATGTCTTGTAGACCTTTGAACACGCTAAGTTGGAGGTTCTTCCTCCTCTTCTAAAGGTTCAAAACTAGATGAGTTCTCCTTAACTTCTTGCCTATCTAGGGGTCTTGATTTGACTCTTTTAGGCATAGAAGGAAATTTAATAACATCTTCTTGTTTAGTCTATTGTGGATGCAATGTAATACAAGTAGGCTTAGTTTCTCTCAAAATAAAACTTCTATTATATATTACATTTTTTGAAATAGGATTCCAAAGATTATATCATTTCACACCACAACTGTATCTGATGAAGATACATTTTATAGTCTTATTTTCCAACTTTGTTTTCTTCTCCTTTAGCACATGTGCATATGAATTATAACAAAAAAACTCTAAGATGTCTCAATGAAGGCTTATGACCTCATCAAACCTCCATAGGAGTTTTATCAACAAGAGTTGATGTAGGAGACCTGTTAATAAGGTAGCAACAAATGGCAACAACTTCAACCCAAAACTTTTGATCTAGACCAACACCACTCAACATACTCCTAACCTTCTACAATAGTGTCTTGTTCATTCTTTTTTCAACTCCATTCTCATATGGATAATATGGAGTTGTCTTCTATCTATTAATGTCACATTCTTTACATAATCTATCAGAATTATCAAAGCAAAATTCACCACCATTATTAGTCCTCAAGCATTTTATTTTATTTCCAGTCTTCATCTCAACCATTGTTTTAAATTCTTTAAATCAAATAAAAACTTCAAATTTACTCTTTAGAAAATATACTCATGTCCTTCTACTATAATTATTAATAAATGAAACATAATATGTGGATTTTGCAATAAGGGATGTCTACATGACCAAACATATAAGAATGAATAAGATCCAACACACCACAATATTTATGAGAACTTGAGTAAATATAAACATGCTTTTGTTTTCCATAAATTCAATGCTCACAAAAATCAAAAGCAAGATTATAATCATTCAAACTTTCAACAAGGTTTTTATTTTTCAAGGTCCTTAGACCTTTTTTTCCAATGCGACCAAGCCTTTGATGCCATAACATAGTCTTCTCTACAAGTAACTTTCCTTCAAAAGAAAGAGCACCCTTAGGTACCTAAAATCCATGTCCATCTACTGAAGGTGAAACCCTCACATCTTCCAACGAAGTATTCACATATTTTCTTTCCACATAAGTGTTACTACACTTAATAGTATATGTTTCTATTTTATACAATGTGCCAAATTCGACACATCTAGAAATCACCTTAACACCTTTAACTATTTTATATCTTGTATTAGAAAAGACTACATGCACGCCCACATCTCTTAATTTGCTCGCAAATAACAAATTTTATGTTACTGTTGTCATGAAGGATTGTGCCTAAAAATGTTAAGTGTGAAACCTAGCGATCCTGTGAAATATGGGAATAATTTCAGGCTTGTGGGTATGCCTATTGTGAAAGTAGACCTCTGGAGATCAGGTTGGCTTCTTGTCTGATGAATATCCTACAAAATTTCTTGAGAAAAGGGATAGAAAGAATACTAAAATTAAACCTACCCTACGAGGTGATGCACCAAATATTGCTTCTGAAATCTACAACCGCTTAACCCACAAAATATTCAACAAGTAACTTTTAAAAGTTTTACAACTCAACTGAACATGTGAATACATAAATATTTCATAGAAAGGGCATGATTAGAAATCTTTCTTGAAGGAAAATAAACTATCTTCACAACTACAAACCCATCAAAATCAGATTACACAAACTATAACCTGCATTAACCATGTATCTTCCTAAAATAATACTGCTTGAAAGTGACAACATTAAAGGATTAAAAGAATAAATCACAGAAAAATCATCAGTATCTTTCATTCAACCCTAGACAAGAAGTATCAAAAAAAAATCTGCTACTATCTTATTGAAAATAAAGGAATTGTGGTTGTTACAAACTCAAAAATGTGAGCTATAATCTTGTCCTTGAGCATGAAAGGGCCTAAAACAAGCCACAATCATGCCGAGGAAAGAAAAAGATCTCCCTAATAATGAATAGAAGAGATAATATATAGAAGAGAAGCTGAAGAAATCTGCATCCTAAAACCCTAATATGAAAAACTACATGAGAAAAAGCCTTGGGCGGATTTGCCCAAAATGGCATAAAAAAACTCATGCAAAACTCTACCAAAAATAGGCCTCCAACTCAAACTACATGAAAAAGACACCCTCCTGCCAAATATAGCACTGTCAACTCCGTTAAAAATAACCAATTTGAAAAAAAAAAAACATCCTTTTTCTGAAGAATCCTGCATGAAACCCTGAGCCAGAAATAGCACTGAAAAAGAAACACCCCCTTTACTAAAACTCTGCATGTCATGATGCCAAAAATAGCACTCTCCCTTTATCTCTTGAAATAATTTATTTCACTTAAAATATAAAACTATTTGTTTTATATTTAAGTGCTAAAATAAATTATTTATTTCCTTCTATCTTCTTTCTTTAAAATAATTTTATTTTAACACTTAAAATATTTAAAATCTCATTTTATTTTTAAGTGCTAAAATAAATTATTTATTTTCCTTATAATAATTTTATTTCAATAAATATTAAAATAATCTACTTATTAATTTCAATAAATAATAAAATAAAATATTAAATCTAATAACTCTTTAAAAAAAAAAAAACTTAATTAAGAACAACCAATATTTCCAACTTGATCTTCCACCTTGAAATCTCTATCAATTGCATGAATGATTCTCCTTGGGTTGAATTTGATGAAAAAGAATGCAAAACTAAGGTGAAAACTAATCCAAACTGGTGTTGAACTGCTGAAACTAATAGTCAGGTTCTGTTATTTCTGAAACCTATAACAACTTAACTCAAAAAATCTTCAACTAATAACTTTGAAAGTTTCACAACTCAACTGAACATGTGAATACATAAATATTTCATAGAAATGGCCTGATAAGAAAGCTTGCTTGAAGGAAAATAATTTTTCACAGCCACAAACCCATAAAAAACAGATTACACAAACTATAACCTACATTAACCATGTATCCTTCTAAAATAATACTACTTGAAAGAGACAACATTAAAGGATTCGAAGAATAAATCACAAAAAAATCATCAATATATTTGATTCAACACTAGACAAGAAGTCTCGAGAAGGAATCTGCTGCTATTTTATTGAAAATAAAGGAATGTTGTTGTTACAATCTTAGAAAAGTGAGCTACAATGCCTTCCTAAAGCATGAAAGGATATAAAAATAGTCCATAATCATGTTGAGGAAAGAAAAAGATCTCCCTAATAATGAATAGGAGAGAGAATATATAGAAGAGAAGTTGAAGAAATTTGCATCCTAAAACCCTAATATGAAAAACTACATGAGAAAAAGCCTTGGACGGATTTGCCCAAAATGGCATAAAAAGAAATCATGCAAAACTCTATAAAAAATAGTTCCTAATGCTGAAAATAGGCTCCAACTCAAATTGCATGAAAAAGACACCCTTTTGCCAAATATAGAACTGTCAACTCTGCTAAAAATAGCCAATCTGAAAAAGCATCTTTTTTTTCTTCTGAAAAATCTTGCATGAAACCCTAAACCAAAAGTAGCGCTAAAAAAGAAACACCCCCTTTACTGAAACTCTGCATGTCGTGATGCCAAAAATGACACTCTCCCTTTATCTCTTGAAATAATTTATTTTAACACTTAAAATATAAAACAATTTGTTTTATATTTAGGTGCTAGAATAAATTGTTTATTTCCTTTTATCTTCTTTCTTTAAAATAATTTTATTTTAACACTTAAAATATAAAACAATTCGTTTTATTTTTAAGTGCTAAAATAAATTATTTATTTTCCTTATCATGTCTCCTTCAAACTGAACAAATCTTATCAATCGATAATCTATCCTTATCACGTGATCATTATCTTGTCTTAAATAGAAGAGGATACACTCGAAACCAGACAGGTCAGTCTTAAACGGGGTCAACAACTTTCTGAAACTAGACATTATCAACTATCACATCAAGCAATCACATGAAGACACATATCAGTATGGTTGTTGCATTTGTCCTAGTTAGTTTTTTTTTTCTTTTTATCATTTTGTGGTAGGCCATGTCTCTATCCTACTCAAGGATGTCCAAAAGTGACTAGAGGAGCCATGATGGGCATGATATTTTTCTTTGTTTGTTGTTTGTGGTGTGAACCAATGAAGTTATGGGGAAATAGTTCCAGTGGGTGTCTGTGATTGGTACATTCATTCGACAAGTATCCCATGAAGGATAACTATGCTTGTGACTACCGCACATACCTCGACCCCTGTTATTATTCCTAGAATGGAGGGTTCACTCCTTGTCTGCTATGTGTTTGTTCTTTGCAATGAGATATCTATGCATCTTGGTTCCTCATACCCTGATGTACAAAGCTTCATTGTTACATAATAAGGCTCCATGATGAAAATGTTACACTATGAATAAAGACAAGAAGACTATTCATCATCAATCATATCATTTCATTTTTCTAGTCTCATCATGCTGATTGTTTTAATCAAGATCATTCTCTCATCAAGCATCTTTTCTTGAATCAACCTTTTCAATTATTTATAATCATTCTTTCATCTAACATGATCTCTCTCATCACTTAATTCCAATCTTCTCATCTATGATTATATCATTTTCTCATATCAACTATTCTATCTATCAATCAATCATTCTACACTTTCATCATATTTTGATCTATCATTTGTCTTATACAGGATTAGTCCTTCCTGAAACCAGACACGATCATCTATCATTTGTCTTACATAGGATGTATCCTTTCCGAAACCAGATATTTTGATCATCTTTGACTTATACAGGATGCGTCCTTCCTAAAACCAAACTTTATCTTTATCAATCTGATCAATCTTATCATTCAATAAATCTACAAATCATTATAACCATTTCTTTTCTATAATCAAACTCATTCATGTCATCAAGTTAACCATTCTTCGATCTCTCATCTAACATTCTTCTTCTTTCAAGAGATCATTCATTCCCTCAATGCACAAACAATCTCTCGAGGGGGCATTATACCCTAGTGTCACCGAGGCATACTCGGGCAGAATTTTTTCGTTTTCTTTGAAACAACGTCGTTTCAACATTGTCTCAAAGAGGGGCAAATGTAGACACCTAAAAATGTCTCTTTAATCGTATACTAATTATTCGTCTAATTAATTAAGTAATTCTTTAATTATTTGATTAAACTAACTGTTTCTTCTAATCGTCACCCTTCAACACTTCTAATTATTCTATTTCTATTCTCAAATCATTTTAATCAGTTAACCCTATTTCAAATATTAATTGAATATTAATTACTCAAATAATTGTGATTTATTCCTTAGTTAAATAATCTTTATTATTTAATTAAGCTCATTTCTGATGTTTAAATAATTTCATTTAAATTATTTAAATTAATTAATTATTCCTCCAATTCCCCAAATTCTAATTCCAATTAATTTCATCTTATTTCATTTCATCTTTTCCCATATTCAAATTTCACCTAATTCCAATTAATTTCATTTCATCAAATTAACATTTCCTCAAATTTGAATTTCAACAAATTTCATGTGCATTTCATCATTCGAAAGTCCAAGTCCAAGTTCAAATCCAAATTGAAAATGAAAATCAAATTCAACTTCAAAATCCTACAACACATGTTGAAAATCAAACTGATTGATCAAATCAGTTAACTAATCAATTAACTCAGTTAACTTTCCAATCTCCCCTTTTTCACTCAAAATCATCTTTTTTTGACTAACTAATTTATTTAGTCTACTGATCAATCAATCCACTTATCTCTCCAATCAATTCAATCATTTGATTCATCAACTCAGTCAACTAGCTAATCTATTCAGTTGACTCCCCAATCAATCTTGTTAACAAATCAATCAAACTAGTTAAGAAGTCAATCAAGATGAGTTCATTGATCAATCAATTTCAGTTGACTATCAATCAAGACTTGAGTTCAAAATCCCTTCCCATTTGTGTTGAAAATCTATATAAACAACATCATTTTCTCAATCAAACTAGAATCACAGTCTTCGAAATAGTTGCTAATCTATGCAGGAAATCAGTGCAATACCTGAGAGCCAATTCAACAACAACTAAGGAGAAGAGCAATGTAAGCTTTGTCAAATCGATTAAGGGAGTCATAATTAGATTTATTTGCTCAAATTCAATTGATTTTACATTATTCGATTGTTATTTAGGATTAATTCTAATTAGATTAGAGTTTGTGATTTGCTCTTATAATCTGATTAATTGTGACGATTTTAACCCTAATACAACAACTATCAACAACACCTTTTTATTTTTTTGGTCGGTAAACTTATCTGATTTGATTAATAATAATAAAGTTGTAGATACATCAACTTCAACAAAAAATTACTCAAAATGGGCAAACCCTGCCCTGCACCTACGAGCAATCGAACTATCAAAATTTTGCCAAGTTTTTCTACCCCAGATTACATCATTACAAAAAGTACAACATTACAAATTTCACAGTGACAAAAACTTACAAAATTATAGTCTCAAAGTGAACAGAAATTCCCAATTCATAGAACATGTTCCTCATTACCTCGACCATCCCTTGTCTCTGCCACACCGCCTCGACTTCACCTCCCTTGCGTGCTCTGCACCTCCACACCTCTCCTTCTTGAGGCATGACATAGGGGCTTCACTTAGTGAACCCGAGTTATATCACGCGTGTTCATGGCATACCAAAGAATTCCCCTATTTTCAAAAAATATTGCCCTAAACTCATTTTTTGTCACCCCCTCCCAATACACAACCTAAATTAAAAACCTCCCTATTTTAACCAAATATTGTATTTTTTCATAGCCCAAATTAAAACCCCCACTATTTTCACCAGATGGGCAATATATTGTTGTCAATTTTTGGGATATTAAACCCCCAATATGAATGCACATAATACAATATTACCTAGCTAGTGAAGCCCCCATGAGGCATGAACCCTATGGTTCCCATGGTGACCATCTCTCTAGTAGTTTGCTAGTTTGAATTTCAGCTTCGTCAGGTCCATCTCCTCCTACGACAAGCCCAACTCAAGTACCAACTCCCAATCGATAATGTAATCTCGTACTACACACCACCCTTCCACGACTTGATGCCTCCTTGCATTCCTATCCTCAAGAGCACGCCACAGTATGAAGGGGTGTACATATGGAGGATAGCTCGTAACAACCACCCAATCACCGAAGGTAGTCACAAACCCTTGACCCGACACTACATATGCAAGAAGAGCATCCAGGCCTTGCCTCCATTCTAGTTTTACACACCTCTCCATTATTCACTTCACCTCCTGGACACTATCACATTCAATCCCCCAAGCACAAAAAATGGATGAAATATTTGTGTTCATCTTGTATTTTTTATTTGCTAGAAGGAAATCAAACCCAAGCACCAAACGCACCTGCACAAGGAAAAATGGGTCATTCGTGGTGAAAATTATCTTTAGGCTCTCCAGAGTGATCTTGCTCCAAAATGCCATTTGCTGCTTCAAAGCCTTCAAGATAAAATTTGCCTCCATATTCTTGACAACAGTTACCATGCATTGGCCACAAATGTGAGGGGCTACCATATATCAATCACAAAAGAAACCTTTGTGCACATCTCCCATGACAATCGAGGGTGGCAATACAGACTAGAGTACTCACCCCAAATGAACCATAAAATCTTATCTCCAAAATGGAGTGAGTAAATGCAAGGTTTGTACAGTTCTAACTCACACCTCCGTCACACCTCTGTCACACTTCATCCCACCACTTCCACTGCCAATCTGGATAAGGAATATGCCAGTTGATTTCCCTCCTGGCACACGTGATATTTTGAAGTTATTGAAACCTTCCAAATTCATTCAGATGATATGAGCAAGCATATCCAACTTCCACACCTTTGCTCCTCCATTGGCAACAACATTGATCACTATTTGAGAGTCCCCTTCTAGATGTAGTTGATCAATCCCGAGTCTTTTTGCCAAATCCACCGCCAACATTATCGCTTGTATCTCTACCTCATTATTAATTCCTATCTCCAATTGCTTTGAATCAATTGCAATTATGTTTCCTTCTGAGTCATGAGCTACACAACTAGCTCCCGAGAGAACGAGATTCCCCTTTGAAGCTCCATCAAAATTTACCTTCACCCACCCTGGTTCCAATTTACTCCACTCAACTCCCTCTTTTCTTGACCTAGGATCAACCCTAGAGTGCCCATTAGCAGGCATCAACAACACCTTTTTATTATTGCAATGTTGAACCACCATTTTCCTAACAAAGCCTTCTACTTATGATATAACTAGTATTCTCACAATTAGCACTAACAATGTTACATCTCATTTTTGCATTGTTCATATAATTTTTTTTGATATAATAACATTATCAATCCATGTACTTGAATTAGTCAGTAGCAACATGATGTGGATAAACACCTTTGGGCTTGCAAGAATTCCACTCATAGAAAGCTAAAGACAAAATAAAGATAGAAAATTTAACTTAGAATACCATTCAACCATTGAACACACAAAGATAATCAACTTAATGGAAAAGTATGCCACATGTGATTTCCATTAACCTTTTTTGATAAGAAAAGAAACATAGCATTAAGACTTTTTTTTTTTTTTATAGAAAACTAGCTCCTTTTTTACATTAAAGTTTTTTTGTTTTCAAAGAAAAAAATTGCATTTCCTTTATTATTATTTTATTATTATCAAATTTTATAAGTTTTAAATTAAAAAAAACTTAATTTCCTTTATTATTGGATTATATAATTTTTAAATGCAATTTTTTTTTTGTTTTGAAAGAAAAAATGCATTTTCTTATCAAATTTATAATAATTAAATGCAACTTTTTTTTTCAAATAATTATTATCAAATTTAATTTTTAAATGCAAAAAACACATCTAATTTTCTTTATTATTATTAGATTATATATTTTTTAAATGTAAAGTTTTTTTTGTTTTCATACAAAAAAAATTTGCAATTTATTTATTATTATCAAATTTTATAAGTTTTAGTCTTTAGATGTGTGGGTTTGATCAAGTGAAGTGTGAGGATGAGGTTCCCTGTTTGTGGTCTCATCGATTCATAGCTTTGGGTCAAAAGCGTTTCACATTAAAAAGTTTACCAAACATAGTTAAAAAAATAAAATTTATAAGTTTTAAATGCAATTTTTTTTTTCAAAATGGAAATCCTCTATTTAAACATGGTTGCAGTGTGTAGTTGTATGGTGTCTTGAAATTTCGGGTGAATACAAAGGTAGATTAATTTTGGTGTGTAGTTTAAAAAGAGAAACATCTAAATGAACAATGTGAGTAGCACTTGATCTCTTGAGTTTTCAAGACAACAATCATCCAATTACACATAATAATACTTGTGTCTTTCCAATTTCATTTGGTGCCCATTTGGGATAGATACCACTTTCAAATTTTATGTGGAATAGCCCACTTCAATGAAAAATATTAAGTTTTTGAGTTTTCCTTATTAACAAAATTTTCAGCTTAGATGTACAACATTTAGAAATGTATTTTCAATATCAATTTTCACCCTCATTAATTTGGATTGAATTATAGTTCAAGTTTTATATTTTAGATTTTACAAATGCCACGAGTTAACAAATTAACAAAAAGAGACAATGACTAGTCAACACAAATTTGATAATTATGCTTTATACTTTAACTTCCTCTATGGATCCAAGGTGAAAATGAACTTAGATATAAAATTTTACAATCTACAAATTACGATTACTATTACAATTTTTTGTGACTAGTCTATTGCTCTATACCATAAGCTTTGAGATCTTTACCTTGTTGGATGTATCTGGAAGGTCACTATTAGACCAACAATGACTATAAAAAACACAACCTATCTGATAAGCTTAGTATGAAGTTCATGATATTCCTTAAGGGACAATCCCAAATTAGTTCTCACATAAACCCACTCAAAGAATGGTTGCTTGCTATTTTCAATTTTTATTATTCAATTAGATTCACATTACATCAAGTGATGCCATCATTTAGGTTGTTACATGCACACTAGGATACCTACATTACATTATATTGTATTAATGCCTAAATTCAATTTTGATAATATATTAAAGTAAATAGTTTTAATATTTTAATTTGTATAATATTTTACAAATGCTGTGTCATACTTCTAAATAATATGATATTATATTTATCTCATTCTATTATCAATAATTCAAATTTAATCAAATCCATTTTTTTATGTCAACATTCAATAAAAAAACATCATTTATTATTGAATTTATTTACACTTCATACTTTATTTATAAATGATTAAAAATTTATGAATTAAATTAAATTTATATAATTTATTAAAATTATTCAAATGTAAAACAATTAATTTTAATTTATAGATATTCTATATTTTCAGACTAAACAAACTAATCAATTGTATATCTCATATTTTACAGAGATTTTTCTAAAATATAGATATGCTAGTTTCTGAACAATTAGTAATTCAGTAAGTTTTTTCTTTTTACTAACATTTCAGACCAAATTCAGAGCATATTACACATTTTTAACAATTTTGTTTGGGCAAGAAAAAGACCATCATTCCAAATAATTTGGAACAGGGTAAATCATACGAACCTTTGCAGAATCCCACACTTACTCTTCACAAGTGACAGCCTCCAAGGAGTGTTAAAAAATTACAAAAGGGGAAAGAAGATTGCAGGTGTAGTTTCTATTGACACCCAAAAGCCTAGGGCAAGCTTTATCTCTATGTCAATTCCTCGCTCATGAATTTGCAGTTATTTGGAGCTGGGAATTTCCTTTTATATCAGTGGGGTGCTAAGCAAGCCATAGAATTAAAATTACAATCTTACATGATTAAGCACTGCCAATTTCAGGTTGGAATTTGTAATGACTCTACAGAAATAGAAGCGGCAGCATAATTGCAAATGGCGGTTCAGGATAAAGAAGCAGAAGTGGAAGCAGAATCAGGATCCAAAGAAGAGTCTTCGTATTACTTGGCAAAGTGCGTGCTCAAAGGCAGCGTGGTGTTGCAGGCAGTCTATGGCCACATTCGTTCCCCTTCCACGCTCGATGTAGTTTTGGGCAAGGTATGTGTTTTTATTAACTTTCTTCTTCTATATGCCTCTTGGCGGTCGGGTATGCGGTCTTCTAGTAACGCACTTCGGACACTGGATGTAGCCGGGGATTGTAACACGCGTGGATGAAAAATGGAGAACACGCTCACCAATATTTGAATCTGGATCGGTGTGGTTTTAAGCTCTTTGATTTATTTTAACTTGGTGCTAGTGCACAACACAGGAATTTACGATTTTTTATTTCATAAAAGGGAACAAAATAGTTTGGTTGTGAACGGTAATTGTTAGCTACGCCGATTGTTTATGAGACTCCCTCGTTAATTCGACATTCAATCTGCAGAGTGGGGGGTTCCTTTATCAAAAGAAACCGTATATAGATTCCATGCCATGTCATGCTTTCTCTTGCCACTCAATTGACAGTTGGGTTCATGTTTCAATTAGCGTTTCTATCAGTTTCTAGGACGGGGTTTTGGGGACTCCAAATATTTTACACAAAATGTACAAATTAAATACTATATATAAAATTGAGAACATATTACACAGCTTATAATTGACAACAATGACAATTGTCAAATCATAAATCCCAACTAGAGCATTCTCTGCATTGCGATGAACAGGATTATTTCACAAAAAGCAGTGGTTTTGTTAAATTCAATTCATTCAAAACCCTAACGAATGAACGAGCCATAGACTCGTGATCAGCCTTTCTGTTACGTACTGTCAATGAAATCACATAACCTAAAAATGGGCAGGGTGCTCATTTAACTTAATCTGAACAGAAATATGCTTGTGACAAAAGGGAGTTTCCATTATTTTATGTACACATTAAGGTGCTTTTGATTTTTTTAAATGACATTGGAGCACAAATGGATTTTGGATTACTCTGAAGAGAAGGGTAATGGATACTGGAGTGTTGTAAAAAGGGGGTATTTTAGGCCCATTTAAATTACAGGGCAGTTTTAAAACTAGAATATTTCTGGTTTCCGGGGTTTTCAGAATTTTATGTTTTGCTGTGTTAAATTTGACCCCCGTGGTAGATGTCTTGATGTCCCATGGATGTTACAGGGACAGCAGGTTGTCCCCCCTAGGTCACCATAAAGGGAGGATGTTTCCAAAATGTGCCAAGGAAAAAAGGGATGGGGAGGGGATGTTCTGCTGCCATTCTCTAGTCCCCAGGCCATTCCTTATAAAAACCTGGAACAGTGGTATTAAGCTACATGCCATCAAAATTGGAATTGTTCCACATCAACACAGGAAGCGGAAGCAATTAATTAAGTTCGGTATGCTTGGTTTTGTAGCATTTTTATCAAGATTATTCCTTTCATAAGGAGGGAAAGATTGCTTTGAATCTTCCAACAATGCACTTACTTCAGTCACCATCATCATTGCAACTGGTAGAGGAATGCATGGAACTGTCACAAAGTAAATCACTGTATATGGTAAAAATAAGTGTAATACCCCCAAAGGAAATATTGAATTAATTCCACTCAACATGAATATTGAATTTTGTTTCAATTGGGAACTATTGCAATAGATACTATCCTCAAAGTAGAATTCGCAGAACTGTAATGTCCTCAACTCAAAATTTAATAATACTCTAAGATCTAGAAATTGGATGCACAAATGCTATACCAAATTTCACCGAAAACACCAAAACTAGCTAGCTAGCCAATCTTGCACATAAGAGGCCAATTAAATGAAACCTTAGAGAATGTTAATGAAACTGATTTTTCTGATAAGAGCATCATATAATCAGGTCTGAAACTGATTAAGAATAACAGCAACACAAAATCTCTAAAACTCCAAAATATTAGACAAATCCCACAAACTATCACTCCCACTATTTACCTGAATTACTTGAAACACCACCAATGTCACTGTTTGACTTCCAAATGGAAATATACAGAATATATAGTCTGTTACAAATATTATAACAGCAGCATAATGCTGTAATGCACCTACAAATAAGTCACAACAACAGTAAACACACAACTATGCTCATTAAACCACTCCAAACATCTCTATCAAAGTCCTGCAAACTGAAATGAAGAAACTAACAAATCTCCTATCTTCCTCTAGTCCAAATGCAAACTCTAGATGAGATTGCCCACTTTGAACAAAGGGTTTCTGTTCTCTGACCACCTGCTGCTCATGGGTTTTCGTCCACAAACCTTCTACTCGGACGGGGTTTCGTCCATTGAAGAATCTTCCTGCAAGTCTGCAAATATAAGAGAAAAAGTGATATCAAGAATTCCCTCCAATGACCAAAATTACAATATTTGTATCCATCCTGCATGTAAGATTTTGGCACCCAAATTCAACTTCCTTCTTGGGAATTCTTGCTAATTTGGTTATGACAATTGCCAGAAGTCATCATTGAGCTGTCCAAGATTCTTCTCCACTCATCCTGCAGCAACTTTCCCAAAATGGCACAAATTCAAATTCAAACTCCCTCCTTTGGAATTACTAGCAGTTGCCAAAAGTTGTCATTGAGTTATCAAAGATTCTCCCTCACTTCTAATGGCTTAAACTTTCTAAAATTCATCCTACAACAACTTTCCCAAAATGGTACAAATTCCAACACTCTACTAAGTGTTTTTAAAAATTTAATTTAATATTTAAATGTCTTTTTGATATTGAGAATATTTGAACGTTTCTAAATATTAAATTAATTATTTTCTCTAAGCTTATCCAATTAACCCATGGAAGAACAAATGGGTTAATAAATGCTAAAATTAGATTTTAAATAAAAGGGGATATGACAAGTCCCCCCTCTTGGATATTGCTTGTCCTTAAGCAATGCAAATTTGGATGCTCAAAAATCTCTAGACCTTCCATAGTTGCATCCTCTACTAGTAAATTCTTCCATTTAATCAAGTATTCAATAATGCTTTTGTTTCTCAATCTTTTCTCCCTGGTTTCAATAACTTCTGTAGGAATCATGATCAAATCGCCTTCATCATCCAAGGGCAGCAAATCAATTGAAGGCATAATCTGCTGTCCAAGAACTTTCTTCAAACAAGAAACATGAAATACGTTGTGGATCCAACTGTTTGGAGGAAGCTCCAACTCATATGCTACCTCACCTATTCTTTTGATGATCCTGTATGGTGCATAGAACTTAGGCTTCAATTTTTCAGCCCCACTTTTCTTTAGATAGCTCTGTCTATATGGCTGCAATCTTAGGAAAAGTAAGTCTCCCACCTCAAAAGATCTCCTTGTTCTTTTCCCATCTGGATACAACTTCCGTTGATTCTGTGCTTGCCTTATATTATCTTTTAGTGATCTTAATATATCTATACTCTGATTAAGATCATTAGCTGCAGGTACATACCATCTGAAAACAACAAATCAATATTTGACAGTGCATCATAGTCATATACAACTCGAAATGGTGGCACACTATTGGACGTGTGGTGAGTGATGTTGTATTAGTACTCTCTCAAGTGCAACCATTTGACCCATTTACCATGAACTTGAGGAAGTCCAATGATGAAATATATGAGATACTCTCCCCAATGTGCTTGAGGACACCCTTGTTGAGTTATATCAGGAAAAGCTTCTCTCTTCTCTGCTTATATGTTTTGTGTTTCTCTAGATGGACCATCAAAAGTGTGTCATGATCTACCTCCAAAATTCTCCTTTTCACCTTAGGCACAAGAAAAAGATACATCCTATCTATGTGAAAGATGAGCTCATTAGCCTCTCTATAATTATCATCTTGAATCTCCTCACTGAATCTCTTACAAATCAGTGCTCTAATTGCTGGAGTATTTGTTGCTAGCAATGATAACCTTCTTATAACCCCATCATGCAAGGAGTCTACCTCAAAGAACAATAATCTACAGCCGTTCAAAACTGAAGTCATCAAAATCAGCAATATACCAATGATGTGACAACTGCAACAATAACAAAACTAAGTAGAAATTAGCAATGTGTGCCTTGTAAAATAGGTGGGCAACAATGTATATTTTGAGAACTCTCCATAAGTAGTCATAGACTGGAAAATGTTCTTTTCCATGACTAGGATTCCCATTATACTAGAGGCAGCAATACTCATGAATGTGATCATATCATCTTGTATGTAAGTGCACATGATTGCAATCAGCCATCCAAAATAAAAAAATGTTATAATCAGCATTATCATATGGAAACAATACTAAACCAGAAATACCAGCCATATGAAAGATTGAATCAACCATTCAATGATGGAAAACCTCTCCATAAAAATCTGCACTGTAACATTTCAAAACCAGCAACTTACTCCCCATTGATAACTTGATTGAAGCAGGTAATTTAATCTCCTATGTAAATTCCTGATACAAATTAGTTTCCAACTCCGTGGAAATGTTGGAATCCTCTATCTTGTGGTGATCCTAGGGACATGTTATTGAAGATTGTTCTATGCTTATTTGGAAACATCTGAATACCAAAGTAAAGACTATATTTCTTACCACAACCTGAAATGGTACACATGTTCTCCAAAACTAAGCAATTTAATACACCAACAACTTGTCCAATGTTAGAATTCCTCTTATCCTCACCATTATCTAACATCAAACACCTCAATGTGACTATCTCCATTTGTCCGTCACCCATAGTTTTTTTTTTCAATTGTGGTATTTGGTTCCCATGAGTCATCTGAAGTTGTGAACATTGACTTTTCACAAGGCAACTAGAATGCACATAGAATTCCATAAATTTCTTTTCACTCCAAATGTGAGAGATGGATAACTCAATAAATGTATCAAGGCATGTAACCGTTTTGAACCTCAATAGATCAAGAGGATCTCAAATGTAAAAACAACATTGAATTTGAATCAAAGAATCCCCATGCCCTATGCTGAGAGTTATAACCCTTACTCTATCACCCTTGTTAGCATGTTTTCCAAGATGAATAGATTTCTGTGGTGACATAAGAGGAAGCAATGGATATGAAATTTGATCATTAGTTGCATACCTTAAGCTGCCAACAATGAGCTCAACCTCCTTTGATGAGGTAGGAATACCCTCAACATGTATATCCTTGTAACTCTAAACATTTCTTTCAAATGCATATCTATCCATGATGTTACTATGAAATTCAATCAATGGATCACCGTTTGAGAGTATAGAGGATAGGGCACATTCCTTCATCTTGAAACCCTCGAATCTAATAAGTAACCCTCTTTCTTCCTTGACTTTATCATTGTTTTGCTGACACATGCCATCATTAAAAAGTTAATAAAATTCTTTCTAGTACCAACTGTTTTTTACTAGCAACATGTCTATTGGATTTTGCTGAAACACCAGGATCCCACAACATCATCCATGAGATATTTTGAAGTTGAGAGAAAATATTTACCTTTCACTTTGCACCCTTCATCTTGTCTTCATTAATAGAACTCTTTTGATGATGATTAAACATGATTAATGGTATGGAACCGAGTTGATGCAATAACTCTCCTCTACTATTATCTCCATTATTCCTTAAAATATAATTAAACTAATAACTTATGTTTTTGCCTTCCATTGATGATGTCAAAATCCTCAAAATATTTTTAGCAAAACCCTCATCCTTGAAATGAAATTTATTAATAGAGAAAGATTCATGCAAATCCTCCTTGACTTTGTTTCCAAATTTGGCATGCTCTTTTAAAACCTTTGAAAAGTTATCTTGAAAGTCTTATTGTTCTACCTTCTTTTCATTGCCTAGAATATCAATGGCTTCAACCCCTAGCTCTGATTCTTCATTTGTCTCTAGATACAATTCCTTCAATTGATGATCTTGAATCTACTCCTTTTGATTCTTCTCATGTCTTTCTTTATCCTTTCTCAGCTGTTCTTCTTCCTCTATAGCCCTTACAAAGTACTTGTCAAAAGATATTACCCTTTTGAAAGCTTTAGGATTACCTTGGTACTCTTCAAAGATTCTGATAATTTTTTCATGTTGAGGCATAATTCTTCCCATACATTCTAAATACTCTCAAAATGTTGGAAATTTTTTAATAATCAAGTACTCCACATACCAATAATTTTTTTTTCTTGCGTTGTCATTCTGTCTCATTCTCTTAAACATTGATCAAAGAAACCCATGATTCACATAAATCATCCAATACCCAACAGGCTGACAAGATCATGCTTTGATACCACTGTAATGTCCTCAACCCAAAATTTAATAATACTCTAAGATCTAGAAATTAGATTTACAAATGCTATACCAAATTTCACTGAAAACATCAAAACTAGCTAGCTAGTCTTGCACATAAGAGGCCAATTTAAATGAAACCTTAGAGAATGTTATTGAAATTGATTTTGATTTTTCTGATATGAGCATCATATAATTAGGTCTGAAACTGATTAATAATAGTAGCAACACAAAATCTTTAAAACTCCAAAATATTAGACAAATCCACAAACTGTCACTCCCACAATTTACCCGAACTACTTGAAACATCACCAATGTCACTGTTTGACTTCTAAATGGAAATATACAGGATATATAGTCTGTTACAAATATCATAACAGCAGCATAATGCTGTAATGCACCCACAAATAAGTCACAACAATAACAAACACACAACTATGCTCATTAAACCACTTTAAACAACTCTATTAAAGTCCTGCAAACTAAAATGAAGAAACTAACAAATCTCCTATCTTCTTTTAGTCAAAATGCAAACTTTGGATGAGATTGCCGGCTGTGAACAAAGGGTTTCTGTCCTCTGACCACCTGCTGCTCATGGGTTTTTGTCCACAAGCCTTCTACTCCAATGGGGTTTTGTCCATTGAAGAATCTCTCTGCAAATCTGCAAATATGAGAGAAAAAGTGATATCAACAATTCCCTCCAAATGACCAAAATTACAATATTTGTATCCATCCTGCATGCAAGATTTTGGCGCCCAAATTCAACTTCCTTCTTGGGAATTCTTGCTAATTTGGTTATGACAATTGCCAAAAGTCATCATTTAGCTGTCCAAGATTCTTCTCCACTTGTAACAAAACTTTCTAAAAATCATCCTACAACAACTTTCCAAAATGGCACAAATTCAAATTCAAACTCCCTCCTTTGGAATAATTGGCAGTTGCCAAAAGTTGTCATTGAGTTATCAAAGATTTTTCTCTGCTTGCAATGGCGGAAACTTTCTAAAATTCATCCTGCAATAACTTTCCCCAAATGGCACAAATTCCAACATTCCACTAAGTGTTTCTAAAAATTTAATTTAATATTTAAATGTCCTTTTGATATTGAGAATATTTGGACATTTCTAAATATTAAATTAATGATTCTCTCTAAGCTTATCCAATTAACCTATGGAAGAACAAATGGGTTAATAAATGCCAAAATTAGATTTTAAATAAAAGGGGACATGACAAGAACTCAGTTACGTTTAGTCCTCTGAAATGTGAACATTTAACAAAGCATCCCACAATAAATGTTTACTCCTCCTTATTCATTGTAAATTCAGCAAACAATTAATCCAGTTTCACTAGAAATTTTAGAAACAACAACAGCAAATAATATTGCCAGAAATGTATCAAATCAGCCGTGAGTGGTGCTAAAGAAATCACCTCAAATTATAGACTCTAGGCGCTATGGAAGCCACCCAAAACATAACCTAAATAGGTGCTGTACAAGCCATTAAACAACACAAATGGCACTATGGAAGCCACCTTATAACAGTAGTAATGGCACTTAGGGTTGTTGATTCAAGTAGCATCGATCAGATAAAACCATATACCTATCTGTTTACATCAAATGAAGAAAGACGGTAATGCAGATACATATTTCATATGAATGATTTATATATCGAACCTCTTCACTATCGAATTGCAATTAATACATGTCCAAAACATTATTGATATATAATCGGGTTATATTAGAATTGACCTGAATTAGTTATCGGGCTTGTTTGCTTTGATACCGATTCATTATCGGGTGTGTTTATATCAATCTGTTATCATTTACAATGGCACCGATTAGTTATTGTAGACACCGAATGGATCGGTTGCCATATGGAAGAGTCACAACCAAGTGACATCTTGGTCAAACATGTCTAAAAGACATGTCCGATCAAGGTGCCACTTGATCGTGTCTACCTTACTATATATGCATCATTCAAAAGAAAGGGGATGACATCGAAATCGATACATGTTCATCCTCCATACCTGCAGCAAAAGTAAGACAAAAATATTATTGTCATAGTTATAATACCTAAATCTTAAATACACAATCTTGCATATAACTTGTTCATTAAATTGGAAATTGCAATAACATTTACATGGTATCAGAGCCAAGTTATCGAACCTGAGGCTATTCAATTTTGTGGAAAATTTAAGAACTAGTTTATATCAAGCATTCTATTTCTCTAATGGCCAATGCTATGAGTTTCGAAGATAGACTTGGTGTGGGTGATGATTTCTCCGCATGGAAGTTCAGAATCAAGATGATTCTAAGGGAGAGCAAAGTCGAAACTTTTATCAAGACCGAATCTACGGAACCAGAGACCGAACCTGACAAAACATCATGGTTAGAAGGAAATGAAAAAGTAATCAAGATTATTGTTGATGGGGTGAGAAATAACATAATGCCCATTATAAAGAAACATGAAACAACTTTTGAAATGCTCAAAGCACTTGTGAACACATTTGAGATATCAAATGCAAGTCGAACTATGGCCTTGACGCGAGAAATCAATCATATAACCATGAACAAAGGAGAGACAGTAAACGCCTACTTCATGAGGATCTCAACTCTAAGAGATGAACTAGCAACTCTAGGGTATGAGATCTAGAGCAAAGAGTTAACACTCATTGCTCTAGATGGGTTACCCAGTGCATGGGAAACATTTGTCCAGGGCATCAGTGCAAGGGACAAATATCCCGAGTTTGAAAGACTAAGAGATGACTGTCTCCAAGAGGAATCTAGACTGAATAAGAAAGGAATAAAACATAAGAATATAGATGAAGACCTACAAGTCCTCAACACTAACTCCACCAAGCAAAACAAGAAAAGGCAGTTAGGAAGAGAAAAGGTCGTCAAGGCAAGAACACTTCAAAGAAGGACTTATCTCACATCCAATGCTACAGATGTGATCAATTCGGACACTATGTTGCAAAGTGCCCGGAAAGAACCAAGCAACATGCTACATTTGCCAAAGCAGGAAAGACTAAAGGGGAAGATGACTCTGGAAAGTATGTATTCTACTCAGCACTCACAAGCCAAGCTTCTAACAAGATCAACTCATGGGTGATTGACAGTGGTTCATCCAGGCACATCACAGGGTGTAGAGAAGTACTTGATTCCATGACAGAGGAGAGTAATGAGGAAGTAACCATCGGAGATGACTCCACACATCCAGTCAGAGGAATGGGAACCTGCACCATCAAATTGAAGACAAGCATATCCTTACGGCTCGAAGGAGTACTATATGTCCCCGACATCAAAAGGAATCTAGTCTCTATATCGGCACTGGAAGATAACGGATACAGAGTGACATTCATGGACAACAGAGTATTGGCTTGGCCAAAGAACTCTTCCATCAAGAAGGCAAAGACCATTGGACAGAGACAAGGCTATTTGTATGAGCTGTGCACAGAACCCAACCTAGCCCTAATCCATGAAGCCACTAATGCAAATGAAGTTTGGCATAGAAGATTAGGCCATCTAAATTTTAGGGCTTTATCTTCAATGGAAAACCTTGTCATAGGTCTACCTAAGTTAAAACAAGATCATTCAGGGGCATGCAAAGGATGTGCCCTAGGTAAAAATACCAAGGGTACATTCCAAAATAGTACTAGGAAAACTAGTAAAGTTCTAGAGTTAGTTCATTCTGATGTATGCGGACCTATGTCCGTACCCTCTCTAGGGGGATTCTTGTATTATGTAATATTTGTTGATGACTACTCTAGGAAGACTTGGATCTACTTTCTGAAATGTAAAGAATCAGAAGAGATCCTCTCTAGGTTTAAAGAATTTAAATCACTAACTGAAAACTACTCAGGAAACAAAGTTAAAACCCTAAGAACTGACAATGGGGGAGAATACACATCAGATTCGTTTAGAGAATTTTGTAGAGATAATGGGATTAAGAGGGAGCTTACTATACCTTATAACCCCCAAAAAAATGGGGTAGCTGAAAGAAAAAATAGGATTATAGTCGAAGCTGCCAAGGCCATGATTCTAGATCAAAACTTTAACACAAATCTCTGGGCAGAAGCATCCAGCACCGTTGTATATATACAAAACAGATGCCCACACTCCCATCTTGAAGATAAAACTCCTGAGGAAGTATTCATTGAAATTAAGCCAGATATCAGCCACCTTAGGATATTTGGGTGTCCTGTCTATATCCATGTACCTAAAGAAAAAAGACTAAAACTAGACCCTTCTGGAAAAAGAGGAATGCTTGTAGGATATAGTGAAACCTCCAAAGCCTATAGAATCTATGTACTTGGTCAAAGAAATATTGAACTAAGTAGGGATGTAATCTTTGAGGAAGACTTAGCCTTCAAAAGAGCTCAGAGCTCCATAGAACCTGAAATCAATGTCCCTTTTTCTAACTTAGATGAAGATCTTGCTCCTGAGTTTCAGAGGGAGAATCTAGATGAAACTGAAAATGAAAATGAACACTCACCTAGAAATCTCAAGAAAAGACCACTATGGGCCACCAAAACAGTAGAAGAAGTTCAGAGGTTTGCTGCTCCTTCAGGAACCTTCAGAGAAAGCAAAAAGCCTAATAAATTTACTAGCTATGTTGCTCTTATGAATGATCTATCTAAAAATGAACCTGACAATGTAACTGATGCCCTTAAACATCAAGTATGGAAGGATGCTATGTCTGAAGAGTATCAATCCATAATGAAAAATAATGTATGGGAGATTGTTCCTAGGCCAAATAAGAAATCTGTTGTTTCTTCTAAATGGCTTTTTAAGATCAAACATGCAGCAGATGGTAGTATTGAAAAACATAAGGCTAGATTTGTAGCCAGAGGGTTCTCTCAAAAGGAAGGAATAGACTATGAAGAGACATTTGCTCCCGTAGCCAGATATACCTCAGTAAGGATTGTGCTAGCCATTGCAGCAGCAAAGGGATGGAAGGTACACCAAATGGATGTAAATACAACTTTTCTTAATGGAGAGATCTTTGAAGAAGTATACCTAGAGCAACCTGAAGGGTTTGAGATTCATCATGCAGAGTCTCATGTGTGTAGACTCAAGAAAGCTCTATATGGGCTTAAACAGGGTCCCAGGGCCTGGTATGAAAGAATTGACACATATCTATCAAAACTAGGCTTCTCTAAAAACAGAACAAAGGTGATATGCTAATATTGATTTTGTATGTTGATGACTTATTAATCACAGGAGAAGATCACCTTATAGATCAATGCAAGAAAGATCTATCCAAAGAATTTGATATGAAGGATTTGGGATTCCTTCATTATTTCCTAGGGTTGGAAGTATGGCAGAATTCTGATAACATTATTCTAAACCAAGGCAAGTATACCTTGGACATCTTGAAGAGATTTGGAATGCTAAACTGTAGACCCATGACTGCTCCAATGGAAACCAATCTTCATAAACTTAAAGAAGCAGCAGCAGAATCACCTTCTACTAACCCCACTCTATACAAGCAGATGATTGGGTCTCTTATGTACTTGGTAAATACAAGGCCAGATATCTACTATGCAGTGAATGCTTTGAGTTAGTTTATGTGTGAGCCAAAGGAGATATACCTGGTTGCAGTAAAACACATTATGAGATATTTACAAGGCACCTTGAATCTTGGTCTCAAGTATGAGAAAGTTGATCTTAATCTACATGGATTCACAGATTCAGATTGGGCTGGAAGTGTGACTGATAGGAAAAGCACCTCTGGGTGCTGCTTTAGTTTGGGATCAGCCATGATATCCTGGATCAGCAGAAAGCAGTCTTCTATAGCGCAAAATTCCACCGAGGCCGCAATGGCTGCTCGAGAAGCAGTGTGGCTTAGAAAGTTACTTGTGGGATTGTTTGGTGATCCTATGAAGCCTACTATTATCCATTGCGACAATCAAAGCTGCATAAAACTTTCAGTGAATCCAGTCCATGATAGATCCAAGCATATTGAGATTCCATACCATTACGTGCGTGATATGGTAGACAAAAATGTGATCCAATTGGAGTATGTGAATACAGGAGACCAGACTGCAGATATTCTGACCAAACCCCTTTCCAGAGTGAAGGTTGATCACTTTAGAAAAGGTTTGGGTATGATAGAAAGGTAATCTGTTTTGTAACCTATACTTGCATATCAATAAGATGTTTAATGTGTAAACTTCTTTGTCGTGTTAGGACTTCTATGGGTGTAACCCCCTGTGTTCATATTCAAGAAGTGACGACTTCTCAAATATTGTACACTTGTATGGGAACATCATAAGGTGACGATCTTATGATGTTCAAACCAGTTATCGTGATAGGATCTCTGGTATGTCATGGATGTGCCATGATTGTGTTGTGATATTACATTTGAAATAGAATGCTAGTGCACTTATCACAACTTGGATATGTTGAAAATTTAATTATTTTCATATGATTATCCTTAGTATTGCGTGTGTTCGTCATTTATTGAATAGCGTTGATTAATAATAGTTTCCTTATTACTAAATATTGACATTTTAAATATATTAAATATTAAATAATACTTTTCTTTATTATTATATATTAAATATATTACCAGTTTAATCCTTTATTTAATACTTTTCCTTTATTATTTTATATATTAAATATATTTACATTTTAATCACTTATTTATAACCTTATTTAATTAATCCATATATTAATATTATTTAATAATTTTACATTAGGTGATACCGTAGGGGTTATCACAAAATTGCATAGTATTGGATTAGGGGCTTTTGTCTACTAACTATTTGCTCCCGAATGGAATAGTTTTAACTTACAGAAAATAAACAGAACACAACAACATAACAGAATAATAGCAAATAAATATTTAACACAGCATATGGCAGAATGATGTTTCTTTATTACCAAGTGTAATTTTGCATATCATCCCCCTCTCCTGTTCTCGATACAACAACAATATAAATAGTACCGACGATTGGTTAAGACTGCCAACCGTCGGCAACTTACCCAATTCTCGGGAATTAATTGCACTGCCCTTATTAACAAAACATAACAAAGTAGTATTTATTTATGAGTTGCATATTTGCCTTCTACATCAGCCCCCCTAAAAAAGAGGTCGTCTTCTAGACAACGAAAACTAGAATGGGAGCTAATCTAACATATGCGATTATTGATAGGGATGAGGGGATGTCCTTGACAGAAGAGAGGACTGAGGGATGTTTGGCTGTTGCTGTAGGCATTGGAGAGGCTCATTTGCTGCCAACTCTCACTTCCGCACAACTTTGACCATGTATGTAGCTTCCATGAGCTGGTTTTGCACCTTCTCCAAGTTTTGATCCTTTTCCTTCAACTGCTCATCCCTACTTGCCATGTTTGCCTCCAAGTGGGCGACCTTCTCCTCTAGAGCTGCCCTCAACTTCTCTTTCTTGTCCAACTCCGGGACATGCTTGGCCATAGTGCTCTCTAAGGATGTGACTCGGGAATGTTCTTGAGCCAACAACTCATGAGCCTTTTGGATGTGATTTGCCAGAATCTTCCATGCGGCCTTTGCCTCTCGAACGACCTGGTCCCATTGAGCAGTCACAGTTTCTATGCATGCCACTGCCAGCTTTCGATGTTCCAGAACCAAGTCTCTGAAGGCAATTGCCATGCTTTAGAGTGATCGAAGGAGACCAAGCTGGTCTTCTACTACCAGTTGCCTTGAAGTCCATGCATCTACCATATCTTGTGTTTCTGTCTTCGGCCATGCTGTTGCCATAAAACATTTGAAATTTTTTGCCTTGTATCCGTCCTTCATAAATGCTAGGAGATTGTTGCATAGGTGATCTAGAGGATCCTGGCCAATATCAATGCTCTTGGCGATGTGTCCCACTTCGCTCAAAATTTTTGCTACCCCTTTCGATTGGGTGACACAATGCTGCACAGTGCCAAGGGGATCCCTCGGGTTGGGTTTACTCAATCAGAGCTCAATCTCTTTTGCTTTGCTAGACGAGGATTCCTCTCCTCTAGTTACCCCCAGGGTAGGTTTGCCAACTGCTAGTGACTCCTATTGTACTTGTCGTCCCATGTCTTCGCCAACCGCCCCTTGAAGCAGTCGTGTTCCGATAGATATCAGTCGTGGTTTTGACTCGTCAGGTGTATTCTCTAGGGGAATTTCCAACGTCTGCAACCATGAGTTGATGGTTTGCTCTTGTCCTTCTATGCTATCTACGGGGGTGGAGTGTGCAAGTGGCTCTACTGACATTGTCACCCCAATGGTTGGTGGTCCAATTCTGGTTGGTAGAGGTGAAGCCTCTACATCCACTATTACTCGCGTGGTTCCTGCCTCTGCCAAAGTCTCTTGAATTACCATTGGTGTAAAATCCCATGCTATTGCCAACAATGTTTGTGTTGCTTGAATTGCCGTTTCCGCTAATGGTGGCAAATCTCTAGTTTTTGCAAATGGCGTCTAAAGTGCCAAAGTGTCATGACTCACGGTTGTTTTTGTCGATGGTGTCAGGGCTACCAACTGGGTGCCCACAACTTCCCTGACCGCCTTTGCAGATGGTGTGGGAATTGTCACCTGTGTGCTTACAACTTCCCCTACCACCTGAACCTTGTCCTCCTCTACAACAATGGCTGCCACCTTGAAGGTTTACTCCATACTCTCCTCTTCAGGTGACGATGCCTCTAGCATGTCTTCTTAATTGGCTTCCCTCTCGACACTTTTCGACTATTGTACATCATGCCGTTGCTTTTTCCTGGGAGGTTGGTCCCAGTGTATTGAGATGCATCCAGTAAAAGATTGGTGGGTTGGAGGATTCCACTCTAGGAAGTGGTTAAAGATGGCCTCTCTTTTTCTTCTGCAACCTCTATGCGTACTCCCTCCAGGAAAAGACCGATTGCGTGATGAGACATGTAAAATGCCTTGTGTTGGAGACTCAGGAATTCCCGAATCCTGTCGGAGTGGAAAGATGACCAGTTGTACACGGTGCCATTCCTCAACCCATTTATTAGTCCACACGGTGATATTAGAAGCCCTATTGGCACTTGTGAGTCGACTTTTGATGACATCCATAATACATTTCCACTTAGCATTCGCCAAGAAGATTTTCTTCACCCCTCGACTACTGCCATACTTCCATATACTATCCAGTTCTTCTTGCGATAAGTCACTTCGGCATATTAGATCAAACAATTTCTTCTTCTGTTCCATCGGTAGTTTTCACTTTGCCACGTTGCTTCCCTTTGAGGGTTTTCTAAAGACCCTAGCAAATTCCATGGCTGAAAAGGATATGGTGATGATGCAACATTGAAATCTTATTGTAGACTTGTGTGAATGCCTATCATACCCTACCACCATAGCTTTCAATATGGGCTCAAACTCTCGGATGTTGAACACTGACATTTGGATGATCTTGTCTACTTCGGCCTATCTAAGACTCATCTTTACTAGGTTGTTGTTGTGGGTTTCTTGCCACCATGTGCGGTAGTTGCTACCACTTTGCCCTTCCCATGTTAGGGTATGTATTGTGACTGGATCACCCTTTTGCACACAGGTCTGAGTCTTTTTCCCTTTGCTACTACTTGTTGTCGCCATGGCTCTTGACTGCGAAGATTGTCCCTTGTTCTTGTCTTGGGAGATTCCAAAGCTAACCTTTACCATTCTACAGTTGAATTTTATGTGGCAGAGTGCATTTTTGTTTGGCTATGTTTCCATACAATTCGCTGGCTGCCACGTGTGTGCTATTTTGTCTCATGGAGAAATTGTTTTTCCAATTGTTTTCTTGTGCTCCGCTATACAACCAACCTTGATTTGCTTGGTACAAACTATACAGTACGACTCCTTCCTTGGCACCCCTGTACGACCTTGCTGTAACCCTTTGTACGAAATTCCCTTTTGTTAAGTTCTGATTGTGCCAACTCCCAATGGGTATGGATTTCTCTGTTTCTTTTTTGGTATGAGTTCTTGTTGTATGGATTTCTCCTAATGAATGCACCCGTATGGATTGTCTGGTACGAATTCCTTTTGGTGCAACGGTTTTCACGTATGGTTTTTGGTTGCTTGTGTACGGATTCCAACCCTTACGAGCTTTACAAAAATCCGTACGTGTCTGTTTCTACTCTTGCTTCTGTACGAGGTACGGGTGGTGCTCTTCACAGTACGGATTCAATAGGTCTTGCTCGTACAAATTTTGCATGTATGGATTGTTTTCATCGTATGAAACTCTCCTTCCTTGGTGCGAATTGGTTTCGTACGGTACCCCTTTGTTGCAATGGTCTTTGTACGGTTCGCTTCTGTATGGTTTCTTTTGGCGACGAGTATCTTCGTACGGCTGCTTTGTCTCTTTTCGGCACCGCTGTACAACACATGGGCTGAAACCTCTGTTGCCTGTTGTTCGTACTATGTACGGATTTAATTGCTGTGTGATGCTCCAATGTTCGTACGGAATTGGCAATACCTTCCTCAACTTCTTTACCTTGTATGACTTCCTTAATAAAGATTTGACTTTTTGACTTAGGCTTATTCCCATGCCTCCTTGTTTTCTAGTACGCTTCCCTTTAAATCCTCTCACCTTCACAATTTGGCAGCCATTCCTCTTTTTTGTAACCTTGTCACCTTTATACTGCTTTTGGGCTTTTTGCTTTTTTTGGGGCTCTCCATTTTCTTCATCAACCTTCCTTTTAGTTCCTCTAGGTTCGACCTTCCTTATATTTGGTTCCTCATACTTTATCATCTTATCCCTCTTGAACCGGTGAGTAGACGTATCATCTACTCTCGCTACTCCCTCCTTGTACTCTCCGTATTTCGGAGGGAAGGTGCCCTTCTTTGTATCAATTTCTTCAATCTCCCCAACATTCTCTGTATCATCTTCAATCTCCCCAATCTGCAACATGTTACACTTAGGGTGGAAGACGTCGTAGTCCTCCATCTGCCAGTGGAACAACTCGTTGAGGGAGCTTGTCATCCTCCAAGCAGCTTCCAAGTTCCAATACCCCTTCATCATCGAGTTCCATTGTCCTTCCTCCATCTCAAACTCTCCATTCTCAAACTTCTAGTTCGATGCTAACTACTGGCTTATTGCTTGGCTCCGTAGGTCAATGGCGTACTTCCTCCCATCACTCTCGATGGAGAGTGTATTCTTCTTCCAATTGTGGTTTGCCTTTGCCATGATTAGCTAGCCTCTTCTAAGGAGGGTGTCGTATGCCTTCTTCTCCAACAGAATGACAACAAAGTCGAGAAAGAAATGTTGAGTGCCAATGGTGACCTTTTGTGCCATGAACGTCCCAAGTGGTTTGATGTTGTGCTGGTTAGCACCTACCGGATGGAAGGTTGGTGGCCAAAGTGTTGGTTTGCCAAGCCCCTTCCATGTCTCCTCCGACATTTCGTTCACGCCAGAGCCTCCATTGACGATGGTGTTTGTCAACTTGCATTCCATTATCTCCATCTCGACTACAACTAGCTTCCTTACAATGCCCATCGTTAGCAACATCGGGTCAGTTAGTAGGCCATCTGTTGGCTTCTCTATTGGCTTCTCTGTTGGCTTGTTATGCTCCTAGCCGACTGCATCCTCACCAACTACGTTGGTAATGGCCATCTTCAATTGCAACATGGTTTGTAAAAGATTAGATACCTATACAGGTATGGTGGCCTACAACATCTATCTCATGATAGTTTTCTCTTACTCTGACTGTAGTGGAGTACTGGCGGCCTCATTTGAAACTCTTCTTTCCTTTGCCATTGCTCGTTCAACGTCAGCCTTTGCTTCCCAAAGTCTTTCCTTCTCTATACGGGGGTCAAGATATACTGCCTTCTTAGATTGGAGTCTAGTGATCGCCAGTACTTCCTCATCTGGCTCCTTCATGTCCAACATGTTCACCCCTTTTTGTTTTGGGTAGTCAGTGTCTTCGTGGTTTCTAGGCCCACACCATTTGCATAGTGACCCTGCATTGTTGCTTTGGCCACTCTGACAATCTCGTGTGAAGTGACCCCATTCATTGCAACTTTGACATTGGATCATGGGTCTACCCTTCACGTCATGCTGTTTTCTCCTTTGTGTGGTGTTGTTATTGCTATTATTATTTCCTCGCCCGTTATTTCGATACCATCCAGGAGATGCATTAGAGTTGGCAGGTGGTTTTGGAGGTGTGGCCGGAGGGGTTGTTTGTTCCCCTTGGGCAAAGAGCACTTGTGTGCTTCTTATTTTCAGATTGTACGATGGAATGTCCCAATACCTGACAAATGTCGCAAACTGACTTCTTTGGCCAAGTAGCTTTTGTATGATCTTCTGCCTTGCAGTCGGTGCACCACAACTCTTTATCGTCCTTACTGCTGTCTTTCTTTGCTTTTAGCTCCATCATCCACAACATATCCCTCCGTAGGGCTTGTATGGTTTTTGCTTCTCCGTTGCTGCTTTCTCCTATACTATCATTGTCACTATCCTTCTTCCCTCATGATGTCTTATTCTTGCTTTCTATGTCCATTGCTCGATTGTAAGCATTGCTTGACGAGGTTGGGGGTGCCTCCATTTTTTTTCTCAAGGAGGGAATCAATCCCTCAACAAACCTGTTGGTTGAAAATTTTGTACACTTGTAAAAGCAAACAAAATTGTGGCTTCAACCACAGTTGTGTGAGTATGAAACTCTCCTAATTAAGGGAGGGCTCCCCCTATCTATCTAAAACTGAAATAAGAACAGGATGGGACAGCAGTCTTCCTTCTTTCTTCAAGGAAGCCTATATCCTTTTCTCTCCTTAGAAAAGTGATAGCAAGAAAATGTATAATAATGGTAACAACTTCAAATGAAAATGAGAGAAAGGAAATGAAGTTTCCTAAAAGCTCAAAGACTCCCGTCACTTCCTTCGGGACAAGACAGCAATATCAAGCTCAAAGACTTGACTATTGGAAGTCCTATCTACCCTTTGCTATACTAAATTTTACAATGAATAAAAGACAACAGCTCAAAGACTGGAATAATCTATTTTTTCAACACAAAGACAAGAACTAATGCAAGCTCAAAGACTTGCTGCTATTTCTTTATCAAACAATAATTTTTCCTTAAGAATAGATGCAAGCTCAAAGACTTGCTGCTCCTTCTAAAGATTTTCCTATTTTAATTAATCTTCTCCACTTGCAGCTCAAAGACTTCAAATCAGATTAGACTAAGCTCCTTTAGAAACACTTTGCATGGAAGAAATAAAAAGATTCAAACTCAAACATGTAGCTCAAAGACTCAAAACTTGAGTAATCCTTTTTTATTATTCTTCAAAACCTTCAATTCACATACATAAGCTCAAAGACTTCTTGCTGTAAATTTGGCATAGTTTTTGCTTGCTTTCCCAAGAGATATAAATTACAATGGACCCTCTCTTCTATTTATAGGAGAGGAGCCTTGAGAAAAAGGTGGGAGGATCCTAACTAACCGGAGAGATTCTCTCAACCACCAAGACTCATTCAATAACTAACTGAGACTTCAATAACTAACTAAGACTTATTCCAACTACAGTCCTAATTGGACACAACTTGTAGTTGCCTTACATGTAATTACAAAAGTGCAAGTAATGTGTAACTTGCATTTTACAAAAATACTTTTTCATGTAACTTGTCAAAACAAAATTACAAATGCATAACTAAAATTATTCCATGTGTCTAAAGACATGACTCTAACCGCATCATCCTTTGTTTGTGATGATCTTCATGTCGCTTCAGGATGCTAGAAGTTGAAGTATTCTGGATTGGTAAAGACATCTTGAACTGGAACGGGAACTTGCATCCTTATCTTCTTGCTTGGGGTAGTACTAGCTTTTCAAGAGGGAAAGGGCTGCCTTCCTCTTTTCACGTCATGACCATCTTTGTCTTGAAAGCATTCTATGCTCTCAACCATGAATTGTTGTTGTATCTCTTTTTTGTATCATCCTTCATTCCTGAAATCTTCTTGCCAAATAAGGCCCATGCCTTAATCCATTGATTTGGTAGATCGTGTGTGCAAACCAGACTGACAAGGGAAGGGATAAATTGATGCAAAAATGGGCTCACAAGTGAATTTCGGGTTTTGGAAGCTGCATTACATGTGTGGGAAAACAAGAGCATTAACTTGCAAATGTGGGAACAAACATGCAACTTTATATGTGTAATGGGTAACTACAAGTTTGCACTTGTAATTGGACCTTTAAAACTCATTTTCAAGTGTTTTTTGAGTGCATTTTGGACCAATTTCGGGTTTTGGATGGCTGACAGCAGGTAGACTTTAAATGGGGAAAATGAATGAAGGCGTGAAATGAGTGGATGAAATGGTATGTACTGATGAGGGAATTGGAAGCGGATAGGTAAAAATGAATTTCAAGAAGATCACTTGGAACTTCGCCAATGCAAAAATGGGAAGAACTTTCAACTTGCAATCCGGAATTCAAAACCCGAAATTGGGAAGAACTTGATTTTTTAATCATTGAAGCTTGATTTTTGGACTAATGAAGGTTAAGTCTTTGTCCAAAAAGGGAAGAACACTAATTTTCCTCTTACTTGCAATCGGGTTTTTAAAACCCGAATACAAGTAAAGAAGGAGAAATTCCAAAGGGGAAGAACAACTTTACTTTACAAATTTCTTGGTAAAATGGGGAATTTCCTCTCATAAACCCATTTTTTGGGGGAAGAACCAACATATTTGAAAACAAGAAAAATGAAACAAGAAGAAAATAAATCTTACCTTGCTCCAATCTGAAAATGCTTCTTCAACAAGATGATTAATCTGTGGAAGAAGAAAGAAAAACTCTTAAAAAGAAATTAACCGCATTCCAAAACCCTAGCCACGTTTTTGAAAAATGCCCAAAACTGAAAAACGTGGCAGCAAATGCATGAGAAATGGCATGGAAAATGGCCAAGACTCTTTCTAACCTCAACGCCTTAGCATACCAAGCCAAAACAATTCATAACATTGCTGACTCATGGCATTCTAAATGGCAAAAAGACATGGTTTTTTGAAAAAACGTGGCTGTTGTTATAAACCAAAAAAAACAGCAAACTTAGCCTCCATGTGGCGTGAAAGGTGTCTAAAAATGCATGGAAATAGGAAGGAATCCTAAACGCCTTCCTCCAACAAATTCTCCACAAAAAATTGCTAAAAATCCTCAAAAAAAACGTTTTTCCTTGCAAATCGGGTTTTTTGGAACAAATAGCAAGTTTAAAATGCATGAAACAATGAAAATCGGGTTTTTTGGAGGATATAACAAGTTTAAAATTTCACTTTTTCAGCATGTTAGGCAAAATCGGGTTTTAGAAAAGAAATTACAAGTAAAATTACTTGTAATAGGGAAATAGAATTCCCTTTACAAGTGATTTCACTTAAAACATGTAAAGGGGTTTTAAAATCCCATTTACAAGTTTTATTTTAACATTATAAAAATAACTTTAAGTTATAAAGACATGTAAAGGGGTTTTAAAATCCCATTTACAAGTTTTAAACGCTTAAAGTCAAGCTACTGGTAATGGGGGTTTTAAAACCCCCATTACAAGTTTTATAAAAACTTGAAATTGGAGAAAAATTCCCCTACAAGCCTAAAAGCTTCAAGGGGGGTTTGAAAAACAAATTACCAGTTACTGGTAATCATTGAAAAATTCCCCTACATTGAAGCAAAAACATAGCAAACGGACTCGAAACGCAACGAAATTTGCAACGTAGCTTGGGGATGGATCAACGATAGATCCAGCCCAAGGATGGGGCGAATTTACGTCCTGGGAAGCATGCCATAGAGTAAAATCTTCAACTTGTAGTGATTGTTCTGAAACCTAAAATTGCACAAAAAGCTAGGAAAAGGAAGACCAAAACTCACCAAAACTTAGACAATGATGGCAAAGACACCCCCCAATGATTTGACACTATCAAATATGAGTTTTGTACCTCGTAAAACGTGCCTTGGAGACAAAAATGACACTTTTTAGGCAAAAATTTGTAGGGGTTGTCACATTTTTGAGAATCCAAAAATGAGGACAACAAAACCATCGCTTCTTCAGTCCATTTGCTGGTTCGTTTTCCATCTTGTTCAATATTTCCTTGAGCCTATGATTGTATGCTCGTATGTTCTCGATCTTCCCCTGTCTAGTGTTGTAAATTTTTGCAACAATCTCATTGTCATCTCTCAACAGTTTAAATTCTTCTTGAAATGCCTTCTTTAGTTCAGTCCATCCTGCCTTGTGCTTAGCCTCTAGGTCTATATACCAGTCGATGGCAATTCCCCGTAGGGTGGCAGGAAATGCCTTTAGGCAATGATGTTGGTCATCCTGGCCATTCGTCTTCCATATTGTTATACAAGTTTTGCAATGGCGTACGAGATCCTTCGATTCGTCCCTTTTGAGTTTCGGGAGTTTTTTCTTCTCTTGGGTGTTCAACATTGTCTTCACTTGGAAGGTCCTGTGTATATTCAACTAGATTGGACCATCTTGCTTGCGTCCGCGTTTGTGTGCCTTACTTGCACTCTCGGTCACGCACGAGCTCTCTATGCGTCCACCTTTTGAGTCTTCTACGCCTTGGTCACTGTTGACGTGTATTTCATACACAATCATACACAGAATAAAATACCGACAGGCATCTTATCCTCTCTTGAGAAAATAGTCTCTAACTGCTGAAGATCTGCAAAAAGGATCAGTTAGATGGACTCCAAGGTTCTTTTAGTGGGGTCTCCACGTGTGGACAAGCTTTTTAGTGGTATGATGTGATTTGCTGTTTCCTCCAAGGCGTCTTACGGATTCAATGGCTTGAAGATTTTACTAATCTAAAAAGGAACTTTCAAAAAAATGGAAAAAGGACAGGGTTTAAGTAAGTCTAATCTAGTCTAACCCTATGAACGACTTAGTATGAATGAGATTCGGCAAGACTCAACCAATTTCAATTTTGCCATAAGATAACAACTCAACTGAAATTAGTGCGATCTTCTAAGGTAATAATGGTGTTCAATGCATCAAAGACCAAGGACACTACTACGAAGGTACATATCCTAGATGCGAAAATGCTTGAAGGTTAAGGACTCAAAGTGTTTTCCAGTCGACCACGCAAGGCGTTCCTACAATCAGCAAGAAGCTAGTGGTTTGGATTGCGAATCCTACCAAATATCAAATCTCACACTTAGTCTTTCAAATTAACAAACTACTTTGATTGAGCGTGATTCAAGTACATCCAACAACCATGAAGATAACTCAAGAAACTTGCAACAAAACACCATAACTTCAATATTTTATTGATTTCCAAGTCATCATATACAACAATTGCTTGAACTTCTCTCTTCAAGACTCAATCTTGCTACAAAATAAAATTGCTTACAACTCTAATCTCCCTATTTCACTCTTATCTGACTATTCGACTATTAACTATTTTTCTATTATCAAATGAAATGAAAAATGGGGGTATAAATAGCATCCCCAGTTACAATGAAAGGTCCAGATTGAAAGTAAATCAATGGACAAGATCATGACACCTAAACCCTAATTAGGGTTTGTTACAAATGACCTCCTTTTTACTGAACAATATTAAATACATAGCCAAATATTAAATTTGGCACAAAAATCTAGGAGGTATCAACCAATGAGAAATAAGATGTCATGTCATCTGTAACAACCTTTCATCTAGAATCTTATTCCCTTTCCAATTCTCTTTCTTAGCATATGTAATGAATTTAGTCACGATTCCTTCGATTTCTGTGCTTGGAATCTCGGGAAGATTCTTGATACTCTCTTCTAAGTGGATGACCTGATCAAATGCATCTAAAAGAGCTGCGTCCCAAGTAGGTTCAAGTTCCTTTGTTCTATCAATCAGGAGCATGGTGGCATACATCTGATCATACTGCTCATCTGTAACATCTGCGTCCTTGCGAAAGATGATCGTGATTCTATCCTCAAATTCTTGTAAATCCACATCTGTCTCGACCTCGATCCTTCTGCCAAGAATGGTACGAAGTACCTCAAATACTCTGTCCTGGATCGGATTGATCACCTCCTCAACTTGACCACATCTAACACTGATGTCCTCGAAGAGAACACTCTTTATATGGAGTAAGGTTGACCACTGAAACAAACTGTGAGAATCACCTTCTAAGATCCTCTCTTGTGCTAAAATTCTTCTGGATGTGTGTCTTATAACTTTCAAGACAGGGATGACAACGTCCTTGGTATGGGCAAATGCAGCTACTGTTGCCATCAATCTGTGAATAATCTCAAGAACTTGGATAGCCTGATGGGTGATCTTCGACATCCTTGTAACAAACTCTATGGCCACCGTGTGAGATCTATCCATGCAACCACATGTACGCTGGACTAGGTTCCTGAATCTTTCTGCTTCGTTGATTGATTGAAGGGGGAATGCCTGCAATGGTGATCTAACTGGATCCTGACGTCCCAAAGGTTCATTGATGTGACTGAAATATGTCCTCCATGCACCGACCTCTCTCTCGAGCTTTCTATTCTTTTCCACTTCTTCTCTAAGCTTGTCCTTCAATGCCTCAAATGTGTCGGTGGCATCATCTAAAGTCTGCTCTGCTGTGGATGGTCCCAACTCAATAGTCTGTATATGATAGTCTTCTGCTAGGATCTCACCCTCATATTTGTCTGCTGCCGGTGTAGCTATCTGCAGTTTTCTACATCCAGTCTCATCTCGAATCATCTTGGACATCTTTGTAGCCTTCTTCTTCTCTGTTGTCATATGTGAACGCCCAACAAGGCTCTCTAAATCAATTGCACTGTCCTCGTCCTCAATTACGATCACCTTAGTCAATCTTTCCTTCAACCAATCTGGGATATTTGATCTTGTCTCTTGAACTTGAATTTCTTTATGTACTATTTCTTCTTGCCTGGGAGGAGATGTTACTTCGTTATCATTATCTAAATCATAGTCTTGGAGAGATCCATCGGATGAAACATGCTGTGCCTGTCCTTCTTCCTGTCTATCATTCTGCACCATCGATTCCATGGACTCTTCCACTCGAACTGTTCTATCTTCTGGTCTGGAAGAAGTACCTGGTGTTTGATCTTTGTTGGCACCTAACTTTTTCTTGGAAGGCTCTTTCTTTTCTGATCTTTCCTTTCTCTTCGAACCTCTCGAATGGAGATTGCCCTCACTGGCACATCGAAGGTTACCTTCACCTGAATTCCTAGGATTAGGATTGCCTTCACTAACACTGGCTCCACCCTCGGCTGGCTTTTCTTCCAAAGTAAAAGACATAGCTATGTCTTGTTCTCTCAACTTCTGATGCTGAACGTCTACCCATCTGCGAGTACAAGACAAGACTGGTGCCATCAAATCATCTAAATCCACGGCCTCGGGCTCATTCCAATTCAAACTTATTGTTTTGCTTTCTCTATCATATGAAGATTGGATGTGCCTGCCGTTGTCCTGAGCTTGGTCGGCTACTCTGTAAATCTTAATCACCTGGATGAAATAAAACATCCATTTCTCAAAATAGAAGGCATGAGGTGCTCCTGTAACTCTGTTGAGCATGGTAATCAAATCTCTGTACTCCTCTTGGAAATCAATCCTGTGTGGTGTGTTCGGTACTTTGCTCAGACGGGGACGACTCTTGAGTAGCCAGTTCTTGTTGATTATGCTTAGGCAAGCATCTGGATCATCATCGTACACTGATCTGGCTCCTTCAATGCTCTTGTATATCATGTCCCTGTGCTCTGGAAGATGGAAAGCTTCACTTATGGCTTCCTCTGAAAGGTACGCCAAAGTGTTTCCCTCGTTGGACACAATTGTCCTGGACTGCGGATTGTAGTGACGGGCACACTCGATCATCAACTCGTGGCACTGAATGGCTGGAGGAAAACCGGCCGCCTTGATGATGCCACTTTCTATTATTCTCTGGGCGACAGGTGATGGCTTGCCGATGTAAGGGACCTCTCGGAACTTCTTCGTGCTAAAGTTCCCCAAGTTTGTATCTCCAATGTTGCTCCACTTGGACACGATCTTGGTCTCCACTTCTTCGGTCTTCTGATCTTCTTTCATGAGAGCCGAGCGACTGGTGGATGCTCCCGCCTTTGGGGTCGCCATACCTACACAACATTTCATTATAAGAAATAGATTTTGCAATAAATAACGTAAATAAGAGAGATAAATTTTAGGAAACCTCATGATAAGTCTCTAGAGTTATCATTTCCTAAAATACAACGATTGAGCCAAGAGATTCAAAATTCAAAACTTCAACAAAATTTGAAATATGACGATGAATGAATAAAACAATAACAATTAAATCGCCATACCTCGACAGAGAGCTAACTCTAGAATGCAAAAACAAAATTCGCCTAGGCAAAAATTGAGGTATAAAATAATCTTCAATATGATCTCCTCAAATTTGACTTCGCCACCTCTGGAGAGAATGTGATCTTCAATTATCGCCTTGGACGTGGTCTCAAATGGATCTTCAAGTTCGCACAAATAAATCTCCAAGTCTTTAGCAAATTCGCCTTAGTGTATCCTCAAGCTCGCACTTGGTGTGGTCTTCAAATTCACACCACCCTTTGATTGCTTACGCCACCTTGGATGGAATTCGCACCTCTTCAAACACACTTCGCACTCCACACAAGATGATATTAGCGCCACCTTTGGTCTTCAATGCAATTCGCACCACCTTTGGAGTGTCTTCGCCACCTTGGATGAATGAAACTCGCACCACCCTTGAACACACTTCGCACTATATTCGCCTCCCTTAATTCGCATGTAGAGAAGGTAAAATAATGATGTAGAAATGATAATTTTTACCCCCCTTATATAGCGCTTGCATCCTTCACCCCTTAGGCCGACTTAATAAAAATAAAACCATTTTTTAAATGATTTGCAATGAAATGACAAGGCCGACCTCCTTAAATGAGCGCTCAAATCGATTTTTTATTAATTAATTAATTAATTATTAATGCCTTGCGTTTTTTAATTTGCAAATTTCGATTTTAATAAAGGCAAAATAATTAATAAATGTCTAACGCCATATTAAATGCCAATAAAAAATGGATTTTCAATTTTTTAAATTGATTTAGCATTTAAAGAAAATTTGAATTGTTTAATTTGGCGCCAAAAATATGAAAATAAAGGGACGTACCTCATCGCTCTGGTCCCTAGGAGAGGGACAGGAGCGATCCATGATTTTGGTCTTGATTCTTGCGTTTTCAACGTTCAACTCCTTCATTTCCATGTTCCAAATCGATCGTCTGGTGGTCCCTCGAACTTGAATGCCCTTTCTTGTGCGAGCAAATGCATCTTATGACCATTATCGCCCTGGTCCCTTGGAGAGGGACAGGAGCGATCCTAAGGTTTTTGCTTGAAATTCTCCATTTTGGTACGATCCTTTCCTTGTATCATCTTTCAGATGCCATTTAAAACCTTGTGCGTCCTTGCCTTAACGTGATTTTCAAAGAATATCATGCGTTTTGCCTAACATCGCCCTTGTCCCTTGGAGAGGGACAGGAGCGATCTCCATGTCTTCATGTTCATCTTGTATCTTTAACCTTCGTAATATCATTGTAAGGCGAACAACATCTATGCTCGTGTCCTTTGCGCTTATTTCCATTTGTCTTCATTATGTGTTTGGACGTATTAAAGGGACCATCGCCCTTGTCCCTTGGAGAGGGACAGGAGCGATCCTACGTTTTCTCCTTGAACTTGGCGACTTTTAAACTTCGATCCCCTTTGCAACGTCTTCCCAACGATGTCCTTCGCGCTTCCTAACCTTGCTTCGCTTGGACCTTGAAGGAACGTGAGTGTTTTACTAGTATCGCCGTGGTCCTTGTCCAAAGGACAGGAGCGATGTGGGGCCTTTACACCATTTGGCGATGTTTGGACGTTCAAAACTCTTGTTTATCATCTTGTTGTCATACCATGGACCCTCCAGAACATTGCAATATATTGTCCTTACGTGAATTTTGCATGAATTGATCAATACATCTAATATCGCTCTGGTCCCTTGGAGAGGGACGGGAGCGAAGTTCATCATTGCGAGCTTGTTCTTGTTTTTACCAACTTGTAACTATCTTCATTGCGTGAAATGACGTCCTTTAAATCCTCTTGGTAACTTAATATTTGCTTGTCCTTTGAAATCGATGCCTTAATGGAAATATCGCTCTGGTCCCTTGGAGAGGGACAGGAGCGATCTGGGTCTTAGAGTGCACATTCCTTCCATGTGATGACCTTTGCAACCTTGCGCTTGATGGAAATGCTCTAAAATGTCTTCGCCACCCTTTGTCGTGACTTGGATCGGTTTAAACTTGCGTAGGGAGTATTATCATTATTGTATCGCCCTGGTCCCTTGGAGAGGGACAGGAGCGATCCTTCCCTTGTGGCTTTCATCTCACTTTGCCATGCTCCAAGTTTATATTCAACGGACTCGTCCTTCTTTACTCTATTCGTCCATGCCTTGACATCATTTGTAATTTTACAAGAAAAGCAATTATATCAAAAATCGCTCTGGTCCCTTCCTGAGGGACAGGAGCGAACTAGGCATTTAACACTGTTATGGACGTCCCAAAAATCTTCAATTTATATTCAATGCGTTCACCTCATGTTTTCCTTTGTTTTTGAACGTAAACTTGCCTTGACCCTTGTCTGGATTTTGCAAAATGAAGGAAATCGCTCTGGTCCCTGGGAGAGGGACGAGAGCTACAAGGTACTTCGCCCTGGTCCCTTGGAGAGGGACAGGAGCGATTTGGTTAATATAGGTCATTCTCCTTTGTTTTTGCATATCAAATTATATTCATTTGGCAAAGCATCTTCCCTTGGACGTCCTCAAATCATTAAGTTTTCAAAATCTTGCAAGGACAAGGTGAAATTTGAATTGTAGCTCCGGTCCTTCACTGAGGGACAGGAGCGATTTTCCTCCTGGAGGCATTTCTGTGCTCACGAAAATCTTCAATTTATATTCAATGGAAAGATCTTGTCGTTCTCTATCACTTCAAACGTAAAATTTGTCTGGACTCTGCAAGGATGATGAGATATTTGAAATTGAGCTCCCGTCCTTCACTGAGGGACAGGAGCGATTTTGCTCCTACAGGCCAAAATAACAAGATTTTTCACATTTTAACACTTCACGAGGCGAAAACAAATTAATTCCAATGCCCAGGATCAAAATTCAAAAAAGTCAAAATTTGGTCAAAATATTCAATCAGACAAAAATTCACATTGGCGATCAACACTTAGACAAATTTAAGCTCTGCATGAACATTCCAATTGAAAATTAGACCATTTTGGCGAAATCATTGCATTCAAAATTTGCATTCTAGAAAAGGAAGCTCAAAAGCTCTCAAAAACGACTGGATTATGGCTTGAAAAGGCAAAATTTAAAACCCTAAGGCTTGGCCCTAAATCCAGACAACCAACTAACTAACAAAACCCTAAAAACGAAGGCGAAAACGAGCGAAAAACGAGCAAAAAGAGGGGGTCCCCATTTGCGATGGGGCGATGTTGAAATGGTCACAACAGTCACCTTCTTCCCTTTTATATTCTCTCCTCCCTAGTGTCTCTGGCTTAGACCCCCTTGTTCTTGGTTGTTCGGTGAGGGACAAATTCCCAATACAGTATAAGTTTGTTTCAAAAAGTTCAGCAACTTCTGTCTATAGGTTCCTTTCTTCTTCATCATGTACCAACTATATGGATGAGCTACTAATATTGGTACTAGATTTAGAGTCTTCACTTGAAGCAGAGTGTACGGTTTGGTTACTTGCTTGGTCGGCGAGATCTTCGCTTATTTTGTCGTCCGAGCTATATGGACGAGCTACTAGTATTGGTACTAGATTTAGAGTCTTCACTTGAAACAGAGTGTACGGTTTGGTTACTTGCTTGGTCGGCGAGATCTTTGCTTATTTTGTCGTCTGAGAGTGGCAAGGTTTTGGCAGCCTCTTCCAACTTACTCCACGTACGCGGTCTTTCTCTCGCTCGACTACAACTTCAGTTGGCACTTCTACTCCTATTTCTCGTTGGATTCTTTGAACCTTTGACGACTCGTAATCGTTGTCTCCTCTCACTTTGCTCTCTCAGGCAGAGAGATCTCTATACTGATGTCTCTCCCTCCTCTTGGGTGTTTTTGGTAAGTTAGTCCTTGTTTGGGCGTAGGGGCATTAATTGCCGGGGGTACAACATTTGCTCGCATTCCACACCTCTTTCCCCCTACGGGTCCTCTCTTCGTATCGTTGCAGAATCTGTTGCCAACATTGCCCTCAGTTGCTTTCCTCCCGTTGGTCTTGTAATTCAATCAAATTCCATGCCAACAACCTTGGGATTCTTCTGAGAAGATCGAAGACCGTAGGGATCATTGTGAGTTCATCATGTACCGTGCCTTTAGGGATCGCTCGCTCCTGAGCTTCCCTTTGCACATATTGAGTGACTGAAACTTCCCACATATCTACCAAGCCTTTAGTCAATTGATCTTCCCGTGGTTCTTCTCCTGTAACTTCTTCTTTGTTGTCACTTTCAATTACAAGTACTTGCTGTTCAAATGGTCGGCCCATTACGCGTGCATACCACCTGCCACCATATTGATCTTTGAGTTCGTATCGGCAATGGCGCCAAAATGTTTGCTCTTGAATGGAATAGTTTTAACTTATGAAAAATAAATAGAACACAACAACATAATAGAATAATAGCAAATAAATATTCAACACAGCATATGGCAGGATGATGTTTCTTTATTGCCAGGTGTAATTCTGTATATCATTCCCCTCTCCTGTTCTTGATACAACAACAATATAAATAGTACCAGACGGCTGGTTAAGGCTGCCAACCGTTAGCAACCGACCCAACTCTCGGGAACTAATTACACTGCCCTTATTAACAAAACATAACAAAGTAGTATTTATTTATGAGTGGCATATTTGTCGTCTACCCTAACTAGTTATGGAAATTAGGAGGTTTTGGTCCTTCAATCTTTGACGAAAGATGAATAAAATGTCCAGTTTGTTCAAAGGTATTGGAAAAATCAACCACCATTTACGTTTGCATAGTATCAAATATAACATGATGATAATGTTATTGAGAGTTGATTTTCAATGTATTACATTATGGCTTTTATAAAGTCTTTCATTGTAACTTTCCAAATAACTGACCTATGGCAAACTAACTAATAATACTAATAACAATAATAGACTACTAAAAAACTACAAGTCGCTAAGGTGACTATATTACCGTAAACCTTAATAATTTCAAAATCCTTTCTTAAGGTTTACATTCCACACAACAAAACAAGCTGATCAAAACAAACAAATACATATTATTTAGAAGCTTTTTCTTTGAAAAGAGAAATCTTGAATCAAGTGTAACTCCATCAAATTGCCTTGTAACCCTCAGATAGGTGTAGCATCTTGTTGGTGTACATTTTATCATTCACCGAACATTAGAATAAAATGTCAAGGACACTCTACCCTCTCTTGAACAAAATCACTACGTGTGCCAAGATTGCAAAGAAAAATTACACGATGACTCCAATGTTTATATGTGCGAACGAGCAACTTTTTGTTGGATAGCTTCCTTGGTTATCTATGCTAAAATACAAGGGGGACTTACGCTCAACTATGTTGATCACAAGTTAGGACTTAGACGTATATAGCAATGAATGCTCTCTCTTTTTTAGGATTTTCAATTAAAATAAAAGGACAAAAAGAGCTCAAGAGACTGTAAAGACTGGGTGAAATCAATAACAACACTTTGTTTCGCCACGCTAGGACAACTATGCAAAGCAAGTGATATCTTCTAAGGGTGTGCTAAAGATTTTCATACTTATGAATAATACCATTGATCGAACAATATTTACTCAAAGTAGAAGTTAAAGCATCCACATCATAAGCTCAGGCTAACTTTACACATTGAATGGAAATCATCCTTTCAAAGAAATTATGAGCAAAAGTTTCACCAATCTAAACTATCAAATCCTTCATTCATCTAACAACTTTGAAAGCAAATCTACTCTAAACAAATCTATTCTATTGTTGAAGAAAGTATGCAACCATGCAACCACTTAATAACAATAACACTTCAAAGCAAAATCTGCAAATGAACTTTTATTATTCAAGTAGCTCTAAGCAACAATTTCATAAATCTCTCCACAACACAATGAAATGAGAGAATGAGGAGTTATAGAGTTCTAAAAAACATGAATGAAAGGCCGAGATCAATCTAAGATCAACAGCTGAGATCAAGACAACACAACCCTAGATAGAGTTTTCCAAAAACCAAAGACAAGTGCACGCCAGACAAGTGGCGTGAAGAGCTATCTATTAGGAAGGCACATCCTTATCCTGACGAGCAGCAGTATGTTCAATGAATCTAGACACAATTGAGTTGACCTCTTCCATGGTGACATGTGGCAGCATATTGATTTTGTATTCCCATCCGTCCAAGTCATCTGCACAGGGGACAAAAACAATCTCCCATTCCAGCTTTTGTTTTTGGAAGGCATCTCGGATGGACAAGAATTTTGATGCCTTGGTCAAATTTTGCTTCAAGACTGGTCTTGTGATGGTGAAGAAAATCTCTCGAGTTCTGCGCTTGAGATTTTCCAGAAGCATATCACTTTCTCGGATGGTCTCCATTTCCAACAAATCAGCAATTGCAAGGAAGATTTTACTTTGTATTTCTTTAACCTTCTTTTCGGCCTAAGTACTTTCTGCCTCTACTTTGTCCAAAACTTCACTCCGTGCAACCAATGCCCAATGCCATGCATTGAACTCATATGCAGCTCCTGCTGCAATTATCTTTCCATCAATCAATTTCTGTTTAGGCATGTCTTTCAACACTAAGGCATGGGATAATCCTGTCCTGAATATCTTGAAGGTTGGCCCATGCTTCTGCCATGCTCGCAATTGTGGAGAGCAAGAAGGAAGTCTGTCCATATGTCAGCATCAATTTGTCCACCAATGTGGCTGCTTCTTCTCTATTGCTTGCCATCCATTCTTTAGCTTCTTTGACTGCCATCTTTTCTTCTTCAAAATTCTCAATTGTTTCTTGTGAGGATTTCAAAAGTGGAGTTGCTGCATTGCCTTGGTTAAGCGGCTTGGTCAAGTGCTGAATGTATTCCTTCAGTTGCTCAATCTCCCTTTTGTACTCTCTCTTCTTCCCTACCTCTTTGTCTATTCTTGCCTTCGTAGAAGCGATTGAATTGTCTATGTCTTCCACCTCCTAAACTTTGGTAGTTGGTCCCATGTCAAAAGTGTAATCTGGCCAAGAAATTGGCCATGTCATCTCCCTCTTCTTGAACTTCCACTGGTGCTTTTATTTTTTGTCTTTCTTTTAGCCAATCAGGAATCGTAGGCTGCTCAATGCCTTCCTCTTCCTGATCATTCTCTTCACATGGCATATTCTGGCCTCCTCGAAGAGCGGAAATCATTCCCTCTTGAAATTCATTGCCCAAATAATCCATTTCATTATTTGACTCCAATATTTCTGTGCCTGTAGGAGATGGAGGTTCTTCATCTTCCTGCTGGACTATCATCACATTCCCCTCATGGATTGGAGAAGGGATTTCTATTTCATCAAGTGGCTGATCCTCGATGATCATCAGGCTTTCTAAATTCCTAGATGTGGCTGAATGGGATGGCTCTGATCCCCGTTTCTTCTGAACAAGTTCCTCATTCGTGACTTCCTTCCCTTTTGACCTTGAAGGGTCATCAATTGCTTCCTTCCTTTTCCTCGAACCGATGCTTTCAACTGATTTGGCACTTTCTTCATTGGAAGAATATGATTCCATGGCGCCCATTAGGTTATACGTGAGAGCCACAACTCTTTGCCTTAGCCCTTGGACCTGCTGGTCAACCCACCACTGTGAATACTTGACAATAGACCGCATCAAGGTGGTTAGATCAGCGAGTTCTGGTTCTGACCACTTCACAGGAGGAAGAGGTCAGTTTTCATCAAAGTGCGGTTGAGTGTATTCTCCATCGTCTTCCAATTGATCAGGCACTCGAAAGAGCTTAGTTGTTTTGATCAAGCTTACTAGTAGTCTGAACCAAAGTCTTTTCCAAACTTCAAACTCATTTGCAACATTTGCCCAAAAATCTTCTATGTCAATCCCGTGTTTATACTTTTCTCCGTTCGCTGATCCAAGATGATTATGAGGATCAAAATCAGCTCAGTATCGATAGAGTGTGAACGGGTACCACTGCATTTCCAATCTGGCACTTTCAGCTGCCTGTGTTGTTGGACAATACTCCAACATATTTCCAATGAAAAATGGAAAGGAAATAGCCACCGTCTGCTTGGATCTTTGGAAGCCCTGATATGTCTCCAATTGTCTAAGGACTTCAAGCAAGACCATTCTGTTTGTGGGATAAATTAGAAGCCGATAAGGACATCTGGTAAATCCCTGGATTCTTATGTATGTGAATCTAGGAAAAACTGGATAAACCAGGATCCATACTTGCTTATTAAACTTTTGGTCTCCGGAGTTAGCCTTTTATGTGTTCCTCCTTGTAATGTTCTAGTGATATACATTAAAAATGCATCATTTACCCGCCTGAAGTGGGCCTTCTTGGTCAGCTGCAGTTGCGGATAGCAATCATAGTATTTGAACTCACTCTCACCATTGCCTACCGTGCCTCTACAAATCATTCTTGTATATCTAGAGTCTCTTGCTAATAGGTAGACGATGTAGGAGCTCATATAAAAGGACTTCGTCTTTTCCAGGTTCCTCAGCTATTCATCTAGGTTGTCACTGATAATTCGAGCCCAATTAAACATCTTAGCTCCAAAAATGATCTCATCAATGAAAAAATACATCCATGTCTCGAATGGCGCACCTTGGGGGCTGCCCATTACTCTATTCAGCAGTAAAATGAGATCGCCATAGTCCTCGTTGAAGTTTGTGCGGAATAGTTTCTTTGGCACTTTCTTGAGACTGGGTCTTGGCTTTTCTAACCATGACTTATTGATATTTGTTATGCGCAGTTCAGGCTGATCTTCATAGTCTTTTAGTTTGCTCCTTAGTTTTATAGGAAGTCCTGTTGTAGCTCGAAATTCCGAATGCTTCCTGAATGGCCAATTCTCCGAGACGGGCCAAGATTCTTCCATTTGGTGCAACAATTTCTCTCTCTTGGGCTTTATAGTGTGTGGTTCATTCATCCATGACTACTGCACACTCCATGGCCGGTGGAAATTCAATTGCTTGGATGATGCCCTTTCTCATCATCCAGCGACCAATGGGTGTTGGCAAAAATCCATCTAGCTCGTACATTCTCTTTCTGAATTCTTTGAAGTCTACGTGCCCGAGGTTGGTGTCCTTGACATTTTTCCATTTGGAAATGATTTTTGATTCAGGCTGTAACCCTTTATTGGCAAACTTCTTTTGGGCTTTCCTCAAAGGCCCTCCTTTGGTAGTCATTAACTTGCAAAAGACATAAAAATTTAACATTACTTTGGTAAAAACTGAAGATTTTAACACCGATTTTGGAATTCCAACTTGAAAATTTCACTTTCATCCTGTCAAAAGGTTATAATTATGTGAAAAATCAGACTGAAAGTGGAAAAAAATTGGCGCTGTTTTTAGCAGATTTCGAGAAATAAGTGGTTAAGACAAGAAATCAGTCAAAAGTATGAATTTTTTGAATCTCTGAAATTTTCTTTGACTGATTTTGGTAAAAATTTGTCTTTAACTCTGAAAATTCTGTCTTAAACTCTGAAAAAGTACCTTATTCTCTTGAAAATTTTGTCTTCTACTTTGAAAATTTTACTTCTTCAAAATTTTTCCTCAAAAACCATTCTTTTGCAACCTCGAGAGAAAACTTCATCGAAAAATCGAACTCCAATCTCCAAACCTAATAATGAATTTGAAAGGGACAAGTTGAATAGATATAGAGTTGAGAAGTACGATTTTTAGGAGCTTCCCTTTTTTTTTGTTTTTTCGTTTTTTTGATTTTCCCTAGGTTCATCGAACTTAGCCTTGTTTTATTTTCTCAAAATGGAAACTTTTATCCCTCACCCAAGGCGATTTGGTATAAAACCTTCTAGATGATTCTCTCAAATTGCAAAAGTTTTCAAATTTTTTTCTCTGTGTTGAATTTCTTTTTCCAACCTCTTCAATTTTGATTAATCTTTCCATGGTAGATTTCATGTGTTTGATGTTAAACTTATTTGTTCTTCCTTGTTATTTTCTTCTTTCCTCTTGGCGAATCTCTCATTTTTCAAGCCATTTGCCATTAATGGCATGGCGAACTTTAGCATTTGTAAGCTATCTTAACCCTCTCCCTAGGGCAGACTTGGATGATGATTGGATATCTTGCTTAGGAGGGCAGAGTTTACTCTTCATTAGACAACATGCTTGGGCGGACCTGGTGACTCGTTTGCCCATCCTTCCATGTGCTTGGGCGGACTTTAAGAAAGTCTTGCCATAGGGTTGAGCAGACTTTACACATGCTTGGACATCTTTTCCTTCTCCTTTCAACTTCGCCAGATTGGCCATGTCTTTATGTCTTGGGCGGACTTCACCCTCTGTTTGGACATTGTGCAACTTGGATAGGGCGGACTTTGGAGATGTCCTGCTAGTGGGGTAGGTGGACTTTGCTTGCACTTATGCCATCCTTGCTTCATGCTTTTCACCTTGGGCGGACTTGGAGGTTGGCCGGACATCCTTCCTTTGTGAACTTTACCTTCTCTTAGACATGGTGGACTTAGAGGCTGATTGGACATGCTTTATACCTTGCCTAGGTCAGACTTTACTTCTCATTTGCCAACATACTTGGGCGGACTTTTATGGTCCGTTGGACATGTTAAGAGCAGGGCAGACTTGAAGGCTCTTTAGCCAAGGCGGACTTGGCTTCACCTTGAGTTGGCCGGGCTTTATGCTTTGCTCGCCATACCACACTGAAATGTCCCTTACTAGGTTTAGACATGTTTTAACCATAAATAATCTATTTCAATATACTTATGACTCAAGCTAAATATATTAGGTGACATCTCCACCTTAACATGAATCCAAACAGTGATATTTCACTACTCAATCAATTATCTATTAACAAATAAATTGTTCATCTATCATACATCCATATCTCTTAATGCAAGTGTCAAACCAATTGTAATATCCCCTACATGGAAACATCTCCTTTCCCAACTTCTTAAACACTAGCAGTAGTAACAAAGATAAACACATTCTCCTTCCGTTTATTGTTTTATGAACTCTTACTGATCACAATCTAATATTATCATTTGTCTGATTAAGACACTATGTATATATATAAATGCATGTGTTTACAACCCTATTGATATTACATCATATATATATATATATATATACTGACTTGATTATATACACATAAATAAATTAATTAATTAAATAATATAATCAGTTATTGATATATTTGCTTAATGACCTGTAATATACCTTATTGGTATTAGTTATTAATATATTTAATGGGTAGTAAAGGGTAGACAGATCTGACGCAAAACGGATCTGGTCTGCCACCATTATGAATTTAAGTATTACTATTATACCAACTGCAGTCTATGTTAATATTATAATTGAATTCTGCATACAACATCATATATATATATATAAACAATTATGCGTACCACAAAGAATAAGAAGGTTACTGCAATTCTGATCTCATCACTGATCTAATGTTACTAGATGCTTCTTGTTTCCTTCCCTTGATCAATGCCTAAAAACCAATAATTATATTTAGTGGGGTGTAAGGCAGACAGATCTGACATGCATCGGATCTGGTCTGCCACTACATAAGAAATTAAGCAGTCTATATTAACATTACTGTTAAATTCTGCATTCAAAGACTATTAGACTTCATATGTTAAGTATACGTATTAAGCCATCCTCGTGCATACCACTGAGAACAAGGGTGTTTGCTGTCGATATTACTTACAATATGATGGCATAAGTACCAATATTATTGTTGATTCTGATTCAACACAAATGTATCCTAGAGGATCTTGTCTCATATACCCGTACCTAGTGTAATTGATGTTAAGATTAACTCTTCTGTACCTAATATGTTCATTGCTAGTTCAATGAGGTGATAAGCTTATGCGACTAAGTTGAATTTGAATTGCTTAAACTGACTTGACAATCTGAATCATGTGATTACTGGTAAAATAATAACCCCTATAGCAATCCCATTGGTTGCAACCAGTAGTGCTGTATGTGATGTAGAAATATGTTCAGGCAACCAACTTGTGCCTGAGAAAGTAAAGGCTCACAGCACCAATCCGAATGGATTGAAAATAATTAGTAATCCCTTTCTATGCCCTCTCCTTCAATGGTTCAAATGTCTTTATATCTTGATCGAGAATATGATAATAATATGATAGGTTGCGTATCCAAAAGATACATCTATTCATTAAGGCTTCTTTTCATATGTTAATCGCACCTTTCCATATTGGATAACTAATTAATTAATAATCCACCGGTATCAACTAACTTAATAATAATGATGACTAGTTTCTTATATTCGCTATCTCGATAACTTCCTACATTATTTCTTCTCTTATCGTTCTGTGGATATATGCTCCTTTAAACAAATGTAATTAATCAAACATCGGTGCTAAGATACCGATTCAAACATTATTGTATTCGGTCTTCCTTGTTTGACCGTAATATACCAAGTATGGTATCGTTGCCACAGATACTAACAATACCCCTGAGATGTCAACGGACTGCTATTAATTCATAGTAACTATATATTCAAAACTACTCTCCTAAAAATCGATAGACTTAATGACTTATCTAATGTTAGTAGTATCGTATTTTCAAATATAGATTATATTCTTCTTGACTGATGTTAATTCTGTTTGCAGGAGTTTTTCTTCTTTGCGTATGGGTAAGAGCTATTACTATTATTTCAAGTGACATCGCAGCCTTTGATATGATTCTTAATAAACAATTTGTATTAATCATTGTCTCTTAGTCGATTAATGATGCGTATCTATCATCTTCTTTGTTATTACTTAAGCCATCGATGCTTGATAATAGTTAATCAATTCCTTTCCATTATATCGCTAATCTATAGTGATTATTCTTGTGTCATTTTCTGATCGGTAATGGAGATATCATTGAGTATTATCTTTATTATTAGATGCTAAGGTCTTACTTATGATACTTTGTACCTGGCCACTATTTAAATATTAGCATTTAATAATCTGTCTTGATGTTGTTTACCTTGTGTAACAAGCAAAGGTTTCAATACAATAGTTGCTTTGAGCCAAGTGAGAATTAATTTTATTTTTATATTAATGAATGATTAATACTACTATTAACATCAATAATTAATAAATGATAATTTATTATTATGATGAAGAATCACAAAACTAGTATTAATTACATCACCAGGATGTGGGTTTATGACAACCCTCTCACTTTAGAGGAAAATCGTGAAGTCTCATAAATGAGACGATTTTCCAATATTATTAAATGTTAATTAATAAATGTTTTAATTATCGTATTTATTTAATCACAATAATCCAATGTCCAAAGAGGGGTTATGACACACACCTTAGGCAGGTCGGACCCTAGGCTGCCTTTGACAATTCTCTTCATGGCTGGGCGGACTTTGACTATGCTTTGGACATCCATTCTAGCTGCTAGTTAGACTTAGAGAGTGTTTAGACCATGCCTTCTACCATGCTGGTGGGACTTTGAAGTTCATTTGCTGTGTCTAAACCTCGTGCAAACTTGATAGCTGCTTTTATGCACATGGAAGGGCAAAGTTCATAGCTGATTGGAGATAAATTCATGTGCCCTCCTTCCAACCCTTGCTTCCATTGATATGTTCAAGTTTTGATCTGCCATGTTTAGATCTTCTGGAACAAAACCCTAGCCCTGAGCTTTTTCCTTGCTTTTTACACTTAGAGACATAATTTTTCGATTCTGAAGACATGGGCACTGATGCCACGACCTAAGGGACCAAACCCTAGGTCTACTTTCAAAAAAGTAGAATAAAGCAAAAAACAAAAAAACAGAATTTCTAAAAAATAGGAAGGTGTCAGAATTGACCCGAAGCAATTGCGATCTTCGTCCTTCAAGCCTTCTGAGTGCTTTGGTGATGTCCAAACATTGATCGGGGAATGATTTCTCTATTTGGCTCGAATGACCTCTCAAAAATTTAACTGTAAACTCTCGAAAAAGGAAGACTTATGAAGCTGCAGAGCTAAGACCAAAACCCTAAAAATGCAAACCATTGGGGGTCCCCATTTGCAATGGGGCGATGTGTGAAATAGTTCACAACACTCCTGAGCTGAATTCTTGGGATCTTGGATTATCACCTCCTTGCTTCAAATCACAAATCCCTTGAATTATTGGACAACAATCCACTACTCCATCAAGTTGTGTCATGACCCTCGGAAGGGTATAATTACTTAAATCCATAGACTCCTGAACTATCTCGTCAACAATCCATATTGAGTTCACCAAATGCATACTTGTCTTCAAAAAACAAACTTTTCAATATATGCATTCTTCAATTCTGTCAGCATAGAAAAGGAAAGTAAAAATAACATATGTTTCTCATACAAAGCACCATCTCTAAGCAAGAAGCCAATTTGAGATGATGTAAATCCTCCAACCTCTGCTTTCAACCTCTAGTGGTTAAGGCTCAAAATAAGCATCCATCCCTAGTATTTTTGAAACAATAATCTTCAAAAAAAAGAACCATTTGGGGGTTCCTCATTCTCAACATATTCCTCAACACATTTTAAGTTAACATCATTTAATTTTTCTTTGAATTTTCCCTTAAGAACATCATTGGTCTGAGTTCTACAAGTCCAAGTTGTGTGACCCTTTTTCTTACAGTAATAACATTTTTTTTTTGTTTATTTCCCCATGTGTATAATAGATTTTTATGTTGAGAATCAACTTCTGAATCTTTTGCTAAAAGAGTTGAAATCATCTTTTAATGTTTGAGAAGTTATTTGACTTTGTGTAAAAATGACATTATTGTATTTTAAAGGCAAACTGATTAACAGATTAGCCGTAGCATCTTCATCATCTATTTGAGCCTTGACTTCTGCCTATTGTCTAATGAGAGGCCTCAAATTGCTTATGTTATTTGACATAATAATTCTATCTTCTATTTTGAATCTAAATAGATCATGTTTTAGAGAACATTTTGTAATGTTCCCTTCCTAATTTGCTGTAGGATTTGCCCTAATATTACAATTGCAACAAATTAGGGTCAGGTTTACATCCTACTAAGTAAATATCTCTTTAAATAATGCAATCTTGGATTTAAATCCTACAATCATAGCATAAGCAACATATACAAATATATGTATGTTCAATCATTAGGGTTAGACAAACCACATCATATTCATGCACTATCAATGAAAGCATATTAGGGTTTGGACGAATAGGCATGATGGGTCCACTTGAAGCCATTTCTACACTAAGCCCAAGAGTGGATGTCTATCAAAGCCCTCTTTCTTGCTGAGCAGCTTGTACCTGCTTTCCCTATCAAAGTCTCATCTCCCTAAAGACAAGTGCCATCTTGCAGAGTTGGGTGGAGGTCATAAGTGGGTTCCTCGGCTCTTCTACGTAAGTGCCCTCTGGTCCTAGGAGCTATTATGGTCACCTCTAGGATGGCCTACTTAGCCATTTTAACCCATTTTGCTTACACCTCAGGCGCTTCCAGAAAGGTGGATATCAGACAATCAAGCACACATTCTATTATGTGAACATATACTTAAGCATTCTCTGTTATGCATAAGCAACCTGTACACATGTATAAAACAATGATTGGCAGAATTATCATGTATACCATTGGATATAGGTTTGGTAATAATAATTTGAGATAGCTAGAAATCTGCTGTCATGAACTGGAATGGTCTCTTTCTTGATTGCTTCTCTCTATGTTATGGGAAATGATTCTTCTTGCTGATTGATGCCTGATATCTTATGGATATGATTCCTTGTTCTGTTCGATCTGATTGTGTTTTCTTGTGATTCGATGCTGCTGATCTGTATCTCCCTTTCTTATCTTCCCTCCTTTTATAACTTAGTGTCCTTTTGAAGGGTGACATCTTTTGGGAGGATTGCTGCTTATGCTTATTCAGAAATGGTCATGCCGAACTTGGACGGTGTCTTCTCATTTCCAATCGCTGCTATTGGTTATCCTTTAATCGCATTACTTGGTGACTTTTACCTTTGCCACTGCTGACAATGTGTATCTTAAATGTTATCAATTTAATATGTCCCCTTAAATAAGACTTGTGGTTGATCCTTTGTAATCTCCTCCTTTGTAGATCTGGAAACCAGTACTTGGTAAACAATGATGAGATTGCTTTCTTAGCAGATCTTCTTACGTGGATGCAGTTTGCAGAGATATTATCATTACTGTATGCTGAGTTGGCTCGTTAATATTTGAATGTGATTTATCTTCTTCCTTCCCCCTTTCGGACCCCTAGCTTTCATTCTTTATATCTCTCCTTTGGATGGCAGAGGGTTATGATCGCTCCTTAAGGACACAACAGCTGGATGTAGAGGTGTCTGTCTGTTTGTTTGGTGATGCTTCCTCATAACCACACCTTTCCCTACATGGATTAACTTGTTTATTCCCTTAACAGGTTATTTTCTTTTTGCCAACCAATTGGGGCAAGATGCACGATTCTGAAATTGTGAAGTCTTACATTTCTAAGACAATTTCATATCATGGTTCTGCTGTCAGATCGGGGGCATGACAGTCCGCTTTTCCCAAGACTGCTAGTCCTCAAGCAATGATTAAGATGATCCCCAAATGGCTTTGGACTTGCAACTTGTAACTTTGCTTTTCACTTCTACTTATTCTGGAATTATCTTATGTTGTAAATTTGATACCAAGGAATATCTTTATCTTTACTTCATAAGTGAGGTACCCCAATAATATTTCTGTAAATTTTTCAATCATCCTCCCAAAGAAGGAACAAGATCATCTTTTAATTGCATTGTAATCTCCTCCTCTACATGACTTTAGTGCCTTGCTATTGTTTGTCATGAATTTATTGTGAATGTTTATTGTTCTCAACACATTTTCTTTCACGTTTTATCGGCAAACTTGCTATACTCATCAAGTTCTTACATCATCACTTTATGGTGTTTGAGCATCTGTATTCTCACACATTCTTCCTTCCTATTCTATGGCGCACCTTTTATAGATTTTCATGGCATTATTATGTTCAACAATCCATATGTTGTTATTTTACTAGTGTCTTACCAATGTTATTTGCAGAAATACGGGTCTTGATAATTTAAAACATGCACCCCATTTTAATTTGAATGTAAAAAACATGCATGGAATAGACTTGCTATGATACGAAGCTTATTCAAGACATAAGGCATATCACATAGATATGCATAAGATACAAAGCATATTCATAAGTACCCATAAATACTTATAGGCATGGAATTTACTAAGGCACGAAGCTTCCACATAAGACATGTAGGGCATAATACACGCAAGCTATGAAGCATATATGAAGCATAAATACAAGAAGTATGCACATGAATACACATAAGAGATGGGATGTACATGAGAAGAGTACTCTTGGAGTAAACATAATGAAAACATATAAAACCCTTAAAGCATGAAATGTACACATTAATACGTGTAAGGCGTGGATCATACACACCAACACCCATAAGGCATGATCATACACATGAATACATGCAAAGCATGAATCTGAATACACATAAGGCAGGGATCATATGCTCAAGGCATGAATTGCACTTCTGAATACATGTAAAGAATGAATCATACACATGATTTGTATACACATATGAAATATAAACATGAATACACTTGAGGCATGAAGCATACACGTGAATATGTACAGCACATAAAGCATGAATTTACTTAAGTCAGGAAGGATGCAGGTAAATACATAGTGCTAAAGCATGAAGCGTGTTTGCCTAGCACTGAAAAGCTGTTTGAAAGCATTATATCTGGTTTTTGTTGATGAAAACCTTGAGTTTTCTCCATTAGTAATCTGCTGTCCTCCCTTTGAACTTTCTCCCTCTTCGAGACCAACACCACTCTTGTCAGAGGACTGTTTCTGAGAAGCTAAGAGGTTGTCCAGTGAGAGTGAGCGTTTTTGATTTATCTCCTCTTGGTTTAGCAGTGTAGATGATTTTTTTATCTTTCTGAGAGAGACTATCTCAACTTCAAGTTTTTCACAACTTTCAGCCTTAACCTTAGTCTGATTTTTCAGTTCATCTTCAAGTTTCTTAGCCTCATCAATCTGAAATTTCAGATTTTTAATTTGTTTTTCTGCATCTTCAAGAGCTTAGTGATTTAGCAGTTTTTTCTTCACTTTCTTCTTTGAGCTACACTTTTAAAGCCAAAATTTTCTTCTCACTTATCAATTATTGCTCTAAATGAGCTTCTCCATCTTCTTCTCCAATATCACTTTCATCATCCTGCTTTTCTCTATGATTCTCTTCCATGGCCATGAACAAGATCTTGTCACTAAGAGATCCTTCATCACTTTCATCAGATGATTCACTTTCCTTCTTTGAATATAAGCTCTTCTTAGATTTCCAAGTCTTCTTGTCTTTTCCTCTATACTTCTTATTGAACTTTGGCTTCCTCTCATTGCTGCTGTCATCATTGTCTTCATATGGACACTTTGCTTCAAAATGTCTAGATTTGCCATAGTTAAAACACTTGAGAGAGGTCTTCTTCTTGTTTTTGCTAAAGTCCTTCTTAGATCTTCTAGTGAACGTTGCATCTTCTGAATCAACATCATCCTCCCAACTATCACTTGAAGCTCGCTCCACTTGTTTGCCTTTCTTCAAAGTTTTGAAAACAGTCTCCCTTTTTGAAGGTTCAAGATTTGTCCTCATTTCATATGCGGTTAGTATACCATGAAGCTTGTCTACGGTCATTTGATCAAGCTCAGCCATCTCCTCAACTGTAGAAATTTTTGCATCAAATCTTAATGGTAGAGACCTTAAGATTTTTTGTATTACAACTTTATCATCAACTGATTCTCCTAAGCCTTTGAGAGAGTTGACCACTTCATCAACCCTTAAAAAATATGCTTCAACGTTCTCATCTTCTTTCATTTTCAGACTTTCAAACTGCATTCTATGAGTTTGAAGCTTGGCCTTTTTCACTTTTTTATCTCCTTCATAAGCATTTTTCAGTTTATCCCACATAGCTTGAGCACTATCACAATGCATAACTTTCACAAACTCAGAATCAGACAATCCACACAAGATAACATTCATTGCCTTTGCATTGCTTTCAAAAGCTCTCTTTTCATCAGCAGTAGATGGGGGATCTTGAGGAGGTGTGTAGCCAGTTGAAACATAATTCCAGACATCAAAGCCAAGTGACATCAGGTAAGCTCGCATTCTAACACACCAAAAAGCATAGTTTGATCCATCGAATAAAGGAGCTCTATTCGTTGCTAGTCCTTTTAGAGCATTCATTTCTGCACTCAAACAGAAACAACCTTCAAGCTTTTAAGTTTTTGAAGAAGGTACCGACTTTGATACCAATTGAGAATCTCAAAGAAATCACTGAGGGGGGGGGGGGGTGAATCAGTGATTTAAACTTTTCTATTCAACAAATTTCTTAGGAATTTTTAGCTAACAGAGATAGAAAGCAAACACAAAGAAGACAACAACACATAATTTTTTTTTTCGTGGAAAACCCTTTCGGGTTAAAAACCACGTCACAAAATTTTCAATCTCAAGAATGGGCACCAACCCAGATTACAAAGTACATAACAGACAAGGAGACCACCAACTGAGATCTATGAAGGCTTAATCCCCCAGATGAAAGAGCACCAACTCTTCTCAAATCCAAAATGAGATTCAGAAATATAGTATGTAGAACTTTTAAAACTCCTCTAGTATGCTTTATAGAGTCAAAACATGAAGATCATCAGCAGTACACTTGAACTACTATATTCATTTATATCAGATTGTGCACATTCTTCTGAAATTCAAAATTCATTCCCAGAAGTCTATCACATATATTAAATTGCAGGACCCAAAACCTTAAGAAAAGGTTTCACATCCCTTTCTTAACTTCACCTCAGCACCAATTGCAGGACCCAAAAATTTGGCCGAGTCTGGAATTCTTTCCTAAAATGGCAAAGGCATGAAAATCTATTCTAAGGTAGGGAAGAATTCATCCTTCACTCAAAATTCCTCCTCTACCCCAAAATGGTGTTCAAGACCGGAAGGTGGGTGCATTTCACCTAGCATGGAGGATTTTCCAAAATCCTCAAAATTCCTCCACCTCAAATTGGCGCCCAAGGACAGAGGGGGCGCAAAACCAAGGTCAAGGAGGAATGTTCAACTTTCAAAAAATTCCTTCCTCATAGGCAAAATGCGCTCAAGGAGGACTCCAGGGTGCCAAAACCATGTTAAGGAGGAATTTTCCTCTCCAAGGAAATTCCTTCACCCCCTAAAAAATGCGCCCAAGTTAGCCTCCAGGGTGCAAAAACCAAGTCAAGGAAGATTCTTCCTTGGGGAAGAAATTCCTCCACCTCCAAATTGCGCTCAAGAATAGTGTATGGGCGCCAAAATCAAGTGAATGAGTTTTCCTCTTCAAGAAAATTTCTCCACTAGCCCAAAAATGTGCCCAAGGTTGGAAAGAGAGCACAAAAACCCAATCAAGGAGGAATTTTTATCCTTGGTGAAATTCCTTCCTCGAGGCCAAAATGCGCCCAAGTTGGCAGAACTCCAGAACAAGAAAAATTGGCTAGGTGTTGAAGGTTTCTCTCCTTTGGACTCCAGATAGGACGAATTCATTGGACATGGAAAAAGTGGTTGAATATCAAAAAACTCTCCCTTCAGCACAGAGTACACACGAACATAGGAAAAATTCCTTCAAGGCAAAATTCCACCAGGAAGAATTTTCTCTCTCCAAGATTAACAAGCGTTCATGAATTCTTTAAAATGGAAAAGATTATTAAAGTTCCTCCAAGGCAAGAGAATCTTCCAAAATCTTCCTTTTACGCCTAGGATAGAAAGAATCATGTAAAGGATGAGTTTGCGACATGCAAAGTGAATATTTCGTATTAATGAAGCACAACTTGGAGAATCATAGAAGTTCCTATTTTTGAACTCAAATATGACGCGGGGTCCACTAGAATGGAGTGTTGTCTAAGGAAACATGACGCATGATTGAAGTGAATTAATGCAATTGCCAAATTTATCCCCTAGCCAACTTTTAGCAACTTAGTGGATGACTTCTATTTAAGAAAAGATTTATAATTCATTCTTCACAACAATTTTTAAAGGAATTGGAAGCAAGAGTGAAGTGAAGAAAGTTAGAGCGAAGTTTTTTATAATTTTCGAAAGGACCTTATTTTGGAGGTTTTTATTTATTCCAAGTCTGGAATTGTCAGGCTGGAATTCCCTCCTCGATGGATTTCTAGAATTCTTTTGTCATGAATTTAATGTTAATTATTTTATTTTGCAGGAATGGCGGAATCCAGCAAGGCAACAAATACCTCTTAGCAAGCACAAATCAAGAATGAACAAAGAGGATTTCTCTCATAAACAAAATTTATTTCAAAATGGAGAGAAGTTAGCGACACCAACTTGGGAGCTTTCAAGTTAGGACAATTTAGAAAGAGAGTATTTGGAACAGATGGACATCCTCCATCACCCATTGCCAATAAAATATTTAAAAGTGGAATTGTAGCAACTACCGGCTTCCCTCTTGCCATCCAGTGCCTGAAGCTGATTATGGAATGTGCGAAGCATTACAAAGCTGAACGAAGAGCAATTCTGGCACTTGATGGCAAACTCTTGGCCAATCTTACAGTTGAATCAGTTGGAGAGACTTTTGGAAGTCCTGCATTCAAGTCCATGACATATAAGACCAAGGAAAGAGCAACGTTGATCTATGATTTTGGCTTTGAGAGATGCACTGGAATCATCAATAAGGTGTGGATGCAGAAGCCGAAGCCTCACATTTCAAAGTGGCTCAAGCAGATCACCAACATGGATTTCAAACAAGAATACGTCGATCTTGTGCTAATGATGAGCCGGGTCATGGGATGTCCTCAAGCTTACATATTTGAATCTTGGTTGTTTTAATTCGTTGGCGAAGTAATGGAAGACATAAAGGTGGTAGACTAGGCAAGAATAATTAGCCACAACTTGGACGAGTAGCCGAGGAATTTAAAGCAATCTCAATCTTTCTACACGGGCTCGTATGTTGTTTGCTTGTTGGTGAGAATGGGCAAATTCAGCAGGCTACTAGGCAAAGAACCCATGGGATGTAGACTAGGACAGCTAAAGGTTCATGAGCGCTATCCACAATTGCACTTATATGATCCTACTTCTTTCAAGAATGCAAGCGACACCTTCACTATGCACATGACCAAATCTTTGTAAGGAGGATTGCACACAAGGTTGTTGCAGGAGGCAAGGAAGTTAGTTAAGAACTATGGAGCCTGATACATCCAATTTCCAAAATTTACTTATATCTAGGTCCAAGGATTTTCTGCCCAGCCATATAAACTTCCAAGATATCCAATGGACAAGATGGTGTTATTAGAGGTTACTAGATAGTTGATCGCCTATGACAAAGTTTAGAAGAAGAAGTTGGGGCTTCAATTTCCAATCATAGTGGGAGATTATGAGGAAATGTGTATTAGCAGCAACAAAAAAGTCAGTGGATGAATTAATATTTATCACTAAGCACCTCATACCTCAAGGGCATTCTTTGATCCGTATGATAAAATTAGGATGGTTGCTGGCGTACGGCACAAACATAAGTTTCAACTGGAAGATTATTGGGCCAACGCCAAGGATGACTTTGAAGTCAGAAGAAGGATGTTTTCCAGATTGCCTCTTAGGCTAATAAGAATGTGTTAAGTTATACAAGTGTCGGATCAAATTGAAGAGGGTGAAAATACTATTAAGCCGAAGTATGAAAAGGAGAAGGATAAGCCTATTCAGGTGCCAAATTGGTCAGAACTAGAAGTTGATGATTTAGATGTTCTAAGTAGGCTAGTTTTGAAGTTCACTAGGCATTGGGTTGAATGGCACATCGCAAAGTTGAAAGCAAAGAATACCTGCCTAACATGCAATCTGATGGGTGACTTGGAATCCCATGAGGAGGAAGAGGAAATTCCATAGGAAAGAGTAGAACGCGAGAAGGAGAAAAGTGTTCTTGGGAATTCACATGCAAGGAAGAGAAAGGAAGTTCAACAGGAAGAACCATAGCAAAAGGGGCCAAGGATAGAAGAAGCGCAGTCACCTGTTAGCTTTTCCAGCATGCATGAAGTTGAAATGTTCACAGAAGAAGTCATAGAAAATCAGCCGCAGGAGGATGATCACGACGTTTCATAGGCACGGGATATTCTTAGTGCCAGCGGCTCTTAGAGACCTGTCCAACAGAAGAGTTAAAGACATGAACTTCCTCTGAATCCAAAACAACGGGTTCAAGATTGTTTCAAGGAAACAAACCATGGAGACTTAGGAACTTTTGAGGAAGCTTCATAGGAATAGGTTCAGTTGGGAATACAGGATCAACAAGCAGCCGCTCCAGATTGGTTGAAGGAAAGAATGAGGAAAGAGCCAGAGAAAGAGATGGATCCTGCGTTGGAACTTGAAGAACTTCTGAACAAGATACACAAGCCAGCAGAGAAGAAGGCGACAAAGAAATTCTCCACTGTTACAAGGGATGAATTAGGATCTAGGACGTTACTCCTAGTTGTGCCCAGAGTCGACAATGATAGGAATGAGATTACTCCTGATGAGTATATTATATTACAACAGTCAACCTAGGGCGTGCCTCCAAGGCACAAGTGGTAGAAGATTTTGATGAGTCTTCCTCAGCGTTGAAGGAGCAGATGAAGAGAGTGGAAAAGAAAAACAAGAAGTTGAAGAGCGAAAACAAAGCCTTGTATGGATATGTGCGACGCTTGATGCGTCCATTCAGAGAGGAAGATCACACTTTTGTTCCTCCCTCTTCTCCTCTGAAGGAATCCGTGGATGGGATTGAAGAAATGAGGAAAATGGCTCAGTGCTCTAAGGAATGGGTAGAGGACGTCTTCACTTTAGCTTGTAAATTATTGAAGACTTGGCTCACTTCTATTGGAGAATCCTGGCTATCCTGAGCAGGCTAGAGAGTGTGGACAATTCATGGGAGAATGTGCACATTCATCAAGACTTGACAATTCCACGCCTTGAAGCACTAATGGAGACTTCCAGACAAACATTGATTGATGGGAAAGTCATCAAGGAAAACGAGGCATATGATTTCCCTCGATGGTTTTATGCAGTAAGCACTAGAAAGGAATTCTTTGAGAGGTCCAAAAAGGAGTCAACATTATTGAGGGCATCAACCAAAAATGTTCAAGAAGAAATCCTCAATGCAATAGAGGCATTGTTTGCAAGAAGGTTGATTGATGAAGAATTGACAGTAGACAACCTAAAGGATAGGTTGCATGAATTCTACTTCATGGAATCCTTCTTGAAGGAACACTTGGAAAATGTTTACTTGTTCTCCAACACAATGCACAAGACTCAAGAAGTTGTGCCAAGATGGGAGAAGTTTTAATCCAAGTGTGAAAAGGATACTTCCATGCTGGAAGTCAAATTAGAGATTGTGCCAAGTGTTTCCTTAGAAGAGCTGGAAGCCATCGTGACTAGATTCGTCACGTTCGTCATCCATGAAAGAGATAACGGTCTTCCTATTTTGGATAAGTATCTATTAAATGCATGATGGCGTGATGGGTCATTTATGACATGGTGAATGCTTTGACCAAGTGATGGGTTATTTATTGCATGGTGGACGTCATATTTAGGAGTTTGTGGGCATTTAATGCTAAGTGGGCGAGATTCTTCATTTATGAGCATGCCCACTACTTGGCGCTATTTTTAGTCTTTCTTGGTCAAATCCTAATTAGGGTTTTACATGGGTGAGTCTTAGCCATTGATTTGAATATAATCTAGGCCATTCATTTTATTTTTGGGGCCAATAAAAGGGGTTCATGCCTTCATTTGTAAAGGGAGGGGGAATTGTATGAGATTGTTGCTATAAGTTATTGAGATAATAAGAGTGATACATTGGATTTTGGTGTTCACTTATGTTATTTTGACGCTTGCATGGTTTCATCTTCCTCACTTAGATTAGAATTTTATTTTCCAAGCAATTAGAAGAATGAAATAGATAGCATTACTTTATGGTGAGATCATTCGCTTATACCTTTTGCAGATAGATGATTTCTATTCGCAGTGCAAGGTTGGATTGAGCTTTTATGTGTGTTCCAACTTGGATTGTCGAATGAGCGTTGTTCTTTGATGGTGTTCATAAATGATTTAAATTCTTACAAGTACAACCTTGGAAGATTGCACCCTCTTTGTGTAGTTATCTGAAAGTGGTGAAGCAAAGTGTGGTCGATCTTGCCTAAGCCTTTGTTGTCTGTTGAATTCCTAGGTTTAGATTAGAATCTCCTTAAACCCTTTCCTATTTACTTTTTGCATTATTCATTGAGAAAAGTTAAAAAAAAGAGTTATCTATTACTAAATCATTCACAAGCCCTCCGTGAAGTTTCAAATTTGTTTGTCTTCTTTGCTGTACGTAAGTCCCCTTGGATTACCAACAAAACATCAAGCCAAACGAGCCTATATCCATCATAAAGTCGCAAGTACGCAGTTGGAACCTTGGAATCATTGTATGATCTTCCACAATCTTAGCATACATGGGATTTTGATCAAGAGAGGATAGAGTGACCGTTGGGAATTGTATTTTGTGTTGGTGTGGTCATAAAACACTCGTTAACAAGTTCGCCCAAAGCCATTTCTACACTAAGCCCAAGAGTGGATGTCTACCACAGCCTTCTTGCTTGCTTAGTGGCTTGTACTTGCTTTCCCCATCAATGTCTCATTTACCTAACGACAAGTGCCATCTTGCGGAGTTGGGCGGAGGTCATAAGTGGGTTCCTCGACTTTTCTACTACGTAAGTGCCCTCTGGTCCTAGGAGCCATCATGGTTAACTCTAGAACAACCTACTTACTTAGCCCTTTTAACCCCTTTTGCTTACACCTCAGGCCCTTCTAACAAGGTGGATATCAGACAATCAAGCACACCTTATATTCTACTATGTGAACATGTACTTAAGCACTCTCTATTATGCATAAGTAACATGTACACATGTATAAGATAATGATTGACAGAAATATCATGTATACCATCAAATATAGGTTTGGTAATAATAATTTGAGATTGCTAGAAATCAGCTGTGATGAATTGGAATGGTCTCTTTCTTGATTGCTCCTCTCTATCTTATGGGAAATAATTCTTCTTGCTGATCGATGCTTGATATCTTATGTATATGATTCCTTGTTCTGTTCGATCTGATTGTGTTTTCTTGTGATTCGATGCTGCTGATGAGATTGTTGTCTTAGCAGATCTTCTTACGTGGATGTAGTTTGCAGAGATATTATCATACTATATACTGAGTTGGCTCGTTAATGTTTGAATGTGATGTATCTTCTTCCTTCCCCCTTTTGGACCACTAGCTTTCATTCTTTATATCTCTCCTCTGAATGGCATAGGGTAATGATCGCTCCTTAAGGATACAACCATTGGATGTAGAGGTCTCTCTGTTTTTTTGGTGATGCCTCCTCATAACTGCACCTTTCCCTACTTGGATTAAATTTTTTATTCTCTTAACAAGTTATTTTCTTTTTGCCAACCGATTTGGGAATGATCTTAATAATATAATTAATATGATCTTTATATGATGTGATTGGGGCAAGACACATGATTCTGAAATTGTTAAGTCTTACATTCATAAGACAATTTCATATCATGGTTCGCTTGAGAATGAGTCCGTAGCATATTCTATGAGTATAGATGTTCTCCATTTTGTGGATATTGTTGTCATTGAATTGAGGTGGGGTCTCTGTGACAAGGCATCAACCACAATGTTGTTTTTGCCCTTCATGTATTCAATGTCGAAGTCATATAACTTGCAACTTACCCACTTTTGCTGTCTATCATTTAAGTCTCTTTGGTTTAGATAAAATCTTAGACTATTGTGGTTGGTTTTCATGATTAATCTTCCGCAAATCAAGTATTGTCTAGACTTTGCAAGGCCATGCATAATATCTAGCATCTCCTTGTCGTAAACTGAGTATGTTCTTTCTATGTCCTTACGTTTCCTACTTTCAAAGGCTATGGGATGTTTATTTTGCATTAATACTGCCCCAATCCCTTCTCCTAAAGCATCACAATATAACTCAAAGAGTGAGGAGAAATTGGGTATTACTAACATGGTGCAAGAACTCATGACTTCCTTAAGTTTTTCAAAGGCTAGTTGTGCTCCTTCATTCCAAGTAAATGCTCTTTTTTTAGTTAGAGCGGTGAGTGGTGTAGTTAGCTTTGAGAATTCTCTTACAAACCTTCGGTAATAGTTGTAGAGCCCCAAGAATCCTCCGAGGTGTGTTAGAGTCTTGTGTTTTGGCCAATTTTTAATAGCTTGAATCTTTTCTTCATCCACCTCCACTACTTGCGCACTAATTTTGTGCCCTAAGTATTAAGATTTCTTCCATACCAAACTCGCATTTGGATAATTTGGCGAATAAGGAATTTCACTCAAGTATCTTGAGCACTTCTCTGCATGTTTTAGCTGTTCCTCCTAGGTTTTACTGTAGATCAGAATGTCATCGAAGAAAACCAGTAAGAACTTTCTTAGTTGTCCTCTGAAGATGTGGTTCATGCAAGATTGGAAAGTGGCTGGTGCATTGGCTAGCCCAAATGGTAGGACAAGAAACTCGAAATGCCCATAGTGGCACCTAAAGGCTGTTTTTGGTATGTCCTCCTCCCTTAGTTTGATTTGGTGATAACCCAATCTTAGGTCAATTTTTGAAAAGTAGACTGCTCCATGAAGTTCATCAATAAGCTCATCAACTTGGGAAATGCTGTATCTATTCTTTACTGATTTTATATAATGCCCTATAATCGATGACCATCCTTATTGTGCCATCTTTTTTCATAGAAAGTACAATGGATGAGGCAAATGGATTGGAACTTTTGGATACGCCCCATCTCTAACAATTCCTTTATGGTTTTTTCAATTTCTTCCTTATATTTGTGAGGGTGGTGGTTACAACTGGTTTTGACCCTTTCTCTAGTTCAATGGAGTGTTCAAAGCCTCTTTTAGGTGCTATGGTAAATGGATGCATTAATCAAAGGAGAAGAAGGCTTCTCAAATTGATTTACAAGGACGGTGTTTCTAAATGAAACAATCGTGAACTGAAGCCAAAAAAGGAAACTTCCTAAACTAACTAAGATGACCATTAAAGAAACATTACAATATTTAATATCCTCCCTTAATGGTGATCGTCCTAACAACCCTACAAAAGACAATTTGTAGGTCTTTTGATCGCAAACACAAAGAAGGCTGCCCCTTCTCTTCAAAACACTCTGCTGCTACTGAGACCCTCCTTGGATCTGCAGAATGTTAATGATCAAGATAACCAGAAACCTTCCAACTTGATGTTGGGAAAAAAAAATTGTCCCTCCTTGTAGCTAGAGACACTGAGAAAAACTTCTCAAATTGAAACCAAGATTTTGAGGAAAAATTGACACACTTATGCAGATCGTTGCCCTAGCAACTCTAGGTGCGATCCAAAATAACTACAAGAAACCATGATTTTCGAAGAGAAAAATCGATCAAAACTCATAAACGATTTTTAAGGAGAAAATTGTACAAAACCCATATATTGAAACATCAGCAAGTAGCTGGCACAAAATCCGAGACACAGATCAGCATACAAAACTTTGTTTTTGAGGAAAAACAGTAAATCCCTTGTACAAAATGATTTTGTGGAAAAAATCATACAAAACCCTAAAATAATTTTTCGGGAAAAAATTATAAACCTAGATACCCGAAATCCCATATGAACTTTGCGAATTACAATGATTTTTGAGGACAAAATAAGGCAAAACGTCGATTAATTTTTTTAAGGACATTATAAAACCCATGCAAACAATTTTTGAGGAAAATTAATAAAAACCCTCCCATGTTTTATAAAGCATTAGTAATTTTTTTACAAAATTATTAAAACTATCAGTAATTTTTTTTTTGTGGAGAAAAAATTAAAAAAAAACCAAACACTAATTTTTTTAGCAGCAAAAATTAAAAACCCTAGATCGACTAGGCACAAAATAGTAAAAACCCATGATTGTCTGCTAAAATTGTGTAAAAGAAACAGTCCGAACAAAAAAAAGTCTTCGTGTGGGAAAATATTCACTAGTCTTGTCAAAAACAGAATTCGCCTCTGTCATATCCTATCAAAAATGCTGCGAAAGGGAAAAAAGTCAGATCACGGAAGAGAATCCGAGCAGAAAAGAATACCCTGTAGACCAAAAAACGCGCCAAAACACAGGTGCGAAAAATACAAGGGTAAAAAAATCGCTGCCATCATGAAAGACATGGGCAGAAAGATGCCGTTGTGAAATCCGTGGATCTGAAGGGCATAGACATCCACGAGTAGAGATGCCTCGAAAACACCCTCACGACGCACACAGACAAACAGATGCCGCACGGAAAAATTGCATCTCACGAGAGGCAGAAATCACGCATAGAACAAAAACGTAGGTCGTGGAAACACCCCTGTCGCAAGCAGAAATCTGAAGGATCCTGTGTGGGTGCAAAAGCCCTTAAAACGTGACGACATAGAAAAAACGTCACGAAAAGAGACGAAATGCAAAAAATACGTCACATGCCGACTAGAAGAGATTGCTACAAAACCCTAAACAAAGCCCACGAACTTAGAAACACCCTCGAATCTGCGAACATAGAAACTGTCCCACAAGTCGGACGATGGGATTAGTAGAGAAGTAACATGGACACGAAGCAGAGATGCAAAAAAGCACAAAAATTGCAGACATTTTTTTTTCCCCATAAAATAACAATAAATTTTTTTTTGGAATAAATTCTAGGTAGTGCCTCCATGAATTTTTAAATTTTTTTGTAATGTCCCCATTTGGGCATTTCCTTAATTTAATCCTGAAACAACAATTACAACTTAAGGTAAGAACTGTAATACAAAAATTGTCCAAACTGAAGACATTTTATTATGATATTTAACTTAAAATTTTAAGAATAATTTAAGGATAGGACTTATCTTGATAACTTTCTTTGATATTATTATGTTAATATGCCACTCTAAATTATTGTCTGAAGTGATCTATGTTGTCTCAGATTGTCAACGTGATACTTGCATTTCACTAACGGATGCTGGTCTGATATATAACTTTCAATCTCTACACTCCCTTGGATATGATCTACGATTTTCCTTTATATGCTTGCAATGTTTGGGTGTTGACTCGGCTTCAATTGACTCTTTACTTATGCCTCCTTAGCCCACCTTAGCCTTATAAATGGTTGATTCATTACTACCTTACTCTGTCGCTTAATGTCTCTTTTAGTACTCCAGATCTGAATTCCGCATATGAAAAAAAACCAATCTTCCATGCTCTTATAATTAAAGAGTCCTTAAGGGTCTGCCGATATGTAGCCATATATGAATGAGAGTCTTCCTTTGTATATGAATGTAGATCCTTAGAAATCCAAAATAGAAGACTGGTGATCGCCTTTAAGATTTCTTGCATTATGTTCCTGCGATTTGCAACTTGAAGATGTCGTTCCTGATAACTATTTCCTTCTAAATCATGCTTTTATGACTTCACAAGACTGCGACACAATCTAAGCATTTAGTTCGAATTCCATATTAGGATGAAATCTTCCTTGACTGCCTATGCAATCTGCTATGAATTCCCATAGAATAATCTCGTAATCCTCCAGAGGTCCATGCTCACATCCATGATCCAATAATGGGATGTATATGTTCTTTGTCTATATCATGATAGCCAATATTAAATTCTATCATCGATGAATGTAATTCCCTAATAGAATTTTGATCTAACATTCTATAGATCCGTATTAAACTCATAGATGCTGGCCCATAATATAATACGATTCATCTTCTTGAATGAACACTAACTATAATAATTCTTATCCTTCCTTTCTTAATCTGATTCTATATCCTTCCTCATAGAGAATCGAAAGAATGCCTTGGTGCCGTCTCTGATCTGCACTATTATTGCTTGCACACGATAATACCACCAGACACTGGTTCTTACAAAGCATACCCAAATCTGGAGTAATAAAAGAAATAATATAAATTCCCCCCTTTTTTTATACCTTCATCCTTCTTAGAGATACCTCTCTTCAAATAGACACACCCGTTCATAAGACATGCCTCTTTCCCTTAATCACATCCCGTTGGAGAGTAATCATTAGTCATAACAAATCATGGTAAATAATCTATATCGCACCTTCCCATTGTATGCTGTTCATTGGCAATTGTCGATGTTTAACTAATCTTAATGATTGGCTATCGGTGTTTATGACTAGTCATTCCCTTACTAACAATCTGTGATTATTAGTTTTTCCGGGTCATCCCATCTTTATCGCAGTGAACAGGTCCATTACACATCGCACCATATTGGATTTCCTTGTATATGATTCGCTGTCCTTATGTTGACTTCTTATTGCTAGCGGTTAAACCCTGATGACGATTACATTATTCTAGATCAAGTTCTCTCATATCTTAGTGATGATATTTAAGCTAATGATTAATCTACCACTGATTGTATATTGATAGTATGTCTTTCCTTAGATCTGAGATGTAATGATAGTTGTCTTCATAGTAATCGGATTCATGTGATTGAAGATGAATCATCTACGTATCTTGTTAGAATTATCTTTATGGAATTATCAATCATCTGCTGTATTCCATAGTCATCGATATGGTTCTGCTGATGTTGATTCTAGGAGGGCCGAGATATAATGATCACTTAATGAGCGATCTTCTCTAATCTCCTAATTGTACATTGATATTATATGTCCTTAATAGAACTGAGTTAATGTTAACCATACTAGGAGGAGTCTTTGTTTGGGGACATCACAAATTTGCCAAATTCTATGAAACCCCATTGACTTGCTCTGAAACCATGTTATGGTAAATCGATGTATTAAACAAAGGAGATGAATGCTACTTAAATAGATTTACAAAGACGATGTTTCTAAATGAAACAATCGTGAATTGAAGCCAAAAAAGGAAACTTCCTGTTGACGTGTATTTTGTACACTGCCTAACACAGAATAAAATACCCAAGGGTACCTTATCCTCTCTTGAATAAAGTTTCCGAATGCTGAAGATATCGCGAAAAGGATCAATCGGAGAAACTTCAAGGTTCTTGTATGTAGGATCTCTACGTGTGGATAAGCTCTCTGTGGTATGATGTGATTTGCTGGAATCACAAGGGGACTTACATTTGATGATTGAACTTCTGATTTGCCTTTGAATATTGCTGGAACACAAGATCTTACTGCCTTAGATTTGAAAAATGAAAAAAAGATGAGGGCGAAGAGAGGATCTAATCCTAATACTAAGAATGTAGGAGCAATGATTGATCTTTGATGAAACTCTAACTAGGTCTTGTTTTGACATCGCAGGACCATCTCCACAAGGCTAGTGCGATCTTCGAAGGGAAGCTTTATGATGTTCAAATCATCACTGCAGGCATAGACACCATCAGGTTGATGCATATCAATGAAGAAGCGACAATTGAAGTTAAGCTTAAGCTGAACTATTCCAGTTGACTACACAAGGCAAGTCTGCAATCAACAAACTGCTAGTAGTATGGATATGCGAATTTCACCATCAATCAAGCATATTTCTTCCACTCATCTAATCATCTACCATCTAGGATTGAAGACTCAACAAGAAACCATGCATATTGCAAGAAACGACACACTTCACCATTACTTCAATGAAAATGGAGTTTGTTTACAATCAATGGCAACAATTTCTTGCCTTGTCCTCCTATTCTACTCTAATTGCTATTCTATCAACTTCTAACTACTCTCTATCTACTAACTGCTTTCTATTATTTCTATACTATCTCTCTAACTGCCCTTTACAAAATGAAGAGTCGGGGTTTACATAGTGCCCACAATACAATTCGATGGCTAAGATCAATTTGAGATCAATGGCCAAGATTTTACAATGAAAACCCTAATTAGGGTTTGTTACAACCATTACATAACATTTAATGCTTGACCAATGAAATAATTGTATTGCTTGGACACATGTCCTCCCTGGAAAATTCCACCAATGAATAGCCGGGGTAGGTACATAGAAGTTTGTGTCACCTCCCATGAGTTAGGTACATTGAATCTGGACATGCTGAGGTGGACCACACTGACTGGAGAGGTGATGACTAGGATGCCACCTCATTTGACACTTTGTTGATACTCAATTTGGTAACGTTGAGAAGTTAGCCTTAATTAATTCTTCTGGAACTATCTGCTTCTTCAACGAACCCTTTGCTTTGACTTCTTGTGTCCTTGATTTGCAGGATGATGATGTACCTCGGCTTGGAATGCTGGATTGGAAGAGGTCGTCCTTGTTGACGTTAGTCCAAAGAAGGCCGTCCTTGTCGATGCTAGGCTGGAGGAGGTCGCCCTTGTCCTTGCTTGATTGTCCTTGATCCGGCTTGATTTTCCTTGAGGAGAGTCTTCTGACTTGTAGATCTTTCGAGCTTGGAGTCGCCATCTTGATACCTACACAACATTTCACAATTAATAATATATCTTGAAATCTAAAAATTAAACTTTAAAAGGAAGATTCAAGATTTTAATTAGGAAACTTCATGATAAATCTTGAGTTATCATTTCCTAATTAACCATGCAATACTTAGACTTTTCTAAAAAATGTCTAAAAAAAAATCAAACCTTGAATAAGGGTGTCAAGATGATTTTGCCATACCTCTTCTTGAGAATTAAACTCTAAGAAATGATGTAAAAATAGATGAATTTTGCTAGGCAAAGTGTAGATCAAAGCTCTCCCTTGGATAAAATGCACCTCCTTTAGCTTGGAAAAGAACTCCACCTTCCTCTTCAAAAATCTGGAAATTCGCCTTCAAATGTCTTCAAAAAATCTGGAAATTATCCTCCAAACTAGCAAGAAATACGCCTCTCCAATAGCCTTCAAGATGAATTTCGCCCTCCACTAGCTTCTCCACACTTAGTAGAAATTCGCTCCACTCCTCTGGATTTCGCTCCTCAAATTGCTCTCCAATTTCACACTTGAAAGGATGATTGAATGATTTGAATTGTGAAACAACACCTCCAATATATAGAGCGCTCACCTTCCACCTACCCATGAGGCCGACCTTGCAAAAATAAGCCAAAAAATAAAATTTAATAAAAGGAGAGGCCGACCTTTATAAAATATTAAAATCATACCCCAAGCGCTCTCTTTTTAAATTTAATTTAATAATAATTAATTTAAAATGCCTTTACAATTAAAAATTTCGATTTTTTAAAGGCTTAAATTAATTATTAAATACCAACGCACATTTATTAAATGCAAATTTAATTAAAATATTTCAAGGATTTGGCGAATTTTGGCATTTAATACAATTTGAAGGATATTGGCGCCTAAGCATGATGAAAATATCACTTTGTTAAGAATCTCGCCTTGGTCCTTGGGAGAGGGACAGGAGCGAATACTGCAACTTGGATTGATTTTCTCCTTGGTGACTCATTCAAGTTATATTCAACGGGCAAAACATACTTCTTTTGACCTCTTCAAATCACGAAATCACTTAAATCTTGCGAGGATAATGCAAATTCGGAATTCAAGCTCCGGTCCTTCAATGAGGGACGGGAGCACTTTTTCATTTTTAAGCCAATTCGTCCTTTGCTAGTCTTCCAAATTATCTTGAATGGATGAATCTTGCCCTCTTTCATTCATTTCAATCACGCAACTTGCCTTGCCTTTGCAAGAAATTTGTATTTTTAGAAAAGAGGGACGGTCCTTCAGTGAGGGACGGGAGCACTTTTGACATCTTGGCGTACCTTTTTGTTCTTTAAATCTCTCAATTGCGTCCAAGGCATAAAACATCCTTCGTCCTTCCCATCCAAGTCAAGTTTTGCCATAAAATATCAAACAAATAGGAGAAACTTGAAAAAGTGGCACGGTCCTTCAGTGAGGGACGGGAGCACTTTTTGTCATTTGGGTTGATTTACTCCTTTGTAGACTGCTTAAATTATATTCAATGGACAAAACATGCCCTCCTTGATCTCTTCCAATCATAAAATTGTCTTGATCCTGCAAGAACAGTGCAAATTTGAAAATCAAGCTCCGGTCCTTCAGTGAGGGACAGGAGCGATTTTTGTCCTCAAGGCCAAATCACTACAATTTTCATCTCAAATTCCCTTTGCTAGGGAAGATTTCACCTTACTTCATGCTATGAATAAAAGTTAATGTCCAAAAAAAGGTCTAAAATCGTGCATATAAAGAAAATCGCTCTGGTCCCTTGGTGAGGGACAGGAGCGCTTTCATCTTTTGTCCTTGGTCTTGACTTGGATTCGTCCGAATTTGGAGAGGAAGGTTAGCTAATGTGTTTTTCGCCCTGGTCCCTGGGAGAGGGACAGGAGCGATTTTGCATTTATAAGCTCACTTGTGTTTTGCTAGCTTCGAAAATTATCTTCAACGGATCGATTGCGTCTTCCTTCACCCACCTCAAACGCGAAACTTGCCTTCCTTTTGCCAAAAACTTGTCTTGAGGGAAAATCGCTCTGGTCCCTTGGAGAGGGACAGGAGCGCCCTGGCCTTTATGAGCTCATTTATACCTTGTTAATTTTCAAAACTATCTTCAATGGGTTGATTAAGTCCTCCTTCATGCCTTTGATGTCTCAATTTGTCCAAACAAGGTCAGGAATGACTCCACTAAGCTTTTTCGCTCTGGACCCTTGGTGAGGGACATGAGCGATTCGCCTTGGATCCTTGGAGAGGGACATGAGCGCTTTTCGCTCTGGATCCTCAGTGAAGGACAGGAGCGAAATTTGACTTTTTGAACTCTCAATCAGGACAATTTTAATGGAATATAACATTTAAGTATAAGTGACTTATACTTTAAGTTATATTCCATATATACTTTCAGGATGTTTGAGAGTGTTTTTAGACCTCCAGGAGTTATATTGCAAAATCTAGTTTTTTGAGGTTTTTCAGTTTCCAGACTTAGCCAAATTTCAGGATCAGGACATTCCAGACTTAGCCAAATTTCAGGATCAGGACTTCACTCAAGCCGAACTTGCTATCCATGTGATCCCCTCGGCGACACTCAAAATGCAAAGGCTAACTAACAAAACCCTAAAAGACCTAGAAAACAAACCCTAAAAAGCAAAAAACAAAAAACAAAGGGTCCCCATTTGCAATGGGGCGATGTGTGAAATGGTCACAACACTTCCTAAACTAACTAAGATGACCATTAAAGAAACATTACAATACTTAATATTAGGGGGGAGGCCAGGAGGAATGTCATTAAAGACATTTATATGCCTCTTTAGTAATGGTTGTATGTCTACATGGATTGCTTTCCCTTTGGGAGAAGTTTTATCTAGGATCAAGCATTGAGCCACCCATTCTACTTGGTCATATCTAAGGAGTTTTTCCATCTTTTTGGCTCAAACTACCCTCGGAGACCCATCGGATAGACCTTGCAATAAAACCTTTTCTCCATTATGTTCAAAACGTATTTTCTATTTTTTGGAAGTTTAGGTTGACATCTCCTAATGAGTGTAGCCAAGGGACTCCCAAAATTACATCGGTATCCCGTAGTTGTATGATGTAGAACATTTCCTTGATTTGATCCTTTCCCAAAGTGATTTCAAGTTGGGAGATCTTCTTGGTGCATGGTGTGGTAAACCCATTAGCTAAACTCACCGTAAATCCCTTAAAGTCTTTTGTTTCCAATTTCAATCTTGCAACTAGGTTCTCATCTATGAAGTTGTGGGTAGCCCCACTATCTACAAGGGCTTTCTTTTTTGCCCTTAATCATACCTTGTATTCTAAAGGGGTGATGTTTAGATGCCCTTGAGATGGAGGCCAAAGTCCCACCTTCCTCATTATCTTCATTATGCCTTATTCTTTTACTTGGAGCTTCCTCTTCTTCATTAGGTATGGGTTCAATATGGCGAGCATTATGCCTTATTCTTTTACTTGGAGCTTCCTCTTCTTCATTAGGTATGGGTTCAATATGGCGAGCTTGGCTCCTTTTTCCGCATGTATGCCGAGGTTCCCAACCTTCTCCACACTTGAAGCATAAGTTACTCCTCTTCCAGCCCCTTCGTTTGCATGTGTCTTGGGTTCCATATATCTTTGCACTTAAAGCATAGCTTCTCCTCTTTGTTGGCAGCAATATTGTACACGGAAATAAAACTAGTTAATTAAGTTGTAATTGTGTTGGTTAGTTGGCAACCGAGGGGTGGCAGTTGCGGTGCGACGGTTGGCGCTCGCACCCCCTCGACATCTTTATATACTTCCGAATGTAACTTGTGGACAACAACGACTAGGAATGGAATAACATCTCTTATATTGCATCTGATATCTATGGCATTATTATTCTGCATTACGTGTTTTATCTGTGTGCTTTAAGTTATTCACCTGAGAGGGCAAACATTTGGCGTCATTGCCTAGACGTACTCGGGAACGGAAGACGCGGATGGCGCATGGACGCGATGGGCCTACCTGTCGGTGAGATGAACCCAGGGACCGACGATGCACACATGGAACAAGAGGCGAAGGGGAAATTGAACCCTGTAATAATCCCGACACAATGTTGATATAAATTATGGTCGAAAGGGAAAAATAAAAAATAAAAGAATTGTGTACATGGTGTGTGCTTGCTATGTATGGAGGTGATTTATGCCAAATATATTAAATAAAGACAGAAATAAGAAAGTAGAAACGGACGAGTGGGAGGCCGCGCAGAGGGCCTTGATTTTGGAGCAGCAAGTAGAACGGAAATGGAGGCTGAGGCAACTTGCCGAAGGACGACTTGCCGAAGGGTGGCCCGAAAGGAACCACGGAGGTGTCATGGAGGGTGCAGAAGCCGAGGGAAGTTTCTATGCGTCGCTAGAACACCGTAGGGCGCAGAGCCACGAAGAGTTTTTGGCGGAAACAAGGTTAAGGAGAGATCTAGTTGAAGAGACTCGGGATCAGTTTAGAAACTTATCCCTTACACCACAGAGTGAAGATCACCAACGGGAACTAGGAGTGGGCGTGGGTGGGAGCGAAGGGGAGGGTAACCGTACGGGTGTAGGTGCCACACACGACAGGCAAAACACCGTACCTCCAGTCACCCACGCAGGACACACCACCGGCGCCACTGGAGGAAGTAGTGCAAGGTCACAGACACAGGCACAACCGCCCCTAGGAAGACGACCCAAGATGGCGAGTAAACAAAAATTACCAAAGTTCACAGGGGACGGCAAGGAAGACCCCTTACGGCACTGCCGTACATGTGAAACCATTTGGTCTGCCAACGGAGTGACAGAACAGAAGGACTGGGTACAGCAGTTCCTAGCCACGTTACGTGGAGTTGCCATAGATTGGTACTCCGATGTAGATAAGCAAAAAGTGGCCACGTGGGCCAACCTACAGAAGGAATTCACGGAAGAGTTTCGGTTGCTCCGTGATGACAACGAAATTGTAACAGAGATATACAGTACCAAACAAGGTACCAAGGAGACAATACGGGGATACAGCAGGAGACTGAAGGAATTGTTGGGTAAAATGGAAAGCCAACTGGCTGAGGGCTTGAAAAAGTGATGGTTCATTGAAGGATTGAAATCCTCCCTACGGAAAAAAATGAAAATTGTACCCTCGTCGTCATATGACGACGCCTATAATAGGGCCATGGACCTAGAGAGCGAATACAAAACATCAAGGAAGAAGAAAAGTAATAAATATTCATCTGACAATGATGAAGATTCTGACGGGGAAAGCAGTAGTGGTGGCGAATTGAGTAAAAAGGTGCATGCTCTCCAAAAGGACATGGAACGAATGCTGAAAGAATTCAAAGCCATGAAAGGGAGTACAAGTAAGACGGAAGAAAATGACGTGTGGTGTACTGACTGTAGGAGTGACGGACACACCAAGGGGTCCTGTCCCAGGAAGGCTTTCTGCGACATTTGTCAGATTACGGGACATTTGACAAAGGAATGTCCCTACAATATGAAAACCAGGAGCCAAAAAGTTCTCTTCACGCAGACCAACACGACATCAAGCCACTCAGCACCCTGATGGCCCAGCCGGTCACCATCGGCACGCAACCTTTCATACTAGATTTTGTGGTAATCCCACTCAAGAAGAAGGGGTACGACGCCATCTTAGGCAGAGGGTGGTTGGTTACAACAAAGGTGAACCATGACTGGAAAAACAACACCCTTTCTATGGAGAAAGGGGGGCGGAAGTACACCATTGATCTGAGGACCCAGGTTGTTGACCAGGAACTGACATCATCTTCGGAATCGGAGGGTGAAGGGAAAGGCTACCCGAGGGACGAAGGACGGGGCTGCAGGGAGCCCAACGACGAAGGGATTCTCAAACTAGGAGAGTGCTCCGAGGATGAGACAGGGTAATTGAACGGGCTCTTCCATTGGCAAATGGAGGATTATGAAATGTTCCAGAGCTATAGGCTCGAACTACAGGAACCAGAGCAAGTAACAGAGGAGGCGTACCTGCCAGAATACATAGAATATTGGAAGGGAGACGCCCCAAACCTCGGTGACGTAGATAATCCGAAGATCAATTGTGTCGGTAACGAGTGGAACCTTGTGTGGAAGGCCGCAACTTTCAAAATCTTTATTCTTCTTCTTCTTCTTATGTATGGGAAGGAGATCGTGGTCCCTGTAGAATTTGTGGTTCCAGGTCTTCGGATGGCCATTGAAAATAGATTGGCCACCAACGGGCCCAAATTGAAACCCTACCACGCGAAGCGCCCAGAGGACCCGAGAGGCCAAACGGACACCCGAGAGGATGGAAGGAGACTCGAGAGGCCAGGTAGGCGACTCAAGAGGCATAGGACCACAACAAGCGACCCTCGGGCGAGGAAAACTGAGAAGGATGAAGGGCAATCCCAGAGACAGGGGACCCGAGCAGACAACTCTCTAGACAACTAAATTAGGAGATGAGAAGAAGAAAAAAAAAAAAAAAATTGAAAAAAAACCGTACGGTTGTACGACAGGCGACCGTACTGTCATTTTTTTTTTTTGGTGAAAAAACCGTATGGTCGTACGGTCAATTTTTTTTTTTTAAAAACAAAAAATAAAATAATAAAAAAAGTAAAATAAAAATGGAACGGACCACTGTATGGTGGGACCACCGGCGGTGACCACCGTGCGGTGGGCCTCCGGCGGTGGTAACACTGACGGCGACTAGCGTGCGGTGGTAACACTGACGGTGACCACAGTGCGGTGGACCACCGACGGTGGTAACACCGTACGGTGACCACTGTGTGGTGGACCACCGGCGGTGGTAACCACCGTTGTGCGGTGGCACCCGCAACTACAAAGCCCGCACAGCCTCGCGTAGCGCCGCACAACCCGGAACAGTCCCGCACCATGCAGCCCAGGCAAAGGAAGAAAAAGAGGCTAATGGAAAAAAAAAGAAAAAAAAAAAGAGATGCAGCTGCACAACCACGCAGTCGCACAAACACACGCAGCCGCTTCGTCATCAGTGGTCACTGTACGGTTGAACTGCGTTGGGCATGCGGAAGGAGGACTGTACGGTGTGCACAGTTGAGCATGTTGTTCGTACGCTTGAGGTGTGTTCGTACGGTAAGGAGGGTGTCGACCGCACGGGAAGGTGGCCGCACGATTGGAGGTGTTAGTGTTGTTGACCGTACGGGGAGGTTGTAAAAAAAAAAAAGCGACGACGACCTGATGAAAAATGATTTGATGACATTTGGAGCTTGGACACTGAAAATATTGGAGTGTAGAAGAAGGGTTTTGACATCATAAAATATCACATAAATGATGCGCGCCATGGACTTTCGTGGGGTTCTGAAGGTTGTAAATTGGTGTTGGCGGCGGGGGCGTTGCCCCACGACCCCGCGCACCTGGGGCGCTGCCCCCGGACCCCACGAGGGGCGCTGCCCCTCGACCCCGCTAGGGCGCTGCCCCATACCCCACGAGGGGCGCTGCCCCCCGACCCCGCTGGGGGCATTGCCCCCAGACCCCCAGTTTATTTTTAAGCTACAGAATACCACGGGAAGTCCGTACTATGAGAAAGAAGCTTGCAGCTAACCATTGGCGGGGAAGCCATAAGCCGTAGAGGGAGATGGATTTGGAGGTTGCGAACAAACAAAGTTTGAGGGAAGGCATTGCAGGTTTGTGCGACACCAGGGAGTTATTTAGTTTAGTTATCAGCTCGTAGCCTTTGTGCCAGCGGGTTGTGGCCACCTCCAGGCAGGAATGGTATGCTTTGAGGAACTTGGAGTATGTCTCGACTGGACGTGTGGTTGCCTTGGTGGATGCACAGAGGGCTCGGGAGGAGTTGACCACCAGGTTGGAGGCAGTACTAGCGTGAGACTTAGTTTAGCGTACCCAGGAGTTGGATGCTGAGAGGGCAACGCGGGTGGCTATTGAGGACAAATTGGCTAGGGAGACGGTATCATTTGAGTAGCAGTTGGTGGAGGCTGAGACTGAAACGCGTGTTTTGCAGACAAGTTTGGTTTAGGCACAGGAGGACTTTGATGTCAAAGAAGCAATAATGGTGAAACCCGCACTTGAGCATCGGATGGTAGCAGAAAAGGGTTTTTCAGGCGAGGACGCAACAAGTGTATAAGTTCTGGGCTCGACTGGCGTCAGCAGTTCTGTTTAATGTCATCTCTATTTTGTATTAAGTCGTCCGGAGATGACTTCTTTTCTTTTGGGGGGGGATGATGTTGGTGGCAATATTGTACACGGAAATAAAACTAGTTAATTAAGTTGTAATTGTGTTGGTTAGTTGGCAACCGAGGGGTGGCAGTTGCGGTGCGACGGTTGGCGCTCGCACCCCCTCAGCATCTTTATATACTTCCGAATGTAACTTGTGGACAACAACGACTAGGAATGGAATAACATCTCTTATATTGCATCTGATATCTATGGTATTATTATTCTGCATTACGTGTTTTATCTGTGTGCTTTAAGTTATTCACCCGAGAGGGCAAACACTCTTGGCTTCCCTCTTGTCCACACTTGTGTCCTCATTCCCGTTTCTTTTTACAATCAAAGCATAGACCTTTCCTTCTTAGTTCCTCTCGATCATCATAGGAAATGAATGTTCTCTTGCACCCATCCTTCCCATGGAAATGTCTATCTTTTGACGACACCTTCCTCGAGTGATCCTTTTCTTTGGTGTGGGCAGCATCAAGTCGAGTAGCTTTAAGGATTGCTTCTTGGAGTGTAGGAGGATCCAAGGTACTTACTCGCCCTCGGGTGGTATTTGACAATCATTCTATGAATAGATAGGTGAGTCTATCCTCGGATATTTTGGGGACTATAACAGCTAACCTTTGGAATTTTGTGATGTAGTCTTCAAGGGTTCCCCTTTGCCTTATTCTTTTTAGCTCTTTGAAATATTTTTTGGGATGAGTTTGGTCAAGTTGTTCAATGAGTCTTCTCGTGAATACATCATAGGTTTTTATACCTTTGTGGTCTTGAGTAATTAGGCCATTATGCCACCAATCATGTGCCACTCCTAGATGTAATATGGCAAATGTAATGGCATTTTTCTTTGTCATGTGGCAAAGAGTTAGGTACGTCTCTCATTTTTGTAACCATGCATGAGCTGTAATCTTTCCCAACCCATCAAAGTTAGGGATTTTCCCATTTTATTTTGTATATCTTGGTTAGGTTGGTTATTTCTTCTTCTATGAACATTCTTCATCCCAGCCTCACAATATGTTGTGAAAGGGATGCTTCTTTTGACTTCGGGGTCAAGCCCCGCATATTCTATGGCAAGTTCCCTCATATTTGGATTGTTAATTTCTTCATTTTCCCTTGGTGATCCTGCCCTAGTTAAGAAGGGTGGTCCATTTGTACTTGGGTTTGATCTCATCGTAGTTTCATGATTACTCTTGGATTGGCTGGGGGTGACTTCCTTCTCATGTCTTTGGTTTGGCTTAAGAGTATTGTTTATGTTTTGAAGGGTTTGGAGTAAGGCTTGGGTTGTTAGTTCATTCTTTTCCATCAAAGCCCTCAATTCATGCTCCATTTGAAAGTTCTTTGCTAGGTTGCCGGTTCAGGTTCGGGCACTGGTTCGGGTTCGAAGAACCGGTACGCCAAAATTTTGAAAAGGGGTTTGGGTTTGTTAGTACAAAAACATGTAAATTATATATATATATATATATATATATATATATATATATATATATATATATATATATATATATATATATATATATATATATATATATATATATATATATATATATAGCCTATAAGCATGAATTAAGATTAGCATGTCACATAGCATCATATAAACAACAAAACCAACATAAACTTGTAATCATAGCATCATGATCATACCATAACAGCATCATATACATCAAGTTTAATATCAAAATGAGAAAATATTCAAGTATCATTGTTTCAACTGTCAACAATTTAAAGTTTGATCATCAAATGGATTCTCTAATTCATCATGCTCATTCTCCTCCTCCTCATCATTGACATTGACATTAGATGAATCAATGCCAATGCCAATGCTACTTACACTTGCACTTGCACTTTAAGTTTGCTCGCTATCTGAGTCATCAAATGCAACAAGCTGAGAAGTGAAATTATCCAAATCAGTATTTTTTGGCTCCATATCCCGCATCTTCATTTCCCCTTGCTTGTAGTCATGTTGCTTGTGTGAAATGAGCCAAGTTAATGTTTTAAAACTCACTTTTAGGGTCATATTTTAATTTTTTATGTGGTGGAATTCAAAAACCAAAAATTTTGCAAAAAAAAAATCCATTTTTGGGCTGTCAGACCCTTGGGTTCGACCTGGGTCCTCTTGGGTTCCCCCTGGTTCGAACCAGGCCTGTGAATCACGAACCCTGTTCGAACCACAGGCGAACCGGACCCGAACCTTGAACCAGGACCGGACCGGACCAGTACCAAGGGTCTAGGGGGTCGAACCCGGTAACTCAGGTTCTTTGTATTGTTTTGGTAGGCAGCCCGCTTCTTTTCCCTTTCTAGAGCCCTGATTGCTCGTTGACTAAGTTGCATTAACTATTTTCCCTTAGGCTGGCAGGAACATGCTCTGATACCACTTTTAATGTCCTCAAATTATAAATACCCCAATTTTGGCCTAATTCTTAATTGAAATAAGGTAGGGTTAGAGATACCTTTCACTTTGATTGAGATCTTGCAAATAAGTTCCCCCTTGGCCTCATGTGGCCTGTGCCATCCATATGAGGTGAAATACCAAGTGAGGTGTTCTATAACCGTTCCCCTCAATGTGGCCACCCCTATCCTACTTCAAATATTTGAGCATTCTTTATGCATTCATTCACCATGATAGAGAGTATGAGGAGCATTCACAATAGGGTGCCCTGGAAGTCTATCCTTTCTAAGCCCAAAGGCAGTACCTTTTGTACCCCTTTGGCCTTATTGGACTCCCTGGTCATATACCATGAACTGGCGTACCTAGAGGATAACCCCAACACTGTTCCCCTACTTGTAATTCTCTCTCCGTCTATCATGGCTGGAAAAACATTCAGAATATGTGTAGGTATACAAAACCAACTGCATAATATCACCAATCAGATATAGATTTATTTTAACATATATGAGCAATTATATCAGCAATAGATTGTTTATCAGGAATATGCAGAATATCAGCAGTATTAATTATCGATATGCAGGATATTTGCAGTATATTATTAATCTTGAATATGTAGAAGTAGACATTTAAATATTGTTACAGCAATATGATGTTTGCACAGAAAAACCATACCAACTGCAGTGACCAGACGGACTGCCTGTGTTGCATGTCTTAGGAAATATCAGATCTTAATCCTTCAATGATCCTCTCTTGGAGGCCAGCATGTTTCATTTATGGCCCTCCACTTGGTGTTTAAGGTGGTGACCTCTCTTCAGGGATGTGATCAATAGTGGAGAGTTTATTTTGGATGCTAATCACTTCTCTTTATTAACAAACCGCCCCTCCTTGTTTAGCTTAACAAATCTCAATCGATTATAATCTGGTTTGTTTTAGTTTAACTAATCTCAATCAATTAGGGAGATTATTTTTTAGTAAAAGAGAAGAAGGTGGTGCATAGAGAAACCACGATCTGCATAATGAGAAACCATGATTTGCATAATGAAGAAATTGTGAAGTCTTTAATTTAGGGACATGACAGTGTCAGTGCCACTATCAATTGGATCGGTAGGTCTTCTTTTGGTAAACCAAGATATTAATCCATTTTATCCTTTATTAATAGGACTGACAAGGTTGCAGACTTGCAGTAAGCACTGAAGCATCACTGTACATTGCAGAGTTCGATTAAACTTGTAAGAATTCTTTAAGAAGAGAGCTTCCATGTGGCAAAGCTTTCTTCTTGTTCACATGTAGTATAAATGCAAGGATCAATGCTTATTTATAACTAAGAAAATGCATGCTTCGATTATTATTTGGGAGTAATTACTAATTTTATGTTCGACCCTTTTACATCTGTAATATCAGTCCATTGTCATTAAAATTGTTTTGTACATGACAACTTGCAATGGAAAACATATAATTTCAAGGATCTGGAAACTATTAGGTATTAGGATTTTAATTTTATTTAACATCTAGGTGCTACTTTTAACAAAAAAATGAAATATGCTGGGTAGTGGTTAGTGTCTGAGAAAAGGTTGTTTTAATCAGTATTTAGTAACATTTGCATGCATATTGGTTGTAGGAAACTGCATTAGAGCTAGTAGTTATCAGTGAAGATGGGATTGTACAATCAGTTTGTGAGCAGACAGTATTTGGCACCATTAAAGATCTTTCTGTACTTCCTTGGAATGAACAGTACCGTGTACCCCAGGCACAGGTTTGTTCATCTGATATTTAATGGTTTCTAGGACACCTTTTTTTACAGTGTGCTTGTGCTGTTTTCTCAAAGAGAAATTGTTATTTGGATGTGGTTGACTTGACAGAGGTTATGTTTTTTGTTATGCCCTCTATATGCAGACATATGGGAAAGATCTCCTTCTTGTGCTCTCAGATTCTGGGAAGTTGTCTTTCCTAACTTTCAGTGTTGAAATGCACAGGTCTTCTTTTCTTATATTGCTCATTTTTAATTATGTAAATGTTTTAAATAAACCAATTAATATTTGTGGAACTTAATCATTCTTGTTGCTTCATCTTTTATTTCCTATTTTACAGTATACCATGGTTTGTACTTTTTTATACTTTTAACTGTGCATTGTTTAGGTTTTTAGCTGTGGCACACATCCCCTTGTCTCATCCAGGAAATATGCGTCGAGAGTTGGGTTGGTCGCTAGCTGTTGAATGCAAGTGAGTGTTGGAATAAATTTGCTTTCTTGTTTCTCACTGTAATGTAGCTATTATTTAGTTGTGAGATTAGCTGCAGGTTTGTTTATGTATGCTGTATGGGAACTTGTAAAATTATGTACTGAAATCTTCAATAATGGTTAATGTTATCATTTCCTATTTTATTACTTTTTAATGAGCCATGTTTGCTGAGGATTCTTGTGATATGTATGTTAATACTTTCTTTGGAAAGGTTAATTTATATATGTATTGAGTAGACTAAGAGGTCTTAGAGTTTTTACCTTGAAAAGCAAATATTCATATGGCGATTAATAACTGTAGCCATGTGATGTCCCCTTTCTAGGCGATAGAAGATGAGCAGGGGTTGACCTATCATTCGAGTTCCTGTTGGTCAACGGTATGGTTAGGGGACTCATTCTGAGGGTCATGGAGCTTTGTAGGGGCTCTGTGAGCCTTTTGGACCTTCAGACGACAATTCCTACCTTTTAGGGAGGTCTCCTATTTTTTAGGGAGAACTGGCAGTTGACTAGATGACCACCTGGGGGACCAGGGTGCAGAGCAGGATCCTTTTGAGAAGTTACAGGTGTTTGGAGAGAGGTTCCTATTTTTTAGGGCGAGTCCCTACATTTTATGGGGAACTGTCAATTGGCCCGTAGGACTCAGGCAACATCAGTGATCACAATGCTTCAGTCGGAATTCAGTTTTGAGTCCAGATTTAGATTTTATGAATAATTCGGGAAATATTTTGATATTTTCTACGCTGGTTGGAATAAATAAATAATAACAATGTTACTATATTTTATTATAATAAAGTAACAAGTTGGGGCCCCTTGTACCATGGTGCCTAGGAGACATGAGTTAAAAACAACTTAATTTTATTAATAATGGAGCCTAAGGGGGTTGAGGGAGACATAAGGAAAAAAAAAATTTAATAAAAAAAATTCAAGGCAACCCTAAAAACGATTTAGGGTTTGAGGCCAATAAAGCAACATGTTGGAGGCCATTTTGGGCATCTTGGAATCATTTTTACGATCAGCTTTTGGAGGTTGAGCTTTGCAACTCAATTCAGTAGCTTTGCAACTTTGAGTAATGAAAACTTCTCAGAGGCAGGTGAGTTTGGATGCAACCCTAACTCACAGAACTGAAGAATTCCTCTAGAATTCTTGTTTGTGCATCAAAATCAGACCTGTAGCAGAATTATCAGATTGGTGAGAGTGAATTGATCAGGGATTAGAGGCAATTGAAGGCTTCCATATTCATTTCCAGCTCCCTCGTGGCTTCCTAGAGCAGGCTGTACACCTTGGAGGCACCTGGATGTCAAAATAAATAAATTAGCATTATTTAGGGTTTGGAATTGGTTGGAAATTCATTGTTAGCAGTAGCAATCAGCAGTAAATCATTTCTTCAGGCTTAAAACAACATAGGGGCATGATATGAGCAAATTAGTGAGGAAACTTGGTTAAATTCAGTGATCTTGCCTAGGAGCCTGAAGGAATCAGCAGCAGATTTGTCGAATCTTGCAATAATTGTTTTTGATAATTATAGTTGATGCAAATAAACCTCATTGGAGGTATTGTCACCATTAGGGTACTTTGTATTGTCAGTTTCACCAGTTCGATCAATAAAAAACACATTTTTAGGCTAGTATGGGGACTCTTGGTATGCTATTCACTATTCTGGTTGCAATAAATTATTTGAATTGGTATTAGTGTTGCTGTTATGAAGATCAGAATTTTGAAATAATTTATCAGTCTATTATTTGAATATATTTTGTATTCAAAATCATTTGTTCATTGGCAAAGAAGCATGCAAAAAACCCCTAAATACCTTCTGAGAATCAAACTCATCAAAAACTGTCAAAGCACTCACAAAATCCTTCAATCAACAAGTTGGGAAATTCAGAAAAATCAGAGCAGCATGGTTGGGGATCTTTCATTGGTATCAGAGCTGGTGATCTTGCCAGCCTGTTGGGGAAGATTCTTTTTGGTTGCAAAATCATTTTGGGTTTCAATTAGAAATATGTCTTGGCAGCTGCCTAAATTTATCGCCAGGGACAAGGAACAAATTCTTGAAGAAAAGCTCTAAAATGCAGAAGGAAACTGGCATGTTTGTTTCAATCAAAGTACGGATTACTTTGCAATCTGGAAGCAATAGAGAATTGCTTATCCACGATAGAACAACTAGGTTCTTAGGGAAACCAAGTAACCATGATTCTTGCTGTGATTCCTTTGGTTATGCTAGTGTTGTTGAGACATTTTGATAGAGAGGTAAGATTTGCAGTTACTCTGTGTATTGTTAATGTTATGAGGATAACAACTCCACATGATCCTTATAGCAAGGAAGTTATGAAGGGGGTATTCCAATTGATCATAGAAAGTTTTCAAGGATTGGGTGATATCCATAGTTCATCCTTTGGTAAGAAAGTCAATTTTAGAAGCAATTGCAAAAATCAGAGCTTGTGTGATTATGTTGGATCTTGGTTGTGAAGACTTAATTCTTGATATGTTCCATCAGTTTTTCATTGCTATTAAAAAAAATCAAATGCGAAATGCTTTATCTTCTATGCAGTCCATTATGTCTTTGATTATTGAGGAGAGTGATGATAATTCTCTACTTTTCTTATCTTCCCTATGGGCTGTCTTGAAATAAGCACATGTTACATCTTCTAATGCTTGTGGTTTGGTTAGCAATGTTGTCAAACAATGTGAGCGAAAATTGAAGCCATTCTTAACAGTGGACAAGATGGAGAAAGGTAGAGCACTTGAAGTCACTATTAGTGAACACAAGGATGGTATTGAAGAAGGACAATCATTTCATGCATCCGTGGGTGTAAATTACACGAGTCTTCCTGATAACAAGAAGGTTGATGAGTATGCTGTCATGGAATCTTCAAAAACAATAGCGATTGATCAGCCACATGCAGGTATGAGTTCTTTTGATGTTTTTCTATTTGAGCAAAATAATATGGTGGATGCATCTAGGGTTGAGGATTATGTTTAAGGAAATAAGATTTGTTTCAGCCTATAAATGATCCTGAAAAGGAAGACAAAATTCAGTCATTTGGGAAGCCTAGGAGGGATGAAGTCATTGGTATTCATAAGGACCACAAAGTTGAAGAAGACGCAATCATGGGTCAGCTACTTGGGGATTCAAAGGACTCTCCATGCATTATGGCATCATATCCATTGGTTGACGACTATAGGGTTGATAAAGCATCTGTTGGATCAGCTATATTTGAAGCACATAAAGGGGGGATCCTAATTCCCAGCTACTTGCAAGGCATGACAGCTCTTGGTGGGAGTGGTTTTCCTTGTTTTGTGCACATGATTGCATTGGAAGAACACTTGATGATATTATATGTAGCATATGGCATTGAAGAGCTGATTACGAAGACTAAAAGATCGCCAAATGAGAAGATTCTACAATTTGACAATGTATGGTTTGTCATGAGCCCTACACCATGGAGCTGGTTGGAGTTAGAAAACAGAACAGCTATGGAGATAGAGGCATGGATCAGATTATGGGCAGCTAAGGCAGCTAAGAGGACGTGATATTCAGCGGGACACATCTCATAGACCAGCACCTTTAGAGGAGTCGCCTACCTTGGAAGGAGAGGCTAGAAAGGACCACAAAAACAATATGGAAAGGTATGATTATACTTCTGATTTTCTGACTATTAACAGCAGTCTGTTGTCATCATATGAGCATAAATCCAATAAGGCTCGTAGTGACGAAGAACCCAACCTTGTGAACACTCAAAAGGCTCTTCAAGAATTGGATGATCATATGGATAAGCTTTGTGGGGAGTTGAGCGCGGCACACTCTTCATCGTACACAGCAGGATTTCAAATTTCTAAAACAGCCAAGAGGATCAGCTTTGAGGTGTGTAATTTTTATTGGGAGACTCATGTTGGACCAGCACTACTGGGAGAGCATGCAACAATGAAAGAGAAAAAGTTTGAGGCAGTTGAAGACACTAAGAAAAGGTATGACAGCGATCCTAAGTTTTTGATCTGGAACAACAGTCTTTTACATTGGCATAATCATGAGATAGCAACTCCCACTCATGAGGATGATGGTAAGAAGTCTTCTTCTATCGTTGGCACTCATTTGAGAGTCAAACATATTTAAAGGACTCGACGGTTGCCGAGAGGAACACAATTGTCAACCAACCGACACATTGGCTACCTAGAGTGACAACCCACTTAATTATTAATAAATTGGCAGATAACAAATTTTATTAAATATAACTAGGTATTTTATGTCAGCTACATCATCCCCCCCCAAAAAAGAATAAGTCATCTTCTAGACGACAAGTAAACATCAAGTAATATTCGAGAAGTCTAATGACAGACAATGACTTGTAGTGGATGACCCCAACTTGTAGTGTACGTGCCAAATCAAATTGGGTCCCCAACGGGGGTTTGGGAACAGCGCTCCTTGCAGGTTAGAGGGGCAGTGCCCCTTGTGGGTCTCGGGGCAGCGCTTAGGGCGCGCTCCCTGTTGCAATACATGGTGGGGTTGAGGTGCAACGCCCCCATCGCCAAGCCCAAATTAAGACCTTTAAAACCACATAGAATTTAATGGCGTACATGATTTTTTTGATTTTTTAAGATGCCAAAAACATTGTTGATGAAGACAAAAAATGGAGATTTCATATTATGTTCAAGTCGTACTCTCCTATGAGATTCCAAGATGACATGTCGGTACACTGTGCTGAAGACGTATGGAAGGATGGCACTGAGATGACTGTACGGCGTACGACCCAAAAATTGTTACCACGTGCTGTTTGGTAGGGTCTATCCCATACGACCCAAGTGGCACCTACATGTATGACTTGTAACACTTCCTCATGTATGGCTCGCTCATGTATGGTAAAGGTCGTATGACTGGACTCCCCTTGCGTACAAACTCTTCAACTTGCTTCTTTGTACGATGTTCTTGTTTGTACGATATGTTTTCGTACGAGTTGGTGACCTCAACTTGTTTCTCTATACGGTGTTTGTGTTCGTACGATATGTTTCCATATGGCTTGGCGACCTCCTCAACTTGTTTCTCCATACAGTGTTCTTGTTCGTACAATATGTTTACGTATGGATTGGTGACCTCATGTACGTACGACTTTGCTTCCTCCCTCGGTCGTACAATGTATGGATGGTGATACTCGTATAGTGTGTTCATCTTTTTTCTGTATGGTGTCCTAACAAACTTCCCCTCATGAGTTTCACTGTGCCAAGTCTCCACTATGTACGGACCTAAGTGCAACCCGAACGAATCTGTTCCTTCCATGTACAACCAAGTCTTCACCATGTACGAATTCCTTTGTGCCTTACATGGTTTATCTACATCCTCGTACAGGTCTCTATGTGCATTGTTGGGATCCTGGCATATTTCCTTCAATTGTTGCACGGATTTGTCGCCCATGCTTCCTTCATATAGTGTGCTCAACTTCAATGCGTACAGTTCCTTCAAATTTACTTCCCCCCTTTGTTCGATTCTTGTACATAGCTCATGTGCGGTCCTTTCCTCAAGCCTGTAGGGCTCCCCAATGTTGCTTTGGCCCATGTGCGGGCTCACGTACAAATTTCCCTTCCCTCGTTCATAGGGCTCACCTCCACTCCCATACAACTTCCTCCAACTTCTCTTCAGCTTCTCATACGACCTGACCCTCAAGCCTATCCCTATACATAATGTTCGGACTTGGCCAGTGTATGGACTTTGCACTTCCTCAATTTCGCTGATCCATAGCATGTTGCAATTGGGTTGGAAGATTTTGTAGTCCTCCATCTGTCGGTGAAATAATCTGTTCAGAGAACTTGTTTCATCCTCCTAGCAATCCTCAAGTTGTCTTACCCCTTCGTCATTTCATTCCATCCTCTTCCTTCCTTCCTTTGTATTCCACTCTCCATCTTCGGATTCCAAGTTTGAAGTTGCCAATTCTTCACTCACCGCTTGATTCCTCAGTTTGATGATGCTTCCTTCCCTTACTCTCGATGGAGAGTGTGTTCCGCTTCCAACTGTGATCTGCCTTCGTAGTTATTAACCACCCTCTCTCAAGGAGAGCCTCTTACACCTCTAATTGGATGATGATGAAATCCAAGAAGAAGGGTTGTGTGCCAATTGTTACTTTCTGTGCCATCAAAGTCCCCAATGGCTTAATGCCATGTTGGTTGGCACCCATGAAGTTGAACGTTGGTATCTAGAGTGTAGGTTTTCCAAGGCTCTTTCAAGTTTTCTTTGGGAGTATGTTAACTCCGAAGCCTCCATTGACAATGGTGTTTGTTAATTTTATTCCCATAATTTCCATTTCCACGATGGCTGGCTTCCTGCCAATGCTCACCGTCAGCAACATCTGGTCACTCACCTCGTTCCCTTCACATGGAGGTCTCTTCAGTGTTTTCTCTTGTGGCTTGTTCTATTTGTGATGACTAAAGTTTTCGTCACCGACCATTTTGGTAATTGCCATTCCCAATTGCGGCATAGTTTGAAGAAGATTTATCACCTTGATGGGTACGATTTATTGTAACACTTGTCGAACTATGTTCTTCTTTGACTCCGATCGCAATGACGTACTTGCCGTTCCATTGGAGGTTATTCATTCCTTCACCATTGTTGGCGGCATTATTGTACACGGGAATAAGGCTAGTTAATTATGTGTAATTGTTTTTGTTAGTTGGCAACCAAGGGGTGGCAGTTGCGGTGCGACGGTTGGCGCTCGCACCCCCTCGGTACCCTTATATACTTGAGAATGTAACTTGTGACACACACTTAGGATGAATAGAATAACAACTCTTTTACTTGTTTGATATCTATGGCGTATTTTAGCATCACGTGCTTTATGTCTTAAGCTATTCGCAAGAAAGGGCAAACATTTGGTGCCGTTGCCTAGATGTACTCGGGAACGGAAGACGCGGATGGCGCACAGACACAATGGGCCTACCCGTTGGTGAGGTAAACCCAGAGGCCAATGATGCGCGAACAAAACTGTACACAGCAGAAGACAACGCAACGAGAGAATTCTCAATTCTGCTCTAGGTAGCCATCTAGACCTACATCCGACGAGAGGCGACAAAGGCGGAAATCCCACTAAGTGCCATGTGGACAGCGTTGGAGGTGAGCTCGACAGTAAATCGGTTGATGAACCATCTCCCTCGGTTACTTGCATAGGCATCGCTAGCACAACAAGCTCGCCTGGAGGAGATTGCCCAGGAAGAGCGACGCCAACAAATCCTTCAACAGTACGAAGATAGCAGCCGACGGGTAGCGGAACGGGATGGCGCTAGGCCAGGAGGGAATTGAAACTTGAACTTTCTATATTCAAATAAAAATGTCATTGACACGAGTTGTATCTGACGAAATGAATTAATAAAGACGTGTTTTGATTTATGTATTGTGAGTTATGGAAATGTGCGGCAATTAATGCCCAACCTATTGAATAAAGATAGAAATAAAAAAGCAGAAACGGACGAGTGGGAGGCCGCGTAGAGGGCCTTGATTCTGGAGCAGCGAGTAGAACGGAGACGGAGGCTGAGGCAACTTGCCGAAGGACGACCTGTCGAAGGGTGGCCCGAAGGGAACCACGGAGGTGTCACGGAGGGTGTAGAAGTCGAGGGAAATTTCTACGCGTCGCCAGAACACCGTAGGGCGCAGAGCCACGAAGAGTTTCTGGAGGAAACAAGGTTACGGCGAAATCTAGTCGAGGAGACTTGGGATTAGTTTAGAAACTTATTCCTTACACCACGGAGTGAGGATCACCAAGGAGAGAAAGGAGTGGGCACGGTAGAGAACGAGGGGGAGGGCAACCGTACGGCTGTAGGTGCGACTCATGGCAAGCAGAACACTGTACCCCCAGTCACCCACGCAGGACACACCACGGGTGCTGGAGGGAGCGACGCAGGCGCACAGACGCAGCCATAGCCACCTCCAGGAAGACGACCCCCCTCGATGGCAGGCAAACAGAAGTTGCTTAAATTCAAGGGGATGGCAACGATGACCCCGTACGACACTGTCGTACATGTGAGACAATATGGTCGGCCAACGGGGTAGTTGACAAAGCGGATTGGGTGGTGCAGTTCCCTGCCACCCTGAGAGGAGTAGCCATTGATTGGTACTCGGATGTGGACAAAACAAAGGTGGGAACATGGGATGACCTTCAAAAAGCTTTTGAGAAGGAGTTTCGACTCCTTCGAGATGATAATGAGATCGTGGTGGAGATACTAAGCACAGAGCAGGGAAAGCACGAAACAGTGCGAACATACTAAGCACAGAGCAGGGAAAGCACGAAACAGTGCGAACATACAGCCGACGATTAAGAGAATTACTGGGGAAGATGGAGAACCAGCTGGTTGACGGACTAAAGAAGAAATGGTTCGTGGAAGGGTTGCGGTCATCCCTGCGGAGGAAGATGAAAATTGTATCGCCCACTTCATACGATGACGCATACAACCACGCGATGGATTTGGAAAGTGAAGACAAAACATCGCGGAAGAAAAAGGACAAGTCCTTTGGAGAAGAGGAGTTCTCAGGAGAAAGAAGCAGCGACGAATCATCAAGTAAGAAGGTGCGAGCTCTTCAAAAGGGTATGCACCGTATGTTGAAGGAATTTAGCACGAGCAAAAACGAAGACGTGTGGTGCACTGATTGTAAGGAAGAAGGCCACACAAAAGGCACCTGCCCGAAGAAGGCCTTTTGTGAGATTTGCCAAGTGATGGGACACTCCATCAAGGAATGCCCATACAACATGAAAACCCTAAGTACGCAAATGAGCCAAGTGTTGTTCACGGAGCAGGCCACAACATCCGCACCAGCGGGTACGACCCAACAAACCAACACAATGGCATCATCTGGAGGTTAACGAGACAACAGATGCGGCGGCGGAAGGAATAGCAACGATAACAATAACGGAAGCCGTATCCAATATGACGCCAAGGGCCAGCCAATAATTCAATGTCGGGCCTACAACCGATGGGGGCACTTCGCTCGGGAGTGCCAGAATACTGAAACCCCTCAGAGCCTGTGTAGATGGTGTGGCCCCGGTGATCATGATGACACACATTGCCCTGAGCAGGGGGTGAATCTGCTCAATATTGAAAAGAGGGGCGAAGAAAAAGAAGTGCTGGCAATCAATCGCGCGCAGGCGAAGAAGGTAACCTATCTCGACCCCCGCACAGAGAAGGAGAGACTGTGGGAGGCGAAGGCCTATATTGAACGTGAGATGACGGCCGAACGACGGGACGAGGTGGCGAGTACATCATCCCGTACGGAAGCTGAAAATAACATCATTGGGCAAGTGCTGTAGATGAAAGTACCTACAAGGGTAAAGGACCTTCTAGAAACAATGCCACAATTAAGAACCGCCATTTTTAGTTCCATACAAACCACTGCGCAGGCACCTTTGCGTGCCACACGAGCGGAAATTTCGGTCAACCCCTCGGTTGACCCAATATTGTTGGCCTTAAATAGTGGTCAACATCCTACTGTAGTAGAGATGGGAATTCTCGGGGCTATCCTCAAGGACACCATCGTGGACGGAGGTTCGGGGGTGAATGTACTGCCAGAGGATACGTGGAAGAAGTTGGGGAAGCCAACAGTATGGCCACCCATGTTCAACTTGGTAGGTGCAGACCAACACGACATCAAGCCACTCGACACCCTGATGGCCCAATTGGTCACCATTGGCACGCAACCCTTCATACTAGATTTTGTGGTAATCCCACTCAAGAAGAAGGGGTACGACGCTATCTTAGGCAAAGGGTGGCTGGTTACAGCAAAGGTGAACCACGATTGGAAAAAGAACACCCTTTCTATGGAGAAAGGGGGGCGGAAGTACACCATTGATCTGAGGACCCAGGTTGTTGGCGAGGAACTGGCATCATCTTCGGAATCGGAGGGTGAAGGAAAAGGCGACCTAAGGGACGAAGGATGGGGCTGCAGGGAGCCCAAAGACGAAGGGATTCTCAAACTAGGAGAGTGCTCCAAGGATGAGATAGGGTCATTGAATGGGCTCTTCCATTGGCAGATGGAGGATTATGAAATGTTCCAGAGCTACAGGCTCGAAGTAGAGGAACCAGAGCAAGTAACTGAGGAGATGTACCTGCCAAAATACAAAGAATATTGGAAGGGAGATGCCCCAAACCTCGGTGACGTAGATAAACCCAAGATCATTCGCATCGGCAACGATTGGAACCCTGTGTGGAAGGCCGCAGCCTTCAAAATCTTTATTATTCTTCTTCTTCTTATGTACGGGAAGGAGATTGTGGTCCCTCTAGAATTTGTGGTTCCAGGTCTTCGGATGGCCATTGAAAATAGACTTGCCACCAACGGATCCAAATTGAAACCCTACCACGCGAAGCGCGCAAGGGACCTGAGAGGCCGAAAGGACACCCGAGAGGCTGGAGGGGGACCTGAGAGGATGGAAGGGGACTTGAGAGGCCGGGCAGGCGACTTGAGGGGCACGAGACCAATGTGGGAGACTCTTGGGCGAGGAAAACCGAGAAGGATGAAGGGCGATCCCAGAGATAGGGGACCCAAGCCGACGACTCTCTAGACAACTAAATTGGGAAATTGCAAAAATAAAAAACAAAAAAAAAAAAAGTACGGCCGTATGGGTCCGTACGACAGTTGACCGTACGACTGGAAAAAAAAAACCGTGCGGTCCGTACGAGAAATAAAAAAAAGAAAAGAAAAGAAGAAGGCGCACGATGGTGGGGGCCACCGTACGGTGGTCCACCGGCGGTGGGACCACTGTGCGGTGGACCACCAATGGCGGAACCACCAAACGGTGGGACCACCGTGCGGTGGAACCACCAAACAGTGGGACCACCGACAGTGGGACCACCGACAGTGGGACCACCGTTCGGTGGATACTAGCGTGGGTGGACACCCGCACATAAAAGCCCTGCATAAGTCTGCACACGCAAAGGAGAAGAAATAAAAACCCCGCACCACGCATCCCACACACGAAGAAAGACATGTAGCCCACGCTAAGCAAAAAACGGACGAAAAGAAAAAAAGGAGAGACGAGCATAGCAACGATGCCCCTCGACCCTGCTGGGGCGCTGCCCCAAACCCCGCGGGGGCGTTGCCCCTCGAACCTGCTGGGGGCACTGCCCCCAGACCCCCAGTTTATTTTTGAGCTACAGTACACTTGTTGGAGTTGGGTGAAGGGCATTAGAGATGTCACTGCAAGTGTTGTGGTTGTCCGTACTGTGAGAAGGAAGCTTGAAGCTAAGCATTGGTGAGGGGAGACATTGCAGGTCCGCGCAGTTGTATGACACCAGGGAGTTATTCAGTTCAGTTATTAGCCTTTGGGGAGTGTGACGGAGGATTTGAGGTGTCTCATAGCCTATGTGACAGAGGGTTGTGGCCACCTCCAGGCAGAAATGGTACGCTTTCAGGAACTTGGAGTATGTCTCGGTTGGACGTGAGGGTGCCTTGGTGGATGCATAGAGGGCTCGGGAGGAGTTGACCACCAGGTTGGAGGCAGTAGTAGCGTGAGACTTAGCTCAGCGTACCCAGGAGTTGGATGCCGCGAGGGCAGCGCAGGTGGCTATCAAGGACAAATTGGCTAGGGAGACAGTATCATTTGAGTAGCAGTTGGTGGAGGCTAAGACTGAAAAGCGTGTTTTGCAGACAAGTTTGGTTTAGGCACAGGAGGACTGTGATGTCAAAGGAAGCAATAATGGTGAAATCCGCACTTGAGCATCAGATGGTAGCAAAAAAGGGTTTTCAGGCGAGGACACAGCAAGTGTATAAGTTCAGGGCTCAACTGGCGTCAGCAGTTCTCTACCTTGGTTTTGTTTAATGTCATCTCTATTTTGTTAGTCGCCTGGAGACAACTTTTCTTTTTGGTGGGGGATGATGTTGGCGGCATTATTGTACACGGGAATAAGGCTAGTTAATTATGTGTAATTGTTTTTGTTAGTTGGCAACCGAGGGGTGGCAGTTGCGGTGCGATGGTTGGTGCTCGCACCCCCTCGGTACCCTTATATACTTCGGAATGTAACTTGTAACACACACTTAGGATGAATAGAATAACAACTCTTTTACTTGTTTGATATCTATGGTGTATTTCTGCATCACGTGCTTTGTCTTAAGCTATTCACTCGAAAGGGCAAACAACCATCACTTGTTCTACTTCTGCTCTAGCTTCTTGAAGTCTTTCCTTCTCTGTACATCGGTCTAGGTACACTGCCTTCTTCGTCTGTGCTCTCGTGATTGCCAAAATTGCCTCGTCTTGTTCCTCTATGTCCAAATATTAATACCCTTTTGCTTCGAGCAATCGGTCTTCCTCTTCCATTGGGAGGATGCTTTGTTTTCGCTCTCAATGTCCATCGCCCGATTGTAAGCATCGGTGTATGAGGACTGAGGCACTACTTTCATCTTCTTGCGCAATGAGGGTATCAATCCTTGAATGAACCACCACCTCTTCACCTCGTCAGCTAGTTTGTTCTCCATCTTGTTCAACAATTTTTTGAGCCTACGATTGTATGCCCATAGTTCTCATTCTTCCCTTGCCTGGTGTTGTAAATTTCTGCAAGAATCTCATTGTTATCTCTCAATAGTTTAAATTCTTCTTGAAATGCCTTATTTAGTTCAGTCCATCCTGCCTTGTGCTTACCCTCTAGGTTTGTATACCATTTGATGGCAATTCTTTATAGGGTGGCAGCGAATGCCTTCAACTAGTAATCCTGGTCCTCTTGACCATTCGCCTCCCATATTGTTATGCAGGTCTTGCAATCGCATATTGGATCTTTTGATCTATGCCTTGTAAATTTAGGGAGCTTCTGCTTCTCCCGAGTGTTTATCATTGTTTCCACTCGGAAGGTACCATGTGTATTCAACCAGATTGGACCGTCTTGCTCTCGTCCGTGTTTCTGTGTCTCTCTTGCACTCTCAGCGATGCACGAGCTCTCTATGCGTTCACCTTTTGTGCCTTCTACACCTTGGTCACCTTCTTCGTTTCTATACTCTCTTCTCCCTGGAGTCTTTGGCTCAGGCCCCCTATTCTCAATTCCTTGGCGAGGGGCAAGTTCGTGCAAATTAGTTTCTCGCTTCCTTACTCCCTTGTGTGTTGGACCTGAGTGGACTGTTCCGATCGCTACAGTCCGGTGCTTTCCCTGCACACTCGGCCACACACGCATCCTCTAGACATCCACCTCTAGCATCCCCAACACTTTGGGTACTTCCAGGTGTGCCAGACTTGGGTGGATTGTTCCGACCGCTACGTTCCAGTGCTTTCCTTGCACTCTCAACCTCGTGCACGTCCTCTACTCGTCCACCTCCAACGTCCCAACACTCTCAATACTTCCAAGCTTTGACTTGTCCCTGTGCTTCCTCCAGTCGAGGGTCAGCGGATCACCTAATCGCTTGGTCTTGACCACCTTGTGGCCTCTTCTCACCTTTATTGGGGTCTATGGGCATGAGTCACTCAAGACTAACCCAATTTCTTTTAAGGCAATGATGCTAAATGTTTATTGCTATTTTTGATAAATCAAATACAAGGAATTATAATATAAACGACAATGCATGCTAGAAACAACAGTAAAATGTATCTTTATTCCCACATGAAATTATTACAGAGAAGAACACCAGAGATGGTTGGCCAATGATTACAATTACTCCGACTATACCATACTACTTCCCTTGGCGGCACACAACATATTTAAAGGACCGAATGGTTGCCGAGAGAAACACAACCATCAACCAACCGACACATTAACTACCCGAGAGTGACAACCCACTTAATACATACAATTAATACATTGGTAGATAACAAATATTATCAAATATAATAGTAGGCATTTTATGCCGACTACAACCATTGAATAAAGGAACTCCCAGAAATGTGCCCGAGATATTTCCAATCTCATAACCCAAAATGGTTGGAATCCTTCGTTGGGTTGAGATGTTCATATTGAAGAAAAATATGCTTGATTTCTCACTATTTATATGATGTCCTGAAGCCAAACAATATTGATCTAGTAGATGTTTGATGTTTGCTGCCTCTTTTATTGTTGATTGCCATATAGAAGTGTGTCGTCAGCGAAAAGATGGTGGGAAAAAGAGGGGACATAAGGGATAGCTCTGATTCCTGTCTAGATATTGTTTGTACATAATGTAGCTATCCTGTGAACTAGAACATCAACCATTAGTACAAAAAGGAAGGGGACAAAGGGTCCCCTTGGTGCAAACCCCTTGCGCCTTGAAAGAAACCATAGGTGTAGCCGTTTATTATTACTGAGTACCTTGGTGTAGAGATGCAACCGAAAACCCAATCCATCCATTCCTTGCAAAAGCCAAACTTTCGCAAAACTTATAACAAGAAATGCCATTGAACATGATCATACACTTTACTAATATCCAATTTAAGAATCATAGCTTTCAAGTTATTCTTCTTTATAGAATGCAAAACTTCGTGGGCAATGATGACACCATCAACGATGTTTCTGTTTGGGAAGAATCCACTCTGTTCTTGGGAGATCACCTTGGGTAGTATAACTTTAAGTTTATTGGCCATGACTTTGTTGATTATCTTATATACGATATTTGCAGAGATAAATTGGCTGAAAATATGCAAAGGATCTACAGTCTTTCTTTTTCATTATTAGGGCAATATTGGTGTTGTTCATCTCTTTTAATACCACTCTCCTTCTTGGTTTCCTCCACAACCCCAAAAATTTCTTGGGCCACGCAATCTCAACATCTTTGAAAAACCAGAGTAGTGTATCCGTCCGGGCCCGGGGCTTTCTCCGCTCCAAGTTGAAAGGTGGCAACCTTCACCTCATCAAGAGTAACAGAGGTAGTGAGGAAGGAATTGTCTGCATCCGTTATTAGGTGTGGTATGTCATTGATGAAATCACAATTTACTTATTCAGATTTATCTTCTCTATCGAGAAGGTGAACAAAGAACCTCATGCTCTCCTTTTCAATAGCCACCTTCTTAGAGAGGGGATGCCTGCTAGTATCTAAAATTTGACATTCAGTTCTAGCTTCTTCTCACCATAGTGGAATTGTGAAAGAAAGTGGTATTTCGATCGCCTTCTTTGAGTCAATCCTCTCTAGATTTGGACCTCCAATAATATTCTTCCCTTGCCAAAACTCTATTGTATTCTGCGAACAATTCTTTTTCCCTGTTGAATTTTGTCTATGACATACCACTTTGTATCACAAAGCCATGGAGCACCTGTATTTCCTCCTCGATTCTCTGTTTCTCATGGAATATATTTGTAAAAGCGTTCTTATTCCATTCTTTCAATTTCTCCTCTAGTGCTTGTAACCTCTTATAGAAGATGAACATTTTTGTTGCTTTAATGCTCTTGGATTTTTCCCACCATGCCTTCATGATTTTGATTAACCCAGGCCAACGAATCCACATTTTATTGAATTTGAACTGGCATTTAATTGGTTTCTGCTACTCAATCAAATTTAGCTCCATGTGGAAGTGATCGGAGATCTGGATAGCTTTAATCGTTGTACTTGGATGAATATCAGTGTTTGCCCAAATATTTGTGATTAAGAAATGATCCAATCTCCGTGGTATGTTGGAAAAACCTTTCCTTTGGTTTGTCCATGTGAACCTCCCATTGGATGGTATGATATCAATTAAGCTGCTATTTCTGACAGAATTTGAAAAATCAGCTTGATCTTGTCCCAGTCTACCCAGACCTCCGCTCTTATCACTTGGATAGAGGACCACAATAAAATTGCCCCCAAGGATGACCTTCTCATCATCATCCTATAGGTTTCTTCTTATCGTCTCCTAGAAATTCTGTTTTTCTTCGTTCTTCACCGGTCCATATGTATTGTACAACATGAAGTGTAGATTAGAGCCACAATTGTTAACCAATGCCTTTGTCCAATTTGTCCCAGTTTGAATTAATTGTATAGCAAATTTATTAGTCTTTCACATGACCCAAAGACCACCTGATACCTGGATTGCATCTGTAGCTTCATCGGACCACCCATAATAGTAAGTTTGATTTTTGGCACAGTTAGATCAATCCGAGAGGTAGCGAAATCCATAAAAAAGAAGAACAAAATTCGCTCAAATTTCACGTGTAGGTTCCTTGAAGGCTCCTGATTCCAATGCAACGCTAAGTTTTTCAAAAACCCTAAAGGAAAGGCCTCAAATCAAAGTTTGAAGGACAAAACCCTAAAATGGACAAAACAGGCTCTAGACTTGCTCAAATTTACTCAAACGAGTTGCAGACTAGATCAAATTGACCCCCGAACACCTACAAAACAAGGAGATTGATGAGACTGCCGCGAAAAGACCCGACAAACCAAAGCGAAAAGACCAAGAGGACCTAAAATGTAGGGGGTCCCCATTTGCAATGGGACGATGTGTGAAAATGTAATAGGCTGGTCCTTTTGCTATATTTCTCCCAAACAGACTATGGAGAATTTCATCAAACAGTTACCATGAATTCAACCAGTCTGCTGGTATGTAATAGTCTGACGTTTAATTAATAAAGGTGGTATTTAAAAATCACCTTTATTGTTGCCTTGCAAACATCAATTATTTTCACAAACACTTGCACAACAAACTCACAAGCTATCTCACAAAATGTTGGACATAGAGAAAATCATATTTATTATAACCAACTCAGTGCTATGCTTAAGCAGTGATTTCATTATCATACAACTCTACATTAATCCCTTAATCGAACCAAATCATAAATCAGTTATTTTGCTGATAAAAATACTGAGTTCTGAGTTATATTGCACATGTACATTCACCAAAATCACAGGTCTGCAACTTCCCTCATCCCACACGCCTTTTCTGCATCAAGGCAGCCTGCTAAACACCACTCCTGGGACTCCACACACCACTTCCAGAAGAGCAATATACACTCAGCAATATTGAGCGGCCAGCATTCAGTATGGAAGCAAGGAGAAGATTCACGCCCAGCACTGTAAGTTGCAGCCAGTCAAGTATATCACACCCAACACTAAGCAATCACACCCAGCGGTGAGTTCATGGCCAGCAACATTCTAACGCCTAGAAGGAGATTTACACTCAGCATACACCTATGTTTGTATTCAAAAGTCACGCCCAGCATCACCTCTGATTGCATTCCCACGCCATGTTTGGCACCCAGCAGTCATAATGTCACCCCAATTGTTGTTTCATGCCCAGCACTAGACATCTAACCAATATATTGCAGAAAAAACGAAGTCTTCCTGTGTGTTCTACAGGTATGGCCTGCACTATTTATGTTTGGTGTTGAGTGTGATTTCCCTCCAAATATGCACAGCCAAACAACACACCTCAATGCTGAAGTATTATGTTTATAGAACACCAAACCCTGCGACTTTCCCCTTAGGTGGATATTAATGTTTTTTGACTGAAATAGCAATGTCGTACAGCTGAAAGAAAATACTCTTACCAGTTACAAACATTGCGACTCCACCTTGGTTGAGCTTCAACCTGCGAATATTACATTCCATGCCCATGATATTCAATCTCTACAATTTGGTTTCTGATTTCCGAGGCCTGATGTTTCACAGGTGTAGGAAATGCTACCCATGAGGGATTTCGTCCTCAGGAGCCCAAAAAGATTTCCAAAACTAATTTCCAGAATTGCAAATCTGAAGACACAATTTCCAAGATGTCTCAATCTGCATTTGGTGCTTTCATTTATAACTCTCATTGGGCTCATTTCTCAAGACACCGCGAATGTGGGATAAATAACTTCTTTTTAAAATATCACTTCTCTCATAAGTGAATAAAGTGACTTTATAAATAAATGTACTTTAATTTAATAGTCACTTTATTAATTTAAACTCCCTTTTTCTTCTGAAAATGGCCCTTTCAATAATATAATAATATTTTGACACTTAAGGTCACTGTTTTATGCACCCAAGATTTAAAACTTTTCGCCCCGGTTCCAACAGGCTATAACACTAAGGTTGGAATCTAATATTTTAATTAAATTTAAGTAACCTTAGTAAAATAATTAAAATGACTCATTAATGCACCAAATTTGCGAAAACTTGTCAGAACACATCGGAATCAAGTTCCGGTCGCATCGGAGTGATCCTGATGACGAAAAATAGCAAACAGGGTTGATTGGGTGACTTACTAAAAATAGATGACTTCTCCAAGATTCTTGGAGACCAATCCAGAGGCCAGAAATCACTTCGGAAAGTGGCGTATAACTCCACGAAACCAACTGAGCTCATCAGGAACATCAGATTACTCATTTGAACAAGTTGACATGAACCTAGAGTGTTAGCTACTAAAGCTTGCTAGAGAACTTGAAAAATTGGGGACATTATAGTCCGCCTTGCCCAAAGATTGCTTGTCCCCAAGCAATGCCAATACTGTTCGCATTCTACACTCTAGTGAGAAATGATGGTGTTGTCATTGATGGCAACCTACCGACAACCTTGTGGATACCTTTAGGCACCGACACCGGCAGGCACTGGCACCGACAGACACTTCATCGACAGCGGCAACAATGTATACCGACACCCTAGCCGACAGGAATAAACTTTTGTTTATTGTATTTAATTGTAAATATCTTTTGTAAAGCCAACAAGGCATATTGTAATAAACTCATATATGTATGAGATCTTGTAAATCATTTTGTAATGATGGACATATGACGGATATGGTAGAAGTGATGAGCGAATATTAAGGCAGATTTTGTATAAGGTTTATGGTTATAGTATGAGCTTAAACCGGTACTGAACCTAGCATAGCAGATGTTGAATTGTAGCAGTACATTATATTGGATTCTCATAATCCATTTTGTAAGTTAGTGAGACAGCTCTAGGCAGTTGGCCTTCACATGCCCCTCATTGTAAGTAATATCCATTCATTGGCCAGTGAGTGAATATTGTGGGTCACAAATCCCACCGAGGTTTTTCCCACACAAGGTTTCCTCGTTAAACATCTTGTGTTATGGTGTGTTTTCTATGCTGTCTTTACTGTTCTTGTTTATTGCATTAATTCTTGTTTACCGGTACACTGTCTTGGAATGCAAAATACTTAATAAGGTTAAATATTCTCTTAACCGGTTAGATACTGATTCACCCCCCCCCCCCCTCTCAGTATCTTTGGGACTATCATTAATCCTAACAATAACCCCACAATCTTTTGACTGATCCAACTGAAACTAAGAATAATCCCAGGGTCCCAAATTAGTCTAAGAAATCTGCAGCACCATCTATTGGAAGCATTGTCTTGCAAGGTGCCCCAATCAGAGACCTCCTGAAAACCTCCAACAAGAAGAGCAAAAATATATTGTGTAAACTCATTCATCTCCTCAAAAAATTGCTCTTCCAAAGAATCAAACTACAAAATCATAGGAATAGACTCTGGAATGTCCACATAGGCTCTCACACTCCTATCAATTACAGAGCTACTACCAAATCAAACTCGGAATGGAACCACTATGCTGGCAATGTGTTCCTCTGATCAACACTAGCAAACCTACATCCTGAAACTACACTGTCATCTCCTGGTTTCCCATCAATGAATTATCATCAAAACCAATACTGAAAATTCTAAATGAACTGAGATCTATCCCATACAATATAACCTGCCAAGGTGCCTCAGGGAGATCCATATCTGAAACCCCATTGCTTAACTCGATTCTGGGCAACAAGAAATAAAATCTGCTCCACCTCAAAGGATGACACTAAACATCTCTCAACAGAATGTCCCAGAAGGGATGCCAATCAGTACCCGTCCGGAAGTCGGTAATCATAGAGTCAACCTCGGAATCATACATCATGACAATGACATTCTGATCATAGACTGTGATTCCCACACCGTCACCTAATCTCCAAGTGTCCCAGAAAGAAACTCGAGAACACCAACCAACCCAACTCACTGCAATCAACCAATCACCATCTAGGGGCACGTATATTGACATCATGCGACGACTATAGTGTCTAATGCTCGCACAAGTAGAAATGGAAGTTAACTGAGCTATACCCAAGAAATCCTCCACAACTGTCTGCACAGATGACTGGAAGTGCTAAAAAAAGTAACTAAGCAAGATTGAAACTACAAACTGCAACATCAAATCGACCAAAAACCAAGTCCTAACCAAAATTTCCTTCCAATCCACCTGCAACAACTCTAACGACCTTCTAAATATTTCGAAGTAGGGTGTAGCAATAATATTACAACCACACTTTGAGTCCCTGCCATAAAGAGTAAGTCCACCATGTTGACGCTACACCACTCTGATAACCTCTACAGCCCAATCAAACCAAATCTCTTTCTCCTAATTCTGTAGGCAACTAGCTGGTGAAAGCAAAGTGTGAGACTTGTCAAACTTGGTCTCGTCACCTGTCAACAAAAACATGTCATACTAGGACGCCCCCCCAAACTCTATACACAAATCAACTTTCCCTACCATCAGTGACAAAGTCAAATTCTGTATATGAGAGCTAAAGGTAAACTGGTGAGAACTCCTCAATATACAGTCGAGATGAAACACTCCTATCTGCCCCAATGAAATGTTTGAGTGACCATGTGTAATTCCCTCCGTGCTGGCAACAACAAAAGTTGGCTCTCCACTCAATGCAGAAAGATCTACTCCATCAACAATATCAACATGAGAACCATCCAAACCTCCAAAGATACCCCAGTCTATGACCAAGTCCATAGTGTTTGAGTCATCAATGGTCCATCCCACCCATAGTGGTCTCCTACAAATATGGATAACACCCAACCTAGGTGCATAAAACCAAATTCCAACTCCTGTCAAGCTGCTGGCATAGATCAGAACAACACCATGCAACCAATAAACCAAATCCAAAATGAAGAAACATGTATCTCTATCACCCCAAGAAGGTAAGAACTCATCATTCACCCATCCTCTAACTCCAATTAGGCGGTTCCAATCTCTCCTATCCAATTCAATAGCCGCTGCCCTCAAAGAGTAACCTGTCCAAATTCTGATCAGCAATGTCAAACAGCCATCAATCAATGAAGTAGGTGATAAAATCCATGAGGAAGGTGCTGGAAAACTGTAACCAACATGCTCCTCTCCAATCTGTAAACTGAAATCAACTGGAAAGGTGCTAAAGTCCTGTTGTGTCATTTCTTCCTTATAGATTTCCTCAATCCCTTCGATAACTTGTTTGATCTCCATTGTTCTTGCATCATACTCCTAGAACACCAGAGGGTCAACAATGATTTCTTCCGCTTTGTGTAAGGGAGGATGGGCCATGCTCAACTGTAGACAAAGTTCATCAATTTCTTCGTCTTTCCTTCTCAAGGCATCTTAATAGATCTCAACCAAGTTGAGAAGGTGTAAATAGTTTGTCTTCATTGTTCCCATACCTTCTTTGATCCTCTGCAAACTATCAAGAGAAGACTCAACTTTAATTCCCCTTTGTCTCCTCTCTAACTGAATCATCCAAAGGTAATTCTCAACCAGCTTATGCATCTCATCATGATGGGATAAGGCTGCCACAATCCCATCCTCATTTACCTTCAGCTGATTCCACAAACTGTGTAGACTGTGTGAAGCATCTGACTGTGACTGAATTTCTTCTTCTGTAATGTCATGTATGCATGCATTATGCTCTGGAATCAGATCAGCACTAATTCCACCTGAAGAAATTTTCCCAGTGCCCAACTTAAGAGTCTCGATACAAGGAAGTCTTGTTCGCTCCATACACTCAACTTCCAACTTAGCTGATTCACTAGAAGATGGTATGTTCTCATCATGCAGTTCTACTGGAGTAGTAGTGTGTTCACAAGTAGACTTCTCAAGGGAGTCTTTCCTTCCACTGTTTTATCAATGATAATTTGCACATCACCAATGAAGAGTCTTGCGAACCCCTTACCTGTAGTGAATGACTCTTAACTCCATAAACTCCTCCTTAACTATATGGCAATCATTATCCTTATTGTTTTCCTCAGGCAAGGTGATAGGTGTAATCATAGCTGAAACGTTCCCATCAACATCTGGATTGTCTCTCAGTTGAAGGGGAGGTGATACCTGTAAGCCCCACATGACCAATTCTTCTGAAGTTAGCTGTTCCCTGAACTTCTCAATCTTCAACTCAATCAAACTTATTGCGAAGTCATAGGCTGTAGTTGAAACATGCAACTCTGTTCTCCAAATGTCTAGCAAATCAGACTGCAACTGCTCACAAACAATATCATTCTCATCCAGGATCACGGACAAGATGTCCAACATATATGTCTTCACCTTGTTAGGGTTACATTTCCTGGTTTCAGCAATGAAACATCGAAACATTTGTAGAATCAACTCATCATAGTGAATGTCCAACATGAGGACATGATCTAGTCTTTTCCATAATGTCTAAAATTTTGTCCTTCTATTAAAAGTGGGGGCTTCGCCATCATGCAACCCATGAAGACTCTCCACAATCAGCTGTAAGACTTCTTTCATTATATCATCTTTGTAAGGAATTTTCGGAGCTGTAATTCCTATAATTTCACTAAGGCAATTAGTAACAACTAGTCTTACCTCCTTTTTCGGGTGTCTCAGCAATCTATGTTCTCCCAAAAAGTTCACTGTCAGAGCTATTGCATTTTGAACGAGCTGAGAGGGTGATTGTTTCACCTCTTGCAAACACTCTTACCATTTCCTCCAATGAGCTGAGAAGATCTTCTTTTGATAGAGATAGGTGACCCAACTTTTCTCCTGCAATAGACACCCTTTTGCCTAACTCATTATCACCTTCTAAAGTAATTAGAACATCCTTCATCATGACCTTTTTAATTTCTTCATTTTCACTGGCTTTCTGGTTTTGGACATTGAAGAAATCATTTTCATTAGTTTCTGATTTCTTTTTTAAGATGGTTCTAAACCAACCTGGATGCTCATGCAAGTACTGAAGATCTTCTAGTAACTCTTCGTAAGACTTCATCTTTTGATTTACCCTTTAGGATGGCAGGATACACCCGCTCTGATACCACTGTAATATGCTGGTCCTTTTGCTATATTTCTCCCAAATAGACTATGGAGAATTTTATCAAACAGTTACCATCAATTCAACCAGTGTGCTGGTATGTAATAGTCTGACGTTTAATTGATACTTTGCAAACATCAATCATTTTCACAGACACTTGCACAACAAACTTACAAGCTATCTCACAAAATATTGGACATAGAGAAAATTATATTTATTATAACCAACTCAGTGCTATGCTTAAGCAGTGATTTCATTATCATACAACTCTATATTAATCCCTTAATCGAACCAAATCATAAATCAGTTATTTGCTGATGAAAAAACTGAGTTCTGAGTTATATTGCACCTGTATATTCGCCAAAATCTGTGACTTCCCAAAATGGATGTTATATATTTTTTTCCAAAAATTGTAACAATTACAAATAATAGGGAATAGAGGAATCATATTGAAATCAGATTTTCATAAAGTGTCTCTCAAATTTTAATACATCCTTTCATATGTGGAAGCAATTGCCTACTGCCTGAAAGCATTTATACTTGGAGCAATAAAAAAAAGTACATATAGTTATTATTTTTGATCCTATCCTATATGCTTCCTCAGCAGAGGCCCTAAACTTACTTACACTTTATTAACGAACATAGGATGGAGGGAAAAGATATTTAATAGGAGTTTGTAATCAGAATTTATGTAATTGTATCAGTTCTTTTTGTGGAGGAGGATTACTGTCAATTTTTGTCTCAATTTTGTTGCTGTGGAGGACTATATCTTTTTTTGTTACTATAGTGCTATGAGATATCCTCACAAGTCTTATGTATTCTGAGTTCTCTCTAGATAATAAATAGCGGTCTAGGTCTTTGAACCTTCTCTTGAGCCAATATACATGTAATTCTATCTGTGCAGTGGACATGATAGATAGAGAAATGGTATAAATTCATTCTGTTTTATATCTGTACATATACCTTACAAGTGCATCTTTGAAAGGAAGTCTAATTCAAACAACTTGCATGTGGAAACAGGGGTCGTGCTGTTGCTGTTGGGGCATTTGAGGATAGAGTGGCAGTGTTTCCAGTCTCTAGTATTGCTGGCAATAACATTGTTGAAAAGGTTTGTATCTGTTTTGAAATTATTATGATGATATTTCTCTCCCCATTCAAATATGTTTTTACGGGAGCAGATTATCAAATTTCTTATTCTATTAGGAAATGTACTTTCTATTTCTAAGTAATACTTTCATTTTTAATTACAGAGGATTTTATACCCAAGGGAGACGGGAATACAACTTGAGACAGAAGCAGGGCCAAGGAAAGGAAGGGAGACAATCACAGCTTGGGGTACAGTTTGGAGTATGAGTTTTGTTTCAAATGAATCTGAGGGTTCATGTAAAGGAATGTCCCAGGTAGTTTTGGCTGTACTCCTACATAGGTGAGATTTATTTCTACTAATGTCTCTTATCGATCTTGATCACATTGTTTTCTGATTCTCTTCTTATATCGTTTACTTATTATTTATTATGAATTGTCGAAAACGCAGAAGGGGAGCTGTTGAAAATGAATTGCAACTATTAGTGTGTGATACCACTGAGCAAAGTATTCATTTGAAGGCACGATTTAGTGCTACTGGACCTCTAGCATCAAGCGTTGTAGGTATTCCTGATGTTCCTGGTTTTGCACTACTACTTCGGCAAGGTGACCTTCTCCTCCTTGATTTAAGGGATCAAAGCAATCCTTTACCTGTTTCACGGATTCGTTTAAGCAGACTGAGTGGGGATGGAGAAAGGAACACTATTGAAGGTGACAAAGGAATGCTTTGTGGAGGTCATGAAGGAGATGAAGAAGGAAGCTTTAATGTTGCAGCATCTGCTTTATTACAATTAAGTGATTCTGGGATAAGTAGTGCAGATAGAGGTGAAGCTATGTGCGTTGACAGCGACCAAAGAAAATTAAGTTCATCTTCCATATCTGTATGCTCATGGAGTTGGGAACCAAACCACCCTAGCAATCGGAGATTAGTCCTTTGTCTTGATTCAGGAGAAATTTTTACAGCTGAGTTTTTACAAGATGGTCAGGAGGGAATTAAGATAAATGTCAATAATTTCCGTTACAAGTGCTCACCTTGCAAGGCAGTGCTATGGACCAAGGGTGGTTTTATTGCTGCATTTGTAGAGATGGGGGATGGTCAAGTTCTTAAGATTGAAGAGGGTATACTATCATTCAGAAGCTTGATTCAGAACATTGCACCTATTTTGGATATCGCTCTTGTTGATTATCACAATGAACAGCAAGATCAGATGTTTGCTTGTTGTGGTGTGGGATGTGAAGGCTCTTTAAGAATCATTCGGAATGGTATAAATGTGGAGAAGCTACTTAGTACACCTCCAATATATGAGGGCATAACTGGTACATGGACTTTATGTATGAAACACAGTGATTGTTACCATTCGTTTCTTGTGATTTCTTTTGTAGAGGAAACCCGTGTTTTATCTGTGGGATTGAACTTTGTGGATATTACGGATGCCATTGGTTTTCATCCTAATGCCTGCACACTAACATGTGGCCTGGTAGAGGATGGGTGGTTAGTCCAAGTCTGCCAAAATGAAGTGCGCCTGTGTGCCCCAACAACAGCTGCTCACCCAGCAGGCTTGGCTTTGTCATCTCCATTTTGTGTATCTTGGATTCCAAACAATGCAAGTATCAGTTTGGGTGCAATTTCTCGTCGGACGATAATTTTGGCAATGTCTTCTCCAGGTACTTTACTTATGCTCGGGATAAGGACTTTGTCATCTGGAGATCATGAACTTTATGAGATTCAGCAGGTAAAACTTCAGGCTGAGCTATCCTGCATATCTATTCCTCAAGAAGAACTTAGCCCAACTTCTGTGCCAGCATCTATTATCGGTCTGGTAGGGGATGGTTCACATGGCCCTTTTCCAAGTGGAGTTGAGATTGGAAAAATATGTGTAGTTGGAACACATAAGCCTTCTGTTGAGCTTCTGTCAATTGTGCCCGGAGAAAATTTTACAGCCCTTGCTGTTGGGTCTATATCGCTGACAAATACAATGGGCACTGCTGTCAGTGGGTGTGTACCACAAGATGTGAGGCTTGTTCTGTTTGATCGTCTTTATATTCTTTCAGGTTTGAGAAATGGTATGTTGCTTCGTTATGAATGGCCAGCAAGTTCTATTTTTCCTTCAGAGCTGCCATCTTCATCTTCACTCCCTGCTTTTATGAGTCCTTTGGATGGAAACACATCATCTTATACCGTTGCATATGAGTGCTGCCAAAGTCAAGATAAGTATACTTTTAGCAAAAATGATATAGCAGAAGGTTCATTTCCTGTCCAACTTCAGTTGATAGCTGTGCGTCGTGTAGGCACAACTCCAGTATTCTTGGTTCCACTTTGCGATTCGTTACAGTCAGATATAATTGCTCTTAGTGATAGGCCCTGGCTTCTTCAGACAGCAAGGCATAGCCAAAGAATTGCTTATACATCAATTTCGTTCCAACCTGCAACACACGTGACTCCTGTGAATGCTGTTGATTGCCCAAAGGGTATCCTCTTTGTGGCTGATTGCAGTCTACATTTAGTGAGTAGTTTTATTCCTGCGTAAGTTCTGTGTCTATTATGTTTTTTTTTGTAAAGCACATCCAAGAATGATAACAGTCAGAGAACTATGTGATTTGCACTTTAAATACCTTCCAAAATTTTAAGTTTTTGAACATAGCTGTATTTCAGAGATTTGTGTTCCTCCATGTCTTCCATGCGCTATTGAGGGGAAATTTTCTCTTATCAATGCCAAAATACAATAGAAAGATTTTTCTTCCATCGCCACATGGAATTTATATTTCACACTTGTAAAATTACCACTTGAAAAGTCATTTACATGGCAATGTAGTCCTTTTGATCATGCTGGAGAATCTTCAAATGCCCTCTATGTTGTCAATTTGGTTCATTGAAAAAGTCTTATATAATTCACTTGATAGTTTAAAATGTTTGTAATAGATTTCTGGATTACACTGTGTGGAAATTTTTTCATCAACATTTCGGATCATACTACATGATCCATCACTAGGATGAAAATTAGGGAGCAGAGTGAAGAGATTAGCAGCAGACAAAGCAGACTAAATAGATGGAGGGAGAAGTTCTAGAAAATAGTGGGAGGAAAAGAAGAGAGACTAGAGAATGGATTAAAAATCAAGATGATAGAACTAAGCATAGAGTAAGAAAGAATTAGAAAAAAATAATAAAAAAGTTAAAATAATATACTTTTAACAAATAAAGGCTTATTTGTGTTAAAAAGAGATTAATTTATACTAAAAATAATATAATTGAATGAAAGAACTTGAGTATTATATCAATTACTTTAATTGATCAATATTTTATTTAATTATTATTATACTCTTATTAATTTATCTAATTAGTATACTTTATTTAAACAAAGTGAAATAACAAATTAACAACATATTAATATATTATAAATTATTATGCCTTAGTCATCATTAATATTACCAAGTATAAATTATTATACGACTAATTAATATTATTATTATATCAATTACTTTAATTAATCTATCTAATTATTATACTTTAATTAACAAAATGTAATAACAAATAAACAACATACATTAACAACATACTTCTTCTTAATCTTACTAACTAGTATATCTTATACATATTTTCACCATACCTATATACATTTTCAATACTTAATAATTAAGTACTTATTTGTTTATAACTTTATTTGTTATTTGTACATTTCCTTCTCAAATATGTTTATTTAGTTTTTTGTTCAATTACTTGTCAATATGTTTATAGGGTATTTGTTCAAATTAATCGATTATGCATTCGCTTCTCCTTCTCTTTACGTTTATATATTATTTGTATATTTCATTTTTTATCTCAATTGTACCTTATAGGTTTCTTAATAATTGAGTATTACTATATTAATTGATATTAAATGATCATAATCTAGTAATTTATATAGTAATTAATTTAATAGTTTTCATCATAAATTAATTTAGTCATACTTAATATTTTGTTATAATACCTAAGTTCTTTCATTCAATAATATTTTTTTTTTGATCGGTAATTGACCGAAGCCTGAATAGCTTTTGACTGGACTTTCATTCAATAATATTATTTTAAGTATAAATTAATCTCTTTTTAACACAAATAAGCCTTTATTTGTTAAAAGTGTATTATTTTGCTTTTTTATTAATTTTTTCTATTTCTTTCTTACTCTACGCTTAATTCTATCCTTTTGATTTTTAATCCATTCTCTAGTCTCTCTCTTCTTTTCTCCCTCATAGTTTCTAGAACCTCTCCCTCCATCCATTTAGTCTTCTCTGTTTGCTGCCAATCTCTTCACTCCACTCTCTAATTTTCATCCTGATGATGGATCATTTAGTATGATCTGAAACATTGATGGAAACAATTTGCACATAGTGTAATCCAGAAATCTATTACATGCATATCTTCATGGACTGTGGAAACTACATGACTATAGTTTGAAATGTTTTTCTGTTAAAGTAGTATTATTATGATCACTGATTTTCAAGGATATGGGTGTATATGCCTAAGCAAAATTCGTATATAAGAATATGGGATTTTAATCCTTTGTAATCTCTCTCATTTTTTCAGTTACAGAATGGTTGGCATTTGGCTACTTTTGAAAATTGACATTGGCTTCTTGGATTGATACTGTCAGGCTTCAATTCATTACTTTTTTGAAAATTTCTTGAGTGCTCAACATTGATTGCAAAATTTGTTATTATTTTATTTCCTTTTCTCTTTGAGGATGGTAAAAAAATTTCTTGAGTGCTCAACATTGATTGCAAAATTTGTTATTATTTTATTTCTTTCTCTTTGAGGATGGTAAATTGAAAGATGAAAATCCTTTTTCAAGTTTCCCTTTCTTAACTTGGTCTATTTTTAATATCTATTTTTAATTCATACTCAGTTACCTGGAGGGTTGTATCCTGACCCTTAATGCTTGTTTCCCATATTGGACATGTGTCTTGGCTTGGAGATACAATGGGGACGTCTCTAGACATCAGAAGACTTCACACGAAGTTTTTAAGCATTTCCGTCTCTTAGAAGTGTCACTTGAACACTAGGAAACTTCTATAAAACTTTTTAGATATATCATATAAATAATGATATTTTCTCACAAACCATTTTCTTGGAAGGTTCAATTGCACTTTGGTATGGTTCATTGTGATTATCATCAAGTTTATCCTGGCCAAGCATCTAAGAAACAAGGTATCATTCTAGTAGATCTCCATTGCTTGGTGTGATATTGCTAACATCACACTACTACCTTAATCACTGTACAAGGATTTGTAGCCATTTTTGGTCTCTTGATATTTTGTTCTTGCGAACCTCCTCAAAGTACAATCCAAACAAAGGTCAACTCAAAGTGGAACTGAGTTGTTTTATGCAAATTGTGCTTGATAATTCAGTTTCCTTTGTTACTATGCAAGTGATATTGTGCCTTACTCCAAAATTTACATATTTTGACATAGATACTTGTAAAGCTGTATGAAAGAAAAATGCATATATATTTTTCCATCACATTTGGAGATTTTTAAAAATGAACTTTATCAGAGACTAACATAATAAAAAGACTTAAATGTTGCGGTTATTTAGATAACCGTCTTAGCGATTACCTAATATGAAAATCATACATACTCTTCTTAAAGACCTAACTCATGGTTACTTGATATATTTCTTCTCTGCTTAGCTTCCATGTCAGATAAAGTAAATGCTATTGTTACTGATTTCACTTTCAAGTCTGATTGACCTACTTCAGTCACCGGTGGACTAGTATAATTTCTTTCCTTCTTTCCTCATCCCATGGCTCTATTTCACCATCCTTTAGGAAGTGGTTTCCTTCTTGGTTCCTTTCAATAAATTAAGCCATTATATACTCCATGCGTGATTCTACAAGTTGACTCCACACTTCACTTGATTTTTGTATATAATATAATGAGATGAAGTCAAACCGACTTGAGGAATAGACACCAATGATGGTTTTATACAATACCTGTTGTAGGTTTAAACTATGTCCATGAGATGTCAAATGATTATTTTTTTATAGTTTGTATGCGTCTCTTTTAATAAATTTATCCACAACCCAAGACCCATATCTCATTTAGCTTCAATATCAATGTGTGATGCTAAAAGTTAATTCCTTACTCCACTTGATTTTTGTATATAATACAATGGTTTTGAAGAAAATTTTCAAATCCAGATGAAATAATATTCTTAAATCACACAATGATGAAATCTAAAAAATGTTGAAGCATAATAGATAATTACATCTTCAAATTAATTTTCCATTCCTTTGAAAAATTTACAAGGTACCCTCCACAAGTGATGTTACAGCTGCACATAAATTCACTGTACATTCAGTTTTTCAGTCCTTTTTAAAAACTTAGTTCTTCTTTCCTTCAAAAGAAATTCTGAATATCAATCTTCCATTTCGCTCCTGTCGTTTTATACTAATTCAGCTAAAAACCTAATCTTCCAAAAAGTATCCTTATCTCTTACAAGAGATAACTTGGAAGATATAATGCCCCACTACGCTACCCATACCGTTCCTATTCTAAGATAAGTTTGTTCCTGGGAAGATATAATGCCCCACTATTCTAAGATTAGTTTGGAGGATGGAACTTATCTTGACAATTTTCTCTGATTTGTAACCTTGAGATATATGACATTGCTGCTGCCCAACTGAGCCCTCAGATTGGAGTCGTAATAAAATAGATTCTCAACAACTTATGCTATAGTTCTCCCTTTCAACTTGATCTTCCAATTTTATGAAATGACTATAAGTCTCCCACACAATTCTCTTCACAAAGATGTTCTTTATATCACCTTTGAGACTACTATAGATCTGGTCACAAGTCTGATTTATAGAGATCACAATGTCCTCCTTGTAATCTGCTTATCATATACACTTTTCAATTAATCTTTTATGTATTGAATGTATTCCAACTATCTTCTTCTAATACACTTACAACCCACTCTCCCAAATATATTCCTTTTTTTTATATATTTTTCCTCATGCATCCAAGCTTGGTATTTCTACTGCTCTACTTGGGCACTCAGACTTGGATAAGAAAGATACATCCTTCCCCTTTCCACATGTCTCTCATTCTATTTTATATCTTTAATTTCCATAAGGGGCACCTCACTTCATTTGAGGATTCATATCTCTTTGTTTATTAATAAACATAATTGTTAACTCATACACATCTTTGTTACTGTTTATTATCCTTTAATTACTGACTTGCCTCTCCTTAGCATTTGCACCTTTTTTTATAAACCGATGCCAAAGATAATCTTAATTATCTTAATCGCTTCTCATGGAATTACTTGGTTGATCAAGTCATGCTCTTCTTTATTGTTTCAGGCTTGCTCCTTAACATGAATTGTTGTTAACGATATTACCACCTTCTCAGTGATTATTTTTTAATCATTATAAGATTCGCTGCATATGCTGATTTCCTATTTAATGTGCAGTGGTCTTTAATTACTGCTTATCAATGATATACAAACTATTCCTGTTGTAGTCACATTACCATGAATCTTCTGGGGTATTTGCTACATTTAATACGAAGTCGCTGTTAGAATTCTTTACCTGATCTGTAACTATCCCCGATGCCGTGATGGAAGACATCTTAATTGCCATCTTATATCTTGTTGAATAGTTACATCATTTAAGAGACACCTCTCTTCAACTTAAACAAATCGGTTTATTACTCAACCCGCACCCTTCGGTAATTATTATTATTTGTTATTTTTATTCAGGTCTAATCGATGCCTTAGTTATCTTTATCTTCATAGGCGTTGAAAAGAAGATTTGGTGGACACCGATATCGCTTAATCATTATACTTGGTCCCGGTTAAAGCATTCCTTTGGAGACAAATCATAGCCTTATGACACCACTCTTGTTGAATATCACTGTCTATTGTTGAGGGGACAATCTCTGACACCAGCAGTCTACTTAGTATTTGGTTTAATAATTAACAGTATTTATTGATCAGGATGAGTGCTATTCTATTATATATTGTTTTTATTAAATATTTGTTTTCTGAATTTATTTATTATTATATTTGTTTCTAATTACATTGTTATGATAATGAACGTTTATTTATTAATTTATTATTGATCAATTACAGTTACACATTGTTAAATATGTAATATTTATTTATAATATTAATTTATTTTATTTAAATATTCCAAGAATATTAATTAATATTTAATAAATAAATAAATATTTAATGATTTCAAGTAATCATTTGTTGATAATTATTATATTAATTAATAATAATAATAATTACTTCATTTAGACTATATATAATGATCAAGGAGTGAACATAACTATCCCCGATGCCGTGATGGAAGAGATCTTAATTGCCATCTTATATCTTGTTGAATAGTTACATCATTTAAGAGACACCTCTCTTCAACTTAAACAAATCGGTTTATTACTCAACCCGCACCCTTCGGTAATTATTATTATTTGTTATTTTTATTCAGGTCTAATCGATGCCTTAGTTACCTTTATCTTCATAGGCGTTGAAAAGAAGATTTGGTGGACACCGATATCCCTTAATCATTATACTTGGTCCCGGTTAAAGCATTCCTTTGGAGACAAATCGTAGCCTTATGACACCACTCTTGTTGAATATCACTGTCTATTGTTGAGGGGACAATCTCTGACACCAGCAGTCTACTTAGTATTTGGTTTAATAATTAACTTTATTTATTGCTCAGGATGAGTGCTATTCTAATATATATTGTTTTTATTGAATATTTGTTTTCTGAATTTATTTATTATTATATTTGTTTCTAATTACGTTGTTATGATAATGAACATTTATTTATTAATTTATTATTGATCAATTACAGTTATACATTGTTAAATATGTAATATTTATTTATAATATTAATTTATTTTATTTAAATATTCCAAGAATATTAATTAATATTTAATAAATAAATAAATATTTAATGATTCCAAGTAATCATTTGTTGATAATTATTATATTAATTAATAATAATAATAATTACTTCATTTAGGCTATATATAATGATCAAGGAGTGAACATAACAGAGAGGAAGCCAGCAGTTGATATTAGTAAGGGCAAGATTTAGGGCAATCCCAAAAGGGGACATTATGAAAGATAAGTTTAAGTCATTAATGATTATTTACATGTTATTAGAATTAATTAGCTAAATGAAAGACCTTCACTTAAATCCTTAAAAGTGAAATACAAAACAGAATAATTTGAACTCTTTCCACAGATTCACACTGAACTTGTGTGGAAGTTCCTATCTGAGTTAAAAACTCAACATTTCCTCTTAGTCAGGAAGGATTTGTACACCAATCCATCAGCTACCTGTTGATTTGTTGCTTCGTTAAAACTATAAGGCTCTATAAAATTGCTCATCAATGCTATGTAGTTAGGAAACTTCTTCGGAGGTCTGCTCTCTCAAAGTTTTCCTAGGAGCCTCAACATTCTTTTGAGCATCTCTCAATGCTTGTGTGAACCATCAAGGTATTTGAATAGAATTTGAAGGGGCTGAAATCTCTCCCTCTTCATTTGAAGGTTTTTGTCCTGAATTGAAAGCCACTGGTGTTTTTGGAGACCCATGTCCAACCTTTGAAGCTTCCTACTCCTCATACTTTGTCACTGGAATGGTTTCATTAGTCTTCTCGGATGCAAGGCCCTCGTCAAACTTAGCATCCCTATTGACTACTACCTTATTCTACTTTAGAATAAACAGCTTGTAGGCCTTTTAAGTCTCATTGTAACCCACAAATAAACCCTTCCTATCAGAAGGTTCCAACTTGATTCTCTTCTCTACAGGTAAAGGGATATAAATTGGACAACCAAAGATGTGGAAATGACTCACCTTTGGCTTCACACCATTGAATGCCTCTTATTGTGTCTTGTCCTCCAGGATATTCCGAGGACAATTGTTTTGGATATAGATTGTTGTATTATATACCTTTGCCCAAAGAAACATTGGCAAGTCTAAGTCAAAAATGATGACCTTAGAAACCCCTATAATGGGTCAATACTTCCACTTTGGAACCCCATTTTGTTGTAGGTTATACTGAATTGTTAACTTCCTCTTTATCCTTGCCTCCTTGTGTTTTCCCCGTAGGGTGTCAGGTTAAGACATTGCATAAATGACAAAAGTACACAGAATATATGGAACTCACAAGTGTTCTATTGATTCATAATAAGCCAGTACATACAATGATAGCAATATGTTCGACTACAATAGCATGTCCAAAGACTAGAAATAGATACAATATAAAGGAGTCTGATCAGTTACTTGGTGCCAACTGCCAACAACCGACGGGTTAACTGCCGATGCTAACACAATTTACCTTAATTCTTAATTACCCGACAACACCTTGCAAAAATCCTTTGAACTCCTTGGAGGTATACTCACCCCCATTGTCCATTCTCAAGACATTGATCTTTTTCCTCGTCTGATTTTCCACTAGAGCTTTGTAAAACTTGCTAAATATCTTATCCTTGATCTTTAAGAAGTGGACCAACACCTTGCGAGAGAAGTCATCAAGGAATGAAACATAATACATGCTTCCCAAAATTGATCCTAGTGACATTGGTCAACAAACATTTGAATGCACTAAGTCTAGAGTCTCCTTATACGTATGCTTGTTGCTTAGGAAAGTATCCTGGGCATGCTTGCCAAGTGAGCATCTCTACATATGACCTGTTGTTCAATATTGAACTTTGGAAGACCCGTGACAATCTCCCTTAGAATAGGAATCACTTTGTGATGTAGAGGCCTCATCCTCTTGTACCATACTTTGCTAAGATACTGAGTTCTTTTGTTTTAGCTTGGGTCTTGGTACAAGTACTGTTCAGGTGCGGGTGCGGTTTGGGTACAACTTGGGTACAACTTGGGTTCTTCCTGGGTGACCCAAGCACCCAAGGCTGTACCCAAGTATAGTTTCATAAATTAAATCCTCAATTTCACTCTCACAACTTTGTGACATCATTTTTAATGAGAATATGCCAGCAAGCAAGGAATTAAGTATCATTTCAGTTGCATTTGTGAGCTATACATATTAACACGGGGTTGGTAAACTTTATATCACCATTACTGAGATTGATTTCAGTTGATCTACATCATCCATATGTAGTAGCTGTTTGCTTATGTTTTGTGAAATCACTTTCCTTGTGTTGTTAATGATTTGGCATTTCGTCAAATGTTTGAAAATGAAACTGAACCAGCAGCTAGTGGTAGTGGCAATCCAACTGATTGTGGTTCAAATAAACTTGAATCAAATGTTGATATTGACCTTGATGCTTCCGATGAAGAACATGAATATTAAAATTAATTATAATTTGAATTTTCATTGTGTAATGACATTTTGAGACTTTGAGTTCTTTTTTTTTTTTTTTTTTGCAAATTATGAATGAGGTATCAAAATATTCTATTTTTTGATATTTATTGATACATATAGGCACTTATGTAATTATGAATATCATTCTTCTTAAAGTTATACACTGAGATAGTTATGTTTTATAATTTTGATGTTTGAACATAGATATAATACATACATATATGTGTGTGTATATGTATGTATGTATGTATGTATGTATGTATGTATGTATATGTACACACACACACACACCCACATATATATATATATATATATATATATATATGTATGTATGTATGTACACACACACACACACATATATATATACACACACACACATACACACATATGTGTGTGTGTACGGGCGTACCTGTACCTGAATCAGTAACTTAGATAATTTGCATAGATTGTCACTATTATGAACAAAAGCTTGAATTGGTTCACCCTATAATCTATATAGACTGCCTTCTCGAAATCCTATTACCTATATTGTAATTGGGTTGATTCCTCCGGCTTGATAAACACTTGCTGATCCTTGAATTCCATTGCATAGCCTTTATCGTCAATAACCAGTACTAAAAAAAAATTCTTTTTGAGACTAGGATCAAACAACACATCCTCAAACTCCAAAGAGTTAAAATTTTAGCAACTCTTGCTATTGGATACAAGCTCAATCTGAACTCCAAAGCTAAAATCCCTTAAGTTGGCAAGTCACAGTCAAGCTGATGTCATATGTCTAGAAGCTCCATTGTCCACATACTAAGCATTTGTCAGAGTCGTGCTGGTAGAAAGACAAGATACCTATGAGAAATCCCTCTCATACTTGGCAGAAAATTTGTTCATCTGAATCTTTGTAGAGTTTGCCACTTCTTGTTGCTATTGCTTTACTTTGTCCTTCATATCCAGACATTTTGATACATAATGATTGAACTTATGAGAATTGAAGCACTTGACATGACGCAAGTCCTCCTTCCCTGACTGTGAGGATGAATCCTCATCCTTTCCCTTACCCTTGCTCTCTTTTCCTTTGTTTCCCTTCTATCCATTGAGGGCTGAATTCTCACCACCAGTCTTTTTGCTAGCTTTTGACACCATTTGAGTTTCCTCTTGGATAGAGTCATCTCACAGTCTTCCAAAGGAGGGTTGGTTCTCTTAAGAACAATTTCCCTACAAATGCTTGCCATGAAAATGAGAACCCATGCACAACGAAGTTTACTAGCTTTGTATCTTCAACCTTCTCTCCAACTACTGCAAGTTCATCACAAAGCTATGCGACCTTCATCAAGTAACTGGTAAATATATCTGATTTAGACACCTCAATGGATCCAAGTTTGTTTCTCAAGATCATTTCCCTATTTATGCTTTTATTTTGGTAAAGACTAACCAGAGCATCAAACATCTCCTTGGGTGTTTTCTTTTCAGATAAATGATCTATTATCACATCCATGATCATCTGCTTGGCTTTTATCTCTTTCTTCTTGTGAGTTGCCAACTTTTAAGCATCTGTGGGTGAAGACAATACATCCTTGACGATTTCCCGTAGATCATTTTCCTCCAACAACAAAGTAATCTTGACTTTTTAAGGCAGAAAATTCAATGCATTACCTAATCTATCCTTAAACTTGAGGTTAGGTGATGTCATTCAAAAATATATATCTTTCCATTCTTTTAACAAACTTTTAGATTTGAAATTAAAGAATTGCTCAAAATCTTTCAAAATACTTGTAAGAATTCTATAAACCTTAGTTTGTTGTCTTAGAAAATCTTAGTTGTTTCTGAAAACCTGTTGGGTGAATATTTTGTCACTAGCGTACTAATGACAAAATATATAATTCACACAACGCTATGCTGAGAAATTAATCTCTCCTCTCATCAAGGGGAGGTTCCCTATGAAATTTCTCCTCTAATTAATAAGAAATTAAATTTGTGGGTTAGTGTTGGGCATATAACTCTTTTTTTTCAGAGTTTATGTATTCTCCCTTCACCTAGTTACAATTTCTCTACCTCTTCAGATACTCAAAGAAAAGAACTATTTATCTAACAAACTACACCAAGAGTTACTATTAAGTAGCACAAAGTCTCCTTTAAGGTAACGCTAATTCACACTGATTGTTACAAATTAAACAATTAGAAACTCAACTTTAAAGCCCAAAGTCTTCAAGTATAGATTTCTAATCCATTAAACTACTAATAACCGCAGCAATACAAAGCTTACCACAAGTTACTTAATTTATTAGCAAATTTTTCAAGTATGCTAAGAGCACAAAGTCTACTTTGCAAGATTTGAGAGCTCTCTAACCACGTAGCAATATCCTAATGATCAAAGAAGTAAAGATAATATAGATTCAATGGACATAGGAATATCAAATTATATAAATGAGTTTCTTGATACAACACAAAGTTTGTAATCAACAAAACTATTTTCTTTATTCGTTTGATAGGATTTTCACCACAAAAAGCCCAAAGTCTTAGTTGGGATAAAAAATCTGCAGAGTTTTGCTAAGCATGAAAAAGATAAAATATTTACATAAAGGTCCTCCTTATATAGGAAAAGAAGTTGAGAAAAAGGTGGGACAGTTGACTTATTCAACTGCGTAGTCCCATTTTACTAAAACTACTACATAAATAAAACGTGCAGCTGCACAAAAATTGACAACATTTATCGGTGCAGCCGCATGAAGAAAGGATGCTAGGAGGGGGAACTTCATTCTTGATTCCCCTCATCATTGGATTTATGGAAATCTTCGAATTTAGCAAGGATGGCTTTCATTTCTGCTTCGTTCGGCATCAAGGTAGAACTTGTGATGATTTGGACGCGGGACATTGCATCTTGAATCTTCACTTGTTTCTTTTTAACATCCTTCAACATGGATGCGAGGACTTCAAAGCTGACTTGAATGTCTAACAGTTTATCAATTGTATTAAGAGAGAAATCTTGTCCTATGCATTGATCTATCAAAGAAAGGAATTCTTGCGTGACAACTTCAGTAGTGACGAGATTTTGATCGCCATCATATAAATAGCAAGGGAGATCACCAACTTTAGCAAAAATAAGGTCAACCTTGTCATCACCTTCTTTCTTCTCCCGGTACAGCTCTGCAATCATTAACTTCATTGTCTCTTGCTTATGAGACAATAAAGACAATATCTGAATGTATTTCTCTCTTGTGGGAATTACCTTATTTTCAACCAAGACATCTATCCTGAAGTCCTCCATTTTGCTCCACAAGGTAGTACTTTTCACAACCTCCTCAATCTCCTGTGATAAAGAGGTTTTGAGTCCTTGCATCCGACTCTGGATTGCTTCATAATCAGACAATAGTTCCACTGTTGAGCTCAGAAGATGAGAGCCTTCTGACCTTAGCCTTGAAATCCACTCATCCATCACTCAGCCTTTAGCTCCCACCTGTTCAATCTTTTTGAGAGCTTCGGTATCTATTGAAGATCCTATAGGCTCTATCTCTTGAGAAGATTGTGTGACCTTTAGAAGAACATTGGTCAGCTGTTCACACTTCTGCTTCAAGATATTTTTCTCATCCCTCTCTTGATCCAATCTTCTCAATAAAGAATTAAGGGCTGTCTGAAAATCTAATTTCACGCTTTCATGTGTTTACACCTCGAGCTCTACGACCTGCATGGTATAGTCTTTAGATTGTATGTTGCCTTTGTCCTTGTTTGACGATGGCACCATAACTTCGACATATTTTCTCTTGGAAGCTGGGTCTACTACCACCTGAGATACCGTCTTTGGCTTTTTTGTTCCCTTAGGCTTTGGAGGAACTAAAAGTTCAAAGTCAAACTCATCTAGGGATATCACCTGTTTTTTCCTCTTAGGGGCCACTACTTCCATCTAGGGGGGTAGTTCTGGATTGGTTGATGGAGTGGTAGCTCCTTGCTGACTTGGAGTTGAAGCTTCGGAAACAAGGAGACTGGAACTTGGAGCAGTTGTGAGTGTTACTGATGGTGTTGATATTGAGGTATCTAGTGGAACATTTGTTACTGCTACCTCTTTAGTTACAGATGGGAGAGTTGAGGGTACTGAATGTAACTTCAGCACTTACCAATGGAGGAATTGCTGTGATGGTGGTAGTAGTGGCGGGTAAATCTATTGAAACCTGTTCTGCAAGTGCATCTTGCAAGGTTTCATTAAAATCCATCACGGTGGATTCAAAAGTAGATGAAGGGATATCATCTAAATTAGAGAAGTTGGTTATTGTAAAAAATTGACCAACGGTCTCTGATTGCGTCATACCCATACTTAGATCTCCATCTTCTTGAAAATCTTGATCCTCTTCATCAGAGTTAGATTCAACAGAGTGGATGACTACTTGTGAAGCGGTTGAGGCATCTACTTCAATTGGATGTGATACTTCTTCTGCCTGTACTTCCTCTTGTTGAGGAATTTCACCTTCTTCAACCTCCTTTTCCATTCCAACTTCACTGGCAGGCGGTTGTTCTGGCTCTTTCACTACTGCTTCCTGTGATGCGGACGATGATTCACCCTCATTCAACCCTTTAATTGTAAATTTGATTTTGGGTCCTTTACCCTTTGATTGTACCACAGGAGCTGAGGGTAGTGCTTGCGGGTCTGCCCTGCTTTTCGTTCTTGTTTCAGCTGTAGCTATCTTGCCTAATGGGCCATCATTGTTGTCATCATCTCCTGAGCTAGCAGGAAGCTGTTTCATCCTGAGGTTTTTCTTTACCAGCCATGCATTGGTGTTCGCTAAGATAGGAGATATCCTCTGGGTAATAGATTTGCTTTCTTTCTTCGACCATTGCACAAGTGGAAGTGGGGAGTCAGCAATCTTCCTCTCATAATAGACATGGTCCACTATGTCATATGTGTCTTCCATGGTCATTGGGATCTTAGCTAAATCCAAATTTTCAATTTGTTCCAGAGTAAGGTGACTGAAATCCATCCTCCTTATATCCTCCTCATTCTGACAATCTGCCCAAACATCCTCAAACCTGTAAACATGAGTATAAGTCCTTTTGAGTTTGTTCTTTTACCCCGAAAATCAAAATTGGTTCAGGCCTTGAATCTTCTCATGGTATTCCACTGCATTTCTTCCTCCATATTTTTGGCCTTGGGATTGGTTAGCACTGAATACCTACCAATTGACTCTGGGAATTTCAGCCCAGTCTTATGTGCTTGTGATTGTTTTTCATGCACACTAATCAGTTGTCTGCACAACTCCATAAGGACGATTTTGTCTGAAGGGAACCTTGGAAGAATGAAGGGCTCACCTGAGAAACATCCAATTCAGATATAGGTGAATGTGGGAAACTGTAGAAATACACACCCAAAATGAGACACCCTGCTGTAAGCGGGCTTTGATGTTCTTCTCTTCTGCAGGCCTTTATCAAAAATGCACTTCCATACAGCAAATAAGGCGTCATTAACCCTTCTGTAATGATTACCTTGACTCTTGATTGTCATCTGGTCATAGTACTCCCAAACGGGCACCACTCTTCTATCACCCTTGGTAGACAAACCTGGATATTGCCTCATTGAAGCAGCTGCGTAAACCAAGTACGAGGTCATGTAAAACTTCAGTGTTACCTTGACCTCCTTCAATTGAGCACAAAGCGCATCACTGATCTGTTCTCTCCAATCAATTCTTGCGGCCCCCTTTCTGATTATATTTATGTAATAAGACATCTAGCTTTGAAAATAATGAGAGTCCTTTAATCCTCTCACTCTGGATAACATGGTGACCATGTCGTTATATTCCTCATTAATATCACTCCTGTGGAAGGACTTAGGCCATCGTGAAGTGAGGGAAGTTCTTGCAGTAGAGAGATAAACAGTATTGATCACCTTTTTGCATTTATCCTCATGTTTCTCATAGTACTCTTGAGTACTCTCTTGAGAAATATCAGCTACTTCTTCAACTGATGAACCTTTGAAGACACTATTGAAGAATACACTGTCTAGGGTCATGATGACATTTTGATCTTCATCTTTCACTTGCCTTGTGCTTGGATCAAAGTGATCAGCTACTGCTAGTACAAATTCGGGATCATGAGCTGCAACTGGGAAAGATGCATACTTATGTAGCTCAGATTTGATTAAATTGGTTAGACGTGCAGGATCCTTTTGAACCCGGCCAACAAATTCTTGCATATCAACATGCCCAATTTCGGTGTCTCTTATCTCCTTAATATTTGAATCAATTGAACTCTCTCGGTATAGATTCAGGTACCTGTCGTACCTATGGTACTTGTATTTCATCTTTCTTGATGATGCTTTACTTGGAGAAGGTTCCAATTGACCTGAGGAAGACTCGGGCTTGTTGTGAGGGAGCTTTGACATTCGTGATGACTGCATTCAACACTGATGATTAGCTATTCATCATTATCAAAATCAATTTTTCTCAAACGGATCGAAAAACCGGACTCAAAACAGGCTTAGGAGTAAAACTGCTAAAAACAACAGGTCGGGGAAAAAAGTCCGACCTGCTCTTTTGAAAAGAAAAATTGTACATCGGGCTTTAAAGTCCGAAGTGCAATTTAAAAAAAAACTTGATCAGCACATCGGACTTTAAAGTCCGATGTGCAATTTGGGATGAGTTATCAACACATCGGACTTTAAAGTCCGATGTGTCAATCAGGGGAAAAATAGTAACACATCGGACTTTAAAGTCCGATGTGTTGGGGAAAACTTCAAACAAGCACATCGGACTTTAAAGTCCGATGTGCAATCTAGAAAAGATTAAAGGCACATCGGACTTTAAAGTCCGATGTGCTTACAAAGGGGAAGGATAACTGGTTGACATGTCGGGTTTTGAAACCCGACATGTTAACCTACTCTCCTCCGCATATCGGATTTTGAAGTCCGATATAGGAAGGGTAAGATCCTGCATATCGGACTTTAAAATCCGATATGCGGAGAGACTTTTCTCTAGCTGCACACCGGATTTTAAAATCCGGTATGCAGCTTTAGAAGGGGGGCTCCGGAGGGCAATCGGGTTTCGAAGCCCGATTGTCCTCCGGAACAAGGGAGACAATCGGACTACAAAATCTGATTGCCCTCTGGAGAGAAGCCCGAAAAAGACAAACAAAAACAAAAAGGAAAACAAACAAGATGCAAACCTAAAAAAAGGAACCCGAAAACACATAAAATAAAACCCTACCTCTTCCGCAACAAAAGACGATGAAAAATCTGGCAAGGAGAGATCTGCCTGAGTCACGGAGAAGAAAATCCGAGTTGCGATGGAGAAAACGGAGGAGGGCGCACGCAAGACAAACGAAAATGAAAACTAAAAACGCAAAAATTAAGTTAAAAAGCTTTTTAACAAACCCTAATTAGCAATTAATGCAGCAATAAAGCCAACTCGCAGTGCATGTCGGACTTTAAAGTTCGACATGCAGGCTAGGACAACTTGCACGTCGGACTTTAAAGTCCGACATGTAGGCAATGGACAAATCACCTGCAGTCCGAACTGCAGTTTAAGAAAACCTACAAATACGCACCGGACTTTAAAGTCCGAAGTGTATTTAGCAAAAAGGACCCTGCAGTTTGGACTTTAAAGTCCGAACTGCAGGTAAAACTGCAAACTTGAAGGAAAAAGGAAAACAAGGAAAACAAGGAACAAAACAAACTAACCGACCAAGTCGATTAAGCTCTCCCGGAGACCATAAGGTACGAAACGGACCAGTTTCGTAGGGTTGCCTCACGATTTTGGCCGTGCTGAAATTGATGACAACAAAACCCTAGCCACTGCCCTTGCCTTTTGGCCACGGTTTTACAAACCCTTGGTCAGGTGTTTAGATTTCTGCAAAAAATGGTGTTGTGGATTTGTTTTGCCTGTGTTTGCGAGGTTTGATAATAGAAAATGTAATGTCTCCCCTTTTAGATTACTATGCCTTGAGGACAATTTAGAATTACAATATCTGATTTTTACAATAAACTTGTGCAATTGGGAATATGAATAATATGATATAAGATACAATAATAAGCAATGTCACTTGCTATTTCTGATTTGTACAGTTAAAAGGGTATGCTTAAGTGGATTGATGAACACTTGCACCAAGTGCAAGGGCCACTTGTTGTATTAATGATGACAAGTAAATATAAACTGAGATATGAATTGATATTGTCTATGGCAATCTGAACTGCTGCCTCCTTACAGTCACTCAAATCCTGCAAAGTCTGATTTCTATTATCACCTGAGACTATATAGCCATTGTGTCCTGATTTGGATATATTAACTTGCAACAATGATGTGATCAGCTGTTTCAGATCTGATAATATTATCTTGCCCTTTGATGGGGCTGTTTCTGATATATGATTGTTTGGAATATGTACCCGATTTTGGGTCTTCGACCTTCCTTACTTTGATACTCTTCCCAACTGGAAATAGAGTTCAGATAAAACCTATTCTTAACACTTGGTCAACTGCCCCACTAGAGCAATCCAAAAGGATAAGAGGAAAAGAAATAATTAAACTAATTCCATCCCCCTTTTGATGTTTCAATCTCCCTTTTTATATCCCCTTAGAGATAACTTTTCTCAAACAGTCACAACCTTTCCATTAAGTCATAACTTCTTCTTCTTAGTAGTCGCACCCTTTGGCTTAGGAGTAATGCAACTAAATAATTATTATTCGTTTGGCTAAGTGTTATTGCCACCTACTGGATTGTTACCCTTCATAGATCAATTAGCAAATTTCTAACATAATTGCTGGTGTTTAGTCTTCAATATCTTCAATGAATATGATCACGTTTTTTCTTTCATCAATTTATTCCTCATTTTCTGATTTGGCAATCACTGTCTTCCTTTCTTTAAGATTTTCGATGTCTACCTGCTGCTTGCGTATCATCGCACCCAATGGTAGGAGTTGCGTCCAGTTATTACAATTACAGTGACCTTTGCTGGCAAGTATTCCTTACAGTACTAAGGATCATCGATGAAGTTGTTTATATGGGAATCAATATTTAAGAAGTCTGGCTAATACACTATCTCTGGCAAGTGTAATTGCTTCTTTGAACCATTGCCATTACTATGATATTGCAGCTTGGCTATATTTCAGTATTAAATTTCTTTTTCCTTATTTAATTCTCCTTTATTGGTGCTCTTCACCTTCCTTCCTTTAATAACTGCCAATACCCTCCAGTATTTATTTTCTATTTTACAATGCTCAGCGATCTTGTATCTCTTAATTGAATCGTAGGTAACATGACATTACTCTCACATGCTATGTTATCTCTAATCTGAAGTCTCACAAATTGCCGCCTTGGTGTTTATCAATAAACATGTTAATGAATCGCTGCTAATGATAATTGTTTACATTCACGTCTTAGCAACTTGTTAATGATCTTGATTGCCATTAGTGAAGTCGCACCCCCTCTTGGCAGATTGTCCTCTGGTGATTACTCTCGTTGACTGAATAAATTGGTTCCTTCGTCTTCAACCTATGAACTGTTGTTGTCTCAGAAACTCTTTGTAATTGCTTTATTAGTTATCGCTATCATATAGAACTTTCCTCTCCGTTTATCCATGGCTGCTCCATTTCTAATAGCTATTTTTATTAAACACTGTCAATGCTAGTCGCTGCTCCCATGCTTTCATTTCTGTGCATTACAATGTAGAGAAAACCTTGCTATTATGAAGTCAGTTTTCTTAGTTTATAAAGTCAGGTATATTTCTTTAATGTGCTTCAAGTAGTTTTTAGAATATTTATTGTATTACGTGTGTTGCAACTAAATTACTACGCACCAACCTTTCCAATAAAGTCTTGTCTTTCTTGTGATCTCTTCAATCTGTGATGATCAATCAGATCTTCTTCGTACGATCAGTATACTTCTCCTATCAGATCTGCATTTATTCTTTGTCAAGTCTGCATATCCTTTATCCAAACTGCCTATATCTCTTATCAAGTCTGCACCATGAGGTCTTCACAAATATGCTCATAGTCTTCATAAATCTGCTCATAAAATTCTGTAAATGTGCTCACTATTTGGAAGGATATTCTATTAAACTCCTTTTCACAGTCAGATCTGCGCTTATTTAAATCCCCATGCATACCACCAAGAGCCAGGATGTTAATGCCTGTAACTTAATAACAGTGCTGATCTGGTCTGATCCATGGTGATACACTGCACTCGTTTGGTTGGGGATATCACAGAAAATAACTCTTTGTTGGTGATTCATTATGATCTTCACAGATCTTTAGCATTTCTATCATGATCTTTTCTGTGATTTTCAAATTAGAAAACTTGCTAAAAGAGAAACCCTTGGTCCACGGTTTTCCACAAAGCAATTGCTGTGATTTTTTGTGAAAAAATCCTGTGAATCCTCCGCAGAACATAAGACAATTTTATTAAATAAAATCTGCAATTTGCAAAAAAATCTTCTATGAATTATTGAAATATTAACCTTGAAATTTCTTCTTTGGGTTACATGATTTTGTCCCTGTTGTTCTGGCTTTGATACCATATTTTTTTTTTCAAATATGCTGTAGCATAAATAGATAAGAACATCTTCAAATCAGTTTTCAATTCCTTTAAAAAACTTACAAGGTAATCTCCATAATTGATATTACTCTCAGCTGCATGGAAATTCATTATATATTTAGTTTTTCAGCAAGGTTGCATGGGTACGGGGGTACTTGGAGACTTTAGAGACTGGTGCTGGTACTGGTACGGCTATTTTTTCAAAATAGGAGATGTGGGTACTTGGAGACGCCAGTTTCTTTTAAATATAATTTAATAATTTATAGAAATTCTGAAAATATAATGACATTGAACATTAAATATAATGACATTAAATAGAATATAATAATTTAGTAATGGCTGTTGCAACGTTTTAAGAAATCCTTGCGACCTGCATTTGTTTTGAGCATTGTTTTATTTCCGTTTGTACTACATTTTGATTATTTTGTTGCCTGTTTTTTATTTTTAAACATTTTAAGGTTTCCTTTTTTTTTTGTTTGGCTTGGAGACTGTGGGAGACGGGCGGATATGTTAGCGGGAAGTCTCCTCTCTATGGAGACGTTTCAACCAAGTTTCTGGTGCGGGATACGCGTCCGAGTCTCCGGTACAAGTACCCAAGGGCTGGGAACAAGTACCCATGCAACCTTGTTTTTCAGTCCTTTGAAAAACTTAGTCCTTCATTCCTTTGAAAAACATATTAATCTTCTTTCTTACTTCTATCTTTATACTAATTCAGTTAAAAATCTGATCTTCCAAAAAGCCTTCCTTATTTCTTAGAAGAGATGAATTGGAAGATAAGTCTATGTCATTAGTGATTATCTACACTTTATTAGACTTAATTAGCTCAATAAAAGACTTAAACTTTCATCCATAAAAGTGAAATATAAAATAGGATAACTCGAACTACTTGAACTCTTTCCACACATTCACACTGAACCTGTGTGGAAGTTCCTGTCTGAGCAAAACCTCAACAGAGATGAAGTCTACTTGCTTGAGGAATACACACCGATGATCTTTTATAGAAGACCTATTGTAGTTTTTAACCAAGTCTTTGAGATGTCAAATGATTATTCTATCATAGTTTGTACGTGTCTCTTTCAATAAATTAAGTCACAACCCAGACCTAGATCTCTTTTAGCTTCTATAATCAATGAGTGATGGTAAAAGTTGACTCATCATTCTACTTCATTGTACAGAACACTATGGTATGAAGTCAACATTGAGATCTTTTGTACATTTTAATCAAGTTCGTGAGGTGTCAACTGTCAAATGATTCTTCTATTGTATTTTGTGCATGCATCTTCCTGCAAAGACAGGCCTGTTTTAGCACATTTAGTTTTGCCACTCTGGGACTAACTTCAGTTGAAGCGTCATGTATAAATACACATATAAAATATTTGCTGTCATAAATACATCAGTCTCTTTACAACTTAGCATTTTTAATTGTCAAAAGTTAAAACACTGCATATAAAAGTATGGTTATATAGCATATCAACTTAAGCAAAACTTCCACTCAAGCTTGAGACCACTTACTGAAACGTTAGGTTTTATGTCAATTACACTGGAAAAAAAGAGTTTATCATAGCAATGTTGAGGCTTTAAAAGGTAAAAGATAATTCGTAAGCTCACCATCTGACTCTTGGTAATTAGTTGCAATGCGATGCAACTGCTCGCCCATTGGCCTGAAATGCAGGCCTGATTCCGTAGGAGGAGGAGAATTAGCAGTAAGCAAATCATATATTCAGAAATTGAAGTGGCAGTTCTGTCCGCAGTAACTCTGTTGGGAATACTGAAATTGGACATGAGACATAGGCATAAGTTGCTCCAGTCGAGGATTTAGCATAGGGTATTCAACAAGTTCCAGGTGGAGGACATAGGTAATAGGTGGCCCCCAGTTCTTCATCTAGCTCTTTTCAGACTCGAGGTGTTTCTCAACCTTGTGCTGCTGTTATTTCAGCAGATCCTCCTTGGCTAGGATTATAACCTTCTTGTTGGGCCATCCTGACCTGTGATATTTTGTTCTCCGTTTCTTGATAGGATGCTGCAAGATAGAAAAGAGAGTGCCTTGAACAATTTGAAAGCAATCATAGATTCTCCCATAGTTTGCCAACTCAGTCTTGAAACCAGCAAGCCCAAAATTTTCGGCTCGGCAAAACTCGGCAAAGAAACATATTTTTTTTTTGCAAAAGTCAATTATAAAATGTATGAAATTAAAGATTGACATCTCAAAGGAGGCATGATTTTGTAGCAAAAAAACATGTGAAAAATGCGTTTTAACCAGCTTTTTGCCTGCCTTGGTGTTTTTACCTGCAATTTACCTATCTTTAAAAACTCGGAAGTTAAAGTTGTAAAAACTCGCCCAACAAAAAAAAAGGGGAGTACTTGCAAAGTTTGCAAATTATGGTTTCTCCTTTGATTAGGTGGTTTACTAATACCATGATTAGTGGTTTCCATTCCCCATTCCTCAACATGATGCCACATATTGTGGAAGGTGCGGTAAAAAGAAAATAAAAATATTTAATTTTAATGTCTATGAATGGCCAATAATACCTACAATTATTACATCAACAAAATACTAGGGCAACATGGACCCTAGGCTCAAAGAAACACAATAAAGCAAGAAAACAAATAAAATAGACAAGAGAGGGTAAACCTAAAATGGTTCCTCCAAAACAAGGCAAGCATAAATAGATGTGCAAGGGGAGGACCCCTCAAAGCAGTTGGAGTGGATGAATACCAAAACTAGAAGTTTAGGTAGGAAACAAAAATCATTAGAGGTTCATTCTTTGGCATGCTTTGGAGGAGCCAATATCATCATCAATCACTATGGGAGTATCAATGCAGAATCTAAAAATCCTCATTGGGGAGTGTGTAGGGTTAACTAGTTGGGTTGGAAAACCATAGGAGGCAATTGATTCCCCTTAGAACCTCCTCTAATACACAAGGCTGCAGAATAGTTGGTGGTATAAAAGAAATTTTAAATTTGTGATGCGAGCTTTCTCTTGAGACTTATGTTGTGATAGAGGAGTGCTAGAGGGTCCTTGTTGTTGAGAGGAGATAGGACCATAATTACTAGACTTTGAGTTGAGGTGTTAGGGAGCCCTAGTAGTAGTAGAACACAAGAGGGATGGTTGAAGTGATTTGGATATGCTGATTGTGTGATGCCCCACCAAGGAACCCTAGAGGATAAGAGCAAAATATACACGAAATACATGGAATTTTTTTTTTTGAAGTAATCAAGTGTTGTCATGCATTACATAAACGAGTGTAACTCTCAATTTCAAGATAAGGTCAAATATACGTTAACCAACTATGCACATGCAAAAGTCTAAACTCTTGGAAGTCCATCTGAGATAACTCAAGTCACCTCTAAGGGTTCTTTGACATCTCTACCTTAGCAACGCATTCAAGATTGGATCAACAACACATGATCCACTACGAGATGACTAAATCAACCTCCAACACTACAGACATATCTATGTTCACTTTAAATCCCATTAGAAATGTTCTTATGATAACACCATGATACACCATGAAAAATAAATTGTGTGCTTTATTCATGAATATACCCCATATATATAGCAATTTACATGATGGTGTTCTAAAAAGAACAAATTGTTTAATTGAAGCTTAAACTGACAATTATGTCTTCTAATAAAAGATGCCTAAATAAACAAAAACTAAATAAACTAAATGAACTAAATGACCATTAAAAGAACAACTAAAAATAGTTGACTAAATAATAATTAAATATTCTAATAACCAAGAATAGAGAAGCATAAGAGATCATACTTTGTGCCCGATTCTAACGTCGATGCACATAAAGCAGTACCAATACATATCCAATAACCATTATTACATCCATCTCCAATTGGAGTGTTCAATACATGCATGATCAATGATACAATACATGCCTCAATATACAAATGATTACATCATACAAGAAGGAGAAGGGAATGAGAAGAATCTAGTGCTGAGGAGGGAGGTAGAATCCATTGTCCCAGTCACTAACCAAGTCCTTCAATCCCCAATGGTGGGGTTGGCAATGCCACCCGACCATGTGGTACCTTAGGTCCACCCCATCATGCTTGTGGAGATAGACACACGATGCAAATAGTCATACAAGAATATAAGGGAGGGTAATAGGTTTACATAGGAGCCAAACATGGAGCAACTACTCAACATGAACATATCAACCCAACAAGAGTCATAAAGCCACAACAGGATGGAAACACCAACATGCATCACTCACATCATAGAGAAACAATCAAATAAGAGAAGGTGCTCAAGCAACAATAAGTAAAATACCGAAGAATGAGGAAGCATCTTCAATCGGCAACAATAAGGACAAGGAGGCACCTACAAGAGCAACACCAATTTGCCATACGACATATATGACAATGAGATAACCAAAAGATCAAGCAACAGTAAATCCATAGTGTGCTACTCAACTATCAGGTCCTAGAGACTAGAGTGCTAGTGTAGGGAGTGTCATCATGTGTGCTCATGAGGATGCCCCACACAGAATCGGGCATTCTCTCATATGGACGAGAATGGCAATCATGCAAGATCCGACGCCACATGTGCGAGCATACCACTCTGGGTAAGATCCAACGCCTACATGTGCGGGCATGCCTTCCTGATACATCCTTGGCCTCATATTAGTGCTCAAGGCATGTTCGGGGCACCAATTATCTTAATTAATGTTTAATCCTACCAAATTTACTATTATGTTATCACTTGATTAAGTAACTCCCCACATCATGATTGCTAGCAAGCCACTTTGAGTTGAGGACACGTTGGGAGCCACTCTCTAAACCCACTTTAGTGTTAATTTTAGCAATCAGATTAGCAGTATAGAACAGAAAATCAGAATGCAAAGTAATTCATATGCATAACACACATGTACCCTGGGAAAACCTCCCTCTTGGAGGAAAAATCCAGCAACCAAAGATCTCAGATCTGATTAGATTAATGTTAGAAGATAATCAAATACAAATTCGCCCACCTAGGGCATGACAAAATTGACTTATCTGAATCACAAGTTCTGATTTGAACTTGACTGAATCTCCAATCAGATGTAGGGCAGACCTTAGGGCAGATCAGTCTGATATAGTTCGCACAGCAAGAGGATAGCTTCTTGGGTCAGAAGTCTGCCGATTTACAAGATTGTGAATTCGCTGTCACTCAGAATGTGCTAGCTGACTCTTGGAGAATATTCGCTGACTTCAACATTGAATTCGCTGGCAGAGTGGTATTCGCTGATCAAGTGCACATTATTGTATATGAAATGGATTACAATCCATTGATTATATAGGAGGTACAAGCATTATATCTTGCCTTAGTCGGCTAAGGACTTTGGCGCCAAAATATAATGCTTTTGATTTAAGTTACATGAATAGGTCCATGCTTCCACACGTTACATTTGTGTTTGCCCTTTGAGTGTTTTATGTACCTAGGCGGGACCAATCTCCAATGGTCACAAGTTACATTATGGGGTCAGACCCATTTATAACCACAAGTTACATAGGTTAGGACCTAACCAATAACCCTTACAAATTACACAATAAATTCTAAGGCCGAAGGCCACATCTAAAATTTACCAAGCTAGGTCGGCCCAATCAAGGGATACGACCTAGCTACATTTTCAAGATTTAGTACCTTTTTTTCACAATGCCATAACAACCATATACAAGACATATTCAATTGGTCATGCTACCAAGAGAATGGATCCATTTGATCCCACAATGAAATACAATCATATAAAATGATAGAAGGCATCTATTTCAAGTTAACCATATAGTACTTGCTCATATCAAGAGCTATCAACTCATTACACCAGGGAAGGCACGAGTCAAGCATCAATGCCAACTTCAATGCAAATCAACATACTATAATGCCCACACACACGAGGCTCATACGTGAATGAGAACAAGGCATAGATACATATTCTAATCTTCATAATAACATCACAAGGTATCACATACACAATGCATAACCATACCATTACCCAAGGAGCAACCTAAGGGTCTCTAAAACATGAAATTCGATCCTAGATTGATCCCAATCTGCAAATACAGGTGCAATTCTCTTTGGCATCTCATAGAAGCATACCATGGCAACACAATTCATCTCACTCAAGGTTAATTAGACCCAAGAATCAAGGCACTTTGGAAAACAACTCAACCAAGGTAGCAGAGAAGGCTAAAACCCAAAAAGTTAAAGCAACTCACTAACAAGCAATTGCGTAATACTTTTAGGAATTGTGTGATTCTTTTAGCAATTGCATCAATCAATTAGCAATTGTGCGAATCTAAGCTGCAATTGTGTAATTCTGGGTGTAGATGCGCGATTTTGCCTAAAAAACCCAACTAGGGCATCAAGTTTGACAAAAATAAAACATGGGAGGCCAAAATGGAGACCAACCCATTTGAGAACTACCTCATGACACTCCAATAAGACACAAAATGATATCAAACTTCCATTACACCCATCCCAAAAGATTTGGACAACAATTTTCCCCATATAAACTCATGTTTTCAACAATTGCACCATTCAAATCATAGAATCAATTAAACAAGGAGATTCAAATAGAAAGCATGCTTAAATTTCATCACAAATCATTTGCAACTTACTAGAATCAATTCAATTGTGAATCAAGGGAGAAATTGAAGATCCTACCTCAACCTTGATGAAAATTTCAAACTTGAAAAGCAAATCACATACACCAAGAGAAGCCAAATCCTTTGAGCAGTCTCAAGCACTCATCAACACCAATCTTTCAAGCTAATGCCCACGGAAATCCATCCACCCAATCCCCCTAAATCAACAAACCAAGCTTCATATGTAGGGTTTTTGAGAGAGAACAATAGGAAGAAAAATGACTCAGAGTTGAGAAAATGAGCTCAACTCCAAAATATAAATTCACTTTTTGAGTGGGGTTTTATAATAATAAAAACCAATTTAAATTCCAATTATTAAATCAACTCCCAAAAGACTCCCAATGATAAATCACTCAAATCTCATTCAATCAAATGCATATAATTTCACATTCTAGTATTAAATTACTTCAACCATATCAAATTACCTAAGTAGCCCGTTCGGGTTCGAGCACTGGTTCAGGTTTGAGAACCCAGTACGCTGGTACGACAAAAATTTGAAAAGGGGTTTGGGTTTGTCTGTACAATATATATAGCCTGAAAGCATGAATTAAGATTAGCATGTCACATAGAATCATATAAACAACAAAACCAACATAAACTTGTAATCATAGCATCATATACATCAAGTTTAATATCAAAATGATAAAATATTCAAGTATCATTGTTTCAACTTTCAACAATTTAAAGTTTAATCATCAAATGGATTCTCTAATTCATCAACATCATCATTCTCAGCCTCCTCATCATTGACATTGACATTAGATGAACCAATGCAAATGCCACTTGCACTTGTACTTGCACTATAAGTTTGCTCACTATTCGAGTCATCAAATGCAACAAACTGAGAAGCGGAAGAATCCAAATTAGTATGGTCTGGCTCTATATCCCACACCTTTGTTTCCCCTTGCTCGTAGTCATGTTGCTTGCGTGAAAGAAGACGTAGGTTCGAATGCACATATACTAAATTCTCCTGTCTTTTTGATTGCAATCTATTGCGCTTTACTGAGTGGATGAAATAGTATGTGTTCCAATTTCTTTCTGATGCAGATGAACTAGCAACCTATGAAGACAAAGTAAACTATAAATAAAACTTGTGATTAATTTTAATTAATTAAACTTTTGATAAAACTTTGACAGCGAGGGGTTGTAGGTTTTGGAAGCATGTGCCATGGAAGTATCACCAACTACGAGCATTCTTCTTGAATCTACGATGAAGTGCATCAACACTTAGACCATTTCCATTCGCAAATTCTATGAATTCATTTGTAATAATACCTCACCAATCATCATCGGGGTAAAGGCTAAGGAATGCTGCCTTGTACCCATCAGACACTTCTAAATCTCTCCATGGTGCAAGCCTTCTTGGTTGATGAAAAAATTGATTGCTATAGTACTTTAGTGTCAAGGCATAGGCAAGAAGATGCAAAGGAGTGGTCATCGTATTCCACCTTTCCACAACAATTGCTTCCACTTGTTTGAAGAATTTCTCCTCGGGGTTTTGCTCTCTCGCTTTTTGTAATGCACTTCATTTTTTCAAGCATTGAGTCAATGCCATCATAAATCTCATCAATGCAAGGCCTATCCATGTCAGTGTAGTGAATCATTCTCATAATGGGCTTAGTGAAACTAAGGAGATATGTCACAAGATCCCACCATGTGTCATCCAATATCCTGACCCTAATTCTTGCTGCCCTCTCACTGCTGCTCTGCTTCCATATAGCCCAATTTTGACTGATCACCATATTGCAAAGTCCCACTTTAACTTTCACAGGTTGTCTCAAGACGATTTTGTTTTATGCAAAACGGATCTCAACAACCTATAACACAAATAATGCCAAAATGATTAAAAAATAAAGCCAAACTTTAAAGAAGAATTCACATTATAGGTTACACAATGAAATTATGAACATTGAAAATAAAAATTTAAAAAATTAGAAAATGTAAAATTAAATTACTATTTCACTTACCTTCAATAGCTCCAAGCTCGAAAAGGATCTAAAAATCCCTTGAGACATGTGGTGGTTTGTGATGAACATTTGGATGTCCTCAGCCTCTGCATAAACTTGCTTGATCCATTCAATTTTATTCCCAATCTTTTGTAGCATAAGATTGAGTGAATGGATGGCACAAGGTGTACAAAAGATGTGATGACAACGTTCCTCAACCAACAAACCGACCACTCTTCAATTTTTTGCGTTGTCCATTATGAGTTGAACAACATTGCGGGGTCCCGCTGTCTCAATGGTAGAGATGAGAATATATGAAATAAATTGGCCATCTTTTACCTGGTTCTCACAATCCACAACTTTCAAAAACATTGCCTCTTTAGGGGACATCACTATGACACTGATCAAGGGATGATTTTTAGAATCTTTCCACCCATCTGAAACAATTGATACACCTGTCTCAACCCATGAATCCCTTATGGGCTTCAATGCATCTTCAACCCCCTTCACCTCTCTTTCCAATAAGGGTCCACATACCTTCTCATAACTTGGGCCCTTATACCCTCTTAGAGCTTCATTAACACTTTTCAACATTTTTTTCCAATATGTGGAGCAAACAACATTGAAAGACAACCCATTTGAATATATGCATCTTGCTACATCTTGGTCGGCAATGTCTCGACTCTTATTTTGAAATGCAGTTTTTGAAGGCTCCTTTGATCTTTTGCATGTAATGGATGCTTCACTTTCAAGCTCAGCTATGGAAAAAAAGAGGTGGTTTTCTACTACAACATTGGGTTTAGATGGGGCTTGCATTCCCTTTGTTTTTTTTCGAGCGGTTTGATTTAATCTATGGACTTCTCTCTCTTTTGTTGCTTCATGGTCCCTAATATATTTCAACACCCTATCATCTGGTATAGGCACACCATCTTTTCGAGGGCATTTTTTGATGCCTCCTCTTCGTATTCCACATAAATGGCCTACCACCCGAAAATATGAACTATTACGTTCTTTACCACATCCTTGGCATTTCCAATGGAATCCCCTACTGCCTGGAAGCGGTTGTATAATGTCAACATACTTCCATTGGGGAGATTTTGGATAATTTCTTTGTTTTGATTGTTCATTTGTGCCTATGGAGGAAGAGGTAGATGCCATTCTAGGTCCTATGGCAAGAAATAATATGAACACATTTAAAAACAAAAACAAAATAATGTTTCATGTTTGACAATTTGTGAAACAAAATTTGAAAAAAACTTCAAAAACCTACCTTTGTCAGCCAATGGGAGCTTGCAAACGTGTGGAAATGATGCTGCAACACTTGTTGAAGCTTCAAAAATCAGTCTTCAATTCCTATTTGATGTTGGAAGCCAAACTTTCTTCAACTTGCTAGCAAAAAACTGATGTTTGCAATGCAAATGAGGAGATATGATCCAACTTTATGTTTTAAAACTTACTTTTAGGGTTTATTTTTATTTTTTAAGTGGTGGAGTTGACAAAATTATGAAATTTTGCCAAAAAAAGTCATATTTTGGGCCACTGGATGCCCGGTTTCGACCTGGGTCTGCTTGAGTTTGCTCAGGTTCGAACTGGGTCCACCCTAGTTCGAACCAACCCTCCCAATCACAGACATTGGTCAGACCAGATCGGGACTCGGACCAGGACCGAACTGGATCAGTACCAAGGGCCCATGGGGTGAACCCTGCAACTTAGCAAATTACCATTAATGCTAGTAATAAGATGATGACATTTTCAAATTCATTGACTATGCACAAATAGTTATTACGGGCCGACTCGACATGATGACTGGGTTTTCTGAAAGCTACAGTGTGGTAGTCAGTGCTCAAAATAGTAAAATAATAAAATCAAGGGAGTCACCCTAATCAAGGGTCGATGGGTTTTGGCTTGGGGTATTTGGCTAGTGTGCTATCTCATGTTAACCACTGTCGTGGATATGGGCATGTTCAAACCTATGGAGCCAGGTGGAGTTGATGCCTTGTACCTATTAGTCACTAAAACATTCACACGTTAAGTGTACTTGCTCATGCATTTATAAATAATCAAAATAAATTGAATCATTGAAGGGAATTTTTAACATTGTATGCATTCTCATATATTCAAATGATACAATATCATCCCCTTCATATCTAATTATCAATTAACTCCATAATAATTTCATCTAATTAATTGCTTTAAATAGCATCGTTAGCAACATGATATCTCATCAAATCAAAATAACATAAAATATGATTCATTACTTTTAATCAACTAATCTAGTTAACATCTCTTATCTCATTCTAGTCATTACTCAAAGTATCTATATATACATCTCTCAATGGTAATTCCAAATCACTACATTGGTTTATCTGAATTGTTGAGCCCCATAGATCTAGATTATGCCAGAGCAACAACCCAATGAGTCAAGTACCCTAAATCAATCATGCAATGGTTCTCACAACTAGGCAGAAAAATAAAACACACATCTCAATGCAACAACATAATAAAATCACCATGAAGCAATCCAACACATAATTGGTCTAGAACGATCATGAACATATATTAAAATTGAGCATCAGATAAACACTCAAAATCACATGCACTGCAACAATGAAGAGTCCAAAGCAAGATCAAGCATCACAAAAGATCCACATCTAAACTGCAAAATATACAATTCATAGGCATAAAGCCAAGTGCACATACAAAAGTATGAAATGCAGAAAAGCAGACTGGAGGGGCATTATAAATTGTAAATGTTCTCTCACATGGAACATCTCTTTCTCAACAAGAGGATGACAAGAGGCACTTAATGAGTACCTCAAGGGAGAATGATGCATTAGAATAGTAAACTGACCTTGGAAAAACAACAACATTAACATTTGGAAGGTCCGAAAGAGGCAATCCCTTGTGAGGAAAAAAGCACCAAAAGCCTAAACCTCCCATAGGTTGATGTATAATGACCTATCAATCTAATCTTATCATAAACCAAGTGAGTCTCAAGATACTCTTGAGGTGAAGGTGTTGGGCAGCAAATTTGGCTTGGAAAAGACATTAAGGTATTGCCTATTTGCACTGAATCATATGTTGAAGCATCATCATTTGAACCCACTCAACCCAAGCATGCTTAGTAGAAGTAAAACTAGGGCCTCAAATCTTTGAACTAACTGCAAAGCACAATATACTTAATAATTACATCAAAGACATGCATCTTCAAAGGGATATGTTGGAGTTGTACTTGAATATATTGATGATCTAGAGTGGAAAGTGGGGCATATCCTTCAAAAAGAAGAGATTGAGAGGCAAGCTATAAAGAAAGAAATAGGCCAATGAACTAGACTCTCTAATTAGTGTAAGAAGTGGTGATCTCTATCAAGAGGAAGAAATGAAACTTGGAAAGAACATTCGTTGTATTTTTCAAGGCCATAAACTTAGTTTTATTAAGGTGGACTACAATTCAGAAAGGTTACAAAACTCAAGATGAGCGTTAAGTTGTTTTTGTAAGATGTTGGGTTAGTGATAGAGATGGCCCACGTTATTAGCAATGAACAATATAGCTATCAAAACATGGTGAAGCAAGCAATCATCATCTATATTAATATGTTGTCTAAGAACATCAAGTTCATGCATGTAGATATTGAAGAGGGTTAGTTAATGAGGGAAATCTTGCTTGGCTTTAATATTACTCTAGACAAAGTCAAAGAGGTTTGAGGAGTTCAAAATCGTTCAACAACTATCTTAGAGCCTCATAGTTGTAGGAATGAGAGTCTTATAACTGTTGATATCTTGCAACTTCTAGAACAATAGATGCCTCTAGCTAGAGCAAAGAAATGGGACTCAGACTCGGACTCGGCTCGGACTCGACAAGGCTGAATTGGACTCGACTCGGGACTCGGAGTCAGACTCGGCTTTAGACTCGACTGGACTCGGGAAAGTGAAAAACTCAAGAAATTTAGAGATTTTTAAAGATTTAAAACTTGTTTCATGCACTCTTTATTGAATACACCTTAAAGACACAATAACATCATCAAACTCGGCTCATTTGATTACATACACAAGTATACATCAATCACATTAGCATAAACACAAATTGTAGCTAAAGGAAATACCAAACATAAATATATAAATATTGTCAAATGCATACAATATTACAAAACTCATGGAATAAAAAATCCATGTCATCATATGATCATCATCAAATGTTCCACACAAATAACAAAGGTAAATACAACTACAAGCCTATGGCTCAGAGGAGCGTGCACCCTCTCACCCTGGCCCCCTTCGAAGGCGTTTAAGGTAGGTCCTGGATGATTCGGAAGCCATAGTCGCTCCCCGTGACACCATGCCATGCTCACCAACATCAGGAACATCTGTGTCACTATCAGTATCTCCTGCTCTGCTCGTGCTCTCTGCTCCTCCTCTGCCATGGCTACAACCTCAGCCTCTATATCTACCAGGTCGATCCAATCAGTGTCAGACTCGGAGGTTAAATTTTCCCTACTTCTATCGACGCAATTTCCCCCCATATTTTTCAACAGGGGTTTGGGGGCAGCGCCCCTTGTACGCTCCCTGTCGCGATACAGGGCGGGGTCGAGGGGCAGCGCCCCGCGAGGCCAAAAAGACTTTTATTATTTAGCGAAGGCATCAGGTGTTATTTTTCTCATTCTCAGGTGGAGGTTGAAGTGAACAAAGATGAGACTATTCATTTTAAAAAATCTTTAAAAAATGCATTTTTTTGGCCTTTTTTGGGCCTTGCTGCCGGCTGAGTCCTAGGCATAGGACTTGCTGAGTTTGGTGAGTTCGCCCTCTAGATTTGGACGAGTCCGAGTCCGAGTCCGAGCTCGCCAGACTCGGGGGGCATGTCTCGTACTCGGGCTCGCTGAGTTTGGCGAGTCCGAGGCGATTTTCCGATCTTTGAGCTAGAGTCAAAGGCCTTCATGAAGTCCACAAAACAACAGATCTATAGAAGATTGATGATGACTCTCTTTGATAATTTCTCATAATGTGAAAATGTAGTCAATAGTTTGGAAGTCTCTCTTGAAGACAACTTACCTCAGAGTCTTATAACTGCTGATATCTTTCAATTTCTAGAACAATAGATGCCTCTAGCTAGAGTCAAAGGCCTTCATAAAATCCACTAAACAATAGAGCTTTAGAAGATTGATGATGAGCCTATTTGATGATATCTCATAATGTGAAAATGTAGTCAATAGTTTGGAAGTCTCTGTGAAAGACAACTTAACCCATGACTCTCAAATTCTTGTTTTGTAGCACCTTAGAAATTAGTTTGTCTATTGCTATAGTATAGAGTTTTGCAAATCTATGACCAACCATGATATTCCTATAATTAGTTGGATTAAAGCTATCCCCAGATTTGTGAATGGTGTGGATGATATTTTCTGATCAAGCAAATGGGAAACCCAAAATGAGCAACGTCATTGAATAGTTGTGAAGCAAGGTAGGCAAGTGAATCTACACATGGTGAAGTAGGCAACCATCATCTACGTTAATATGTTGTCTAAGAAGAACATCAAGCTCATGCATGTAGATATTGAAGAGGGTTAGTTAAAGAAGGTATTATTACTTTGCTTTAACATTACTCTAGACAAAGTCAGAGAGGTTCAAGGAGTTCAAAATTGTTCAACAACTATCTTAGAGCCTCATAGATGCAGGAATGATTCTTATAACTGCTGATATCTTGCAACTTCTAGAACAATAGATGCCTCTAGCTAGAGTAAAAGGTCTTAATGAAGTCCACAAAACAACATAGCTTTAGAAGATTGATGATGAGCCTCTTTGATTGTATCTCATAATGTGAAAATGTAGTCAATAGTTTGGAAGTCTTTCTTGAGGACAACTTACCCCTTTACTCTCAAATTCTTGTCTTGTAGCACCTTAGAAATTAATCTGTCTAGTGCTATGGCATAGAGTTTTGCAAATCTCCGACCAATCATGATAATCCTATAATTAGTTAAATTGAAGCTATGCCCAAATTTGTGAATGTGGTGGACAATACTTTCTGATCAAGCAAAGGGGAACCCAAAATGAGCAACCTCATTGAGTGGTTGTGAAACGAGGTAGGCAAGTGAATCTACACATGGTGAAATAGGAAACCATTATCTACATTAATATGTTGTGTAAGAAGAACATCAAACTCATACATGCATATATTGAAGAGGAATAGTTAAAGAGGACAATCTTGCTTGCTTTAATATTATTATTCTTTGTTGGCATTGTGTTGTCATTGATGTCAACTGATATGGGATGACTACCGATAGAAGAGATGTTTGTGCAACACTGTCATGTAGGAGTACAAGATGAGATATCCTTGATATCACCCTGTGTTGCAGAACACCGGTAAGATAAGGAAGAGAATGTCATTCAGATGAATGACCACTAGAGTCACCGGTACACAAGTTAGTGTTTGACTTGTGTATGGATGAAATGGATAGGTTATTGGTACAGTCTAACATCGGTAAGGAAAGGATGTCAATTGGTAAGCAATGTGTTGACAATGGGTAGGATGCTTGGATGCTGTTTATGAAGAGGCAGAATGTTACCTAAATCACATCAACATTGGAGGAGAAGAATGAATAGGTCACCAGTATGCTGTGTGGTTGCTAAACAACATGACTCCCACCGGATGAAGATGCAGTCACCATGTGAAGAGATGACTGACAGTGAATGTGCCCACACCGGATCACATGTGCCTGGTTGAAGATATGCTGCACAAACAGGGAAGTCACATGTGTGCATTGTAGGATGCAGATGACAAGGTATCACTCCACCGGTAAGTGGAGCTTATCTCCTACTATGTATCATGTGCATTATAGTTCTGTGAGATAAGGAAGAAGAGGTAAAGGCAAGTTTTTGAAGGGTCACACTGGATCTACCGGTGAAACAAAGGAATGCCTCAAGTGCATGAAATTAGGGTTATGCATTGGACCGAAAGAGAACGCATGTTGGGATGCCGGTGCAGTTGAAGTATGTTGGTTTTGTCTCTTTGATAAACTGGTCAAGATATGGTCCAAGCTGATCAGGGAGAAGGCAAGGCTGAGCAGAGGCAGTCAGAGGAGAATGGACGGATTGAAGATGGAGTTTGGTGAAGGTTGATGACATAGTATCATCAAGAGTGTTTATCGGTATGTATGTCCACCGGTAATACAGACAAGGTGCAGATGCAAAAGACTCCCATCTGATGAAGATGAACATGCTATGGATAGACATGTTTGGTGACCGGTTAAGGAGTTCCATCGGCAGTTCAACAAAGAGCAGACATGAGGAGTTAATCGGTAAAATGTGAGATACCGACAAGGTTAGTAAATTGACATAAAAGAAGTGCTGGTTGTGTGTTTGGTCGGTGATCCTGTCTGAACCGACACACCGATCCAAGCTGGCAGTTGGTCAACATGGATGCCACGTGGAGTCAAGGTGGCGAACTTGCATGCAATTGTAGATGGAATGTGCACCAACGAGGTTGTTGAAGGGTTGGTCAATTACCCTGTTCATATCGACACAGATGATCTAGCAGAGGTGGAGGTCGACGTGGATGCCACGAAGAGATGAAGTGGCAAGCTCGTAGAGGTCGGTGAAGTGCCATTTGGGGATAGGTGTTTCTACAGGTATGCATTTAATATGGATCCCATGATTTGTGGATCGGATCAGAGGAGTGCGGCTCGAGGAAGAATGAACGATAGAGAAAAATCAGAGAGTTGTTGGCACCTGAATCGAAGCAAGAAAATCAGATTGTGAGAAGACCTCGAGAAGGAAACAACAAAAATATTAATGGTGTTTTGATAGATGCAGGTCGAGATACAGGGCCGTGGTTGCTAAGTTTAGAAAACGTGTACTGGAAGGCGCATTAATGGCGGTGATGTGCAAACAACTGTCTGGGGGATCAAATTGGATAAGATTTGATTGGATTTGGTTTGCCTCGAGGTTGATGAGGAAAACCTAACCGCCTGAGATTTGAATTGGCTTTTGGCGAGAAGACTGGGCTATAAATAAGCAAGCCAAAGGTATTGTGAAGTGCTGCTGAACAAAAGAACATAGAGCTGTTGCATGTGAGAGGAGATCAGTCAAGTGCTCATCAAGGAGATATAGAAGAGATTGAGTGTGAGGGAGAACGAGGTTGAAGTGTTCAACTGGTAGAAGTGCAGAACTGGTAGTGTCAATACCGGTAGAGAAGAAGAAAAGGTAACTGCAGAGAAGGCAGGCATAGAACCAGCTGAGTGTAGTATCGGTGGAGAGTAGCAGAGCAGTTGAAAGAAGTGAGAACTGACAGAGAGAGAGAGAACCGGTAGAGGAGGAAAAGAGGCTGAACCGATAAGGTTGCAGCAAGAAGATAAGATTGCAGCAGTGAGTGGGTGAGGTAGAGAACCGACAGTGAACTAGATAGAAGATCCAGAAGAGAGATTTGCAGAAGAGTTACAAAATTCATTTGTAACATGGTTCTAAATTTGTAGATGATTATGTTTTGTATTAACTGAGTTGTAGCTCGGTGTAGGGGTTGTAGCCCATAAACAAGTTAGGGGTTGTTGCCCTAAATCAGGGGTTGTAGGTCCTTGGGTTGGTGCCCTAAACATTGTAACAAATTTTCATTGTGAGGCTGGATTCGAGCAGTAGTCTCCAACAACATTTCTCACCGAGGTTTTTCCCATCTTGGGTTTTCCTTGTACACACTAGTGTTATGTGATGTCCCTTTGTGTGAATGCATTTGTGTTTAGTCTCCTCACTAACCGGTAAGTCTGCATTCAGTTAGATCTGTTAATCGGTGTACTCACATAGGATTGTTAAAGGGAAAAGATTGAGAACCACTGATTCACCCCCCTCTCAGTGGTGCATTGTCTCTAACATTCTTGTCTTGTAGCACCTTAGAAATTAGTCTGTCTAGTGCTATGGCATAGAGTTTTGCAAATCTCCGACCAATCATGATAATCCTATAATTAGTTAAATTGAAGCTATGCCCAGATTTGTGAATGTGGTGGATAATACTTTCTGATCAAGCAAATGGGAATGCAAAATGAGCAACCTCATTGAATGGTTGTGAAACAAGGTAGGCAAGTGAATCTACACATGGTGAAATAGGAAACCATTATCTACATTAATATGCTGTGTAAGAAGAACATCAAGCTCATACATGCATATATTGAAGAGGAATAGTTAAAGAGGACAATCTTGCTTGCTTTAATATTATTATTCTTGTATTGTAGCACCTTAGAAATTAGTCTGTCTAGTGCTATGGCATTGAGTTTTGCAAATCTCCAACCAATCATGATAATCCTATAATTAGTTAAATGGAAGCTATGCCCAGATTTGTGAATGTGGTGGATAATACTTTCTGATCAAGCAAATGGGAACCCAAAATGAGCAACCTCATTGAATGGTTGTGAAACAAGGTAGGCAAGTGAATCCACACATGGTGAAATAGGAAACCATTATCTACATTAATATGTTGTGTAAGAAGAACATCAAGCTCATAAATGCAGATATTGAAGAGGAATAGTTAAAGAGGACAATCTTGCTTGCTTTAATATTATTCTAGACAAAGTTGAAGAGGTTCAAGGAGTTCAAAATCATTCAACAACTATCTAAGAGCCTCATAGTTGCAGGAATGAGTCTTATAATTGCTGATATCTTACAACTTCTAGAACAATAGATGCCTCTAGCTAGAGTCAAAGGCCTTAATGAAGTCCACAAAAGAGCAAGACTTTAAAAGATCGATGATGAGCCTCTTTGATGATATCTCATAATGTGAAATTTTTTGGGAGTCTCTTAAAGAGAACTTATCCCTTGACTCTCAAATTCTTCATTTGTAGCACCTCAGAAAGAGTGTCTAGTGCTATGGCATAGAGTTTTGCAAATCTATGACCAACCATGATAATCCTATAATTAGTTGGATTGAAACAACTCCAGATTTGAGAAGGACGTGGAAAATAATTTCTGATCAAGCAAATGGGAACCCAAAATGAGCAACCTCATTGAATAGTTTTGAAACAAGTTAGGTAAGCGAATTTACACCATACTTGAGAAACTCATGTTCAAGTCGCATATATTTGGTAACTTTGCTTGAGCAGAGCTTCGAAATAGCTCTCTAGATGCAACTTGTAGAAAATAAATGATAATTGGAGGAATGCTGGTGAGATAGATCATTGAGAGAGCATAGACCCAAGTTAGTGGGTTGATATGTAGTGTGCATGTTCCTTAGAAGGGCATGGTAGAAGATCTTAGGGGAATGACGGAGGCTAGCAAGGAGCTTGTGTTGCTTTGATGCAAGAAACTTGTGTTTCTTGTGCTGAAATAATAGTTTCTATTGGTGGCAAACATGGAGGAGGGTCATGGACAAGGGAATGCAGAGTCGCCTATGCATATATTTGCACTTCCTTTGTCAAATAATTATTCATAGGGCAAGAACCATGAAGATGGGGTCAAGTTGGTTGATGATCGTGTGGGGAAAGGAGTGATTGGCTACCTCCCAAAGGACATAGGCAATGAAATCACACATGGCAGCAGTTGTATAAGGTGGAAAGGAGTAGAAGTTGGACATAAGTTGGGAAAGCTAGGAAGTGTAGTTTGTAATGTCCCCTTTTTAGCAGTTATCTGGCAATTTATCATTAGCCGTTTTTGTCATGGTCCCGAGGGCTAACCAGGACTTTGCAGGGATCTGTGATGGATTTGGCCTAGGCAAATTCAGTTTCAGGCCAAACGGAGTTGATTTGACAGGGTTTCCAGGAACTTACTATTTATAGTAAGTCAGTTTGGGCACAGTGTCGGGTGAATTTTGGAGCGAATTTGGTTGACTTTATTTTGGTGCATTTATTTATTTGCCTGGAATGCTTTTTAAATGGGGGAATTAATTATTCAGGCAAAATCCAAAAGTTTCTAAAGTCAAATTTAATTTTTTAACTTAAGGGGTTATTTAATGCTGAAGCTAATGTCAAAAAAGAAATATTAAAAGTACCCCATAAGGGGATAATAATATTTTATTCTACTTTCATTTATCCCACATTGTTAGTGCCTTGGGATGTGTGCCAAAGAGAAGTAATAAATATGAGCATTTAATGAGGATTCAGACATCTTGGAATTTGTGTTCTTGGAAATTGGGAAGCTGAGGTTTTGGAGAAATCTGGAACTCTTTCTTGGCATTTGGGGACGAAATCCCTCAGATGTGACATTTCTCTTGCCTGTGAGAGACCAGGTTTGAGAAATCGCTAAAATGAATTGAGCAATGAAGGGAAGTTAGAAACTTTCAGTCTGGGACAATTTTGTTGCAGGGCACACTGAAGTTGTAAGGAAATTCTATTGTCAAATACAATGCTTTGGTGTTGAAGGTTCCGGTTTAGGAAATCCTTTAGTTCAGAGGGGAAAATAGTATTCCACAGTAAATCGTGGGAACTGAGCAGTACCATAACTGCAAATGAATCACATTATGTATAGCAGTAGCGAAGTATGTAGTGGAATTTGAGGTTCATGGAGTTTGTTGACAGTCTTAGCAAAGATTAAACCCTCTCTGCAAGCCGTGGACTTCTTTCATTGGCTGGGGTGAATACACAACCTTCTGCTGGGCGCGACTTGTACCATTTACTGTACGTGGTAATTTTCGACCTGCTGGGTGTTGGAGCCACATTTCTGGGTATCGTGCTGGTTGTTTTGAGCTGGGACAGCGACTTCAAGACTGTTGGTAAACATTATTAGCATTAAGACTCCTGGAGTTGTTTGCTGGGTGTAGCACCACCCTTGCCGACTGTGATAACTCTTTCCTGAGTGTGGTGAGTGGTAACAGTTGTATGAAGTTTATTGGACTGGGCGCATGATTCCCACCAGCTGCACGTGGGGGCAAATAGATTGGACAGTTCGTGGGCTGCTGCAGAAGATCATTACTGCCAGTATATTAGAGATTAATCCGATGCTTCCAGGTTCTTTGGTTGTGAACTTAATTCTGAAATTTTGAAACTTGTAGTAACTTTTTCTCCTAAACATTGGATGTGTTGTATACTGAAAGCAAATTATAATTCTAAAAACTACAGCAGTAGCAATACAACAAGTTCTCAGTATTGGAAGTTTGAAATCTGTCTTGAATGAATGTGTATAGTTCCTTGATTGTGGTATTGCTTTAGAAATAAACTATTCCAACAAAACACAAAACGCACCAGGTACCAACTAAACCAACAGGAAACCATTGACAGAAAAAATCAGATATTGAGCATCAACTGTTTGACAAAATTCCTTAAGGAGAGATTGGGTAGATCCAGGTAACTGGGCCAGCCTATTACATAGTCAATGGTGCACTTGCCATCAAAACGGATCATGGTGTGCCAAGGATTGTGGACCTAGGGGGTGGGGGATGAAGGGGGGGTAGTGGGGGAAGTCGCTTAGTGAAGGTTAAAGCAACATGATCAATAAGGGGGGTTGATGTGGGACAAAGAGGCCCAAGTGTGAGTGGTGAATTTAAGTGCTTCTTAGTGGGGCCGGAATTTGATTACAAGGGTGTTTTCGAGAGTTGACAGGAACAACAACATTAGCCTCTTTCTCTAATGGAGAACATTCAACTTGTAATTTGTATAGTGAGCAGTTTGTTTATACCCTTAGAAGCAAGGTGTATCTTCTTAATTCATTAGATTCTTATCAACATTTATGTTTTGGGTGTTGATGAATGCCAATCTTAGCTTTGACAATTTTGAATGTGAATCTTTGGGAATCTTGGGCTCCATCATCCAAGAGCAAAAAGGCATTTTTGGATATAAGAGATGTCATTAGTAGCGCAATAGAGTGAAGAGTAGGTTGTAATATATTGTAAGGGAGGGCTCTTCTTATAGAACTTATCATTGCACCTGTCATGGTTTTAACTTTTATCCTAAAAACAGTGAGTTCAAGACAGTGTCTTTAAAATTGATCATGCCTGCCACAATTTTGATGGCTAAAACAAGAGCCTTGTAGTAATTGTCTGCTCTCAAATGTAACTTAAAAACTTCAAATAGGCTTTATCCAATGAGGCTTCTCAAGATTGATATGAATGCAAAGTAGAGTTTCCAAGTTTTGGAAATCTGAATTCTTAGTGAGGAAAAAATTCTAAAAATCTGGAGTTCTAGAATTTTTTGGAAAGTCTGTAAAAAATATCATATAACATAAATATATGTAAAGTTCAATTGCTGGGCCGAGCAGAGCAAGTAGGTTGGGATATGGGTTTTTACTTTTTACTATTTAGATAAATGAAATTTAAATCTAAAGTGATAAAGATGCTGGGATCGCATCAGAATCAATTTGGTATGTCTTTTAAATCTAGAGTTAACAGAGTCTAGGCCCAGACCCAGCTTAATTTGATAACTATGAGACAATGTGTAGTACAAGGGCTGTTGTGCATTATTTTTTAGGTGTATGAATTTTTAGTTAGTTTTAGTAGTTTCCCTCTTTATATAAAGGACATGTTCTATGAAAGAAAAATAATGCCTGAATTTGCTGTCAAGCCAAAGATGTTGGCTATCAAATTTGGGCTGGACAATGCCTTGAGGGTTTTGCTTACAATAAGTCATAGGTTGGTGCATGATAGTTTGTGCTCTCAACAAATGCCTATTCAAGTCACACTAAACTACAGCCCTGTATCTTGGAGCATAAAGAGTAGTGGTTTAATCATGTCCTTGGGGGGCACGTTTAAAGGGATGTATAAAAAATGATTCTGAAAGTAGTGGCACTCCAAAGCAGAGAGATATCATCTTCAAAGTCATGATTTAGAGTTAGGCTGTAAGATGAAGATGGCATCACTTGATTCTTAATGATATCATTGATTTACATAATCTTGTGGCACCATGTATTATATTTGTTGTTGCACTTCTTACCCTTTTTGACATAAGCTGGTCGAAAACCCAATCAAATTCATTATTCTCTGTTAGCTTTCAGCTTTTAGCTTCTTTTCCTTTTAGACAGTGGAACTCATTGAGTAACTCTTGTGAGTGTTGTTAGATGTTCTTTTGACTCCCAGTATCCTACTTTAGTGCTCTGTGTACATTAATTTGACTTATATTATTTGAAATTTCATAGTTAATATTCTGATCTGGCTGATCTAGTCCAAACTGGCATACTTATTATATAATATGCCAATATGCATATTTTATAGGTCAAACATTGACCCCAGTTTGGTTTCATCTCTCACTTCTGCAGTTTCCTGATACCTCTATTGTAAGTTGAAAAAAGGACAACTGAAGGGTAAAAATCTTAGTACTGACCAATACTCTAATTGACAATGACCCTGCCTTAGTGTTGGTTATGTGTGTTGATATTCAGTTTCAGAAAGATTGGTTGTATTCAGAAAGTTTAAAGGGAAACTCGATCCATTTTTTTGCTATTGCATTTGACTCGTCTACTTTTATTCCTCACCAAATAAGAACATACTTAAGCTTCTGACCTTGTATTTTTGTCTGTACTGGTTTCCAATGGGATGCTTAACAGCAGTGGTGTCAGAGTGGGTTTAAATTTTCTCTACAATCCTGCACCACGTCTGATGATGATAGATGTATCTTGGAAGTTGGAACACATCTCCCGTGCCATTATTCCAAGCGCTATAAAGATCATCAGATGATATGGAAAACATATTAGATTCCATGAATATATTAGATGATATTGTATAAAATTCAAATACACACTCAAAATCAATCTGACAACATGGAATCACGATTAAGAGGACAAGAGAAATACAAAAGTGAATATGAATGAAGAAACATGCACCCTTTCTAAGTCAGCAGGCATAAGGACTCAAAGGAGACAATGTACTAGACTTTAAACCTGAAATATCCCCTGCAGTTGTTAGACTGAATATGCAAGGATTATTGACAAACAGTTGACTGTCAATCTGAGTGTTATGCAGATTTTATAACTTGCATGTTATGCAGTATGACCGTCACAGAGTTTCAGACTTGTTTCTGTAGGTATCAACCACAAGTTTTCATCAATGTATAACTTACAAACAACTTCTTAATGATAGTTTAATCTGCTAGGATGAATGTAGTTTATAATGTAATTACACCAATTTTGGATGCAAATCATACACCTACAGCTGACTGTAATTTAAGAAAACAGTTGGCATGAAACCTTGAGACAAAGTACAAATGTGATGCACCTTATTACTCCTTTTATTCATGAGACAATAGATTCATTACGAAGGTCAAACAAGTGCCAAATGACCTAGCAACCTAGCAATAAGTACTCAGAAAATCTGGACATATGGCAGCCATGGAAGTCTGCATACAACTGTAAATTACATGAGAATTCTGATGCTAAATTAACCTCGTTAGAATTGCCAAGACATGTAATTGAAGAAGCAAGCAAAATCCTTGGTTTTTGAGCCCACACAATGCCAAATCGAATTGTCTTCAGAATTGCCCCTGCTGCAAGTATGAAGGTCTGATAATAATTAATTATCAGCACTGTAGTCTTCCATCAACCCTTGAAAATATTCGCTTTCCTCCTCCAATCACAGCGCTTTCATCAAAGCCAAGTTCGATGCTTGAATATGGAGTTATGAGTAAAATTGTGGGAGACTGACTGTTGCAGGTCTGCAGATTGGTAACAAATTATTACCAGCATGTAAGACTTCTTCCAGTCCCTAAACCTTATCACTGATCATTCCTAATGATAGCGTTTTCATCCATTGCTAGGTTTGTTGTCCAAACAAGAACTTCTTAACAAAATCGTGGTAATGGTGCATGTAGTTCGAACTGCTTCAGATCTGATTTTACCCCTGCAATTTCACTTTTCCACCTTCAAATGCATTCTAAGATGACTCGCCTTATGTCCTTAGTACAAATCGATGCTAGTGAGGGCCAAGTGAGCCAAATCGTGGCTTTCCCCAAATCTGATATAAATCTGAAGAATAACTGAGATTAAGAACTCAGTGAATGTAGTGCAATCAGCTCCAAATGGTAGAATTGTTGTAGACACTTTGATGCCAAAAAATATCTCCAATATGAACCCAAATATAACTAGCCCTTGGCCACCAATGAAGCTCAATTGAGATGACTGAAGTATCACCTCCTCAATGCAACCCCTCAAGAGATCTTTCACTTCCTCAGTTATGCTATCAATGGGAGTTTTCGTTCCCAAAGACAGTATTGTGCAGAAACCCCTTGGCTCCAAAAAACTCAATCAATATCAAAATCAATTCCCAGCTGATTAGAAGCTGAGCTTACCCTCCTTTTATACTTTTTTAATCCATCATCCAGAAGCTTCTAGAAATAATATTAATTTAATCTTATTTCAACTTAAGTGACTTTATGATATAATATTAAATTAAGTCACTTTATCAAATTAATTAAATATAAAGTCATCTTTTAATTTTTAATTTATTTGATAACTTTATAAATAATTAACTTAATACTATTAATTAAAATAAATAATTAAGCTATCTAATAGAAAATAACAATAATTTGGACAACTTAACTAATTAAATTAATAAATAATTCTTACTCCAAAAATGGGGACATTACAGAACCCGAAGTAAATCTCAAATCTGGCATACCAATCATACCTCAATTTATTAGACAATTTCATTCAAAGATGAAGAAGGGAAAATTTATACAATAATTTTACATCTCAAAGGCTCAACATTAGAATGGTACAAAATTCAAATAAAAGCTAAAGGAAATGAGGAAGTTGGAGATAGCCGAAGACTCAAGGCTGCAATGTACAATAGGCTTATCCCTTAAGTGGCATCTTAGAAACACCTAGAAAGTGGTTAGGACTAAGTTGAAGAGAAAACATCAATAGTGTATTGATTAAAAAGTAGAACTGAGCTGCCCGGAAAGTACCAATTAAGATAAACAGGACTTGAATATCAAATTAGAGAGACAAATATCTCAAATGAATTAAATATGGCAGCTCAAGCTATTTCATTATGTCTGATTGGGAGAGCTCAAAACAACACTGCAAAACATTTTCCATAAGAAATAATATAGTGAAATTACAAAAGAAGATAACAATATGATAAACTTAACTTCTGGCACCTTGCAAAAGGCAACTGGGGAGGTGGAGGGGGGCCTGGGAACTGGTCTTAGGAAGCATTACGTGCATAGGAGGCCTTCAATGCCAAATAATAGAGGCAGTAGTCTCTAATGAAACAAATAAGGTAGCTTATGCTATTTCAGTAAATCAGTATTGTCAAAACAACCTACGGATCGCACTTTTGAGAAAAGAAATGCTTTGGGAATGACGGTAATAAAAAAAAACCCATAAACAATTGACAGGAAAAAATGTTTTTCCCCACTGCAAAAATGAAGATTTGATGTTTAAATGTAGCAAGTTCAACTTAGAAAAGTGTTGTTACAGAAACAGTCAAGAAGAAAGAGAAATTAAGTATTGGTGTGTTCAAGCTCAGTAACATTTATTGTCTTTTGAGTTTATTTTCAGTTTAATTGCTTTATTTTTTTGGATTTCATTTCAAAGCAAATTCTAAGTTCACTTTTAATTTAAAATTTACATCAATGAGCTTGCTCCTTTGGAAGATTCTGACTTATGCTAATACAATTGTGTAACTTAGAGACAAGAATGTCCAAGGGGTTGAGCTTAATTGGTTAAAATGTTGGGTTCTCATTGTGGAGACCCAAGTTCAAATCCCCACAGGATATTTAATGGGAATTTAAAATTGTGACTCTTGGTCTTCCATGGTTGGCTTCTAATGTGGATGTGGTTTCTAAATAATTGGTTTTCTAAGGTGACTCTTGGTCTTTCATGAATGATTTTCTAGTGTGTTATCTCATAAGGGGGGCTTCTATTAGTCTCTTTTAAGTGCTTGCAACAAGTTGTGTTTGTCTCATGTAGTTGCTTGTATGTATGAGCAGAATAATTGTAAAGGATCTGTAATTTTTTTTACAGTAATCCATGCAGTCAATCATAACTAGAGAATATACCTCTGATACTGAGATATTTGTGAAGAGTAAACACGTTAATGATGGAGAAACTATATGGTCTACTAGATATCTATTTTTTATGCATATCATATGTCTACTTTTAAAGATTTTTATGATTTTTCTCTATCTTTGAGTGCCCAAGAATGACTTTCTAGCTATATAATGGATTGGGAAATACAAGAATTTATCCCCTGTTAAATTTTTTTTCTCAAATTCAGGTGGAAATGGTCAATACAAAAAGATTGAATGTACAAAAGCATCTTCTAGGGAGCACACCAAGGAGAATTTTATACCATCCTGAAAGCAAGACTTTGCTGGTGATGCGGACAGAGTGTCATGAAAATATCTCTAATCCTGTTTCAGATATCTGCTGTGTTGATCCTCTAAGTGGTTCACTTCTGTCATCATATAAGTTTGATCCTGGTGAAACTGTAAGATGCATGCAGCTATCGAGGGTTGGGAATGAAGAATATCTAGTAGTTGGAACAGGTCTGTCTGCAGGTCGTGCTATCATGCCAAGTGGTGAAGCTGAAACGTAAGTGCAAATTTTGAAATTGAGCTAGTTCTTCTTATATCATATGCCATTCATGGTAAATTATATTGCTTGCATTTGATTCTATTCTGTCAATCATATTTCATTTTTGAAAGAATTTCAAAACTAAACTAGGCCACAGGGCTCTTTCTATTCCATAGGTAATTATTGTCTTTGCTACACAAGTTGATTTCCCTTTTGAGTAAGACATAGTTAATACGAACCTTCCAAAGGCTGTAACTGCAACCTAGAATAGGTTTGCTGAAAGCAGATTCTGGATAACATTATTAGTAGCTGGGAAGGTTTGCCTTGGGCTAGAAATATAAGGAAAAATGTTTACATGGTCTTTATTGACTTTGAAAAGTCTTATCATAGAATTAAATTGCAACTTCTTTTTTTAATGTTTAATTTTGGGTTTAGGGGAGTCTTTTTGAAGAGTGGTTGGTGTCATACAATATATTTTAGGATTCTCTGCCTGAATCGAAGTTAATAGTGAGCATACTGTGTTTTTGTTATTGCGTGGATCTATGAGACAAGGTTGTCCTCTGGAATCCTCTCTTTGTAATTGTTCTTGAGACAAGTTTGCCCTCTGGCATTGCTTGTTAAGAGATTCTTCTCTTGGCCCTCTTGTCAAAGGCATTGCTTTTCTAGACCAATCCTAGAAAAGTGAAGTTCAGTTTGTTCATGATAGTTGTTCCTGGCTTTGGAAAAGACATACATGAACTTTTTTTCTCCATATTGGAGATTTATTGTTTTTCTTCAATTTCTAAGATTGTCTTTCGTGAGTTGTTAGTTTTGTTTTGGTTTCTTTCCCTGCAAACTGTTGATTAGAGTTGGGGTAGTTGTGGGTTGATCTTGACAAAATTGTTAGATACTTTGGTATTCTCTTTTTGTTGCAGTGTGTTATTGACAAAATTAAGAAAATGTTTCTAATTTGCAAAGTTGTCTCTTTTCCATGGCTGGTATTTAAGGGTGTCAGAATTTTTGGTCTTCTTATTTCACTTACTAGTTACTACTCTCCTTGCTAGCTCCTTTGCAATACTCGGCCTTTAAGTTATACTTTTATACAAGTTGCTGAGGGATTTTTTGTGGCAAAATGGTAAAGGAAATAAGAAAATGCCCGCAATTGCTGGGGAATTTTGTGGTCAATCCAAGTGTTTTAGAGATTGGGCCTTAAAAACCTTAGATTATAGGGTATTACCCTTGGGAAATAGGCCTTGAAAAATTATTCATGTTAGGCATAACATTATTCATGGGACTCATAAAGGTAGACATGACTGGAAAGGGCTGCATCCTCTAGACCCTATGTTTGGATTATTTGCTGTTTGAGCTAGAGGGTCTCCTTTTTTGGGGTACATTTGGAAAGAATGCGAATCAGTCAAACATCTTTTTGTGGGGCATGGCATCTTTAATAAGGTAAGATTATGTGGTCAAGTTTATAGGTCTCCTTTGGAAACGGTTGATTGGAATAAAGCTCTTGCTGTGGTGAAAAGATGCTTTCCTAGAAGTGGGTTCTCTAAAAATAAAAAAGATTGAAAGCTTTATTAATATCATACATAATGGCAAATTAATTCCCTAGAAAGATATCAAATATGATTTAAAGTGCCAGCGAAAATCTTAATTAATGTTAGCCTCCTCCTTGAAGGGCCTTCCTTCTAGTGTTAGATTAAAGTCGAATACAAATTTTCGGATAATTTAAGATGGGTTAAGGGGCCATGTCTTTTTCAAGTTTTCAATTCTTCTCTAAATAATTCTATGCAAAACATGCCTTCTCTAACAAGATTTTCATAAGCTGAATAATAGATAGGGACTTGTTCATCCTATTAGAAAGTGGTTTGATAGTTTTAAATCATATGGCACTCTTGTACCGAATGTAAAAGAACCTGTGTTAAATGGTTATTGTTACATAAAAAGCTTCTTGTTGGCTCTTAGTGGCTTTGACAGTGACCTTTGCCTTGGAGAAAGATGGGGTAAGGGGTCATATCTGATGCTGTTGGTAAAGAAGTGATTGACCCTTTTGGGGAAACTTCCCTTCCCATTGCTGGATATGGTGGTGTGCTACCTAGATGGATCAAAATTCTAATGGAAGAAAATGCTCAAAAAATGATTAGACAACTCCAGGATGTTGTTGATCTTCTTGACAATAAGGAAATTGGTTCTGCTCAGAACAAGGGGGGCCGGTCCTACACTTTAAGACTTCAATGTCTATAACTTTATATTATACTGATATGAGTGATACGTGGGTTTTGAGGCTGGTCGTCTTTTGGGAGCATTTGAGTTGCTGATTTTGATCTTGTTATTGTTCTTATGGAGCTCTTTGAAGCTGATTTTTTGATATACATTGTTGTACTTTTTGATGGCCTAAATGACACAATGCAAAACAGGTTAAGTATTTCTACCTAACCTCTCCTGAAACAAGCAATAGAGTTTTAGGTCTATCACTTCCCAAGGTCTTGGAAGTCAGGCCACAATTGTACTGTGTAACTAAGTGGTCAATGAGGTCTGTTTGTTCAAGGGACCTGCTTATTTTACAATCGACAAACTAGGAACGTGCTTTAATCTACTCCTATTTTAACCAGTTAACCAGGTTTTAAAAAAACTAAAAAAGATCGATCAGGGATGCATGAAAGACAATGATTAATATCCAACTTCTATCATCAATGGGTGTTTCTTACTGCTCCTCAGCTGATTTATCCTTTCCCGAAGCATCTGTTTCTTGTTATTGCTTGGGGAGTTCCTTTCTTGGTGTCTTTTCCATTTGAGGAGGAAGCTGCTATGAAGAGGTGGCCATCTGTTGGTCTTTGATTGTCTTTTCTTGATCTTCAATTGCACTGATCAAGTTCTGCTGCTCTTCAGCTGTTAGACCAAGTGAGAATAGTCTTGCTCTTCAACAACATTGTCTTGCTTATCCCACTTTTTCTCTTTTTCTGCTTCCCCTTTATCTGCTTTATGTTGTTCTACCTCCACTATTATCTTGGGCTCATCATCTTGTGCCTTTTCATCGTGAGTTTCTTCATGTGGAGCCTCTTCATCATCGCCCTTCTCATCATGTTCCTCTTCTCCCTTTGTATCTTCTACCTTAACATATCCTATGGAAGTTTCATAGCTTTTAGCTTGATCATGGGATATATCTCCCTGATCATTCTGTTCTTTTTTGGCTTTGGTGGAGGTGATGGCTGCCATGGAGGAGAGTCCTGTACCACTGTTTGCTAAGGAGGTGAGGGAACTGATGTATCATGAACAAGTAATTCTTTTGCCCCTTCTCCTAAAGTTACACCAATTGCTGTCCTTGTAGGAATAACTTTGACTAATGGGTCTGCTTGTAGATCAAATGTCACCCCTGTACTTGCTGCCTTAGCTAAATATTCTGAATGCTTCAACTTATCTTTTAATTGTTACATTAGCTTTGGGAGTGGCCTATCTTGCAATTCTTCTTTCAGTTTCTTCTCCCCTTTGCCCTTGGTCCTCCGTCTTTTATATTCTCTTGTGGGGAAAGCTAAAAGTGGGCCCTTTGATTTCTGTTTGATCCTTTTAGTAAGCTTAGTTGCCTTGAGTCTAAAGTCCATCCAAACCATACTCCTGTCAATGAATTGCTCTGAGATTGTGTCTATTAACATTTCTTCTTTCGGGGAACACTTGATGGGACTAAGAGTTCTATCGGCCATGCTCTTTTTCTTATACACTGGATCAAGAATTTCTCCATCATCAGAGAACTTCTTGGGGATGTCATCCCTGAGCCCCATAGGCTTGCATCTGGAATGCTATTAATCTGCAATATTTTCTTTCTCTCACCTCAAAATCATTCTGCAAATGAGCCCAAAAGTCTTCTAGGGCATGACCATGGTTAGTGAAGGTGTTAGACATTATTCCCTTTAGTTTCTCAGCAGGATCAAAGTTATCTCTAATATCAAATGTCTTGAGATTCAATGCTTGTAGCTCCTGTATTGTTGTCTTTGCCACTTGTACTGAGGGGCATTCATAATATCCCAACTTAAAAGGGAATTTGACCCCTGGCTTGTGCTTGGCAGCGAAGATCATATGCATCTCAGTAATATTCCTGGTAAACTCCATCAAAATTATCTTGTCACTACAAAACATTGGAAGCAGAAATGGTGCTTTATGGGAGCCAAAAACTCTAATATAGGTAGACTTGGGAAATTGGATAAACCAATACTCATATCCCTTGAGGAGCTTCATGGCATCTTTAGATAATCTATATCATGTGTCCCATGTCAACTGGTTAATAGTGGCATGTAGGAATGCATCATTTAATCTTAAAATGGCTCTTAGCTACCTTATACGCCACCTAGGAATAGAAGTCCCATGCTTTGTTCATCTCGGGTCCGTCTCCTCTGATTTCCTCTCTGGTTAAACTAGGAAAGTTCCCCATATTGGCTACAAGGTAGACCACATAAGAGGTCATATAAAATTTCTTAGTTTCCTCCACATTGATCATTTTCTTATGAATGTTGTCAGACGCTACACATCCTTGGTCAATGTGATCTTCCTCCATAATAGTGTGAATAAAATGGAGCATTTAGGTGTGGTAAGTTGTGGATTCTTCCTTACCCATTGCTTTATTTAGCATAATGATCAAATCTACCTCCTCGGGGATAAACTCCGACCTTTGCAGTTTAGTGGTAATCTTGACCATTGACTTCCTCTCTGATTTCAGCCAATATCTGGTCAAATGCCTAACATTGTTGGCCTCATCCTTCTCAAAAGTTGTTTGAGCCATAGTTTCAGAGATTATAACCATTTTTGGGATGGAGGCAAGTCAATGGTCAAGGAGAGCATCTCTAGGGTGAGGTCTACGATGATTGTGCCGTTGGGGTGAGTGCATTTTCTCTAAGTTGCCGGTTCAGGTTTGGGCATCGGTTCGGATTCGAAGAACTGGTATGCTGGTACGACAAAATTTTGAAAAGGGGTTTGAGTTCGTTTGGGATTTTTAGTACAAAAACATGTATATGCAGCCTATAAGCATGAATTAAGATTAGCATGTCACAAAGAATCATATAAACAACAAAACCAGCATAAACTTGTAATCATAGCATCATGTTCATACCATACCATCATCATATACATCAAGTTTAATATCAAAATGACAAAATATTCAAGTATCAATATTTCAACTTTCAACAATTATTAGTTTAGTTTATTAATATTCAAGTATCATTGTTTCAACTTTCCCCTTGCTTGTAGTCATGTTGCTTGTGTGAAATGAGCAAGTTAATGTTTTAAAACTCACTTTTAGGGTTATATTTTAATTTTTTATTTGGTGGATTTCAAAAAAAATTAAAATTTTGCAAAAAAAAAACACCATTTTTAGGCCATCAGACCCTTGGGTTCGACCTGGTCCGAACCAGGCCTGTGAATCATAGACCCTGTCCAGATCACAAGTGGACCGGACCAGTACCAGGGGTCTAGGGAGGTGAACCCTGCAACATTTTCTTGTTCTTTAGTCATAATGCTGGGCCATGGCAATGATTCACTCAGGGCTTTGGATTGTCATAGGGAAATTGGTTATATGAGCTAGGCTTGAGTTGGCAATCTTCTTGTACTTGGAGGATGCATTATCTCCAAAAATGTCCTTGAGGGCCTTGGTGTCTAGGTCCCCAATTTCTGTCATGTCCCCTCCTTGATCGCTATATGTATCCTAAAAGAAGCAATTATTATTAATAATTAATATAATAATTAAACAACAAATGATTATTTGAGATTTATTTATTTATTAATTATTATTATTTAATTAATATTTTACTAATAATACTCTTAAAATTTTATATTATTATTTGATTAATATTTAATAGACTATGGTTCTGGAGGAATTCCCTTGTTATCTTTTGGTATTACCAACTTTGGGAATTCTACAATAAATGATTCCTCACTGCCGGCAAATGGTCGAGCTATGCTAAATACCAAAACTCCTTTCGTATATGATCCCAGCTAAGAGATGTTGATGAATATATGTCTCCGTAATCAACACTATCACATGGAAGATTATCGAATCCAGGGATTATCAAACAAACATTCCATAAACTCGGTTAATGTTAAATACGGAAAGGTAGAAAAGAGCGATTATAATTATCGCACATGAAAGTATCGAGCCAAGCCAAAACGACCATCGTTGTCAATACCGTATCAAAGGTTGCAACAGGAGAAGTGGACTATTTTATCGATCATACTTAATATTGCAAGAGCAACGATCTGTATCTGTAGTACATAAGATATCATATTATCGCTACCCCAATTATTGATTATTTAGTGCTTAAGAAATAACAGTCAAAGAATATCCGCTAAGGCAAATGATAACATGTGTGATTAATGAATAAGTTGTAGTAATGCAGACAAGAGGTTTAATCTGCTATCCACCCAATTGCGTATACAAGTGACCAATAAGATAGTGTGCGTTGCATATATCGATCAAGGAAGATAGAAGGATCGATGAGGTTGATGACTAACTATTAGTTTATCATCGATGATTGCTGTCATCAGAATCACACTTATAATCAAGGCTGTGCTGTGATTCATTACAGAAATGTTTTGACAGATTCATAAATAAGAAACAATAATTAAACAAGTGCAATCTGTTTGGAAGTTAACAAAGGGGACATATTATCAAGTATGAATTGGTAATAAGTCATGATTATGACACATGAAAAGATGCAATTGTTAAGGGTGTGATGTATGCAAGTAGGCAAACTTGTATAATTTACGATCTGTATTAAATAATGATAAATCAATTAAGGAAGAGGCATGTTGTTAAGTAAGAATGCAATGTTTAAAAGACACAACCCCTCACGTCAAGTCTCTGGTATGATATTTAGGGAGGATACATTCTCATTTCAGGGGGGAATATATACTATCTGCAACCATGGAAGAGTTTGAGAATTATAGTCTGTGTGCATAAAGGGGGTCCAGTTGCATCATTCTGATCGCCATCAATCAGATCAGAACAGATCAGATCTGTTATTGAATTACTGGCAGTAACATCTTCGTTCTTGGTGGTATGCATGGGATGTGCTTAATATGTATGCTTAATATATGAAGCCTGATAATATTCTTATGCAGAACTGAGTAATAAACAAATATATATATATATATATGTTTAGAAGTAATGAATTAAATGAACAAGCAAAATTGAGATTATAAATCAGATTAAATTGTCAATTTGATATAAGGGAAAGATTATGATTGGATTCATGTTATGAAGGTTTTTCTCCTAATCAATATAGTTTAAGAGTGTTGTGAAGGCTTAATTATGGTTTAAACATCCCTAAAACTACGAGGGGACATTACAATTTCAGTGTCTATAATGTTTTGTGCCTTAGAGTTGACTTTTGATACTTTTGGCACGTCTTGGAACTTATACTTCATGGTGAGGCTAGTTTGTCAACTTTGGATAACTTTTCTTTCTTTACAGCTTGAGAGACCTCTTTTGCAACTTCTACGACAATATCTTCTTCTCGAGACAGCTTGAAACATCTACAAGGCCACAAGCTAGTGTTATAAATCAAGAAAAAACCATCAAAATACCTTAACTCAAGCATTTTTTTTTGTCATTTGCAGGATTTTGGGTTTCAGGAGCATAGGAGGTTTGGGGATTGAGATTGCAAGCAGATCAAGGTTCTTAGGACTTGGTCGAAAGATCCTTGTAGGATATGAGGTCCTGCAAGGGTAGTCTATACTTGCATTCTCTTTTACTTGGGCTGCAGGTCTTTGGAAGGTTTAAGAATTTGAGGCTTTTATCCTTGAATCCTTTTAGGACCTGAAGTCCTGCTGTAGTGCGTTGAAGTCCTTTGAAATTTTTCTGAGAAGAGGGTTCTCGGGCGGGTGAAGGTTTTAAGTTTTAAATCCTTGGATCCCTTTGGGACCTGAAGTCCCATAGGGATACACTACAAAAGTTCATACCTTGGTTTGTTTTCGAGAGTCTTAAGGCTTTGAGGTTTAAATCCTATCATCCCTTTGTGACCTGAAGTCTTATAGGGATAATCTATCGAATGAACTACTTCAAATTGCGAACCACAAAAGATCCCATCATACCTTGGTTTTTATGCTTTTGACCCTAGATCCCATTGGGACCCGAAGTCCTGCAAGGATGCTCTTTGTGTGAGTTATAATGTTTTGAAAGAGTTTCGAATTCTTGTGGGACTCAAAGCCCCACATGCTTGGTCATTGAATCTGATGGTTCTCGAATCCCTTTGTGACCAGAAGTCCTATAGGGATGGTTCTTTAAGTTTTCCATACGTATTCATTTTAACACATAAGGCATGGTTCGATTGTGTTTTCATGGCAGATTTTAGGGCAATGTAGGGCCCAAACTCTTGCAAGGTAAATTTTTAATTTTAGGCCAAACTCCTACGAGGGCATGGGTTGACCTACGAGGGCATGGGTTGAATTTAGCAAAGGTTCAGTTTATTCACTAAGGTAACAACAAAAGCAAACTTTAACTAAAATGCTAAACTAGGAAAGCAGGAAACAGGAAGAAACAAACAGGCATAACAAAAACGAAACCAAAAAGGTTGTGGGGAAGCAAGCAAAGAAACCTACCTGCTTCCGAAGCCTAAATAGTCAAAGAAAAAACACGACCACCAAGATGGGACTTCTGGATAGATAGGGATCTCAGGATAAATTCCTAAGATTTATGCGGCTCCCATAGTCCTGTAAAGAACTAGCCACTAGGATTGGGGGCAGGAATTGGGGATGGACAAGGATCTTAGGATAAAATCCTATGATTCGTGTGGCTCCCGCAGTCCCACAAGGACAATAGAAGAAACCAAGGAAAAGGAGAAGGGAAAGGAACTTTGGGAAGAAAAGGGAACATAGAACAAAGTCTTGACTCCTAAGATCCTCTTTGGGCCCAAAATCCTGAAGAGAATGCAAAAACAAAAGGAAAAGAGGGGCAAGAAAATGAAAACAGAAAACAAAGAAAACAAAGAAACCAAAAGGGAAAGGAAATGGGAAGGCAAAAGGATACCCCTCAGTCCTTGGCTCTTAGCCGAAGAGGTTCAGCCTATTGGCTCGTGCCCCCGTATCGCCCTCGCTGGGCTGGCAGCTCGCGGGCTTCATGCCCTTGCTGGGTTGTCGTGCTCGCAGGTCTGGACCTCCATCAAAAAAAAAAGGGAAAGGAAAGGAAAAGGGAAGGCAAAAGGAGAAAAGGGAAAGGAAAAGAAGAAAAAGAAAGGGGGACCCCATTTTAGCCAGCAAAAACATGGGTGCTGTGTATGCAGGGCGTAACAGTACTCTCACTGCTCATTTGAGCATATATTTAATATACTTTGTGGACTTTTCTCAATATTTAAAAGAAAAATGTATATAGCATTTTGGTTATGTAAAATTTTGAAGCTTGCAAACACAGCTATATATACTACAAGAAGCTGTAGAACATGAACTCAACTAGTATCTTCATCAAACATGAATTCGATCTCATTGCCTCTGAACTTCAAACAATTGTAATGTCATTTTGTAATGCTGTAAGATATAAAGTAAAAATCAATGTGACTTTGCTTGGAAAAATCAGAATAGAAACCTGAGATTATCCTCACATGCAAGAAGGTGCTGGAAGCCAAACAATAATCTCAAAACAAATATTGTGTAACGAAAATTGCAAGCCATCATCAATCTGACAATTGCTCACTATAAAGCATAGAAGTTGAAAACTGAATCAAGATCTCAAAATTACTATCTTTAAAAGCTATAGGAAAGACTTGAGCTTTGTAAACATATAAACATCTTGGACAGTAAAAGAATAGTGTATTCCGATGTGATGCGGATCAGAAAGGTGGAGAGAAGTTCAAAAACATGGAAGGAGAAGCTACCACAGAATGGGCCATCATTATATATGTTACACTTTTTATTCATGGTCCAGTGTAAATCTTCACGTTTGTTTGCAGAATGCATTGGTTTGCTCCAACATACACTTCAATTTTTTAAAAATTTGATCAATTTTTGGGGTTGTATTGAAGGGCCCCAGCTCATGACGTTACCGAAAGAAACAAAGCAAACTAGAATCCTGTGTGAACAACCCACACTAGAGTATAATGGACAAGCACACAAGCTAACCAAAGGAACTAGAAATGTAGAATAAGCAAGCACACAAGCTAACCAAAGGAACTAGGAATGTAGAATAACCAGCCAGGAAACCAGACAACAGAGAGAAAGACCAGTATGAATATCTTGAATGGGTGCAACTAGGGGATACATAGCAGAATGCTGAACAAACCAAAACAGCATGAAACCACCCAAAACAAGGGCCAACACCAATTGCAAGGAGAAAACAATCAAGAGTTTTCAGATAAACCCCAGCATGCTACGTTGGAGCCATTTGGGGTTGTCCTCCATCTATCATAAGGTATATTGTAAATGCCTGGCTCAGAAACAACCATTATCTTAACCTTCATTTGTCTAGTCAATTCTTCTAGTCTATCAAATTGTAACCCTTTGGTAATTTCCACTTGTTGTGTAGACCATTGCAAAAAGTCATGTTCTAGACAAGGGATCGTGTCTACTAACCACCTCCAGTAAACCTTCGTTGTGGGAAATGACCAAGTGCTTAATTTCTAGCTATATATCCTAAGAGAATTTTTTGAAATTGCTATCATCATGATTTAGGGCAAGATTTTCATCCCTTATTACCTGAGCTCATGATCAATTGAGGCTCTCTGGGGCTTACCTCTAAGCCTGGATCCTCAATGATATCTTCCATTATCCACTATGGCATCTTGCCCCACGATAGATTTCACTACTTTTAGCAAATAGGAATCAGGGCAATTAAATATCCACTCCAATCTATGCTCTAAGACTCCTCCCTTGGGATTACTTGTAGACTGAACACCATGTCTCACCATGAAAACAAAAATGTCAGCACACAACCACGCACTGCAACAACACCAACCATGACCCAAAACATAAAATATCGGCAGCTACACACTGCAACAACAACACCCATGACCCAAAACATAAAATGCCAGCACATGATGTAGACAGAAGCACCCTACGGACAGCCACACGTGTGAAATACCTACAATCCCTTTGCTCATCAGCCATAATTAAATATAATTGCATAAGAAGCTTTAAGCTCACTTGGATTAAATGTGCATGAGTGTATCACATCAGAAGCAGCCCGGCACCCTTCAATAATAATGCAAGTATATGAAAGCTTGTGACATTAAATGTGATCCCTTTCAAATCATGGTGGACTGTCCTTTTCAATGAGCTTAGCAATCTCTTCTCAATCCAAAATAACATGACTTTCCAAAGATGACACATCATTTAGGTCTACCCCAAGGTTAGCCAATAGGTCTGCAACATTGTTTTTTATATATACCAATGGAATACCTCAGCCTTCCTGTTCCTATTAGGATTTGCTCTAGAATGGAGTGAAGCTTCTAGTTCAAGAAATGTTCCTTTTTGAAGGCATTAATAACAATCAGCCAACTGCCTTTCATTGTAACACTACAATATCCTTCAGAGTATAACAGCATTAGCCTAGGTAGAAGCATCTCCTCACTCCACTTGTTATTTGTTTTAATATCAAGACTGCAAAATCCTCTATAATGAAACTACCTAAAGCATCTCCAAACACCTAAGGAGCTCTTGCCATACCAGGTTTTCCACAGGAAGCATAATCAAAATTTAGCTTGTCTTCCTGCATGAGGGCTTTTATTTTTATTTTTCTTATAGCATTCTTAGGGACTACTAACCCATGAATGAGAGCTCCATCATGCATTTCATTTGCAATTGTTTTTTCCATTTTCATTGGCACATACATGGTCTTGGGTTTCATAATATTATCCAAAGTCCTATTTATATAATGGTTCCTGTGCTTTAGAAACTTAGCAGTTGAAAGGTCAAAACAGTTCAAAATTTAACAACATTCTCATTATAGAATTGGTTCTAATATAATTATTACTCAAAATAGTAGAATTTAAAGGGGCTGTATTGAGGATGATGAAGATACATCAAATTTTTAAATTGGATGGGTGATAAAGTTTCAATGCTATGGTTTAACTAGCAACAGAAACATGATGAAATCATTACTTATACTAATTTTCAATTGTAATGATCTGAAATTAGATCTTGAAAGTTAATGAGTTTATCTTACCAAGACACAATTCTTGTTTACTTTCTAAAATGACTAAAATATAACATGAAAAGTTGAAATATTTGCTAGCACTCTTAAAACGATGAATCCAATAAAGAACAAAGCATAAATCTAGGACAGAGGACTGAAAAGGTGTTAGATGGTATTGAGGGGATATAGATTATAGACAACTTCAAGTCAAACACGACTGAATCAGGTTCCTGAGAAACAAAGGAAAACAGGCTATAATTTTGCTAATTAGAAAACTATTAGTTACAATGGTGTGGTGTTTGTAGAGCTCCTAGTTGCATTTGGTTGGCTGTTGCAGTTCTGTCATGGTGGTATTGCCTTGTCGTAGTTGGTATTTTTTCCATGGAGAAATGAACTGGCAGGGTAAAAGATTCGAAATGATGTCTATTCTAAAACTTGTGTTTGAGCTTCATGCATTGAATTTAAACTTTTTGTATTTGTTTAAACATGCCTTTAGGGGTCATTGTAAAAAAGTAGTTGTTGATGTTATGTAACTTGTGATATGCATAATAATCCTTTGGCCCTTGCTTGACTATTCTAGGGAGGTAGCATGGATGGCTATTCTAGGGAGGTAGCGTGGATGTACAGAAGAGGTTACATCAATGCAAATTATGGAAGCATTACACCTGTTAGGATGCTTTGGAAATGTTGATTGGTGTCCTTAAAAGCCTAAAAAATAAGGCGACGCATTAATTTTCTAGAGTTTCTTTTTTTATTGGGTTCTCTAGGGTACACCTTTGAGACTATCTGTCAACCATTGTTTAAAGCATTAGTTACTAACAAAGCACTTGTTCATTATAGCAATCCAGAGTTGAATATGATTCCTACATAAGTAAAAGAACAACACACTCTTTGTGCATTACTGTTGTTGTGCTATTGTGGACCTGTCACATGTTTGTGATAACAATAGAAAGAGCAGGAAAGCTGATATCCATGAATATCAGCCTGAGTTTTAGCAGTCATAGAAGTGTATAATGTAGATAGCAACCATATAGCTGCAGAGAATCAGCCTTAGATTGTTGTTCTGATAATAAAGAACATGGGGACAACACATGGTGGATGAAAATCTGTGTCAGTGTATAGAACACATTGTTCCAGTGTCTGTTGTGTTGATTTCACGTATGGTATTTAATTGTCTAGCTTCTGACAGAAAGGATAATTTGCTTACGAATATAGAGTTCTGGTAATCAATACAAAATTTCAATATTAGAACTTTGAGACCACTTTTTATTTATCTGTGGTTGCAATTTTTACAGGCATAAAATAAAAGTGATATCAGATTGTTGAGGTAACTAATGCAATTGTAATCAGTCAATTGCAAATATCCTGCACCTCCCCCTATAATGGTACAATTTTAAGGAGGTCCATCAATAATTTGTGCATTTGAAGAAACTTGAATTAGCTAGTTGTGAACCTTGCCATTTGTAAACAAAATACCGCATTTTATCCTTGTTTATATTTAAACTTATCCTTGTCCATTAATTACCTTATAAATGATACAATTTAAAGGAGGTCCATCAATAATTTGTGCATTTGATGAAACTTGAATTAGCTAGTTGTGAACTTTGTCATTTGTAAACAAAATACAGCATTTTATCCTTGTTTATATTTAAATTTATCCTTGGGTTATATGCAGTTCTAAAGGACGCCTTCTTATTTTCCAACTAGAACCCATACAGATCTCCGGCAGTGGCATGGTGTGCTCAAGCTCAGCATCAAGTTCCGTTGCTGCACCAGGTTCTCCATTTTATGATGGAATGTGTTGTACTCCAGAGCATGGAGTAAACAATAATTTAAATGGAAGTTCAGATGAAATAAGCCATGATGGTGTTAGGTTTGAAGAAGGTGGAGGATGGGAGTTGACATTAAAGGGGCATGTGTCAATGCCTGGCATAGTCCTTGCTGTTTGCCCTTATCTTGGACGATATATTTTGGCTTCTGCTGGTAACACTGTAAGAGAAACTTTTTTGGTTAATTTCAGTTTTCTGTTAGTATTTTTACATGATGGATGAAAACTATTCTACATATTCCATTATGTGTCTTTTAAAGTTTTTTTATAATTATGAATGCTTTAGTTAAGATTTTGGAAAATTTGACATTGGTTGTCAAGATTTCTTCATTATGAATATAATGATATGCCATTCTCTACCAGTTATTTTGCTTAGGTATTCAACAAGATTCTCCCCTGCGCTTAAGACGATACTCCGTTTTGAAGACACGCTTCACAATTACATCTATTGCCGTTCACCTGAACAGAATTGCTGTTGGTGATTGCAGAGATGGAATATTGTTTTATTCTTACCAAGAGGTTTGAACATCATGGATAATTTTAAAATGACACTTTATTTTTCAGTTCAAATTTTATTGGGATGTAATTTGAAGCTTTAGATACCAGAATTTATGTGTAGCTGAAAAAGTTTGAACTTACAATCAGGACCAACGGAAATTGGAACAACTGTATTGTGATCCTGTTCAACGTCTAGTTGCAGACTGTGTGCTCGTTGACTTGGACACTGCCTTGGTGTCTGACCGTAGAGGCAACTTTTGTGCTTTATCTTGCCCTAATCTCTTAGAGGGTATGCTTTAATCTTTATTTATCAGTAATCAACATATAATTGCTATCATTTTATGAAGGCTACACTTGTAATTAATTTCTCAAAAAGACATACACATGAAGAGTTGAAGACAAATACCAAAATTCAAAATAGCCATGTATATAAAGTAAGAATGTGTTCAAGGAATTTGGTAACACCTTAATGTTCTTTGCATGTTCAACGTTTAAAATTTTCATTGATTTTGTAAGTACAACTGTACACGTACTTATCATGAAGAGAATAGTAGCACCTTATTGTTTTGATACAAACACAGACTGATTTCATTGATTTTGTGCTTTATCTTGCCCTAATCTCTTAGAGGGTATACTTTAATCTTTATTTATCAGTAATCAACATATAATTGCTATCATTTTATGAAGGCTACACTTGTAATTAATTTCTCAAAAAGACATACACATGAAGAGTTGAAGACAAATACCAAAATTCAAAATAGCCATGTATATAAAGTAAGAATGTGTTCAAGGAATTTGGTAACACCTTAATGTTCTTTGCACGTTCAATGTTTAAAATTTTCATTGATTTTGTAAGTACAACGTACACGTACTTATCATGAAGAGAATAGTAGCACCTTATTGTTTTGATACAAACACAGACTGATTTCCTATGTGGTATTTTATTATGGTTCTAGATTTGGAGTTGGATATAATTATGACAATACTTTTTCCTCTAACTTTATTCTCTGTTTACAATGTAATCTGTGCAGAAAATGCAAGTCCTGAGCGTAACTTGAGACTTAGCTGCTGGTACCATATGGGAGAAACAATCATGCGTATCCAAAAGGTATTGCTTCTGCACTTTCCTCTACAAAGTCTGCAAAATGAGTAGGAAAATTGGTGATAGAAAATGTGTTGTCACATTCCTTATTTTTTTAGCTGAGAGTCAAATAAACCTATAAGCATGTTGGTGATTTTCTGACCTAGAAATTTGCAAATTTTGCCCACGTCCTCCTTTGTTTTCTTAGGCCCTACCCTGCCCATTGATTATATCTGATCCAGGATATCTTCAATGGACCCTTTTGGACTGGTTTTCTAGGGAGATCCTAAGGGTTTTATTCTTTTTGGTTCATATGGGTTTTCCTTTATATTTTATGACTAAAACCCTAGTTCTTTTGTGCTTTGGCCCTTTGGCATATGTCATTACTGTATTCTTCTATTTTACTGTTGATTGCTTTCCAAGTTCATTTGCTTAAGTTTACAACTTAGTCCCCTAGAGTATTGTCATCCTACCAGCCCCTTGCTTTCATTGACTATTGTTTGCCATCACACATTTTATTGCTTGTGTTATCTAGTCATGTTCACATTGTGATTGTGACTCCCAATTAGTGGTCCATGTGTCAGTTTCCTATTGCATTGTGAAGGTTCTTCATGTTGGAGTTTTCGTTTGAAATATTTTGCCAAAACTAGTAGCTAGCAATATCGTACCATGTGTCCTTGAGTGCAGAGTCATTTATTCTAGTCCATTCAATGTTATGTTGTCCTTGAGGTGAGTTGATAGTTTGTGATTGGTCCATTAATGCTTATGTGTACTCTTCATAGAGTAAGTATGAAAGATTGGTTAGTTTGTTTTCAAGTGGCAACACTCTATTGCCTTGTGCAACTCCTTCACATTGTAGTTTTGATTGTAAACCCCACTTTCAATTGCATGATTGCTTTTTATTTCTTGTGGGAATGATGATTCACTTTTTAGCTTGATAATATCTTGTGTGGTGACAGCCAAATGGCAAATTGTTATGGCATCACATGTCCCCTTCACATTGTGGTCTCTATTTGAAGACTTTTGTTAAAACCATCATATGTTGTACCTACTTGTTCTTGCAGTGTGATGTTGTCCCCATGTTAAGTTGATGGGTTATGTTTGGCTCATTTTTGCCTATGTATGTGCTTCATGGAGTACTTGCAAAGATCTTCTTAGTTTGGCACAATTAGTGACATTTCATTACATCATGCAGCTCCTTTTTTTGAATGTGGACTTGTTGATGTGTTTTTTATGCACATGCGAACACAGAATAAAATACCAAGGTATCTTATCCTCTCTTGAACAAAGTCTCTTATATGCTATGCTTCGTGATCAAATGAGACAACTCCAAGGTTACGAAATGTCAAGTCTTGACGTGTGGATAAGTTCAGTGGTTTGATTTGATAATGCTGGAATCACAAGGGGACTTACGTTGTACATGAATGCACAATCTTATCATGGATTAGGATAGGTAGGCCGATAACTTAGGATTTGGCAATGAAGTTCCGGACTTAATTCTTACTAAAAAATGGGCAAAAGGAATAGGGTTCAGGAAATCTATTCTAAACCTAAGAATGTAGGAAATGATGAATGGATCTAGTGGAATCAAACTAGGCAAGGTCTCACAATCAGGTATTGACACAAGCTTAGTGCAATCGTCTAAGGTATACTTAAAGATTTCCAGGCTATCACCATCAAACATTGACACCATCCAAGTTGATGCTTGTCAAGGGATGCGTAATAGTTGAAGTTAAGCTTACTTAAATTTCCAGTTGACCACACAAGGCGCACTTACCAGCGGCAAGAGGCTAGTGGTATGGATTTAGGATTCCACACAAACAAATTCAACAAATCTTTCACTCAATCTAACATACATGAAAATAAATTCTAATCTAAATTCTAATCTAACTTGGAGGAATTGAGAACCATGAATGCAAATACAACACTTGAAGAGCAAAATCACCAACAATTGAACAATGATTATGATTCAAATAGCTGCAGCGTATACCAACAATTCTACAAAAACTCTCTTACAAATGAGAGACAAGGATGCATATATAGAGTCTCTTACAAAATGGATGGCCAAGATTGATCCAAGATCAATGGTCGAGATTACAAGATAAAACCCTAATTAGGGTTTGTACAACCACCATTACATTGGCCAATAAGAGACGAGGGTAGGTAAGATAAATAATATTTGATTTAGCGCCATGTGTCACCTAATCCCTCCTTGAATGAATGTTGACTTGGTACCCTTTGATTGAACGAATGGTGACTAGGATGCCACCTCGACTTGCCTTGCACACTTAATCAATTTGCCTTGTACATTCTTCATCTTCACAATGTTTGGAATCCTTTATGATACTTTGCATTCCATCCTTATGTTAAGGAATTCCACGAACTGTTCCCTCCTTATGTTTGGAAAATTTCTCAATCTTGGAATCCTGAAATATTTCCTTGGCGCACTTTGATATTGGAATTTCTTGATGTAGTTCTGGATTTCTTGATGTAAAATCCTTTGTGTTCATTTCTTGAACTTGCTTCCCTTCATTTGTTTACCATCAAAGTGAAGTCTTCTTCATGATTGATCTAGTCCTCATCTTCACCTTTTGGAATCTCTATCCGGAAATCCCCATCCAATCTTTGAAGTATTGATCTTCCTCATCCGCATTGCGTGCATCCTCCTTCACCTCAAGCCTTGATCATCATGCTCCCTTTCCTCATAGCAGTCCTGCAAAACAAATAAGCATTGAATCAAACACTAGTATGATAAACTTAACTTCAACCTTGGTGGGAAATTCATCCGCATATGGATTGATCATTCCTCAAAACCATCCGCATTATCCTTGTCCATTCTTCACATGGTGGAAATTTGATGCCTATCTAGACAACTTCCTTCCTTTGTAATTCCGCCCTGCAGTGGAAATCCGACCCTCATCCGAACTCATTGTCCTTGAAAATCTTGTGTTGACTGGATCACCATTCCATGGAGTGGAAATCCGGACACCATCAGGACTTTGTTCCTGACATTTGTCCCAACATGCGATAGGTAGTCTTAGAAAATTGTAACACCAACTTTGGAAAATATGAAGGTCAAGATTGAAGTTTGGAAAATTCTCCTCAAGAAAACCAATTTTCAGACTTAGGATAAGTCTGATCATAATTGCTAAGTCCGAAGACACCCCTATAAACTCAGAAAATCAAGTATTTGGAGCCCAAAAATGAGTGTCCAGGTCTGGAAATATCACTTGGAGGTCTGAAAACACTCAGAAAGTGACTGATTTTTGATATCAAAATTGTAATAAAAGTCTGATTTTCTGAGGACAAAGTCTGAATACACCCTCCAATGCCTGAAAATACTCAGAAAATGGTGTATTGAAGTCTGATTTTCTGATTCTCAAGTCTGAATACACCCTCTGAAAGTCTGAAAATGGCTCCAAAAAGTCTGAAGACACTCTGAAAATGATGAATATCAATGGCTGGAAGTGGTCACAACCATGTCACATGCTTGCATTTGAATTATTTTGACCTTCAAAACTTAGAAATGGTCACATCTGGGCACAACTATGTGGCTGGAAATGAAGTTTCAGTCTGAAGACAACCTGGTATATTCAGAAATGTCAAAAATGGTGCCCGAAAGTACACCACAATTCTGAAAATGCTTGGAAAAGGGTGTGGAAAAGTCTGATTTTTAGTCCTTAAAGTCTGAAGACACCCTTCCAAGGTCCAACAATGGCTGCCCAATGTTTGAAGACAACCTGCAACTTCAATAAATCAGTCATTTAAACTTGTCGCAGTCATAGGAAACACCTGTATTTGATGAATTTCACCTTCCGAAAGTGAAGTTTGTCAAATTTGGACACAAACAAAGGGCTGGTAAAAAATATCTAAGTCTGAAGACAAATCTGAAAATGGAGTTTCAGACTTAGATCAGCAATGGAAGCTCCACCAAATGCCCAAAAAACTCATAAGAAATGACACCCAAGTAAAATTTTCCAAGTTGGCAAGTGGTTGGAAATGAAAATCAGTCTGAAGACAAATCTACAACTATGGAGTTTCAGACTGTAACAACAATGGCAGCCCTTGAAAATGCACTGAAAACTCCTCCAAACAGCCCTTAACCAAAATCGCCTTAGTGTGGATGAGCTGGGCAATGAAGAATAATTCTGAAAATGTGTTCCTAGCCAACAATGGAGGTCAAATCACTCCTAGCAATGGCGCCCAACAAGGTCTCAAAATAATGGCAGCCACCAAGCATGAAGAAAATCACCCCAAACAATGGCACAAAGCACTCCCAAATAAAAAATCGAAATTTTCCCAGCTATGGCGCCATTCCAAAATTCTGAAAATGTCTTCAATGGCAGCTCGGATCTGCAACAATGGAGGTTGGAACAGCCAAGCTGGAAAAAATGGAGGAGGAAAGAATCCTCAACCCAACACTTCACTTCAGCACTTTGCCAAAATTCGCCAATAAGGGAGAAAAATCACCTTTCATGGAGACACCTGGCAGATTTAATAATAAAATAATGTTGGAGACTCCTCTTATATACTTGCTTTTACCTTTCACTTTCACCACACAAGCAATGTGGGATAAAACACTTGCTTAAATACTTGCTTGGTGAAAACCTAACTTGCTTCTAGAAGGTTCAAATATTAAATGATTATTGCAAGTTATTTAATTTTTCTTATAAATTTTAAATAATCGTTAATAATTATTTAAAAGCAATTAAATGGGGCTTATTTATTAAAATATTGCAATTTAAATCAAAATTAAGCCTCCAGGGGAAAATCGACTTAGGCTGGGATTGAAAAATCCTTTTAAAAAACATTAAATTGCCAAAAATTCCCCATAAGGGAAAATCGATACATGCTTGGACAAAAATCCATGCATAACTTCATAAAAAATGCACACAAAAACCTCCCAGGGGAAAATCGATATGAGCTTGGATAAAAATCCAGACAAAATTTCACTTTACTTGCAAAAAATCCCCCCCAGGGGAAATTCGATGGCATTCTGGATTGAAAAATCCACACTCCAAACTCACTTAACTTGGAAAAATCCTCCCTGGTGGAATTTCGACCTCAGTCTGGATGAAAATCCGGACTCAAAACTTCAAAATATTCCTAGTGGAAAATCAATCTTTGTTTGGATGAAAATCCGGACAAAAAAATCCGCACTTAGTTGTCACAAAAATCCTGGTGGAAAGTCAACCCAGGTATGGAATCATCCTCAACGTTGTTTGCACTTCAGTTCGCACTTCAGTCTGCACTCCTGGTGGAAAATCGATGGCAGTCTGGATAAATCCTTACACTTAGCCAAATTTAGCACTTCTAGGGGAAAATCGATCCAGGTGTGGATAAACATTGGGGGAAAATAGTAGCCAGTATGGATTTCAGGGGAAACCCATGTGTAGTATGGATTTTGAGTGGGGGAATGGGTTGGGTAGTCTGGAATGTGAGGGTAAAAACACCTCTGGCATGGATTTTGACCCTTTAACCCTTGGAATAAGGATTTCCCTTAGGATTTTATCATTTTAACCACTCAAAATCACTTAGAAACATTAAATTTAGACTGGACTTAGGCAAATTTTCCAAAAATATGAGCGAAACGCTAGGAAAATATTGGAATAAAGTGCGAAACCAACTTAAATAATACCTTAGGAGTGAGAAAACAACTCCAAAAGGTTTGTGAATACCTTGGCACTTTAAAATCGCTGATGTGTGTTTTTAAAAACACATTAACGTTCAAAAGGTCAAACACTTAGACAAAACTTAGGATCATTAAAATATCAATTTTTTTGCAATGTGATCCTAACACTTCAAAAACCCTAGACGACAGTAGGCAAACACTAGGAAACTAGGCAAAACTTCCACTCTAAAAAGCAAAAAGTGGGGGGTCCCCATATTCAATGGGGCGATGTGTGAAGACGTCACAACAGGACCTCACTTTCAAATGCATGATGTACAATTGATTTTATTCTCTCAGAAAAATGTTGATGTGGTCTCCAACTAGCTTTATTCTATTGCATTGTGTTGCTCCTTTGCATTGTGGTTTTGAATGTGGACCCCACTTTCATTTCTATGATGCTTGATGACTTTGTTGTTTCTAGGAGTAACTATCGATATGATATCCAGTTGGACAATATTATACATGGAAATGGACACATGGCAGATTTTTATTGTATTTCGGAGGCTCTTTGTATCATGGTTTTGAATGTGGACCCTATTTTCACTCCTATGATGTGTGATGGGAATAAAAGGTGAAATGCTACCATCTATGTTGGCTTAATTGTCATGGCTTGTGGTAAAATGTGATGATATTATTAGGCCACCAGTTTGTCACCCCAACATGCAATGGTCCTATTGGTTGACGCGTACGTCTCTTCAATGGCACCAAGTCTAGTGATAGGAACATAAATTTGACATTTGGAGGTTCATTTCCATTGCTATATCTAGATGTGTTCACCTAGTTGCCCCAACAACTTTGAGTTCACCATTAATGAGGATAATTTGTAGATTAAAGAAAGGCCTCTGTACATGCCCTACGAGTTCAACTAGATGTCAGGTTGTGATTGCAGGCACGATCCATGTAGAAAAAATCCTCAAAGGGTATAGCTGTCCATCGTAGAGTACCAATCAAAAGATTTTCAAGTCCAGTGTTAACTTCAAAGTCCTCCTTTAGGATATTAAGGACCAAAATTTTTTCATTCAAAGGGGTTGGATAATTGAGAAAGAAAAAGAGAGAAAGAGCAAAAGGGAAGTCTACATCCTCCATTGTGTTATTAAGGACATTGTGCATGGATGAGGTTCATGTCAAGGTAAGTGTTTAGTTTTGTGGTGACATCTATATAGGGTAGTGGGGAGATGAATCTCTAACCCTTGGGACACTTCCTTAGGTGTGAAGATACGGTCAGTGATGTCCCACCATTGTCTCTTGTGTCTCCTATGACAAAACGAAAATCCTAAAAATTGTTAAGTTTAATTAAATTATGTGATCAAGAAGCTAGAACAGATGAAAGGTATAGTCTGGAATTTACTTCGAACTGCAGTAGTGCGAATGAAGGAAGCACAACACTTCATGTTAGAGAAAAATCATAGTTCATCCATTGATTGTGAAGGGAAGAGATATCGCACCATAGTGATATCGAGAGATATGGTTCAACAATGAATATCAAGTCTCATGATACTCACCATAACTGAGAGTTATCAAGTAAGGTATGTGCACTGGCATCAAGTCACATGATGCCTACCATACTGATAATGATTCATGGCATGCCCACGGATATTATGTCCATAATATTCACCATGAAGATCTCTATCATAATTATGGTTTATTTAATGATACCAACCAACTAATATCTACCATAATGTCTCAGAGATATATACTATCATGACATGTCCACATATATCAAGTCACATGATATCCATCAAGATAGATAAATTGATAATTGTAAAATTGCCACCTTACAATATCAATTGAAACAAGTGTTCATTATTGAAAAGTCGTCACCCTTCAATAATGTTCACAGGAGGGTCCATGAAGTCATGGAGTCACACACATGACAAATAAAAGAGTTAACACATTAAACATCTTAAATATATTAGTATATTAGAATAAATGAGACTATCTCAAAATTAAATAACATTTTCAACCATACCAAGTTTATCTCTAAAGTGTTCAATCTTGATCTTGGAGAGAGGCTTGGTAAGAATGTCTGCAATCTGATCACCTATACTAATATAATTCAGTCGGATCACATTCCTTTCCACCATATCTCAAACATAGTGATAAGGAATCTCAATGTGTTTAGACCTGTCATGAAATGCTGGATTCATTGAAAGCTTGATGCAACTCTGATTGTCACAATAGATGACAGTAGGATTTAAGGGCTGACCAAACAGTCCTACAAGCAATTTTCGGAGCCATACTGCTTCTCTTGCTCCCATGGAGGCTGCAATGTATTCAGCTTCTGTAGAACTCTGAGCAAGTGAAGACTGTTTTCTACATATCCATGAGATCATTCCTGATCCTAAATTGAACTGATGTGCTTTTCCTGTCAACTATGCTTCCAGCCCAATCAGAATCAGTGAATCCATGTAGGTCAAGGTCTACATGTTTATATTTTAGACCAAAACCAATAGTTCCTCGAAGATATCTCAGAATATGTTTTACAACAACAAGATGTATTTCCCTAGGTTCACACATGAACTGACTTAGTGTATTAATAGCATAACATATATCAGGTCTTGTGTTTACCAAATACATCAGAGATCCAATAATTTGTCTGTAGAGGGTAGGATCTGTAAGCTCTGATTCTGCAACTGCTTCCTTTAACTTGTGCAGATTTGTCTCCAGAGGTGTGGTCATGGATCTACAATCCATCATTCTAAATCTCTTGAGTATATCAATGGTGTATTTTCCTTGATTAAGGATTATACCATCTGCCTCCTGCCAAACTTCCAATCCAAGGAAGTAGTGAAGAATTCCTAAATCCTTCATATCAAACTCAGAGGCTAATTCTTTCTTACATCGAGAAATACGATTATCCTCTCCTGTGATTAGTAGATCATCAACATAAAGAATAAGAATTAATAATTCACCATTGATTACTTTGTAGTAGAGATTTGGATCTGCTTCATTTTTGGAAAACCCTAATTCAAAGAGATAGTGATCAATTCTTTCATACGATGCTCTGGGGGCCTGTTTCAGTCCATATAGGGATTTCTTTAATCTGTAGACATGTGATTCAGCCCTATGAATCACAAAACCTTCAGGTTGCTCCAAATAAACTTCTTCTTCAATCTTACCATTCAGAAAAGTAGTCTTAACATCGATTTGATGGACTTTCCATCCTTTAGATGCTACAATAGGCAAAACTGCTCGGACAGAAGTGTATTTGGCAACAGGAGCGAATGTCTCTTCATAGTCAATACCTTCTTTCTGTGAGAAACCTCTGGCAACAAACCTTGCTTTGTGCTTCTCAATGCTGCCATCTACTGCATGTTTGATTTTGAAGAGCCATTTAGAAGATACCACAGATTTGCCTTTAGGCCTAAGCACAATATCCCAGACATCATTTTTCAGAATTGACTGATACTCTTCTGACATAGCATCTTTCCAAACTTGATGCTTGAGAGCATCTCCAACACAGGAAGGTTCTGCATCAACGGTCTCACTCATCAAGGCATCATAACTGGAAAATAGGCTAGGTCTCTTACTTTCTCTGAAGGTCCCCTTTGGAGCAGCATAATTTTCAGCTTCTTGAAACATCTTTTTAGCCCAAAGTGGTGTCTTCCTAGTTTCGGGATAATGTTCTTCTAAAGGTAATTCTTGAACTTCATGCTCAGCGTTTTCAGGGGTCTCCCTCTGAATCTTAGGGGTGGGATCCTCATCCATGCTTGTAGGAGGATCTTGGTGTTCTAATTCATTAGAGCTTTTGGACCTCCTGAATGCTATGTCTTCTTCAAAGATGACATCTCTGCTTAGTTCAATTTACCTTTGTCCAAGTATGTATACTCTATAAGCCTTAGAGGTTTCACTGTACCCAACAAATAACCTTTTCTTTCTAGAAGGTTCTAATTTTGATCTCTTTTCTTTGGGAACATGAATATAGACTAGACACCCAAAGATCCAGAGATGACTTATTTCAGGTTTGTTACCAGTAAAGGCTTCTTTAGGGGTTTTATTATCAAGAAGAGAATGAGGACATCTATTTTGAATGTACACAACTGTCCTAGATGCTTCAACCCAAAATGAGGTTTCTATATTCTAGTCAAACAACATAGCCCTAACAACTTCTACTATAGTCCTATTCTATCTTTTAGCTACCCCATTTTGTTGTGGGTTATAAGGTACAGTTAACTCCCTCTTAATCCCAACATTTATACAATAATCTTTAAACATATCAGAAGTGTATTCCCCCCCATTGTCTGTTCTTAAGGTTATGATTTTCTTACCTGTCATGTTTTCTGCAAGAGCTTTGAATTCCTTAAATTTAGAAAGGATTTCTTCAGACTCTTTGTACCTCAGAAAATAGATCCAAGTCTTCCTAGAATAATCATCTACAAATATTACATAATATAAAAAACCTCCTAAGGAGGGTACAGACATGGGTCCACATAGATCAGAATGAGCTAATTCTAATACATTTTTGGATTTACTGTTGCTAGAATTGAAAGACCCTTTAGTATTCTTTCCCAAGGCACACCCCTTGCATGCTCCTTCAGAACTGCGGCTTAGCTTGGGTAAGCCAATCACCATCTTCTCTATTTTAGGTAGGGCATGGAAATGAAGGTGCCCTAATCTTTTGTGTCAAAGTTCATTCGAATTTGGAGTCTCATGAATCAAGGCTTGAGGTGGAGTGGTGCAAAGTCTGTAGAAGCTCCCTTGTCTTACTCCAATGGTGTGGGCTTTCTTGATGGTAGAGTTCTTTGGCCAAGCAAGTACCTTTCCTTCCATAAAGGTTAATATGTAACCCTTATCTTCAAGTGCAGAAACTGAGACAAGGTTTCTCTTTATACCAGGTACAAATAGAACTCCAGTCGGCTGTAGGGATATGCCTGACTTTAGGTTGAAATTGCAGGTTCCTATTCCCATAACTGGATAATTTGAGTCATCACCAATTGCCACTTCTTCATTTGAATTTTCCACGTGTATCTAGGTGCTCACGAAATCCAGTGATGTGTCGAGATGCTCTGCTGTCAATCACCCATGTGTTGGAACTGGAGGTGACTTAACTAGAGAGGGTTGAGTAGAAGACTAGTCTCTCGGAATCACTCCCTTTCTTGACTTCTACCATTGAAGCATGTTGCTTGATCTTGTCTGGACACTTCATTGCATAGTGCCCATATTGGTCACATCTGAAACACTGTACTTCAGAAATGTCTCTCGTCTTCTTTGAAGACCTCTTTCCATTTGAGCCGTTGTGCCTTTTTCTCTTAATGTTCTTCTTCTTTCCTTTCTTGTGGGAATTTGAGTTTAGAACTTGAATGTCCTCATTGCCATTGTTTTGTTTTATTCCTCTTATGACAAGCCGAGATTCCTCTTGATTACAATCGGTTTTCAATCTATCAAACTTAGGAAATTTAGAACGAGCATTGATTCCTTGAATGAACGATTCCCATGAGGTAGGAAGTCCATTTAGGGCCATCATAGCAAGTTCTTTGTTGTCTACTAGATGTCCAATAGTGGATAGTTGACCCCTAAGCTCAGTGATCCTCAAGAAATAGGATGTAACTGTCTCTCCTTTATTCATCTTTATATGGTGTAGTTGATTCTTCAAGGTGAGAGCCCTGCTAGTGTTGTTGATTTCATAAATGTCAGCTAGGGCTTTGAACATCTGAAAGGTCATCTCATATTTATAAATAACTGGCACAATGTGATCTCTCACTGAATCCACAATTATCTTAAGAGCCTTCTCACTATCCTTGCTCCACTGAATTTTCTCCGTATCATTAGAGGGTTCAGGAATTTCACTTTTGACATGGGAGTCAATTTTATTTTCTTTCAAAACAAGCATGATCCTGAATTTCCAAGATACAAAATTTGATGCTCCATCTAGTCGATCTTCAAACCTAACTCCGGTTGCCATTAGGATTATAGGAATGTGATCTACTAAGAGCCGGGTGAATGTCTATCTGATCGTTACAGAATTTAATTTGATCTTCCTTAACTTAGCTCTAATACCATGTTAAGTTTAATTAAATTTTGTGATCAAGAGGCTAGAACAGATGAAAGGTATAGTCTGGAATTTACTTCGAACTGCAGTAGTGCGAATGAAGGAAGCACATCACTTATTAATTTCGGTATTGTCATCCTCCCCGTTGGATGCATGTTATATATCTAAGTGAATGAGAGGGTACGTAGAGAAGAGATATGTCTTCCCACATGGGAAGACACATCTCTTCCTACGTACCACTTTTAATATGACTGCACATTAACAAAACAAATTATTTGCTTGACCGATCACGATTTATGATAAATCATTTGATCTCAGCCCGATGACAAGAAGTGGTGTGACCGGTGGCAAACACCCTAATTCGATATTTATTTATAGTTTATTGTTAACGTAGATACCACTATGTTAACATATAATTAATTCATGTATCGGAAATGGTACGACAGACAAGAATTAACAAAAAATAACCCATAAAATTGAAAACAAAGGAGTTGGGAAAAGGGAAAACTGAAAATCACCACATGCAAGGGCAGTTTACACTTTACTGTCAATTTTTTTGAAGCCGACACATTTAGAGTTTGGAGCTACAAGTATTATTTTACTCCTTGCTAGTGGTGAGTTATAGTTACAACCATGGGTATAGCTTGCAACCAAATAAAAATAATACAACTGTTTGATGCCTTAAACAAATGGCCCAAATTTGATTCTCACCATGATCGATTACTGTCTTCAAGCGATGACCTAGAATTTCTTCTTACCATGTTTGGTGGTTATAGTAGATGGCCAAAGTATTGGGTAGTTTGATCTACTAACAGACCAAAGTTTAGACTTTGTGTCTTTACTTTAAAGTTTAAACTAATAACTTAAATTCATTCTTCACCGTGGTCGATGGTTGTGATAGATTACCAAAGCCTTAGGTGAATAATTTTCAAAATACTTGGTGATTATTTCCTAATGTTAGAAAAAAATGCATAAATCACACAAAAATGAAAATTTCAAATCTAGAAGCATGCACAAATAATTACTCCTTTAAATATGTTTTCCATTCCTTAATAAGACTTAGAAGGCAACCTCCACAACTGATACAACCATAAATACATTCATTTTTTGGGAGCTATACATATTTGACACAAACCAATTTGAAAAAATGGTAAAGACTATATGGTGTGCCAAAACAAACCATAGTCTACTTAAAAGCTTGCATATGCAACTATAATGGATTGTGAAAAATCAGTGCTTGTCAAGAAGAAATTTCGGAGTATCTCCCATTCCTATGCTGCTGCAAGTATCATAGTATCTCTGAGTTTCTTCATTAAATTGAACTCTCACATGCATACTAAGAAACACAAGTATAATGAAACTTGCTCCAATAAAGTGGAGGTTCATATACTCGCATATTTATTAAAATAAAAAATTATTATGTATTAAATCAATACCTGGACATCCTGAGGACAACCTTGACCTTTGAGGAAATAAGGTCGAAAGTTGCAAATTTATAGTAATGAATTCATAAAGCTTGTTTGAATAATATAACTTTGAATATCCAATTGCTTTGTTTTGCTAAGCATGAATTAATAAAATTGAAGGTAGTCAACAAGAATGCCTCAGCTTGCTCCCTAGCAATCGTTCCAGAAAATTGTACTTCCTTGTAAAATTGTTTGATTTAGAATTATCTGCGTGTCCGTATAACGTTACTCTCTTTTGTAATAACTGGTAGAACTATTAGACATTTGTTGTGTTGGTGTTGGAAATAAGCCACACCCGGACCGACGATGGACTGGTCCAAGAGGGGCCAGTAGCTCAGTGGTAGAACAGTCTAGCAGCATATGGAAGGTCCTAGGTTTGAGTCCTAGCTGGTCCATGTCTCTACATGGTATCAGAGCTAGGTCCAAGCTAGGAGCCCAAGCACATGAGAGGTGTGGCTTAAGGGGGGGTGTTGGTGTTGGAAATAAGCCACACCCGGACCGACGATGGACTGGTCCAAGAGGGGCCAGTAGCTCAATGGTAGAGCAGTCCAGCAACATATGGAAGGTCCTAGGTTCGAGTCCTAGCTGGTCCATGTCTCAACATGTTGAATTTGAACAATTATTTTGGACATTGAATATTGCATCTTGCTACCAAACCTAATAATTTTGTATTTTTTTGGTTTAGAATATCAGGGGGGAGAAAACAAGGCTTGTACCCATTGTGAAAGTATTGCGATTGTGTTCAAGGACTGAATATTACAAATAGAACGACCACCATCGAATGTAAGCTTTGCAAAACATCATGGCAAGGTACTTACACGAGGGCGAGGGCTCATTTCCTTCACATACTTGGAAAAGGTGTTGATCCTTGTCCAATTGAGGTAGAACGATATGATGCTATGAGGGATCTTGAAAGGGTTGATGGGAAAGTTGTTGACTTGGTGGTCAACACCTCCTTGGAGACTGGCTTAATCGCCTCCCATGGGTCAAGTCAAAACTGGCTTTTGTATTAGGTGTTGATAGTTTGAGCTTTTGGCGCAATGACAAACAACTCCAACAATTGGTATCAATGCCTTGGGTCATGGGTTCGAATCTCCCTTCAGTGGGTGGTAAAGGCTCAATCGGTGCCGAGGGGGACATTGTTGACTTGATGGTCAACACCTCCTTGGAGACTCATGACATGGCTTAATCGCCTCCCGTGGGTCAGGTTAAATCTGGTGTTTGTATTGGGCGTTGATAGATCGAGCTTTTGGCGCGATGACAAACAATTCCAACAAAAGTTTCTAATTTGAGCTCTTATGCTTCAACAACAAGGACAATTGTTGCAACTCAAAATCAAAATAGATAGTTAGAGGTTGATGTGTCTTCTAGAGATGTTCATGTGATAGAAAAAGATGTAGCAGCAGAGTATTCTTGTAAGAGATCACACATTGGTAGCTCAAACCTCATTGGAAGATTATTTGATGTGCAAGGTCGAGAAGTGGTTGATGCAGTGATTGCACATATACATTTTTGCCAATGGAATACCTTTTAATGTTGCTTTCTCACCTTTCTATAGAGAGATGGTCTAAGCTATCAATAATTGACCAACTGGGTATGAACCACCTCGGTATGAAAAGATTTGCACTACTCCAATTGATAAAGAAAAAGTTCTATTAGAGCAACAAACTGTGTAGTCGGGAGTTTTGTTGTAGTTAATAAATAATGTTTTGTTAAGTAATAATGTTATAGCTGGCTATGTAATGACATTTGTTTCCAAGTAGTTGTTGGTGGTTCCCAACGATTGGTAATCTTAGCCAATCATCGGGTACTATATATGTACTTCATTGTTTCCTCAGAAACTAGTTATGCTTTGTACACATCACATTTTGGAAATAAATGATATATGTTTCCAAGTAGTTGTTGGTGGTTCCCAGTGGTTGGTAATCTTAACCAACTACCAAGTACTATAGATGTACTTCATTGTTTCCTCAGAAACTAGTCATGCTTTGTTCACATTACATTCTGGAAGTAAAAGATGACTAGTGTCTGAGGAAACAATGAAGTACATATATAGTACTTGGTAGTTGGTTAAGATTACCAACCATCGGGAACCACCAACAACTGCTCGAAAACAAATGTCATTATATAGCTAACTATAACATTATTACTTAACAAAACATTATTTATTAACTACAAGGAATCCGCCGACTACAAACTGCACCAATAAAGAGTGTAGTCTACAAAAGGATGCAGTTTTGTGATGGATGGGTAGACAAATGCCATAAATTGTCCACTACTTAATATCATGGTAGCATGCAACAAAGGGACTTATTTTTTGAAGGCAATAGATTGTTCAAGGCAAGAAAAAATGCAAAGTTTCTTCATTACCTACTATGTGACAACATTTGTAATGTCCCCTACTAGGTTTAAGACTGTTTTAACCATAATTAATCTATTTCAACAGACTTATGACTTAAACTAAATTTATTAGGAGACAATTCTATCTTAACCTGACTAAAATCACGGATAACGTAATCTTCTTTCTTATGTTGAACTGATGATAATCCAATCTGATTTATTTTCTCAGTCTTACTTGTCATTCAGATTATTAAGTTCGGTACTTAGATTATTAAATTTAGTACTCAAATTATTAAATTATAGTATTCAAATCATTGTATACCCAGATCGGTATGCTTAGCGGTACTATCTTTTATTACTATATAATAATATCAATGATCATATTCATTGTATGATGCAGAAGACATCATTTCTTAATGCAAAACAACGTTATCGATTTCTCCTTCTATTCTAATTAAGCTGTGAGTATAAACACTAACAAAGAAACATAGTTTCTACTTACCTGTGTGTACCAACTACGTCTCATGATGCCTTCGTTTTTCTCTTGATAACACCCGATCCTTGTTTATTATCTCCTATTAGTCTTTCTTTAAGTATCACACCAAGAACAAGGATGTTAGTGCCTCTAACTGAATAAGAGTTCTGATCTGATCTGATCGATGGCTGCCAGGTAATATATATATCCTTTTTCCTTCCTTTCATGCATCGACTTCCCCTTATTGCTGGTAATAATACTTTCTGTATCCGGTATGCCGATATACTTATGCAATGCTGAAGATGCTAATAACACTGACGGTGATATGTTGCTGTTCCTGATCTGGAGATTTATGCTTGCAACAATGAATAATGGTGCTGTCTTGGATATGAATATGTATGCATGCAACCTGATGTGCCAAATGCAATGCTCGATAAAGAGCAGATCCATAAGGATATAAAGAATAAATAAAATACCAATCCGATGCCCCTCATTGAATGATTTTGAATGCCTTCTTATGTCTTGTAATTGGAATGGTAAGTCACGTTGCAAAAGACATGACTTGTGCATATCCATAATCACCTCCTTTATTAATCGCACCACTTCATGACAATTATGGTTATCAATTAGACTTGCCTTCATAATCGATCTGACCTTATGCTAATTGCATCCTTTCATATGCAATCCAGGTAGTCATCTTATAACCACTGATTAGTCTCTTTACTAATCGCTGCCCTTCATAGATAATCAATATCTTCTTGTTTTAATTGTGGGTCAACTGATTATTATCGTGCCTCTTCATAATGATATCAATTAGTTTATAATTGATAATCATTACTAACTTAATATTGCATAATACTGATTAGTCATATTTATCGATTAAAGATGTTTGATTATATTTGTCAGTACCCTCGCTGTTGTTCTTCATCAATCTCTTAATGCTATTATTGCCGACAACTAATCCTTGTCTTTAACTGTGATTATTAATCTTCCTTCATGTTGATTATGATCTAGACTCTATTGATGTTTATCTTCTCATACTTAGTCGATCTATTCATTCTATTAACATTAATCGATCTTCTAGTCTTCATTCATCATTATTTTCTCATAAATCTTACCAACCCGAATACTAATTAATAAAATCGAATTCATGAGTCTTCACATATGTATGATGATCGAGATGCAATGTCTAATAGTTGCTTACAAGTCTCCTCCATCGGTGTATATGATTCCTCTTGATATTAATAGAATTCATAAGTATTATTGTTTAAACACTAAAACTTTGAACTGCTGTGCTTCCTTAAGGCCGGCGATGATAATTAGTGCAGTCACCGATTTTGTTGATAAATATTATATTTTATTATTGCTTATTTATTTATTTATATTATTATATTATTATTATTTATTTTACTTGAATATTTCAAGAATATTATTAGTAATAAATTTTAATAAATATTTAATAATTTTCAAATAATTATTCATTGATAATTATTATATTAATTAATAATAATAATTGTTTCATTTATGCTATATATATAATGATCAAGGAGGGAACATGACAACATTGAGTGGGTGAGGGCATCACATATAGTCCAAGTTGTTACAGATGTTGCCCTTGTTTGTAAAGCAACAAACATGTTGGTGCATGTAATGTCTCCCTTCCCAAATTGAATCACTTCTACCTAAAGAACATATGAATTACAAATTAGGGTTAGGATTTGAACTTACCAAATAATAACTTGCTAAGCAAATGAACTCTTACATGTGGATCTTGCATATAAAACATAAGAACAAATACAATACGTGCTCATCTCATAGCTAGGGTTAGATCAAATAATCAACTTAAAATACCTAGAAGTTTCGAGAGAGGGAGAGATGAAGGCTTGCTTGGAGCCTTTTCTACACCAATCCCAAGAAAGGTTGCCTTCTATAACCTTCTTGCTTCACGTGGTGGCTCACCGGCTCACCTATCAACTCTTCTTCTCTTATTTATCAAATCTTGTGGGGGAATGGGTAGGGATTGTGATTGGGTTCTTTGACTCCTCTGTGTAAGGTCCATCAAAGCTTCGATGCCACTTTGGTCATCCAAGGATGGCTTACTTACGAGCCCCTCGTTACCCCTTCGTCACATCCATACCCTTCCTCCACAAGGGTGCACAAACATTCATAAATATTATCTAGAGAAACATACTTCTTATCATAATGCATATGGCATAACTAAGATGAATTAATCGTAACCTATTATAAGATGACAAATATAATTCCTTCTAAGTACATCATAACAATTTAGCAGCCATGATAAGGATAGACTAGAGTACTGTAATCAAATAATGTATCTCTAATAGTTGAACATCTCTAGTACATTGCATTCAATTTATTATGATCACTATAAGAATTAAGATAACATGTTCATATATATCTGATAAACAGTATAGCAATTTCTCCATATGATTTAGAATGAATTTCAATAGATTATTAATTTTAGAAAGCAGAGAGGAAAGTCTGATACAACTTACCAATGTTAATAACGGTTGGTGGATTCCTTGTTCCCTTTTGCAATGGCTGTGGTCAGACCTGCAATTTCTTCTGCTTTATTTCTTGACTTAATAAGTGATTTCTTATATGCCTGATCATTGATATATTAAGAGTGGATCTGCTTTTCTGAAATCTGAATGTAGTGGTGATTCTTATATGAATGGGAATGAATTACTATTCTAATTGACATGCAATGAATATTATTATCACTGTTCCTGATCTTGTCAAACTTTGTATGTGATGTTCTAATTTCGATTTAAACGATGGCTTCATATGATCGCTGGTCTGAGGTTAGGTATCGTTGTATCTGCTACGTACTCTTTTTTCTTGTGCAATGTTCTTGGGATCATGTCTTCTCTGAATAATTTGATATGCACCTGCGATCTTGTTTCTTGCTAATGGTGGATTTATTCCACTCTACTTGGCTGCTGTAAGGCTCTTAGAGTGCTTAAGTCCATAAGGTGAATAAATCGATCTCCCTCCTATTTTCTCTATTTTCCTTCCATCTCCTTCCTATTCTCTTGTTCTCCTTTGACCCTCATTATATAACTTGCAACCTGTTGTGACGTTTTCACACATCGCCCCATTGCAAATGGGGACCCATGTTTTTTTTGCTTTTTAGGGTTTGTTCTTGAGGTTTTTTAGGGTTTTGTTAGCTAGCCTTTGCATTTTGAACGTCGCCCAGGGGATCACATGGATAAGTAAGTCCGGCTTGAGTAAGGTCCTGATCCTGAAATTTGGCTAAGTCTGGAATGTCCTGATCCTGAATTTGACTAAGTCTGGAAACTGAAAAAACCTCCAAAAACTAGATTTTGCAATATAACTCCTGGAGGTCTGAAACCACTCTCAAACATCCTGAAAGTATATATGGAATATAACTTAAAGTATAAGTGACATTTCCTTCTTATACTTAAATGTTATATTCCATAAAAATTATCCTGATAGAGAGTGCGAAAAGTCAAATTTCGCTCGTGTCCTTCTCCAAGGGTCCAGAGCGAAAAAAGCTCCTGTCCCTCTCCAAGGGACCAAGGCGAATCGCTCGTGTCCCTCACCAAGGGTCCAGAGCGAAAATGCTTAGTTGAGCCATTCCTGACCTTGTTTGGACGAATCGAGACATCAAAGGCATGGTGAAGGACGAAATGAGCATGATAGAACATCCAGACTTGATCAAAAACAATGAAATGATGAAGTTTTTGCCTAGAGGGTCAATTTCGCTCCTGTCCCTCACTGAAGGACCAGAGCGAAATTTGTATAAGGCTCTAAATTTTGAAAGTTTATCAAACATCAAGTATCCAAGGGGATCAATGGGACTTCATTCTACGCGATGAAAGTGATGGCAAGTTAGAGAACGCAAGCATAAGCTCAAAGTGTTGAAGTTCGCTCCTGTCCCTCTCCAAGGGACCAGAGCGATGTTTATTATATTGGCCAATTCATGCAAAAATCACGTGGGGTCAAGGTTTTGCAAGGTCGTAAGAGGTCTAAGATGTCTTTTGAAGATGATATACAAAGGTTTTTGACGTCAAAATGTTATCAATTGAGCCAAGGAGCCTATATCGCTCCTGTCCTTTGGACAAGGACCAAAGCGATTTTTACAAAAACACTCATGCTCCTTCAAAATCAAGACAATGCAAGGGTGGGCAAGATCGAGGACGCCATTTGAAAGATAATGAACGAGGAACAAAGGTTGAAAGGTGGCAAATTCTAGCTAGAACACATGGATCGCTCCTGTCCCTCTCCAAGGGACCAGGGCGATATCACATCTTAAAGACATTCCTTCGCACAAACAAGTCAATCAAACTTGAAGGACCCAGCTAAAATGCCGATTTGAACGTAAGGATCAAGATTTTGGACGTCGAAAATGCAAGGATCAAGACCAAATTGATGGATCGCTCCTGTCCCTCAGTCAGGGACCAAGGCGATGAGGTACGTATTATTTCATTTTCAAAAATTTGGCGCTCAAACACATTTCTTTAAATTTATTTTAAATGCTAAAATCGATGGATTGCAAATTTAATTAAAAATGGCATTTAAAATTTGCGCTTGATATTTATTAATTATTTTTGCCTTTATAAAAATCGAAATTTATTAATTTAAATAATAAAGGCATTTAATAATTAATTATTAATTAATAAAAAATCAAATGGGGCACTTGATTTAAAATTTGTTTCATTTTACAAGGGTCGGCCTTTTAAGTTTATTTTAAATTTGTCTTATTTACCAAAGTCGGCCTAAGATCAATATGAAGGTAAGCGCCTATAAAGGGAAGGTGGTTTATTCATTTCAAATCATCATTTAACATCCTTCATTAGCATGCGATTTGGAGAAGACAAGGAGGTGCGAAATTGTCATTCAAGAGGAGGGCGCAGACATCATCAAAGGAGTGCGAGCTTAGTCTCAAGTTGGGCAAACTTGCCAAAGACCACGTCAAAGATATCCTCAAGGGTGATGAATTGATAAAGGGATTGTTCATTTAAAGAAGATCACGTTGAAGCCATCTAATTTTGATTTTGCCTAGGCAAATTCCTTGTTTTGCATTCTAGTGTTAGCTCTCAAGAGAGGTATGGCGATATGGATTTATTGTTTTGATTTTGAACGTTGATCGTCATAGCTTAAATTTTGAATTTTGAAATTTTGAATTCCAGTAGCCCAATCGTTTTTTAGGAAATGATTAATAAAGGACTTATCATTAAGTTTCCTAAAATTTGCTCTCTAATTTATGTTATGTATTGCAAAATCATGTTACTAATTTTGAAATGTTGTGTAGGCATCAAATGGAGATCTCATCAAGGAAAATCAAGCCGGATCAAGGACGGTCTTCGCCGGGACGATCAAGCCAGGACAGGGGCGACCTCTTTCAATCCAGCGTTCCAAGGCGAGGTACATCATCGTCCTGCACATCAAGGACACAAGGAGTTAGAACAAGGGCTCGTTGAAGAAGTAAATAGTTCCAGATGAATTAATTAAAGCAAGCTTCTCAACAACATCAAGTTGAATATCTACCAAGTTACAAGTGTCAAATGAGGTGGCGTCCTAGTCATCATTTCTCCAATCAGTGAGGTCCACCTCAGCATGTCCAGATTCAGTGTACTTAACTCATGGAAGGTGGCACAAACTCCGATGTACCTACCCCGGCTATCCATTGGTCGATTTTTCTAGAGAGGACATGTGTCCAAGCAATACAATTTTGTCATTGGTCAAGCATTAAATGTTATGTAATGGTTGTAACAAACCCTAATTAGGGTTTTCATTGTTGAATCTTGGCCATTGATCTTGAATTGATCTAAGCCATCAAGTTGTATTGTGGGCACTATATAAGCCCAGGCATTTCATTTGTAAAGGCTAATTGGAAATAAATTAGAGAGAGTTGTAAGCAATAGCTAGAGAGTTAGGAGATAGTTGGAATAGTTAGAAGATAGAAATAGAATAGCAATTAGAGTAGAATAGGAGGACAAGGCAAGAAATTGTTGCCATTGATTGTAAACAAACTCCATTTTCATTGAAGTAATGGTGAAGTGTGTCGTTTCTTGCAATTTGCATGGTTTCTTGTTGAGTCTTCAATCTTAGATGGTAGATGATTAGATGAATGGAGGAAATGTGATTGATTAATGGTGGAATTCGTACATCCATACTACTAGCAGTTCGTTGATTGCAGACTTGCCTTGCGTAGTCAACTGGAATCATTCAGCCTAAGCTCAATTTCAATTTGTCGCTTCTTCATTGATATGCATCAACTTGGATGGTATCTATGCCTGCGGTGATGATTTGAACATCATAAAGCGTCCCTTAGAAGATCGCACTAGCCTTGTGTAGATGTTCCATTGATGTCAAAACAAGACCTAGTTGGAGTTTCATCAAAAATCAAATCATTGCTCCTACATTCCTAGTATTAGGAATAGATCCTCTCTTCACCCCCTTCCTTTTCCCCTTTTTTTAATCTAAGTTAGTGAGAGCTTGTGTTCTAGCAAAGTAGATCGGAAATTCAATCACCAAATGTAAGTCCCCTTGTGATTCCAGCAAATCACATCATACCACGGCGAGCTTATCCACATGTAGAGACCCTACCAAAAGGAACCTTGGAGTCATCCTAACTGATCCTTTATGCGAATCTTCAGCAGTTAGAGACTTTTTCTCAAGAGAGGATAAGATACCCTTAGGTATTTTATTCTGTGTTAGGCTGTGTACAAAATACACGTCAACACAACCCCGAATGGTTGCATCTCTCCATTAGCAACTAGTCATATCCCTTTCTTGATTGTATCCCTTCATAAATAATTCCTATTGTCTAATCGCACTTGTACATGTGTATTAGTTACTTGTTCTAATCGCACTATTTCTATGAGTATTGGTTATTAACACAAATCAATTTGTATGTCAAATCGCTGCTTAAGTGTGATCGTTGTTTGCTGATTTGTTTGCATTATTTTTAATCTTCTGACTAATTGCATCCTTTGGAACAACCGTAGCCTTTGACTAGTCACTGCTCCGAGTTACCATTCCTTTCATTATATTACTGTTCATACTCATCACATGATAATCTATGATTTATTAATTCTTCCCCATGACACTACCTTAATTGATTCTTTTTTATTAATCACCTCCATTGTATGCCTTAGTCGTTCTAAGGTAGTGAATTAACTTAAGGCCAATTGTTCTTATAATCTTTTATTGCAGCTTCCTTGTTGTCAAATGTTTGACTCTTGATCGCTCAGCACCTTGTATTCTTTTTTTTCATATTATCAGTGGCTTGATATATTAATATGGGAACATGTGCCTGATGTTATATAGATTGCTCCCGTATTATTCAAGTCATTGACATACTACTCCCCATTCGCTATCTCAACCCCACCACCTTTTCTCCAAGATCTTATAGAATGTCCGAGCCACCTTGTCATTAGTTGCCTTTGTAGCTTTGGTCTTATTCATCATGGTCATATATATTATATTATCCACTGTTCCTGATTCACATCATTTATAAAGATAATACAAGGAGGTTTCTCATGGGTATGTCATATTGGTTTACTCATCTTGACATGGTGGGGACATGACACTGCAAAAAAAGTACAAGTATATATTTTGAACATGTGTTCATTTGTTGAATAATGCAGTCAAAGATATGAGAATGAGAATACAAGTTTTTGTCCATAGATCTCTAAGAGAATTTAAGGGTTTTGTTGTTAAAACTCTTAATTTATCTTGGAGGGTTTTCGTCCTCTTTGGGTGTAGCTCAGTAGGAAAGATATATAATATTTCTTCACAAAGTGTTGATTGATGATTGATTGCTTGATTGATTTTCCTCCTCTCCCCATGGAAGTGATCTCCCTTTTATATCTTGTTATTGAGGGAGACAACTTTTCATATTTGAAGGAGTCACAACCATTGCTCTTGAAAGAGTTACAACCCTTCTGTAATCTCCATTTTACCCCAAGTAAATTTATTGTAATTAGTTTATCAATATAAAATTCTTATACAATATTAAATGCACTTTAAAGGTAATTTATTTAATACAACTACGTTTACCTATTTATTGATTTAGAATACAATTAAAGCATAATATTAAATATTGTGCAGCAAAATATCTAAACAATGAGCTTTAATAACATTAACATGCCATAGTAAATTAACCAATGAGATATCTGCAAATATATATCAATACATATCTTTGAAAATCCGCAGAGGCTGCTATGTGGCACACGGAGGATTAGTTACAGGTCTAGGCTTTCCAGGCAAGGAAGCACTCCAGAAGGACATGGTTCTTACACGGAACCCTGTATGCCTTCACGGCATGAAAAACTCAGCCCTAGCTAGGACACTCCTAGGTGTACATTGTACCCTGAATTGGACACACTGTGTGCCCCTTCTCCAATGCCCAATTAACTATTTACTCTTGTGTGCTTTCTCTAATTATTCCTCTTTCCTGTACTGTTCTCCGTATATTTTTCTCCTTCCCCCTCCAAAATTAGTTTTTCACAATTTTATATAAGTATCAAAGGGTGGTTCCAACTTTTGCACACCATATTCCAATAATTTTACCTTATAATCATCATTTGAATGTGTTCTATTTATTTAACTATAAAAATAAATCTCCTCTAATCATATCCTTTTCTTTTTACGTTTTGTTTCTCTTTTAAATCTTCACCAGGAAAAAGTCCCATAGTGCCTTTGCCGCTGTTATTTTTAAATTTTAATTACATCCTTCTATATCTTAGCATCACCTTATCACATACCTTTGGCACCATCTTTAATTGTCTTATTATGTGGGTACTACTACGCTGTGATCACCTAGATCAAAATCTATAAGGGCTGCAATCTGGTACTTGGTGGGGGCATGATATTTTGCAGAATTCCTTCCTTGCAAGGAAGTAGTGTTGAGTTTATAGTTCAGATAGGAACTTTTGCATAGGGTCAGTTTGAATGTGGTGGAAGTGGGGTTTGTTGGTGTGTTTTTTATGACAGCGTCGAAGTTCCAGTGAACCACGGGGACGCGTCCCCCCCCTTTTTGGGCGCGTCCCCCCGTCAGAGACGTCTCGGGGACGCGGGGACGGGGACGCGACGTCCCCCGCCGTCCCGCCACCGCCACCCAAACGCCGCCGGGACGTGGAGACGTCTGGGCGTCTCCTGGGGGACGTCTGGGCGTCTCCGTGGGAGACGCCTTCCCTCAAGAGACGTCCAGGCGTCTCTCGAGGGACGGGGAGACGCCCAGGCGTCTCCCGCGTTCCCATGCAAAAAAAGACAGTTTTGTTTATTTTTTTAAGTTTTTTTATAACATGTGCTTTTGGGGGGGGGTTAAGGGGTAACCCTAATTGGACGTGGGCCCCACCCTACCCCCCAAAACAACACAAAAGCATGTTTATTTTGGATTTCACTCTCATTTTGCAAAACTGATTTTTTTTCCAGCAGCTTGAAGAGGAGGAAATACTTGAAGAAGATTGATTGAAGGGGTGAGAAAAGTGACTACAAGCGTGATAGGAGCTAGAAGAAGCAAGAAGAAGAGGAAGAAGAAGATTCTTCTACATTTTGGAGAGATTTTTCAAGCACAAGGTAGGGTTTTTCAACTTCTTCTTGTTTTTTTTTTGTTTTACTTTCTGATTTTCATTGTTCTATGTCATTTTTGGTTTTTTTAATTTTTTTTCCCTATTCATCTCAAGACTCAAAATGAGATTTGATGTTGAATCTTGAGGGCAAAATGATTCATCATTTTGCCCTCAAGATTCAACATCAAATCTCATTTTGAGATGAATAGGAAAAAAATTTAAAAATATATTGTTAAACAAGGCTGATTTTATTTTTATTTTGTGAAATGCAGTGTCAATTTGAAAATTTCACAATGAGCTCCCAAGGCATGAGTGAAGATAACATGGAAATCCATTCTCATAGTGAGAATGATTCAGAATATGAACCTGAAAATGAGGGGGGTGACCATGGGGCTGATCCTGGAGCCCAATCTAGTTCTATGGCAAGTGCAGCAGCTAGTACAGGTTGCCCTTCAGAGTTGTTGGCACCATATGCTAGGGGTCATTTTGATCCTAAGTCTCCTCTAAAACAGTTTGCTTCACAAATATCAGTACAAGGCACTGCATCACATTCAAGTGGGGGAACAAGGAAGTGGAAGTGCAATATTTGTGACAGAGAATGGTTCGGTAGCATTAGCAGGGTGAATGCACACTTTCTATTTTGGAGAGGAAAAGGCGTGAAACATTGTAAGTTTTTGGAGGAACCCAAAAATATACATTACAGAATTGAGTTTAACAGGCTTTGGGGGGTTCCAGATGACACAAATATTTCAATGCCTACTACTTTGTCTGCTAGGGCATCACTTCATGACAGCCAGAATGTGCCAGTGCCACATACTTATCATGCTTCGCAGGCGGGAGGAATGATGTTTGGATCTCCATCTACTTCCACTTCTACTGCTACCAGGGCTGGGAAACGTAAGTTGCATACACCACAGAGCAACCCCATTGCTGATATGTTTAATGTGTAGCTGAGAGATGAGATAGATGAATCCATTGGCAATTTCTTCTTTGCCAATGGCATTCCATTTCATGTTACACGGTCTCCTTATTATAGGAAGATGATAGATATGGTGGCCAAGGGAGGACCATCTTATGTGCCACCAGGGGAGACGAAAATGAGGACCTCGATCTTGGATAAAAGCTATTCCAAGATCAATATTTTGATGGAGAAGATGAAGGCATGTTGGGCGGCATCGGGGTGCAACATAGTTATGGATGGGTGGACGAACATTAGCCATCGTCCACTCATCAACGTCATGGTCACATGTGCAGAGGGCCCATACTTCCTTAGAGCAATTGATTGTACAGGGCATCGTAAAGATGCTGATTTCCAGTTTCAGGTCCTCAGGGAGGCTATTGAGGAGGTTGGGCCACAAAATGTGGTCCAAGTAGTGACAGATGCAGCCTATGTGTGTAGAGCAGCAGGGAGACTCGTTGAGGCAGCCTATAGACACATTTGGTGGACCCCATGTTGTGTGCATGCCATGAACAATGCACTCAAGGGCATGGGGAAGATTGACTGGATTAGAGGAGTGGTCACCGATGCGAGAGATGTGCAGATGTTTATCTGCAACCACCACGTTTCACATGCACTCTTCAGGACCTTCGCGAAGAAGGAGTTCTTGAAACCAGTTGAGACTAGATATGCATCCTATTTCATTCTCTTGGAGAGAATGATTGAGTTGCAAGAGGCATTGCAACTCATGGTTATGACTAATGAGTGGAATAGGTGGGCTGAGGCCAAGACAGAGCAGGGGAGAAGGGTGAAGGAGATAGTGAAGAGTGATGTGTTTTGGACTGATGCGAAATACATTGTCTCAATCATTTCTCCAGTATTCCAGGTGATCAGATATGGGGATGGGGATGCACCTAACCTTGGAGAGGTGTATGAGTGCATTGACTCTATGCTTGGCCAGATGAGGGCTGCTGTGCGAGTGAAGGACCCCTCTCTAGCATTCTACAATGAGCAAATCCGGCCTATCATTCAGAGTAGATGGGACAAGTTGAACACTCCTTTGCATATGGCTGCCTTTGCCTTGAATCCTAAGTGGTACAAGGCTAGACCGGGTAGAATGACACCGATTGAGGATGATGAGGTGAAGGCGGGTTTCTTTAGGTGCATAGAGAAGATGTTTGATTCCAGAGATGTCGGCACAATGCGCACTGAGTGGGGAAGATTTGCCACTCTTAGAGGTTATTCAGATGCGGCAAAGATGGATATAGACACTATGGCACAAGAGGACCCACTTTTGTGGTGGACTTGTCATGGCCCGAAATCTTTGACCACCACTCTAGCCATCCGTCTGCTATCCCAGGTTTCCAGTTCTTCAGCTGCTAAGAGGAACTGGTCTACATATAGCTTCATCCACTCTCTTAAGAGGAACAGACTTACCTCTAAGAGAGCAGAGAAGCTTGTGGCTGTACACAGTGCTTTGCGTCTCATTGACCGCAAGACACTTATGTACAAGGAGAGTCCAGCGACACGATGGGATGTAGAGCCAGAGGAGCCTTCACAGATTGATGAGGATGATCCTACCACTTCAGATGCAGGGCTAGTTGGTGTGAGCTTGAGGGACCTTGATCCTCAGGAGTCCAGCAGTTCCAGTGAGGAGGAGTTTGCAGATGATTAGAGGCCTCCATTAGCTACAGTTTGAGTTTTCACTTTTCAGTTTTGTCATTTTGTATTTGACTCGTCTCTTTTGTAATGCTATTGCTACACGTATTTGTATTTGGCTACTCATTGTAATGATGAATCATTTAATCATCTTTATTATTATAGACTTTGCAATGGCATCAGATATTCATATTTTTCGTTTTCCTTTTTTGATATTCATATGATAGAAATGAGAAATCTCCAATTTGACAATTTCATTTGTCAAATTTTATTTACTTTTAGTTTTGGCAATTAGCAATTAGTTACGTATCACTAATCTAAGTAATCTACTAATCTTGGTATTTCCTATAGTTTCATTTGAAATCTAATTCTTATACTGTTATACTGTTATACATCTTTTCAAAACTAGTTTTTCAAATACTATATGTATATATATGAGCACCACCACCCCGCCACCCCCCCCGCCGCCGTCCCCCTGCCGTCCCCCCCGCCGTCCCCAAATTTAGGCCCTTGGTCCCCCCGTCCCAGAAACGCGTCCCCCTCGTCCCCCCGTCCCCCCGTCCCCAATGCCCGTGGAACACTGCGTCGAACACAAAATAAAGTTACCTAATGGTCACTTTACTCTCTCTTGATCAAAGTACGATTGCATGCTAAGATTGCAAGAAGTTCAAACAATCGACTCCAAGGTTCTTTCGATGCGTGGATGTGACTTAGTTGGCTGATGTGATTGCTGGTAATCCAAGGGGCCTTACGTTTTCATCATTCTTTCACCTCTTTGTTGTGGCTAGAACTCCGTCATCGGATATGACAATTCTACGATGCTGCTACTTCGAACGGACTAAAATGAACTGAAAGAAAAAGGAAAGCGTTCAGAAGGATCTAAATCTACTCCTAAGGGCAGTGATAACAATGAATAGTGCTCTGGTGGACAAATTCCAAATAAACCAAGTTCTGCTTCGCCAAGATCAACTACAACCACAACTCCGCAAGAAATGGTGCAATCTTCTAGGGATGCTAGAGGATTTTCAAATCGAGAAAGTACATTTGAATACCCAAAAACGGCGCAATCCAAACGACCATCTACAATCGAACTTAGCACAAATTTAGGGGGTTCAAGCTAACTTTACACTGCAACTTACAATCAGCAAGATGCAAAAAGTATGAACCATGGAAATTCATCAAACACCATTATATTCTCCATTGAAATCAAAGCACTTTACTACTTCTAATCTAAGTGAGGAAGGTGAAACCATGCAAGCTTTGAAAAAATAATTTAAGTGGACACCATCACAGAACAATGTTTCACTGTTATTATCTCAAAACTTATCGCAACAATTTCATACAAAGCTCCCTCCTCCTTTACAAATGAGGGGGGTCACCCTTTATATAGGCCTCAGGCCATGATTACATGCAAAACCGTAATTAGGGTTTGCGCAAAAGATTCTCCACACATGATGCAACAAGGCAGGAATCTCCAATTAATAACCCATCATGCCCATATACAATTAATTCAAAAGTACCCAAAATAGCATCCATTGCGCATTAAATGCACCACCTCCTTCAAATTCGTCTAACATGCGTTGAATATTCATCCATGCAAAAATCACCCCACTATGTCATAAATGATCCATCATTTCCACATGGGGCGGCTGCATGCAAAAGGAATCTGCCATAAATTCAACATGCAATGATCGGGTCACCATTTGGTCAAATATTCCGGTAATGAATGCGGCACTCTACTGCCACGTGTTCAATAGATCCTCGCCATGCAAGTGGACCTCGTTGTCGTAAATTTGCTCCTGCACATCTGGAATTGTTGGAGAGGGAAAATTCAATTCAAGAAGAATTTTCTTGAAGTCTCTTCAACTTTCCTTGCTCAGAGAAGGTTTTTCATCAATTCTGCACATTTCCTATTTTTTAGGAAAATTTCCAAATTAGGGTTCCACGGTCCAGGAGAGAGAGAATTCTCCTACAAATCCAAATCTGTAAAATGTTTTGAAATTTGGATGTGATTTGATGCTTGGGAATGGATTTTTAAAAACTTTTCCTGGGGGAAATTTCTTGTTTAGTTCATCCCTGATTCCTTCCTTGCCTTACAAATTTTATCTTCAATTCATCCTTGGATGTGATTTCTTGTTGTGGAGGAATTCTCCTTTGGAAATAAATTTGTTGCTTACCCCGAGGAAGGAAATTCTTCATGCCTTAGCCAATTTTCATGATTTCCAAGAGCTATGTCCTGAAGGGAGAAATTTCAAACACTTAGTCAATTTTTCACCTTTCCTGGAATTTTGTCATGAAGGAAGGAATTTCTGACATAGCGCCAAATTTTCACCTTTCTTGGAATTTCTTCTTCTTGGGTGCAATTTTGACTTGGTGGAGGATTCAGTGAATTTTGTGAATCCTCCATGCCTCCTTGGTTTTGGCCCCTGTCCTTCATCTTGGGCGAAATTTTGACTTGGTGGAGGATTCAATGAAATTTATCCATCTATCCTTGCTTGACCCATTTTGGCGCCCAACTGCATCCTTGGGCGCAATTTCCACTATGTCATGGATTCATGGATTTTTCCATCTGTCCTTGCCTTCCTCATTTTGGCGCCCAATTGCATACTTGGGCGGAATTTTCACTCTGCCATGGATTCATGGAATTTTCCATCTGTCCTTGCCTTCCTCATTTTGGCGCCCAACTGCATACTTGGGCGGAATTTTCCATCTGTCCTTGCCTTCCTCATTTTGGTGCCCAACTGCATATTTGGGCGGAATTTTGCTAATGCCAAGGATTCATGGAATTTTCCATCTATCCTTGCCTGACTCATTTTGGTGCCCAATTGCATACTTGGGCGGAATTTTCACTCTGCCATGGATTCATGGAATTTTCCATCTATCCTTGCCTTCCTCACTTTGGCGCCCAACTACATACTCGGGTAGAATTTTGCTAATGCCAAGGATCCATGGAATTTTTTCACAAGTTCCAGGCTCTTCATCAGGATATAGATATGAAATATAACATTTAAGTATAAGTCCATAGGAATCATAATGCAAATTCTGGATTTTGAAAGATCTTCCAAATTTCTGGACTTAGTCAAATTTTAGGCCATTTTCGGATCAGGATGACATTGGTGGATTGATGTGAATTTCTGGACTTGGATGATTTTGCATGCTTTCCTCTTTTGGAATAGGAGTTCCAAACAACCATTTTTTGATCCAACTTGTTTGCCTTCTGACTCTTCCGGATTTAGAAATGGTCTTCAGGAACGTTCAGTCTTCAGAGATATTCAGCTTTCAGTGTTTTCCTGTGAAGAACCTGCCAAAAATAGATTTTTCCAATATAGTAAGTGTTTCAAAATGTCAAGGTGTGGGCAAAATAGGTCAGAAAAGCACTTACTAAAAATAGAAACTTACTAAAAATAGTAAGTTTAATTTTTGGCAAAATTAGACCAATCCGAGACTTAGTAAAATCCCTAAAAAATACGAACTTTCTAAAATAGAAAGTTGCTCCGTTTTGGCTCAAATTTTATTGGGAGGTTCCTTGAAGGGTCTTGATTCCAGTTGTATGTTCAGTTTTCCCAAAACCCTAACAGAAACCCCTAAAATCTAGGACAGAAGGCAAAAAACCCTAAAATTCACAAAACGAGTCCCAGACTTAACCGAATTTGCTCAAACGAAAGGCAGACTTGACCAATATGATCCTCGAACACTTGCAAAGCAAAGAGATTGACGAGACTGCTGCGAAAAGACCACAAAAACGCAAGCCAAAAAACCGGGAGGGCCTAAAAAGAAGGGGGTCCCCATTTGCAATGGGGCGATGTGTGAAAACGTCACAACAGGGTTCAAGATACTGAATTTTGCATTTTACTTTTAGTAAAAAGTGAAATTCTTTTATTTTGCTGATTAAATCTAATAAATTGTAGATAGCATTAATGATTTATACTTGTCTTTCAACTCATCTCTTGCGAGAGATTAGGAGCTTTTTAAGATTCGATTTTTTGCTAAATAGTATAAGATAGGTGCAAGATAGAAGAAATATACACAATGATAAAATAACGTGCAGCTATGGTGAATGGTCTTGTAGAGGTTTCCTTGTAAGTTTTTTGTAGAGAATGAAAAAAAGATTTTAAGGATTTGATTTTTATGCTTTCATCACTTTCACGTTTCAACTGCTGTGTGATTGATGCAATATTATAAAAGAGTTATTTTAAATTATAGAACATTAAAACATCAGTTGCCTTGGTTGAATCTCATAATCTTTTGTATCTAAAGTCCCTATGACGTCTTGTGGACATTAGGACATTCCCCAACCTTGTCAAACTTAGACCTTAGAAACTGCCTAGAAACAAAAAGAACAAAATCCTAATCCTTTAGTGCACAAGGTCCTTCAACTTAAAATTAATATTATTTCAGTCTGCAATACCCTAGCTCACATTATTTTTTATTTTTTCATCATTTGTCATTTTCATTGTTACAATTTACTTTTATAAGAAGGAAAAACAACATGCACCATGGACATCCTCAAATCCTCACTCTGTTTATAAAAAAACAAAAATGAAGTTTGTTTTGTGCTGTGCTGGATGGAAAACACTGTTTTTTGTCAGAGTTTTTCCTAATTAAATTCTGAGTTATTGAAATACAATTATTCTTAAAGTTTGGTAAATCAATCCCAAATCTGAGTAATTTTACTATGATATTAATATAAATCATTTTGATTTATCATTAATATACATGATTTGACAGTTGACACTAAATAATCAATTATTAGCCATATTCTCAATTCTGTATTTAACTGTGGCTTTTATATACACATGTATGTGTATGTGTATGTGTATGTTTATATATATATATAGATATAAGCTATCCCTGGCTGACCCCAAAATCTAGGAAAAATTTGCCATCTTCAAAACCTGTCCTACTGCCATCCCCAAAATCTAGGTTTTTTTGCCATTCTTTAAACTCTGTCCGTGTCCTCCTTTCGTGGAAACTCAGAGAAACTCCGTCTTCATACCATTCCATTGCAGACCACACGGGACTTAATTTTGATATGGATCACTAGAGGCCTTCATCTTCCTGTTCAGTTCTTAAAGCTAATGTCTTGTGCACCTTCTTCTACAGTTTGGCCTTGGGACTCTTACTATTTAGATAAATTTATGCATTCATCTTTCAGTCCATGTTTTTTTGTCCAATTCCTTTTCACATGCTCTTTTTAGATATAGGTTGAAGATGCTTGTGACGCCCATTATTTGTGCATTACTATTATAATTTTCATGGAGTTTTTTATGCCTTTATCCCACTTGTTGATAATCTTTTCTTTTTTCTTCTTTAAGAAGTGGGAGATATGATATTTTTTCGTCAGGTCCTCACTTTGTTCTGTGGCTAGGATTTCTTTTGACAAATTGCTTGTGGGCTCATCTATATATAATCTCTTTTGTGGTTGTATTTATTGTCATATGAACTGAATCTGCTTTTCCCTTGAAAATTATTTACCACAGTAACAAGGATTTTGATAAACATGCTTTTGGTGACAACATTATTTTTGTCATTGTTCTTGAAACCACTGAATGTGTAGACATAATGACTGATAATGATGCTAGGACACTTATTCGTGCCTTTTATAGTACTTCAAAATGCAATTGTTGATACTTGAACAAGTGGTTATATTTTGGAGTTTTTTGAAAATGTGAAGATTGATTTTCTTTTGTCATGAAGGGTTCATTTTCATACAAGGTCCCAAATGATGATGGCTTGAAAGCATGCAATAAGAATGGCATACTCTTAGATGTCGCAGATAGTACAGTTGTGGCCAGCACTCTTCTTGGTACTGTTGTAATCTTCATCCAGTTGAGCAGGTAGGTAATTTCTGTTTTAAAAATCTTTCTCAAGGATTTAGAAGTAATACATCTAGTTCAGATGACTGATTTTGTGGTTTCCATTGATATAAAAAAGGAAAGAATAGTAATGGGCTGCAGTTTGAGGGGCAGGCCTAAGTTTCTGAAATATTAAAAAACTGAAAAGGTCTCATGCTAAGAGAATTGCATTTCATTAGTGGTCTGGAATCTTGATTCATCAGAAATATCCCATCATCTAGAGAGTAATAGAATGTGGTAGTGGTATTTATTTGGCAATGAATTAAATAATTTGTTTTGTTGGTTACTCCCTACTCTTTGTGAAACAAAATTAGAAATATGATATTTTGGTTGTTAAATATCCTCACTAGCTTGCTGTTTGTGCTGCTGTCCAAAGGACATGTTACAACTCGAAAACAATGCCCTTGTTTTTAGATTTTTTATTTTTTATTGAGCTGTGAGGAATTGTGATTCCTGTTTATAGTTATCAAAAATTCATTAAATTCTATTTTTTATTTTGAGAACAAAAATATATTGAAATAATATTCTTGCTTCAGCCTAGTACTATTGCAAGCTTAAAAGTTCAGTCCATTGCACTGAGTGTGCTAGTTATTTTTTCTTTTGCAAGATATCAACCCTATAGCTTATGAATATATTTCTAACACATACACATAGTTGTGCTTGGAAAAATCTGAACTCATTATATTCTGTAAGGAAGCAGTATATTCAAGAAATTAACTGAGCTGCCATTATTTGTTGTAATCATCATTCAAAAGATTTAATTTAAATAAAATTCCTGGTTCAGGTTTGGAAACTTAACTTTGAGGGAAACATATTCATCAATCATTTGCTATATTATAAGTGAGAAATAGATCACACTATTGAAACAGAAAAGTTTCCAAGTAATTGCATATTTTATTAAAGGAATTGAATGTACATATAGGCAATTACAAAGACGATGTTTCCTAATGAAACAATCGTACATTGAATGCAAAACTAGAAACAATCTAATTAAACTAAAAATACACCTAAAATACATTAAATAAATAGATATGCTAAAATGTTCTAATACCTGTTGTGACCATTTCACACATCGCCCCACCAAAATGAAGACCCCCCTTTTTTTCTTTTTAAGTCCTAGCCTCTTAGTCTAGTCTCTCCCCTTTTCGCAAGTGAAATGAGTGAGTTTATAGGGTTTACATGTCATATCAGTTAATCAGGAGTCCAGCTGAAAAGCCTAAAGAAGTTGCTAGTAGCGACAATCCAAGAGTTCAAGGTTGAAGGTAGACTCCAATTGCTTTAGACACCTTTGGTCAAGGTTGTTTCAAAGAGGCCTCATCTTGCTAGCTTAGACGGAGAGAATGAATCAAGGCGATGTGCAAATAGGCAATTTTAGATTTCAATTCACTTCATTCTCTAAGCCTCAAAACCTTAGCTTCATGCTCGAGTCTAAGTGAACTCACTTCATGTTGAGACGTAGATGAGTGAATTTCCCTTGAGTGCCTTGTTTGGGAATATGTGTAAGTATGAATTTGAGCGTTTGAATAAGTTATTACAAGGATTGAATTCATGTGCAATGAAATGATTGACAAGCTTATTTGTGATCCACTTCATCTCTAAATCTTTTCTAGGTTCAAACTTCATGAGTTGCACTTTTGGAGCGAACTTCATGATTTCACAAATTGGAGCAAATTTCACTTTCAAAGCTTCATGAGCGAACTAGAAGATGAAGAAATGAAAGAAATTTGGGACCACTTACTTCATGTTCAAGCATTCACAAGTAAACTTCATGACTTGGCATCTTGGAGCGAACTTCATGACTTGGTATCTTGGAGCGAATTTCATGACTTGGCATCTTGGAGCGAACTTCATGACTTGGCATCTTGGAGCGAACTTCATGACTTGGCATCTTGGAGCGAACTTCAGGACTTAGCCTCTTGGAGTGAACTTCTTCATGTTTAAAGTAGAAGAATGAAGGAAATTTGAAAGTGCTTACTTCATGTTCAAACGTTCAAGGGCAAACTTCACGAGTTGGAAGATTGGAATGAACTTCATGAGTTGCACTTTTGTAGTGAACTTCATGACTTAGCCTTTTGGAGCGAACTTCATCAATGAGAACACATGAGTGAGCCTACATGAGCGAATTAGAAAGAGAAACGAAGGATTTTTGATAGCACTTACCTTGAATGGATTCAATTTGAAATGAACTTCATGAGTTGATGATCAAGAGCGACTTCATGAGTTGACAAGTTGGAGCGAATTTCATGTTTGAGACATTTGGAGCGAACTTTACAAGTATACTTCATGAATCAGTGAAATGGAGCAAACTTTACAAGTATACTTCATGAATCAATGAAATGGAGCGAACTTCACAAGTATACTTCATGAATCAACAAAATGGAGCGAATTTCACTCAAAATGCAAAGGCGAACTTCATGAATTAGGAACTTGGAGCGAATTTCACTTAAACAAACTTCATGAGTTGAGAAAGGCAAGCAAATAAGCTAGGTGAGAGAAGCAAGCTTCGTGAGAACACATCCTTAAAGATACTTTCATATTTAAGCTTGCATCAATGACTTTCAACATCACTTCATGAATTTGAAAATTGGAGCGAAATTCATGATCAAAGGTAGAGGAGCGAATTCAGGTGTATTGAGAAGCATAAATGAACTTCATAAGTTAGAGGTTGAGAGCGAACTTCATGTTTGAGGAATTTGAAGCGACTTCATGAGTTAGAGATCAAGAGCGAACTTCATGAGTTGATGATTAGGAGCGAATTTCACACAAAATGCACTTCATGAGTTAACAATTTAAAGCGGACTTTATCTGCAATGCATTAAAATTAACCAAATATGACTTTAGTGCCCAATATTAATTTGAAATTAATCAAGATATAGGTCGGCCAGAATAATTTGTTATTTTGTTTAATTTAGCCAAGTCGGCCTCCATAGGAAAAGACACAACATCTCACCTTGATCGCCTATAAGAGAGTTCAAAATATTCATTTCAACATCAAATCAAACAAATTATCCCTTCTCTCTTAAGCGAATTTCATCAGCAGCCAGCAATCTGTAGCAAATTTCATCAACAGTCAGCGAATTTCAAAGTGCAGATCAGAGAAGCTCATTAGGAAAGGGCGAATTCAATCATTGTCAACAGCAAAAGAGCAGTAATATCATCCTCTCAAGGGCGAATTCTAACAGGTTGGAGGGCGAATTTCATCCTTCAGCAGCAAAGGATTAAGAATACAGTGAACCCTTGAGCATTAGCAGTCTCATCATTAATTACATTTTGAAGTTGAAGTTCAGAAATCAGAAGTAAGTGCATCATTTAGACTGATGTAAGGTTAGGAGCAGGTCTGATTTGGGATTAATAGTTATTTTGTTAAGGCAAATTAGACCTTCCTAATGCATATAATGAGTAAATCAGTCTTATTTAGCAATTGATTTCATATTTAAGGTGCAAGATTCATTTTATATATCTCTCATAGGTGAAAGATGGCGGCTTCCAAACAAACAGGATCCTCTCCCACCAAGCGCTTATCAAGGAAGATTTGAAGGGAAGTGCATTCGAAAGCAGGATCATGTCACATTGGAGCAAAGTAGGAGACACTAATCTCGGGAAGTTCGACACCAAGAAGTTCCGGCACCCATCATACATCAATGAACCTACAACTACAGCCAAGAAGATGATCGAAAGTGGGATCATAAATGCAGCTGGCTTTCCTCCCACGGTGCAATGCTATGAGCTCATTGTAGAATGTGTTGAACACTATGACTTTGCCTCTTGGAGAATTGCGGCGAAAGATGGAACAGTGCTCGCGTATCTCTCGGAAACGGCAATCAGCGAGACATTTCATCTACCCGAGCCCAAAGACATGATCTACATAAGCTTGGAAGGAGCTAAGTCCACCTATGATGATGATCCAGATGCTTGTTCGAAGATCATTGACAAATTTTGGTTGAAGAAGAGTAGAGGAGGAAGGAGCAGATGGCCCGATAGACTGCATAGGATAGATTTCAATGATGAATGCAGAGACTTCATCACCTTAGTCCATCGATTGGTTGGTGCACCTGAGGCTTCATACTTTGAGGAGTGGATGTTCTACTTTATCTAGACTGTCACTCATGACAAAAAGGCAATCAATTGGGCGAGGCTCATTAGCAATAGCATTGATATAGAGTTAATAAGGCTAATGCGCACTAGAACATTCTATATGAGCTCCTACGTCATATACTCCATTTCAAGAAATTATGAGTATCCAGGGCTCATGTACACGGGCGTAGTTGGAAGAAGACCTGGAGAGATTAAGGTGTATGATTGTTATCCACAACGTAAGCATCCACCAAAATAACACTACAGGAGGGTGAATGATACATTCACTATGCACATCACAAGGACACTTCGCGGTGGCTTGCAGCAAGGACTCTCTCCAGAAGCACAGGCCTTGGTAGAACAACATGATACGTGGTTCATCCAGTTTCCCAGGTTCACATATATCAGAGTTCAAGGATCTCCTGTTCCTCCCTACATGTTGCCGCGCTACCCAACAAATAGAGTGGTGCTACTCGAGGTAGTGAGACAGTTATTGGCATATATCAAAGTATATAGGCATAAGCATGGAGCCGGTATTTCTTTCCCTATCATACTTGGAGATTCCATTGAGGTATGCCCATCCATTCATGTAGTAGAAGATGTCGAGCAAGAATTAGCACTACATTCACTCAAGCCAAGTAAAAGAAGTTTTGGGGAAGAAGTATGGACATCAGTGGCCTCTTGAAGATTATTGGATCAACGTTCAAAATGATGTGGAAGTGAAAATGAAGATGTATTCCAGACTATCTCTCGATTTCATTAGGGAAGGCAAGTTGTTTCACGTAGCTGATCAAGTTCAAGATAGTGGCAAATATCTCCAAGCAGCTTACGCCAAGGAAGACAAAGAGGTCAAATTCAAATGGGCAGATATGGAGGTTGATGATTTGAAAGAGTTAATAAAGCCATTTTTGGAGTACACTTGCATATGGATAGATGTACAACACCAAAAGTTGAAAGAGCAAAATATAGCACCAGCAGTCCACTTAGAAGAAAGAGCAGATGATGAAGTTGAAGCTAGTGCGAGTGGTATCGCACCTCAACCATCTCATTCAAGAGGATCAAAGAGAAAGGAAGATCGTGGAGAAAAGGAATCTTCGAAGAAGAAACATAAATCAAATCCAAGTTACCCTTCTTCCAGACATGAAGAACTAAGGAAAGAAAAGGAGTTGAGTCAACGAGCCAATGAATCAGCAGAGTCTACAATCCACAATGATAAAGGCAAGGAAAAGGCATCTCAAGAACAAGAAGATCTCACTCATCTCATTCAAGAGATCGAAGGAGGTCAAGAAGAAGATAATCATGAGACTACTTCACCACCAAGAGATGAGCAAATACATGAGGAAGCACAAATTCAAGAAGGAAGATCTTCTATTTTGGAATGGCTAAAAGAAAGACTAGCTCAAGCGGTAATAGTAGTCGAAGAAGAGCAAACATTTGATATAGTGAGTCTCCTAAGCCAAACTCAAGGTGTCACCGAGAAGAGGAAAGCTACGAAGATGTCAAAGGTGATTAGAGATGATCCGAGATCAAGGAAGTTGCAAATAGCTACTCCAAGGGTTGACGTTGACAAGTATGAAGGAGAGACCACAACAGATGAGTATGACATGGAAACCATTGATCTAGGTCCACTCACCTCCGAGCAAGCTATTGGTGATGTGACTGATTCATTGAAGGCACTCAATGACATGTTGAGAGCTGAAGTAGAAAAGAATAGAAGATTAGAAAGGGAGATAAGTGCGTGGAGGAACTATGTTCAACAGCCATTGACACATCAAAGCCCAACAGCTACACCGCCTCCCTTGCTTCCCCCATAATCAGTTGATCATATGGAAAAGATGAGGAATTCGGCACAGTTGATGGATACATGGATAGAGAATTCATATACTAGAGTTAGCAAATTCATGAAGGACATAATGCAGACACTTGATACAGTCATAAAGGTCCTTAGGAGAACTCATATCCTCATAGAGGCCTCTGAAGCATTTGCGTGTCCTAGAGATGTCATCATTCCAGTACTTCAAGTAATAAGGAAAACACCGAGGGAAGTCCTATCGAGGGAGAAGATAAGAGAAGGAACTACACCTAGCCTTCTATGATGGAGTGGCCTACTTCACATGAAGAAGATCATTTTTGAGGAGATTGGAAACAGATGTAATCAAGTTCGAGATGATATGCACGGAATCCATGATAAGATAGTGGAAGTAGTGCAGATTGTTTTGGGAAGAAAGATTGATCTCGAAACAATTATAGAGGCTAAGGTGTTGGAGGAAAGAATAAGAGCTATCTTCCATGGGGCTGATGGAATGATCATCAAGGAATGAATGAATGATATGCTTGAGTTCGTAGTTTTGGCAAGCAAAACTCAAGAACTCGAACTTGAATGGGAGGATGCCATCCTCACAGCTTTTGACGAGGTCATGCACATGGAGGAGCAGCTGAAATCTCTACCTGAGATCCCGATGACTGAGATAGATGACATGGTGACTAGATTCATCAAATATGCTAGAAAGGAACATGAGAAAGGGAACTAGATTCTAGAAGATAGTTTGTTATGATCCCACTTGGCATTCCATTTTCCTATTGGAGGATTCTTCCTCAATTTCCATGCCAGCACATGCTATTTTCTCATTGGTTGTTTCATGATGATAATTATCTAGATAGGGTTTCATTTGTATCAAACAGTAATTAGGGTTTAGGTGACGAAATCTTGGCCCTTGATCCTCATTCAATCTCGGCCCTTCATTGTATTTGGGAGTCCTATATAAACTCCACTCATTTCATTTGTAATGGTGAATAAGAATATAGAATAGGAGAAAAATAGGCTAAGTGCTAGAATAGTGAATAGAGAGATAGAGATTTTAAGTGACAAGAGAAAGACTTGAAGAATTGTTGTTGTTTGGCCATTGGATTAATGAAACAGTGAAGCTATGGTGTTTCTATTCAATCTTTGAAGCCTATTGCATGGTTCTTTGTCTTCTCAAGTCAATCTTTGATGTTAGTTTAAGCATTTAAATTAAATGATGGAATGTTGCATTTGATGTATTGTGAAACTCGTTATCCATACCACTAGCTTCTTACTGATTGTAAACGGGCCTTGTGTGGTCAACTGGAACCTTTAAAATTGCTTGAGTTTGATTGTTGCTCAATTATTGATATGCATTCAAGTAATGGTATCTTGCACTAGTTCTAGTGGAGTTGTTCGTGTATGGCGATGCTTGTTGTCGGGAATAATCATTATGTTATGTTGTCGTCGGTAATTATGGGTTACGACAGTCAGTTAGTCTTCGCGAAGTGTAGTTGGACGCGATGGTTGGTCGCACCCCTTCGGGTATTATATATTGCATACCTTTCCTTCGAAGTAGCATCATGATAGTCGTATCTGGATGTAATGTTATAAGCACTTGACGTACATAGACGGTTGAATTAATATAGAGACTGGTTCTTAAATATATTCTCATTATGTTCTATGCATTTACTTTCTGCATTTAAACGTTTACTCATATGTGGCAAACATTTGGCGCCGTTGCCTAGACATACTCAAGAAAGGAAGGAGCGGATGGCGTACAGACACGATGGGCCTAACCATCGGTGAGATTAACCCAAAGGCCAACGACGCACAAACAAAACTCTACGACGGAGAAGACACTGCAATGAGGGAATTCTCAATCCTGCTTCATGCGGCCATCGAGACCTACGTCCGAAGAGAGGCCACGGAGGCTGAAGTCCCAACAAGTGCCATGTGGACCGCACTGGAAGTTAGCCCCGCAGCAAATCGGTTGATGAACCACCTCCCCCGGTTGCTTGCACAGGCATCACTGGCACAGCGAACCCGCCTAGAGGAGATTGCTCGTGAGGAGCGACACCAAAAGGTCCTCCGACAGTACGAAGAAAACAATCGTCATTGGGACGCAGAGCGTGATGGAAAGAGGCGAAGGGGAAGTTGAACCCTATAATAATCCTGGCACAATGTTTACATAAATTGTGGCCTAAAGGGAAAGTAATAAAAGTTTTTTTTTTTTTTTTTTTAGTACATGGTGTGTGCTTGCTATGTACGAAAGTGATTTATGCCCAATATACTAAATAAGGACAAAAATAAAAAGATACAAAGTGACGAATGGGAAGTGGCACAAAGGGCGTTGAATCTCAGACAACAGATAGAACGAAGGTGTAGGCTAAGGCAGCTTGCCAAGGGACGACCGGCCAAGGGGTTGCTCAAAGAGAACCCAGGAGGTGTCACGGAGGTTGTGGAGGCAGAGATAGACGGAGAGAAATATACTTTCTACACTGTCATAGGGTTGCCCCAAGGGAACCTAGAAGGAGTCACGGAGGGTGCCGAAGGAGAACTCTACATTTCGCCAGAATACCACTGTAGGGTAAGAAGTCGTGAAGAGTTGGTGGAACAAACAAGGCGAAGTCTAAACCTGATCGACACTACCAGAGACCTACTAAAGAACTTGTCCATTTCAAAGGACAACCACAAGGAGACAACCAACCAGAGGGAGGTGACTGAAGGTGACGGTACGGTCGAAGGTGCCGGGGGAGCACAAGGGTACCGTACACAAGGCAATTTGTTCGGTTCAGAGTCAGCAACCTTCTCGGGAGGACCCATGAGTGGAGGGTCAGGTGTAGGAGGCGGAGGCAGAGGATCACCAGGTACAAGCACACAAGGCACCAGAGGAGTGAGACCTAGCGGTGGGATGGCAAGCAAAAGCTGTCGAAGTTCAACGGCGACGGGAAGGAAGATCCCATCCGCCATTGTCGCACTTATGAAACCATATGGTCAGTGAACAATGTTATCGACTAGGACGAATGGGTAACGCAATTTCCAGCAACCTTAAGGGGAGTGGCCATCTACTAGTACTCCAATATGGATAAGGCCAAAGTCGGCACATGGCCCACCCTGAAGGAGTTCGAGATACAATTCCGTCTCCTCAGAGATGACAATGAAATAGTAGCTGAAATCTATGACACAAAGCAGAACAAGAACGAGACTGTCCGAGCCTATAGTCGGCGGTTCAAAGAACTATTGGGGAAAATGGAGAGTCAACTAGCGGATGGGTTGAAAAAGAGATGGTTCGTGGAGGGACTGAAACACTCCACCCAGAAGAAGATGAAATTGTTCCACCAACCTCGTATGAAGATGCATATTAGAGAGCGATGGATCTCGAGAGTGAGACCAAGACATCCAAGAAGAAAAAGAAGAAGGATAGCTCGTCCGAGGATGATGACTCTTCCGAGGGAAGCAGCAGCGATGGCGAGTTCAGCAAAAAGGTGCAAGCCCTGCAAAAGGACATGCTGAGGATGATGAAAGAGCTGAAGGTAATGAAGGGAGGTCCGAGCAAGACCGACAAAGGGGAGCTTTGGTGCACGGAATGTAAGACAGACGGCCACATGAAAGGCTCTTTACCAAAGAAGGCCTATTGTGATATATGCCAGTTGATGGGGCATCCCATCAGGGAATGCCCCTACAACATGAAAACACGAAACCAACAAGTATTGCTCATCCAGGAACAACCAACTACATCGGGCGGTACCGGCAGCTCCCAGGCAAACAACAATGCAACATCGGGAGGCTACCGAGATAACCGGTGGGGAGCGCGGAACCACAATAACAATAATAACAATACAAGGAGCCGGATCTAATACGACTCCAAAGGCCGACCAATGATACAATGTAGAGCATGCAGCTAGTGGGGGCACATCGCTCGAGACTGCCCGAAGGGAGAGGCCACAGAATATTTGTGCAAATGGTGCGGACCGGGAGACCACGAAGACGCCACCTACCCGAAGTCTGGCAACAACTTGCTCAATATCGAGGAAACCAAAGAAGAGGAAGTGTTGGCCGTAACCCGCGCCCAAGCCAGACAATCAACGTGCCCAGACCCGGAGACAGAGAAGCGAAGGGTACGGGAAGCACGGGAAGAAATTGAGAAAGAGATACGAGAGAGGGCGAAGGCGAACGGTACGACAGCTACTTCCAGCCGACCGAAGGTGGAGGAGGCTATACTAAATCAAATTTAAAACTGGAGGTGCCTGTGAAGGTACATGACCTCCTCCAGACGATGCCTCAATTACGAACGACGTTGCTAAATAATCTCTCCCAACCATGCACCAATACCAACCACCGCACAGATGTTCCTGGGGGGTCTGCAATAGACCCCATGCTGCTGGCAATTAACACTGGAAGGAATCCGGCCATTGTGGAGATGGGTATCCTTAGCACCATTCTAGCCGATACCATCGTCGATGGTGGATCAGGAGTGAATGTTCTTCCAGAAGAAACCTGGCAGAAGCTGGGGAAGCCGACGCTGTGGCCACCTACATTCAATGTGCTGGGAGCAGATCAACATGGAATCAAATCCATCGGGGCACTAATGGGCCAACAAGTTACCATTGGGGCGCAACCCTTCATACTGGACTTCGTGGTAATCCCACTAAAGAAAAAAGGGTATGATGAGATCTTAGGGAGAGGGTGGCTGGTGGCAGCCAAGGCCACCCACAATTGGAAGAAGAACACTTTGTCTATGGAGAATGGAGGAAGGAAGTTTATCATAGACCTTGGGACGTAGTTGGTTAGTGAGGAACTGACATCATCTTCGGAATCGGAGGGTGAAGGAGAAGGCGACCTGAGGAACGAAGGATGGGGCTGTAGGGAGCCCAACGACGAAGGGATTCTCAAACTAGGAGAGTGTTCCGAGGATGAGACGGGGTCATTGAACAGGCTCTTCCACTGGCAAATGGAGGATTACAAAATGTTCTAGAGCTACAAGCTCGAAGTAGAGGAACCAGAGCAAGTAATAGAGGAGGTGTACCTGTCAGAATATTGGAAGGGAGACGCCCGTGTGAGTGACACCACGGCACACCAGTTCCCGAAGGAAGAACCCATTAGGTATCAAGAGGTAAAATTGAAGGAGACAAACCTTGGTGACGTAGATAATACCAAGATCATTCGTGTTGATAACGATTGGAACCCTGTGTGGAAGGCCGCACCCTTCAAAATCTTTGTTCTTCTTATTCTTCTTATGTACGGGAAGGAGACCGTGGTTCCTATAGAATATATGGTTCCAGGTCTTCAGATGGCCATTGAAAACAGACTTGCCATCAATGGGTCCAAATTGAAACCCTACCACGATAAGCGCACAGGGGACCCGAGAGGCCGGAAGGACACAGGAGAGTCCGGAGGGGGACCCGAGAGGATGGAAGGGGACTCGAGAGGCACAGGACCAAAGTGGGAGACTCTCGGGCAAGGCAAACCGAGAAGGATGAAGGGCGATCCCAGAGACACGGGACCCGAGCCGAAGACTCTCTGGACAATTAGACTAGGAAATAAAAAAAAAAATTGGTGGCCACGGTGGAACTATCGTCGGGGGGGGGGGCACTGTTGGTGACCACCGTGCAGTTGTTTTCCATCGCGGATAGGCCCCGACAAATCTATTATACTAGCCGCCGAGATAGAAAATAGAAGTGCCCATGCCCCAGCCAAAGACAAAATTGTGAGGGAAAAAGAAATTGCAGCAAAAGGGAGTAAAGGAAACCCGACGCCATAGGGAAGAAGAAGATTTTGCCATAGGAAAAGCACCAAAGAGAGATACGAAGTTGCCGAAGGATAGTAATTAACAAAGGAGCAAATAAAAACGCCAGCCGAAGGGGGTCTTGGAAGCCAAAGGGGTATATTACCAATGGGTGTTGGATAGAGGTGGACTCCATAGAAAGATTTCAATTGCCATTGGCTGAAAGATGTCATATGTAATTCGAAGGGAAACAATTTAGCGCCGAAGGAAGAAATCGCGAATCGAACCTACCCGCAGGGAGGTAATAAAATATTTTTTTGAAAGTGGTGGTGGGACTACCATGCGGTGGAACTACCGTACGGTGGTCCACCGTCGATGAAGGTCACCGGCCTCTGAGGGCGGATCTCGCGGGTATTCATTCACCGTACGGCCACTACCGTGCACTCATATGGCCGGACAACACCCACCGTACGACCTTCCTAGCCACCGTATGGGAGACCAATCACCATACGACACCAAGCCTTCGGGTGACCCCAGTCGTCGTACGAATCAGCCACTGTACAGGTTCACTCCACCGTACGACAGACCACTCCACCATACGGCAGATAACCTTTGTATAGGCTTGGGACATTACAGACCGTAGGCCTGAAGGAGCACGACGACAACGACAACAACGGTGGTTTAAAAAAGGGAGAAAGGAAAAATACCACAGCACAGTAGGTATAAACGGTGGTGATGGCACCTGAAAAGAAAAATGCGCCGACATTCACACAAGCATGCATTTAATTTATAAAAAAAAAAAAAAAAAAAAAAACGACAACCAGATTGAAAAATCATTCGATGGAGTTTGGAGCCAGGACATTGAAAAATTTAGAGTGGAGAAAAAGGTTTTTGGCATCTTAAAATATCACAAAAATGATGTGCGCCATGGACTTCCATGTGGTTCTTAAGGTCGTCAATTGGTGTTGGACCCCGTGAAGGGTGCTGCCCTTCGACCCCGCTGGGGGCACTGCCCCCAGACCCCCAGTTTATTTTTGAGCTACAATACACTTTTTGAGTTGGGCAAAGGCATCAAAGAAGTCACAATAAGTGTTGGGGTTGTTCCGTATTGTGAGAAAGAAGCCTGAAGCTAAGCATTGGCGGGGAAGCCATAAGCCGTAGAGGGAGACGGATTTGGAGGTTGCGAACAAACAGAGTTTGAGGGAAGGCATTGCAAGCCCGCGAAGTCGTACAACACCAGGGAGTTATTCAATTTAGTTATCAGCCTTTGGGGAGTGTGATGGAGGATTTGAGGCGTCTCCTAGCCTTTGTGCTAGAGGGTTGTGGCCACTTCTAGGCACAAATGGTACACTTTGAGGAACTCGAAGTATGTCTCGGTTGGATGTGAGGTTGCCTTGGTGGATACACAGAGGGCTCGGGAGGAGCTGACCACCAGGTTGGAGGCAGTAGTAGCGTGAGACTTAGCTTAGCGTACCTAGTTGTTGGATGCCGAGAGGGCAGCGCGGGTGGCTATCGAGGACAAATTGGCTAGGGAGACAGTATCACTTGAGTAGCAGTTGGTGGAGGTTGAGACTAAAAAGCGTGTTTTGCAGACAAGTTTGGTTTAGGCACTGAAGGATTGTGATGTCAAGGAGAAAAGAGAACTCCTTGCGGAAGCAATAATGGTGACATCCGCACTTGAGCATCAGATGGTAGCAGAAAAGGGTTTTCAGGCTAGGACGCAGCAAGTGTATGAGTTTCGTTCTCGACTATACCTTGATTTTGTTTAGTGTATGAACCTCATCTCTTTATAGTATTAAGTCGTCGGGAGATGACTTCTTTTCTTGGGGGGAGATGATGTTGTTGGGAATAATCATTATGTTATGTTGTCAGTAATTATGGGTTACGGCAGTCAGTTAGTCTTCCCGAAGGGCAGTTGGACGCGACGGTTGGTCGCATCCCTTCGGGTATTATATATTGCATACCTTTCCTTCGAAGTAGCATCATGATAGTCGTATCTGGGTGTAATGTTATAAGCACTTGATGTACATAGACGGTTGAATTAATACAAAGAATGGTTCTTAAATGTATTCTTATTATGTTCTATGCATTTACTTTCTGCATTTAAACATTTACCCATATGTGGCAAACAATGCTTTAACTAGTTGAATTTCACTTGTGTCATTCCTCATCCATTCATTCTTAGGATAGCATAGAACTTCCCTAAACTCTTATCTTTTGCCATTTTTTGACAATCATTTAGTAGTATTAGGAAGGAACCTCATGGTATATCATCTGCAAAGCACCTCATGAAATCTTTCGGAACCATAAATGACCCTTGATGAAACAACAATCACAACGACCAACAAAGCTTATCCACACGTAGTGATCCTACATTCATGAACCTTGGAGTCTTCTCAAGTGATCCTTAAGCTACTCTCCAACATTTGAGAAATTTTATTCAAGAGAGGATAAGATACTTTAGGTATTTTATTTTGTGTTCGCATATGCGTAAAAAACACATCAACAATGCCCTCCCTTAATGGTCAATTTGTTAACTACACCAAGTTGCCTTTTAAATTTTACAAACTTGTCCGGGCTTAGAGACTTGGTGAGGATGTCTGCACTCTGATCCTCAATTGGAACATACTGCAAATAAACTAATCTGTCTTCAACAAGCTTCTGGATGAAGTGACAATGAAGTTCAACATGTTTTGTTCTTTCATGGGAGACTGGATTTTTGGCCAATTCGAGCACCCCTTGATTGTCATAGTAGAGGGGTGAAGGACCTTCTTAAGACATTTGCATGTCTGAAAGCATCCTTCAAAGCCAAACTGCCTCACAAGCTGATTTAACAATTCTTCGATACTCTGCTTCGGTCGAGGAAAGAGCTACTACCGACTGCTTCTTGCTGGTCCATTTGACTGCACTTGTTCCCAGACTGAAGACATATCCAAATGTAGACTTCTTGTCATCTATAGAATCTGCCCAATCCGAGTCTATAAAACCAACGAGTCTAGGATCTTTGCTTTTGCCATACAGGATGCCAAAGTCAGAAGTGCCCTTCACATATCTCAACACACTCTTCGCTACAACCCAGTGTTTAGAGATAGGGGCTGTCATGAAGCGAGAGAGGTAACTAACAACATAACTCAGGTCAAGTCTAGTAGTGGTGAGATAGATGAGACTTCCCACTAGTTGCCCGAATAAGGATTCATCCACCATGGGTGAATCAGATTTGGCTGACAACTTGAGCCCTTTCTCCATAGGTGTAGAGGCAGGTTTGCAATCCTGCATCCAAAACTTATCAAGCAAACTTCTGGCTGTTGGTTGAAAATTTTGTACACTTGGGGAAATATACAAAATTGTGGTTTCAACCACAGCACGTGAGTAAAACTCTCCTAATTAAGGCAAGGCTCCCCCTATCTAACTACAACTTTGAAAATAAAATAGGAGGGGACAACAATCTTTCTTCTTCTTTCAAGAAAGACAATATCCTTTTCTCTTCACAAAAAAGGATAATAATCGAATAAACACAGCAATAACCACTTTCAAGTGAAATGAGAGAAAGGAAATGAAGTTTCCTGAAAGCGCAAAGACTTCCGTCACTTCCTTCGGGACGGGACGACAATATTGAGCTCAAAGACTTGATTATGTGAAGTCCTATCTACCCTTTTCTACACTAATGCTATAAAGAACAAGTTATGACAGCTCAAAGACTGAAAAACGTTAATCTTTTCTTCTTTAAAACAATGAGAAGTAGTGTAAGCTTTAAGACTCATAGCTATTTCCCACAAAATCTATATGCAGCCTATAAGCATGAATTAAGATTAGCATGTCGCATAGCATCATATAAACAACAAAAGCAACATAAACTTGTAATCATAGCATCATGATCATCAAGTTTAATATCAAAATGACAAAATATTCAAGTATCATTGTTTCAACTTTCAACAATTTAAAGTTTAATCGTCAAATGGATTTTGTAATTCATCAACATCCTCATTCTCATCCTCTTCATCATTGACATTGACATTAGATGAACCAATGCCAATGCCACTTGCGCTTGCACTATAAGTTTGCTCGTTATGTATGTCATCAAATGCAACAAGTTGAGAAGTGGAAACATCCAAATCACTATGCTCTGGCTCTATATCCCGCATCTTCGTTTCCCCTTGCCTTAGTCATGTTGCTTGTGTGAAAGAAGACATAGGTTGGAATGCACATATACTAAATTCTCCACTCTTTTTTATTGCAATTTATTGTGCTTTATTGAGAGGATGAAAGAGTATGTGCTCCAATTTCTTTCTGATGTAGATGAACTAGTAACCTATGAAGCCAAAGTAAACAATTAAAGTTATAAATTTATAAAATTAAAAATTACTAGCAACCTATGAAGACTAAGTAAACTATAAATAAAACTTGTGATAAATTTTAATTAATTAAACTTACTTGTGATCAAAATTTGACAGCGAGGGATTGTAGGTTTTGGAAGCATGTGCCATGGAAGTACCACCAACTATGAGTATCCTTCTTGAATCTATGACGAAGAACATGAACACTTAGACCATTTCCATTTGCAAATTTTGTGAACTCATTTGTAATAATATCTCGCAAATCATCATCAGGATAGAGTCTAAGGAATGTTGCCTTGTACTCATCAAACACTTCTATATCTCTCCATGGTGCAAGCCTTCTTGGTTGATCAAGCAATTGATTGCTATAGTACTTTGGTGTCAAGGCATAGGCAAGAAGATGCAGCGGAGTGGTCATCTTATTCCACCTTTCTACAACAGTTGCTTCCACTTGTTTGAAGAATTTCTCCTCGGGGTCTTGCTCTCTTGCATATATAGTGCACCTCATTTTTTCAAGCATTGAGTCATTGCCATCATAAATCTCACCAATGCAAGGCCTATCCATGTCAATATAGCAAACCATGTTCATAACGAGTTTAGTGAAAGTAAGTAGATATGTCACAAGATCCCACCATGAGCCATCCAATATCTTGAACCTAATTCTTGCTGCCCTCTCATTGCTGCTCTACTTTCATATAGTCCAATTTAGGCTGATTACCATATTGCAAAGTGCCACTTTAACTTTCACAAGTCGTCTCAAGATGATTGTGTTTGATGCAAAATGGGTCTCAACAACCTATAACACAAGTTAATGCAAAAATGATCAAAAAATAATTAAAAAATAAAGCCAAACTTTAAAGAAGAATACACAATACAGCTTACACAATGAAATTATGAACATTGAAAATTGAAAAAATCAGAAAATGTAAAATTAAATTACCATTTTACTTACCTTCAATAGCTCCAAATTCGAAAATGATCTAAAAATCCCTTGAGACGTGATGGTTTGTGATGAACATCTGGATGTCCTCAACCTCTACATACACTTCTTTGATCCTTCAAATTTATTCCTAATCTTTTGTAGCATAAGATTGAGTGAATGGACCGCACAAGGTGTCCAAAAGATGTGATGATAGCGTTCCTCAACCAACAAACCAGCAGCTCTACAATTTTTTGCATTGTTCGTTATGACTTGAACAACATTGCGGGGTCCCACTGTCTCAATGGCAGAGATGAGAATATTTGCAATAAATTGGCCATCTTTAACTTGGCCCTTACAATCCACAACTTTCAAAAACATTGCCCCTTTAGGGTACACCGCTATGACATTGATCAAGGGATGACTTTTAGAATCTTTCCACCTATCTGAAACAATTGATACACTTGTCTCAGCCCATGAATCCCTTATGGGTTTCAATCCATCTTCAACCCCCTTCACCTCTCTTTCCAATAAGGTTCCACGTACCTTCTCATAACCTGGGCCCTTGTACCATCTTGGAGCTTAATTAACACTTTTAAACATTTTTTCCAATATGGGGAGCGAACAACATTGAAAGCCAACCCATTGAAAGGCAATGTCTCAACTCTCATTTTGAAATGCGGTTTCTAAAGGCCCCTTTGATCTTTTGTGTGTAATGGGTGCTTCACTTTCAGGCTCAACTGTGGAAAACAAGGGGTGGTTTTCTACTACAACATTGAGATTAGATGGGGGTTGCATTCCCTTTGTTTTTTTTGGAGTGGTTTGATTTAATTTGTGCGCTTCTCTCTCATCTGCTGCTTCATGCTCCCCAATATATTTTAACACCGTCTCGTTTGGTATAGGCACACCATTTTTTCCAAGGCATTTTTCGATGCCTTTTCCTGGTATTCCACACAAATGGCCTACCACCCGAAAATATTAACTATTACGTTCTTTACCACATCCTTGGAATTTCCAACAGAATCTCCCACCTCTTGGAAGTGGTCGCATAATGTCAACATACTTCCATAGGGGAGAATTTTGATCATTCCTTTGTTTTGATTGTTCATTTGTGCCTATGGAGGAAGAGGTAGATGCCATTCTAGTTCCTATGGCAAGAAATAATATGAACACATTAAAAAAATTAAAAAAATAATAAAAAACAAATAATGTTTCATGTTTGACAATTTGTGAAACAAAAATAGTTGAAAAAAATGTTCAAAAACCCACCGCTTTCAGCCAATGGGAGCTTGCAGATGTGTGGTAATGATGCTGCAACACTTATTGAAGCTTCAAAAATCAGTCTTCAACTCTTCCTATTTGATGTTGGAAGCCAAACTTTCTTCAACCTACTAGCAAAAAACTGATGTTTGCAACACAAATGAGGAGAAATGATGCAAGTTTATGTTTTAAAAGTCACTTTTAGGGTTGTATTTTTATTTTTTAAGTGGCAGATTTGAGAAAAATATGAAATTTTGAAAAAAAAAAAATACTTTTGGGCTGTCGAATGCCTGAGCTTGATCCGGGTCTGCCCGAGTTCAAATTGGGTCCACCCAGGTTAGACCTTGTCCAAACCAGCCCTCCCAATCATGGACACTGGTCGGACCCACATGCAGACAATACCAGGACCCAGACCAAGACCGGATTGGACCGGTACCAGGGGCCTAGGGGGGCAAATCTTGGAACTTAGATGCTGGAGGCATCTTACTCGTTGTTAGGCCAACTCAGGTGTACAAACAAAAGCAGCAATTTTAGCCCATTGCAGGTAGAAATAAAAAGCAGCAATTTTTGGCATTGCTAGTGCAAGGCACCCCAAGAAAAACAGCAAATTCTATAGCCCATTGTTAGTTCAAACAAAAAATACTTCAAGTTTTAGCCCATTGCCAATGCAAAGAAACAACATCCCTGTAGGCCAATTTAAGTGCACAATAAAAGATCATTTTATAGCCTGCTTAAGCTGCCATATTTTAAAAAATGAAACAAAAAAATTATATGAGAAATGAAAATTTGAGAATAAATTTCATTGTTAATGGGTTTGATGTGTTGAATAAATTAGACTCATAATTTGTTCGTGTTGAATAAATTAGACTCATAATTTGTTCAATGTGTTGGAAGAAGATAAAATCCATGGATTTATGAAGAAAAATGTCAAGAATTTAAGTGATATAGTCAAGATACAATGCCTATCATTATGTTTGATTAATATGGGTTATCGTACTATGTAATAATTGTTTGTCAACTTTCAAGTAGCTATAAGAGTTGGTTGGTGTACCCTCTTGGCAACCGTCAAGTCCTTTAAATAGATTTTGTATCATCAAGGAAAGAGGGATGATCTAGTCCAATCCAATCTGATCGTTGTTCGACCATCTTTGGTCTACTTTTGTAATAATTTCATGTGCAAATAAAGATACACTTTTACTCTATCTGATATGTATTGTTAATTATGTTCGCTAATTCAATTAAGTATTTTATTAGAAATAGGAGAGTAAATATTGGTGCCTTTGAGGAAGAGTTTAAGTTGCTTTGAGATGATCGTGAAATAGTCGCAAAAATTTACAGTACAAGACAATTTAAGCACAAAAATGTATGAGCTTATAATCATAGACTTAAAGAACTACTTGCAAAGTTATAAAAAAAATCATATGATGGTCTAAATTCAAGATGGTTCATTGAAGGTCTAATGCTGTCATTACGAAAAAAGATCAACATAGTACCACCCTCTTCCTATACAAAAGCGTGCAGTTGGTTGATGGACATAGAAAATGAAGACAAAATGCCCCTTGTGGTAAAAGAAAAATAGAGCAAGATGGAACTTTAGATGACAGTAGCGGTAGTGAATCAGGAATCATACCAGTGATCCAAAAGGGCATGCTATAGATAGAGGAAAAATTGAAGGTAGAGAAGAGACTAGAAAAGAAACCAATGAATTATGGTGTATTGAGTGCAAAAAGTGAAGGTCACATTAGAGGTAATTGTCCTAGAAATTTTTTAGTGAGATTTGTCAAATTATGGATCATTCAATAAAAGAGCGCTCGTATAATTTGAATACCAGGAGTACACAAGTACTCTTTATAGAGGGAGAGCAATCCATTCTACCAAAGCTAGAAAACACATTAAGTATTTATCGAAATAAAAAACGATGTTGAAGTCAAATATAGTACTATTAGAATATTTAATTATATTTTAGTCAGTTATATTTAATTCTTTTATTAATGATCATTTAGCTTTTTAGCTTTTTAGTTTGTTTAGTCTTTTAAGTGCAACTATCGCTTCTTTTATAAAGACGCATAGTTAGCTTTTTATTGTTTAGCTTTTTAGCTTCATGGTGAAGCTTTAGCTTTGTGATTCGTTCTTTTTAGAACACCGTCTTGTAATTTCTTTATATATGTTGTATATTTGTAATTAATTCATTCAATTATTTTTCATGGTATCAAAGCATGGAAATTAAAAATTTCGAAAGTTTTTTTATTGAAAAATTTCGAAGTGTTTTTTTTGAAAAGATTTTTTAATTTGTTTTATTGAGAGAAAAAAAAGCTAGTTTTTTCTCTTCCTAGGCGAATTTAGCAGGTTCGAATTTTCGAGGGTTTCGTGGTTTTTGTTGGTGGTTGTGTTTCAGGTCTCCTTGGGTTTGGTTCACGTTTTTTTTGCCTAGAGTTTGTTGGAGGCTGCGTCTATATTTTTTGCGTTTGAGGGTTTTTCGCGATTTTCCTTGTTTTTCTACACCCACATGACGTTTTTCGTGGCGATGCGTGTTACTTCTAGCGCTGCAATTTTTTTTGGGCACGATCTGGAGATTTTCTAGCGTCGTCTTGAATTTTTTGTCGCGACTTCTAATTTTTCATGGGTTTGTAGCAACGGTCTTTTCGCAATTTTCACGTTTTTTGTCTAACGGCTTGCGATTTTTAGGTCTTCTTCGCATAGCGGCTAGGGTTTCTACCGGCGGCTAAAGTGTTTTTGGACCCTTCCCCAACCTCAAGCACCAACAACGTTTTATCATTTCCTTGTTTTTTTCCTAGATATTTTTTTAAGAAAAATCAGATATTTTTTTCTGCAGAAAATTTTATTTTCTGGGTTTTCCAGAATTCTGAGTATCGGAATTCATGCTAGTACAATTGTTTTTTTACTGTTTTTTTTTAAATCAATATCTTTTTTCTGCAGATTATTATTTTTCTGATTTTTTCACAAAAATTATAGGTTTTAAATTTGCAGGAAATTTTAATTTCTAGGTTTTTAGCAAACCTCGAAATTTGTGCATTGGGATTCATGCCTCAAATTTCATTCCAGGGTTTCGGATCCTTTGTGCAATTTTTCCTAATTTGATTTTTAATCAGATTCTTTTGTCTCATTTTTCTTGCCTTCACAAGGTTGACCTCGTTCAACCTCGGTTTTTCGTGATGGCATCTTTGATCAACTTCATGTTGGAACACAATCAGAAGTTCATCGATTGCAACTATAATACTTGGAAATAGCGCATGTTAATGATATTTGAATATCGTTGCCTTGATTAGATTGTTTTAGGCACGACTACTCGTCCTACAAACACAAGTCCAAACCAGGATAAATTTGATGAGTGCACTCGTGAGGCTGTCATGCTCATCAAGTTGTCTGTCACAGATGATCAACTCCCTCAGGTGCCTTAAGGTAAAACAACTAAAGAGATCTGGGATCTCTTGAAGGATCTTAATGAAATGTTTGATAAGAGCCGAGCTTTCTCAAGGGCACGCCATGGCAGCTAGGAGTGCTTTCATTAGCTCTCTTTGGCTTCAACAATATGGGCACTTGAATATTCACTATCTCTCTCAGTTGGTTTGAGAGGATCTAGTTGTTGGATTACCTGAGATTCAAACTCAAAATCATGGAGTTTGTGGAGCTTGTCAAGCTAGAAGGCAGCATAAGAGTTCGTTTTCATACGAAGATGCTTGGAGAGCATCCAAGGTCTTGCAGCTAGTTCATGCAGATATTTGTGGTTCCATGAACACTCCATCAGTCACTGGATGCAATTATTTTCTATTGTTTGTTGATGATTTCACCAGACGCATGTGGGTGTATTTTCTCAAGTAAAAATCAGAGGTGTTCACCATGTTTAAGAAGTTTAAGGCCTTAGTGGAAAAAGAGTTTGGCTGTCGGATAGTCACTCTTCTGTCTGACAATGGAGGGGAATTTTGTTCTACAGATTTAACCAACTTTTGTGCATCACATAGCATTAAGCATCAACTTACTACACCTTACACCCCTCAGCAGAATGATGTTGTTGAGCACAGAAACCGTATAGTCACTGAGATGGCTCAGTCTATGTTGGAGCATAGAAATATTCCAAAGAAGTTTTGGGCGGAAGTAGTCTTCACTATAGTCTATCTTTTGAACCTATCTCCCACAAAGTCCATCAAGAAGCTGACTCCAAAGGAATCTTGGTCTAACAGAAAGCCCAAAATTAGTCATCGAAAAGTTTTTGGCTCTACAGCTTATGTTTGGATTCCAGATGCCAAGCGCACCAAACTATATTCCAAGAGTCGGACATTGATGTTCACCAGCTAGAGTGACAATCATAAGGCTTATTGACTGATTGATGTAGACATGAATTGTCTCATATTCAGTCGAGATGTAGTATTTGATGAAGAACAAGGGCCTTTTCAGACTTCTCATGTTTTGAGCATTGAGGATCAGCCTCCAAAGGCTATAGATATGGGTGTTTTCCTTCCCTTAGCTCCACCTAATGGGAGGGATTCAGTTTACTCTACAGTCGTGGAGTCTCCCAAGCATGACATTGCACCACTTGACTTTCCTCAGGAACATCTGGATCCACATCCAGATGAGCATGCTCTAGATGTTCCAAGTAATATTCTTCATCCTGCAACAGATGTTGGTACTTCTACTCTCTGGCCTAAGTGGTGGGCCAAGACTATTGGTGATCTTCATGATGATGAGCTCATTGAGGGTAGATCAGCTAGAGGCAAGAGCAAGCAAAACACAGTTAATTTTTCTCTTATGGCCAACATTCACAGCATTTATGAGCCTCAGACATATTCAGAGGCTAAAGATGTACCTAAGTGGGAACAAGCGATGGCAGTTGAGCAACATAGTCTTTTGAAGAACAACACGTGGGTGTTGTCAGATTTTCCAATAAGGAAGGAGCCCATTGGCTGCAAATGGGTGTTTAAAATCAAGTATAAAGCTGATGGGACCCTTGATAAGTACAAGGCTCGGTTAGTAGCAAAAGGGTTTTCACAGAAGGAGGGCATTGACTATGAGACATTTGCTCCACAGCCAAGATGAGTGATTTGCAGGAAGAAGTCTACATGATGCAGCCACCAGTTTCAAGGTTGCCGGTAAAGAACACTAGGTATGCAAACTAGTCAAAGCACTCTATGGCCTCAAATAGGCTCCTTGTGCATGGTACATAAAAATTGATAAGTACTTGATTGATCAAGGCTTTCAAAGGAGCCCTTCAAATTCCAATTTGTATGTCAAGCATGTTGGTGATGATATTATATTTCTAGTCATCTATGTTGATGATCTCATCATTACTGGCAGTGTAGCACATTTTTTCAAGTAGGTCAAACAAAATTTGTGCAAGAATTTTAATATGACAGATCTGGGACCTCTCCATTATTGTCTCAATGTAGAAGTTTGGCAGACTGATAGCCACATATTCATTTCTCAATCAAAGTATGCCAAGGGCCTGTTGGATAAATTTTGCATGCAAGATTGCAAACCTGCATCTACACCCATGGAGATAGGGTTGAAATTATCAGCCAAATCAGATTCACCTATAGTGGATGAATCTTCATTCAGGCAACTAGTGGGCAGCCTCATCTATCATACCACCACTAGACCTAACATCAATTATGTTGTGAGCCATATTTCTCGCTTCATGTTAGCCCCAAAAGCTGAACATTGGATTGCAGCGAAACATGTGCTAAGGTATGTGAAGGGCACTCTTGATTTTGGCATTCTGTACAATAGAAGCAAAGATCCTAGGCTGGTTGGTTTCACAGACTCAGATTGGACAGGTTGTGTTGATGACAAAAATTCAACTTTTGGGTATGTTTTCAGTTTGGGTACAGGTGCAGTCACATGGACCAACAAGAAGCAATAGGCAATAGCTCTTTCCTCACCTAAAGTTGAATATCGAGGAACTATTAAAGCAACTTGTGAGGCAATTTGGCTACGTAGGATGCTTGCAGACGTTCAAATGTCTCAACCAGGACCTACTCCCTTGTTTTGTGATAATCAAGAGGTTCTGAAATTAGCCAAAAATTGAGTCTTCCATGAGCGGACCAAGCATGTGGAGCTTCATTGTCATTTCATTTGCAAGCATGTTGAAGATGGATCACTGATATTGCAGTACATTCCAACAGAAGATCAGACTGCAAATATCCTCACCAAGTCTCTGAGCTTGGCAAAGTTTGTCAAATTTAGAGGGCAACTTGGTGTAGTAGATAGAATGACCATCAAGGGAGGGTATTAGAATATTTAATTATATTTTAGTCGGTTGTATTTAATTCTTTTATTAATGGTCATTTAGCTTTTTAGCTTTTTAGTTCGTTTAGTTTTTTAAGTGCAAATATTGCCTCTTTTATAAAGATGCATGGTTAGCTTTTTATTATTTAGTTTTTAAGCTTTATTTAGCATTTTAAGCTCTTTATCTTCATGTTGAAGCTTTAGCTTTACATTTCATTCTTTTTAGAACACCGTCTTGTAATTTCTTTATATACGTTGTATATTCTTTATTAAGTCATTCAATTATTTTTCAAGTACAACCCCACAGGGTGTTCTATCATACAATGTCAACAATGTAATGAATGGGGACATTTTATAAGAGCTTTCCAAAACAAATTGGACAAATTGCAACTATTGTGCAAATGGTGTGGACTTAGAGACCATGAAGACATTGGATGTCTGAAGCAAAAGGTCAATATCAACAATTGATGTTGAAAGGCACGATGAAGTATTGGCCATTACCTAAGCCCAAGAAGAGAAGGCTATGTACCCAGATCCATGTACAGGAAAAGAAAAACTTCATGACAAGAGCCAAAGTGGAGAATGCTATGGCTAATGAATGATGCCACCTAAATGGAAATGAAAGTATGGTAACAAATCAGTTACAATTTAACACAAATATTACAAGGCAAGTGCTTGAAACTACTGTACCATTTAAGGTAGTGGATTTATTGCAAAATATTCCTGAACTCTGAAATGTTATGACCAATACTATATCTGGGAAGAATAAGATGGCCAACTTAGAATTTGGAGAAAATCTCATTCTTATGCTTTTAAGAATAGATCAAATTTGCATGTATTTTGACAATGAATTTAGTAGGTGGTTTACAGCAATTATTTGATCAAAAGTTCAAAAGTTCTTATGTAGAATGCACTAAACAGAGGCAGGGTGCAAGGAGGGGTGGATGGGGGTTGAGGGAGGTTCGGAAAATAAATTATTTAATGCTTAATACTGTTTTTACGACCTGCTCTTCCTTTGTCCTTGATGTTGTATGGTCCTTGTCATGTTCTGAATTCAAGTTAGCTCCTGCTGCTACACAATCTATCCAATTCTTGCCTATATATTTTAGGGCAATATTCAGGGACTTTTTTGCTACATTAGTTCATCCTTATGTAATTAGTTCATCTCAGACTTTGCAATTGGTAGAAACAAGGGATTATTGCTACAAGTTGTTGCATTAGGAGAAAGTACATTCCTGGAACAGGAGGATACTAAGCAATATTTTCATGATTGGAATGCTTGCTAAGTACCTGCAATACCTTTTGGGTCTAGTAATTGATTGGGTGAAGTAATTTCAGACTTTGGCGTGCAGTCAGATTGGGTTCGTTGCTTGGTTTTTCCTCAGCATTCTCTGTCGACTAGCATGTGTTAGGTTTATGTTGGTTTTACTTCTACTCTGTATGTACCTGTAGGGATGCATTCAGTTTCTTCTCCAACTACAAAATTGTTATCAGTTTGGCACATCTTAACATAATGTTACTTGATGCATGCTTGTTTTCTGTTTCTTGAATATGACAGTTTCTTTTGGGGGATGTAGTTAGCATACAATATCTATTATTGTGTCTCCATGATATGGCTTACCTGGCTATGTATTAATTGTTTGTTGGCTTTTGAGTACCTGTAAGAGTCCGTTCGTGGACAATTGTGTTCTTCTTGGCAATCGTTGGGTTCTTTCAATAGATTTTATATCAAGGAAAGGTGGATGATTTAGTCCAATCTAGTATGATCCTCGGCCAACTGTAGTTGGCATAAAATGCCTATTGTTATGTTTGATATCTGACAATGTAATAATTATTTGTATTAAGTGGGTTGTCACTCAGCTAGTTATGTGTTTGTTGGTTGATGGTTGTGTTCCTCTCGGCAATCGTTGGGTCCTTTAAATATGTTGTGTACCGCCAAGGGAGTATGGTATAGGCGAATCAATTGTAATCCTTGCTCGATCGTCTCTGGTCTTCCTCTCTATAATAATTTCATGTGCGAAGAAAGATATATTTAACTGTTGTGTCTGGTCTGCATTGTCATTTGTATTATTATTTCCTTTGTTTAATTTATTAGATATAGCAATAAAGATACCATAGTTTAACGACCCTGCCAAAACTCGCCATAACTTGATAGACCCATGATCGTAACCTGGCTAGTCCAGGGACGGACTCATCGAGCCCTGGGTATGGATTCGTGCAAATTGTGGAGTTGGACTTGTAAGTCCCGACCCAAGACTCTTGCCCGTGAATATACACTCCCAACAAACATAAAAATTGGCTTTTTTCTTGACTTTTTATTTTATTTTTTCACTTCTTTCCATTTCTTCATATTTTGGCTCGAACTCATCCATTTCTTTCATATTTTGGCTCAAACTCGTCCATTTTTAATCATCCAATTTTTTATTTTTTTTCGGGGGCATAGCCCTTGAACCCCCAGTGGGTTTTTTCCATATCTAACACTTTGTGCAGCTTATCATTGCTGTCCCTCAAACCCATTAGGGTCTGCACTCCCAAACCAATGGAGGAGGACGAAGAATATTTTGAAGATCAAGAAACAATTCATCATCGGTTAGATACCGTAGCAGTAGCACCTTCTAGTTCGAGGTCTAAAAATTTGAGTTACATTAGGAAAGGAAAGAGAAAGATGTAGATTGTATTTGGTTGTTTTTCTCATTTTGACATATCATTATATATAAACATTTATAAACTTATGATGTTTTATACATTTGACTTTGAAACTGTGTATGAAACTTGAATTAAACTTTCAAATATTGAGTGTTTGAAGATCATATAACATGTGTATTGTTTGAATTATGACAAATTGATAATCAAATTAGGCTCCTATTAATAATCATTTAGTTTCATTTTTTGTTTTTTGTAAATCTATGGTTTTAATCTTTGCTGAGTCCTAGGGAGTCTTTTGCCAAGTTCTGAGTCCGAGTCCTATTTTGGGCTGCCGAGTCTGCGTCAAGTCCAAGTCCTCAAACTATGAAAGATATACTTTTACTCCTCTATCTGGTATGTATTGTTAATTCTATTCATTGCTTCAATTTATTCATTTTATCAGAAACGAGAGACTAAACAAGTTAGACTCCACATTTTGGGAAGATATAGTGAAAGTTGAGCTCCTTTTAGATACAAATCCCTTTCTCTTATCTTTTCCTCTTCTTTTTCCATCTTTGTCCTTTTCCTTCCTCTCATTTCCTATTCTCTTTGTTACAAACAATATGAAATAGGCATAGGGCTTAAATTTTGCATCAGGAAAGGGTTCTACTTTTGGATTTTGGTTAATTTTAAAGTTTTTTTTATCACTTATTTTTTGTGTTTTTTGCGGTAGCTGCCATGACGACTGGACATGTCCTAGGGAAAGTAGGAGGTCCTCTTGGCATTCCTCTTTAAGGGGAACATCGATAATGAAGGTATGTTTCATCCGCATACCTGGGACGTGTGGATGACATTGTAGACCTGGGGATGCATCCTTCTTGTTCACTAGAAAATTAGATTTACTTGGAACAACCCAATTTATATGTTGACTTATTAAAACGAAAATTGAATTGCTAAGCCTAGTTCTTGGGTCAAAAATCATAAAGAATTTTTAGTTCTAGAAGACGAGGGAGCCATTTAGGAAAGAATGAGAGGAAATAACAATAATGCAAAGCAAAACGTGACTACAGGTCTTGTTTCAGTGATGGATAAATTTATGGTTCATAGATGGGGGCTTCGGGAATACTGGTTTGAATGTGCACTCATTCCTATCCTCCAAAAAGGACACTCGAACCAATAGTTCAGTTTACTTGCTTTGAACCATCACCTGTTCTCACATGTATGGTAATGTTATTTCTAAATGTAGTTGTTGAAAGTGTTAACAAAAGTTCCCGTAATGAGATTATTGTTATCTGAAGGAATTGGGTATGCCTGAATGCTCTAAACAAAGTTTGGACCTGACATTTTCCAGGTGGCATCAATCCCAATGTTTTTGTACCCATGTGGTGTGATTATATAATAGATTAGTCATGCTTGCAAAAACATTGGGATTAATGCTTATTGGCGAATGGCAGGTCAGGGATATGGAGGTTTGAATGATTCTGCCATCAGTGAAGGTATAAGGTTATTCTTTGTTTCATGCATCTCTGATACCCACCTGTTGTAAGCATATAGATGATTACAGGCATGACATATTGTTCTTGTATATTTTTGACTAAGGCTTCAATGGAGTATCATTGTCTGTAGTCTAGTGATAAGATGGACTATGTGTTCCCTCACATTAATATGGTACTTTCATCAAGGCTATTTAACTCAAGCAAGACCTGTTCTGCGCCCCTATTTGCCTACTCCAAAAAGGGTAGATCTATGATCTGTCATTAAATGTCACGGGACACTAATCATTCACTCAGCAAGACAGCCTGGCAAATGAGATATGAATCTGTTGGGTTTTAATTAAGGTAAGTTTTTTGAGAATAATTCATTTTCCACTGTCTAGACTCTAATAACTGATAATATGGAAGGCATTTGTAAATGACTAAGAGTTTCTAAAATGTCAAGATTTAGGTTTGCTTTACACAAGTGAATTTGTTTGCTTTCTTTTATGTTGTGGACTTTTGAGGGTATGATTACTATAGGATCTTAATCAATTTACTTTTATCAGGTCCAGTTTTCATGGACTATCCTTGTTCTTGGCAAGATGTTATAACTTTGATTACTTTAGTGCTCCGCAGCTTTTTTTTAAACAAACTCTGTTATGTTCTTGCCAGTTCTAGACTTTAAGAGGTACTGTCTGAATATTTAGTTTGTAAATATAGGGAAGATTATGATTTACTGGATGCTGTGCAAGAAAGGCTAGCTTCTTATCCACTCACTGCCCCTGTTCTGGGAAATAATCATGCTCAATTCCGTGGCAGAGACTCACCTGTAAGAAGTTTGGCATATAAATTGTATTTTCTAGTTGCATTATTTATTCAACTAATGAAATGGACAATTATTTGGATGGCATTCTGACAATTACCTTATTCAGGTGGGAGTGTGCAAGGTTCTTGACGGTGACATGTTGGCTCAGTTTCTGGAATTAACAAGCATGCAGCAGCGGGCAGTGCTTGCAGCTCAACCAACACTGGCCTCCGATGCAGCAAATTCAGCTAATTTGCAAAGATCACTACCTTTGGATCAAGTTCTTCGTTTGCTTGAGCGAGTACATAATGCTCAAAATTAGTCACCTAGAAATATTTTACTATTTTGAGTGGTTCGATTTTGTTTAGGGAAGTGTGCCCATCTTTCACAGCCCGTGGAATTGTAACATGAGTGATTCTTATTGGAGTTGGGGTGTCTTATATTCAGGAAGGGTCTTTATCTCGGTAAGGTAACAGCAAGCCTTTTTTATAAGTCAACTTGAACTGGTCTCTGATGTATTTTATTCGGCTTTTTTACAAAGTTGATGAGAAGGTTCATTTATTGTTTGTAAATTAATTTATTCACCTAGAGATTCTTGAGTTGCGGCAATTTTTATGAGGGAAAAAACTACTGTCTTTCACATCCAAAGTAAATTTGAGTGGCACGGATGAGGGGCTTACTTGAGTTTCAATGATATCATCTTTAGACAGGTCCTTATTTTCACAAAAGTTTTAAGGCAATTATGGATTCAGCTATTGTAAGGACTTATACAAAATTCTGAATCACATTTTTATAGGCAAATCTTGAACGAATGTCGAGAAATCATATAGTATACACTTATTCAATGATAAGTTTCATAGTCTCACTTAAACCAAGGGGTAAAAGTTGTAGTCGCCAAGTAACAAAAGTAAATATAATTGTATTGGCTGAGAGTTTATTTCTATATTTTTGTTCGTCATTTGTTATGCATTGTAATTGGTAGTTCTTGACCGGTTGTCGGTTAGTAGTTACCGACAGTTGGTTACCTTAATGAATGTTGGCCTACTTTATATTGTATCTTTAATTCATAGTCGGAAATTCATGACTGACTGGTAGGTTGACATGTGAATGTTGTAATTACTGCATTTTGAATTAATTTGAACGCGAATGACATATCTTTCGTATATTGTAAATGCATAATTGTTCAGAACTTGTAATTCCATTTCCTTTTGTAACTAGTAGAATCAGGCAAGAAATCATTTGGCGTTGTTGTCGATATGGATCTTGAAAAAATATAAATCATAGATAGGCAGTATGGTAATGTAATGGGCCAGTCCATTTAAAAACTAGAAGCAACTAAAACTGAAGAAGAAGAATACATGACAAAAGACGAACTGACACAAACCTTGGTTTACTTATGTTAAGTATCCCTAAACTTATTTGTTCAAAGGGAGGCTTGAGTGAGAGGTCCTCGAGAATGCCATCTGGGATAACCTAACTTTATTATCCTTTGAGACCTTTGAGAAGAGAGGGGTTGAGAGCAATGTAGACAATAGATATTGCAACAGTACAAAGAATGAAACAAGGGGGAAAACGTGACACTACTAGGAGATGTATCTCCAGAAATTAATGCACATGCAGCAAGCAAAGACAAGACATATTCGAATCAGTTAGGAAGTCACAGAAGGATCAGTAAGGAGATCCCTTTGGTTGAGAGAGTAAAGCGAGTGAAATGTCCCACCTTGGTGTGGGGCACAATGAATTGCCTCTGAATTTTAGTTTGAAATTGATGCATTGATTGTGTGTGATTGTATAATTTACAACTTAGAGTTTGCAAGTACAACTGGAAGGGCACATACCCATTGATAGTTCTAAGTTAAGGTATGAAGCATTACCCCTTTTCAAGGAAAATAAGAGAAGAAGAATGGATTGGAAGAGTTGTTTGCAGATCTGATTCTAAAGGTGGCAACCACATACGTCACTCAATAAATGAGTTGCAGCAGCTGTAAATCTGTCCTTTCAACTTCCAAACTATTTCCAAGTGTTAAGTCTTCTCAAGGCACTCTAGATGTAGAAGTTTGCTTTCAATAACCCTCCTCTTTAAGAGTTGGTTCAAATTCATCTGCTTCTGATTTTTGCTTTTGTAATCACCTCAACCCTCTAAAATATAGTGAAATACTTATATAAACTACTATCAATGATGGAGCCCTGCAACCCAAAGGCTGAACAATATTAAAATAGTCTCTCTAGCTCCAAATATGGTCTAGAAAGGGGTCAGCTAGACAAGTAGGCATCTGACTCAGAAAATTACTCCACAAACCCCTGAAATCCCTTGAATCCAGCAATCAAAATCGCCCTTCCACTCTAGAAGATGAACCTGACAAATAACAACATTGAATAGCAGTTGTAGCGCTTTCCTTAGGCTCCAAAGCTGTCCAAGAGGGGTCAACCTCACAAGCAAGCACCTCACTCAGAAATCTGATAAAAAATATTAACAAAACTGCCTCTATCTTTATTGATGGTGAAAAACTTAAATAACCAATATCAAATAGCAAGGGTAATGGCTTTGCCTTGCTCCAAATGTGCCCAATAAGGGGTTGTCCTAGCAAGAAAACACCTCACTCAACCACAACCAACAAATCCCTTCAAAACTTATTTCTTTTAAGCCCAAATGAAATATCTGCAAATAGGATCTCCTTGCACACTCTGGGTTGATCTCTCGCAACTGCAAGTGTGTTTACCTATAGAGGTTTTTTTCTCCACAAGTAACTCCAAACCCTAGGGTTCAGACAAGCTCCTCTCATCAAGTCAAAGTAAGAAAATATTTCACCAAGACATGTTTAAAATGAACTCCAAGTTCCTTTTAAATAGTCTCCCAAAAGGTATGCCCTAATTAAGGTTTCCTCTAGTACCCAACTTATAACTTTATTTACATTTATTTCTCCGTCCAATATTTCACTTTATGACATAATCATCCCAAATAAGGTGGCATCAACATTGAGTCAAACTCATCCTTTATTATTTCCAATGATTTTATTGTAAAGTCATTTTTCATACTTTAATAATTTTGACTTTCAAAGACACCTTTAATATCATTTGTAATATTACAAATAACCACAAAATGCAGTGAGCTCCACTTTATCTCTCATGGGATGCCATACTCTCTCTAGAATCATATCATAATATGTACTTTCAAGGAGTCTTAAATAAGCTAAATATTGATTTAACTTAGCAACCTTTTCTAATACCAAAAAATAATGCCCTAATATCTCCTGAACCACTTAGATATGTTGTCTAGTCCATCTTGTTAGCCTACGAGGAACTGGTGATAGACTAACCTTGATCGAATGATGCTGGCGAAGAAGGGGAGATTATAGCGAGTGGCGAAGACAATTGAGAAGAAATGCTAGAGCAGAAAACAAGGGACAATTGAGGGAAAGCCCAAGTTCAATGAAAAGAAAAAGTTGAAGTTGTAGTTGAGAGGAGAAGAATAATTTCACCGATGGTGAGCAAACTAAGAGTGGGTGGGTGGAACTTACAAGACACCTACTACTCCTAGTTGAAGTTATTCCTCATGAAGCTTTGTCAACCAATTTTTGGAATGTTGATAGCGCAAATGGTGACAATCAAGACACAACAATTCCTCTTAGACTTTGTAGTCACTATGTTGAAAAAGGTGCATGACACTACTCGAGAGGGGATGACTAATTGTAGATGAGGAAAAAATGGCCGAGATCTTATTAGATTAAGATCCAAATTATTTCCAGCATCCACAATAGAGTATTTGCAAGAAAAAAACGAATGCAACACTAAAATAAACTAATATGCAAATTAACAAGCATTTTAACTATATTGCCTTACTATCTTCAAGATTTGGCAATGAATAGTTATGCTCTCAATTTTTTAGCACTAAGCACCAAAAGCTATGAACAACGAAAGAATATGATATCAAATGTGAGAAACCATGAGATGATGAACAAAATGACCAAATATGCAAGCTAAAATGCAAGAACAAGATTTGCAAATGCAAAAAACCAAAACAACATTATGACCTCAAGATTACGAGAAGCGAGAGAGAGCCAAATGAGAGTGGCAAATGGTTTTATAAACATCCTCATGAAGAAAATTCATTGTGAGAGAAATGCGGGATAAAGGAGGTAGTTATGGATCAATATTTGTTCCACATTCTCCAAGTGAGTGTAATGGATGGGAAAAGAAAGGGATAAATTAGGGATGGATCGAGAATGCAATTATGATAAAAACATTTTTTAATAATTGAAGGAAATGGAATGATTTAATGATTTAAATAAAAGGGCATTAATGAATCAATTAAATAGATAATGAAATCCATTCAATTAAAAAAGGAATTATGGTTATCATGAGGACATTTTGATGGAGAAATTTATCTATCTACATTCTGCCCCTCTTTAAGACAATGCAGCCTGTCGTGTTGTTTCAAAAAAAAAATGATTAACTGGTACATGCCCCCTCGAGACATTGATCGAATATATTGTGAGAAGATTGATCTCTTGATAGATTACAAGAAAAAGATTAGATGATTCATATTGCGCGAGTGATTACGTTGAGATGTACATTTGATTAAAATTCACAACTAAGAGGCATAACTAAACAATTGATGGAAATGATCAGTATAGCCAAGTTGAATAATTAATAAAGGAATTGTGGTTATCACAAGGACATTTTGATGGAGAAATTTATGTGTCTACAGTTATAAATGCGGACCACAATTGGAAGTCAAACATGATCTCGATTGAGAGCAATCAAAGGAAGTACATCATCGACTTAAGGAATAAGGCAGTGAGCGAAGAGTTGGCATCATTTGAGGCAGAGTCAAAGATAGATAGAGAAAGAAAACACATGGAACTGAATGATGAGGGGATACTTGATGTGAAGAATTGCCCTGAAGATGAGACGAGTTCCTTGAATGGATTGTTTCACTAGCAGATAGAAGATTAAGAAGTTTCACCTTGAATGCAACATGTTGTAGATTCAGGAAATTGAAGGAGACCGAGGTATGGCAAGTCATACATTCCCTTTGGAGTACAAGAAATACAAGGAAGGAATAACACGGGTGGATGATATGTTGACCCATCATTAACTAGTATCTATCTAACCTCTATCTTCTACACTATTTCAAAGGGTGTTACAATCACTTTATTCTCTTTTTTCATAATAAGTGTTTATCCAATATTCTTACTTCAGAATGGATTTCCTTCTTCAACTACAAATCATAAATTACAAGATACTAATTTAGGCAATAATAACCAATATAACTTTCAACCAAACAAAAGAATGACTCAAAAATGTACCAACAAATTTATAATGATTAAGAAAATTTTGTTAGCCCAAAATCTAGAACGACCTCTCTTGCCGATTCTTGAAATTAAATTATGATATGTGAATAAGTCAAAGTTATTCACATATATCACAACTTTCACTAGTCTAAATAGATAACCTGATGTAGCACAAAGTCTCCACTTTGTTATCAATCATAGATAAATGGTTCTCAACAAAATACTATAGCACAAAGTCTATAATATCTTTATATCCTCTAATCTAACAATTTCTCACACTGCACAATTCATTCCTTAAAGATGATATGACAAGAATGACATAAGAACACTCTCACCATACAATAAAGTGAATCCAAGACAAAGATTGAAAAACAACTCTACTTCTTTATTGATAGAATTTTTTAGATTTTCACTTAAAGCACAAAGTCTTTGATAGCTCTATAATCCAATAGAATTTTGATGCATTAGCCAAAAGATCCTTTATTTACAACAAGGTCTCTTCTTTATATAGAGAAGAGCTTTGAGAAAATCTAGGGATTCTACAACCAATTTAATTGATTCAAAGTACAATCCAATTTGATTTAGGACTTGTACTTTCTTTACATGCAATTACACATGTACAAATTGTCATGTAAAATGTCGAAATTAAAAAGCCAATTACAAACTATGAAGATATGACAAAAAAATTTGCTAAGTGTCAAGGGACATCTCTTCTTCATTAGAATTATTCTTTTGAAATTCTTCATACTTTTGGAGTACCTCCTTCATCAGTGATTCATCAAGTTCATTAACATAGCTGGCAATGGTGTGAACTCAAGTGACTCAATCACCTATGCTGACACAACCTTTTTTATGTTTCTTGAGAAGAGATTCTAGATTATCCAAGATCAACAAAAAATCTACACATTTGTTAATAGAAGAAACTATAAATTCTTCCTTATCCATTTTTGTAATAGCCAGTAGGCTGAATTCTTGGATAATGGAATCAACGGGTAGGAGCTTTGGTTCTCATTCAATAACTTGCATGAAAAATCATATACTTTATTGATAATGTCAAGTCTTTTTGTTGTCATGAGGATTTGCACCCGGATGCTAAGCATGATGCACAACAATCCCGTGAAACATTGGAACATCTACAAGCCTGTGGGTTGCTCATGGTGAAGATAAACCTCCAGATTGTGAGTTGGCTCCCCTTTAGATCTCCTAAAAACTACTGATTTTTTACTAAGAAAGGGGATAGAATGAAGCTTGCAAACTAAAACATTAAACTAGGAGGTGATAAACCGATTGATAAAACTTGATCTACTAATTGGACCCACAATTATTTCAATTTTGAAACTAAAAAATCCTACAACTTAGATTGACATGTTTTGCTAAAATGATTCATGTGAAAGGTTTCAATTTTCTGATGTTTGTACAAAGGAAAACAATGTTGTTTTCACAGTTTCATTCACCAAATAACAACACATTCATTGACTTGTACTACAACATGTCAATTTTTTAACCAAACATTGAAGGAATGAGACAAAAATGAAGGATTTCAATATAAAATCACAATATTTAATCAAATTAGTCACATACAACACTAGAACAAAGATATTGGAGAAAGAACTAGCTTCTTTATTGGAAAATAGGAGTCATTTTCATTACAAGTCTGCAAAAGTGCTTACAAATCAACTGGAAATTTGTATAAGAAATGAGTTACAAAGTATATGTCTTGCTGCTACAACAAAGAAAAGAATCAAAACTAGTGAGAAAAGAAGGAGAAGTTTGACTTATATCAAGAAAAGGTTCCAAATTTTGAATTTGAAATTCTAGCTTCCTTTGACTCCATCCTCTAGTTGTTTGACTTGACTAGCTGAGTGTGAACTCCAAGTGTAGGTGAGGTGGTTGTGACTCTTCTACAAATAAGGTTGCAAACTGAAACAAAATCCTCAAAACTAGGACCAAATGACTATTGCATTAAAAATTCAGTTGTTGGGTGTTTTGGCTTGAAAATCCGACAAAAAAATGGGTTAAAACTGAAGTGTAGATTTTGTTTGTACTCTCCAAACCTCCCTTGATATGTGTATCACCCATGTGGGGTGTCAAACTGGGTGTATGACTACCACATCTGCCCTAAAAATCCCTTTATTTCAAGTCTCTAACTAATGACACTTCAAATTTGGAATTTGAACCTTGATCTTCTCAGATCAAAATCCTCAACTGACTATCATGACATTTATCAACCTTATACTACTTCTCTTTAGGTTGTGATCTCTGAAATTGGTCTTCAACTTACTTTTGATGGTCTTGACTGTCATCACTACTAGAAACACTATCTCAATTGAAGCCCTTTTACCCTTATTTCTTACCACTGCCATGGACTACTCTGTCTTTGATTTGACTCTTAATATGACCACAAACTCATATATCTTTGATCGATAATGCCTTTATTGTTGTCAATGGCTTCTCTTATGCTTTGTGTCTGCCTTCTTATTTACTGTCAATTTTGTCTTTGCTCTACAATGCTACAACTTATCTGTTCTTATTGCCTTGTTGCTCTGTCTAATATCTTTATGTCTTTGTAACTGTGATTATACTTGTTTGACCTGCACTTTTAGACTTGATCATTGTCATATCTCTTTTGCATGGATTGATCTCTGTTTGACAAGGGCTTTCATCATAGGTGCTACTACAAACCTAGAGATTGTTCTTCATTTGCTTGCTATCACCGTTATGAAGTTGCATGTGTGCATTGTCACATTGTCTCCTATCTCTTAGAACAATTACTTATATAGTAGACTTATGTTGGTATGGATCTTTCTCAAAGCTATCACAAAGGTTATCTTTGAGCCCCTTAAAATTGACTTCATTCTATACCAAATTTGTTCAAAGACAGTCACTACCTCTCTATCACACTTTCTTTTTAGCAATAGTGTTTTATCTATGTTTTTGACAAATGTCACTATCCCAGCAACGTTGTTTAGTAAGATCTTTGTCAAGGATGGAATACTTAGTTACCAAAACGTGCCTATGTTCTCAACAATCAGGAGGCTCCTAATGAAGCTAATGCATATCTTCTCAAGAAGGAATAGTCTTCCTAGTCTATGTTTAGTCATTGAACAAGGATGATTTAGCTTCTGTGACCCCTGCATTTTATTGTCCTAAATCACTTTTAAGATTGCAATTCTATATTGGTTATGTCTTGTGATTATTTGACTTTTCTCCTTATCTTGAGTGTATCCCAACTTTAAGAACTATGAAGGGCAATCATCACTACCTTGAAGCTTTTGAATTTTAAAAGATTACTATGGCTTCATACACTATGCTAACATTTGGAGTCATTGTGTCTGGGGAATTCATAACAATATTATTCCTCTTGGTTCATTTATGATCTCTACTACAATATATCGTTCTTACTATCTTCGAAGCTACATAATCATGATTGCATTCTACTCTTATAACATTATGAATAATAGCTTTTGTGATTACAATATTTCTCTTATGTGGCTCATTGTGATGTCCTCATGAGACCTTACTTCTCTATAACCAATCTTACGGTTCCAGGTGTTGATTGATTAGTTCTTATTTTGTTGCAAACTCCTCATTTTCACTGTTTTGGCTATGAGAGTGTTGTCTAAGGACTGTATTTATGCCTCAAATCTAAGTTGCTCCTTTCACGAGGCTTTGACTGCAACAAATATTCATTACCTTCTTGACTGTTGTCTTTCTTTGTTGGCCTTTGTTACTATGAAAGTAATTGTGTTTTAGCTAAACTAAAACATGATTCCTATATTGTCCGTAATGCTTGATTATAGATGTCCATTTGGCTTTCTACAAGTCTGTCTGTGATGAATATATGTCACATGATTGTGAGTCTATTCTTTTACCATTCATGGTCACTATTTATTTTTGTTCTCTACCACATACTTAGAAAACACATCACTCAAACACATAATTGCACATTATCCCAAGAATATCCCTTTTTGGCATTGCTGGCAACATATGACATGAAAAACAATCAATGACAAAGAAAAGAATAACTCTCAACAATCAACAATCTCCCCCTAAGATCAAGCATATGACAGTTTTTCACATGATTCTCTCCCCTTTTGACATCAATACAGAAGCACATATTTGAAAACCACAAAATTGTGCATCTTCCTAAACTACAAGAGCTACCCTACTATGGCTATTCTTATCACTTATCATTCCCAAGGTTTTCTATTGTTCCTTCCTTTATGTAATGCCTTTATTCTTATCTTGTTGTTATAGCTCACTATCTTACCTTTCACCGTGTTCTTTGTCAAAACCCCTAGCTCAATGCTCTTGATCTTTGGGCCTTTTCACTTTCATTCCATTCATGCTATGGGTTGTCTTATTTGAGACCCTTTGATGACCATGACAACACTTCTTGACTTGTTGATCTAATGTCCCAGATTTGATATAATGGCTCCTTCATGAAGTTACAAATGATGTGAAGATAGAGTGATGAGACATTACATTGAAATTATATTTTGCAGACTAATGGATAATTCTTCCTAAGGACTGTATACACTGCATTATATATGATAACCATACTTTTCTAGGGCTGTCCTATATTGGCCATGCTTCAAACTGTGATAGATCTTTGGATCTGATATTAAGCTTCCATGGATTTTGGACTGCATTATTTTTGTTTCTTTGATGCTTTGAAGATGTTCACATAATCCATGGTATAATTGCTATGTTTTAGAGCTACACTTTTTCCTTTGGCCACTACTTTTTGTATCAAACCTTTCTTCTTTCATAATTGCTTACATGGATATGCCCTTTCGTGGTTGTTCAAATATTATTGTGACATATCCATAGAAAGAAATATTGTAACCATCATTAGAATCACTTCTCTTTGCACTCTAAACTAGTATGTTGCTTCATGGGACTATATATAGCTTGTGCCATTACATGAGTGTTGTCTTCTTTGGGCTCTATGGTGCCTTCTGGATGTATGGCTTCATATTTGCTTCATGACTGCATCCTAATCTATGATCATACCCCATTATGAGATAAAAAGAATAAGAGTATGGGTCTTCTTGTTGTTCGTGGCATCCACCATTGGTAAATGCCTTCTAAACATAATGCCTTATTGCTATTCCAAAAGGTTTGCTTATTGAATCTGCCTATATTTGTTGATCAAAACTTTCTTAGACTTAATTACCACACTTGTGACAACTAGAGTCGTATGATCTGAGTTTGGACCATCATTGGTTTGTTTTCTTGATATTGATGGTTGTTTAGGCTTAATGATAATGTTTTAGGACATGATTATGTTATAATGATTTATATAGAAAGACCTATTGGTGGTACTAGGGTTAATCATTATAGTTATGATTTCTTAATGATTTTGATATGATAAGTATACAATGATAATATTAGGGTTTGATGCTTATGAGTTCTTAATGGATATATGTGAGATGATGTATTATGTTTATGATGGATTTTTTATGTACTAAAATATGTTTTAGATGATTTTATATGAGGAATTATTATGGTGACTAATGCTATTTGTTAGATGCATATATATGGATGTGTATATGTGCATGTGTTTTGTTTTGATGTTGGTACCAGGCATCAACTCCATATGGCTTCACATGTCTGAGTGGGCCTAACAATCCTCAATGGCGGTAATGGAGATAGCATAAAGGCCCAAGTTGACTTAGCCCTAATTGTTTTTCTGCATTAGGGCAATCATCTTTGGTCTTGAATTTACGTGTTTGAATTGCCATAAAGGCAACATTCATATCCCTAAGTCAATTGTCTTGGTTACATGGATAATGAGGTTCTTTGTCTTGGCTATGTCATGTGTTTTCATGTGTTGTATTTATTTTAATATATATGAGTTGGTAATATCATTATGGTGTGAGTATTTATGATTATTATTATTGTTATTATTATTACTATTAATTTTCTCAATATTAAATTATAATGTGATATAAATGGCTTATAATATTATAATATTTAATATCATATTGTGACTTATCAGCACATAATATGTGTTAAATTTTTGAGGTGGTGGTTGTTCACCCCAAAACAATAAGAATAATAACTCTAATTGAAGTCTCAACCTGAAGTTTGGACATTCATTTGGTAAAGTCACTATTTCCATGGCTAGTGCTCATTTGATTGTCAACCCAGGGACGTAATACTTGAAATGGGTCTGCACTATATATGCACTAAGTTCCTGCAACAGTTATTTTCCATTACTGCAGCAACTAACATTATGTGGAAAAGGTAAACAAGAATGGAAACTATGGAAAGGCTACAGGAAAACTTCTGCATAAATTCATAAAAGCAATGCTGGAAAAATTCAATATGGATAAACAGAAATTACTCTGTTCTGGCTTGGCTGCAGGAACCGTCAGTGGATCTGTTTCCAGTGGCTGCAAGAACAGTCAAAGCGAGAACTTCTACTGCGGCTAAGGAAAGAAAACTAATTTTAACGAACACATGGGATCACTCACCAAGTGGGCCCCCTTGGATGAGTGATACCAAGCTTCTCGAAAACTACTCTTAACAGATTAGAATAACATAACTTTATTCATTTCTTTCTGAAAGTGATTACATAGTTTGAAGAAAAACACAAGACTACTTATAAAAAAATCCTCTGCTCAATTCTTTCCTCTTTTGTCTAACATCTGAGAAGAAGAAGAGCTTATTATTAAAAAGAAATCAACTACAATAGACCACACAAATCACGCTCAGAAGAAGAGGTAGATGATTGACCGATAAGAAGATAATTGGAGCTATGTTATAGGAAACGTGGATCTAAACTGAACAATAGTCTTTGCATGTCATAGTGGTATTTGCAAATTCAATGCCCATTGAAGTTAGACATTGGTAGTGTCGCTTGACTGCTCCGCTTATGCCGTACCTTGCGCTTGCTCAAGTCCTCTACAATTTGATCTTCAGTTATCTCTTACGTATCCTTCCCTTCATCAGGTGCGATAGGCGAACATCCACCGCGATATCATTTATTAACTGCACTCCAACAGAGATGACATACAAGGACATACATACGCATTTTATTTAATTAACACATCTATTAATTCACATATGATATTACTCTAAATAATCTGCATGGCAACAAGAACAAATCACATGGCTGCAAGAATAGACTGGCAAAGATTAAACATGATTTAATAAGTTTAGGCTTAACATATGGAATACGTATAGTCAATTTCCAATACATCACTACTACTATGCAAACAAAAAAGATGTCAAAAACTCAAGAGTTCTGAGGATAAAAACATGACAAAGTCTCAACTTATCATGCCCCCAACTTTAAGAGCTTGCTAATCCTACAACAAAAGGGAAATTTCTAACTCTTGCACTAACTCTCAAATCACCAATGGTGCCTTGACCTGTCCCTCCTAAAGCCAAATTCCAATATAATCCCTTCATTTTTTCCAGCTTGGACCATCTGGCTGACTCTTCTGTGACTGCATCATAGTTCTGATCTGTAGGCTGACATCCCAATAGTGGCCACATGAGAATAGGAGGCTGAAAGATCAGTGGTAGCCAATTGTTGGTTTTCTCTCTGCCTAGCTATATATATCTGGGGGCTCTTTGAATAGCTGCTCGAAAATTCTACAGTGAATAAGGTTCTCCCTGCTTTAACTATTCTGGTAAGTTGTTCCAGCACTGAGTTAACCGTTCTATTGCAGTTGCCATGTCAGTCTGAACTAAATGCTCATATGCTTGATAGATTTCTTCTCTCATTGGAAGCACTAGTTTTCTAACATCATCCCTTACCAGTAATTTCTGCCACTCATAATAAAGAACTCTTGGTTCTTTTGATTCTTTCCTTAATGGCAATGGACAGTCAAACTCTAAATTTTTATATGCTCTGGTGTGTGCCCCCATGTTGAGTTCATTTTGGATCCATGACATTAAAGCTTTGATATGGATATCCCCAATATAAAATAAAGGGTTCCACTCACTGTCTGAGGGTACAACATAGTTATGTAAATAAAATTCACATAGAAAATTCTTCACAACTGGTGGAGAGGTTTGGTAAGCATAAAAGAATTCTTCAGGTGTTTCTAAGGAGGGGCTAAGGTCCCTAATAATGCGGTTTAATTTGAAATTCAAATACCGCTCCTTCAAATGCACAACATAAACCCTTGGAGGTGCCCTGCATTGCATCAACTCGGGGACCATACCAGCAATTGTTTCCACCTTAGCCTCTAATTCCTCAATCCTGTTATCCCTCTTTTCAATTTCTTTTTGTTGTTTATCAATAATCCCTTGCAACCTAGCCCTCTCTATTCCCCATTGTCTATAAAATGTTAAAGCAATAGATAAATTGCTTAGGGATGAAGGAGGTCTAATAGGTGTTACCTTAGGCCGTGGGATCTCCTCAATAAATTCCTCAATCTGTGCTAGCATCTCTCCAACATTTTCCTCAAACTGTTGTAAAGTGTCTCCAACAGTCTCTTCAGGCTGCTGTCAAATATCTCCAACAGTTTCTTCAATTTGTTGTGCCACAAAAGCAAGATTTGACAGTCTATCCTCATCAACCTCTACCTAGAGTTCAACATCTGCAGGGCTTCCTTCTTCTTGCATTTCATTATCTGCAGGGTTTCCTTCTTCTGATGTTTCCACCGCAATAACCTCTACCGGATCACCTGCAAGATGAGCCTTTTGTGTCCTACTCTGTGTTCTTCTCACATAAACTTTTGGAGTGGCTACAAGAAAGGTTTCAATTGTTGCAAGAGTTGCTTCAGTTGCTGCAGGGGTTTTTCTTTTTGTCCTATGCCTCTTGGCTACAGGAGAAATTTGAGTTGCCTACGGCTGGGCCATGGGTTCTTCATCTGTTTCATTCCTTTCCAACTCCTTCCCTTTTCTCCTAGAAATTGGTGACTCCCTTTGAACAGAAGTAGAGGTTTATTCCACATTTGTTTCAACCATCTCTTCCTCCACAATAACCGCAGCTCCTTAACCAACAAGCAAATCATCATTTGCAGTAACTACGGGGGAAGAGGGTTCTGCAACATTTTCTTCTTCAACCGGCAGATTCTCTGCAATAGGAGCATCTTCAATAGGGGCATCTTCAACCCTTAACTGCAGCATATCCTCAAATACTCCCCATTCCATCTGTGAAACATCTCTAAGGGAACGTTCTACAAGCAGTTTAACCAATCCATGATGGCTAACAGAATGATTTCCATTTTTCTGTGTCTCCTTAGCGCTTGTAGAAATGAGGTGGTATAGAAAATTAGGGACATTCACCCTCTGGCCATGTCGTAAATGACTAAGTAATTTAAAATGTGGTGAATGTAGATTTGAATATCTCCCTTCGCAAGTAATGTATTTCATGACATACAAAGCTACCTGAGGCCACTCTGTTGGCAGGGAAACCCTTCTATTTCCTTGCTTGTCCACCATTAGAGGTCCATCTGTGGGAATTGTGAACTCTGCCCTAGCGCTCCTTGCGTCTTTTGATTCTTGAAATAGTTCCCCTTCTTGCGGCAACCTTGTTACTTCTGCTATTCGCTGCTCCATAGCAATAACCCTTAAGCCTTTAACCGTAGCTTCTCCTTCATTGAAGGAATGCATAAATTATGCACCAATTTCTTTGCTATAATCTTTGATTTTCAAGAAGTAATCCAGCCAGCCATGGTGTCTAAAATAATGCTCACAAAGAGCATCCTGCAGCAACACCTCATGAACTGTTGGCTCATGGCAGATTGGATCACCAACCATCTCTTACTCTACTAGTATTGAACACTCTGTAGTTGAGAAACAGAGGACCAAAATATCCAATAGACTAGCTAAATTGAAAATTCCATACATATCTCAATTTCGACGACAGAATTTATTATTTCCTTGTGTGAAATAATAACTTGTTAAACAATGATGGCAAGAAATCAATTCTAAGTACCAAAAAGGATGGATAATCAATAACTATGGAAACCAAACGATAAATCACCCCCCCAACTTAACCTAGCACGTGTCCACACAAGCTGACGAGATTTCGAGGAGTGTAGCGGATTTAAAAGACATAATCATACTGAAATAATAAATGCATAATTAAAACAAAACGCAATATGTACATACCTGCAGTTGTATGAAAATGACGGCGAAATGAAATAAAATGACAAATAAGAAAGTGGGATGGAATGACATGGATGAAATTTTATTTACGGAGAAGAATATTCCCATAAGATATGGAAATATTTATTGTGAAGTGGCAAGCATGTTCACTGCAGTGGATGCAGGAACTTTACCTTTATTACTTTGCTCAATTGTGGCAGGAAGTTGATCAGTTGGTGCAGGATCCTTGTCAATTGTTGCAGGAACCTTGCTAGTTGTTGCAGGAACCTTTGTTTCATCCTTTTGGTCAAATTGCTGCAGGAACTCCTCTTTAGTGGCTGGCTTATAATACAAACGCAGTCGGTGACCATTCACCAAAATCTTAAACCGAACAGGATCAATTGTGGTCAAATGAACAACTCCATTACTGAAAACTTCTTCTATCTCATATGGACCCAACCACCTGGTTTGCAGATTCCCCGTAGCATCTTTATATCTGGAATCATACAGTAGTGCCCAGTCACCAGCTTTGAACTTCTTTTCTTTGATATATTTATCATGCCACTTTGCTCTCTGATTTTGGATCAATTCTATTTGTTGAACAACTATTTTCCTCCATTCATCCAGAACATTCAAGTGTTGAATACGTTCTTTCTATGCTTTAGATAATGTCATATTTAATTGCAAAGTTGTCCTCAGAGTTTTATGCTCATATTCAATAGGCATCATTGCTTCTTTTCCATAAACCATCTCAAAAGGTGTAAAACCAATTGGTGTTTTCCAAGTTGTTTTGTATGCCCAAATTGCTTCTGAAAGCCTATGAGACTAGTCTTTTTTATGAACAAATATTGTCTTGGTAAGAATAACCTCAAACTCCCTATTTGTAACTTCTACCTGTCCTATAGCTTGTGGATGATATGGAGTAGATTTTATATGCCTTATATTGTATTCATTGACCAAAGTTGCTATCAATGTTTAAGTAAATTGAGGTCCCTGGTCTGAGCCAATCTCCCTTGGTACTCCATATCTTGTAAATATCTCTTCATAAAGAAACTCAACCACCTTATTATCTCTTGCATGTGTCATGGCATGAGCTTCCACCCATTTTTGTTACATAGTCTGTACATACCAAAATATAGGATTTGTCATTAGAAGGTGGATCAATTGGGCCAACAAAATCTAATCCCCACTTATCAAATGGTGCAACTGATATTTGTGGATATAATGGCATCTCATCAGATTTGTCACATTTTCGTGCATAGTGTGTTGCATCCTTGTGTAATGTGGGCCAATAGTACCCTGTATTTAGTATTTTCAGTGATGTTCTTTTGGTAGCAAAATGTCCTCCACATGGCTCATCATGACATGCATGCAGGATATCTTATGTTTCATCTTCTTTGACACATCTTCTCGGGACTTGGTCAGGTCCAGTATAAAACAAACAATCAACAATCCATGAGAAGTTAAAACTTTTTTCAACTAGCAACCTTTTTTCTTTAGGAGAGAAATGAATTGGCATTTTAGCAGTAGCTAAATAGTTGGCAATATGAGCATACCAGGGAGTGTGAGCTTGTATAAGAAATAAATGTTTATCTGAAAAAGCATCATCTATCACTGTAGAGTCTTCTTGTAACTAAAGTCTTGAAAGATAGTCTGCAACCATATTAGACTTCCCTGGTTTATCAACAAATGTGATATCAAATTCCTGCATCAACAATAACCAACGAGCCAATCTACCAGTAATTGAAGGCTTATTCATGAGATATCTAATTGCAGTATGATCTGTATACACAAATATGGGATATCCCGTGATATAGTGCCTGAATTTGTTGAGTGCATATATAACAGCTAACATTTCCTTTTCAGTGACTGTGTAATTCAACTCAGGTCCCTGTAAGTTCTTGCTAACATAATATATTGCATTTTCCAATTTGTCAATCTTTTGTCCTAACACTGCCCCTATTGCATAATCAGATGCATCTGTATGGATTTGGAATGGTAAAGACCAATTTGGACCTTTAAGAATTGGTGCTTGAGTCAAGGCATGCTTAAGCTTCAAGAAAGCTTCATTGCATGTTGGGGTCCATTTAAACTCCATATCTTTGGTAAGCAGTGAATATAAGGGACTTGCAATTTTACTAAAATCTTTTATAAACCTTCTGTAGTATCCGGCATGACCAAGAAAACTTCTTACATATTTTTGCTTCACAGGGGCATTGATATGTTGAATGACTTCAACCTTTGCTGGATCCACCCGTATTCCTTTTATAGAGATATGATGACCAAGGACTATTCCTTCTTGCTTCATGATGAAGCATTTCTCACTATTTAATGACAAACTATAGTCCTCACATCACTGCAAAATCTTTTTCAGGTTACCCAATGCTTGTTCAAATTCAAAACCATAAGTTGTAAAGTCATCCATATAGATTTCCATGATGTCTTGAGAAATATAAGAAAAGATACTGATCACTGCTCTTTGAAAAGTGGTTGGAGCATTACACAACCTAAAAGGAAGAACAAAATATGCATATGTGCCCCAAGGACAAGTAAATGTTGTCTTCTCTTGATCCTCTCAGGCTATCTGAATCTGATTGTAACCATTGAATCCATCAAGGAATTAAAAGTATCTTTTACCAGCCAAGGAATCCAATACCTGATCCACAAATGGTAATGGAAAATGATCTTTTCTTGTTGCTAAGTTCAGGGATCTATAATCAACACATACCCTCCATTTTCCTCCTTTCTTAGGGACTATGACCAAAGGTGATACCCATTGGCTATCAGAGATAGGATAGATAGACCCAACCTTTAACAACTTTTGCAATTCTTCTTTAACTATCTCTTTTAAGGCATGATTGATTCTTCTTTGAGGCTGTCTGAGTGGGCAACACTTCTTTTATATAGATACGATGGGTGCAAACTATTGGATCTATCCCATGCATATCCTTGTAATCCCATGCAAAATCATTTTTATGATATTTCAACAAGTCCACAATGACCTCTTTTTGAGTATCTGAAAGATCTCTATTGATATTCAAACATTTATTCAAATCAACTTCTATCTTGATAGTAAGATCAATCTAGTTCATATCAAAAAAATGAGAAGAAGATACTTCCTACTGAAATAGAGTGTGCAATATATCAGTGGTTGTAGGAAAGTCCAAACCTGCAATATTCAGAACCAACTCCTGCAATTTATGTTCTTCTATTAACTCATTTATCAGAATTTTATAAAGAATTGATTCTTTGTCATGTAATTGCATGAATGACCCTCGATTAATCTTCATAAGGTGATTAATAGAGTCAACTCCCTCAGATTCTTCTCCCAAAATAGGCCAAATGGCTTGTTGTTGATCAAGCTGGGGTTGTGCAGGAGAATACAAGGCTAATGTTTTTGTAGAATTCCCGTCTGAAATAGTCATATTCCTTGATCTACATCCAATATATGCATCAGATGTGGCAAGCCAAGGTCTTCCCAAAATCACTGGATATCCTCCCAATGTTGCTTTTGGAGATAGAATCATAAAGGTTGCAGGGTATTCCCAGGAATCCAAAATAACCACTACATCCTCAATGATACCATCAGGTCTCACTGTAGAGCTATTAGCAAGCTGTAGAACTATGGGTGTAGGCCTTAAACTATTGATTCCAAGTTATTTCATTACTTCCCTTGTCATCACATTAATGGTTGCCCCTAAATCAATCAAAACATTTCTTATCTGACTGCCATTAATGACTATACTTACAACAATATCTGCCAGTTGACCCATAACATGCACTGTTTGTGGATCCTTCTTCTTCCTGCCAGGTTTTTTTAGACATGCTTCTCTCACTGCCTTACCATATATGGGAACATCTTTTATTGCTTACAACAATGGAATTTTAACACAAATATGCTTCAGTTGATCTATAATATCAAAGCCTTGCTCTTGTTCTGTGGGAACTTCCTTTTCTTGCAATCTTTGGGGAAATGGTGGCAATATCTGGTTCTGAGGTATTGTATCTGTTGCATTAGAGATTTCTTATTCTTCTTGTACCTCAGTGATAACTGGATGAGAGGGATTAGGTAGAGTTATCCCAGATCGGAGGTGAATATCACTTAGAGATAGAGAATATGCTAGGTATGATTAAGATTAGTTGAATAAGCTTGTTGTTGTTGCTGAGACTTAATATTAGGATTTGGCAACGGTTGAGTAGGCAACTGCATTGGTTTAGGTGGTATAACAATGGCTGCAGGAGGAGGCATTAGTGCAGGAGGTTGTGGCTACTGAATAGGTTGCTGATAACTAGAAGATTGGGCGTTCCATGGCTGACTCCCCCTCCATTGAAGTAGGTTGCCAATTCCCTTGAAACTGGCTTCCTTGGCCCTGAGGTGGGTACCAGTTCCTTTGTGGTTGCTGCCACTATGGCATTTGATTACCAAAATGTTGCCCTTGGCCTTGAGAACCATACCAGTTTTGATAATTACCAAAATTTTGAGCATATGGTGGTTGCCATTGGTCATTTGGTGCATAGGAATTTCCACTATAACTAGAAAAAGAAAGTGGATTCGGAGGCATACCTTGTCTTTGGAAATTTGGCCTTCTTTGAGAAACATAGAAGACTTGCTCGTCCTCACCTTGTTTTGGCTTGAAGTCAAGAACCTCCACATTTGCAACCATTTTATATATGTAAAGCTTATTTCATTGTCTACAATGAGGGCAAAATTCTGCAAGAAATGCATTAGCTTCTTCATGATTCTTCTTAGTTTCAAGTGTATCCAATTGGGTAGCCATATTGTTTATAATGTCCTCCTTAAAGTCCTTCAATAAATGGCTAAGTTCCAATCTAGAAACTCCAGTACCAGATGTTGATGATGGTGCTCCTGGCTTGGAACGCCTGTTCTTCTTAGAAGCAAATCTGCAATACTTCTTACAAATTTGTCCTATTTCAGCCCAAGTGGACTGTGTAATGTCACCTCCTCCCATAAGATCCAAAGAATCAGTACATTCATCACTGATTCCCCTCAAAAATATCAACTTGAGGGAATCTTCATTCAGAGTACTATGTTTGGACTTTTTGACACTAAACAGGAACCTTTCCAGATAATATTCAAGACTCTTATCTTCTTTATGTGTTATTCTAAAGATATCATCCCCATGACGATCTGTGCCTCTATAATAATCTTTGTATTTTGCAAGAAATAACTGTTTCATCTCATCCCATGTATTGATTGTGCTACTACCCAAGCTCATAAACTATCTCAAGGATGACTCCTTCAAGGTGGCAAGAAAATTTTTGAGTCTATGGGCATCTGTAGTATAGTCAAAACTCCTACAGAGAACATCAAACTCGAACAGAAATGTGTCTGGATCCTTTGTCACCAATCCATAGAATCTAGGGAGGGAAGATGCTGGAATGTTCTTGAGATTAGCATTATCATGCTGATTAGATATGGAGAACTCAAACGTTGGGTCTGGTGGTGGTGGTGGGTTATTTCCACCAGGAGGTGGGTTCCCTTGCATTGGACTTGTGGGGGTTGTTACTATAGGAAATTCTTCTTCTTGAAGTCTAAAGAGGAACTGAAGACTACCTTCTGGAAATTCAGATATAGGGTGGTTCAAATTCTTTGGGGTTTGGTAAGGTTTAGCAAAAGGATTTATATCTGGAAAATTATCTTTTGCATGATTAGGATGAGTGGGTAGAAATCTACCTCGAACATCTCTCCTTCGTCTATGCATGCATATTCATGAAATTTTTTGAACAATCAGGTATACCAAAAAAAAAAAATTAACTGAAAACTGAAAAGATAATAACCATAGCAGGTTCTTAGTTTGACACTATCCCTGGCAACGACGCCAAAAATGTTCACCCCAATATTAAGAATAATAACTCTAATTGAAGTCTCAACCTGAAGTTTGGACATTCATTTGGTAAAGTCACTATTTCCATGGCTAGTGCTCATTTGATTGTCAACCCAGAGATGTAATACTTGAAATGGGTTTGCACTGTATATGCACTAAGTTCCTGCAATAGCTATTCTGCATTACTGCAGCAACTAACATTATGCGGAAAAGGTAAACAAGAATGAAAACTATGGAAAGTCTATAGGAAAACTTCTACATAAATTCATAAAAGTAAAGCTGGAAGAATTCAATATGGATAAACAAAATTTACTCTGTTCTGGCTTGGCTGCAGGAACAGTTACTGGATCTGTTTCCAGTGGCGGCAGGAACAGTCAAAGCGAGAACTTATACTGTGGTTAAGGAAAGAAAACTAATTTTAACGAACACACAAGATCACTCACCAAGTGGGCTCCCTTGGATGAGTGATACCAGGCTTCCCGAAAACTACTCTTAACAGATCAGAATAACATAACTTTATTCATTGCTTTTTGAAAGTGATTACATAGTTTAAAGGAAAACTCAAGAATGATTATCAAAAAATCCTCTGCTCAATTCTTTCCTCTTCTGTCTAACCTTTGAGAAGAAGAAGAGCATATTATTAAAAATAAATCAACTACAATAGACCACACAAATCATGCCCAGAAGAAGAGGCGGATGATTGACCGATAAAGAAGATAACTAGAGCTATGCTGCAGGAAACATGGATCTAAACCAAACCATAGTCTTTGCATGTCATGGTGGTATTTGCAAATTCAATGCCCACTGAAGTTAGACATTGGTAGTGTCGCTTGACTTCTCTGCTTATGTCGTACCTTGCGCTTGCTCAAGTCCTCTACAGTTTGATCTTCAGTTATCTCTTACGTATCCTTCCCTTCATTAGGCATGATAGGCGAACATCCACCGCGACATCACTTATTACCTGCACTACAACAGAGATGACATACAAGGACATACATACACATTTTATTTAATTAACACATCTATTATTTCACATATGATATTACTCTAAATAATCTGCATGGCAACAGGAACAAATCACATGGCTGCTGGAATAAATGGCATGGCTACAGGAATAGACTGACAAAGATTAAACATGATTTAATAAGTTCAGGCTTAACATATGGAATACATATAGTCAATTTCCAATACATCACTACTACTATGCAAACCAAAAGATGTCAAAAACTCAAGAGTTATGAGGATAAAACATGACAAAGTCTCAACTTATCAGTGGTGTAAATTATTATCAATGTTTTCACTTGATTAAATATGTTTTGAGTAAGATGAATTTTATACATTGGTAATTGATAACTATATGTTATTTTTAATTGGTGGGAATTGGTTGTCCATTTGTGAGTTTAAGTTTTATTTTATGTGTTATTTAGTACGCTGTAATTGGTGGGTTGGCTTGGCTTGTATTCCCATATATGTCTTTTGTAAGGGAATTTTATTAGTTAATCTTGGGGTTTTGGAGGGAAGGAGGTTGTTCAATGCTGGTTATTTTTGCTATATTATTTGGGAGAGATTGATTAGACATGTTGGGAGAGGGTTTTGGAAGAATTTTCCATTGATTTTTGTGCGAGTTTGAAAGGGAATCTTTTGGAGATTTCTTTGGGTGATTGATTGAAGAATTTGTTGAATTATTTGCTTTTGTTCTTCACTTGTTGATGATTGGAAACTCCTAGTTGTGTGGGATTGCTTTCGTGCATTGTTTCTCCTTCTTTCTCCTACATTTTTTGTTGTATCTATAGAACCCAAAGTTCAGATTTTAATTTGGAAAGTAAGGATTTTTTTAGTATATTTTATTGTAATTTGAAGTTTTATTTATTGTTGGTCATGTATGTGTGAAAAATAGCATTGATTGCATTCTCCTTCTCTTTACCTTTTGATGGATTGTCTTAAGGTTTATGTTCCTCTTGCAAATAAATGTTATTTCTTTAATTTTGATAGTATGAAATTATGTATTTGATGTCTTCCATTGATATTTAAAATTGATCTTGATTTTTGGTTATGCATTTGTCATTTTTAGTTGGTAAGCTCTCTCTAAATTGAGTTTTTTAAGGGCTGATTTTTGTTGTCTTGGGAGCCAATTGAAGAGTTTCCTAAATGATTAACAGGACCCTCTCAAGTGGTTCTTCACTTGTTTTCATTTTCAGGGCTTGTTGATTGGCCAATTATGTCTCCCAAGTGACCTTATTTCAATTGCGCAATTACAATGCCAACTACACAGGGTTTGTATTTGTAGCATCCTAATTTGTACTCGCCTATAATTTTTTCCTTACTTAGGCCTCACTTTGTCATTCCATCCTTAAAGGCGTAATTGCAATGTTGATTCTACTCACACCACCCATCTACTTCAGATTTTTATCAATTTTCCAACTTAGCCCCCAGTTTGGATTCCCGATTTCTAGGTTTAGGACATACCATGCTCTGGTCCCAAGATGTACCACACCCTATTCCTAAATCAATACCACAATGTATACAGCATGGACCTCCTAAATTGGCCCCAATTTGGCCCCCTCTAATGGTTATCTTTGTTTAGTGGGAAAACTAGCCCTATGTCAATTTGTTACAAAAATTTAGTTTGATTTTCAACAAGCAAATATAAGAATATGTCTACCACTCATTTTAACCCTAATTCAATTCCTAATCAACTCAAGAAATAAAATTTGAGATCCTAAATTCAAGTGAACAAGCAATCAATCTCTCATCAAGCATTGGAGCATAATAGAAGTCAAGGTTCAAGCATCAGAGATGGCACTCGTGATCTATGTTTCATGAATACAACCTACATGAAACCTTGATTCCTTTGTGGAGACAAACAAAAATTAATTGAGGTATATCATTAGTGTTTCAACAATTTTCAGCCTTTCCCTCGAAAGGAAAGTATTTTATTGCAGTCTTTCATTACATTTATCAATTCAATTTCATGGTTATTTATAAAACCAGGGTTGGAACTAAGGCAAACCCCTATTCTCAATAATTTTTCCTTTCTCTTTATGTGTAGGAAAAGGTATAGAGTTGTGCTCGAGAGGATCGACAAGCCTCACATTGACAAAAAGGTTAATCTTTTGGTGACAAAAAATTTAGAGGACCATGGCGAATTGATACTAGTACGTGGTCACGAAAAATCAGATTGAACTTCTATGAGCATATTCTAGACAACTTATTTTGCCCAGATCTAGGTTAGTGGCTCTATGTGACATTTGTAGCTTACTGTTTTTATTAGAATACTTCAATTATCACCTATTTTGCCCTAATCTTCATCAATCAAATCAATTGAATTTAAGGAGGAGAAAGACTTATCAAAAGGAGCCTAGAATTTGATTAGAATCTTGCTCTTTCAAGGCTACATCTGTTAGATTCCTCTCCTCCCTAATGTAATGGTTAATTTAAAGGTCATTTAGCTGTTTTATTGTCTTAATTTAACCATAACCCTAATTTTACATCCATTTCATTTTGGTGAAACCAACTTCTTGCATCTTAATTTCTAATCTGTGATCTCAAATCTGATTGTTTATGCATTTTTAAATTCAAATTTGTATTTATAAGTTTTATTTTCAATTGAATTATATATATTTTGAGGTGAAATTCACAAAAACCCTAGTTTATAATTCTAAAATTATCTTGTGGGTTGCATAATTTTTCAAGTCTATTTTTGGATTTGATCTTTATGATATGTTATATTATGATTTAGAGGAAATTATCTTTCAAATTCACAATTCAAATTTCTTAATTAATTGGTCAATCAATCACTTTTACAAAAAATTGCATTGTTTAGTCACAATTTTTAATTTGTGCATTGAAATTTCTCTCCTTTGTGTAGGATTTTTGTTACTATTAGCCCTACCTACAGTATTCTCGAGAGAATAAGTTGTATAAATAAGGTTTCTCAAGGTTCAATTAATAAGGATATGGAGCCTAATTTAGATAACTTATTTCATGAGAATGTTGGTGCTTCCTCCAACCCAACAAATGATGTCATTCATCCTCATTCTCTTCATAATTATCATGATGGGGATGAATCACTAAATAGGGTTACCAATGACCAATTGGAGAAGATTGAGAATGAATTTGAAAATCTTCAACAATGGATGAGTTAACAATACCCAAAAAGTGAGGCAATCCCATTGATTGAAGGTTTAAAATAGAATGGTGCAAAGTGATTAAATTGGTGTTGATTTGTTGTGTGGTATTGTTCATATTGTTGACATTAATATAATGACAATAAAAAGTGTTGTTGAAGTCCTTGGTTACTCTCAACCCACTTCAAGTCAATCATTTCATTCATATGCCTACATCCTTGCCTAGTGTGCCTACATTTGCATCTTTTGTCATGACTACTTCCACACAATGTTGATCCTACACATGTTAGTCATGGTGGAAATATCGTTAATAAATATTCTTATATCCCTCCTTCTATGAGTCTTTCATTTTTATCCCAATCATCTCTCATACCCATATATCATAGTGTTCCACCTTCTTACTCTCAACCTCCACATACATACAACAATGTTACTCCTCAATCACAATATAATATGTCCAATTTCAATCCATCCACCAAAGCAACCATTAACAATCCATCCCAAACTGTTACATCCCTGCAACAACAATTGGCTTTCATCCCTCGATCCAAGTTCAATGTCCCTACATTTGATGTAGCAATCAGATTATTTGATGAGATTGTTCATGATGTCCCTCCTAAGCATATTTAAGTCCCTCAAACTTTGTGTAGTGATTCTGCTCATGACCAAAGACTTGTGGCTAAATTTTTTACTAGAACCCTTAGAAATAAAGCTTAACAATGGTATTGTTGTTTTTCTCCTTATTCTATCACTTCTTTTTAACAATTGTGGCTTTTATTCATCAATTTCAAAATAATATTGGCCCTAAGATTACTTTGACTAATTTGATTCATTGTAAGTAAGGAGTTAAAGAAAAGGTGACTGATTTTATTGGTAGATATAAACATTTGTATTCTCAAAGTTCTTATCCTATGCTTCATCATGATATTCAAATAATTTTTATTGCTAATTTGTAAAAAATACATTAGAAATAAGCTTATATTTTCTGAGTTTACTTCTTTTATGTAATTGTGTGTGGTTCTTCGTAATTATAAGTTTCAAGTGACTCAATTTGAATCATCTCCTTCAATGGCTCTGGTTGATAAAAATGAGAGTGCTCAACAATATTTTGTGAAATTTAAACCGAACAAAGGATACATCAAGATAAATGACAACATCAATTCTCAAATGGCAACCATGACATCAAGTGTAGCCCCTTTATCCAAATAGTTTTGAAAATAATTTACTCCTCTTTTTTAGTCTTTGTATAGCATAATGTTGAGGTTGATAAATAATACGATGATGAAACTATTGGGATTCAAGAACATTGAGAAGGGGGGTGAATCAGTGTTCTATCGGAATGGAGAAATTTAACCTTACTAATACAACAACTCGGCAACCAGTAAACATAAAAGCATATAACAATAAGCAACAATGCAACAACAAAGATGAACACCATAACACCATAGATTTATACATGGAAAAACTCAGAAAGGAAAAACCACGGTGGGATTGGAGACCCACAATATCTATCCACTGATCAGATGAATAAATATTACAATAAGGGGTCTGCACATGCAAGAAGGCCAACAACCTAGAGCACACTACTCATCACAAAAGGAGTCTCACTGACTACATAAAGCATCGGACAACAATCCGGAATGAAGATTGAACTGCAAGTATAGCATCTCCTATGCTTGAGTACAATTTTGGTTAAGCTCGATACCGAAGGCCTTAAACCTCTTCCACAAACCCAATTCGATCACCTATGATCGACTAAATCCTTTGCATATGAATATTACATTATTTGCTCCTTACACATCATACCTTATTTCTTACATGATCTACAATGAGATCTTACACACATATATACAAACACGGGACCTAAACAATTAGGTCGGCCACCTAAAAGATAATACACTAAGTTCATAACTTAAACCCACAATCTAATGATCAACCAAGTTTTCCTAAGACCGAAACAACATAATCCAATCAATGAATCTAACCGGTAATGCGTCAAGCCACACATTACATAAACTGGTCCATAACCTAGCATAATAACCACCGGACCTATAATAGGTCGCCATAAGCCAAATGAAACATCATGATCAATTGGAACATAGACATGATAACCATCAGCATTTGGATAACCTTCTAGAAGGCGCGCCAACACCACTTATGCATAGTATCAAAAGATCTTCACCAAAGTTTTGTTGGTGAAACCCTCACCAGATCAACAAACCAACCTTACCAGCATATAAGATAGCATTTGATCACCAAATCAAAACCAACTGAATGTGATACACATCAAGAATATATGAATGACCAATCCAAACAAATTCTACAGACCAAATCATACTAGAGCATACCGGATCAATATGATCTTACCAACCAGAAACCAATCATCCTATCGAGACCAATCGGATACCGGTAAAGAGCCAAAGCAGCTAGCACAACCAGTGTTGTTAGTGTTGCCATCAATGACAAACATGAATGCAATACATAATCAATTCCTCCAAATTTCCAACAATATCCCCCTTTGGCATTGATGGCAACACTAGATGTGAAAAACATCCAAGTGCCAAGAAATGCCAAACAAGTCTCCCCCAATGGAAGATAGCCAACAATCTCCAACAAAATGATATGACAATGAGATTTTGTACCAATTAACCATCCCTAGACCTGAACTAAACTCCCACAATGAGATACAACCAATCTGAAATATTGTTCCTCCTCTCTGTTCCAATAATCTCCCCCTTAGACTAATATCTTTGTTAAGCTCTATATTACACATAAGTATCTCTCCCCTTAATGTATATAACTCCTTATTTTTTTCACATGAATATCTCTCCCCCTTTGACATCAATGCTAGAAATCTGACATAAATATCAAAGCAAAATCATAGACCACTGAATCACAAAAATAACTACTCCCCCTAAGTAGTAGAATCCCCACATCAATCCAAAATGAATGATAGCTCTGATAATGCATACCAGACTAATGCCAAATAGCATTACTCGGGTCTCTATCGGAGGGCAGAAAACCTCAACCTGTCTCTCAAATGCTCAACTGATTCCTCAAACCAATCTGACTTCATTTTCTTCCACCTACTCCTTTAGAAAGTTATACTTGATAGAAATATCGGATCAATAGTAGCAGAGTTATTACAATGAATAACTACCAGTACATTACAATCCAACTCAATATCCTTCAACATATGCTTCACCCATAGAACTTGTGTGCAGTTAGCAGTAGCAGAAACATACTCAGCTTCAACAGTAGATAGGGAAGTACATGATTGTTTCTATTGATCCATGAAACAAGATTCTTTCCAAGAAAGAGTGCTTCACGAGATAAGCCTATCCAGTTACCTATATCTCTAGCCCAATCCGCATCTGAAAATTCTCATAGTGTAAAGTCATCATAAAACAAAAACCACATCAGATAATCCTTGAAAATATCTAAAAATCCTAGCTACTGGAGCAAGGATTCAACATAATCAATTCCTTCCTTCTAAGAATATCCATTGCAAACCAATCAAGCCTAGTTCCAATAACATCTAAGTCCATGTGTTGTCCTTTTCTAACTGATCCAATTCCTCTTCCATAGAATTCATCCAACATTCATCCTTACAAGCTTCAATAACTACAAGCTTCAATAACTGATGTTGGTACAATTAAATAAATTAAGCATACCTCATCACCTACCAACCTTCTCCTTGTCCAATTATCTAATCTCCTAAAAGTTTTAGCCTTATATACCTAGGAGTCTTTTGACTCTTTGTTCCTCTTCCCTGATCTTCAGTTACTGTTAAATTTTCTGATACTGTCGGAATAACTGGTTTTGCATTTTGTTTCGGTAAAGGTGTTACTGGTTCAGTTATGATCATTTCCACTGTTGGTTCTTGCTCATAAATTATGATTTGACTTCTATACTTCTCATCCAACTTGACATCAGTGCTTTCCACTATTATCTACAATCTCTTATTATAACAACTATATGCTTTGCTCTCATTAGAGTAACCAAGAAATAGTCCTTCATCACATCCAAGATCAAACTTCCAATAAAATCATCTCTTCTGATATAACATTCACTACCAAAGATTCTGAAGTACTTAACTGTAGATGTATGACCAGACCATAACTCATAAAGTGACTTACCGATAAACTAAACTAGATCCAAGATCCAACAAATCTTTGTCGGTTAACCTTCAAATTGATTTCTCCAAAGATCTGATACAGGCTTTCAGACCACTACCAGGGGCAATGCAAGATTGCTCATCAATTTACCTCCCCCTAAGGCGAATGCCTTAGTTACCGGACAAGTTTCCTGATAGTGCGGAAACACTCTGCTCTGTCGGTTGAGTAACTGGGATATATCCTTCAGCCAAATGACCATCTGGGGCAATTGATTCTATCAGTTGAGCCTCAGACTTCATAACCCACTTCTTCTCATGCTCCTTCTGAATGTCATCAACCTTCTGCTTTCCCTTCTCATTAGATTTATCACTTCCCATCGATAGGTTCTTGCTTCTACAAAATTTAGGAGTATGTCCTACTTTGTTGCATGCATAACAAGCAACATTATTCTTTTGAATTACCTTACTATAACCTTGACCATTTCTTGACCTACATTGATTAGCCATATGTCCAAACTTTCTACATGCATGACATTTCACATTTATTCTGCAATCTTTTGTCCTATGACCATACTTCTTACAATTTGAACATTGACCAAGAACTGTATTATTATTTTGATTTTCTCTATTTCTTCAATGTCTTGCCATATGACTAAATTTATTACAAACAAAACATCTATCATTAAATTTATGTGCATTGGGTTGCCTTACCGGAGACCTTTGATTCCGGTTAGCCTTGTGATCATCATGCATACTAGATGTTTGATCTTTATTTGTAGTACCAGAGCTTTCTTCGTGCTCAAATCCAAGACCTCTAGTGTCTCTAGTATCCCTTTGATCCTTCAATAATTCATCAAGCTTAGCAGAACTAACCTTGAACTTATCCTTGTACTCACTTGCAATAGTCAAATCATCTCTTAGGATTTTTACCATTCTTTCCAATTCTTTCTCATTGTTTTGTGATTGCACCAATTCAGTTCTTGACACATCATTCTCATGTGCCAACCTAATGCATTCCTCAGATCTGTCTTTCAGAGATATAGCAATATTTTCTTCCAGTCTTCAATCTCCTTGGACATACTCAAAGTTAGGGCTCTCATTTCATTCCTCATGACCATATTCTCTTGACGTAGCTTTTGACATTGTTCCTTAAGGGCATCATTCTCTTCATCATCCTGATTTTGTAAAAGTTCCTTCCTTTTAGCTTGAGCAGTTGACAACCTCTCCTACAAGGTAAAAATGAATTCCTTTGTAGATCTCAACTCATCTTGCATCTTCATGTTCTTCAATCTTTCAACATTATAGTCTTAAGGTGCTACTTGAAGTTCCTTCCTTAAATTGATCTCCATAGATTCCAGATACAAGATCTTCCTCAAGTTGTTAGACTTCCTCTGAGGCACCAAGCTCTGATACCAATTGTTGGGATTCAAGAACACAGAGAGGGGGGGTGAATCAATGTTTTACCGGAATGGAGAAATTTAACCTTATTAATACAACAACTCAACAACCGGTAAACATAAAAGTATATAACAATAAGAAACAATGCAACAACAAAGATGAACACCATAACACCACAGATTTATACGTGAAAAACCTCAAAGAGGAAAAACCACGGTGGGATTGGAGACCCACAATATCTATCCACTGATCAGATGAATAAATATTACAATAAGGGGCATGCACATGCAGGAAGGCCAACAACCTAGAGCACACTGCTCATCACAAAAAGAGTCTCACTGACTACATAAAGCATCAAAAAACAATCTCGAATGAAGATTGAACTGCAAGTATAGCATCTCCTATGCTTGAGTACAGTTCCAGTTAAGCTCGATACCAGAGGCCTTAAACCTCTTCCACAAACCCAATTCGATCACCTATGATCAACCAAATCCTTTGCATATGAATATTATATTATTCGCTCCTTACACATCATACCTTATTTCTTACATGATCTACAATGAGATCTTACACACATATATACAAACCTGTGACCTAAACAATTAGGTCAGCCACCTAAAAGATAATACAATAAGTTCATAACTTAAACCCACAATCTAATGATCAACCAAGTCGGTCTAAGACTGAAACAACATAATCTAATCAATGAATCCAACCGGTAACACATCAAGCCACACATTACATAAACCGGTCCATAACCTAGCATAATAACCACCAGACCTATAATAGGTCACCATAAGCCAAATGAAACACCACGATCAACTGGAACACAAACATGATAACAATCAGCATCTGGATAACCTTCTAGAAGCCGCACCAACACCACTTATGCATAGTATCAAAATATCTTCAACAAAGCTCTACTGGCGAAACCCTCACTGGATCAACAAACCAAGCTTGCCAACATATAAGATAGCATCCGATCACCAAATCAAAACCAACTGAATGTGATACACACCAGAAACACATGAATGACCAATCCAAACAAATTCCACAGGATAAAGCATACCAGAGCATTACGAGATCAATAAGATCTTACCAACCAGAAACCAATCATCCTATTAGGTTCAATTGAATACCGATAAATAGCCAAAGCACCCATAACGGTCGGTGTTGCCAGTGTTTCCAATGTTGCCATCAATGACAAAATCAATGCAACACTTAATCAATTCCTCCAAATTGACAACAGAAACTTCCTCCCATCAAGCTAATTTCAATACCTTCAAACCTTTACCATCTTATCATGATCCCAAAGTTTTTCGCCAATATCACCATCAACCCAGTCATGATATCGAGAAGTATTATACTTTAAGGAGTAAGATTCAAGACTTCATTAATAATAATACCATATTTGTAGCTAGTCTAAATGACAAAGGAAGCAAATCCATAGCTCCTCCTAATCAAAATGTCCAAATATTCACCAGTCCTTTGCCTTCTCACTCTACTAATATTGTTGAGTTTGAGTCTCTTATCTTTTCTCTTGATGACCTTAGTATTGAGTCTAATAATGTTGTGAATCTTGTTGACAAACCTACACCTCGTAAGGACCTATGCATTACCTTTGATCCTACTGACACTATTGTTGCACCTGATGGCCCATTACATATCATTGTGAATATCAAAGACAAACTCTCACTAGGGATGCTCATTGGTCCAATATGTATGGTGAATGTGATAACTAAAAAATATATTTACATTTTACAATTGCATCAAGTAACATATAAATATGATGTTATGTTCAAGGTGTATGATGGTTTTTCTTGCCCTGATATTAGCTCTATTACTCTCCCCATTGAGGTTGGTACTAAGTTCTTAGATGTGACTCTTGCTATCATTCCTCCATTAGATCAATTTCGTGTGAAATTGGGACATCCTTGGCTCTCTTCCATGAAAGTAATCCTTTCTACTATTAATAAATATTTAAAATTCTCTCATAATGTCACTATCATAACAATTAATCATAGCCTTTACCAACCCATGATGAAGCGTGGAAATTTCACCCTTGATTACTTTTATCCTAAACAACCTGAGCCTTTTAAGCTTTGAAGTGACACCATTTTTCTATTTTATCAAAATTGGAAAAATGAGATGATCATATCTTTGAGTAAGCCTAGAGACCCTAGACCTATTCCTCCTCCTCATAATTGACCTAATTTCCTTCTTACACCTTGTATTCCTCTCATATATGTTGTAATCCTACCTCCTACATATTACAAAGGAAATTTCTTGGCATATCCTATTTCTCAATCTAGTAGTGCTTAGACTCCTTATCCTCCTCCTTTAAAGAAAGAAAAGAAGTCTATGTCCATTGATCCTCATCCTTCACAACCCTCAGCTAAAATAAAAGGAATCATTGTGTGAGAGAATGTTGATGAAAGTGTCATGCCAAGGCATGTGAACTTGCCTCCCAAACCATTTCCTCCTCAAAGACACCAAATGTTGACATGATCTCATTTGTCCGCCCTTTGCCTAACCCTAGGGAGGAATTTTAACCTAAATCACCAAGATTAAAAATGCTTAAGAAAAATGATGGTTCATACTTTATATGTATTAGAGATCCAATTTTTATTAATTTAGATGATGAAATGGATGATGATGTTGTTCATACTAACAATGTTGATTATAATAGTTATGATGATATGTATGAGCTTGTTGATGTTAATCATGATCTATCTTCACAATGTTCAAAAGCATTAACCCTAGCTCCTAGTGATAAACAAAGTGACTCATCATTAAAGCGTGGTCCTTATTTGGAATTTGCAGTAGCTCCATCTGTCATGCTCGAAGTATCTCTTCTTGCATCTTTTCCACCTTCCCAATATAATGTTCAGAAATATTGGGAGGTGAATGATTTACTTTATTAGCTTCATTTATGTCGTACATCCTCTCTTGTTTGTTTGCTTGTTTGTAATGTGTTTCACCCAAGATGTATTTTTGTGTTATGTTAGGTTCTCTTTAGATGTTCCTTGCTACTCTATTGGTGCAAGTAAATAAAGAGGTTGAATCTATTGTAACCTTCTATTTGTATGTCAATTCTTCAATATGTTGCCCCTTGTGGTGTCTACTTGGGGATGATGCAAAGTGTTGAGATCTCCTTTGGTCTCTTCCAAGTTGACTCAAAAGATGCATGTTCCCTTCTTCCATTGTGTTTTTAGTTCCACTACCTTTGGGAAATGAAGTCAATTCAAGATAAATATTCATGATATACATTATTTATCATAAGAGCATACTAACCCCAGAGTTAGTGGATCCCTTATGTGCCTTTTTCATATATATTTTGTGATCATTATCTTTTGATTTGTCCTTTCTTGGGGGCAACTTATTGTGGTAACATGTTTGTCGTTTGGATGCATGCCACCTTAAAGAAATTTCTCCCGACAAGGCATATACAATTGTTTTAATGTTGGGGCACACACTCTGCATTATACTTTATGCACACACCATGACATATTTTGATACTCAACTTTTGCAAACTGAGCCTTTTGCTTTGCAATTTGGTACTTTTCTTTTTCATGACTCATAGTAAGAAAATCTTACTAGGCTATCAATTATGCTCAAGTCCCTGGGGGCTTGGTGTGTCTTGTCTCTTTGATATCTTGATGAAAATTTGAGGCAAAGAACTTTTGGATTTCATTGAGTGCAAGTTTTTAACTATCAACATTTTGGATCACACTCCATGATCCATCATAAAAATGAATGAGAGTTCCAGGAAATGAAAAATAGATCATAAAGTGTGATCTGAAACATTGATGATTAAAAACATGCACACAATCAAATCCAATTTTTGTTTACCTCATTATCATGGATTGTAGAAATATAATAGAATTGATTAATGAAATTTTTTCAATACAGACCTTTGTACTTTACCGTGAGTATGCTTAGTCTCATACTCCTACTAAAGTGGGGGCTAAATGTATCATCCTAAATTGTACTTGGCTACAATTTTGTCCTCACTTTGGCGTTCCACCCTCCAAGGCCCGATTGCAATATTGATTCCGCTCACACCACCCATCTACTTCACATTTTCATCAATTTTCCATCTTAGCCCCTAGTTTGGAGTCCTAATTTCTAGGTTCGGGATGTACCATGCCTTGGTCCCAAATCAGGACCAGGACATACCACGCCCTAGTCTTAAATCAAGACCAGGGGTATATGCCTTGAGCCTCTTAAATTGGCCCCAAATTGGCCCCCATTTAACGATCTTTGGTGAGTGGTAAAACTAGCCCCATGTTGGCTTGTTACAAAAATTTAATTTGATTTTCGACAAGAAAGTATCAAAGGAGGTCTACCCCTCTCATTTTAACCATAATTCAATTCCCAATCAACTCAAGAAAGCAAAATTGAGATCCTAAAGTTAAGTGAGAAAGCAATCAACCTTTCATCAAGAATTGGAGCAAAAATGAAGTCAAGCATTGAAGATGACATTCATGATTTATGTTTTATGAAGACAACCTACATGAAACCCTATTTTTTTTGTGGAGACAAAAAAAAAATTCATTGAGGTATATGATTAGTGTTTCAATAATTGTCATCCTCTCCCTCAAAAGGAAATTATTTTTACTGTAGTTTTTCATTACACTTATCAATTCAATTTCATGGTTAATTTCAAAACTAGGGTTTGACTTAAGGCAAACCCATTTTTTCAACAATTTTCCCTTTCTCTTTGTGTATAGGAACAAGTAAAGAGTTGCACTTTAGAGGAGTGACAAAGTTCACAGTGATGAAAAGGTTTAGCTTTTGATGATGGAAAATTTAGAGGACCATGGTGAATTGATACTACTTAGTCCCGAAAAATCAATCCAAACTTCTAAGAACAAATTTCAAACAACTTGTTTTTCCCAAGTCCAGGTCAGTGGCTCTGTGAAACATTTGTAGCTTACTATTCTATAAGATTGCTTCAATAGTCACCTATTTCACCCTAATCTTAAACACTCAAATCAATTCACTTTAAGTAGGAGAAAGCCTTATCAAAAGGAATCTAGAATCTAATCAAAATCTCGGTCTTTCAAGGCTAGATCTATTATATTCCTCTCCTCCCTAATATAATGGAACTAATTAGGTCATCTAATGGTTTTATTATCTTAATTTAACCTTAACCCTAATTTTCTATCCATTGTAGTGTTTTGGTCATATTTTGCTTGGTTTAACCAATAATTTCAATTTCAAAAGTCATAACCATTGGATTTATTTTCATTTGATCATAGAGAAACATATGTATGCTTGACTCATTCCAATTCAAGCCACATAGAACCCAAAATGTAAAAAACAATAGAGAGCCAACTCAACCCAAGCCTCTAGAAACCACCTAGACACCTCATAGACTTAAATATCTTGATGAGTAGGACCTAGAGAGTCCCAGTGTATGATTTATGCCTATGATTCTTGAATATGGATTTATGTATGCTATGGATGCTCATCATTACTTAGATTGAACCCTAGGGTAGAGATGTCTAAGTACAATTAGGGAGAGTGGCTCATTGAGAGTTTTGTAATCAAGTGATAATCTAATTCATGAATTTGGGAGGAAAAAACATATTTAAATGATAATCATGGTGCCCCTCCCATGGCCTTGAGTGTTTGTACAGAGTAAGGATGGGAGTGGGAAGGCCTATAAATCTACGGGAAATTGATCTAGCATGATTGAACCTCCTTGTCTTCATGGAATGATTGTTTGGTTCTGTATGAGCTTTCAAATGAGGGTCAAGGCCTAGAGAGGTTGTCAAGGTAACTCATGTTGAGGATATGCAATGAAAATATTTCCTACTTGTACCTTAGAACCCTGTCCTATGGGGTTGTGTATAGAAGCCTCTAGGGGAACCTTGTTGTGTGTCTTATCCATCGATTTGTATCTTTTGTGTTTCATTTGGATGTTGGTATTATCGGCCTAGTTTTCTTGTGTTGTGTGGGGCCTTGTGTCTATCTCCAGTGCATGGTTGCATGGACCTAAGGGTTCCATAGGGTCAGGTGGTTGTTGCCAACCTCCATTGGGGACTAGTGGACATGTTCGTGTGTGTCAAATGGACCTTGTATCTTCTTTCCAATGCCTCTCATTAATGATCTAGATTTATCAGTTACTCTTTCAATAGATGGTATTATTAGAATCATTGTAATGCATCATTATTATTTTAATTTGTACACTCCCTTAGGGATATTGATGTAATGTAATGCAAATAAATATAATAAAAAAAATGTAATTCTATAATAGTGTTAAGTGGTTCGATGTTGGTACCGACTGCTCTTATGTGATTGGAAGTTTTATCATATCTTATGCAAAGGTTATCATAGGAACACTTAGTTTGGTGCTTAAAATGAACCTAGTGCTAGATATGATTGTTTTTACTTTGTATAATGATATCATTGTTCCACAATGGTTTAAGATTCTTAGATCTTGTCTAGGCCATTGCTTAGGTAGTGATCTTAAGGGACCTGCAAGAGGACTTAGTTTATGTGAATATTTATCTTCCACGAGTGAATTTGTTATAATTAATTTCATAATGAAATATCAATGTAATGCAATTTGTTTTAAAAAAATTATTTTTATGTTTATTTGGTTAGCTATTTGTTGTCCTATAGGGTTCCTTAGCGAGGTGTTACATGTACTTTCGACTATCTTGTTCACTCTCTTATTGTAATACAGGTAGGATTTGTTGTTCATATAATATCCCAAGAATGTTTCTTCATCTACACTAGTATCAAACTTTCCAAGCTCATTTTCATCTTATCTGATATAGCACTTACTCTAAAATATTCTGAAGTACTTCACAATAGGTCTTCCATTCTACAACTCATAAGGTTTTTTATTATGATTTATTATTATTTGTACCCTATTAAGAATGTAAATAGCAGTACGCACAGATTTTTCCAATACAAATTAGCCAAGTTAGCATCCTTCATCATAGTTCTAGCCATTTCAATAATACTCATATTCTTCCTTTCTACCACACCATTCTGTTGAGGATTTCTTGGAGTAGAAAATTATCTTCTAATACCAAATTTCTCATAAATAATATCAAATTCATTTGAAGTAAATTCTCCACCTCTATCAGATCTTCAACACTTAATTTTAGCATCAGCTTAATTTTCTACCATTGACATAAAAACTTTAAACCTTTCAAAAGCTTCATATTTTTCTCTAAAAAATGCAACTCGTGTCATTCTAGAATAATCATAAATAAGTAACATGAAATTCATTTCTCCATTAATTATGCTTGTCCTTGTAGGACCGCACAGATATGTATGAATCATCTCGAAGGGATATGAAGTAGAATACTCCTTGTTCTTAAAAGTTCTCTTCGTCTGCTTCCTTAATTGGCATTCCCTGCACATAGTATCAGTAGGCTTAATCTTTGATAAATCTCTCACTACTTTAGTATTACTGATTTTCATCATATTATCAAAGTTAGCATGTCCCATCCTTTTATGCCATAACCAACATTCATTGTTTTGAGTCAGAAAACATCTATTTCCACTTTTGTCCTTTATGTAATAAACATTTCCACTTGTCCTAATGCCTTCTTCTAATAACTTTCTAGTTTTTCCTTTTTTTATTATGCATATGGTATTAGTGAACACAACTTCATAACTTTTATTGCACATTTCAATAACACTCAACAAGATATGTCTCAAACCTTCTAAATAATAAACATCATCTTTTTTATGCTTACTATCAATTGAGATACTTCCTATTCCACAAATAGGTGCAACTTCCTCTCCTGCAAACTTTGTTGATCCACCATCATACTTCTTGAGATTAATGAACTTGTCTTTATCCCCTATCATTTGATTTGAACATCCAAATTCAATGATCCAAGGTCTTTGTTCTAACTTAGCATGTGATGCAGTCTTCTCTTCCAGTCTTCCAGACCTATCCTGAGCCAAGAATAAATATACTTCATTCAAGTACTCACCATATTCATCTTTAGAATAATGTGTCTGCATAGAAATTTTTTTTCCTATATCTCTATCATCTATCCTTTTCTTAAAATCATGTCATCTATATCTACTTTTTTTTTCATCATCATCAAATTTTCTATAGTCTTCTTTATATATACATTTATAAGCATAATGACCAATTCTTCCATGATTAAAGCATTTAGGGGCCACTTACTTTTGTACTTTCCAATTCCTCTCTTCAATCTTCTTGCAAAATTTGCCTCAATCTTATACAGGTTCCCACTTATTTCTAGTTCATCTCCTAATAGCCTTGAAACTTTAAATGTACCTTCTTTTTGGTAGGATTTTATGTCATCCATCTCTCCAATTTCATAGGCGGACAATGTTTCGATAAGCTAATCAATCAAATAATTGTTCAAATCATGACATTCTTTCATAGTACACTTATTTGGTTTGTATGATTTAGTTAATGTAAATAGGATCTTTCTAATAACATAACTTTCTTCTAAAATTTCACCAACAACTCAAATAGCATATGTGGTATCATTCATTCTATGTATGTAGTTCTCAACACTCTCATCATCAACCATTCTAGAACCTTCAAATTTTTGCTTCAAATTCATAAGTATAGCTTGTTGGGTCTTCGGATCACCTTCATATGCATAACAATATAACTCAAATAATTCATCACTCAAACAAATGATAAATATTGTTCTAGCCTTTGCATTTGTCTCCTAAGCCTTAAGTTCGTTCAAAGTCGAAGGTCCAATATTCTAAGGTCATTTATAACTAGTATGAATAATCTCCCTAATTTCATTCTACAATGTCTCCAAGTAAGATTCATTTATTTCATTCCAATAAGAGAAGTGTGTTCCATCAAACATTGGTAGTTTAACATGAAGTTCATGTGCCATTTTTAGATCTACCTCGAGCGGTTAGGCTTTCCAAAGAGGAATCAATACTCTTATACCAATTATTGAACATGTGGTAGGACTGAGAAGGGGGTTGAATCAGTCCAAAAATTCAAAATAGATTAATCATTAATGACATCAACTGTTAGAGTATTCTGGTATTTACTTGATTAATTAAACAATATTTGTTTAATTATTTAAGTTCCCTTTATCTATTTTACACTTAAGCTAACTTTAGGTGCATAATAATTAATTCTTTTATTGATTATTATTTGCAAGCCCAGGCTTTCCTTTTTAGGGTTTCTTGACCTATTAGAGGTTGGATTCTTTTTCTTTGTGTTATTCCATTATCACATTACACATTTTGTGAATATTGAGCTCTCATCTTTTTTAGCATATTTTATGTGTATTGTTTTTTCTGTTATTTGCTTCCTTGCTTCTCCTTGTAACAGTTTATTCAGCTTGCAAAGATCTTTAGGCTTTGTGGTGTTGTATTTCTCAACTCTCACATGGTATCAGAGCTTTAGATCTACAACTATCTATTCTTGTTTTGAGAATTTTTGCATTGGAAGCAGATCTAAGCTTTCAGGAAGTTTTTTTATGCACCTACGGATAGGCCTTTTTTCTAACCACTTTGGGCCTAAACGGACCTCACCATCCTGCTCAGAAGGCCCAAAAACCCCTATGGTCATTTAAAAATTGACCATTTTTGGCTCCTGAGCCTCTGGGAGTATTTTTTCTCCAGTACCAGGTCATACGACCATGACACGTAGTTTGAGAAAAAAATTTGCCTTTTTACGGCATGTAGGCTGAATTTTTTTTTTTTGAAAAAAAAACTTAAAAAGGCAAAGTGTTTTTTACAAAAAATCAAAAAATATTCTTTTGGGGCTTCCCACGATATGCAGAGTATCATGGGGTTCCCTAACATGTCGCAGGCCTGTCAAATTGGGCCCTCCGTACTCACCTTTCCAGCCCTCATCGACCCCTACGCTCGCAGTCGTCGACACCCAGCAGCTCCCGTTGACGCCCTGCCTCCTCGTCGGCCCCTCGCCACCGTTGGCACCTTGCCTCCCCATCAACCCCTCACCCCCGCCAGCCATCTCCCCATCAGCACCCTACTCTCCCACCGCCACCATCCTTCTCCCTATCGGTCCCCGTCGCCACCAGAAACAACCTCGCACCACCAGGAACAGCCCGAGCCCTCGGCTCCCCATCGGCATCTACCACCGGTGCCCTGTCGGCTCGAATGCAGCCCTCTCCAGTGTCGCGGCCTCCTTGCGCCCCCCACTGACGTCGCCGCCACCGCAGCTCTGCCCGCCCTCTTCGTTAGCTACCACCACAGCTCCGTCCACCGGCCACCACAGTGCCACCTGCCCGCCACCGGAGCACCGCCCATGGGCCACCTCTGTCCGGCCCTACCCCCGTTGCTCCTCCCTCTTGCCTCTTTTAGGGGGCACTGGTTTTTTTGCCATAACTTGGGCAAACGGAGTCATTTTTTCAAAAAAGAATAGGCATCAAAAAGTTGGTTCCGATCCGTACATCATGGTGTTGGAATTTTTTTTGACTATTTTTTTTCTAGTCAAAGTGGGGTCTCTTTTTTGCACTCCAGGAGTTATTGAATGAGCATCCGAACTCCGTTTTTTGAAAATTTTATATTTTTGGAAAGCGTGTGCTATGTACTTTCTATTCATATGAGTTTTTTTTTCTAAATTATGCTATAGGAATATTTTATTCATATTTTTTCTTTTTAGCACTCTCATGGATATCTTGGTTGTTTCAGGTCCTGGGATCTCTTTTCTAAGTAGGATGTCTCGGTTTTGGTTCTTCTTTCTATTTCCAGTCTTATTAACATTGTAGCATTTCCCTTATGCAAATGCACTAAGATAAAGTGTCATCATGCATTGTTTACGTGGGATCTTGCCCATCTGGTGGCTTATTGTACATGCACTACTTATAAAGTGCCATGAGGGGGTTGATGTTTTCCTTTTGTTTGTCATTCACCTTTGTCCAGTGAGTGTTCCTTCCACGACATTCACCTCATGTTATGTGTCAAGTGAGTGTTCTTTCCATGACACTATGTACTGTCTCTGCACCTTCGATGTTTCTGGTTCTTCCTCGTGCAGTTCTTGTTGGCCGTTCTTTTCAATGTACCTGTCCCTCTCCCTCTTCAACATTATGGGGAGGTTTGTCCTGTTGGTTCTAATGCTTCCATGGTTCAATTGATCAGCTCTTCAGGCTTTGGTTTCTCATGCCATCTGTATCTTCGAGTTCAGTTGTTTGCCTTTGTTTGTCTTTTGATTCGAGTAGTGTCATTTGAGCACACTCATACAGATTGCAGTCTTCTTTACCTAGTCATCTTCTATTGCAGTGGAGGTTCTTTAGATCAGCAGTTATTCTTCGACAGTGTTTCCAGGTTCTTCATGCTTCAGTGATTCTTCTGATCTTCTCTTGTTCCTATCTTTTTGGAACATTCTTGTTTGGAGGTTTTTTCAGTCCTTCTTCTTGACTTATCCATCTTTGTTTGGAGTAGATTTTTTTTCCCACGTGGTTTTCTCTATTTCTCTAATTCATAGAGATTTGGTTGTATTTGGGTGTCTGATCAGGCCTTGTTGTTGGGACCCATCTTTCCTACTTTTAGTAGTTGTTCTAGGTTTTATCTTCTCCCTAAGTTTAGCTTAAGGGGGGTGTAAGAGTATTCGGGTATTTATTTGATTAATTAAACAATATTTGTTTAGTTATTTAAGTTCCCTTTATCTCTTTTACACTTAAGCTAACTTTAGGTGCATAATAATTAATTCTTTTATTAATTATTATGTGCAAGCCTAGGTTTTCCTTTTAGGGTTTCTTGGTCCCTATTAGAGGTTGAATTATTTTCCTTTGTATTATTCCATTATCATATTACACATTTGTGAATATTGAGTTGTCATCTTTTTGAGCATATTTTTTGTGTATGGTTTTTTCTATTATTTGCTTCCTTGCTTCTCGTTGTAATAGGTTATTCAGCTTGCAAAGATCTTTAGGCTCCTGTGGTGTTGTATTTTTCAACTCTCACATAAACTAACTTAGAAACAACAGATTAATCATCAACACATGAACACTAAAATTACGTGGAAAACCCAAACTGAGAAAAACCATAGTGAGAATCTAACTCACAATATGAGTAAGAATGATTAAAAAGTTTTAATCTTACTGCCAAGGAGAAACAACTCCTAAAATACTTGCAAGACTAAGGCTCACTACCTTAGGGTAAGATACAAGGACTTGCACAATTGAAGTTCACTGCTTCAGGAAAAGATACAAACTACTGCCAAAGGACTCATTGTCAATCACCAACGAAGGAAATAGCTGAATTGGAACTGAGAATAATTATCCTAAACATGAAATTGTCCTTGAACAACTAGATCAAGCAACCAACATTATGGAAAACATATCTAATACTCTCCACTGTACAACACACTAACTTACTGAATATATCACCTTTGAAGTTCCCAATCTGACTTTTACACATTCAAAAACTCAAATTTGCTTGCATATCATTCACATACAATTCTCATCAATTCACACACAATCCAGAATTTTTCATATCATAACCCATCCATTCATTCTCCTTAAATATGAGATACAACATTGAAAACCTAATTGAGGGTTGACGAAAATAGAATAAGAAATATTACACAAAATAAGCCACCTGGAGCAAAAACACTCAAATCGGTCTGATCCAAAAGAAAGAGGGAACCAAATCATATTACAATACATCCTTCCAAAATTAATCCAATGATTTGCACATGCTAATACATTCTCCAAAGTCATTACCAAACGTAATGTGTAGATATAGTAATCAATCAACCAGATAACATCTTATAATGCAATGTACTTTATGTGGATCTTTACATGTTATATGATGAGACCCAAAACATCTCAATATAACTTCCAAATCATATCCAGCCTAAAAGAATATAATCCAATCAAGATAAGTTAATCAAACACACCAAATCACAACATATTGAATATCCCAAACAATAAAGATCTCTTGTAGAACAAAGAAACCATTTGAGAAACATACTAAGAATACTACACATGCCATGAAGCAACATCCACTACACTGCAACACAATCTGTAGCATATTCAGAGGGAACCAAAAGCTTACCAAACCATTCTGATAGACACACTTCCTACCAAATAACAAAGATAACTATCTAAATAAAATTCCACAACCAGCACCAAAAATATTGAGCTCAATCTGCAACACAAAACAAAACTACAACAACCAAGAGCATATCTAGACCAACATCCATCTGGATAACAAAGTTTGACATCAATGATAACCATACAAGCTCATGCTTCCAACAGGTGTTACTTATATTCTAGTTATCTAAGATTCAAAGGGGAGAAACTAGTAAAGTCACATAGCATTAGAGGTGGGTTTCCAATCAGCAACATGTAGGCATATTTCACAACAATGGGCTCATGACTTATGGATCCATGTGGCATATACACTTGGTGGTATTACAGTATTGATTTCCATAAACTTAGGTCTACACTATTGAGACTAACAATTAGGAGTCTTCCAACCCATGGCAATGGGGTAACAACAAAAAGTGAAGGTTCCTGGCCTTGATGATGGTGTAGAGTTATTCACAATGCTCACCTAAGTGCCTTAGAGAGAATTTATCACACTGTTAACATAACATTCCAAAGGGTGACTATTCATTGGGTTATAAACAAAATGGCAATGTTGTCTTAAAGGACACTCACAAACAAAGACCACAAAATTTATTTTAGACCACAAAATCTAAAGGGAATAAGTCCATAGGACCCTTTCACACTACTTGTAGGCCCTTTAACAAAGAGTGGTTACTTCTACAACTCTGATTGCAACATGCATATGGCTGCACGTTATGACTGTGACTGTCAAGGTATCTAGGACAGTCACCCCTAAGTGAATTGGTTCTTCTTTCTATGCCTTCCAACCATTTGAGATGGTTTTACATGGTCCCCCACACCCCTCACTCAACCACCAATCACCTGTACAGACCATTCACTTGGTCCATCAACAAATTCTTCACTTCACTGCTTTATATTGTCTGATACATGAGGATATGAAACAAAAAGAAAAATTTATTAAACTCTCTGCCCTAACATCTCTAGTAGGTTTCAGGAGGAAACCATGAAGATTTTAAGGTGAACAAAATAGAAAAGCATACTGCAACGTGGTAGAAATGCACAGAATTTCAAATTTTTATTCAATCAAAGTCTTCAAAAATTCAACAAAAAAACCTTTGGATGGCATGTCAAAGGCCTATTTATGCCCATCCAAGTGGTTGACAAGCTCCAATAGCCAAAAACTACTTTCCAAACATATTTCAAAAATTTGCTTCAAGTTTGCATTGACAACTTTTCCTTATCAAATGACCCTACAAGGACTTCTCAAGACCCTAGACCATTGCATACATGCTCAAGAAGGTCAAATAGACCCATTACATGATAAAGAGTTGATAAGAACAATTTGACAAATTTTGGCATCAACATGACAATAAGACAACTTTGTATCAACCTAAATTCCTAATGCGCCAATGTGACTCAAACAATTATCAAATGGTCCAAAGGACCTTATTCCATGCTCACAAAATAAAAACCAACATTGACTTTGAAAATGGTTGCCTCATGGAGGCATGCATCCATTAGGTGCTCCTACACCATACACCTCGGGTAGAATTTTGACTCAAGTCCCCTTGAGGATTGTGTCGCACCGACCACTCTGGATGTCATTATGCTTTGGCCTCCAAATGTTGTCTCCAACTAGTATACATGTCCATTGGATCAGGTATTAAAATCTTGTGTCATTCCTTGCATTCTTTAGTCAGGTGTCACCTAAACATTGTCCCTGCTCCACAAACTAACCTGTTGACTGTCTTCCCATCTTTCCCTTTTCACAAACTGATGTACTGCAATCATGCCTTTGTCACTCTTGTGTTGGACCGTTCTCTTCTTTGGTCTTGAATCACACTCAAACACCTTCATTTGTGTTTGCCAAACTCCTTTAATCAATGCACCTTTCCCTCTTATCTCTGTCATCAGACCTCCTACCTCAAAAAGCTTTGTATCATCGGACTTACAAGCCTCTGTTTTGACAGGATATGGTTGTCCATCAACCTTTGTGGTCACCAATGGACAAGGTATTGCCCCTACCACAATCTCTTCATGCCTTTCTAACTCATCTTGAGTCTTCACAAGAGATTCATCATTGACCTTCCCGTTACCTGGTTTTGATACCAACACATCACCTTGCCTTCCATCTACTGTCCTAGCATTTTCAAGTCTATGAATGGTTGTAACCTTTTCATGCTTGTCTTCTTTAGGCTTTACAAACTCCTTCTTGCCAAACATTATTGCCTTGGTTGTCTTGATCTGCCCCTTAACATCCTCCTGCGATGGTGTTAGTATAAAGGTGTTTTCATCATTTGCAATGGTGTAAGTATTGTCTCTACCATCATATATGGCATGCTTGTCAAATTGCCATGGTCTGCCAAGTAATAAATGACAACAATCAATTGGCATAACATCACATAATATCATATCCTTGTACCCACCAATCTGAAACTTAACTAAAGTTTTTTCATTCACCAAAATGGATTGATCATCATTCAAACAAGACACTCTATAAGGTGCTTCATGAGGAATTTTCTCTAGCTTCAGTTTGTCTACTATTTCATTGGATATCATATTAACAGTAGAACCTAAATCTACCACTACCTTACATACCTCACCTTTGCACTTGCATGTGGTCTTGAAAAGAGTCCTTCTGTTGGAACCCCAAATTTGGAGGTCCCATGTTAGAAAAAATGATAACAGTACTCAGAGATGCACTTGAGAAATATGCCCTAGAAGTCTACTTTGACAATTAAAATTTTGAAATCCACGAACAATCATGCAAATCCGTATGGTAGAAAGTTTTCTAGAATGAATGGTTACTTACCTATGTGATTTTGTGAAGATCGGAGAATCTTTTATAGGAATTTTAATTGTTTCCTTCCTGAGTCAGATTTGGTGTCTCGAAAAATGCACAAAATTTAATAATTTTACAGGTCTTAGGATGATCACATGAGTCTCCAGTTTCGATCTCATCAAACTATTTGGCATATTATTTTAAAATTTGCATTTTGTCACTGCTTTGTCTAGCACAGCATTTTACAAAAGAAGTACCTTCATGTATTGAGTTGTTCAAAATTCATCAAAAACCTACTTCCAAAATAACTGATCATGTTCTCTTTCAAATTTTAGTGACTCCAGGATGCCAGGTTTGACTACAATGAAATTACTTCAAAATGGTGAGAAAAGAGAAAAAATTAAAAAATTAATTTTTCTTAGTTTTTGTGCAGATATTAAATAATTTTAAGAATTTTTTTAATATTAAGTTATGGAACAATTGAATATTTGTGTCATTCAAACTGTCTTGGATCATTGGAGAAACAAAACAAAGTGTGAACCCCTCTATCTTTAGGGGCAACTGAAGGCCAAGGTTTTCATCGGTGAGACAAAGGGTATCGGCAAGACATAAAAATGTCTCATCAAAAGCATATGTCTCACCGATGAGTTTCATTATGCCCTAATTCATTAATAGACTAGCCGAAACGGATCTATGTCAAATGTTGCAGACAAGCATGTAAATTGTGGAATTAAAATATGTCTGATCGATATTTTCATTCTTTGAAGAGAATAATATCTCTATATAAATGTATTGTTAGGTCCAACAGGCAAACATTGGAGTCTCTTCGAATACCACGGATGAACCATAGCAAACGTATGGTATTTGTATGGATGTGTTTTCCTGGTGCCCGGAGATCATATGTGAATATGCGCTGATTATTTAAAACACCTATATCTTCGCGTGATCCTAAAGATGCTGCAAATTATGAATTATAGGAAGTGTTGTGACTATTTATAAAATGATTGGCGTGATTGTGCAAATATGTTGAAAAGGTTTTAAGATTCTAATTTTTTTTGAATTTGATTGTGTATATATTTTTAATAATCAACGTTTCAAATCACATTTCGTGATTGACAAATATGACTATTGATGTTCATGCCATTCACTTGGATGTTTCTGAATGTAGTATCCCTTCCCTTGTTAAAAGGATTTAAGCTTCAGCATGAATAATACACATTTCTGCAGAAAGGTGATATATCTTTGTTGTTTAAATGCTCTCGTGATTACACTTAATGGGTTTATAGATGCATCTTTTATGCATAATGTAAGGAAGATGAATTATCAAGGTGGTGGGCAAAGGTTGGCTCTTGGAAAATGCAGGTAAGGTAGGTAAGTGTGAAAGGTTACTTGATTTTATCCGACAAGACATTGTGGCTCTTGCATTTGATGTTTTTACAGGGATCCATTTCCTTATTGATGTTCGGGAAAACATGCTTGCGGCTCCTCAGGTGGATGTTTCATTGCAAGTTATTCCTCCTCCTTCAGATGAAGTGAGGAACCTCGGAAGAAAGTACTAGGCACTGGTTTTTGGGATTATGATATGTATTATTGTAAAATGTTTCCCTTGATGGGATGTTCTTTTTGTAATGGGTTCTTTTGGGATATTTAATGGTCATTATTTGGATTTTTTTTGGGTATTAATAGGTCTTTTTTCTTTTTACAAAGGCTACAATTGGAGGTTTTCTTTCTTGTCAGTATGCCCTCTTCTGAATCAGATTTTAGTGAATTACAGATTTTAGTGTATTTTTTATCTTCATAGAATTCTTTTTCATCCTGATGATGAATCACCGAATGTGATTAGAAAAATAAATGATAAAAAATACATACACAGTCGAATCTAGAAAAAATTACTAATATATAATTTAGATTTTACAATCGGTGGGGCCAAAGACAACTTCACAGCCATTGCGGCAAAAATGAGAACTCCGGAACAGTGAATGAACATACATCGAAGCATTAAGGATGTTGTCATTGAGTACAAAATGTAGAAGCCGATATTTGAGAGAATTTCAATCCCAGAGAGAGCCATGATTGCTCAATATATATATAAACCTGATTTGTTCAACGAATTACAAAATAATGGCACCGTTATATAATTTTGGACAGGGATATACACAAAACGAATGAATTTGTTGAAAAGGCTTTTGAAACTCACAAGCAAATGCAATTGGCAGGTGTAAAAGGAGATTTGTGTGCGGATTTAAAGATCATTATGAGTAAATACATAGCAGATCCGTAAGCAGAGTTTAAGGATTATGACAATAATCTAACCAGAATTACATTTGCAGCAGCGAATGCAATCATATCTCAGCAAGGTGATCTATTATAATCTATTAGATTGGCAGGAGAGGAACCGGATTCCACAATTTCGCTAGCATCTTCTATAGTTTTGGACAGCAAATACTATGGAATTTTGAACAGTGAATAATGTGAAATAATGGGAGTTTTTGGGGATATTTACCAAATATTGTTTCCCTAAATGTGGAAGATAATTTAAGGCAAACTATCTATTAAAATCGTGCCTCAAAAAGAAATATGGTCTCATAAGAATGCAGGAAATAATTTTTTTGAAAAGGCTTTATAGCTTTCGAACAAATGCAGGTGGCAAGTGTAATGTCACGTTTTACAACCATTACTGGCAATAAAATGAAGTGGTAAAAATGCCCATGAACTGTTTAACAGTTTGCCTTAAGGAAATGTGGTCTCAGGAAATAACATGATCACAGTGTCAATTGTGACTTTGGAACAGCATATAGATGGCCATCAAAGCATTGAAGATAGAGTAATTTTATTGGAAAAGAATGCAATGATTATTGGAGCTGCACACAACAGAATTGATAAAATGACATCAGTAACTTCTGAGCAGCATTTTAGAAACAGATGGAACTCAGAAATATCATAGCCCTGTATGGATCAATAAATAAAAATATTCTTTACCCAACAACCATGGTGTGGAGGTCCTTTGGCAATAAAAAGGCATTCAAATGATTTTTGAAGTTTGATTATAACTGAAACACTGGTCTTTTAAGATCTGAATTCTACTATTCACGTTCAAATGGTTTAAGGTCATTTTGGGGGTCATTTGCAAGAAAAACAACGTTGTTTATGTCTTTAAGATGTTCCCAGTAAGGTTGCCTATGACTTGGGGCAGATTTTAATTATTGTTAACAGGGGTAAAAGTGCAGCAAATAAAATCTTTTCACCGACTAGAGAATGCATTCACGCAGGAGGCCAAATGATAAGTGGAAAAAATATAAACTCAATCGGGTGATAAACACGGGAAGTTATTTTTACTCGAAGGGTAAAATATGAATACACATCCATGTGAATGTTTTTGTGAAAGAAAGGGATAAATTGTGCGAGAGAATGTAAAGTGTGGTAATGAAATATTCCCACAAGTTGAAATTATTTTTTCACAATACAAGGTGAAATCCTTTTTTGCACAATACTTTCATAAGAAGTGCATAATTAAAACATCAAGAGGAGGATTTAGGTAACTTGGGAAGTGAAATGGAATGGGAAAAGTGTTGCAGGATAACATATTATATTTAAGTTTTTCATTTGGGGTGACATGAAATGATGAAAGAAAAAGTATTTCCTAAAAATCATAGCCAAAGGATGAAATTATAATATAGCAGAGTTATTATGTTTTACAATAAAAGGTCGTACCCAATAAATTGAAAATGATCTCATAAAAGGAGTAAATTTGAAGATAAAGGTCAATGGAAAGTTTGTTCCAATAGGAAGGAGTATTTTAATCATAGAGTGAAGTTTTTTAATCATAAAGTGAAGTTTTTTGTAGTAATATTATAAATTTCTATCACAAGTATTTCATCTTGAAGTTTTTTAATCATAAAGTGAAGTTTTTTGTAGTAATATTATAAATTTCTATCACAAGTATTTCATCCTCACAGGAGATGCAAGGAAAGAAGAATAAAACAATCTATTTTTAGTTGTAAAAAGGGAAAGATTAAAAACTTAATAACAAAGTGATTAAATATATTGTATTTAGGCAAAGTGGCTCAATGGATGTTGTTAATAAAAGATGTAACCATCTGAAGCACTCCTTATAACATTATAACATTATAACATTATAACATTGTAATATATTATTTCAAAGACTATGTCTTATATGGAGAGTTTAACTTCTGGAGTAGCATATTGCATTGGAGAGTTTACACTCTCATCTTCATCTTCTTGCACCAATTGCACTCTCTTTTCACTTCTCCTTTCACCTCCACTTGAAGCAGAGTCTTGTTTTTTAGGGAACTTGAATGTTGGAGGACCAAACTCATTACAATGGTAACACCTACCTGAAAAGGTATTTGTATTTTTTGCCACCACCAAATCTGCCTCTAGAACCTCTAAAACCACCTCTTTGGTCTACAACTTGGTCGTTGCCTTTTCTTGCATCTTCTTGGTCTTCATAGGTTTGTTTTGTGCCTCTTCCTCTACTAGTACTGCATTTGTTTCTTCCTTGTCTTTCATGCCTTCTTCTTATCCTCTCCTTTTCCTTGCATGCCATTTGAAAGCACTCCTCAACCGTCCTAGGGGTGACTATACTTATCTCATCTCGAATATTTAATCTTAGGCCATTCAAGTACCCGGTTGCTTTCTCCCTCTCATTCTCCATATGACTAGCTCTTATGCTAAGTCTATGTAATTCCCTAGTATATGCTACCACATCCAATTCCTTTTGCTTCAAATTCTGCAATTTCCTAAATACTTGTATTTCATAGTCTGTAGGTAAGAATTGTGCCTTCACCTTGGCCACCATCCGGTCCCATGAGTTGATCTTTGGTTTGTTTTTCTTTACCCTCTCCTCTTGGGTGTAATTCCACCATGTCAAAGTCGGTCCCTTCAACTTGGTTTTTGCAAAGTTAACTTTCTTGTCCTCTACTATCTATTTATACTCAAAGTAATTGTTTAGAGCATTTACCCATGTTCTATCACTTATTCACCATCTACTTTTTCCCCATACATAGGTTGGTCTATTTTCACATCAGCAGTCTTTCCTCTCACATTCCTTGATGCATTTAGAAACCTTCTCTCTTCAGGAGCCATCTCCTCTGTTAGACAACTCAAATTACCGAAGGACAATTGAGGGGGGGGTGTTGAATCAGTTGTCAACAGATTACAAAACTTTAAGCATTCAAATCCTTATTACCAGAACACATAAACTCAATATTGGAATGCATAAACCAAATACCGGAATAACTGATATAGCAATTAAACATAAACATAAATCACAAAACAATTACCATCCATCTAGAACACATGACACCAATATTTGTACATGGAAAACCCAGTAAAGGGAAAAACCACGGTGGGAAGCCTACTCACAATCAGATAATACTTCCGCAATAAGTATGTGATTAAAAAATGAAGGGACCTGCACATGCAGGAAGGCCAACAGCCTAGAGCGCACTGCTCATCACAAAAGGAGCCTCACTGACTACAAAATAAATCCAAACTATAATCTGGGTAGAAGACTGAACTGCAAAGATATCATCTCCTATGCCAGAGTACAGTTACGGTTGAGCTCAATACCAGAGGTCTTAAACCTCTCTTACCAACCCAATTCGATCACCAATGATCAATCAAAACCTCTGCATATGATTACAATATTATTTGCATACAGATAATCCTTTATACCCATTACCATGATCTACAAAGAGATCTTACATCATATTTATACCAACCGGGGATCTAAACAATTAGGTCGACCACCTAAAAGATAATACGATAAATTCATAACATAAACCCGCAATACAATGATCAACCAAGTTGGCTTAGGCCGAAAACAATGTAAACCAATCATTAAATCCCGTTGGTAATGCATCGAGATCATCCACCAACACGTTACATAAACTGCTCCATAACCTAGATAACACTGGACCCAAAATAGGTCTCCATAAACCAAATCCAATACCATCGATCAACAGGAACACGAACAAGATAACCAACAGCATCCCGAAAGCCATCTAGAAGTCGCACCAACACCACTTATCACGTGCATCAAAATATCTTCAACAAAGCTTTGCTGGTAAAACCCTTACCGGTAACCAAAAGGCTTACTAGAGAAAATGATAGCATCCGAGTCATCAAATCCCGATCAACTGATCGTGATACACATCTGAATAGCATGAATGACAGATCCAAATCAATTCCATAAACCAAAGCATACCAGATCAATATCATAATCCAACCACTCTACCAAAAATTGATAAATAACCAAAATAGTCGATGTTGCCATCAATGACAAAACATCAATGCAACACATAATCAATTCCTCCAAAATGCCAACAATCTCCCCCTTTAGCATTGATGGCAACAGTAGATGTGAAAAACATCTAAGTGCCAAGAAATGTTAAACAAGTCTCCCCCTATGGAGGACAACCAAAAATCTCCCACAAAATGATATAGCAATGAAGCTCTGAACCAAACTTCCCTAATGAATATATCTTTCCCTTATGTTTTCACAAGAATAACTCTCCCCCTTTGACATCAATGCCAAATATTTGACATAAATATCAAAGAAAAATCATAAATCCTCTGATTCATACAGCTGACTACTCCCCCTGAGTAATAGCACCACCACATAAATCCTTTGATTCATATAGCTGACTACTCCCCCTGAGTAGTAGCACCACCACATCAATCTGGAATGAGTAATAGCTCTAATAATGCATACCGGACCGGTCCCAATCAGCATCATTCAGTGTTGGAATCCAATAACACTGAGAGGGGAGGTGAATCAATGTTATACCGAAATGATCAATTTTAGCCTTATTAAAACATGCATACACCAATCGGTATACCAGTACATACAGAATTGAAAGAAGTAAAGCAACCAATAATACAATCACATAAATGAGAACCATAACACACATAATTATACATGGAAAAACTCAAAGAGGAAAAATCACGGTGGGATTTGTGACCCACAATATCAATCTACTGGCCATATGAAGAGATATTACAAAATACGAGGGGCCTGCACTTGTAGGAAGGCTTACAGCCTAGAGCACACTACTCAATCACAAAAGGAGCCTCACTGACTACCTATAAATCCAGACTACAATCTGGAGAAGTGTTGAACTGCTAAGATAGCATCTTCTATGCCAGAATACAGTTCCAGTTTAAGCTCTGTTTGTTCTGGTCTGAAACCCTAAACCCTTTACCAGAATAACCCTTACATAAATATCCTCACATACATAAACCCTTTGATATATTTCACATCTCCTTCAATTACATATTCGTATAATGATCGATATAAAAAATGATCTATCAAACTAACCTATATACCCTATAGAATTTTTCATGCCTTATGTCGACTTACAAAGATATATATATAATATCAAATTACATGTCGGCCAGATAACATAAATGCATAAATATTAAAACCAATTGTCGATGCCAGATCCAAGAGATGTCAGCCTCCAATACCGATAACCATATTCTAAACCATGTCAGCCTGCATTGTCAATAACCAAAGTAATCCTTTTGTCCTGCTGGTGTCGATGTAGTTTCTGTGAAGTGCCTTCTGGTACACAAATGAACCAAAACATGAAGCCAGAACACAATACCATGCTATCATCAATGACAATATAGTGAAACCAAGCAATTGGGTGTCAATTGCCAATAATCTCCACCTTTGGCATTGATGGCAACACTCATGTGAAAAATGGTCAAGGTTTCATCTGTCGGTTTCATCTTGCTTGGTCCCCCTGAGCTGAATATTCATTAGTGCAAAATTCTGCATATCTCCACAACTCCATAACTCCCCCTAATGTATACAAATCCTTCTATTCTTTTTCACATCTATATCACTCCCCCTTTGACATCAATGCCATCAAAAATTCTAAAAAGAATGTGAAAGATCCAAAAAAAACTATACAAAGAATATCCCAAAAATATCTTACCAGAGCTTTAAAAATTTTAAAATTTTTGGATAAGCCTTCTCCAATAGCTCAAGATAGGTATCCCAACCAGTTTTGAATGTGTCGGAAATAGATACAAGTACACTTAATATATGTGCAAATGACTCTTTCTCATTTACCTCTGTTGGTGTGGGCTTTCCCACCATATCCATACACTCTTTCTTATGTACACTGAGTGAATCCAATTGGGGACTCACCAAGCCTCTCATACTTCTGGCTCTTCTTATAATTTTGTCTCTTTCCTTCTCAAGAATAGAAATTTGGTTTTCCAAAATCAAAATTTGACCATCAATGGATGTAGTCAATGAAATCAATCCATCAAAAGAGTTAGCTATATTTGCAATTTTCTGTTGAAGTTCTTTTATCTTCTTATCCACATTAGTTGTAAGTATATCAGTGTTACAACATACCCTTTAAATATTCGTACATTGCTTCAAAGAATTTTCTATCAGTTTCAGCTTCTCATCAATCTTTTTCTTCTCGGATTCAATTACCTAATCAAATGCAACTCTCTTAGCTTGAGTGAACCTCTCCAATGCTTTCCAGTTTGAAATATGTAGTAAGGATTGAAAATTCTTTGAAATATGCTCAGTAATTGTCATAAGCTTTTTGGATGGGCTCACTTCATTGTCAATCTTCCACTCTAGGACTAGTCTATGTAAAACAATGCTTGATTGATCAATAATCCCTTTATCTGTAGATCCCTCCTTCATTAGTTTTTGTGTTGCCATCATCATGAGTTCAGTAGGACTCATCTTTGTTATGTTTTTCTTTTCGACCTATGAGGTGTCAATTGACAACAATGATGGACCAACTATTGGTTCCTTGTCGGATTCCCCTTTCTTCTCCTCTGATGATTTATCCTTTATAACTTCTTCACTTTCATCGGTGGCTTTGCCATTTGGTGTAGTCTATGTAACTGTTGGTTCCTCTGGAGGAACTGTAACCTCAAGGTCTGTACATTTGTATCTAGAGAACTGTTATCCTCAATATTAGTATCTTTTACAACATTAACTTGTTCACTCTCTATGTTAACCGGTATCTCAATATTTGTCTGTACATTTGTGTCAATTGGGGGCTTGATTTCCACTATCTTAATATTTTTCAAAACTGAGGGTGAAGTACCCATAATCCCTTTTCCTTTTCCTTCAATTGGGGTGTCTACAGTGTCAGTCTTTTATTCCAGTGAAGTAAAGAATCCTCTGTTCTCTCCAAAGAACTTAACCCATTCTTTTTGAGTCTCCTTTATTATTTCATTTACCCTTCCTAGCATTAGACTAGTTATTCTATGTTTTCTATTAAAAACTTTTCTATCTGCCACCTCAATTATCTTTTTCATTTCTTCTGGGGCAATAGTAACACAAACAGATAATAACTCTTGAATTCTAATATGCTTATCTTCTTGCATAGCTAACAGTCTTCTAACATCTAACATATTATACAACTCAGTCAGTATTTGATTTTCTATTTCTATTAAGGCTTTCTTATAAATATCCAAGAATAATAAGACTGCTTCCTCTACCTTTCTTTGTTCATCCTCTTCTAAATGATCATAGTAAAACTATACATTCTTTAACATGCCATCCTTAGTTATTTCATCTACTAATTCTGCACAAGTTTTAGGTGGAATGATATTCACATTACCAGATTGAATAGTTTTATCAGTGTCATTCTTCTTCTTCCTCTTTGCAGTACCGAATGCAGCTGAAGTGGTTACTTTTGGTGCTTGCTTCTGTATCGTTATTCTGAATGTAACCTTCCTAACCGGTTTCTTTTTAGTCTCACCCTTTGCTTCCTTTGTTTTCTTTCTTACAACCCTCTTGAATTCCAACGGTGTGTCATCCTCAGATTCAAACTCTACTATAACAAGTTCAATGTGTACTTCTGGATTCTTCCTCTTCCTGCCTTTCTTTGGGACAACATCAATTAATTCTTTGATCAGCTGTGAGACCTTCTCCAAAAAATTTACTAGCCTTTTCTTTCTACTTCTCTCTCTTCTTTCGGTTGAACTTTGTTTCAACCTTATGTGTTTTCTATTGTGCAATACCACAGGGCTTCTCTGCCTCATCAATAGGTGCATCAATCAGCGTTTTTGCATAGGCATCAAGAATTTGTGTATCCACCTTATAGCCCATTTCCTCAATCCAGATATTTCAGGGCTTAACCACTTCCATAAGTGTTTCATCCTTCTTTACCATGAAGCATATGTCAGTTGAATATTTTTCTACAATATGCTTAGCTACCCTTACCCTAGACCTCATAGATTTCTAGAATGCTTTGAAATACCCCCAAACTTTATCATATCTCTAACTGCCTAAAGTAGCAATTGACTGTTTCAATTGTTTCCCTACTGGGATGTCAAATGCCCATTGCCTCTTACCAAAACTAGGCGTATCATTCATGAAAAATAACATCAAGCAAACTATCAAGTTGTCATACGGGAAGGTTCCCTTCTTTTCTCCCTTAATATTCCCTAGGTTTATTAACAACTTATCTAGCATCCAACCGCATAGATCCAATTTCATATCCTCTCTCATCATTTTGTATGCAGCCAAAATGCAGGAACTGGAAACAGAATTCAGTCAGTTTGACTGAGTTACCTAATACCCGATGATCATGCTACCGAATCTAATGTCTATGTTGGTAATAGTGCTCACTCTCATAGATCTCCTGTCAGATGTCGCGCTGGTGATTTTGTTCATGAAATCATTCGAAACCTTCTTATCTAGATGTTGCCAGCCGATGGTAAACCAATGATTTCTCGGATGACTTCCTTGGTGATTTTGTAAGGTCTATCTAACCATAAAAATTCCCCATGTACTCTGCTCAAAACATATCTGATTATCTCATCTTCAAATTCCGAAATGTCTAGAATGTCGGTAAACCCTAAGTGTTCAATGTGCTTGTATGTTGGTTTGATCTTTCCAGATTCTCCCATCAGCTCGCACATATGCATACCCTTAATTTCTGATGTTCCCAAGTCCTCAATGTGACATTGTATATATGTTCTAACATCTTCAACATAGACGACTCCCTCCAAAACACAGGAAAATGCTCCAACCGAATCTTCCAAGGTAGCCACATGTGGATCCACTTGAAAATTGGTCAGGGGTTGTCATTAACCTCTACTACAGTCAAATTTGCAACAAAAATAGGAATAGATGATATCCCACTTCCAAGTTTAAAGATAAGTACCTTTTGATTGCTCTCGGTGAAAAATCCTTAAACAAATTCTTCCAAACACCGGTGAAATCGCTCAAGAAGAAATTTGATTTCTCTGAAATGCCTTGATCACTATTAGTCGCTCTTAATTGCTCTGAATGCAAGGTGATCACTAATGAAGTCAATTCAACCTTTTAACCTCGAGGAAAAACCCTAATCTTCCACTGACATAAATGACTACCAGTGAAGATACTGGATCTTGAACAGAACATATCCATGCCAAATAATCATCTCCAATGTCTAGAACATCTTCCAGAACCTCTTCCCGGGGCATATGCAATATCTTCATGAATTTTTCTTTCCCCTAAGGCTTCTGCCTCGGTTACCGGATGAGCTACCTACAGGTGCAAGAGCAACCTCCTCTGTCGTATAAGTAACCGGTGCATTTCCATTTGATGATTGTTCTTCAGTCTTCCTAACCCATCTTTGAGTATGATCTTGTCAGATTTCACTAACCTTCTCTTTCCTTTTCTCATTTGATCCTCCATTACCAACCAGTGGACTTCTACTTCTATAAAATTTAACAATATGTCCAATCTCATTACATGCATAATATGTAACATTGTTCCTTTGAATTAATTTGCTAAAACCGGTGAAATTGTTTGACCTGCACTGATTAGCCATATGTCCAAACTTTGCACATGCATAGCATTTAACATTCATTCTACAATCTTTTATTTTATGACCATACTTATTGCATTTAGAACATTTATCGGGAGCAAAATTAGGGTTTTGATTTGCTTAGTTTCTACATTGTCTAGCCATGTGACCAAATCTATTGCAAACAAAACATCTACCATTAAATTTATAAGAATTAAATTGCCTTACCGGTGCCTTATGGTTTTGATCTTCATTAGCAATAGCGGAACTTTGTCCTTGCTCAAATCCAAGTCCACTGGAATCTCCAATCTGCCTTTGGATCTTCAATAACTCATCTAGCTATTCTGAGCTAATCTTGAATGTTTCTTAATACTCACTTGCAGTAGTTAGATCTTCTCTCAGAATTATCATTTGTCTCTCAAGCTCTTGTTCATTACTCTAGGATTGTGCTAAATCAGTTCTCAACATATCATTCTCATGAACCAACCTACCACATTCTTCAAATTTGTTCTTCAGGGATACAACAAGATTTTCTTCCTTTTTCTTTTGGTCCTCAATCTCCTTAGACATTCTCATAGTTATAACTTGCATTTTATTTTTCATAACCATGTTCTCCTGACTCAAGTTCTGACATTGCTCCTTAAGTGCATCTTTCCCTTCATCATCTTGACTTTGCAAAAGTTCCTTTCTCCTAGCCTGAACAAATGATAGCCTCTCTTGTAGGACAAGAATGAATTCCTTAGCAGAATTCAATTCATCTTGTAGCTTTAAGTTCTTTAATCTTTCAGCATCATAATCTTCAAGTGCCATCTCAAGTTGCTTCTCCAATGCCATATCCATGGATTTCGGATTCAGGATCTTCCTCAAGCTGTTAAACTTCCTTCGAGGCACAAGGCTCTGATACCAATTGTTGGAATCCAATAGCACTGAGAGGGGGGGGTGAATCAGTGTTATACCGGAATGATCAATTTTAGCCTTATTAAAACATGCATACACCAACCAGTATACCGGTACATACAGAATTGAAAGAAGTAAAGCAACCAATAAGCCAATCACATAAATGAGAACCATAACACACATAATTATACGTGGAAAACCTCAAAGAGGAAAAACCATGGTGGGATTTGTGACCCACAATATCAATCAACTAGCCATATGAAGAGATATTACAAAATATGAGGGGTCTGCACTTGCAGGAAGGCTTTCAGCCTAGAGCACATTGCTCAATCACAAAAGGAGCCTCACTGACTACATATAAATCCAAACTACAATCCAGAGAAGTGTTGAACTACTAAGATAGCATCTTCTATGCTAGAATACAGTTCTGGTTTAAGCTTTGTCTATTCTGATCTGAAACCCTAAACCCTTTACCAGAATAACCCTTACATAAATATAATCACATATATAATCCCTCTTATATATTTTGCATCTCCTTCAATTACATATTCCCATAATGATCTATCAAATTGACCTATATACCCTATAAAATTTTCCATGCCTTATGTCGGCTTACAAAGATATATACAATATCAAATTACATGTCGGCCAGATAACATAAATGTATAAATATTAAAACCAATTGTTGATGCCAGAACCAAGAGATGTCGGCCTCTAATACCGAAACCCATATTCTAAACCATGTCGGTTTGCATTGTTGGTAACCAAAGTAATCCTTTTGTCCTGTCGGTGTCGGTGTAGTGTCTGTGAAGTGCCTGTTGGTACACAGCTGAACCAAAACATGAATTCAGAACATAATACCATGTTGCCATCAATGACAACATAGTTAAACCAACCAATTAAGTGTCAATTGCCAACATTCAGGTCTCTACCAGAGGGGCAGAAACCCCCAATCTATCTCTAAAGTACTCAAATGATTCTTTAGGCAAAGGTTTAGTGAAGATGTCTGCAATCTACTCTTTAGTGTTCACATAAACCAGTCTGAATTCATTTGCTTCCACCTTCTCCTTCAAAAAGTTATACTTGATAGATATGTGCTTTGTCTTAGAATGAAATACCGGATTCTTTGATATATCAATAGCAGCAGAGTTATCACAGTGAATAACTACTGGTTCATTACAATCCACCTTTATATCCTTGAACATTTGCTTCATCCATAGAACTTGTGTATAGTTAGTAGCAGCAACAACATACTCAACTTCTGCGGTAGATAAAGAGGTACGCAACTATTTTTTGTTGATGCATGAAACAAGTTTCTTTCCAAGAAAGAAAGCTCCACCGGATGTGCTCTTCTGGTCATCAATATCTCCAGCCCAATCTGCATCTGTATATGCACATAATATAAAATCATTTTTAGGATACCACAAACCATATTCAATTGTTCCATGCAAATAACTGATAAATCCTTTTCACTGCACTCTCATGATTCTCTGTAGGATCACTCTAATATCTTGATACAACACAAACTGCATTCATTATATCTGGTCTAGTCTGAGTCAAATATAACAAACCTCCAATCATAGACTTGTACCTTGTAGGATTTACTGGTGTAGATGCATCTTTCTTTGTCAATTTCTCACTTGTAACCATCAGAGTACCAATCGGTTTAGAATTTTCCAACCCAAATTCTTCAACAACTCTCTAGCATACTTAGTTTGACAGATGAAAATACCTTTATCAGTTTGAGTAATCTGGAAACCTAAGAAAATTTTCATCTCCCCAATCATAGACATCTCAAATTCATTCTTCATATTGTTAGAGAATTCCATACACAACTTATCTTCACCTCCAAAAATGATATCATCAACAAAGACTTAAACAATCAATATGTCATCATCAACAATCTTATAATATAAATTGTTGGCAGCATTACCTTTAGTGAAAGCAAGCTTCAAAAGATATTTATCCAGTCTTGCTTACCAATCTCTATGGGCTTGTTTCAATCCATATAATGCTTTCTTTAACCTACAAACCATGTTTTTGTCATCTAAAAGTGAAAATCCATCAGGTTGCTCAATATAAACTTCCTCTTCAAGATCTCCATTCAAAAATGCACACTTAACATACATCTAATAAACCTTGTAGTTCTTATGTGCATCAAAAGTAAGAAATAATTTCACAGCTTCAATCCTAGCTATCGATGCAAAAGCTTCATCATAATCAATTCCTTCCTTCTAAGAATATCCTTTACAAACCAATCTACCTTTATTCCTCACAACTTGCCCATCTTCATTCAATTTATTCCTAAAAACCCATTTAGTTCCAATGACATTTTTATTTTTAGGCTGTGGAACTAAAATCCATGTGTTATTCTTTTCTATCTGATCTAATTCTTCTTCCATAGATTTCATCCAATATTCATCTTTACAAGCTTCAATTACTGATGTCGGTTCAACTTGAGAAATTAAACATACCTCAGCAGCTGCCGACCTTCTTCTTGTCATCACTCCTTTGTTTTTGTCTCCAATGATCTGATCTTCTGAATGATTCAACCTTACATACCTAGGAGTCTTCTGATTTTTTGTTCCTTTGTCCTGATCTTTAGTTTTTGTTGAATTTTTTGATACTGCTGGAGTAACTGGTTCAACATTTTGTTCCGATGTAGGTGCTACCAGTTTAGTTATGATCATTTCCACTATCGGTTCCTTCTCATAAGTTCTGATACGACTTTTATTTTTCTCATCCACCTTGACATTACTGCTCTCCATAATTCTCTGCAATATTTTGTTATAACATCTATATGTTTTGCTTTCATTAGAATAACCAAGAAATATTCCTTCATCACATCTAGGATAAAACTTTCCAATGGAATTATCTCTTTTGATATAGCATTTACTACCAAAGATTCTGAAATACTTAATTGTCGATGTATGACAAAACCATAACTCATAAGGTGTCTTACCAGTATCTCCTTTGATATGAACTCTACTGAATGTGTATATCATCATTCTTACAGCTTCTCTCCAGTAGACATGAGACAAATTAGCTTCCATCATCATTGTTCTAGCTGCATCCAAGATAGTTATGTTCTTCCTTTCCACAACTCCATTTTGTTGAGGTGTTTGGGGTACAGACAATTGTCTCCTTATCCCATTCTTCTCACAATAGCTATTAAATTCACCGGATGTGAATTCTCCACCCTAATCTGACCTTAAGCATTTAATCTTCAATCATGTCTTTGTCTCAACTTTAGCTTTAAATATTTTAAACTTTTCAAATGCTTCAGATTTTTCCCTTAGAAAAGTAACCCACATCATTCTTGAATAGTCATCAATGATTAACATGAAATATCTATCACACTTAAAACTTTTGATTCTAGCAAGACCACACAAATCAATATGAATAAGATAAATAACATCATTAGATTTGTCTTGTATACTCTTAAAATAAGTTATGACTTGCTTTCCCATTTAACATTCCTTACATACCAGATTATAGGGCTTTATAATCTTAGGTATATCTCTAACTGCCTTAGTAGAACTGATTTTCATAATGCAATCAAAATTCACATGACACAACCTCTTATGCCATATCCAACTCTCATCAATTTGTGCAATCAAACATGTCTTGTCACTGGAGTTCAAATGAAAAATGTTAGCTTTAGTCTATGTACCGGTTGCAATCTCCAATCCAGATCTATTAATAATCTTGCATTTTCCATCCTTGAACTGTAACTAAAATCCCTTATCTACCAACTATCCTACACTCAAAATATTATGCCTTAAACCTTCAACATAATAAACATTATCAGTGTTATGCTTACCATCCAATGATAGTGTTCCTCTTCCCTTGATCATGCATGCTTTGTCATCTCCAAATCTAACCAGACCACCATCAAATTCTTGCAAAGATCAGAACTTCCTTTTATATCTAGTCATATGATGTGAACATCCACTATCAATCACCCATTCATCTATGTCTTCAATTTTAGCAGCAAGGTCCTTCTTTTTCAAGTACTGTATCATCTTCCTTGGTAGCCAAAAATGCACATTCCTTTCCATTTCGGATCCACTAGCTAAATCTTGTGTCGGTTCATCATTAGAATCAATCACACCTTCCTCATCAACAAAGTAGCATGATTTGTCTTTGTTCCTCTTGTACTTATGCTTGTTATCATAATCATGGTTAGGCCTAAAAGATCTTCTAGCTCTTTCTTCAAACCTTGAATTCCTTTCAGGACATCTAGATGCAAAATGACCTATCTTATTACATGCAAAGCATTTAAAAGGTGATTTTCCTTCATACTTACTTCATGTCGGTCCTTTAGGTACTCTTCTAGCAAATAAGGCTTCAAGTTGCTCAAACTCTTCATCTTCTTTCTTCATATCCTCTAGTTCCTTTGCATATAAATCTTTCCAACCACTCTTGTCGGTAGATGATGTAGATGCATGAAAAGCAGGTTCAGATTTTACAGCTCCAGAAGGTCCAAATTCCTCAAGTTCAAAAGTAGATAACTTCCCAACCAAGGTATCACTATTAACAGAGGTGTTTGCCATAGTTCTTAGCTCATTAATTGTAGTAGCCTTCATCTTATAAGTCGGTGGCAAGCTCTCAGTACTTTAGAAACTATTTCATCTTCGCTCAGAGATCTACCACAACATTGAATTCCCATAACAATCTCATTAACTCTCTCCATAAAAGTAGTAATCATTTAATCTTCTTCCATCTTCAAGTTCTAATACCTCACCCAGTAACCATCAAGTTTAGCAATTTTAACAAGAGGGTCACTTCATTCAGAGTCTCCAATTTGTCCCATATAGCCTTTGCAGTTGATTTGTTAGTTAGTCTCATTATTTGTTGATCAGAAAGTGTGCACAAAAGGGCTTCTCTAGCTCTACAATCATTCTCAGTCTTCTTATCTAGGCCTGTCGGTGGAGCATTGTCAGATGCCAAATTAAAAGGAGTAAAACCATTCTCGGTGATCTCCCAAATTTCCTTTCCAAGACATCTCAGATGAGTCTCCATATGAATCTTCCATACCCTATAATTTGTTCCATCAAGCCTAGGAATTTCTCTCCGAAAAAAAGTTGCAGATGTATTTGACGAACTTGAATTGCTAGATGTCATAGGATCTTCCTCAAGCAGTTAAGCTTCTGCATTGAGGACCAGGATCTGATACCAATTATTAGACATCTCAAATAATTGGAGGACAACTGAGAGGGGGGTGTGAATCAGTTGTCAACAAATTACAGAACTTTAAGCATTCAAATCCTTATTACCGGAACACATAAACTCAATACCAAAATTCTTAAACAAAATAACAGAATAACTGATATAGCAATTAAACATAAACATATATCACCGAACAATTGCCATCCATCCAGAAGACATGACACCAATATTTTTACGTGGAAAGCCCGGTAAAGGGAAAAACCATGGTGGGAAGCCTACCCATAGTCAGATAATACTTCTGCAGTAAGTATGTGATTACAAAATGAAGAGACCTGCACATGCAGGAAGGCCAACAGCCTAGAGCGCATTGCTCATCACAAAAGGAACCTCACTAACTACAAAATATATCTAGACTACAATCCGAGAAGAAGAGTGAAGTGCAAAGATAGCATCTCCTATGCCAGAGTATAGTTTTGGTTAAGCTCAATACCAAAGGTCTTAAACCTCTCTTACTAGCCCAATTCGATCACCAATGATCGACCAAAGCCTCTGCATATGATTACAACATTATTCTCATACAGATAATCTCATATACCCATTACCATGATCTACAAAGAGATCTTACATCATATTTATAGCAATCGGGGACGTAAACAATTAGGTCGGCCACCTAAAAGATAATACAATAAATTTATAACATAAACCCGCAATCCAATGATCAACCAAGTTGTCTTAGGCCGAAAACAATGTAAACCAATCATTAAATCTCATTGGTAATGCATCGGGATCATCCACCAACACGCTACATAAATTGATCCATAACCTAGATAATGTCGGACCCAAAATAGGCCGCCATAAACCAAATCCAACACCATCAATCAATAGGAACACAAACAAGATAACCAATAACATCCTAAAAGCCATCTAGAAGCCACACCAACACCACATATCGTGTGCATCAAAAGATCTTCAACAAAGCTCTGTCGATAAAACGCTTACTGGTAACCAAAAGGCTTACTAGAATGAATGATAGCATCTAAGTCATCAAATCCAAAACCAACTGATCATGATACACATCTTAATAGCATCAATGAAAGATCCAAATCAATTCCACAAACCAAAGCATACTGGAGCATACCGAATCAATATCATAATCCAACCACTCTACCGAAACCAACCAGAAACCGGTAAACAACCAAAACAATTGGTGTTTCCATCAGTGACAAAACTTCAATGCAACACATAATCAATTTCCTAAATACTTGTATTTCATAGTCTGCAGGTGAGAATTGTTCCTTCACCTTGGCCACCATCTAGTCCCATGAGTTGATCTTTGGTTTGTTTTTCTTTACCCTCTCCTCTTGGTTGTAATTCCACCATGTCAAAGTCAGTCCCTTCAACTTGGTTTTTGCAAAGTTAACTTTCTTGTCCTCTGCTATCTATTTGTACTCAAAGTAATTGTTTAGAGAATTTACCCATGTTCTATCACTCCTTCACCATCCATTTTTTCCCCATACATAGGTTAGTCTATTTTCACATCAGCAATCTTTCCTCTCACAGTCCTTGATACATTTAGAAACCTTCTATCTTTAGGAGCCATCTCCTCTTCATGAGGTCCTTCTGGAGGGTTCCCACTTTCACCATCTTCTTCTTCTTTGAGTTCACTCTCATCTGCAGTCCCCTTGCTCCTCCTATCTTTGGCTTCTAATGCTTCCACCTTATCTCTTAGGGCTCTCAATTCCCTAGCAACCATAGACCCACCTCTTGGAGGCATCTCGTCCTCACCACTTCAAATATTCCTCTTCACACTTCTTATCTCCTTCCTCTTCACACTCAAAACCTAAGCTCTAATTCCACTTAATGTAGAGGTGGGGTTGCAATCAATAACATGTAGGCGTATTCAACAACAATGGGCTCATGACTTATAGATCCATGTGACATTTACACTTGGTGGTCTTACAATATCAATTTCCACAAACTTAGGATTTCACTATTGAGACTAACAATTACGAGTCTTCCAACCCTTGGCAATGGGGTAACAAAAAAAAGTCAAGGTTCCTAGCCTTGATGATGGTGTGGATTTATTCACAATTCTCGCCTAAGTGTCGTAGGGAGAATTCATCATACTCTTAACATAACATTCCAAAGGGTGACTGTTCATAGGGTTATGAACAAAATGGCAATATTGTCTTAAAGGATAGTCACAAACAAAGACCACAAAGGGAATAAGTCCCTAGGACCCTTTCACACTACTTGTAGGCCCTTCAACAAAGAGTGGTTACTTCTACAACTCTAATTGCAACATGTATATGGTTGCACATTATGACTGTGACAGTCAAGGTATCTAGGATAGCCACCCCTAAGTGAATTGGTTCATCTTGCTATTCCTTCCAAACATTTGAGAAGTTTTTATATGGTCCCCCACACCCCTCACTCAACCACAAATAACCTATACAGACCATTCACTTGGTCCATCAACAAATTCTCCACTTCACTACCTTATATTGTCTAATACATGCGGATATTGAACTGTCTTCATGCACAAGCATGTTTCATCTTCAATTTGGAGTCCTAAAACCAATAAGGAGTGAAAGGGAACATCAAAATATGCCTTCCCACACTTTGGGGTGATCTCTCACCAGTGGGAAGAAGAGATTTACATATATTTTCAATGACTGGATACCCTTACTAGGGTTTATAAAAGTTTTTAGAAAAATATTGATATCTAATTCAAATCACAATGAAATTAAATGAAACAAAAATAAAAATTTAGTAAACTCTCTGCCCTAACATCTCCAATAGGTTTCAGAAAGAAACCATAAATATGTTAAGGCGAACAAAATAGAAAAGCAAACTATAACATGGTAGAAATGCACAGAATTCCAAATTTTTATTCAATCAAAGTATTCAAAAATTCAACAACCAACCTTTAGATGGTGTGAAAAAGGCCTATTTATGCCCATCCAAGTGGTTGACAACCTCAAACTGCCAAAAACCACTTTCCAACCATATTTCAAAAAGTTGCGTCAAAGTTGCATTGACAACTTTTGACACAACATGACAACTTTTCCATCAACTTGTCAAATGACCCTACAAGGACTTCTCAAGACCCTAGACCATTACATACATGCTCAAGGAGGTCAAATAGACCCATTACATGATGAAGAGTTGATAAGAACAATGTTGACAACTTTGCATCAACCTAACTTCCTAATGCACCAATGTGACTCAAACAATTACCAAATGGTCCAAAGGACCTTATTCCACACTCACAATATAAAAGCCAACATATAATTTGAAAATGGTGGCCTCATGGAGGCATGCATCAATTAGGTACTCCTACACCAAAGATCATGCTTCCAACAAGTGTCACTTATATTCTAGTTATCTTAGATTCAAAGGGGAGAAACTAGTAAACTCACAAAAAAAAATTTGGATAAAGAAAAGACTTAGTAGGAACTCATGTTGTGATTATGAATATGCATGGAATATAGTATTCATTTCATTTATGATTTCCACATCCAGAAGCATCTTGTTCTTTCATTATCATTGTGAATTATTAGCTCTAACTATGATTTGATACAAGAATAATAAGATTAGTATTTCATACTGATTCTTTTGTCAACATTTCAGTGGTATCACTAGAACTCTAGTTATCTATGATTCTAAGTTAAGAAACTAGCAAAATCAATGAGCAAAAATACTTTTTCCATCAAAAGTTACAAATCTTTACAAAGAATCAAGCAATGTTGAAGAAACAAATTTTAAAGTTTGTGTCATGACCACATAGCCTAGGCATAGGTATCTTTGATGTGGCATGAAGGAATGTGGGTGAAATTAAAGAGATTCACTAATTGAGACAACAAAAATGCAACAAATTGTTGAGACATAACAAATGAATGATTGGGTGAAATAAAATTAGGTGATAATCGAGGAAAAATAAAAATAGAGAATGTAAGTAAGAAGATTGACACAATAAAAGAAAGATTATAAATATGAAGAACATGGAATACTCTTCTTAAAGTCAATTTGGAATATATAAGATCTAAACAAACAAAAGAAAGCATAAATATAATGAGACATGATAAAGAAAAAGGAATAAAGTAAGGAAATCCATTTATTAATGGTAATGTTAATATGGTTAGAATAAAAGAGTTGGAGGGATGCCAGAAAAAAAATGAATATATGTGAGCAGTAGTGTAGGATCACACAAGAATAATAGCTAAGGAGAATTTGATGACATAGGGTTTAGGAAGGGAACAACCAAAATCTTATGCCTTCAACTTCAAAATGGTTTGTAATAGTAGCTAATATAGGGGAAAGAGATAAATAAATAATAGAAGGAGAAAAAGGTAGGAAAAATTATAGTAATGAAGAAGTGAATAATTATGCCAACGAGGTCTCATATATGAAACGTATGATCTTATATGGTAAATCAATGGCACCTTCTCTTTGAAAAGGGATGCAAGACAATGATTTCAATCCACATTGTTCATCATCATCAATGTCCTTTATTGTGAGCGATATGAGGTTCCCCAGGAGTGTTTAATACTCAAATATGCATCTTCTATGATGGAAAGACATTGCATATAGATTCCAAGAAAATTAAGTCAAGTCAATGGCATTAAATGTGGTTACCTTTAGGAAGATTTGTTCCAATTGTTAGAAGTATGTTTTTCGTTGCACCAAAAGATCGACCTGTTAATGATCAATACAACCATTAGACTTATAGAATCCATATGAGGCGGTTAAGGCATGTCACAAACCCGAGCATTGTGCCGCACAACACAAGGAGACCAAGGGCGCACACCTTGCAACACCAATAACTCAATAAAAAAATTATATAATTATTATATATACTTTATTTTATACAATATAAAAACATTTTTAAAACAATATTACAACTATATTCATAATTACATTCATATATTATATTTTATAGTAGAAATTATTATATTTAAATATTAAATAATATATAATTAATACATAATGTGTTTTTTATATAATACACATTAAATTATATATATATATATAAACATATAATAGTTGATATATTAATTATAATATTTTTATATATTATATTTTATATAATGTAAATTATTAGATTTCCTTTTAATATAATATTTAGATTTAATAATTCATAATTTAATATAATTAATATAATATAAATATATCTAATAATAATTTTAATATAATTTTAAATAATAAATATTAAAAATGTTAAATATATAATATATTTACTTTTTAAATTAGTATTAAATGTGAAAAAGTATAATATATATGAATTAGACTAAATTATTTTCATATTCAATAATATCTATTCTATAAAACATAGTCTGCAATCTCTCTCTCTCTCCATATCTCACTATAATTTTATCTTACTATCCATATCTCCCTCTCACTATCTCCTTATTTCTATCTCTATTTCTCCCTCTCCCTCCATCTCTCATCCTCTATCTTTGTATATATATTCATCTCTCTACCTCTCTCTTTATATCACTTCTTATATATTTACCTTTATATATCTCTATTTCCCCCTCCATCTCTCTATATATTCCTCTACCTTTTTTTTTTCTTTTTTTTTTTTTTGGTAAGTTCTACCTTTATGGGGGTAGAGGCCTCTATTGATAGAAAGAAAATTACATCCATATAAAAGTACACAACCTTACTAGAAATTTCTACAGTAAAAACCTATACCCCTACTCAGATTCAAGATTTTACAAGCTGCTTGATTAGAGAAACCAAAGATATTAGAGAACACCATTTGTTGAAGTCTGCCAAACTCATTCCTTTGGGCCCCATTTTGAAATTATCTCCATACAAACTGTACATGGATACTATCATTTTTAGGTAGGTCCTCAGAGTCACCCACTTCCTTAATTACACTGCCAAAAAATCTCGACAAGGACAGATCCAAATTCCCCAGACAAATATCAAAGATTTGGTCTGCCACCTTAGGCCAATACACTTCTGTAACCAATTCATTTCCTATCTGAAATCCTAAATCATGTGATGCCATCATCTACACTATGGGCACAAAAAAATATTTGAAGATATCCCCATCATGTATATGGTTTCCTCCAAGGTTGGCATCCAATATGAAATCCATCACCTTCATAGTATGAGCATCCCAGATGATAAACAATCTCTAGCATTTCTCTTCTCTCATTTTTGGATTGCGAACACACCCAAAGTCTTCAAAAACTATATTGTAGGCTTACAAACATGCCTCAAAATCTTTTGTCATGTAGCCCCAAATAATTTCATCCTTTTTGTTACCCTTAATAAATTGATCAAGTGGCAATAAATAAAAAGTAAACAAGAAGGATCCCAATAAAAATCTTCCAAGTCCATCCAAATCTTGAGCAAAGATACTTTGCATCTACCAAATCCTAAAAGTCGGGCTTCCTATGTGGAATTCAATCATTCCAAATCTAGACAATATCACTACCAATTCATCCAAATCCTCTACAATACATCAGCTTCAGATTCATACCCATACGATTTTGATAATGTTCACATGTTATAATCTATGAACCTCCGCCTTAGGCCACCCATGAAATTTTGCACTTCTAGTTCCCATCTTATCAACTAGTGACCCGTTGTAGGAGATACTTGGAACTCAAAAGCCTCTTGTGATTCGATTCATCTTGGGTTTCTCAAGCTCAACCAATCCCCTCTCTACCCAAGAGTTGTGCCCTAGCTAAGTCTTCACTCAAGCACAAATCCAATTAAGGCAAGAGGATTCAATCACCACCTCTTCCTCCCAGTTGTATATGCCCATATTTGCCAAATAGCCCACCATTTTATTGGTTTCTCAAATCTAGGTGTGTGCATCAATCTGATGACTATAGCTCATTGTTTCTACGTTTTCATCCTCATTTCCACACTAAACCCTAATTTCAACCATTCAACTCACAAAGAGGGAAAATAAATTCATCCTTTGGATCCAATCAGTGTTCTCAATCCTTACCTTTACTGGTTTGTGACTAAATCTATTGAATTCAACCATCTTTTGAATGTAATTGGTTCCTAAGAAAAAATTAGTTTTCATCCTTCTTGTGGTGGAAACCCTAATTTTTCACCATTACAGTAAGGATCTTCATCTATTTCCAAGGGAGGTCCTCACTCCCTTGGATAATTTTAAAAACTCTAAAACACTCATCAACCCTTTCTCATTTTCTTCATCCTCCCTCTTCTGCCTATTGGTCTTTCTGTTAGCAATGCCAATGCAAGAAAATTGAGATGGGGGGTGAATAAATTTTTACCAAACTTAAACAATTTAATCTCAACATCAGATATGATCAAGTACAACAATAGCAAGGATAAACACCACATCAACAACACACATAACACACAATTTTTTTACATGGAAAACCTGGTTAAGGGAAAAACCATGGTGGGAACCTACCCACAATAGGATGATACTCTGTAGTAGTATGTGTAAATATTACAATGGGGAATGCACATACATTCAGGCACACTGCCTAGAGCTCACTACTCAAAAACACAAAGGGCTACAACCCTGGGAAGGCTCACTACCTTACAAAGATCGGATATCAATCTGGATTACATGAATTGAAAGAATAGCATCTCCAAATGTCTGATCACAATCCCAATTAAGCATATTGTATGCACTGCTACAATTCTTTGCTCTTCTCCTCACTACCAAAAGATCAATTTGCTTGTTCGCACATATAATACTATCAAATATCACATATACAACCGAAAACATACATCTTACATGATTACAACACTTATTTATACAATTCATCAACCATAATCTTAAGGTCATCTCAATACATAAGACCTAATTACAAAATTACATCACATGATACATAGATCAATATGCAGACCAATAAAATGTTAGCAAGGACATAGCATGGACCCAAATCAAAACCTCGAACACGCACCACCACTGAATATCTCGTTAAGACCATTTGCAACACACAACAACCATCAGGTTAGCCAGAAAGTCGTCTAGCACAAATAATACCATCATACCAATATAATATTCAATAATGTGTACCACGATCAATGCGGACCACCAAAATGCATAGAAAACAATCAAAGAACATCAACAAGCAATGTGAATTCCTCTACAATAACCACAATAACTCGGATAAAAAGAAGCATCATTATTTCATCACTGAAGCTCAAGAGAACCAACAACAAACTGAAAGATATGCTTGTGAAGTTCCAAATCAGAACCATTTGAACTGAGGACACACACAAATGCCCCAAATACTCTCCAAAATATTCACAACATAAATAATCAATTCCGAAGCAATACAATCCATAAATCACAACTCTGCAATACAGAACCAATAGAAAAACCAATCATCACATCAGATCCCATAACTCAGTCAGATCACCTTCTAGAACACTAAAACTCATACTGAATCAACTAGAGATAAGTATCTCAAAAACCCATTAATATGCATCAGCATAACTACAACCAAACCAACTCTCTACAACACCTAAGCACAAGAAAAACGGGAATATGTTAACATAAATGATAAGAACACATTCCAACAACTCTAATAACTAACAATCTCCCCCTTTGGCATTGATCGAAATATATGAATGTGAAAAAAAATCAATGCAAAGAAAGAAAACAACTCTAGCAATCTCCCCCTAAGATCATGCACACATAGATCTCTACCTTAGATAGATAAGACAGTTTTTCACATGCATCTCTCCCCCTTTGACATCAATGCCAAAGACACATACAAATCATTATTCTCTCCCTCTTACCAAATAATCGCTCCCCCTTACACACACTCAAACAGTTCTGAATAGTTGAACCACACTTTGAACCACACTCTTACTCCCCCTGAGTAGCAGCACCCACTCATCAATTCGAATATCAGAATAAGACTATGAATTCTACTAGATCGATGCAAATCAATGCATCTAGTTCACACCAAGAGGGGCATTCACCCCTAACTTCTCTCTCAGATGTCAAATGTATCTATAGGCAAAGGCTTCGTGAAGATATCTGCAATCTATTCCTTTGTAGATACATACTCCAATTTGACTTATTTCTCATTCACCTTCTCTCCCAAGAAATAAAACTTGATAGATATATGTTTTGTCTTAGAATGCAACACCGGATTCTTATAAATATTGATAGCACTTGAATTGTCACAATATATAATAGTAGGCTCATTATAAACAACTATAATATCCTTTAGCATCTTCTTCATCCAAATTACCTGAGTATAGTTGCTAGCGACAACAATGTATTCAGCTTCTACAGTACATAAAGAAATAGCATCTCTCTTCTTACTTGCCCAAGAAATCAACTTCTTTCCCAAAAAGAATGCTCCACCGGTAGTGCTCTTTCGGTCATCAACATCACCTGCCCAATCAGCATTTGTATAAGCACTCAAAATGAAATCATCATTTTTCAGATACCACCAATCACAATCAAGTGTTCCCTTCAAATATCTGAATATCCTCTACACAACAGTAGCATGACTTTCCTTAGGATCAGCCTGGAATCTTGCAACAATACATACAACATTCATAATGTCAGGTCTAGTCTCTAAGTCAAATATAGTAGTCCACCAATCATAGATCTATACAGGTTTTGATTAGCCTTCGGAGATTCATCATCTTTTGTCATCTTACATCCAGTCACCATAGGAGTTCCAACAGGTTTGGAATCATCTAACCCAAACTTCTTCAGCAATTCCTTCACATACTTTAATTGAGATTGAAAATGCCTTTGTCAATCTGTGTAATTTGCAATCCCAGAAAGAATTTTATCTCACCTATCATAGACATCTCAAACTCTTTTTGCATATCATCGACAAACTTCTTACTCAAATCATCATCTCCTCCAAAAATAATTTCATCAACAAAAACTTCAACAATCCAAATATTATCATTATCAATCTTGAAGTATAGATTACTATCAGCAGTACCTTTACAGAATCCCAGCTTCATCAAATACCTATCCAATCTGGCATACCAAGCTCTAGGGGCTTGTTTAAGTCCATACAATGCTTTTTTCAATCTGCATACCATGTCTCCATCTGTCAATGAAAATCCATCTTTTTTCTCAATGTAGACTTCCTCTTCCAATTCACCATTCAAAAAGGATGACTTCACATCCATCTGATATACCTTGATTTTCTTATGAGCAGCATATACAAGAAATAATCTAATAGCTTCAATTCTAGCTACCGAAGCAAAAGTCTCTTCAAAATCAATACCTTCCATTTATGAATATCCTTTACATACCAGTCTTGCTTTGTTTCTAACAACTTCTCCATATTAATTTAGCTTATTCTAGAACACCCATTTAGTACTAGTTACATTCTTGTCCTTAGGTCTTAGAACAAGTTTCCATGCATTGTTCTTCTCAATCCGATTTAACTCTTCTTCCATGTCTTTTACCCAATTTTCATCTTTACAAGCTTTAGCAACATCTTTAGGCTCAATTTTAGAAATCAAACATGTTTCTTTAGCAACAATTCTTCTCCTAGTCATCACACCTTTATTTTTATCACCAATAATCTGATTCTCCAAATCATTTAATCTTACATACTTGGGAGTCTTCTGATTGTTTTGTTTTTCAGTCTCTTGAACTTCTTCACTGCCAACAACATTTGTATATACTATCTCTTCTGGATCACTATGTTTCATGCTCGGATTCTGCACTTACTTTGAAGTAACATCCTGATCATCATATTCATATCTGCATGCTCTGATTTGCTTCTTGCAATTCTCATCAACCTTCACATTCGCACTTTCCACTTTTTTCTGTCTTTTATTGTAACATTGGTAGGTTTTCTCTTAGTATAATATCCCAAAAAGATTCCTTCATCACATCTTGCATCAAATTTCCCTATATCCTCATCTCTTTTGATATAACATTTGCTTCCAAAGATTATAAAATATCTAACTATAGGAACATGACCAAACCATAACTCATAAGGGGTCTTACCAGAATTGCCTTTTATATGCACCCAGTTGAATGTGTACACATTTGTGCTAACAGCTTCTCTCCAATACATATGTGGAATATTTCCTTCAATCATCATAGTCATAGCAGCATCCAAAATAGTTTTGTTCTTCCTTTTAACAACTTCATTCTGTTGAGGGGTTCGCAGAGTAGATAACTGTCTCATGATTCCATGCTCTTCACAAAAGGAATTAAACTCACCGGAAGTGAATTTTCCTCCTCTTTCAGACCTTAGACACTTCAGCTTCAATCATGTCTCTGTCTCCACTCTATCTTTGAATATTTTGAATTTCTCTAGTGCTTTAGATTTCTCCCTTAGAAAAGTGACCCACATCATCCTAGAATAGTCATCAATCAACAGCATAAAGTATTTGTCACCCTACAAGATTTTTACTCTAGATGGACCACATAAATTAGTATGCACAAGATCTAATAACCATTAGATGTATACAGTTTTCTCTTGAATGAAATTCTTGTTTTCTTTCCCAATTGACATTCTTTACACACCAGATTAGAAGGATTCACCATCTTAAGCAGATCTCTAGTAGGTTGAGTAGAACTTATCTTAATCATGCAGTCAAAGTTAACATGAAACATCTTCCTATGCCATAACCAACTCTCATCAATCTAAGAAATCAAACAACTTTTCTCACCAGCATTCAGATGAAATATATTACCTTTAGTTTTAGTTCCTGATGCAATTTCTATACCGAAGCTATTCAATATCTTACATTTCCCATTCTTGAATTGTAAATCATATCCCTTATCAACCATCTATCAAACATTCAAAAGATTATGATTCAAACCTTCAACATATAAAACATCATCAGTATTATGCTTACATCAAGAGAAATAGAACCTCTACCATGGATTACACAAGCTTTATTGTCTCTAAATATTACTACACCACCATCATACTTCTCCATATTCACAAATTTACCTTTATCACTTGTCATGTGATGTGAACAACCACTCTCAATCACACATTCATCTTTCTCTTCAATCTTAGCAGCCAAGGATTTCTCTTCAACAATGTAGCTTGTAGAATCAGTAGGTACCGAATCATCTTCCTTGGTAGCAATGAACACAAATTCATCTTTTGAATTCCCTTTCTCAGACTCGTCATCTGTCACACCTTCATTAGCAGCATAATAACATTTCTTCTGATATATATATATACTTATGATTAGGCTTGTAAGGCTTATCATACTTTGACACTCTTTTTACTCTTTCAGGACACCTAGAAGCAAAATGACCAATCTTATTGCATGAAAAAAATTCAAAGGTAACTTCCCTACATACTTGCCGGCTCCCTTAGGCAATCTTCTAGCAATAAGTGCTTCAAGATTTTTCATTTCTCTTTCTTGTTCTTCCATCTCTCTCATTTCTCTTTCATATCTGGAAACCCTAGTTGAACTCTCTCTTGGATCATACTTCTGCTTCTTAGATACAATAGCTTTAATTGCAGTCTCATCTTTGCCATGTGATTCACCAAGTTCACTCAATTCAAAAGAAGGAAGCTTACCAGCCAGCATATCTCTTTTCACGGTTGTGACGGTCTGGATTTCATCAATAGTAGCAACTTTGTGTTTATAAGTAGGAGGCAAGGATCTCAATACTTTATCTACAATCTCATATTCTTCAAGGACTCCACCGACACATTTGATGTTAAGAACAAGATCATTCACTTTAGCCATAAAGGATGAAATATTCTCATCTTCTCCCATTCTCAGCAACTCATACTTCCCTTTCAAGCTCTACAATTTAGCAACTTTCACATGTTTATCTCCTCCATACAAGGTTTCTAGATTTTCCCAAATCTCATGTGCAAACTGCAATCCCATCACATTAGTCATCTCCACATTAGTCAGGGCACTCAATAATGCTTCTTTAGCTCTTATATTATGTTCAACATCCTTGATCTCAACTACCATAACAGGACCATTATGAGGAACATTGTACGCATTCTTTGTGATCTTCCAATAATGTTCTCCAAGACACTTCAAGTGACACTCCATCTTGTCCTTCCATATAGTGTAATTAGTTCCATCAAATCTCGGAATCTCCTTGAAAACAATAGTTAACATCTCAAATCTCCTCAAGCAATCAAGCTTCTTCCAGAGGATCTAACTCTGATACCAATTGTTGGCAACAAAAATGCAAGAAAACTGAGAGGGGGGTGAATCAATTTTCACCAAACCTAAACAATTTAATCTCAACTTTAGATCTGATCAAGGACAGAAATAGCAAGGATAAACACCACATCAACAACACACATAACACACAAATTTTTCACGTGGAAAACTCATTTAAGGGAAAAACTACGGTGGGAACCTACCCACAATATGATGATACTTTGTATTAATATGTTTGAATATTACAATGGGGAATGCATATGCATTCAGGCACACTTCCTAGAGCTCACCATTCAAAAACAACAAAGGGATACAACCCTAGGAAGGCTCACTGCCTTACAAAGATCGGACAACAATCTGGATTACATGAACTAAAAGAATAGCATCTCCAAATGCCTGATCACAGTTCCAATTAAGCACATTGTCTGCACTGCTACACTTTTTTGCTCTTCTCCTCACTACTAAAAGATCAATTCACTTGTTTGCACATATATTACTCTCAAAGATTGTGGGCACAATCGCAAACATGGATCTTACATGATTACAACACTTATTTATACAATTCATCAACCTTAACCTCAAGATCGGCTCAACACATAAGACCTAATTACAAAATTACATCACACGATACATAAATCAATATGTGGACCAATACAATGTCAAAAAGGACATACATTGGACCCAAATCAAAACCTCAAACATGCAACACCACCGAATACCTCGCCAAGATCATCCACAACACGCAACAACCATAGGGTCGACCAGAAAGTCATATAATACGAAGAATATGTTGGCATTTTTTATGATTATGTTGTGATTGTCATTGATGGACACACACTTGCATTGAGATCACTTTTGTATGAATAAGTTAAAGCTTAATTGGTATTTGTTCCAATGGGTATGATGCATTATAGTCCTTAGACTATTGGTGTTTTACAGAAAATGTTTACCGATCTGAAGCGGTATGTTGACCCCAAGCGGTTTAAGGATCTCAAGCAATACGAAGGATCAAAGCGGCAGAACACATATTTCCCAGTCTTCATTTTTGTCAAACCGGCAACCGGTATTTTGTATGAACCGATAATACTCTGTGATGAGTTACCAACTGGCATTGTGAGATGAGTTACCATCCACCGATTGTTTGACGGTGCCGACACTTTAATGGTGTTTTTGTGTCGTGTTACAGAATATGTCTAGATGCATTGAACCTAGGAAATTGTATTGCAATCCTATTGGGCCGACATGAAATCAGATTCCTTTAAAAGGACATCATGTCTAGGGTTTTAGGTTGTTGTTAGGGTTCAAGGTGGTTGATGAGTTAGAGAGAGTATGAATGTGCAGAAGACTGAAGTAATGCTGGAATGCATTAGGAATGAGCTATCAAGGATCTAACCAAGCAATATGTGCTATTAGCTAGATCACTCACTTGTTGATTACTCACATCTTCAACAAGTCTAAAGCCCTTAACCGAGTAGGCCCAAAAGCCTTTTGTAAATCCTCTAACAAGGTGGTTCACATCTGTGGATCTAAAATCCTCTAGCAAGGTAGTCCTTAATCGGACTTATCTCCTAATAGAGATTGAGATTCCTAATAGGATCTGTTCTAGTAAAGAACATTGTATGACCTTAACCGGTATGACCTTAACCGATCTGGTTCCTATTCTGTAGATAGTTACTTGTGAGTTCCATCTCACCGTGGTTTTTCCCATTTGGGTTTCCACATCAAAATCTCTTGCGTTATGGTGTTTGTGCTTCTGTGGGTGAATGCGTTATTTGCTATTTGGTTTGCATGTATGCTAATCGGTTTGTCTGCTAAATTATTTTACCAGTTTACTGTTAGTCTAGCAAAGTGTTTAAGTACACCAATTTTTGGCATACTAATTCACCCCCCCCCCCCCTCTTAGTATTCATCAATTGGTATCAGAGCCTACCTTTCTATAAGTTTAACCACTTGGAAAGAGATATGGGGGAATATACACTGAGGGAACTTACTCATTAGCTCACTCAGTCAGCCTATGATGATCTTATGGTCAAATATAAGGCATCTCAAGCAAAAAGGAGAGAACATGCTGAAAAGTTGATGGAGCTATCTGAAAATAGTTCTTCTGATGAAGCGGACATGGAAGCCCTGATCCAAGAAGTAGAAAAGCTAAATGAATCCAATTCTAACCTGAGAAAAGAATTGGAAGGACTGACTATTCGAATGTGCCAAGATCTTGAGAACTGGAGGAAAGCTGAAGATCTGGTCAAAGACAAAGATCATGAAAACTCCAAGCTGAAGCAAGAGATCAGTACCCTAACTGCTCAACTCCATGCGAGCAAAGTACAAAAGGAAGACATGCAAGGAGAACTAAACATGACCATCTCTGAGAATGCAAACCTGATGGAAACAAATGTTGTTGTTTCCAAAGAACTCTCTGAGTCAAAGGAAATACTTCCTAAGTTCAACAAGAGTACTGTTAAGCTAGAGCAAAAGCTTGAATCTACCAAACCTGACAAGAATATTGATGGACTTGGTTATTCCGGTCATGAGGAAGGTGAGACCTCTGGTACAAATGTTGGAGAATCAAAGAAACAACCGACATCAAAGGATAAAGGTAAGCAAAATTTTAAACCTGATTGCTTTAACTATCTTAAAGAAGGACATACCGCCAATGTGTGTAGGAGTAAGGCTTACAATAATTTTCCTTATTTTCTAAATGATAAGCCTAGATCCTATAGATTCAATGGTAACTATTATGCATGCAACAAGTTTGGGCATAGAGCATCTGAATGCAGGTCTGTTATGAACAACACTGGAAGATATCCTTAGAGGACTCAAGGAGTTGGTCTGGAACCTTTTGTGAACTAGAATCACAACCGGTTTAATGCCTTCAATCATCAGTCAAGAAGTGGTGGCTATCAAGTGGCAACCAGATGGAGAGAAAACTGTTTGATCTGTCATGATCATGGTCACACTGCTGCAACATGCAGGAGGAAGAACGGTAACATGAATAATGGACTTTGGAGAGCACCTGGAATGGTCTGCTATCATTATAACAAACCAGGTCACATTGCCAGATTCTGCAGAACAAGAAAGAACATATCGGATGACATACCGGTCACTCTGGAAGGAAAGATTGATATTGACACTGTTCAAGCAGATATGAACAAAACCTAGAAGAAGAAACTAGCAGTGTTGCAAGAAGAACCGGTTTCTACACCTAGTGTGGAAATAACGGAATCAACAAACTAAGCATCAGAAAAGCTTAGGGGGAGCAAATGGTGAAACACTACGAACCCCCAGTTTACACTAGTAAAAGACCTTAACCGATATGTGATACCTGTCATTTGGCAGAAGACTGAAAACGGTAACAGGCAAATTAGGGTTTACGCCCTAATGGTGGAGCATTTATTACGGTAGGTGAGGAATATGTTTAAAAGGGATTTTCAAATCATTTCTCACTATCATTTTTCGAGCGAAGAAGTTTTTCAAGTGCAGAGCGAAGAAAAAGTGATTTGTGTTGCGATTCAAAGAAATCTCAAAACCCTGAAGAAGATTTAGAAGCAAATACCAAACGGTCAAAAGAAGAACTCAAAGCGGTGATTCAGCAACCGACGAAGTGGAAGGCGAAGTGGAATTTGCAAGCCCTAAATTCTCGATTTCCGAAAGGTATTTCTTGAGTTTTTTGTTTTGTCATAGCTTCGGCATCTCATGATAGTTCTAGTGTAACTGTCGATTCTATGGATTTCATACAAAGAAATTCGAAATATAATGCCTTGTCTCAAGTATCGGCTGGTGTTATAGTAGAAGAAGGGATTTCTGATTACATAGACTACAAGATCAAAGACCTAGAGTCTCTTGTGATCCATTCTCAGCTAGGTCTATTCTGTGGGAAGGATAAAAATATCAAACTGGAGTATAGCATCTTGGAGAAGAAGAAGCTTCACAATGAGTTTACTTCCTAGAGGATTTCACAGATGACCACATTCGGATCATTCTGAGTAGAGTTCATGGTGACAAGATGTATCTTGAGAGAACACATGATATCACACTGCAAGCTATTCAGGCTATCACCAGTTTCTGCAATACAGCGGAAGTGCCAGCCCTAAGGAAGGTCAAAAAGACTGAAATGTCCAAACTCACCGGTTCTGTGAGTGACTCACGTGGCATGACCGTCAACTCAATCAAGGATGATCTGGTCAAGTATGCCTACATGGTGATAGGCTACCAAACGTTCTCTACCAGCAGAATTAACTCTGTATCTACTACAGTGGTAAATGTCGCTTACCGGATGATCAAAGAAGATGCATCGTTTGATTTGTGCACCTATATGCAAAGACAACTTATGTTGAATCTTAAGTCAATCAAATAGGATAATGTACTAAGATTCGAGCTTGGACAACTACTAGTAGGGTTATTCTTCTACTTCCAAGGTTATTTCCCAGGAGTTGGAGATATTCAATGGTCTGTCGACCAACCGGTTACCAAGCAAATCAAAGAGAGCCTGCAAGCAGTTGGAACCGATTACCCTGATGTTCTAAACAAGTACTTTGATGAGTTCAGAAGCAAGATGAGCCTAAGGATGAGGATATCCAGTGACATTGTCAAGAAATATGAAGAGGACATCTGCTTTATCATCAAAGTGGATGAATGCATAATGGAGGTTGTTGAGCCTAGACAGGAAGAAGTAGATCCTATGGGCTATGAGGTGATGTATGATATGTTGGATGGGTATGCTTCTACCCTAATCGCCTCACCCCTTGATCCCAAGGCAAAGACAACCGGCACCTATCTGGAAAGGGTTGCACCATTTGTCGAACCTCCTAAAAAGAAAGGAAAGGCAATGCCTTCGGCATCGACACTGGTTACTGCAGCTAGTCCCAAAGTGACCAAGCAGTCACCTGCAAAGAAGAAACTGGAAGCGGCACCTGCCAAAGTCTTCGAGAGGAAGAGGAAGACAAGGAATAACTCACCGAACTCAGAAGAAACTATGTCTGAAGAAAAACCCAAGAAGCCAAGACAAATAAAGAAAAAGACAAAGAATGAACTGGGATCATCTGCACCGATAAATATTGACATTTCTTCCTACAAACCTTTGACACATTGTCAAAGAACTATCAAAAATATTAGGAGAAAAGTGTTGAATGATTTGATTGATTGTTTTGATGATTTCAATGATGATGAAAAGGAAGCAGTTGAACAAGAAGTCAGTAAGTATTTATGTGCTAATGACCTGTCGCCTTCAGAAATTAGATCTGAGACACTGGATTCTTTGTATAATTCCTTAGACAATAAATGGCGCATTGCCATAGAAAAGGAACAAGAAATGAGAGAGAAAATTTTTGCTCAACATTTTCCTGATGTATCAAATTCAGAACTTTTCAAAGTTATGAATAAATACAAAGGCCTCTTCTTCATGAGAAGAAGAAGACTCCTATTACTGGAAGGAAAGGGTCAAGAAGTGATCAAGAATACACATACTCTTGCTCAAGAAGCTCTTAAGATGCATCAAGTGGCTAAAGCCAACAAGAAGGCTGAGCAAGAACCAACAATAACAAAACCGGATGAAGTGTTTGATAATGAAGGAAACCCAATTACTGAACCCATAGACACTATTGATGTCGATGCTTTGGATGTAGAGGATGTTGCTCAGGGTACACCATCAAAAGCAACAAGACAGGAGAAGCAGGCAGAACAAGTAGAAAAGCAAAAGGAAGCAGAGGACAAAAAGGAGGAAGCAAAGAAGCAAGCAATAAAGAAGAAAGCAGAGGAGGATAAAGAAGAGGAGAAGAGAAAGGAAGCAGAGAAGGAGAAGAAGAAGGATGAAGAGGAGAAGAGGAAAAAGGAAGAGGAGAAGAAGAAGAAGGATGAAGAGGAGAAGACAAAGAAAGAAGAGGTAAAGAAGAAGGATTAAGAGGAGAAGAGGAAGAAGGAAGAGGAGAAGAAGAAGAATGAAGAAGAAAAGAAGCGGAAAGATGAAGAAATGAAAAAGGAAGAGGAGAAGAAGCAGCAGGAAGAGGAGCAGAAGAAAAAGGATGAAGAAGAAGAGAAGCAGAGGAAAGAAGAGAAAAGGAAAACAGAAGAAGAGGAAAAGAAAAAGACAGAAGAGGAAAAGTTAAGAGCTACAGAGAAAGAAGAAGTGGCAAAAAGCACTCAGATGGAGACTCCAAAGGCAACCGGTAGTCAAGCCAAACTAGCTGACCTCACCAGTCCTATTGACCTCTAGTCTACAAATGAAATGGAGCTGCTACAGAGAATTAAGGTTGCTCAAGAATGCCTTGAAGTGTTAAGGAGGAAGAAGGAGCAAGATGTGATCCAAGTTGTGGTGGATACTCTTACCGGTTTGTTACCTGGCACAAATCTCCCCAATACTGATTCATCATTGGTGCAATTAAATCTCCTATGCACCGTCGTGGATGATCAGGTGCAGAGCCTAGAAGAGGTAGCAGGGGCAAATACCAAGAAAGAGCATCAAAAATCTCTCAACATTTCCCTGGTGAAGAAGCTAAATGAGCTCCAGTCCGATCTGCAAAAAGCACAAAAAGACATAAGGAATGCTCTGGATGAGGAGAATCTACTTCTGAGTAAGATTTGCCAACCCCATCTCTTCTGTGATGATGTGCTTGTATAGAAGCAAAAGCTACAAACTGACTTGCAGCTATATATGAGCACCTTTAAGCCGCCGTATGACTCTTTTACAACTTATGGGCAAACCGTTCACCGGTTTCATATCCAGTCTGCCAAAATAGAGTTGGAAATCAGCAACTAGACTCGAGATTTGCAGGAACTCCAACTGGTTCTACTCCCACGCCTGCAGATACTTCAGAAATGTTATCTCAATATGGATGCCTTAAAGGTGACTCAAGAGATGAGCACAATTGACGCCATGGAAGAGCAAGTCTCCCAAGTGCAGACAGAGAAAGAAGTGGCTACCTCCCTACTTGAGTCCTGGTCCTTACCTATGAAACAATTTTTGCAGGACTTCAAATCAGTTTTTGACAAGTTTTATTCTTTATTGTCATAAACTCTTATTCTTTTAATACTAATGAAATAGGGGTCGGTCTGTAATATTTGTTGTATTTGTTGGCAAAGGGGGAGAAGTATAAATTTTGAATGTTTTGATGTATACTTTCATGTTATTTTTGTTAAGAAGTAGTATACATTGTATTTTTAGCAAAAGGGATAGTGTATATGCTTAGGGGGAGTAATTTTGATTATGGCATATTTTTGTTGTAAAACACTTAGATGTCAAAATTTCCTAATTGTTGCCATCAATGCCAAAGGGGGAGATTGTTGGCATTTTTGATGATTATGTTGTGATTGTCATTGATGGACACACACTTGCATTGAGATCACTTTTGTATGAATAAGTTAAAGCTCAACTAGTATTTGTTCCAACCGGTATGATGCATTATAGTCCTTAGACTATTGGTGTTTTGCAGAAAGTGTTTACCGATCTGAAGCAGTATGTTGACCCCAAGCGGTTCAAGGATCTCAAGGGGTACGAAGGATCAAAGCGATACAACACATATTTCCCAGTCTTCATTTTTGTCAAACCGGCAACCGGTATTTTGTATGACCCAGTAATACTCTGTGATGAGTTACCAACCGGCATTGTGAGATGAGTTACCATCCACCGATTGTTTGATGGTGCCAACACTTTAATGGTGCTTTTTGTGTCGTGTTACAGAATATGCCTAGATGCATTGAACCTAGGAAATTGTATTGTAATCCTATTGGACCGACATGAAATCAAATTCCTTTAAAAGGACATCATGTCTAGGGTTTTAGGTTGTTGCTAGGGTTCAAGATGGTTGATGAGTTAGAGAGAGTATGAATGTGTAGAAGATTGAAGTAATGCTGGAATGCATTAGGAACGAGGTATCAAGGATCACTCACTTGTTGATTACTCACATCTTCGACAAGTCTGAAGCCCTTAACTGGGTAGGCCCAAAAGCCTATTGTAAATCCTCTAACAAGGTGGTTCACATCTGTGGATCTAAAATCCTCTAGCAAGGTAGTCCTTAATTGGACTTATCTCCTAACAGAGATTGAGATTCCTAACAGGATCTGTTCTAGTAAAGAACATTGTATGACCTTAACCGGTCTGGTTCCTATTCTGCAGATAGTTACTTGTGAGTTCCATCTCACCGTGGTTTTTCCCATTTGGGTTTCCACGTCAAAATCTCTTGTGTTATGGTATTTGTGCTTCTGTGGATGAATGCATTATTTGCTATTTAGTTTGCATGTGTGCTAACCAATTTGTCTGCTAAACTGTTTTATTGATTTACTGTTAGTCTAGCAAAGTGTTTAAGTACACTGATTTTTAGCATAGTAATTCACCCCCCCCCCTCTTAGTATTCATCAGAATACCATCGGACCAATAAAATCTTCAATAACATGCACCACGATCAATGTGGACCACCAAAACGTATAGAACATGATCGAAGAACATCAACAAGCAATGTGAACTCCTCTGCAATTACCGTAATAACTTGGATAACAAGAATCATCATTATTTCATCACTGAAGCTCAAGAACACCTACAACAAACTGAAAGATATGCTTGTGAAGTTCCACATCATGAACCATCTGAACTGAGGACACACATGAACATCCCAAACACTCTCCAAAATCCGTACAACATAAAGAATCAATTCTAAAGCAATACAATCCAAAAATCACAACCCTGCAATACAAAACCAACAGAAAAACCAATCATTACAACGGATCACATAACTTGGTCATATCACCTTTTTGAACATTGAAACTCATACTGAATCAACTAGAGATAAGTATCTCAAAACCCATTAATCTACATCATTATAACTGCAACCAACCCAACTCTCTGCAACACCTAAGCACAAGAAACACGGGAATATGTTGACATCAATGACAACAACACATTCCAACAACTCTAATATCCAACACTTTCTACCTCTACACTTTCTTGACATTCCTAATTGACCACCACATACTAACTCAAGCATCTCAGTTCAATATTTTATACAATGTCATCCCTAGCCCACTCCTCATCAGTAAGACACACCCCTTCTGACAAATCTCCCTCCACATGTTCAATTCTTCAATTCTTCAGCAATTTGAGACTTTTCAATGGCCACTAGATCCAAAATGGGCTTTGGACCCTATGAACAGCCCACCAATACCAATTTCATCCTCTTATTCAACCTATTAACCAATTGAGTGGAATCCTTCTTGTTCCCACTTGGTGAAGAATTTGAAACATTATTAATGTTATTCCCTATCGAGCTAGAAGGCTTTGGGACATCACCTATGGCATCCTTTTGAGAAAGAATATTATCCATTCCATTCAACTTAGAACAATCCCCATGATAGGTGCAACCAGACACCTTCTCCTTCCCCTTTTCAATAAATGAATTAACCAATTTTTAATTTGCACCAAATGATTCACCTTTCTTGGGCATCCATCTCATATTATTGCATCTCCCCTTTCTACAGTCCTACTCTATGTGGTCTCTTCTTCTACAATTTAAACAAAATAGATTTTGTTCCTCTATCCCTACTTTTTGGACCCAATGCATCTTCATCATACAGAGCCAAATCTCATTGGGTATTTTCCTAACTATTGCTACTTTCAATCTTGCATATACATACAGGTCCCCATTAGCCAATTCAACATCTATTTCTATCAACGTCCCTAAAGACCTACCAATTTTTTCTAAACAATCTTCTGACCAATTTTCTATTGGTAGGTTGCACAGCTAAATCCAGATGGAATGTTCATATAGATGACACTCCAAAGGGTCAAATTTGGGCATCCATTTCTACATGTACAAGGGTCTCCATTCATCCTCCAAATACCACCCTGCAAAATTTTGTCCTTATCCTCCACTTCTGCAAAAAAGACAAAATAGGATTTTTTTGTCAAATTCTTAATAATACACTCTGATTTCCATTCATTCTCCAACCACCATTTAATGGAGACCTTTTCCTTTCAAACACCAATAAATTTGCAGATAATGGCCAAGTCCATCAATTCTCTTTCAATAACAACTTCCTTAAATAAATTAATGGTTTGCATGCCTTCATTACCCATAGTGTAACTATCAATCTCCTCTCTAGGCATGTGAATTCCATTATTTTTCCATTTTTGCCCTCTTCTTTGCTTTGCATCTCTCATTATGTTTTTTTAATTTTTTTCTACCTCTCTCTCTCTCTCTCTCTCTCTCTCTCTCTCTCTCTCTCTCTCTCTCTCTCTCTCTCTCTCTCTCTCTCTCTCTCTCTCTCTCTCTCTCTCTCTCTCTCTCTCTCTCTCTCTCTCCTCTCTCTATATATATATATATATATATATATATATATATATATCACATATATATTTATCTTTATATCTCTCCATCTCCCCCTCTCTCATTGTCCCCCCTTTTTATGTGTATCTATCTCTCACCCCCTCTATATTTCCCAAGTTATATCTATCTCTCCATCTCTTCTTTCTATCCTTATCTCCCCTCTTCATATCTCTCCATCCCTCTCCCTCTCTTTCTGTCCATATGTCTCCGTCCCTCTCCCTATATCCTTATCACTCTCTTTTTATATCTCTCTACTCTCTCTATTTATCTCCCTCCCTCTCTATCATGTGCACACACTCCCTATTTAGCCTCTCTATCTCTATCTCTCTATCTTTTCCCCTCTCTATCTCTCTTCATCTCTCTATACCTTTCACTAATGTCTTTGTCACCTTTTCTCTCTCATTTTTGTTTTCTCTATCTCTATCTCCCTATCTCTCCCCTCCCCTCCATTTATATCTCATTATCTTTACCCCTCTCTCTTATATATGTAATCTCTAAATCTCTTATCTCCATTTATCTATAGCTCCCCCTCTTTCTATATCTCTTTATATCTATATTTTTCTACCTCAATCTCTCCACCTCTCTATCTCTCTCCCTACCCCTCTCTATCTCTCTATATTTACCTTTATCTAGACTTCTTCGTTTCTCCCTCTCTATCTATTAATATATATCCCCATATCTTCCCTCTCTTCTCCCTCTCTATCTTCCTCATTCACTACATCCCTCTATATCTCCTACTCTATATATTTATATATCTATTTATCTCTCTAACTCCCAATTCCTCTCTATCTCTTTCTATCCATATCTTTATCCATGCATCCCCCTTGATCAATTTATCTCTTTCCCTATCCCTCTTGATCTCTCTACATCACCTTCTATATATATCTCTCCCTCTCCTTATCTATATCCTCCCCTCCTCTATATAAATTTACCTCTCTCTCTCTCTCTCTCTCTCTCTCTCTCTCTCTCTCTCTCTCTCTCTCTCTCTCTCTCTCTCTCTCTCTCTCTCTCTCTCTCTCTCTCTCTCTCTCTCTCTCTCTCTCTACATATCTCTCTTTCTCTTCTTGTACATCTCTATCTCTCCCTCTTTTTGTCTCCTTTGTATCTCCATTATTTCTCTCTCCCTCTCTCCTCTCCATCTCTATCACTATATTTTTCTCTATTTTTCTCTATCCCTTTTCTCCCTCTCTCTATATCCTTCTATTTCTATCTCTCTATTACTCTATCTCACTATCTATATATCTACCTATCTTTCCCTCTCCCTCTTCCTCTATACGTCTCTTCATCTCTATATCTCCTCTATTTATATCTTTATTTATTTTATCTCTATCTCTCTCCTTTCTCTATTTATCTCTCCCTCTCTCTATATCCATCTCCTCTATCTCCATCTTAATCTCCATATCTATCTTCCTCTCTATATGTATCCCTTATCTCTATCTCCTTACCCTCTCTTTATATCTTTGCCTGACCATCTATCCAGACTATCTCCCTCTTTTCCTATTAAAAAAATAGTGTGATCCTATTGCTAATGGATCTTAATTATCTTATTGATTTAGAGGTATTTTTGGTCATTTTTGGAAGGAAGCATAGCTCATTCGAAGCTATAAATTCTCCATTGAGACCTTTGTTGCACAAACATCATTTGCTAAATGGTCTACCACTTGACCTCATGTACTTCACAAATGTTTGCAACTAATAGATCAAAAATTATCCTAATTGATCTTCCATGCCTCTTTGGCAATACCCATTATACACCAATGTGCAATTTCTAGTTAGAAAAAAATAGATGTAGAATAATTTTGAGAGAAAGAAAAAAACAAAGGTAGGAAACATAGACAAAAGTAGAGATAATTACAAGGAAAAAGGTGAATAAGGGGATAAATTAATAATTGATGAAGAGGAGGCATGAAGAGATGTGATAGCTCACCCTAATTATAATAGTCCTTATGTAAACATGACTCCCTTAATTACATTCCATTGCTTATTTCACATTATAAAATTATGATGGCTAGAGAAGAAGATTTGGGAACAAGAATAAGGGAAAAGTTACAAAAATTAGTATTAGAATATAATTTATACAGTTGACAAGGTGTTGTAGGGGGGTAGTTTGAAGTTAAATTAAAAGGAGATAAACTAAAGAGGCATCCCATAGTAAAGTAAAAAAGAGACACAATTGAGTGTCACTACAAGATCAACAAATACACAATAATTATAGAATATTTATTTCAAAATAGTGCAAAGTAATATGATGAATATATTAATGTTTGGAAAGAACATTAATGATGTAGATGATCTTCTATTCATTCTAGAGTCTTATTTGAGAAGTAAGGTTATTGTTGATCCACAAAAAAATGGATGATTTTGTGGGAACTTTTAAAGATGGACCACTAAAATGATACATGAAGTTGAACTAGACTCAAAAAGATGATCATTGATCCACAAAATAGTATGATTATGTGAAACTTTGAGAGATGGGCCACTAAAATGATACATAAAGTTTAACTAGACTCAAAATTTTAAAAAATGATTTATTTTTCCTAGATACTCCCATAGAGAGTGTTAGTAACATGAGAGCCTTGGCTATCTTCTAGTGTAGCTTTGACATGCCCCACATATCCTATTTGGAAACCTTTTTCCTTGAGCTTACAACCTAATTTTACCTTAGCTTCAACTTAGTTTCAAATTTCTCATATGGTGGAAGGTCACTTTTCGCCTCGTCATTCTATTGCTCTTTCTTTATCTATTGATAGGTTTTGTATGGGGGATTTCCCTCTTGCTACCCCTCGTACTGAGAATTTAGAAGATAATGTGACTCAAACTATTGTATTAGGAAGAAATATCTTCCTAATTTATTCTTCCCAAACTCATGCTCAAGTGTTGGGTGAAAGGCAAATTTGTTACAAGACTAGGATTGTCTAAGTGGGACCCTAAGGGTCCCAATTCTCTCTTTCATTTATATTATTTTTTGTTAGCTTCGCTATTGTTGTTCCTCTTCCTCTTGGTTGTGTTGTGTTTCTATTGTTTCTATCCTATTTTGCCAAACCTTTAGACAACCTATGTAAAGTGTTAGCGCCTTGTTTCTCACTTAATTTTATCTAAAACATGAGAGTATTCAGATAAAATGAGAGAATTGAAAAAGGAAGATGATCAAATATTCAAATTTTAAGTAAAGAAGTTTGAAATTTTATAAGAGAAATAAATAATAGAATGGTTCAAATTAGACTTAGTTCCAATTGAATTATTTGGAGAAAATGACAAAAAAATTATGAAGTGGTAATCACTATATACAAGAGAATAGTCATTTTGAGAAAAAAGATTGGTTAAATACCCATGAACTATTATATATTAATAAGAATGTGATAAGTATTATTGACTTAATTAGTAAAATGATGTAATATTATAAGCATAATTTTATTCCAACAATCCCAAATTACATCTCAAGATAATAAATCAAGAAAGTTAAAAAAAAAAAAAAAAACTATAATTTGACTACTACAGGGGATTTGGTAAATATGTCATCACGTTACTTTTGGGTGGAACAATACAAGAGTTAAATATTCTACTACTAGACATACTGATGGATGTAGTGGTAGTGAACCTCAATGTATCTTGTGCACTCATGAAAAATAGGATTTTTGTATTTTCTTAAACACTTTAATTTTCATATCAAACAATTATGGAATTTGTCTCAAGAAGACCCAAGTCCATCAAGATATGATGTATCTTCATAGACAACTCCACTTGCAAAAAGATAGTTTACTTTTGTGGAAGAATGAGCAATATCGAATTTATTTTTGCTCCCTCGTGATATTGAAACAAATCCTCAAAAGAAAACAAAGCCTAATGTATACTTTCATCCAAAGAACTTGCATAGTCTAGATACATGTATTCTTGCAAAGAAAGATATTTAGGTTGTTTGTATTCAAGGTCATACTCCATTGTATTATCATTATATCTCAAAATACCCTTTGTTACTTTCCAATGTGAAACCTTAGGTTCCTAAATAATCCAAGGGGGCTTCACTTAATGAACCTAGGTTATAGCATGTGTGTTCAAAGAATACTAAAGAATCCCCCTATTTTTTTTAAAAATTGCCCTAAACTCCTTTTTTGTCACCCCCTCCCAATACACAACCTGAATTAAAAGACCCCCTATTTTTACCAAATATTGTATTTTTTTTAAGTCAGAATTAAAAACCCCTCTATTTTCACCAATAGGCAATATATTGCACCCTCATTTTTGGGATAGTGGGATATGAATGCATGTGATATAATATTGCCTAGCCAGTGAATCCCCCATGAAATAATCTTAGAAAGATAATTTGATAATATCATTGATATTTGACTTGGTGACTCAAGAGCCTATTTTTTTTTGTTGTTCAAAATATTAAATAAGGGATGAGGGTTGAGACAAAGAGGTAAAAATTGGTCCATTGGAAACAAAGTCTCTTCTTATGTTTCTCTAGAAAGTGCCTTATCTTTAGGTTTAGTAATCCACCATCTTTAAGAATTGATAGGTGATGGTGAGAAATAGGTGTTGCATACTCTTTCCTCACCAAAAGCATCTGGTTGATACACAAAATATTTATAGTTGGACCCATAAGTCAATAACTCTTCAACCTTGAATTGTACTTGATAAAAATACATATAAAAGACTATTCATCCAACATTGTTCTTTACACCTTGGGAATGTGCACAAATGTTATACACCCAAACACTATTAGATTTTAAATTGAGGATTACTTTATTGAACCTAGTAGTGATTTTATCAAGCACTTTGAGGAGTGTGTCCAATTTATAAGAACAAAAATGTATAAACCATTTCATCTTTGAATATAGATCACACTATTTTCACAATAGCAAAATTGCACCTCCTACAACACTATTTTGTTTCAAGGTATATATGCAGTGGTCAACCATTTTTTGATCCCATGTTATTCTAGGAAGTGTGAAAACTCCTTACTAGTGATAGTGACCAAAATATTAATTGTCATTGGTTTGAAATGATTTGATTTTTTTCAAATGTTTGATTTTTATAAAATCAAGAGATCCACATTACCTAGAATAGTCATCCATCAAAAATAAAAAATAAGCAGCATGGTTATGAGGTGGCATGGGTATACACATCAATGTTTTATCAAATTAGATCAAATTAGAAGTAATAAAGGATTGTGTATTTACAACATGAAAAGGAACTTGATGTTGCCTCCCAACAAGAGTGTTGGAACAAAGAATTTATATTGTGTTTATTGGAGGAAGTCTTCAAATCATGTCTCTATTACACAATGCAAAAATGTAACCCAAATTGAGATGACCAAATATTTGATGCTAAATAGTAATGTATGCATTAGTTTTGACTAAAAGGGCCTTATCTTTATGAATGATTTGGACTAATTTAAATTTTTTCTTAAGCCACAAGCAACAACTTGTCCATTGTGAGTTTTGTTTCAAATGAGACAAGGTTTCTCATCATTGTGTCAACTATAGTCAACCTTCAAGTTGTGCTCAAGTAATTAATTTATTAACATGTTTCTTGTGAATCTTGGAAAACATATGACCTTTGTCAATAACCACCTATGTTTTGAGTGGTAATGCAATATCGCTAATACCCTGCACTTCATAGGACGTATAATCACCAAAGGAAAATTTCTTATATGATTTGATGGGGTTAGGTTGGAGAACCACTCTTATTCTCCTATCATATGTTTGGATTCACTATAGTAAACATACCAAATTGGACTAATAGAAGTGGAAGTCCTAGTCTTTGTAATAGACGTAAAGTTATCATCAAAAATATTTGTGTAAGCACCATGATCATGTTGTTTCTTGTGTATTTTTTTTATCAATGATGATTCTTCTTATTGTCCCCTTGAGAAATCTTTAATTGTTTTTGTTGGCTAGATTCATTATTGGAAAAATAATTGTATCAACATATTTTGATATTGTCCAATCTTATCAAAAATATGACCTTTTTTTGGTTGATGAGGTTTTTTGTTTGTATTTAGATAAATTTGATGGACCACTTCAATGTTGACATTGATTTCTATTATGCTAGATTGCAATGGTCTATTTGTTTAGGGAGTTCAATTTATGGATTTTATCCTCTTGTTGAAACAAGTTCATCAGCCATTCAAAAGATAATTTTTCACCGACTATATTGAAACATGTGACAAACACTTAAAATGTAGTTGGAAAATCATCTTAAGATAACAAGTACAAACTCATTTGATATTTCTTCTCCTAATGCTTGTAGAAATTGTTCTCTTTTTTTCACCACTTCAGTATTGCAAATATTGTAGTTGATTTTTCAAACAAAGAATTTGATTATTATTTTTTACCTCATATTGTCTTGAAGTGATCCCAAGTTGCTTTGGTGGTTGTGGCTATTTAGATATGAAGTTGACCATCATCAAAAAAATCAAACAAAATTACCAGTTGGCCATATCATACCAATTTTGCTTAGCTCCAACTTATGTAGGTTTGAGTTTGTACCTTGGTTTTCTAGAAAGTATAATTATGATGTTCTATAGTGTTGTAAATTGTACCCTTGTACAATTTCATACTCACATGGGCCTCACTTTAGTGTTTTTTCCTTCTATTCCCTAATTATTCTCACACTAGTGCCAATTTTGGGATCTTAGTTCTTTGCTTTGATATCTAGACCTTGTCTTAGCCCATATGGACTAGACTATGGGACTTAGCACCCATGTCCTCCTAGACTAAGGAACTAAGCACCATAGTCTAGGCCAAAAGGGCCCAAATTTAAATCCTCTAATGGTTGAAAAAAGTTGAGCAGGAAATGATTTTTGATGTCATCATTCTTCATAATTTTCAACAAATTTCATGAGGATGGGTATACAAGAAAGTCGTATTCCCTCATTTGAAACATCTCTCCACAAGTATTTTTATTTCAAGCTTTCAAGATGACATCAACCTTTTTATGAAGACTTCAAGGCAAAGGAGATTCATAAAGGTATAACATTTCAATTCAGCATTTATTTCTAGATCTAGCCTCTACCCTACAAGGGTGAACTCTCTTTATTCATCATAGGGTTAGTTTTAAACCAAGGATTGACCCAGAAAAACCCTTCTCAACCCAACGCCATATCTCCTCTCTTGTGTGTGCAGGTAATATGTTCAAAAGAAAAGGAACATAGATTTAGAAAGTAAAAACAGAGACAAAGAGAACTAGACTTTGTGAAAGCAAAAAATCCTGGACACTGGGTACACCTAGTGTTTAACACTTTTCTGACAAAATTTTAGGAGGATATTCCGAGCAGCATCCTGATTCCTAAAATTTTCAAATGTGTTTCCAATATATACAATTGACAACTTGAGGAATAGTTCGTGTAGCTACATAGTCCAACACTTTCGAGCTCAAATTTCAAACACGAGTTCCTCTCCAACTCTCATTTCCAAATTTGTACTGAGAGTTTGTATATCTTATCTAAAATTCTCTGTTTATGCCTACTACTTTAAAATTTGCATCTTTAGCTCTAGAATTTGCATCTAGTTATTCTACCTTATCTAATTGCAATAATTTAACAAAAAAGATGTGATGAATTTTGTGTTTGACTATTTCTATAGGTCTGAAGTGATACATTTGACTTAATGTGATGTTATTGTGAATGGGTTGATTCCCAGTTTGCATGTTTAGTCTAGTGAACCCCATTTTACCACGTTACACCTCCCAATAGCTAAGAGTTAGTAAGAACTAAATTTAAAGCATTGGAAGTTATTTTATAATATCTAGGGGATGCTTATTTCTCCAACAAGAAATGCTCACCCTTATGTCTTACTGATGATTTACAAGTTTATTGGACCATATATGTCATTGTTGATAGAAGATATGGAAAACTAATTCTTGAACCTCAAAAACCCAACCATAAGCCAAAGATCCAAGAATTGAAAATCCAACATCATGCCAAGAGAACACTTCCTCTAAAATGCATAAAATTCAAATAAACAAATAAAAATATAAAAATGCACTCAAGAGACGCTTGACTTTCTTGTTTTCCTATCTACCAAGATCCTGTGTGATAAATATTTTGCTCTCAAATTTGCACAATACACAAGAGGCTATGGAAGAACAAAAATGGTTGATTGATCAACATGATTGAAAAAATGACTATGAAATTGCTATGAATTCATAAAGGGACTAAGTATGCAAAAGGATTCCCAAAATGGCATTACGACCTCCAAGTTTCAAGAAGCAAGAGAGACTTAGAAAGGAGAGGGAGCAATGTATTTATAGGCATCCTCATGGGTGGATCCAAGTTTAGGAAGAATGTGGGATTATTGGATGAGATGGAGAGATAAATATTTATCCCACATTTGTTGGGTAGATGTGATTAGGAGGGGATGAAGGAGATAAATGAAATGAGTTTGGGAAATTGAAGAGATTAGGAATTTGTATAAGAATGAATTTATATTGATTAGGTTTAATGAATTAGATGAATTATTGAATTAAGATGGAAAAAATATTAATGAATTATTTAAATAAACGAAATATCTATTTAACTAATAGAATAATTATGATAATATATGAGCATAATTTTATGGAAAAAAATTATGTGTCTATATTTTGCCCCTCTTTGAGACGATGCAACATGTCATGTTGTTTCAAATAAAAAATGATTAACTAATATATTCCCCAGGGATATCCTAGTAAGAGTAATGATAAATATGATATGCCCCCTCAAGAGATTAATTGGACAGATTGTGATAAGATTGATCTCTCGATAGATTACAGGGGGAAATGTGATGATTGAGATTGCATGAGTAATTAAGCTAGGATGCACATTTGATGAAAATGCACAACTCAGAAGCATAACTGAACAATTGATGGAAATGATCAGTATAGCCATATCAATAAGCTGATTAAGCTAATTGAGATTTATGCTAGCACGAGATAAGTTGGTACAATGATTAAGTGATTGATTGACTGATCAAGAAGCAAGAGGATCAAATGCTAATAAGCAAGTTGATTGATTTTATATAGGATTAAGAGACATGTATTAGTTGGATAAAGTGATTGATTAATCTTTGAGATAAAGAGGATGAAGAATGACGATGATAGGAAAATGATGAAAGAAATGATGGATGCAGAAGAGGATACATGGAAATGATGAAAAGGAGGTGAAAGTGATGAAGAAGGGATATGAAGGTGATGAAGGAAATGAAAGATGAAAGAAAAAATATTAAGTAATGAAAGAAATGAAGGTGATGAAAGATGAAGTGATGAAAATTCGTGTGCTTTTAAAGTTCTTATAATATCATCATTGAGCTTATTATGGTGCAAAAGAATAGACTCGTCTGGATATGGATTAGACCCAAATGAATCAACATAACAATTGCATGCGGGAGACACATCAAATAGTTAAGGAATGCCCCAGTTCACATGAGACCCATATGTCCTTGATGATCTTAAACAATCTTTTTCTAAGATGAGTCATCATATTACTAAGGAACAATCCACAGACAGCAAACAAGTGAACATGTTTCATCCTCACCTTTCTATTAAAAGACCAACTGGAGATAAAATCTCTAGTCAGAGCCATCCCGAAAAAGCTAAAAGACATGTCACCAAAGATAAAATCAAAAACAATAAAAAACCTACCAAACAAGTCGACATTATGCTTCATGCCAAAATGATTCTTATTATAATTTGTTTTGAATAGATTGATAAGAATGTTGTTTATGTCTTCTCCATCATAATCTAAACATTTCATGATTTTTCTAAAGCCCCAAAGTTGCACTTCTTGTCGATCTAAAAATGTACTCCCATCTGCAAACTGGATGCTTTTATTATGAAGAAAAAGTGAACTGATATGGTTGATGGTGCAAGTGATATTTTATTGTGGTTTATGGGCGAAAAGGCAGATGCAGATAATAGTTCCTCTAACCGTAAGATGCCAAATATCCCATCCCACCGCTAATGCTCGTGGGATACTTTAAATCACCTCAAACACTCTATTGATATTCTCATAAGTTTGTGTTAATTCTAACATGATTTTATGATAATTCCTTAGATTCAAGTCACTTAGACACTAGTCACCTTTCATTGAAGTGCTTCGTGTTGACCTGATCAATTTTACCCTATTTTTAGTTATACATCAATAATCATATCTCATTGTCATAAATGGTCACATTTACAATAGTCATGTTGGAGATTGTTGGAAGAATGTTGCAAATATGTGCTTAAGAGATATTTGAGAGATGTTTTGTCATTGATGTCAACATATTTCTTTCTTTGTGTCAGTGATGCGGTGAAGTTCCTTGAGTTATTTTGTTCGGCATGTTGATGATTAGAGTTTGTGGATTAAAGGGTTTGTACAAGATTGTTTGTAGATGATTCAATGCAATTTTTAAAGGTCCGCATGAAGATTTGAGTGAGATGGATATCTGTGTGTGGTTGGTTTTTCAATTGTTCAGTGATGTCAAAGTGTTCGTATTTTGATCTGCATTGCTCCACATTGTAATATCTTGATTTGTGGATTTGGAGATATGTTTGGGACATTTATGTGTATCCTCAATTCAAGTGGTTCATGGTTTTGAGCTCTGCAAGTGATTTTTCCAGGTTGACAATCATTGCAGTTAGTGTTCTTGAAGTTTGGTATAATGATGATGATTCTATTAATTTAAATTTGTGTGGATATTGTGGTGGCAGTTCATGATGCTTGTGGATGTTTCTAGATCATGTTCCTTTTGTGTTGGTGGTCCGCATTGATCCTTGTGTGCGTAATTGATGTTTTTCTCTAATGTGTTATTGTTCTTCATGTTTTTGGCTGACCAAATGCTTGTAGAGTGTTGTGCATGTTTGATGCATAATTCTTAGAGGTTTTTAATTTTTGAGGCATGTGATATGGGTATGCGCTATGTCTTGGCTAACATTACTTGGTCTGCATATGATATTGTAGCGTGTGTGATTATATTTTTGTAACTAGGTGTTGAGTGTTGAGACGACCTTGATGATCTTCACAAGGTTGATGTCATGTATAAATAAATGTAATATCTTTGTATTTGAGTGTGTAAGTGTGTATGGATGAGAATCATAATGTATGTGTGCTAAATGTATACATTTTTTGGAGGCCGAGAAAAAGTGTGAGAAGAAGAATTTGTTATGTTCTTAAATGGAACTATAACCAGGCATTAAGGAGATGTTATTCTTCAGTTCATGATCTTTTGAATGTGATCTGAATCTATTTGTAAGATGGTGAGTCTTCCCTGGGTTGTAGCCCTTGTTGTTTTGAGTAGTGAGCTCTAGGCAGTGTGCTTGAATGCATGTGCATTCCCCATTGTAATATTTCTAATAATTCTTACAGAGTATCATCATATTGTGGGTAGGTTTCCACCATGGTTTTTCCCTTGACCGGGTTTTCCATGCCAAAAATCTTGGTGTTATGTGTGTTTATGATTTGTTGTTGATTCATGCTTTCATGGTTAATTATTAGATCTGAAATTAGGTTTAATTTGTGTAAGTTTTTGTGACAACTGATTCACCCCCCCTCTCAGATGTCTGCCCATAATTAGATTTATTTCATCAATTGGTATCAGAGAAAGTTCCTTTGGAGAAGCTTAACCACTTGAGGTGAACCTAGATGGTGACTTACAAGAAGGACAGTATGAGATTTGATTATACTAACTACTGTCTTTGGAAGAGTCGTATGGAGTGTCATCTGAGATGCATTGGCAAAGCTTACTAGACTATTACAAAGAACAAGTATATTGTTCCTACAAATGGACCTTCAACTTCGGATGAGATAAAGGAAATTGAATGTAATATTAGGGCTAAGGAAACATTGTTGAGTGCCTTGACAAATTTTGAGATGACAAAAGTTATGGAATTGCAGACTGCTCATTAGATCTGGAAGAAGTTGGAGACCCTATATAAAGGAGACAGTTATGTGAAGATTGCCAAGTTGCAAAGCTTAAAGGGAAAGTATGAGATGTTGAGGATGGGAGAAGATGAGAACATTACTTCTTTTATGCAGAAGGTGAATGAACTTGTGTACAATATCAGATGTGTCAGTGGAAAGTTGGAATAATCAGAGATTGTTGCTAAAGTTCTCAGATCCTTACCTGCATCCTAAAAACACAAAGTTGCTAATATTGAGGAGATTCAGACCGTCATTGATGTGACCAGAGACATGTTGATTGGTATGTTATCATCCTTTGATTAAGTGAGTTTGGTGATTCTCTTCCCAAGGTAGAATCTGCATTCAAAGCCATTATTTTCAGAAAGGATAAGAAGAGATATGATCCAGGAGAAATTTCTTCAAGATGGATGTCCATATTTGAGAAGGAGAGAAAGGAAATTGAAGAAGAAGAACGAGAGCTTGAGGAGCTTGAAGCATTGATTGCCAAAAGATTACCCAAAGGAACCAATAAGTATGAAGGAAAGTTGTCTCTTAAATGTTTTTCTTGCAATAAGATAGGTCATTTTGCCTCAAGGTGTCCGAAAAGAGTTCCTAAGAAAACTTTCAAGCCTAAATTTCAGAAAAGATGTTATGTTGCTTCTAATGAAGGTGTGTCAAATGATGAATCGGATAAGGGAAATGTAAGGAAGTTAAGTAGCGAAACAAGTTCCTACACTAACCTTGAGAGGAGGATAATGCAAAAACTTTTACAGATCATTGCAACAGCCATAGAAACAACAAAAATAATCAAAATATCATGCATACCACAACACAATAACATGGAGATTTATGTGGGGAAAACCCTTTTGCGATAAAAACCCCACACACCAAAAGCAGCTCAATATATTATTCAATAATCAACAACAAATTATAATATACTTGTAGAGAAAGCTCTTCATAGGAGTACCACTAATCAGAGACTCAGAGGTAACTCAATCACCATAAGACTCTTACATTCAACATATATCTCATGCACCTCATATATAGGAGATACAATACAAGAAACCCCCAAGCGGTATTACAAAACCATGGACTAAACCCACCCAATAAGGTAGACTCGACCTTATCTCCCTTCTATATGCCCTATGATGTGTTAAAACACACATCAACATGTGTCCCTCCCTTTTATAGCTCATTTATGTGTCCAATACATTTTATATTTCCTATTTCAGGAATACAAACTTTTGGAGGCCATAACTTGAGAACCGTGTGTCCTATTGACGAACCGTTTGAAGCATCAAAAAGATCGCGAAGTGCTCTATTGCCTTGTAAACTGCTATGTCATTTATGCCCACTTTTTTAGGGCATTCGCACCATTTCATGCTCAAACAAAAACTTACTATAAATAGTAACCTCATGTAAATGCAAGGTTGAGACACCATTTTTTCCAACATTCTCCCACCTCTTGAACACCTTGCAAGAGCAAAGGGAGTATCAACACAATAAATTAATTGCTAGGGGCCATGAGGCCCATAGACTCTCAACACCATTTGAACTTCTCTATGCTCACAGCCATAGTTAAAGCGTCTACAACAATCATCAAAGTTTCTACCTTAACTAGCTTCACCCTATTATCTTTGACAATATCTCTGACAAAATGATACTGAACATCAATGTGTTTATTTTGGGGATGAAACGTAGGGTTCTTAGCTAGGCAAATTGCACTCTGACTATCACAATAAACTGTTACTACACCTTATTTTATTCCAATATCTGAACACAGTCTCTTAAGCCAAATGGATTCTTTACAAGCATGAATAGCTGCCACATACTTTGCTTCAATAGTGGAAAAAGCAACCACATGTCGCTTACTCATCCAATTAATTGCACCACCAAATAAAGTAAACACATAAGCACTGGTGGATCTTCTGCTATCAATATCCCTTGTCCAGTCTGAATCAACATAACCATGAATATCAAGGGAAGTCATATCTCCAACCAAATTACCATGATAACACAAAGAATGCTTTGAGGTACCCTTCAAATATAGGAAGACTCTTTTGACTGCATCCCAATGAACTCTACCAGGATTTGACATATATCTGGAAAGAACTCCCATTGCTTGGGCAATGTCTGGTATGGTACAGACCATAGCGTACATCAAAATTCCAATTGCACTCTGGTAAGGCACTCTGCTCATGTCTTCCATTTCCGATGGGGATGTAGGGAAATCTGAAGCAGATAACTTCGTTCCAACTACAAAAGGAACACATAATGGTCTACAATCATGCATGTTGAACCTCCGTAAAATTGAATTCACATACTTACCCTGGCCTAGCCATAGCTTTTTGTTCACTCTATCTCTTCTAATTTCCATCCTAAGAATGTGCTTTGCAGCACCACGATCTTTCATTTCAAATTTAGCTGCGAGCTAAGACTTTACTTCTGAAATCATACATTTTTCTTTACCAATGAATAACATATCATCAACATACAATGCAATATATAGGAAATTATCACCATTAGATTTATAATAAACACAATGACCTAATTTAGATTGTTCAAATCCGAAACTCAACACATATGTATCAAATTTTTGGTATCACATCCTAGGAATCTGTTTGAGATCATACAAAGATTTCTTTAATTTACAAACCAAATTATTTTTACCTTTCACCACATAGTGCTCCAATTGTGCCATATAAATATCCCCCTCCTAATCACCATGAAGGAAAGCAGTTTTCACATCCATTTTCTCAACTTCTAAATCATAAGCAGCAGCAATAGAAAACAAAAAACTAATGGATGTCATTTTTGCAACAAGAGAAAATATCTCACCATAGTCAACACCCTCAACTTGAGAGTAGCCTTTTGCAACCAACATTGCTTTATACTTCTCAATGCTTCCATCTGAACCAATCTTTTTCTTGAACACCCATTTGTAGCCAACAGGCTTCCATCCTTCAGGCAATGGTACAAGATACCATGTATCATTATTTTTCAAAGCTGTCATTTCTTCTTTCATAGCAATCTTCCAGGATTTTGCATCATTCATACCTAATGCCAAGTTGATAGTCATTACAGTCAGTGTTCTTAAATTTTGGTATAATGATGATGATGATTCTAATAATTTGAGATTGTGCAGATGTTGCGGTGGTAATTCATGATGCTTGCGGATGTTTTTGGATCGTGTCTTTTGTGTTGGTGGTCCGCATTGATCATTGTGCATGTAATTGATGATTTTCTCTGATGTGTTATTGTTCTTCATTTTTTGGTCGACCAGATGCTTGTAATGTGTTGCGGATGTTTGATGCATAATTCTTGGAGGTTTTTCATGTTTGAGGCGTGTGATATGGGTCAGTGTTATGTCTTGGCTGATATTGCTTGGTCTGCATGTGATATTGTAGTGTGTGTGATTATATTTTTGTAACTAGGTGGTGAGTGTTGAGTTGACCTTGATGGTCTTCACAAGGTTGATGTCATGTATAAATAAGTGTAATATCTTTGTATTTGAGTGTGTGAGTGTGTTTGGATGAGAATCAAAATGTATGTGCGTTGAATGTATACATATTTTGGAGGCAGAGAAGAAATGTGAGAAGAAGAAGTTGTTAAGTGCTTAACCAAAACTGTAACCAGGCATTAAGGAGATGTTATTCTTCAAGTCATGATCTTTCAGATGTGATCTGAATCCATTTGTAAGATAGTGAGTCTTCCCTAGGTTGTAGCCCTTGTTGTTTTTGAGAATGAGCTCTAGGTAGTGTACTCAAATGCACGTGCATTCCCCACTGTAATATTTCTAATACTTCTAACAAAGTATCATTATATTGTGGGTAGGTTCCCACCATGTTTTTTCCCTTGACTGAGTTTTCCATGTCAAAAATCATGGTGTTATGTGTGTTCATGATGTGTTGTCGATTCATGCTTTCATGGTTAATTATCATATCTGAGATTAAGTTTAATTTGTGTAAGTTTTTATGACAACTGATCCACCCCCCCTCTCAATTGTCTGCTTGGAATCTAAGCTATTTCATCAAGTCAAAATCCATTTTCCATTTAAATAAAACTCATCCTTTCACTTCAATTTTTGTGTCCATATTCTCCTACATCCAAACCAACAAAAATTGTCATGTTATGCTCATTATATAAAGCACTAATTAGATAAATGTGTAACAATATATGAAATAAATAAGCCTACACCCATATTTCAAAATGTGGTAGAAGTAATTAGTATGAGAAACACTTGGATATTATATTCACACACTCACAAAAATACATTTACCTAATCTTTAAGTAGGCTTTACACATTCAATCTGATGTCCCTAAATCTAATCTTTCAAATCTTTTATGGGGCTTTAAATAGCATCCAAGAAGCCTTTTCATTTAACCTCCTTAATACAAGCCTTTAAAGTTTCCTATAACACCGCTCAATCTTGACAACAAATTTTCATTGAAGTATATGTTATAAGCTTTCAAAGGATAAGAAAGTGGTTGTATATGACACTTTCATGGTTGAAATATGAGACCATAATCATCAAAGACCAAACATAATGCCATCCTATAGACACATAGATATTTTTTTTTTTAAATAAGAAGCAACTTCCAAATTCTAATAAATACTCATTCAAAACAAAACAAGAAAACTTTATCAAAAGCCAAAACAAATCTTTGGAAACATTTTCTTCTCTAATGTTCATTGTTCACAAACATCATCCACCACTTTTTTTATAGTGTGTAGCGTCCTAAAATTGTGACACTTGCAATTTCGACTGCATTTGGGTCTTCACGATGGCGGCGCAACGTTGAACATGAATGGAGACCCCGAAACCTGTTTGCGACATCAAAAACTGCATATTTCTGCACCTTGGCCTGATCCTCCTTGCACCCTGCTGTCCCGGGAGGTGGGACCATGGCGCCCAGCGCCCTGGTCCTTCAGGACCATGGCGCCTAGCGCTCTGGTCCCTCATGACCATGGCGCCCAGCGCCCTGGTCCCTGACCCTATTTTGGGCTCGATCTCTTGTTGGGCATCGGGTCTTTAAGTTTGCAATTCAGAAAATAATGTTCCTAGGTCGGCCTAAGGTCGGAAAAATCAGTCTCCTAACCCTAATTGACAAGTATATAAACTACATTTCTCCTCCCAGAAAAGGGTAGAGGAGTGATAGAAAAGTACAAGAGGCAGAATCGATATTCAAACATTCAAACATTCAAGCATTCAAACATTCCTTCAAGCAATTGAGCATTCTAAGTCTCCATTCAAGGCTAGGTGTTGCATTCAAGACAAGGATTCAACCATTGAAGAGGAGATCACCTACAACATACAACATATAACATCATTACACCTTCGCATGTAAGAATACAAACATTCTTACAACAAGGTATCAGTACTTGATTACATTACAAACATTTACATTTACAGCATTCTCATTTCTCGGTTAATTCCAAAATCGGGGTTTGACCTAAAGGCAAACCCCTAATCCCTAACCCCCCAATCATCCTCTCTTTTCTGTGTGTAGGTTGCAAGTATGCGGCTGTAATTGAAGATCCGAAATCCTTGTGCAGAGACGAACAGATCCCGCTTCGTTTTGCGGATTTTTCGGAGGACCGTGTGCACTTCGGGTGCCATCGTCTCGTCAACTTTCGCTCAAATTTGCAGGACAGCATCGTCTCGACATTTTACTGCTAATTTCAGGTCCGCAGCTTCATCCCGTGTCCCTATCTCCGTTTATAAGCGAATCTTTCTTACTTTACATGCACTCCTAGTTCAATCCTTCTATCTACATTCTTTACAAAAGAGGGTATCCTTGCTGTCTCAACCCTTGAAACTCATTTAGAATTCAATCTTGCATTGTGTGGGATTGGATCTTGTGAGTTTCAACCCCTCTTTTGAATGTAAAGTCTCTCCTAAGTGAAAACCGTCAACCCTAGTGACCCCCCCTTTCTCTCTCCTTGGAGTGGGGGAACACCTAGGGTTCGATTTTCCGCTTTACATAGTGAATGTATGTGCGCATATGCACACATGTCTATATATAATTTACAAAACTATGTGTGTGTGTGTGTGTGTGTGTAATTTACAAAACTTCACGCTTATGGAAAACAATGAAAAAATGCCATATTGAAACGTGGATCATCTCTAGAGAATTGGAAACAATGTTTTTTTCTCAAACAAAATTGTATCGAATTGGGCATGGCAAGAATAGGAGAATTTGTCATGGAGGGTGGATCCAGGAACTCATATTTAAACTTTTAGTCACCTTTGCCATTCTAGATCAGCATAGTCAAATGGTAACAATGTTTTGAATGATTTTCAAAAATGTGTTGAAAGCATATATATTAGATTAAAGACATTACAAATAAATAGGTGTGTTGTCAATGTTTTTGGATTGATATGTAATTCAAATGGTTTTGATCTGTGAACTTATGTGACGCGATGTTTTAGATCCACTTTTATATGTAAATTAAAAGCTTCATTTATAATCGAAATCGTGTTAATTGAAAACCTAAACCCAAAAATTTAGAGGTAATTTGATGGGGGTATGACTTAAAATTTTATTTATTCTAAAATAATAATATTACTTAAATTATTAAAAAATTTAAGGTCTTTTTTATGTTTCTTTTATATGTAAAATACGATTTAGAATATTGATTAAAAAAATATATTCTAATCAAATGTTTCATTAAGTTAAACATGTATTGTCGTCATATGTAAATTTCATTGTGGAATAAATAGTCATACAAATTTTAAATGATAGGAAAACTCAACCTTCCTGCATAAACCATGTCATATCTCCCTATTTCTAGTTTTATCCCTCAATCTTGTCATATCCCCCTATTTCTAGTTATCAAATCTTCTCTCAATGAAGTTCCTTGATTCTTCCTTCTCATAGCAAGATGGCCTTGATTTCATCATCCAGATTTATGCTCACAAAAATCAATTGGTTGATCAAAGTATTAAATTCATTCAAGTAATTTGACACATTACTACCTTCTTTCATCTTCAAGTTGTACAATTTCTTCAATAGAAAAACTTTATTTGATGCGGAAGCCATCTCATACATGTCGGACAATTTTTCTCACAATCCTTTACTTGTTTTTTTTTTGTTGTTGCAACATTTAATAACACATAATTGGAAAGAGAGAGAAATATTGTTTTCATTATCTTCTTATCCAATATGTCTCAATCTTCATAAAACATCACAACTATCTTCTTCGATTTTCCAATTGCAACTTCCACATCCCGAAGTCCTAGCTTGAGAATTTTTCAATCCTCCACTTATTTCCATCCTCCATCTCTTCTCAATTTTACTTAACTCTAATACCAAATGTTAATTGCAAAGATCAAATAAATTAAACACAATCTAAGTTTTAACAAATAATAATTGCACATAAGAAAAAGACACAATATGACAAATTACTTACTTCACCAAATAATAGCTACATCCAAGAAAAACAAGATAAATATTTCATATTATTATGTACGATGAATACATATTTTCTAGAATATATATAAATCTTGATACAAATAGAAGGCCAAGACTCTATTTAAATAAGTGATGGTTGAACTTTCATACTTGATGATGACTTCTTGTAAAAATTTATATCCAATACAAAATTTCACATATAATTCTAAAAAGCACAAAATTGGAATGTTAGATCTTCTTTATAATACAATTTTCCTCAAATTTTAATTATATTTTAGAATGAAAATCATAAATATGAAAGCCATCAAACTTGAACCAAAGATGGTACCACTGTATTCTCTGAGCATACGACCATTAAATTTAGGCCCTTGGTCGAGTACCACTGTAACATCTTCTTCCATGTAAAAATGGAAAGTATACCATGTCTACTGAACCACTAACTTTATTGTATTTACCGGGCAATGTACTTGAACCTATTAAACAGGTAACAGGTTTTTTATGAAAAGAATTTGCTCAAGGAGTACTTTCTATATTATTTTAAAATAAAACAAGTTCTTCAGGATCAACTTGCTAAAGTTTTAATAGACTGCTTAAGCTTAATTTGTTCTAGTTTTAATCAGACTCTGCTTAAATATTTATTGGTTCAACTTTTTTAAACTCCTAAAATGATAAGATTTTAGATCTGATCACGTTGAGTGGAGCTTATTATTTTTTAGTATGAATTGTTTCTAAATTTGATTATGTGAGTTTTTTTTATTTTTTAGTTTAAATTTTATGATCTATTAGAAAACCAAACTATAAACTATGAAATTTTGTTTCATCGTTCTTCATTATTTACTGTGGTTTGCATTTTAATAATCTCTTTGTCAGATTTAAAATCAGTTAAGTTTTCACAATCTATTAATGTTGTTTTTTCTAGCTTTTGGATTCGATTGTGTTATTGCTTTTTACATCAATATTTCAGATCATACTCCCTGATCCATCATCAGGATAGAGTACTAGAGGATGACAGAAGTAAGAATGAACCGGACATGGTATCTCTAGAATCGATCTATGATGAATCTAAACTAAAGATCCCAGATGTCCATAATCCATAAAACTATCACAGAATCTAATCCAAAAATAATTATAATTAAGGATAAATCTCCCTGGATATGTACCTACAAATAAGATAAATAGTTGGTATGAAAGGTAGTAAGGACAGGTTCCCATGTGATTGCTTAACTTATTTTGGCTAGTAGCCACTGCTCAACATAATTAAGAATCATTTGTGGAGCTGGTGGACTTATGAACTTTTCATTTTTCTGCTTATTTTTAAATAGTCATTTTAAATTACATTAATAGTATTGATAACAACTTGTGCATTTAACATTTGAAAAAACAATTACAAACAAATGTTGAAAAAAAGAGAGAGAAATTTGTAGGTGACATTTTTGACAATATGGAGTTGCTCTTTATTTTTAGTCTCTCTTTTTTTATAGCTTATTTTCAAATTTTAAGCAGTAACTGATTCATTAAAAAGGGGAAAGATTCTAAATTATCTTTTAACAATAATTTAAAAAATTGTATGGAAACATTACAGCTACATAAACTTAAGCAGAAAAAACTTAAATAGTGTTGTTTAGTTTTTGGATTCTAGTGTTTAGATTTATGTTTGCATCAACATTTCTTATCACACTCCATGATCCATGGTCAGGATGAGAGAGTTGTTGGATGTTTGCATCAACATTTCGGATCACACTCCATGATCCATCATCCGACAGCTCTCTCATCCTGATGATGGATCATGGAGTATGATCTGAAACATTGATGCAAACATAAACCCTACAGCTCTCTCATCTTGATGATGGATCATGGAATGTGATCTGAAATGTTGATACAAACATAAGCCTACAGCTCTCTTATTGTGATAATAGATCAGAGAATGTGATCTGAAATGTTGATGCAAAAATAAATCTACATGATGAAATCCAGAAACTAAGCAACAATCTTAATGAATAGTGGAAATCTAATCTCTCTTATTCAAACTTAAATAGACAAAATTTATATAGAAAATATACTTAAACAACCCCTAGCAGACATGAAGGAAGAAAGCTATTTTCTCAACTTATAACGTCATCAAATAATCTGTACATTGGCTATAATTAGTGCACTGAATGTAAAAAATCGGTAAGTTGACTGTAACCAAAGAACTGGCCGTAGAAGCTCTTTCATTCGAACTTAAATATCATTATACAAATTCAGAGATAACAGAATTACTGATATTCAGTTTACCAGAGCCGAAGCACTGGCTGTAGAAGCTCTCTCATTCGAAACTATATACCATTATACAAATTCAGACATATTAGAACCATTGATATTTACTGATGATTATAAAATTACAATTTTGGGCCTAAAAATGGATTCTGATTCCAACCCAAAAGAGAAATAAATGAATAGAAAGTATGTTAGGGATTGAAAATGTTGTCTCGACACTTGCACTTCCAGGATTGGGGCTCATAGTTGGTATCATGGAGGTCAATGGAATTAGTGGGCACTTGAATGGCCTCACAAGGAGAGCACCACCTGCACTTGTTATGACATGTTGGCGGTTTCGAACCTGCCACTTCTATCTGCAATGCAGTCATCAAATCTATCATCATTATTCTAATATAAATGAATGAATAACTTTTAACATCCACAAGACTAAAAACAATCTATGAAACAAAACCCATTCATCCAAATCAATCTACGAAACAAAACCCATAGATATTTGCAAAAATCTTCATCCAAATCCATCATTCAACTTGCCTTTTGTGAACGAAGTGGGGGAGCCCTGGTGAGATCCTCCTCCATTGCCTCCCTCTCTAAAACATCTGTACAGAACACCAAAATCATTACTTTCTACTTCTATCTTCACAATCAATAAGAATATGATCATAAGTGCGTATATCACATTGCTCACTGCTACTCACCCTTCACAACATTTAAGCGAGAAGAAGCTACTGCAAAGAAAACACAAGAGGAGGCCAATGCCAAGAGCAGGATTGTGCATTTGAGGGACCATGTAGTTTGCATCGTTCTTTCCAGAAGATAAAAAAGTCCTCAGAGAGATTGGCAACACAAATGGCCAGGTTTATGTGGGTTATATCTTTGGGGCCTGGAGGAAGTAGGCATTCCAGTTCATGCCTTGGGATTTACTATGACAGGGACTATACCTATTTCTGCTCCTATACCCCTTGTTTAAGTAGCCTTCTTGCTTTGTAGAGACGTAAAGGAGCACAGGAAAGGACATAGTACCCACAAATATTCTGTTCTGCAACATGTGATGTGATTCATGCAATGAAATTGACTCAAGTTTCCCGATTCCCGACAAAATATATCTGTCCAGACTATGTTACAGGAAATCTTGAATATTGACCAATTGACCCAGCCTAGTCTCTACGCCCCAGGCCACAGCGTTTCCCAATGCTTTCTTCTATTTGTTTATATTGGAGGTTTACGCATATCAGTCACATTTTCCTATATTCAGGTGATCAAGAAGGTTATTCATTCAGTCAAATTTGAATCTGGATAGGTGATGTAATCAATCGATAAGTAAATGAAAATATGTAAGAGATCAAATAATGTCTGGCATAATCAACTACAGATATAAGCATAAAAGTTCAAAACAAGTAGACCTCCAACATAACGTCTATTTGATATCCCTTTCTTTTTAGATCTTGGATTGTTTGTTGTGTACCTCTCAATTTTTGTTATTCTTTCTTCTTCAAACAGGTTACTTAAATCTCCATGTAATTAAATGGCTTGAATGGAATCCATGTAAGTTGAACACTCCATGATGTAGTGTCATTCCAATGTCAAAGTACAAAAATAACATATTATATCTCTCTACTCTTCTTTTGAGATCATCCATGTTCTAGTTTCACATCTAAGTTGATGCCATCTAGTTCTTAGATTAGCCATTAACATTTTAGCTTTCCATTTTACTTCCACTCCTATATAATTCTTATGTGCATTCTCTTAAATAACAAGAGCATTTGCCTAATTTATCAAAAATACAAATTGATCTCTATAAAATGCATCATATTTTGTACAGTGGGTAGCAGAAGAGTACTGGCACTCGTTATAGTTAACTTCAAACACCCTAAGCTCCTAATTGGTACATAAAATTTCAACGATTTTTATTTGTTGCCTTCATATGCAAGTTAAGTGCTTACAGCTATTGTTTTGGTTTCTAGGTAGTTATGTTGAAATCTGTGGGATTCATTATGCACACAAGCATCAAAAAGTGGTCATTTTGAGTTGGTGTCCCATACATATTCTCTATTGTCCGTTAATTGTTCACTTTGACCATCAAGAAAATTGCACAATTGAATCAATACGTATGCACAAATGCCTCAATTATTATGCACTATTGATATCAATGAAATTGCACAACTGATCTAATACAATAATTGATACGCAGACAAAAATAAACCCTTTCTCCTTTAAGAAATTTTTCTTTTTAACACTTCCTTTCCAAAAAAAAAATCTAAGTTTCCATGAAAGATACAAACCAAATACTGAAAATACTGTGTACATGCTATGTTTTGTTTCTTTTTGGATTCCAACTTAGCATGTACAGGGTACGTTAACCTCTTTCACAAAAGGAAGAATACAAAAAATGTGATATGACTGGACACTGAACACAATATGTCATCTGTCATAATATAATGTAATGTACAAATAGAAGGGAGCAGGTAGGCAAAGTGCAAAGGAATAGAAAGACCAAGAAGCATATATATCAAGGCACATATAGTTTGTGCTTGTAATTGGAGTAATTATGTGAGAAATAAATAAAGTAATGATTGTATGACTGGCCTTTTGTTCATTGAGGGACGTAAGCACCAGATAGACCCATCATTACTTAAATCTTAACAGTCAACTTCCCCTGGACGATAGAATATCACGGACTGCTATAACAGTGCAGAAAAAATAATGAAGAAAAAATAGTTCACGTACACATATATTGGTAGGGCAGGGCCTAAATTTGATGGCAGTATGGTTGTATTTCAGGATTTTTATTATCAAATATAATTAAGTTTTTAAAAAATTGGTATGAATATTGTTTTCAGGGGTGTTAATATGTGGAGAATGCTGATATATATTTATTTTTTAGAGTTGTTTCTGGATTTGATTGTGTGAGAGTTTTTGCATCAATGTTTCGGATTATGTTACCAGAAACGAGAAATGCAAGGGCAACGACAACGTGACGTGATGAGAAGCGGATGTTTAAAAGATTGCATATAAGAAACGGATTTTTAATAATATAATAAAATTAATTTTAAAAATAAAAAATTATAAAACATATATCTCTATAAAAAATTTAAACATTCTTTCATTTCATTCTTTCATTTTAAAATAATTTGTATAAAACACTTCACACAATAAGTATAATAAAACCACCAGGACAAAAATAAATTTGTGTGATACTTAACTCGGGGTACAAAAATTACAAATTAATGTAAACTCTAGCTCGGGCTTTATTAGCAGTTATAAACTCCAGCTTGGGCTTTATTGTTATTTATAAACTAATGTAAACTCCACCTGGAAGTTGGGGAAAAGATAAAAAATGTCTAAGTTTTTATTTAAATTTTAACAACAACTGCTGGAAAAATGAAAAAACACGGCTTCGAAACGGTCGTCCGCAACAGGAAACCTGTTTTGGTCGTCGAAATGCAAAACAAAAGTCTCCCGTCGCGTTTCTAGTAACTAGGGTTTCAGATCACATTATGTGATCTATCATTAGGATGAAAGAGTGCATAAGGATTCCGCACTCTCTCATCCATCTCCTTACACACTCTCTCATCTTGATGATGGATCATAGAGTGTGATCCGAAACAAAATTTGAGCAGTATAATGGATTGTGGAAATCTAATGTCAATTATATCTATTTCATTTATAATTTTGTTTAGACTAACTTATGTGTTAGTATTTTAAAGATACCTTTGAATAGATAATCATCATGTAAAAAAATTGCTTGAGAGATGGGGTCCACCATCAAGTTTAGACCTTGGGTAGGAGGGAAAGAGAAAGATGGGGGAGGGATTTTCACTATTTAACTAAAGGAGAAAATATGTTAGAATTTAATTTTCTAATTTATGTTTGGTTAAAAAAGTGTGTTGTTAAGAGAGACCATGTTTGAATTTTGTAGGGATAGAGTACTTACACCTTATATTGAAGAACAATTGGGTGCCTTATGTGTTATGGAGTTCAATGTAGTTGGGTGAACTTACAATAATGGTTCCCACTTTTTTGCCAACTTTGACACTGAGATGAACAATTCTAAAATAATCTTCACTTTCCGACACCTATAACTTTTAAACCATTAAGAATATTAAGATGATGTGAATTAGTGATTTATAACATCTTGTCTACAGATTCTAAATATATTTTTTTCAAATTTTTTAAAGAAAATTATTTTTTATTTTTTCATCTCCCTCGAAAAGTAGTTTTTTACAGCAAACAACATTTTTAAAGAGTGATGTGTCTCCCGAAACACATTATTTTTTTTCTATAAATGACAAAAACTCAATTCTTTCGGATTTTGGTTTGTAACATCAATATCCATGATGAATAATGATGAACAATAACTACTCAACAGATACTGAGAGGGGGGGTGAATCAATATAGACAAAAACTTCCTTAAACCACTTTGACTGCAAAGACTGAACTAATTGGTAAACAGTATCACCAATCTAAAACAGGGCACTACCGGTAAAACACAGTATGACTGTGAAAAAAATAAACCGGTAAAATTTAGATCTTCACCACACCTAATCTCTCCTTTCCACTTCACCCATATGCATAAACAAGCAATACATCAAAAATATAAAGACCACTGGAACAACATGCTTTACCACTTGACAGAAAACACTAAGACATCACATGAAAAAGCATCACACATAACACACTAATTTTTCACATGGAAACCCAACTGGGAAAGGCCACGGTGGGGATGAATACCCACAAGTTGTTCTTGAACTCTTCTAAAGTCCGCTCTGTTAGGAGCCTTGTCCGGTTAAGGACTTTACAACAGGGTCTGCTAGGAATCGATCCTGCTAGGGATCACCAAGTTAAGGGATGGCTAAATACCCGGTTAAAGGTTAGAACTCTGTTAAAGGTTACCTCGCAAGAGGATTTGAAGAACTCATAGATTTGAGTCACCCTGTTAAAGGATTTACACAAAGCTTGTTAAAGCTACCCGGTTAAGGGATTTTCCAACTGCTGAAATGGCTAGAAGTCAACAAGTAATACACTGATCTGATAATAGCACTAAATGTCAAGGCAGATCCACTTTAGTTCCTTTGCTTCTACAATCACACTCTGCAGGCATCAACACACTTCTTCGGTCTAGCAAGAATCAAGTATCTCTTCACTTGGATACACACATAACATTTGCCAACAACTTCACAATGCAAATCATCATCGACCTTATAGACAATAGATAGGTCGGTGGTATAAACCCTAAACCCTAAACATTTAGGTTATCAATACAGTTGGTTCAATCCTGGCCATTTAATCACATTGCATAGAGTAAAACAATCTTGAACAAATCTCAAGATGTTCTCCATCATTCGTTCTTTGCCGCTTCTGGAAGCTGATAAACCATCACAGGCTCTCCACTGTTTACTGAGACTTCGCATATTCCCGAGGTAGATAGGATCAATCTTCTTTATGCAAGATCCTCAAGGAAATCCTTCACACGCACAAGGCTGACGTGGCAACACAATATGATCTTCATTTCAATGCTACCCCATCACAAGATGTTGTTGGTCTAATCACACAGACTTGAAATGCATCAACCGAAAACCCTAAAGCTGAGACTACCAACCGGTAGTCATACCAAATGAAAACCCGATACAAAATTTTCCATATACCACTTCACATTCCAACATACCACTTCACTTGAACCAACATACCGCTTCACTTTTTCACATATACCGATTCACATCATCATATCGATTCTCTTTCTAGTTTGCTTACTTCAATATACTAGTTCATACTTCAGCATATTGACATCAATGACAACATACAATATCATCATGTCATCACACTCTGCACATATGCCAACAATCCAGGGCATGGAGTTGGTTTGATAGTGATATGTCTAATATTTTTCATTTTATTAAGTTTTGAAGTCCAACTAATTATATTTTAGACATAGGTGTATGTTTGAACACATAACTTGTTCTATATATATCGAAATTCAATTTTATTTTATTTTTAGAAAGAAGACATCAATACCTAGGGCATAGATATTTTTTTGAATTTTTTGAATTATTTTACTGTTTTTCCCAATGCGTTGAACAGAGAAGTTCATCTTCTATGAAAAACCTATATTTAGTAAAATTTAAAAAACAAAATCATAATAAACTCACAATGTGATAAAATTAGAGTTGTTGGAAAACTTGCTTCGAGCACTACCATCCTATATTTTTGGGTTGTCAAAATTCTTTCATTTGAACCTTGAACCAGAGGTTTCAATACCAAAATTCTGCAAAAAGTTGAAGAGTTTGGGGTGGAGAAGCATAGAAAGGGGGTTCGAATGAATACCCCTTCGAATGAACCCCCCTACGTTCATTTTATAATGGTTAAAAAATAGTTAAAAAGGGATTCGCTTGAAGGGGGGTTTCGAGCGAACCCCAGTGATGTCACATTTACAATCGAAGTGGGGGGTTCACTCGAACCCCAAAGGGTAGTTTGCTCGAACACTCATAGTATGAACGAACGCCCTAGGAATTGTTTTACCCCCATCTGCGTTTTTTCTTCGCAGGTGAAAGTGGGAACCTTTATTGTGAGATGACACAGTTTCATGTAAGGTCAATGACATAGTGGATTATAAAAAGATCTCTTCTCTTCTTACATTTCAATGAAGTGGCTTACACAAAAGGGAAAAAAAATTAAGGATACCTTAGGTTGTTAAGTAAATGCAACAATTTAAGTATAATCTATTTAAATTCAATAATGATAGTTGGGATTGATAGAGAACAATTATTCAAGAAACGTATATGTGATGGAAAATGCTATTTAGTTATATGATTGAAGAATGATTGATTTTGTTGGATATTTTAAAATTTTCTCTTTGTTTGAGAAATGTGATCTCTTTGACAATGAATGCCTCAAAAACTATGTTGGATATGTTGGCAATCTTGTATGAATTAAATAAGAAATTATTTTCTATTAAATTTCCAATCACTTCTTTATTTTTATTTATTAACTCTCGAAAATGATTAGAATAGATAAAATTATTTGTGGAAGATTAATGCTAGATAATGTAGCGTCGTAAATTGTCACCGAGTCAATTTACACCTCATGTTTGTGCCCCTACTTTAGTGTGTCCTATCCTCATCACTTTTCTAGGTTATTTTTGTGGTTATTCTCCAACTTTGAGGCCATAAACACCCATTGGTGGGTTCCATGGTGAGGTACCCCTCCCCCCTAAGCCTTATCTTGGTCCCTTTTACAAAAGGACCATGGCGTCCATCTCAGTGGGGCCCAAATTTGAATTAGGGTAGGTGTTGTATCTCCCCAATAGGAATCGATCCTCGTGGCTCCACATGACCATCGGAAGTCAACCTAATTGGTAATTTACCTAGATACCCCTATATAAAGACATTTGATCACCCTAATTTCATCTAACAATCTAAGCAATCAAATTCCTAGCACTCTTGCATTCATGAAGCATTCATTATCAAACATTTTCAGAGATCTTCAAGGCTACATATTCTTCATTCAACCATTGTGGAGTAAAATTACATCATTCATATGCAAACATGTGTGTGTGATTAGGGTTTTGTCATGTCCATGCCATTTCATACAACATGTGTGATTACATTCAAAGAACAAAGTCTTATCATCAACAATTGTAGATATGAGGTATATCTTTCCAATATTTATTTCAGTATTTGCATTTACTCATTCAAGGTTAATTTCAAAATCGAGGTTTCACTTAGGCAAACTCTTATTCCCAAAAATTTCCCCCTTCTTTATGTGTGCAAGATAACAAGTACAAGGTTGCATTCGAGAGGATTGACAAAATTCACAAAGATAAATGAGTTCCCCTTTTGACGACAAGGAATTCAAAGGACCAGGGTAACCACCACCATGGTCCCAAAAAATCAAGTTGAACTTCTGGGAGCATCTAAATCTGAATCTTCTAACCAGATCTAGGTTGGTGTCTCTGTACGACAACTGTAGCTCATAATTTATGCTCAATCTCTTCAATATTCACTCATTTACCCTAATTTTAGCATTTTCATAGTTCAACTTAAAAAGAGGGAATAAAACCCTAACCCCAAGTGGAACCTAAATGATATTTCAGAGCTTTTTCCCTAAAGGGAGTAATCTTAGATCTATTAGGTTCATCCCTCATTCAATGTGATGCTCTTTTAAGAAAAATTAATGGTTTTGTTACCTTAATTGGTGAAAACCTAATTTTCACCTATCTGATGCAGAAGCATCCCCAGTTCTTGGCAATCTTGCATCAACCAAAAACATTTCTTTTCAGTTTGTTTTCTATTTTGCAGTTTTAGCATTCCTTTGTGCATTTTCTTACATTTGCTCACCGGGTCTTGCGAAGCTAGATTTTGCTTGTGAACATGATCATCTTCCTTATTCCTAAACTGCAGGACATTTATATCTTTTTCCAACAAGTTATCGCTTCCAGATTTTGAGACATTTTTCTGGCTTAGAACACCAAAAATGCTTGGACCTATTTGCTATTGGATCATTTATGTAGCTTGTGGAGCCCCAGTTCATTGATTACAATGTTCCTTGGCATTTGGCCGACCTTCCCTCTGATCTGCACTTCTTCCTTTGGATTTTCCAAAGGATTTTCATTGGCAGAGGCTGACCCGGTGGTTTTACACGTTTGATCTTGTTCTTTGGCATTTGATCCCTCTTGGGCCGATGCGGATCCCTCTCGACCATATAAATCAATGTAATTAAGTATCATAAATCATCAGAGAGAACATAGAAGGTATATCCTAAGATTTTGAGGTTTGGAGTTTACCAATTCTGTAGTTGAGCATGTATGTAGCAGGCCAGTGATCTGAATCTTGTAGCCCGGATGTTACCAGTTATCTGTAATCAGTTCTCATGATCTAATACATTTAGTTATGCATTGCCTCCATCATCTTGTTTTGATTTCATTGTGTTTACTCTTGTTGCACAGTCCGGATAGATCTCATTGAGATCCCTCCTAACCGTGACTGCACCAAGTGGAATCAGAGCGAGATTTCATTCTGGAGATTGCATTGTCCTAAAGTTTTGTTGTGGGGTGGCAAATTGTGGATCTAACCTGCAGCTACAGAGGAATGGCGTGAAGATGACATGAAGAGGAAATAGAAATGGTGGAGTGTGTGGTGATGCAGACCCTGTTGTGATGGAAATGTTGAGAGGAATTGCAACCCGGTTAGAAGTCGTTAAGACGGGCCAGAGAAGAGACCATCAGCGGAACAAGTAGCAAACCCACCGGCGACCGATCTAGATGAAGAGAAGTTCTTGAGGGTTTTGAGTAGGGTGAACACCAAACCACATTTCACCCCACCGGAGTATGATGGAAAGTTGGATTCAGATGAATTAATGGATTGGATCTTGAAAATGGAGTATTTTGATTTTGAGAATACCGCAGAAGAAAGAAAGGTGAAATATGCATGTACCCAGTTGAAAGGTCATGCATCTCTTTGGTGGGAACATTTGCAAGTTGATAGATAGAGAAGAGGCAAAGAAGAGATCAAAACATGGGAGCAAGTAGTTGCCAAGTTAAAGTCAAAGTTTATGTCAGTTGATTACCAAGTAAACCTGTTCCAGAAGTTACAAAACTTGAAGCAGAAAGAATCTAGTGTGAAGGAGTATACCGAAGTATTCTACAAGTTAAATATCGGATCCGCACATGTCGATGATGAGGTTGAACTAGTTGCAATATATTTGAATGGTTTGCGGATGTTTATAGAAGATGACCTCAGTTTGATCAAGTTGTAGAGTGTTGAAGAAGCTTACCAATATGCCTTGAAAGCAAAAGAGAAGTTGAACAAAATACATGAGCAGAGACAACGAGGTAGAGGTGGAAGGTTTTCTGAAGGAAGATTTCAAGGAGGAAGAGGATATTCCGGAGGAAGAGGAACCTATACAAATCAGAACAAGGACAAGGAAGTAAGAAAAGAAGGTAATTCATATCGGAAGGATGATAGAAATTTCTACCAGAGAAGAGAACCTGATGGTTACCATAATGAAATTTTTGGAAAAGATGACAGAAGACAAGATAAGAGAGTGTTTAGAGGAAATTTATTTAAGTGTGGAGGAGAAGGACATCATTCTTTTGAATGTAAGAAGATAGAGAATACTGGGAGAATAGCATTGGTAGAAGAAAGCCCCACTGGATTATCTAACAAACCAAAAGATGGAGAACTGTTGATGATGAGGAGAGTTTTATGTCATACTGAAGAGGATGAGGAGCCCTTGCAGAGAATAAATTTGTTCAAGGCTAGATGTAAGGTATCCAGTAAGTGTTGTAAAGTAGTTATTGATAGTGGTAGTTTGGATAATCTTGTTTTAGAAGAAATGGTGGATAAATTAAAGTTGGAAAGATTGAAACACCCAAAGCCTTATCAGATAGCATGGATTCGGGATGATCATAAGTTGTTAGTAAGTGAGAAATGCTTGGTGAAATTGAAAATTGGGAATTATCATGATGAAGTTTTGTGTGATATTATGCCTATGGATATTTGTCACCTTTTGTTGGCTAGACCTTGGCAGTTTGATAGACAGGGAATACATGATGGGAGAAAGAACATATAGAATATTATGGGGAATGGGATAAAACAAACCTTGTTACCCTTGGAGGAACCCCTGAAAAATGAAGTTTGTATGAATGCTATAATTTGTTTGGTGGATGGAATGAGACATGACAATGTGTGTTTTGCCTTAGTTCCTAAGAAGACTGGGAACCCAGAGCATGAAGAACAACCGGAGGAGATAAAAGAATTGCTAACAGAATATGAAGACATCATTTCAGATAATGTTTATAATGGATTACCACCTGTGAGGAGTATCGGTCATTGCATGGACCTGATTCCCGAAGCTAGCTTCCCTAACAAAGTTGCACAACAGATGATACCGGCAGAGAATGAAGACCTAAATAGACAAGTGCAGAAATTGTTGAGAAAAGGTTTGATCAGAGAAAGTTTGAGTCCTTGTGCAGTACCTACAGTGTTAGCACCTAAGAAGAATGGAGAATGGAGGATGTGTACCGATTCCAGAGAAATAAATAAGATTACAGTGAAGTACTGGTTTCCTTTGCCTAGGATGGATGACATGATGGATTGTTTGAGGGGAGCCAAATACTCCACAAAGATAGATTTGAAGAGTGGATATCATCATATCAAAATCAGAGAAGGAGATGAGTGGAAGACAACATTCAAGACAAATGAAGGATTGTATGAATGGTTGGTGATGCCTTTTGGGTTGACTAATGTACCAAGTAATTTCATGTGGTTGATGAATGAGGTATTGAAGAAATTCTTGGGTAAGTTTGTTATTGTATATTTGGATGACATTCTGATTTTCAGTAAGACAAAAGAGTAGCATTTGTTGCATTTAAGACAAGTTTTGTAGAGGTTAAGAGAGGAGAAGTTGTTGATAAATCTAGAGAAGTGTACTTTCATGAAGGAAGAGTTGGTCTATTTGGGATTTGTGATATTTGTGGATGGAATGAAGATGGACCCTAAGAAGGTAAAAGAAATTGTTGAATGGCCTACACCAGAAAGCATTGGAGAGGTAAGATCCTTTCATGGATTGGCTAGTTTCTATCGGAAGTTTATCAGAAATTTCAATTCAGTTTGTAGTCCTATGACAGAGACAATGAGAGGGAATAGGAATTAAGGAATTCAAGTGGACCACCGGAGCAAACAAGAGTTTTGAATTGTTGAAGCAGAAGGTTACAGATCAGCCTGTGTTAGGTTTACCAATTTTGAACAAAGTATTTCAAGTGGACTGTGATGCAAGTGGGAACACAATTGGAGCAGTATTGAGTCGGGAAGGGAGAGCAGTAGCTTATTTCAATGAAAAGTTGAATGATGCCAGGAGGAGATATTCAGTGTATGATCAAGAATTTTATGCCATAGTTCAAGACTTGAGGAAGTGGAGACATTATGTGTTGCCTAAGGAATTTGTGTTGTATACTGACCATCAAGCCTTGCAATATTTGAATAGTCAAAGTAAGTTGAATCAAAGACATATGAGATGGGTAGAATTTTTGCAGAGTTACACCTTTGTGTTGAAGCATAGAAGTAGAAAGTCAAACAAAGTTGTTGATGCATTAAGTAGAAGGAGGAATTTGCTGACAGAGATGAGAGTGATAGTGTTAGGATTTGAATATGATGTTCTGCAAAAAAGACAAGGTTAGGATAAACAAACACCTGAACAAGAAACAACAAGAGTCGATTGTTAGATGTTACAAAATCATAAATTAAAAACTATCATAAGCAAGCATATCAAGAAAGACACTACTAAGCAAAAAGAAAGTTTAAGGAATCTACAAAAAGCAACTAAGCTCCTCCAAATGCTCTCTACCATGCTGGTAGTTTCTCCTTCCTTGTTCCTCTCCTCTCCAAGTTCCAAAATAGTGTAGCTCTCAGTAGCTTTTTGCACTATGGATGCTTATGGAAATTCAAGATTGTAAATGATCTCAAGCTTATGCTATGCAAGTGTAAAACAAACTAATAAAACATATTATGGAAAAGAACTAAGATTTATTTCAGTTCAAGATGACAATATATGAGTTATTTATGCTAAATGCTCTCTAAAATTAACTATAGGTTAAATGCATACAAGTTTTTAGGATCTGGATTATGAAGAAATGGGCTCTATTTATAGGGAAAATGGAGCAATGGATGGTTAAGATTGAGTAATCTCAACAAGGGTCAGGGTTGAATAATTTGAGATCCATGTGAGGGCTTTCAACCCAATCCTAGGATGACAAGTGTCAATGTGAGATAGGTTGAGAGGAGAGGGAATAAGCATTAAATGCTTGACATGACCTGAAGGTTAACTTGGAAGTTAAGGTCAAGGTTAGTCGAATGGATAAATTCTTTATTCAAAGAATAAAGCTTTTATCCAATGGATAAACTCTTGTGCAAAGGCAAAAGGGATAACCATGGTCAAAGCAATAAATGCTTGAGAAGACACATGAGTGCAAGTTGAAATAACCATAAATGGTTATGTAAGAGCCATTAATGGTCATGTAAAAGCCATTAGTGGTTTTGGAAGACTTTAGAGGTTAAATTGTTGAACACATAAAGCATTAAATGCTTTTTAAAGACTTTGAAGTCTTTGAGAAGTGACTTCAAGTTGCTTAGGAATGTGACAATAATTAGGGGATGGATTAGGCTAATTAGGAAGGGCTTAGAAGAATCTAGAAGGGGGTTAGGATTGCAAGTGGGTTTGGTGGGTGAGGGAAAATAGGATTTTTAATTAAAATAAAATTCATTTATTTCAATAAATAGGTGCAAGTTGCATTTGTAGGAAAATGCAAGTGGGGGGGAATAAATGATTTAAATAAATGTTTTATTTAATTTATTTAAAAGAGGAATAGGGGATTTTAATGAAATAAATATGATTTATTCATTTAATTGATTTGAGATTTGGTTTAATGAATTAATTAAAATAAATTCAATAACTTATTTAATTAATAGGAGAATGTTTGAAGATGAATTAATTAAATATTAATTTAATTAACTGATGGCTAGTGGATTTTTAATCAAATAAATAGGGAATATTCATTTAATTAAAATGGACAGATTTATGTGACTACATTTGCTCCTCTTTGAGACGGTGCGGTTTATCACGTCGATTCAAAGAAAGAGAAATAGGTGTGAATAATATGCCCCATAATTGTTAATTTAGTGGGTGGTATGCCCCCTCGAGAGATGGGCCGGAAAATTTCGAAAAATCAGGGGATCTCTCGAAAAAGAATGAAAATTGGCAAGGTTTATAGAAAAGATGAAGTTAGCAACGCGGGTGAAAAATAGAAGAAAACGGAGATAAAATGGAGAAATGGGAGGATCGGGAAGTTCACAGGGACCACGGCGGTGAGCGGGGGAAAGTTACGGTGACGGCGAAGGGTTTATATGGGGAGAAAGGGGTGAAAACAAAATCATTTGTTACTGCGACCAGTGTGAAATCAAAGCTCTGATAGTGACGTTTTAGAGGAGCGAGCAGCAGTCAGGATGCCGATACCTATTGCAGAGCACCATTTCGAGCAAGTCTATTGATTCCATCGGCCAGACGACTACGGACCAGCAGTACGCAAATTTGAAATTTTGAATTTTACGCATTTTTGTCATGTTTTTTGCTAAGTCCAAATTGAGTCAGGACAGTAACGTTGAAACTATGTTTTAGCACTTTTGTCCAATTATCTAGCACTTTTGTGCCGCAATGGCGCTATTGTGCTATTGTTCGAGCGTTATTGAACATATTAGCGCTAGTGTGTGCATGTTTAAGCGCTATTGTTTGTTGAGCACTATTAAGGGGTCAATTGAGCACTTTTGTCTTTAAGCAACGCTATTGCATAGGTCTTGTAGCACTTTTGTAGGGTTGATTAAGTGCTTTTGTGAGGGGTTTAGTGCTATTGTGAGGGGTTTGGCACTATTGTTTAGGAAGTAGCACTTTTGTTGAGGAAAATAGATGCCCCAGGTTGTGTGAACAAAAATCTCTCGATGCCAATGATGGATGAATAGGGATGTGAAGTGAGAGTTGTTTTGAACCATAGCAGCCCTGATGAGACTTAGATCATTAGGATAAATGCCTGTTGAAGTCTAGTTGTGCCATGATTGCTTACCTATTGAGACCCGAAGATACTTGATCAAAGTATCTGTTGATAGTCTAGGTTTAAACTTTAAAAAGTTTGAAAACAAAACAACTGATAATGATTGATTGATACCCATGTGCAGGAGGATCTACGCGTGTTACAGTTACGTGAGAGACATCCAACGACACAGGGGTTATGGGATCGGCTGACAAAGGCCGAGATTGATTGCATTGCAGTGACTAGGTTGTATGATGTGATGCATATGCCCATGATTCGAATGAATCATGGTTTGATTATAGCCTTGGCAGAGCGCTGGCACAGTGAGACGTGCACATTTCACTTAACACAGGGGGAGATGACATTGACTTTGGAGGATGTGTGGCGTATCCTTCATATTCCCATTCGGGGTGAGCTAGTCACATATGACAGATCATGGGGGACTCTAGCAGTGCAGTGATTCTTTGATGAGGACGTGTTCATTGATGAAGGCTCCATAGCTTGGGAGGACATCGTGGCGTTGTACGAGCCATTGCCCGCAGTTTTATTTGGGATCATGGAAGGGCTATTGTGTCCTGATAGGCGCTCGCATGGTCTAGTTGTTGGATGGGGACAGGTTATAGAGCAAATGATGATGGAGGGGACCCGATTTGCCTGGGGACCGTGCTTGATAGCGCACATGTATCAAGAGCTGCATGAGGTAGCGTACCGTGGGAGAGGCTCATTGGCAGTAGGAGTGACGTTGCTACACATTTGGGCATGGGAGCACTTACCGGTGACTCGACCAGTGAGTCTGAGATTTCAGGTAGTTGATCAGCCCTATATGTTCATGTACAGCGGTATGATGAGTCAGCCCTACCTGGGGAAGTTAGAGTGGTGGCGGTGGGCGTTAGATGATCTTGATGCAGTGATTTGGAGACCCTATCTAGAGTGTGAGCCTTGAGAGGATGATGTGGAGGCCTTGTCGTATGTATTCATGACCCGATTCCTCATTGGGCGGACATCCTGCGATGTAGAGAGATAGGTGCCAGGTAGGGTTCTGAGGCGGTTTGGACGGCAACAGGGACTGCCGAGGGGATCAGGAGAGTATGCCAGAGTGGTGCGAGAGAGATATGCATGGGGGCCAGTACTTCCATATGATCAGGAATTAGCAGAGTTTCGGACGCTTCAAGCGAGGCCATGGGATATACGATCGAGGGTGGTGGATGTTGGGGTGTCAGATGAGTATACACAGTATATGGCAGCTCATCTGATTCTGCGGATATCCGATCCAACAAAGCCGATTCCTTCTTTTGAGGATGAGAGGGGATGGAGACAGAGGAGAGGAGGAGGTCAAGGACCAATGATAGGTGGACAAGGTAGGGGGGATGGTGGTAACGGAGGAGGAGGAGATGGTGGAGGTGGTGGAGATGGTGGAGGTGGAGGAGGAGGAGGAGGAGGTGGTGGAGATGGCGGATTAGGTGGCTTAGGTGGTCAGGTCCAATGAAGAGGGAGAGGCAGATCGCCATTGCAGATATCACAGGGACCGTTGGTGCCAAGCGGAGTCAGATTAGGTGACCGAGGTATGGAGAGGGAGATCCCGATGGACAGAGGGGAGGGAGCTACTGGAGAGGCACCTATGGAGACAAGGGAGGGAGCAACAAGGGGTGGTGATCCTCGGGAGCATATACTAGCACATTTGCATACTTGGCTGATAGCAGCTAAGACACGGGTGGAGGATCTAGAGGCAGAGGTGGCAGCGAGAGATGTGCAGCTATTTGCACGAGAGTCGGAGCTAACTGTAGTGCTGCAGGAGAGAGATCAGGTTGTTGACAGGGTGGTCCAGTTGCAGGAGAGAGTGAGGGTTTTGGAGGGAGTACAGGGATAGGTGCCATATGTGGAGGCATTGGCGAGGGAGGTACGGAGAGCAAGTGGAGAGGTTGATTATTGGCGGGGTTTATATGAGAAAGTGGTGCCATCTAGTCAGCGAGCACTGAGCTATTCACAGATGCGACAGGCTAGATCAGAGTGATCCCAGAGGATGCAGAGCAGTGGGGGTGTGATGGGTCCTCTACGGAGAGATAGGTCAAGGGGTGCAGGAGCTAGTGGGGGTTTGATGGGGCCTCCACAGAGAGATAGATCGGATGGTGTGGGGACTAGTGGGGAAGCAGGTGGCGATGGTGGTGCAGCATCTGGTCAGAGTGGCATCTGAGATAGCATTTTGCATGCATGTATTTTATCATTGTTAGTTTTGGACTGTATCTTGGATGGCTCTTGGTAGCCGATTTTTATAGACTTCATTGTACTATGATACATGAGATGATATATATGAGGAGATCCCATATTTTGATGATATGCATTTGATATGTATGGATGTTATGCAGGATGGTGATTTTTATGAGTTTATGCTTAGATGGATACGTGTATATGTATTCATTTATGAGATGATTCCTATATGCATGTTTTGTTTGATGTAATGCTTTATGTATGTAATGCCATGATGATGATGTATGCTTATGATGATTTATGAACAGGTTTTATGTGCTTTATTTTATATATAATGATGAGATAATGATATGCAATGATGTTAATGCAAAGAATGAATGATTTATGTATGGATATGCATCTAGATGTTTTTAGATGAATGAAATATGGATAAACAAATGTAAAGTACAAATGTTTATATGATGATGTCTAAATGAATGCATATGTATAATGGATATATAAAATGGTATGAACCAATGTTTGAGACAAATGGGTTGATGATTCTAAATGCCTAAATATGATTAAGTAAAAAGGATAATGTGATAATAATGCAACTTCTGTTTTAATAACTGCACCTTAATGCAATTAAAAAGGATAATGAATGCAATGTAAATGAAACCTAAAATGAGCATAATAAGACACTTAATAATGGATGAATGAATGCACTTTTTAATTGACACTAAATGAATGTATGCAATGATACATGATAAAGGATAACAAAGGATGATAATATGATAATGGATAACTGACACTAAATGAATGCATAGTAAATGGTTAATACAATCAGGGACAATTGATTTATATGAATGAATCTAAATATCCCGATTATGCAATGATGAGATGATATAAATTTTTAATAAATGATAATGAACTATATGCATTTTCAAACAACTAAAATGATATGAAATTTACTTGATGTAAATGCAACTAAATGTAATGATGATGATATGATCATGATGGATGAATGCAAGGTGTTTTTAGACTTTGCATGATGCATTGATGATGTATCAGAGTACTTGGCCGCGGTTGTATCCAAGACCAGCTTAATTTGCACATAGCTGCTCATTTTAATTTTGTTCACATTTGCATACAAATCCTACATATGAATGAGTGAATGGATGGGTGATATGCAACATATAAACATATGAGATGAAATGGCGATCCATAGTTCTCTATTTTCATCATTGAGCTTTAAAATGTTGTAAGAAAATACAAGCATCTTGACATAATGATTCAAGATGACCAAAGTATTTCTTACATGGATTTGATATAGCAAGTTAATACAAACAACTTGATATAATGGGTCAAGTTGACCAGAGTATTGTTTGCAGAACAAACAAGGATCATCTTCGTTCATGCATGACTTGGATCGTCCTCCTTGATCTTGGGCTGATCATATCCTGAGACAAGTTCACACCTTAATAAGAGACAAAAAAACCTTTATCCAAATTGGATGAGGAGGAACCAAAGAAGGAGCATTGTTCGTGCAAACAAAAATAGTATATACATAAAGAATAAAGAATATGGATCCTTGGTAATGGTTCATGCTCATATGGTCGAGGTATACGCTATAGTCAACAAGCTGTAGTGATCTATGACTGCATTTTGCATAAGATCACGTAGCTTAGTGAACTTCCCACGTAGACACCATTAGTACATGCCCCAGAACTTCATCGAAATAATGCGTCGAAGATACACAAACAATGTCGTAGGAACTTGATACATATAAACGAATGAATTACTCACAAATCAACCAAGTATTTGATAGTTTAACACATAATTTTCTTGTCAAAGAAAACGTCATTTTGTCTTTGTTTTGGTAAGGAAGGATGCATCCTTGTTGAAGACAGTTTTGAGTGTTGATGTTGATTGTTTGGTCGATGTTGAGAAGTGATCATCGTGCAAGTATTTTTCAATGTTTTTTTGGTATCTGCTTGGATGAGTGTGTACAATGTGGTGCCATGTTTTTGTTTGATTTTTTATGTTTTTCGATGTTTTTGGATTTTGATGATTGTTTTGAATGTTTTTGGATTTTTGATGATTGTTTTGAATGTTTTTGGTATTTTGTGAGATAGTTTTGAATGAAGAACCCAATGAATCACAAGTAATGCAAAATCCACTTCCATCAATAGGTTAAGGGCATTGCCCCCAGTTTAGACATGACTATGAAAAAGTGGGATGCAAGATGCATGGAGTACTTTCTTAATTGCAGATTAATAACAAGGCATGGTTTGGACGGATGGATGTGTGTATGTAGTGAATGTGATCGCAACAAGTCTGAAAGACATTGGAGCCATAGCCTTTATGAGTGGCTCCTATTTGCCAGGTTTTTACCATCATACTTACCCAAGGTGCCACCGGAGTGGTTCACCATTTGGATGCATGATTTTTCTTTACTATTTTGATGTTTTTGTATTTTCTTTAGGACATTTTTCTGGATATTTTTGGTATTTTTGTCAGTATATATGGGAGCCTGATGCTTTGTGCAACTTATGTATTAAACCGTTTGAGGTGCATGTTGTTGATCGGATCTACTAGTGGTTCTCCTTCTGAAGTAGCCAATTGATATGCCCCAGACCCAAATACAGCAGTGACAACATATGGACCCAGCCAATTTGATTCAAACTTTCCTTGATGTTCTCAGTTGGGTTGGTTACGAGGATTTTCTCGAAGAACAAGATCACCTACCTCGAATGTACGAGGTCTAACTCGATGATTATAGCTTCTTCTCATGCGTTGCTGATAGGCTTTGAGGTGATTGTATGTAGCTTGTCATTTCTCATCAAGTAGCTCTAACTCTTGGAGACGGGATACTCTATATGCTTCATCATCGATGAGATTGTGCAAGGAAACCCGTAGTGATGGGATCTCGACCTCAATAGGTAAAATAGCTTCTGCACCATAGACCAATGAGTAGGGAGTTGCGCCTGTAGGGGTTCAAATGCTAGTTCGATAGGCCCATAGTGTTGGATTCAATTGAACGTGCCAATCACGATCGGCATCATTGAATGTCTTCTTTAGGATCCTTAATATGTTCCTGTTTGATGCTTCGGCCTGACCATTGCCTTGTGGGTAATAGGGAGTGGAAAAGCGGTGTTGGATGTGAAATTTCTCACAGAGTTCACGGACATCCTCATTTTTGAAAGGAAGATTGTTATCTATGATGATAGACATGGGTACACCATACTGGCAGATGATGTAATTAAGGATGAATGAGGCGATATGCTTGCCGGTAACTTGGGTAAGTGGAACAGCTTTGATCCACTTTGTGAAATATTCGATAGCGGTAATAATGAATTTGTGGTCATTGGATGAAGATGGATGAATTTTACCCACAAGGTCAAGACCCCATTGACAAAAAGGCCATGGTGTCGTGATTGGTTGCAATTCTTGTGCCGGTGCATGTATCAGGTCTCCATGAACTTGGCATTTCTTGCACTTTCTGACAAAGTAGTAGGAGTCTTTTTCTATAGATGGCCAATAGTATCCAGTGCGCAGGAGTTTCTTGGCTAGTGACGGACCGCTTGCATGCGTTCCACAAATTCCTTCATGTACCTCTTCCAAGGCCTTTGTTATCTTATCTTGTTCCAGACATCAAAGGAGAGTACCATCAAGACTGCGTCGGTATAGAGTTTCAACAATAATGGTATATCGAGCAGTTTGGCGAATGAAGGTTTTACGTTGGTTATTCGATTGGTTAGGAGGAAGGGTGTGATCGCGGAGATAGGTGTAGAACTCACCGTACCATGGGGATTCGGAACTGATTAGGCGACATATCATCTTAGATTCGGGGATATCATAAGCAGGGATCCAAAGCTATTCTACCAAGAACTCGTAGCGTGTTGAATTCTATGGAAGATCTAAGAGAGATGCGATGGTAGCCATAGTGTCAGCAGCTCGATTCTGATCTCTTGGTATCTTCTCAAAGGTGATAGTAGTAAATGATGTCTTTAATTTGTCCACCATTTTCTTGTATGGCATGAGTGTATCATCCTTGGTCTGATATTCATCAGTTGCTTGTTGAATGACCAGTTGGGAGTCGCCATATACTTGTAGTTCTTGTAATTTCCATTGTACGGCTAACCTGAGTCCTGTGATCAAGGCCTCATACTCTGCTATGTTGTTGGTGCATGAAAATGTGAGCTTGTAAGACTTCGGGATGCTGTCACCTTGAGGTGTGATAAACAGAATGCCTACCCCCGAGCCATGCCTAGTATACGAACCATCAAAGTATAGTTTCCATGGTTGTGTTGTAGTGATCATTAATATCTCTTCATCTAGAAAATTGGAAATGAGAGGATGATCGCCTATGAATGGTGCATTGGCCAACTGATCTGCAATAACTTGTCCTTTGATAGCTTTACGGTCTACATACTCGATGTCAAATTCACTTAGAATCATCACCCATCTGGCCAAGCGGCCTGTCAATACTGCTTTGCTGAGTAAATACTTGAGTGGATCAATCTTTACAATGAGCTATACTTTGTGTGTTAATAGATAGTGCCTCAACTTACTTGCTGCCAAGATTACTGCTAGGCAAGCTCGCTCAATAGGGGTGTAATTGAGTTCATAGCCAACCAGTGTGTGAGAGATGTAGTAAATAGTGCACTTTTTCCCTTCTGCATTATGTTGTGCTAGCAGTACACCCAATGTTGTACTTGTTGCTGAGATATAGAGTAACAGAGGTCTGCTTGGATCTGGTGGGATCAGTAATGGTGTATTCATGAGATAGTCTTTAAGCATCTGGAATGCTTGCTGGCATCTGGCATCCCATTGAAAGTGGATGTTTTTGTGTAGTAGATGTGTAAAGGGGTGACACTTACCTGCCAGTTGTGCAATGAATCTACGGATGGATTGTAGTCGTCCTTGTAATGTCCTTAGCTGACTGATGTTCTTTGGTGATGGCATATCCATAATTGCTTTGACCTTTGGTGGATCAACCTCAATACCTTTGCTTGAGACAATGTATCCTAGAAGCTTCCCTGAGGTTACTCCAAAGACACATTTCTTTGGGTTGAGTCGAACATGATATTGTTCCAGTCTATCAAAGATTTTATCTAAAATGTCGAGATGACCTTCTCTGGTGAGTGATTTTGCTAGTAAGTCATCAACATAATCTTCCATCATAGTATGCATCATGTCATGGAAGATGGTGGTCATTGCTTGTTGATAGGTTGCTCCTGCATTCTTGAGGCCAAAAGGCATTACATTCTAGCAGTATGTGCCCCATGGACATGTGAAGGTTGTCTTATGTTGATCCTGTGGTACGATCTTTATCTGATTGTATCCTGAAAAGCCATCCATGAGCGAAAGCATGGCATGTCCTGATATTAGGTCCACTATGATGTCGATGTTTGGTAGGGGGAAGTCATCCTTAGGACATGCTTTATTCAGATCTCTTAAGTGAGTACAAATATGGATGCCCCCATTTGGTTTGCCGACAGGCACAATATTGGATATCCACTCTGCATAATCAATGGGTCTAATGAAACCAACATCTAGAAGTTTCTTGAGTTCTACTTTGACTAATACTGCAATCTGAGGATACATCTTACGAAGCTTCTGCTTGACAAGTTTGGCTCCTTCTACTACGGTGAGGTGATGCATGACTAAATCAGGATCAAGCCCAGGCATGTCTGCATATGACCATGCAAAATTGACCTGACGCTATTGAAAGAACTCTACAAATTTAGGTTGTTCCTCTGGAGTTAGAAGAGATGCCAGATGTATGTGGTGAGGAGTTTCAGGAGTCCCCACATTGTATTCTTTTGTTTCCTCAACGAGAATTGTCGACCATTCCTGCTATATACTAGAAGGGAGAATGTCAAACCTTTCATCCTCCGGCACCTCGGAGAGGTTTTCACCATTGGATACGCTCTTTCTTTTTACTTTTGTTGGATCAAATAGTGCCACGGTGTTGTTTTCACGGGAAGATCCATGTTTTATTGTTATATTTTTGCAGCTAAAAGGTTTGGCATCCACCCCAAAGTATGTTGTGCTATTAAGTTCTATGGCAAATCCAGCTTTGTGATCCCCACTTGGTATGTTATCCCGTAGTTCCAAAAAGTCAATGATCGCCTCATCGTTTTGGAAATGATCAAGACATGGGGGATTAGGTTGGTTCCATTCGATAAGTTCAAGATGGATAATGGGCATTACCTCATTGATTAGGTTAAGTTCGTTAGATGTGTCAGTGAGGGTTAATATGTTATGGTGAAGGTCGTTGATGGTACTCTCCTGTCAGAATTAGGCGTAGGATGTGACGTAGGGTCTGTGGAAGAATTTTCTAGTTCAGGAACCCAAGAGGTCTTTATTTGTGCTTCTCCGTAAATAGGGATGTCTTTGCAGGGTGGAGGTAGTGATGTGTCTTCCTCATCTGAAGTATTAAGCTGGATGGAATCAAATTCCCATTCATGTGAATCAGTCTCTGAATCACTTTCCAACATCTGTTTACTATACCATACTGGGATGTCCTTTGTGTTAAACATTGTCAGTGTGATCGATTAGTGTACTTTTGTAGATGAAATGACCGGTGTTGCAGGAAGGATTATGGGGATCAATGAATCTGATACGGGGAGTATCGACAGTCTTGGCTATGTTGCTTATGCTGGAACCGTTGGTGTCGTAGATACTGCTATGGGTTCTGATATAGTTGTTGCTGCTAACGATGCTTTTATTATTGTTGTTGATGGGATCACTGGTTTGATTGGTGGGATGATTGGCATTATAGATGGTTGTGTTGGGATTTTGAGCCTTGGTGGGGTAGTTGCGATGGTGTTTGATGCTACTTTGATAATAAAAGGTGTCCTCTTTGCAATAGGCTGATATAGTGGTTTGTTGGGTTTTCCTTTGAATCTGAGTTTAGGAAAGATCTCCTTTTCAAAGCCTGGGCTAGTATTATCCTTGGGCTTTAATTCCGGCATCAGTGGTTCATGTCTTCCTTGTTTGCAAGGTCCCAAAGCACTCTGACCATCATAACCCATTCTTTGCATAATGAGGAGGCCTTTGCCATATGGATCTGTGGGAAATGTAGCTTGTAGAATATCAGTGGTGATGGGATCTTTATAGATCCATTCCACTAAGTCCTCATCTTTGGTTTCTTCTTCTTGACTCTTCCTAAGGATGAAAGGCGTCAAAGCACATGCTGGTGTGATCAGTGGTTGTTGAAGTAACTGTTGCGGTTTGCCATGTGTTCTAGGAGAAGTGGGCATTTGTCCCACACAAAAGAGTTGACTCAAATTGTATTCCCCAAGACCTTCCTCTGCTATTTTCATCTTAAGCTTTTCTTGCTTGGGTATAGTGGTGTTCGAACTAGCAAGAGAGGTTGGACTTACATATGATGTGGAGGAAATGGCTTCTCTATTGTTAGGAACGGTAATCTCTGGTTGATGACTAACATTATGACAATATGCAAGGGATTTGCATCGCCTAGGATTGTAATCTCTACACCGTTATGTGGGCATTTGATACACTTATGGTAAGTGGATGGAACGGCTTGCATGGCATGTATCCAAGGTCTTCCTAACAATAAATTGTATGGCAGAGGAAGGTCCAGAACTTGACAGATGATGTGCTTCACCACAGGGCCCACTTGGATTGATAGTACCACAGCTCCTTTGGATGAATGCTCTACATCATCATAAGCTTTAATTGTGATCTTCTTGCAAGGATCCACTGATTCTATTGCATATCTCAAAGCTGTGACCAACTGCAATGTACAAATATTTAGCCCTGCCCCATTATCGATCAAGACTCCCTTGATCCTATGTTGGTTGATAAATCCTTCAATGTGTAGGGAAGCATTATGAGGTTGCTGGAATGAAGAGTTGTCACTTTCGAAAAAAGTGAGATAAGGTGATGACTTTAGACTTCCAACCATGGCTTGGAATTGATCTGTATTTAGGTTTGCAGGGACTGACGCCTCTTGGAGAGCTTGATCCAAAATGGTTTTATGAGATGGAGATAGGCGCAATAGCTCTAAGATAGATATTAGTGCAAGCATTGTGTCTGACTGTTCCACAAGGTTATACTACTTTGGGATAGATGGGGTGCCTTGTGGAGCTGCTTTTATAGTAATCTTGTTGCAACGTGTAACAACATTGCAAGTGGAGATAGGATTTTTTATGGTTATAGTTGCAATTTGTTCACTGGCATCGTATAGGTGATTTACAGTATAATTATACGGGGCCTACGTATAATCAGTGGTATCAGTGCCTCTCCCGGAAGTGGAAGGACCCCTTTGATCTTGTGATGGAAGTGGATTTTTGAACATCAGATGATCATTGTTTGTTGTTTTTGGGTCATGTCCTTCAATTTTGATTTCACCTCGGTCAATAAGATCCTGAATAAGATCTTTTTAATCTGTGACAATTGCTTGTCTTGTGTCCTCTCTCTTGATGGAAATCACAATGTTCAGTATCCCTCCACCATGCAGGTTTGACTTGTGGTTCGTAGTTTGATGTTTTAGGTAGGGTTACCAAATTTTGAGAAACCAGTTGTCGTAACACTGTTTCAATGGGTTCCCCTAAGCGAGTGTATGTTTGCTTTTGTTTTTGTTGACGATGTCTGGGCTCATCATGAGATGTAATGCAGCCTTGATTTGGAGGAGCAACCGTGTTAGTCCGAGGTGGGGGAATATGTCCTACAAATCGAACTACAGGTTGTGCACTTTTGATTGTTCTTGCATCCACAACCCCGTCGTTGACGACGTTTTTGTTTTTGTTCCAGAAGCTTGGTTTGTCACTATTGAAGCGTGGGTGAGGACCATCCTTTGGTTCATTATATATTTTGATATGTCCTTTCTTGATGAGAGTTCGCTCACATTTTAATCCTTTGGTGATCATGTCATTGAAAGAGTCTGTGTCTTTGACATCCAAGTGAAATTCCATTTCTTCGTTTAAGTTGGAAATAAATATTTCCACTACTTCTTGTTTAGGTAACTGAAGAGAACGTCTACTAGACATTTGACGCCATCGTTGCAGGAATACTGAGAATAGTTCACCTGGTTTTTGTTTAGTGTTACATAGATTAGCCATGGTGATATCACGTTCAATGTTATGAGAGTAATGTGCCAAGAACTTCTGAACTAGCTCTTCAAAGGTCCTAATGCCACCTAGTAGTCGGGAAAACCATGATGTGGTTGTTCCTCCCAAGCTTTGGGGAAAAAGTCGCATTAGGTATGTGTCCTCGTATGCCACTTCGAGGCAAGCTTAATGGAATTCTCTGACATGATCGCGAGGATCTTCCTTTCCTCTATACTTTTTGAATTTGGGTGTTTCGAATCCTCGTGGAAAAGGTGGCATATAAAGATTCCTATCAAAGGGATAGGGACAAATGTCATTGAGTGAAAATTGATTAGTTTTTACACTACTATGAAGTTGTTGGGCGAGATTTTAAACTTGTTGCCGCAACATCTCTATTTCATTTGGAGGAGGAGGTGGTGGGTTACCTCGAGGAATGTTATATCTTATGGGATCTCTACCTCTTTCTTCTTCATGGTGACTTTGTCATTCTGATGCTTGTCTTAGTTGTGCAAGATCAAAGTCAGAGGGGAGCTTGGCTCCCTCTTGAGCAAGCTTTAAAAAGTGAGCATCCGCATTACTCCTGAGTATTTCATCAAAAAGTCTATTAAAGAGAGGGTTGTGTTGAGCCCTTTCTATTGTTGCAGGAGTAGGAGTACTTGGGTTTTTGTCATTCGCATTTCCTCCAAGTGCTTCTTGAAATTCATTTATATTTTCCTCCTCTTCTTCTTCAATTTCTATATCTTGTTGCCTTGACTATGATTGAGTATGAGCCATTTTGTTTACAAGTTATTGTTGAAGTTGGGTGAAAATGATGATGAGTTTTTGATGAAATGAAAGATTGATGTTGGGTCAATTGTGTTGCATGTGGATCTCTAGCACTTAAAGGTAGATGTTACCAAAATTCTTTCTTTGAATTGCTTGTTGTGTTTGATAAGGTTTGATGTGATAAGGTGCAGAGAAATCTGAGATGTGTTACAGACTTAACTACCTAGTAATGAGAGGATTCACTCATAAACTAGTTTTAACCTGCGTAGATATGTCTCTTAGGATGAGCTTATCCTAGATGTAGAAACAATCTAAAAGTGATGTGATGTGTTTGATTCAAGCAATATCCAAAAGAGAACTTAGGACAAGAACCTCTTAATGTTTTGAGAGTTGAAATGGATTTATGATGAAGTGATGATGTGTGAATGAGATAATGGATGAAATGTTTTAACTTCAATAAAAGTTTTATGTCACAAATGGAACAAATTCTACCTCTTCCCTTTCGGGTGTTTGTGGCATTTCTCGAGCTACGTTGTATGTGATACAAATGTTTGGGAAGAAGTTGGGATTAATCTTGCCTCCTTGGTTTTTGTGATAACTCAAAGCTCTATATTGAATAAAAGCTCTATGGTTTAATGATTTTGAATCACATTCGTTTGATTTGCCTTGAAGGTAGAGACGCATGTAACATAGAAAAACTCTATGAGAGACAAAGATTTGTCTATTTAGATAGAAGAATTTCCTCCTTTTGATCAAAGCCTTTGAGCTCAATGGTCTTTTTTTCAAGTTGATGTTTTGATGAAGATTCTTCTTTCTCAAGATGTGAAGAATGGTCATAAAGTTTGATACTTTTCTTTGTTTTTGATCTTTTGATTGTTGTGAAAAATGTTTGTTTGGATGAATACTTGTTTTGATTTTTGGATTTTATGATGTTTCTTTGACAAGAAAACAAAGCAAGCACACAAACACAAGAATGTTGCCTTAAAGGCACAAATGAGTATGGGTCTAGATCAACCCAATCCTTGGACTTTTTATGACCCTTTCCTTTAAGTGTATTTTAGGTGTTTTTCTTTCCAAAGCCTAAAGTCGGGTCAATTTGCACTTGGTCTTTGACTAAAACAAAAACACTTCAAACACTTTGTATCCCTAAGGTCAAATGGCCAATTGCGATAAATTCAGCCCACATCTTGATATTTCTTCAACTTTGGTACTACATACCTTATGAATCCCGCCATGGCAGGTAAGGATGTGATATACTAAGTCTTGCACGAGCATAACAAATAGATGATCCCTATGATGGGGGAGTCACCACTTTCATCAAGCCACAAGTGACTTTTTGAAAAGCTATGTTTCTATTCAAGGAAATATGTATGGTGAGTATCTTGGGAGCAAAACCATCTATGCTCTTGCATTGAATTATATCACAAATATCCTCAATCAATAGAACGGGTGGGCTACTACTTAAAGGTGTTTAGTAATTTTCAATGTCTTTGGACATAAGTTCATTCTGCAGTGACTCACTTAAGAGCCTTGTAACTTGTGGTGGGGCCCATTTGTCCTTTCGGCAAGTTACACTGTAGGAACAGCTATACCCAAGGCTACAGCTTTCGCTCTGACCTGATTTCTATAGCGGCTCGAAGGATTTACCGTGTGAGGTCGTTCCCAAGAGTGATGTGTCTCTTGGCAAGCCTCTCTTAAAAAGATAAAAAATATTGAGTGTTACTAACACTTTTCTCTTGCACCTAGGACCACGAAAGCCAAGGGAGAGGATAGTGTGTGTTAGAAGTAGGACCACTCGACCAACCTTTTGCACAAGTGTGTCAATCACGAAAAACACTTGTTCTTTTTAAGTTGTCATTGCAATGATTTTCTATCTAATTGGAGATGTTGCTCCAACAACCATGATGTTCTTTTTAACTTCAAAGGCAATATGTTTAAGTAACTAGGAAAATGAAATCCTGGTCAACTTAATAAAAAGAACGTTTTGCTTGAAGTAAATCGCTTGTAAAATTGAGACAAGTTGATTGTGAATTTTACTTGCACCAAAATTTGAAGTGTGGATTGTAAATTTTAGTTTGATGCAAGAAAGAAATTTGTCTTGTTTTGTTTTAAGCACCAAAATAAAATGAACCTAACTTGCAAGGAAGTAAATTAGTTTTGTTCAATTTTTAAAACACCAAATGTAAATGATCCTAACTTGCAAGAAAGCAAACTTGTTTTGTTCAATTTTTAGAGCACCAAAAACAAAATTTTGATTTTTAAAGAAGTGAGTTTTAGACCTGCACAAAAAGAAAACAGTTAGTAAAATCCACACCTAAGGGGGGCTTCCACAAACCTAAAATAAACCAATTTTTCAGTTACAAGGCCTTCCTTACAATGTTTTGTTACAATAGCGCTAGTCTATGTGAAAACAGAAGCGCTAGTTAACCAAAAACACGTTTTTACAGAAACAAAAGTGCTAAAACAAGACTTTGACAGTGAATACAAAAGCGCTAGAATAAACTCAAAAGTGCTGAAATAAGCAGAAAAAGCACTAAAACATGCACAATAGCGCCAAACTTGAGATAATAGCGCTATTGTAAAGACAATAGCACTAGAATAGCAAGTTGTAATAGCGCTACAACGCAAGCAAAAGCGCTAAAGCGCGACCTGTGTGACAATTTCAACATTCAAACATGTTTGTTGGTTTTTTTTTAAAAGGTTTTTAAGTGTTTGTGATTCACGTCGGGTTCACCAAATGATGCTCTGCAAAAAGGACAAGGTTAGGATAAACAAACACCTGAACAAGAAACAACAAGAGTCGATTGTTAGATGTTAGAAAATCATAAATTAAAAACTATCCTAAGCAAGCATATCAAGAAAGACACTACTAAGCAAAAAGAAAGCTTAAGGAATCTACAAAAAGCAACTAAGCTCCTCCAAATTCTCTCTACCATGCTGGTAGTTTCTCCTTCCTTATTCCTCTCCTCTCCAAGTTCCAAAATAGTGTAGCTCTCAGCAGCTTTTTGCACTACGGATGCTTATAAAAATTCAAGATTCTGAATGATCTCAAGCTTATGCTATGCAAGTGTAAAACAAACTAATAAAACATATTATGGAAAAGAACTAAGATTTATTTTAGACCAAGATGACAATATATGAGTTATTTATGCTAAATGCTCTCTAAAATTCACTATAGGTTAAATGCATACAAGTTTTCAGGATCTGGATTATGAAGAAATGGGCTCTATTTATAAGAAAAATGGAGCAATGGATGGTTGAGATTTAGTAATCTCAACAAGGGTCAGGATTGAATGATTTGAGATCCATGTGAGGGCTTTCAACCCAATCCTAGGATGACAAGTGTCAATGTGAGATAGGTTGAGAGGAGAGGGAATAAGCATTAAATGCTTGACATGACCTGAAGGTTAACTTGGAAGTTAAGGTCAAGGTTAGTTGAATGGATAAATTCTTTATTCAAAGAATAAAGCTTTTATCCAATGGATAAACTCTTGTGCAAAGGCAAAAGGGATAACCATGGTCAAAGCAATAAATGCTTGAGAAGACACATGAGTGCAAGTTGAAATAACCATAAATGGTTATGTAAGAGCCATTAATGGTCATGTAAGAGCCATTAGTGGTTTTGGAAGACTTTAGAGGTTAAATTGTTGAACACACAAAGCATTAAATGCTTTTCAAAGACTTTGAAGTCTTTGAGAAGTGACTCCAAGTTGCTTAGGAATGTGACAATAATTAGGGGATGGATTAGGCTAATTAGGAAGGGCTTAGAAGAATCTAGAAGGGGGTTAGGATTGCAAGTGGGTTTGGTGGGTGAGGGAAAATAGGATTTTTAATTAAAATAAAATTCATTTATTTCAATAAATAGGTGCAAGTTGCATTTGTAGGAAAATGCAAGTGGGGGGGAATAAATGATTTAAATAGATGTTTTATTTAATTTATTTAAAAGAGGAATAGGGGATTTTAATGAAATAAATATGATTTATTCATTTAATTGATTTGAGATTTGGTTTAATGAATTAATTAAAATAAATTAAATAATTCATTTAATTCATTTAATTAATAGGAGAATGTTTGAAGATGAATTAATTAAATATTAATTTAATTAACTGATGGCTAGTGGGTTTTTAATCAAATAAATAGGGAATATTCATTTAATTAAAATGGACAGATTTATGTGACTACAGAATAATTGAAGACATTGTATGAAGATGACCTGGATTTTGCAGAACCTTGGAAAGCATGTAGAGCACTAATTATGGTAGATAGAAGCAAATGGTTGGATTATTTCATTTAGGATGGGATGGTATTCAGAGGAGTTCAGTTGTGTATACCTAAAAGTTCTATGAGGGATAATATGATAAAGGAGAAGCATAGTGGAGGACTAACTTGACACTTTGGTGTTGACAAAACAGTAGCATTGGTGAGTGAACATTACTTTTGGCCTCAGATTCATAAGGATGTCAGAAAATCTATGCAAAGTTGTATAGTTTGTCAAGTTGCAAAAGGTAGTAGTCATAATGTGGGATTGTATAAACCTTTGACAATACCGAAGAGACCTTGGGAAGACATAAGCATGGATTTCATACTTGGATTGCCTAAGATGCGGAGAGGGAATGATTCTATATTTGTGGTGGTAGATATATTCTCGAAGATGGCTCATTTCATACCTTGTAAGAAAACATCAAATGCAGTGCATGTAGCTGACTTATTTTTCAAGGAGGCAGTGAGATTGCATGGATTACCTAAGAGAATAGTTTTAGACAGAGACATTAAGTTTGTTGGTTATTTTTGGAGAACACTTTGAAAGAAGAAGATAGACTTGAAATTCAGTTCTACTTTTCACCTACAGAATGATGGACAAATAGAGGTAGTAAACATGAGTTCGAGAAATTTGTTGAGATGCTTAGTTGGAGAGAAAACTAGAAGTTGGGATTTGATCCTTTCACAAGAAGAATTTGCCTACAATAATTCAGTGAACAGGAGTACCAGAAGAACACCTTTTGAGATTGTTATTGGAGCACATCCTAGAGGTATATCAAAATTGAGAGATATCAGTAATGAAGACAAGAGGAGTGCAGAAACAAAAGAATTTGTAGATCACATGATGGCCTTGCATACTCAGGTTAAACAATTGGAGGATATGAACAGCCACTATAAGGAGAAAGGAGATGAGAAGAGAAGACATAAGGAATTTGAAGTTGGCGATGAAGTGATGGTGTATCTAAGAAAAGAAATATTTCCAATTGGAACCTATAACAAGTTGCAGATGAGGAAGTTCGGACCTTGTAAGATCTTGAGGAAATTCAGTTTTGGAAATGCATATGAAGTAGAGCTGCCAGATAGTTTGAGTATTTCACCTATATTCAATGTTGCAGATCTACATTAGTATCATGAATTAGAATTCAGTAAAGATGGTATTGCAAACTTGGAGAAACAGTTGCCCCGGAAGGAACCAAAGCATATTGAAGACATTTGGACAGTAGAATTGGGCGTAGCACTCAGAGGAGTCAGTACAAGGAGTATCTTGTGAAATGGAAGGACAAACCAGTTGAAGATTCACCTTGGATTTCTTAGGAAGAGGTGAACCGCCTTGGTTTTCCTCTGACCCCAGCAAAGTGAGGGACTCACTTTTTCAACAACCTTGGATGTCTGATGCAAGAGCATCCCCGATTCTTGGCAATCTTGCATCAACCAAAAACATTTCTTTTCAGATTGTTTTTTGTTTTACATTTTCTTGCATTTTCTCATTGGATCTTGTGGAGCTATATTTTTCTTGTGAACATGATCATCTTCCTTATTCCTAAACCACAGAACGTTTGTATCTTTTTTCAGAAAGTTATCGCTTCCGAATTCCAAAACAATTTTTTGGCTTAGAACACTGGAACCACTTGGAACTATTTGCTATTGGATCCTTTTTGTAGCTTGTGGAGCCCCAATTCTTTGATTCCAATGTTCCTTAGCGTGTGTCCAACCTTCCCTCTGATCCGCCCTTCTTCCTTTGGATTTTATGGAGGATTTTCATTGGCAGAGGTCGACTTGGTGGTTTTACACGTTTGATCTTGTTCTTCGGAATTTGATCCCACTTGGGTTGACGTGGATCCCTCTAGACCATATAAATCAATATAATTAAGCACCATAAATCATCAAAGAGAACATAGAAGATATATCCTAAGATTTAGAGGTCCAGAGTTGATCGATTCTATAATTGAGCATGTATGTAGCAGGCTGATGAGCCAAATCTTGTAGCCTGGATGTTACCAGTTATTTGTAATCAGTTTTCATGATCTAATACATTCATTTCTGCATTGCCTCCATCGTCTTTTTTTTCTTTTGTTGTGTTTACTCTTGTTGCACGGTCCGGATAGATCTCACTCAGGTCCCTCCTAACCGTGACTGCACCACTATCATAGATAGTATGTCATTTAATTTGTTTTTTATTTCATGATTGGATACTTAGCAAATAATGAATTTTTTTTATTCATTAATGTCATATTTCAATGATAATTGATTAAAATTATTCCTGTTGTATGGGAATGTACATTGATAAATGATATCATCCCTTTCCTTTCAAATATTATATTTATTTTCCATCTTCTTTTCCAATGAAGCACTTATTTTTACATGATGGTTTTGTTGTGACTTTTTTTATTTTCATGTTGTTAGTAAACTTAAATAAAGAGGAGAAACTTAGAAAACCCTTGCAGCATTGATATAAACAATGCTTCTGGCTTGCAAATATTGGTAATGTTGTTGTGATTGAGCTAATGCATCTAATGCCTAAAAAAGTTGCAACAATGGCGTTTGTGGAATCATCCCTATAAATCGTTGGTGAGCAATAAGGGATATTGTGTAATTAAGATCCAATAGGTGGGGAAACCCCCTTGGATCGATAATCTAATAAGAAAATTTTTAAATGAACCTACATCTGCTAATGAAATCATAGAAAACCCTAATAGGAATTGGATGTATGTGATTATTCTATTTTATTATTTAATTTAATGTTATGATTCTTTATTTCGATGCACGAGATAAGGGTGATGTGATCATAAGACTAGGACCTAGATGGAATTAGGTAAACAAGCAAGCGGCCAACATGGAACCTTTTTGCTTTATGAGCTTCCAAATGTGGGTAGCAATTGTGGAAAAACTATTTAGGAGAATGACCCTAAAAAAAGGTTGCATACCTACTATATAGTTTACATCAAACCTAATTAGAAAATAGAACTACATGGGTCTTCATCTCCTTTGTAAGCAATGTATGTAGGTAGTCTAGGGACACGGTTGTCCCTAGTATGCAAGTCATTGGGGATGGGGCTTTAGGAAGGTGATGTGTTAATTAAAATTACAGTTGATGCTCTGTGAAATGGACAAGTGTTAGACTAGAACCTGTGGTGGAATAACACACAAAAAATACAAGAAACAATGATCAAAGTTAGTGTTATTCAATCAAAGACTAATCTAAGCAGGCATATCAAAAGAGACACCAAAAACAAAGTAAAGCATTTAACTACGAATGTAAATGCAAGAGACATCTCCAAATGCCTTCTACCATGCTCTTAGCTCCTTCTCCTTTGTTACTCTCCTCTCCAAGTTCCAAACTACTGTAGCTCTCAGTAGCTTTTTGTACTATGGATGCTTATGGAGGTTCAAGATTGAAATGTTTACTCTAAAATGTTATGCAAATGTGAATAAAAGCTAATATTAGATGCGATGATGCTAAAATGATTTATTTTAGGCCAAAATAACAAGATATTAGTGATTTATGCTAAAATGCTCTCTAGAATTTACTATAACTTAGATGCACACAAGTTTTCAGGATCTGGATTATGAAGAAATGGGCTCTATTTATAGGAAAAATGGAGCAATGGATGGTTGAGATTGAGTAATCTCAACAAGGGTCGGGATTGGATGATATTCAATCCATGTGAGAACTTTCAACCCAATCCCAGGATGACAAGTGTCAATGTGAGATAGGTTGACAGGAGAGGGAATAAGCATTAAATGCTTGACATGACCTTAGAGTTAACTTAGGAGTTAAGGTCAAGGTTAGGTTGAATGAATAAATTCTTTATTCAAAGAATAAAGCTTGTATCCAATGGATAAACTCTTGTGCAAAGGCAAAAGGGATAACCATGGTCATAGCAATAAATGCTTGAGGAGACACATGAGTGCAAGTTGAATTAACCATAAATGGTTATGTAAGAGCCATTAATGGTTTGGAAGACTTTAGAGGTTAATTTGTTGAACACACAAAGCATTAATTGTTTTTCAAAGACTTTGGAATCTTTGAGAAGTGACTCCAATTTGCTTAGGAATGTGACAATATTTAAGGGATGGATTAAGTTAATTAGGAAGGGTTTAGAAGAATCTAGAAGGGGGTTAGGTTTGCAAGTGGATTTGGTGGGTGAGGGAAAATAGGATTTTAACTAAAATAAAATTAGTTTATTTCAACTTGTGGTTGCAACTTGCATTTGTAGGAAACTGCAAGTGGGGGGGGGGGGGAGGGGGAGATTTATGATTTAAATAAATGTTTTATTTAATTTATTTAAAAGAGGAAAGGGGATTAAATTGAATAAATAAAATTTATTCATTTAATTGAGTGTGAATTTGGTTAAACGAATTAATTAAAATAAATTGAATAATTTATTTAATTAATAGGAGAATGTTTGAAGATGAATTAATTAAATATTAATTTAATTAACTGATGGCTTCGTGGATTTTTAATAAAATAAATACGAAATATTCATTTAATTAAAATGGACAGATTTATGTGACTACAACAGTAAATAAAGATAATTTGATCGAGAGAAGGGATGTAAATAAAAATCTATAATAAAAAGTTAAGATAAAATATATAATTGTATACTCGGAAGGAATCTCAAATGAATTTTCTTGACTCCCTGAGGCTTTAGGCAAAATTATAAGGCTATACTCAACCTATTTATGCATACTCTTGAAGATAGTGACCTCGATGTACTTCCATTAGGGGATTGTATTCTCCAAGAGCTTAGGGTGACAAACTATACCTAAGTTTGTCTTTAGACAAAGCATTTTGTTTTGCATCCTATATGAAGGATGGGTGCCTAAACCTTGAGGGCTAGATGCATATCATGTTAAATGGATAGATGAATACCTATATACAACAAATGAACGCTTAATAACGTAAGGGAATTTTAATAAACAAAAAAGTTTTGAAACTATGGAAATGTTCTTACATGTGGTATCAAAGCAAGGTTTGAAAACTAGGCCTTGAGCCTAATACGAACTTGCACAAGAACAAGATAAATGGAAAATTTTAGAATGGTGTTTGGATTAAAATTTTATTTTGGATTCAAACCTTAAACCATACTAAAAGGGAATTATTAATTACAAGAATATCAAAGAGCTAGGACAAGGGGTGCACGTGCTAGCATTGAATGAAAACAAATAAATATCAGCATTAATGAACAAGAAGCTCAAAGGGGACCTAGGACAAGGTGTACTAGAGCCACAAAATGGCAAGAGGAGAATAACCAAGAGAAAAGGCAAGAGGAGAATAAGTGAGAGCAAGAAGCACAAGAGGAAACAAATGTGGATCTAATGAGGAACAACCACAAAGAGGGGTAAATGATGGAATTGAAGCAATAATTGAACTACTCACTAGGAAACAATATAAGATAAATTCCTTAGAGCAAAGAAATTAGAGAAAGTCAAGATAATATGGAGAATAATGGGGTGCCTAAAGTAGAAGACCCTCATCTAGAAGGAATTCCTCGACAAGATGAAGTCCCTAGGAGAGAATCATCGAACCTAGAACTAGAGAAGGACTTGAAGAAGATTACACCTCCCAAGATTGATGGAAAAAAAATAGGGGAAGGTACAAAAAAATGGCTATGCGAAATGGAGATATATTTGGAGTTCAGAGACAATAATGAAGTAAATAAGGCCCTTTTGGGTTCCTATTAACTTATAGGGAGGCGGCAATTTGGTGGACGAACACCAAAGAACAATATGGGTACACCAAGGAAAATCTTACATGGGAGTAGTTTGTCAAACATTTTGAAAAAGGTGGCTCCCACAATTACTTTGGTGAAGAGATGAAAAAATTTCACAACTTGAAACAAGGGTCAATGATAGTCTAGCAATATTAGGACAGGTGTGCTAATTTGTTGAAGTATGTACTAATATACCAAAAGGATGAAAAAAGAAGAGCAAAATAAAAAATGGGCCTGAATGAAAATATAGGGGCAGAAGTGGACATGGGAAAAAATATGAATGAAGTGTTAGAAAAATTATTGAAACAAGAAAGGAGGCTACAAGATTTTGCAACGGAAAGAGAAGGCTTTAATAATAATATAAACTGATCATTCAATAGGAATCAAGAATTCAAGGGAAAGCCCACCTTCAATAAGGATCAAATGAAAAACTCTTTAGAAAGGAGGCCACAATCTAATCAGATTCCATAGAGAGATAAAAATAATTTCAACAAGAGCAACTTCAATAGAACCAACCAAAGGTTTCTGAATAGACCAATGAACCCGCTAAGACTTCAAGAAGCAAGGAATAACCCTCCTAGAAATCAAATCTAACGAGGACCGCCAAGAGGGTTCTTTTATGTGTGGAGGAAATCACTTTGCCAAGGAATTCCCTAGGATGCAAGGACAAATTAGGGGAAACCAACCATAGATTAGACCCTAACAAAGGATTCATGTTGCAGTAAGGAACTAACAAACCAGATTCCAAAATGTGCCAATAGAAACTAGAAGTGTACTCCTTGGACAATCAATTTTAGTTTTAATTGATATATAATCATCAGAATATTTCACTTCCTCGCTAGTAATAAAATTATTATTAAGGATCAATAATATGGAAATATTAAGGATAATTCATTATGGGAGTAGGACAATTAAGGATGTGACTAAGTACATACCTAATGCAATAATAAAGTATTTAGAGTTTAAGACAAAATTAAACCTTTATTGGCTCATTTAGGGAGATACAATGTGATTATTGGTATGAGTTGCCTAGAAGAAAATTAGAATAATATAAATTGCTACAAAAATAAAGTAGAATGTTTGGATGATGTGGGAAGAAGGGTCAAGCTACAATAAAATGTTTGATCTGTAAGTGTAGAGACTATATCAATGATGCAATTAAAAAAAGGAAGGAAGAAGAGAGTACCAGATTTACAAGGCAACTGTAGATCAAAAGGAAGAAGAAAGTACCCCAACTCTTGATAATTCTTTTATTGTTTGAAACTATGAAGATGTATTTCCTAAAGAAATCCTAGGGTTACCTCCAAAAAGAAAGATGGATTTTTCTATTGATATATGGTACCTATGGCTAAACCATTAACTAGAGCACCTTATTGAATGAATACAACTGAATTGTTAGAACTTAAAATACAACAAGAATAACTCTTGGGGAAATGTCTTATAAGGCCACGTGTATCTCTTAGGGAGTGTTGGTACTACTTGTCAAGAAGAAGGATGGAAGGTCCTAACATTATGTATTAATTACAAAATGTTGAATAAAGTCACAGTAAAGAATAGGTAACCCATACCATGCATTGGAGAATTATTTAATCAAATGAAGGATTCTACAGTGTTTTCCAAAATAGACCTTCAATCAAGGTAGTATCAACTAAGGATAAAACAAGAAGACATTCCAAAAATAACCTTTAAGACAAGGTATGGGCACTATGATTTTATAGATTTACCTTGTGTTATCAATAGTTTGTTCCATGACTAATTGGAAAAAATTGTTTTGGTATTTTTGGATGATATCTTAATCTATTCTTAAAATGAAGAGGAACACCTAGAGCATCTCCAACTAGCATTTCAAAGACTAAGGAAACATAATTTATATGGAAAACTATCAAAATGTGCCTTTTTTTAGAAGAAAAATCACTATCTTTGACATATTACATCAAAGGAAGGAATCACAATTGACTCCGACAAAATATAGGCATTAGTAGAATTGTGAATCCCTAAAAATGTTTCAGAAGTAAGGAGTTTGATGGGTTTAGCAAGATATTATAGAATATTTGTGGAAGGACTTTCTAAGATTGCAAATCGTATCACCTCATTACAAAGGAAGGGAAAAAGTTTCTTGTTGACCGAACAATGTGACAAAGAATATCAAATTGTAAAGGAAAAATTGACTACATATCCTATTCTAAAGGTTCCTAACCCAAATGGGAACTTTGTAGTAGTGAAAAAATACTTCTATAGAAGGGATAGGAGGTATATTTATATAAGGAGATGGGGTGGTGGCCTGAGTCTAGGAAGTTGAAAACTCATGAAGTAAACTATGCACCTCACAATTTGGAGCTTGCAATTGTTGTTCATGCCCTACAAAAGTGGAGATACTTCTTGTTAGGGAAGCCTTTTGAACTGACTTTGGAATTGAAGATAGATCATAGAAGACTTAAATATATCTTCACACAACTCCACTTGAATGCTAGACAAAGGAGATGGTTGGAATTTCTAAGTGAATATGACTTTGAAATAAAATACATCAAGGACAAGGAAAATAGAGTGGCAGATGATTTAAGCAGGAGAAGGCACTTGATGAGTATATCAACATTCAAAACTACATTTAAGAAAAGGTGTTAGATGTAGGAAGTGTCTCATCACTATGTACAATATTAGATGAAAGGGAATCTCTAGATGTATCATGAGAGGATAGTTCAACATCATCATTATCATTTGTCACACTTGGGGTATAATCATCATTAACCATGTAGACGAAAAATAATGCCCTCTATGATGGAAAGGAAAATATTAACAAGAATACTGAAAGTGGATAAACTATTTATAAGCATACAACCAACTCATTCATAGAACATGTATTATCACCTACATGCAAAAATGTTATTTTATGAAGGATGAAAGAATACTTGAATCAATGAAGCATTATAATATCTTATAAGTTGTATTGTATGCATGAAGGTAATCCCAAAGTATAGCCTCATAAGGATTCATAATGAAAAATAGATCAATCACTAAACAATTGATAAAAGAAATAAGAAATCAAAGTCAAATCCTATGTGAAAGGAAATGAAAACCATGAGAAAATGCACTAATTTCAAATCTAGAATGATGAATAAAATAAATTAGTTATATCAAATCTAAAATAGTAAAATTAGAAGGACAAGCCTTAAGGCCAAACATGGAGTGTAGGATTGATCTAGTTCATCAAAATAAAAGGAAATAAAGGAACCCTAATGATTGGAAAGACTTCATTTCCTATTAATTGAGTTCTATCTAGTGCTAATAAAAAACAATTTAATCAAGCCACGTTATTAAACCATAATTGATAAAAATAAATATAAAAAAAGCTTAGATGTTGTGCATATCTTTCTCCTTAGTTTGATTGATATGTTGCTACAAATGTTGATTGTGTATTGGAAAAAAGACTTGGAAAGTGTGCAAATGATTGTGAATGATAAATTTGATGCTCTAAATATCTGAGATGAAATTACAATAGTAAGGATGCACTTTACAAATTTAGATCCTAATAATACAGATTTTCTTTCTACTCTAATACCATAATACATATGCAAAAGCATATGGATTTCAAAGAATCGATGTTGTTCAATTAATCAAGGAGACAAAGCTCCTTTAAATAGAGTTACAAAGATGATGTTTCTAAAAGAAACAATCGTTAACTAGAGGCGAAATTAGAAACAACTTAAATGACCATTAATAACACAAAGAGAAAGATATTATTCTAATACCCTCCCTTAATGGTCATTTAAGTTGTTTCTAATTTCGCCTCTAGTTAACAATTGTTTATTTTAGAAACATCATCTTTGTAACTCTATTTAAAGGAGCTTTGTCTCCTTGATTAATTGAACAACATCAATTCTTTGAAAGTTGTTTCTAATTTCGCCTCTAGTTAACGATTGTTTCTTTTAGAAACATCGTCTTTGTAACTCTATTTAAAGGAGCTTTGTCTCCTTGATTAATTGAACATCGATTCTTTGAAATTTTTTGTTCAATTAATCAAGGAGACAAAGCTCCTTTAAATAGAGTTACAAAGACGATGTTTCTAAAAGAAACAATCGTTAACTAGAGGCGAAATTAGAAACAACTTAAATGACCATTAATAACACAAAGAGAAAGATATTATTCTAATAAGAAATATGTGATCTTATTTGAAAACATGTGTTCCCTTTCTGAAACTTGTAATTTTTTATTTGTCTCCAAAAGATATTTAGCTTGAAACATGTATCATTCAAAAATGCCTTTGAGATCTTATTTGTTAGGCATTGAAGTATACTACCTTCCCCTTTCTACATTGGTCAAGCCCCTATAGATTTATGTTCACAAGATTGAAGACGTCGAGTATTATACAACGTGCCTACATGGAGTTAGAAAATATCTATCCTTGGATGATCATGTAGGCATGTGATTCTATCATGACATGTTCCCTTTCTCTTTGAGAAAGAACATGTGTGATTGAATTCATGTTTGTTCCATATTGAATTGCATATGGTGCTAGGGTCCTAGGGCATGCCCTTGAATATCAGTATCTAAAATCTAATATAGATTATTTTGGCATGCAAATAGATAGTACAAGAAATTGGGACAAAATCATACCAACAAACTTCTCTAGAGATAGAATTGCATTTGCGATTTTTATCCAAAATGTGTGCAAAAAAGAATGATAGTATTGTATATGGTTTCAAACTAGAATGATTGAATGAAGGGATGGTTTCATAATTTTACATGATTTCACACTAAATTATCCCCACATTGAATACTAAACTAATATATCTATCAATGTGACTAAAATTAATCTTAAATTACTATAGAATAACATAAAATTTGCACATTTTAACTCTACACATAAACATTACAAAGATATTGATATAAATAATTCTAAAAAATATCAATCTCTAAATCCCTACTTAGTCAATGGGCCCTTGGTCTACTCGTAAAGTTGAATGGTTCTTAATGAACCCACCAAAGATTAGATCTTGATAAATGCAAGGCTATGACATCATAAGAGATAAGGCCAAGATCTTGCCCACACCCCTCAGTCCAATGACTCTTAATTCAAAAGGTTTGAGGTTAATGAACAAAGCTTATCATTAACTTTGATTTTTGAACACTACAAACATTCCCATATATAATGAGAAACGAGCTCTTCCGTATTCCACCTCTTACCTGTAAAATTTTAGCTTACCCAAAAGCATATTGGCCCAAGCGCCATGGCTGTGAAAAGATGTAACCTTTACCAAGCGCCATGGCTGTGAAAAGACCTTAACCTTGCATATAAAGCAAAGTGCAGTACCTGCTACATCCCGATTCCCGATTTCCTACCATTTCTAGCTCTTTTTAAGCTTCCAAGCTGCACTATTTTTAATGGACGGCTGCTCTGTTCCACAGTTGCCCTTCAAAATGCCTAAATCGTTCACTATAGGAGCTCAAACTTCCACAATGAAAGGTACAGATTAATTGCAGGGGGTTTCGCGTGCATGTTTTATGTCCCGTACAAAATCTCTATCAAAGAAATTTGAACCTCTGCAAGGAAGTTGTATGCTTAAATGGATTAGGGTTACAGAGGAAACTTCAATACCGAAATATACTTGCATTTATTACGATCCTTCAGAATTTCCGGGAATTCTTCTGATTACACAGCCCTCAAAATATGCTGATTGAATGAAAGTTACGTTTATAAATATATAGGATCATACGGCCATCGAAATTGGCCATTATGGTGCCATCCATTCGTCGCAGAAAAAGGAATCTTGCGCATTCCAAAGTGAGTTAGAGAAGAGTCAAAGATTAAATGATAAAATATTGATAATCATTTCATTCAAAAGGAAGGCTATGCAGCGGATCCGAGATGGTTAGGTGTTGGGAGAAGATAGGGGAGGGTTTATTTGGGAAAATATTGGTAATCTGTACAGCCCTGCAACCTGCACACTCTTTAACGCTCTCTCTGCGGAGTCTACACCAGCCATCTCAATTACTGTGCTGTTTTCAGCAACGCGTCAGCTAATTCTACGCAGCAACTGCAAGGCTTAAATTTCATGGTCGTATGAATGTATTCAAAAAAATTAACCTAAATTTGAATGGCTCACAAAAGGTCTACAGTAAATATGTCTTCAGTGTAAAGATCTATTTTTTAAAATTCTACTGTAGACATGTCTTACAGCCTAAAGATCTCATTTTTATAATGAGATAATGTTGGCATCATGTTTTGGGAGAATTTGAAGGAATATACGGGATAGTTGGGTTTGTTCTAATTTGTGAATCACAAATTCTTAATGTTGATCATTATTACTAGCATCTAGATGAGTTGTTTTCAAAAAAACAAATTATGTGATGTTATATGGACAGATCAAATAGACGATTCAATGTATAATTATTGGAGTAACATTATTTCTTTGTATTTTATGATATCTCAATAAAAAGATGATAATGTTGCATCTTATTTGATGGTGTGGATCTAAAACCTTAATAATGAACTTATCAAGTAAATTGCATCTTATTTGAGAACCGTCTGAAATCACCACGTGAGTTTGAGAGGTGTAAAGTTGGGTGGCATCATATTAGTCAAATTTCTAAGCTAGATGATGATTTTGAAGATATGTTGAATGTTCCATATACTAGTTTTGCAGGTAGTCTATTGCATGTGAGAGTCTATACGAGAAGAGACATTGTCCAAGCAATGCAAGTCCTTCATAGGTTTAGGTTTAACCTTGGTAGACAACACTAGAATTATATGAAGAAAAAAAATTATATTTGCAAGAGCTTTTGATTATTGTGTTTTTTATCATGGAGCTGATGATGTGGGCTATTTACTTGATATATAGGGCTTTGTTAATCAAATTGAGTGGGTTATCTAGATAACAAGAGCTCCACGAGTGTTTATGTGTTCATTTTATTTATAATTGTTAGTTAGATGAGTAAGCAACAATCCATAATAATATTGTTGACTACGAAAGCAACATTCACGTAGTTTTGGCACATGCCTCTAAAGAGGCAATATGGCTATATAGATTATGTTAGATTTGAGTGCAAATAGGTGAGGATTTGATATTGGATTTAAAGTGTTATCTGTTTGGAAAAAAAACTAATGTACCTTGCTCATATGAAACATTTTGATGCTCAATATCACTTTATTCATGAGATTTTAAGGATGGAAAAGTAGTGATACATAAGATTCGCACTTCACTTAATGCTGTAGATTATTTCACTAAGTTAATGAGTACAAAGAAAGTTTTATTTGTGCGAAAAGATAATGGCCCTTTCTTCTTCTAACACTTCATTCATATGGATGGGGTTTTTACAGCAATTTTGTCTTCTTGGCAGATAAAAATTTAGTGTTTATAGTATTTGGCCAAATTTTAGGGATGTGTAACAATAAATTTTTTTGTTACAAATTGATAATGTTCATAGAACATTGATTTTGAATTTTTCAAACTAAATTGAATTTTAGGTTTCTCGATAATACAAATCACATTTAAATAGTCACAAGTAATACAAAGCTTATATATGAATATCAAAAGATACAAGACATATTTATATGTATTAATCTTGAGAAATTCATAGTGACTACTCATGAAAAATTCTACATCTCTTTATTTGGATCAAAGATGAGATCCAAACTTGAAATCATCAATCCTCTTTTATTAATCAAATATCTTATGCTCAAGGCTTTGTTGTAGCTAAACTTGTAGATAGAAATAAATAAATTAAATCTTATGTCAATATTTACTAGCTACTCCATACTATTTGAAATGACATCTAAAATTACAAATGTACTTTTCACAAACTCATAATCCTAGTCAATCAACCTCTAATGTCATCCTCATTGGCAAGGGCATGTACCTATACTAGATTCATTGCCTCAAATTATGGCTAAAGAGAAGTAATGAATGATAATTAAATATCAATTATATTATCTTAACTAAATCAATTGAGACAATAAATTCATAATGGTATATTCCTTATCTAATTATACTCGTATGAATGGGATAATTGATGAAATTACAATAGTAACAAATGTGTGTATTCATTCTTATATATGGGTAGGTGCCTTAGCTAAGGTCTTAAACTAAACAACAAGAAGAAAGCTATTTAAGAAAATGTACACAACCTCTAATGTTATCAATATTTAATTATTTAAAAAACTATAAAGTACCTCAATACAAGACATCTAAGGATGACTATCACTAACCCAAGTGCTCATAGACAAACTAGGAGACATCTTTTCAACTTAAAATTGTGTTTTTATAACCATTATTTCTATAAACAAATTGATGAATAAAATATGCCACTTTATTCAAAAAATTACTTACAAAACAGACAAGACCACAAGATTAGTTGATGGAATGGTACTATGTGTACCAACCTATTGAATTTATAACCCTAAAATATATAAGAAACTCACAGTTTTTAATTTATATTTATATCAATAATGAATTTATATATTACAATATAGATTTAAAGAAAGAAATAAGAAATTGTATCTCTATATAAATACCTAAGTTGATATCGTATGTATATGGAAGTAGGTCATTAGTTAATACCATATCCTTCAATCCAATGCGTAAAAGCGGTGAATAGTGTCTCACAACATCATTATACTTTGCACCTCCAATAAAAAATGACCTACAAGAATGATAAAATTGGGGAGAATGTGGAGTCTAGAAGTTTCCTTATTGCATTCACTTATTAGGATAATACCTATCTAGTAAAATTAGATCTACAACATCTTGCTAAGTAGTGCTTCGATGTCCATTTAAGTGATTAAGAGACATTATTATTTTAGCATTTCTCCTTCTAACTTGGAATACTAGTTGTAATAGCATTAAGAGGGGAGGCTCCTTATAACAATATTAGTTTTGGAATATATCAAAATATTAATATCATGAAAGTTTTGAACCTACATAATATCCTAAATGACTAAGGTGATTGATACATGATGAATGGTTTTTTATGCAAGGAGTCTCTGAGGTCAATCAAATGCACAAATGAGCACCCTCTATTCTCAACTAAAGCCTTGAATTCCTTAAACTTAGTGAAAACTTCAAATTTAGAATGCATAAAATAAATCCATGTGTATCTTGAGACATCGTCAATGAAGAAAACATAATATCGAGATTAATCCAAAGTCGCATCCACTAATTCACATACATCCGAATGAATAATCTCTAATGTTCTCTTTGCCTTATAAGTTCATTTAGGAAATGATCTATTCTATTTACCAAACACATAATGCTCAGAGAAATTGTTTATATCAACAAAATAATTAGAAATAGCATTAGCCAACTTTTTATTAAGAATGGTCTTAAAACCTTTTTCACCAATGTGACCCAATCTATGGTGCCACAACATACATGCATTTTCAATGCAAATTACATTGAAAAGGTTTTAAAAGTAGAGGGATTTAACCTAAACAAAGTCCCTATCCGAGATCCTTTATCTATCACCAAACTCCATCTAACCAACCTACAACCAGACTTGTCAAATGACTAATGCATTCTAGAAGCATTCAACTTGGATACTGAAATTTAATTTCTCGCAAAACATGGAATGTGCAAAACATTATCAAGAGTTTTAATCCTCTTATTATTTGTATGTAGTAAACATCTCCCTCCTCATATGATTTGTATGTAGCAAACCACTCCTTTCAAGGATTCATATGAGAGGAGCAACTTCAATTGATAAGGCAAGCATCATTACTAGGCATCAAGTGAAATAAACAAAGCATCAATTTCATCATCATAGGACTTATCAATGGAGGAACCAATATTATTTTTCTTATTCCTACACTCCTTCACATTCCATCTTTTATTGCATCCAACACTATACTCTTTTGAGGGGATTTAGAGCATCCTTTAGACTTATCCTTCTTTTAATCCCCTTTATGCCCTTTCTCGTTGGACATACCTCACACATGCAAGGCATTTTGGGACATTAAAATTTGTCCTCATCTCTTCTAAAAGAAATATTGCAATGATGTTTTTTAGCTTTGACTTTGCATTACCATTATTAATGGCAACAATTAGTTTTTCCCAAGATTTAGGCAAAGAACAAAGAAATAAGATACACTTATCCTCATCTTCTAACTTAACATTTATTGATGCAAAATGACTTATAATCAAGTTGAATGCATTTAGATGATCCAAAATTGAGTCACCATATTTCACCTTTTAAGAATGCAATCATCTTTTGAGATCTAATTTATTGGATAAACTTTTAGTTTGATAAATATCACCTATCATCTTCCACAACTTGTATGTGGAGTTTTCTATCAAGACATTCAAGAGAACTGAATTTGTAAGACAAACAAATGGTTCTCTATGCCTTCTTGTCCAACTTCTTCCAATCTTCATCAATCATTGTAGTTGGCTTTATTTCTTGTGAAACTAGCAACCACTAATCTCTCTTTTCCAAGAGATCCTTCATCTTCAATTTTCACATCTCATAGCTAGTGCCATTGAATTTCTCAATATCTTGGCAAAAGGTATTGGTCATGATTTATAATCCTCTTTACAAATTTGCAAAAGATAACAAAACAAAAGCTCCCATTGCAACCAAAAAACCTTCAACACTTGAGAGAAAAGTGTCTCCCTCTCCATGGGACTATCAGCTCCAATCTCAAATGTTGAAAAGAAGGTGAAGTAAAGTCATAATATTAACTTATGAATGTAAATGCAAATTTGAAAAGTAGATTGCCAAAATGAGATTATGTGATTGCACATTAGACACTAATAGACAAATCAAGAAACCATAAAAGACATCAAATTTACATGGAGAAACTCTTTCAAAATAAATTCACACAAGAAAGAGGACAAGTATATTATTAATCTTCAACAAAGAGATGTACAATAATATACTTATTACTATCCTCTAATCAACATGGCAACAACCTATTACCTTCAAGAACTCAACATAAAACTACCGCCTCATGGCTCGAATTGATAGAAACTTGTGGGAGGGAAAACCATTGTGGTAACCTACAACAAAAAACATGAAACCACCTAAAAAAAACCCATGCCTGAAATAATGGACAGCCAATAGACATAATAATAAAATAATAATATTCAAAAGGCTCCAACTTGGGCACCAAGCCCATAGCCACTCAAGTCTTTGGCTTCTTGAATGCTTTGTAACTTCCCAATGACTCTTTTTTATCACAAAAGAGGATGAGCATTAATCTCCCAAACTTGGGCGCCCATGTCAAGACCTTTCACATTCCCAGAGCGGACACCTAGAAAAATTAACTCCTCTTTAAGCCTTGTAACCATCACGAACACATGCTCACCTCTTTGAAATTCAATTACAATTTACCATAGGAAACATTTAATGTTTTTCCTAGCATGTCCCCTAAAACACTTTCCAAGGAATATGGAGACACATGAATGACATAGGAATGTAAGGTTAATGTTACCTATCCTAACACATTCAAAAAAGAAAGAAAAAAACAAGTCCACAGAAGCCTCATTGGACATCCCAACCACCTCTTTCAAGAATTTGATTTTTTCCTACAAGTCTCCATATCACAACTAATAACTTCAACCACCTCTTTCAAGAATTTGTTTTTCTAAGGTGGTTGCTTTGGAACCACGGGATCCAAAGGCATCCCCTTCGGTTGTCTCTCTTGGTGGGGCTGTTGAAACTGTGCATGTCTCCTGATGTCTCTCGTGTGAAGAAGACTCGGGAGGCTTCTTCTGGTAATAATGATTTGGCTAGTACTCTTGTTTTTACCAAATCTGCTGACTTGTCTGTTGATGTTGGGGTTTTGTCGTCTGCTGGTTCTGGTGAGGCTGTGTCTGTCGGACTGCGGCGGACTAGTGATGCTAGGGTTTTGTCTTTGTTGTCTGTTGGTTCTGGTGAGGCTGAGACAGTGGTTGTTGTCTCTCTCTCGGGATTTTGGTGTGCTAGATTGGCATGTTAAGGCAGTGCATGTGGAAGATGGATGGATTTCTGTTAAAGGCAAAAAAGCTATGTCCATTAAGCCTTCTTTCGATATGACTCTCTGATCCCATAAGAGCAATTCTAAATGTAAACCTTAATGGTTCTTGGGTAGGTAGGGCATGGTTTTTGGTTGGTTGCAGGTTGTTCTTTCTATAGCTTTGTTGTTTTTGGTGATGGGTGTCCTTTTTAACCATGGTTGTCTGGTGATTTCATGTTCCTTTTATTCGGATAACTTTCTAGTTGAGGTTTCCAGATCCTATCTTTTTCTAGTTGTAAAGGGTTTCGGGTCCCTTCAAAACCCTTTTTTCCCGTAATCAAAAACTAATATCTTTGACCGCAAAGGGGACCCATGATTCATTGTGTGGGGGAAACATGATTGGCCACAAACAATTGTTAGTGTGAAACCCCAATCTAGTGATTGCATTCTCCAAAGCCTCATGAAACCCACCAGGACAATTTGAAAAGAGCAGAGCTTCCAAACACTTACGATAACAAAATTGTCCTCCTAGAGATCCAACATAACAACCACAAACATAGAGGTGATGTTTGTGTTTACACGATATATGTGAGATTCCTCAAGGAAAACATTTATTAGCACCATTTTAATCACATGTTAGGAAAAACTATATTAAGAATTCTTCTTAAACTTTATTGTCTCCCTAAAAGAAAGCTACAACCTATTTGCAAAGAGGCCAACAATAGAATCAATGGTAATAAGTGGAAAAGAAACCCAATCATGCTAGTATTTAATGTCAATTGTTTCTAATATGGCACATCTCTGAAATAATTGAGTTGTGTGATCCTTTTTACAGCAATCACTCGCCTCCATCAAAAAGTCTTTTCAATATTGACTCTTAATAAATTTTGGTTAGTTCCAATTAGAAGAGAAGATTAATGTTATTTTTTAAAGATCTCTCACTGACAGATTAAATTACAAACATCAAGTGTCAAAGTAGACATACATCAAAGACATCAATATTCAACCCATCAATATTTAATTCACCACAGGCCAACAAAGTTGTTCAACTACAAATACATTGAACACTTCCCATAGACTTGTTGACACTTTGTCTTTATTCTAAAGACTTTATGTAAAAAAAGGCTTGTGTCAAAAATTCAACCCAAAATAGAACTTATGTCATTGATCAGGCGTGCGTCATTCAATGATGTATATGTAAATCAATATAAAATATAATTTATTTTCCAACTCCGAATTTTCATGTTCGTTGCAACCAAAGTCCAATAAAGCTATTCAATTGTCAATGCATTGAGCACTTCCCAAATACTTGTTGACTGTCAAAATTTGAACCAAAAATAGAACTTATGTCGTTGATCTATGATCATCTAATAATGTATATATAGATCTATTTGAAGTTATAAATTTGCACCAAGTAACTTAGCATAATCATTTTTCATTTGATATTTTCATCACCCACATTATGATTTTTCATAAACTTACCAACATATTCGCCAAATAATTAATTTTATTGTTTTGAATATTTATATAATTAGCCACCAAAGTTATTTTAATTTTTGAATACAAGCATAAAGCAAAAATATCTAATTTTTATTAGTTCATAAACGATATTATTTTATCTATTTCAATACAAATATAAATCACCAAGATTTCCTATAAATTTTTAGTGATTTAAAAAAATCGTCAAAAAAATGAAAAGATTCACTAATAAAAATTAATGTCTTTTCAAAACAAAAACAAAAAAAAACTTTTAAGATTTTATATTGTTTTTAGAGCAAGGTTTCTCAAAATCATCCCTGAAACTATCATTCTAATGGAAAAATGTGCCCAAACGATTACCTTATAGAGCTTGCACAATATCACCAATAGATAAAACTCTCACCCCATGCCAAGAAATCACCTTCTTATTGATTTGCCTAAGCATGCCCATCAAGTGTATGTTCAAACTCTGAGTTAGCATTCACATCCACACCCATCAAATGTATGTTCAAACTCTGAGTTAGCATTCACATCCAATCTCAACTACATACAAAAATTCAAATAATCCCACAAATCCTCTTTCATCCATAAAAGCTTCACTAAATAAATCTTTGTTATATCACCTTCATCCACAAGAGTAGTAAACAATTCCCTTAATTTCGTTGCTACCTCTTAAATTCTCTCATAAAACATTTACTTTACACCATTCCAACATTCCAATGATGATGCCCTCTATTTGCATTAAATACCCCTTAGAGCTGCCCATTATTCCAAAGATAATCTTTATATCCTCTTCTAATTTTTATCCCTACAGTATAACTTATATATGTTATGAGTACCACTCTCAGTTCCAATTATTAGACCATTAGAAGGTTTGATATTTCTTAAGAGATAGACTATAAAAAACCTAAGAAAGATTTATATGGTGACAAATATATTCACACAATGTGCTTGTTTACACGCATCAGTGTTAAAAGCTTGAATGGAAACAATATTGCATTGAGTACCAATATTAGTAGATATCAACATCATGAATCGAAACAACATGTGGTCCATGTTTGTGAACATCTGACTATGTATTACCTTGTATTTAGAAAATGTTTAGGAGAAAAATGCAAAACTTCACCCTTTTCCCAACTTATTTTTAGTAACTTCAGGCATTGTCGTATGTATGATGTTCAATGCTCAATAGGGCATATTTTGCACATAATCTGAATCAAACTTGAAAACCTGGCAGCCTTTAACCCTCCTAGCTATCAACACTGATTTTTAGGGGCACGTGAGAATACTGTTATCATTGTGCAAGCACCCCCAAAGTGGTGTGTAATTTTAGAATGTGCTTTTGCTGCAATCCCCATCAAGCAGTACTTATGAGCTCATAATCCTTAAGACTTACAGTACAGGTGATAGAAATTGTTACAAATATGTTGCTTTCAGTCGTGGTCTTTAGATGGGCAGAATGTTTCTAGCTACGGCTCATAGGTGGAATACCATTCCACCAAGCTAAGTGGAATATCTAGCTTGGGTATCACTTATACAAGTGAAGCCAAAAACTTGTTGCCCTCCAAGAATTACAAGAGAATTGTGTATGACCTCTAATTTTTTTATCTACAATTAAGGTTTGGAGATGTTTTTCATCACACAACTCACCACATCAGCTTGTCTAGAAAGATTTTCTTAAATTGTATCATGGAATCCTCTTATTGAACAAATCGTTTGTTGTTAAAATATCACAAATTTATTTAAATTAATATTTATATGCAACCTAATTGTCTCAATACTTCTTGGTGACCAATTGATGACCATGAATCTTTGTTATCTCTAACCCTTATGTCAAACAAAAATGACACAATAGTTCGACACAAAATATTATTTATAATTATAAAAAACACCATATTCTTATCTAAAATATAGCTTGTAATCAACTTTGAATAATCGCAAAACCTTTTGATAACTTATTAGAAGTGATGGTAACATACAAGATATTTATTGCACTCGCGTTTTACACTTGTTAATGAATGTATTTATGATTATTTTATATGACATTGATAAGTTCTTATGTGGTCAACAGTGGGTCCATGTTGACAATCATTTGATCGTTTGTTGATTTAAATATAGAAAAATTATTAACACTAAATAATATAAATATGTTGTGAGACTTCATCCCATAACCACGAATACTATAGCAACAATAGGACCCTGCCCAACTATTGGACCCTCACCTAGAGTGAGAATTCAGTTAATAATAGTGATTCTCTTTCGGTAGTATTTATGGCTTCAAGTTGTGTTATGTTACCTGCTAGGACTTCTTGGATGTTTGAATTTCTGAATATCTGCGGTGGTTTGGAAAGTCATAGATTACCTATAGTAATGCTTCAGAAGCACAAACTTCACACTTTTCCTGTATTTAAAAAGAATTATTGTTATACAAATAAGAAACACACAAGTATTTTCAATTTTGATACTCCGAGAGCACAAAGTTTATTTTTTCGTGTATTTAGACAGAAAGGTAAAAAAACAAAAAGAAAAACAAAACAAATGTCAATGCAATAAAGGTGAGCAGTTATCATCTTATCAAACTGCAAAGGGTAACCACTTCACAGTTACTCTCTTACAAAGCTTCAATGGTATTCATTCACTTATTTCGTAAATGATCTATTCCTGCAATAAGGTCCAGAAACATGTTCCCAGATATTTTGGACCTTTAACTAAGCCCTTCACTCACTATCACGGTTTGTTATCACAAGAAGAAGGTACCAACAGAACCTGTCTTTTTCATAATGAGGTCTTAACTCGTGTCTTTTCCCGAGGTGGACAGCCCAGCCAAGACTTCATTGCATCATATGCAGAAAAGCCAATGGCCACTGAAGGGACAATCTAAAAAACACAGCAGTGCACCGTATTAATCAGACATAAATCAAAAGGATAATTTGATTTCTAAATGAATAAATAAAATGATGCACCTAGCATGAAAAAATGAAAGCTGAAACAGTAATCTGATATACAATTTACAAATATATAAGCACAGTGGCAATACATTGTGCTGCAATTTCCAAAAGTAATTGCTAATAATCAAAGACCGAAAACAAGATTACCTTCAAGTAGTTGATGCTCAGACCTGCAAACATCTGTCTCCATCCTTGTGTTCGAATAATGATAGCCAGTCCTTTCATCATTCCATTAATTTGGGGTTCTGCCAACTGAAGGGAAGTTGTATGGCCTTGACTAACTGGTATTCTCTGTACCTGAGCACAACCTCACAAAACAATTGTGGCAAAGTGGTGATTCGTAATGGATATACTTTTTTCGCTCACAAGAATTATAGATTTTAAATGTACCACTCAAATTATTCAAGAAATCTGAAGACAAATCGTTCAAACGCTTTACCAAGAGAAATCAGATAAAACCATCAAAAGTTACCTGCATTTGACGTCTGACAACATCCACTGGATAGGTAAATGTTTGTCCCAACAAACCGGCTAAGGCACCGCAAGCAAGCTTCATTGCAATAGACGTTTGATGTTCCACAGGCACACGACTCTTAAGCTCTTCATATACATAAAATTTTAATCCTGCATAAGGAAGGATTCCAAACAGTGTTGGACCTGAAAAAAGAATAGTTTTTTGTCAGCACTCTAAATCTGCTAACTGAAATGGTATAAATGCTTTTGGCTCTCATATTTCTAGATTCCTAAACTACTTGAGGAAATCTATATGACTTGAAAAAATAATTGATAAAATGCATTCAATATATCCCTTGCTGTCTCTATTATCTTCAAAAAAGACAGGCTAAGGGTTACCACAAATGATATCTGAATATATAATGAGACTATATCAACTTCAAGCAACTTCTGTTTTCGTGGTGAAGGTTCACAGAGTAATTTATTGGTTTACAATGTGAGAGTTGACTCCATGCCAAGTGCATAAACAAATGATGATAAATTTTGCATGACACTGTAAATGGAAGGTGAAGCCAAAAATTTCTCTTCTAAATTTGGATCCCCCACAATTTGTAGACTAATTCAGTTTATAGAGTGTTTCTCCAAGTTTTGGGTGCACAATTCTTAAAACACCGTTTTAAAGAGTGTTTTTCCAGGTTTCGGAGCAGGGTTGAAGTTCGGGCAATGGCAAAAAGCTTCTGAACATTGAGGACAACAAAGAGACAGTTATTAAAATAAGACAAAATCTAGAATTTGAATTCTTGAAATGCAGAAAAATTATAATTACTTTAAACAAACTAAATGAAGCTAGAAAATTTAAAATTAAATACAAAATTCAATGCATTGAATACACAGTTACAAATCATTGATCCCAAAATCTATCCATCATCCGATGATGATAATGTGAAGCATGATTATTTTTTAAATCTGAAACAAGTGGATATTGGAAGCATGGCATATGACGTGTATGATGTGTATAAGTCAGTGTTCTCTGTGAACATGTCCCTAGGACCTAACTGTATGTCCCAGACACCTGGAATATTTTCAGGACAAAGAAGAGGCATCAACCCCTCCCAGTTCCTCCTCCCCCCCCCCTCCCCCCACTTTTCTAAACCTTTCTGAAGCATCCCCTTCCTTTTTGCAGAAAATGAGGATGCCAGGCATCTCCTAGTTGTCCCAGGGTTGTCATGACATTCCCAGGGTTGTCATGACATCCTAAGGCATCCAAATTGTACAAATAAATAAAATCCTAAATAAGGGCCCACCAAGGCCCCCTAACTCAAAATAACCATGTCCATGGCTGTTATGTATTCACCAAATGAGAAGAAGTGGAAGAGGAAGAGAAAGAGGAAGTAAAACCTCCAATTTCTCAGCTTGTTGCTAAGTATGGGTACACTGCAACATACATGATGCAACATCTTCTTTTTTGGTATCTCTCATTTAAATCATGCTTCATAGTATGTCAACGATTATCAGTATATCAGATGATTTAAAATCAATAAATCTAGGTTACCGGGTTCGCCCCTGGGACGCCCTGGTACGGGTCCGGGTTCGACCGGGTCCGTGGTACAGGTCCGGTTCAACCTGGGTTCGACCAGGGTTCGAAAAACCCAAGGTCGAACCCAGTCCAACCCGGGGTCGAACCTGGGCGGACCCAGTCAAACCCGGGCGGCTGGGCGGCCCCCAGTCGAACCCGGGGTCGAACCCAGTCGAACCCGGGCGGCTGGGCGGCCCATAAAGTCAAAAAAAAAGCCAATTTTTTTTTTTTTTTTCAATTCCGCCTTGTAAAAAGTGAAAGTTACAACCTAAAAAACACTTCTAAAACATTTTATTGACTCATTTCACCTCATTTGTGTTGCAAACAAAATTTTTATGAGAGCAGGTTGAAGAAAGGGTGAACAAAATTTGGCTTCCAAGATCAAAGAGGAGGAGTTGAAGACTGATTTTAGAAGCTTCAACAAGTGTTGCAGCATCATTTCCATACATTTTCAAGCTTCCATTGGCTGCAAGAGGTAGGTTTTTAAACATTTTTTTCCAACTATTTTTGTTTCACAAATTGTCAAACATGAAACTTGAATTTTTTTTCATTATTTAGTTTTTGTTTTTTAATATGTTTATTTTATTTCTTGCCATAGGAACTAGAATGACATCTACATCTTCCTCCATTGGCAATGAACAAATAATTGCAAAACAAAGAAATGATCCAAATTCTCCCTTATGGAAATATGTGGACATTATAAAACAACTTCCAGGAGGTGGGGGATTCCGTTGGAAATGCCATGGATGTGATATTGAACATAATAGTTCATATTATCGGGTGGTAGGCCATTTGTGTGGAATAAAAGGAAGAGGCATCAAAAAATGCCCTGGAAAAAATGGTAAACCTATACCAGATGAGACAGTGATGAAATATATTAGGGAGCATGAGGCAGCAGAAGAGAGGGAAGCCCATAGATTGAACCAAACCGCATCAAAGAAAACAAAGGGAATGCAAGGCCCTTCTAATCCCAGTATTGTAGTAGAAGACCACCCCTTTTTTGCCACAAATGAATATTTAAAGTGAACCACCCTTGACACGTAAAAGAACAAAGGGGCCTTTAGAAACCGCATTCCAAAATGAGAGTAGAGACAATGCTGATCAAGATATAGTAAGGTGCATTTATGCAAATGGGTTGTCATTCAATGTTGTTCGCTCCCCATATTGGAAGCAAATGATAAAAAGTGTTAATGAGGCACCAAGAGGGTATAAGGGCCCCGGTTATGAGAAGGTATGTGGAACATTATTGGAGAAAGAGGTGAAGAGGGTTGAAGATGCATTGAAACCCCTAAGGGATTCATGGGTTGAGACAGGTGTAACAATTGTTTCAGATGGGTGGAAAGATGCTAAAAACCATCCCTTGATCAATGTCATAGCGGTGTCCCCTAAAGGGGCAACGTTTTTTAGAGTTGTGGATTGTGAGGGCCAAATAAAAGATGGCCAATTTATTGCAGAAATTCTCATCTCTGCCATTGAGTCTGTGGGACCCCGCAATGTTGTCCAAGTCATAACGGACAATGCAAAAAATTGTAGAGCTGCTGGTTTGTTGGTTGAGCAACGCTATGATCACATCTTTTGGACACCTTGTGCGGTACATTCACTCAATCTTATGCTACAAAGGATTGGGCAAAAAATAAAATGGATCAGAGATGTGTATGCAGAGGCTGAGGACATCCAGATGTTCATCACAAACCACCACATGTCTCAAGGGATTTTTAGAACCTATTCGAATTTGGAGCTATTGAAGGTAAGTGAAATAATAATTTAACTTTACATTTTCTGATTTTTTTGAATTTTCAATGTTAATAATATCATTGTGTAAGCTATATTGTGTATTCTTCTTTAAAGTTTGGCTTTATTTTTTAATCATTTGGCATTAATTTGTGTTATAGGTTTTGTTGAGACCCGTTTTGCATCAAACACAATCGTCTTAAGACAACTTGTGAAAGTTAGAGTGGCACTATGCAATATGGTGATCAGCACCAATTGGACTGTATGGAAGCAAAGTAGCACTAAGAGGGCAGAAAAAATTAGGGATAGAATATTGAATGAGAAATGGTGGGATCTTGTTACATATCTCCTAAGTATCACTGAGCCCATCATGAGCATGATTCGCTATACAGACATGGATAGGCCTTGCATAGGTGAGATTTATGATGGCATTGATTCAATGCTTGAAAAAATAAAGGTCACTATAAATGAAAAAGAGAATGATCCTCAGAAGAAATTCTTCAAAGAACTGGAAGTAATTATTGTAGAGAGGTGGAATAAGATGACCACTCCTTTGCACCTTCTTGCCTATGCCTTGACACCTAAGTACTATAGCAATCAGTTTCTTGATAAACCAGGAAGGATTCCACCATGGAGAGATCTAGAAGTATCTGATGGGTACAAGGCAGCATTTCTTATACTATATCCCGATGATGATTTGCAAGATGCTGTTACAAATGAGTTCATAGAATTCGCAAATGGGAATGGTCTAAGTGTTGATGCACTTCGTCATAGATCCAAGAAAGATGCTCATAGCTGGTGGTACTTCCATGGCACATGCTTCCAACACCTACAACCCCACGCTATAAAAGTTTTATCACAAGTAAGTTTAATTAATTCAAATTTTAAATTTACAAGTTTTAGTTTATTTATAGTTTACTTTGTCTTCATAGGTTGCTAGTAATTTTATTTTTATTAATGTATAACTTTAATTGTTTACTTTGCCTTCATAGGTTGCTAGTTCATCTGCTTCAGAAAGAAATTGGAGCACATACTCTTTCATCCACTCAGTAAAGCGCAATAGGCTGCTATCAAAAAGAGCAGAGAATTTAGCATATGTGCATTCCAACCTACGTCTTCTTTCACACAAACAACATGACTACACACAAGGGGAAACAAAGATGTGGGATATAGAACCAGAGCATACTGATTTGGATGCTCCTGCTTCTCAGCTTCTTGCATTGACACTTGATGACTCGGAAATTGAGCCAACTTATAGTGCAAGTGCAAGTGGCATTGGCTCATGTAATGTCAATGTCAATGAGGACGACGAGGAGGAGGATGAAGAATTAGATGATCCATTTGATGATTAAACTTTAAGTTTATATTGTTGAAAGTTGAAACAATGATACTTGAATATTTTGTCATTTTGATATTAAACTTGATGTATATGATGCTATTATCAATTATGGTATGATCATGATGCTATGATTACAAGTTTATGTTTGTTTTGTTGTTTATATGATGCTATGTGACATGCATATTTTAATTCATGCTTATAGGCTTCACAAATATCAAAATATATATATATATATATATATATATCATAGTTTTAAAACTCTTTGACTCGCCTCGAACTCGCCACGGACTCGCGAGTCCTTTGGCGAGCCGAGTCGACTCGCCTAGGACTCGCGTGGCGAGTCCAAGCGAGTCCCTGCGAAAGACTCGCGAGTCTTTCGCAAAGACTCGCGCGAGTCTTTCACTCGGACTCGCGAGTCTTTCACAGGGACTCGCGGGCCCAGAAAAAACGCGCCCGTGGGGCTTAAAACCATTTTTTTTTTCATTTTTTGACTTCAATTTGGGTTTTTTTTGGCTGGAGCAGGTTAGAAGGGTTTGGAGGAGTAGAGGGAAGAAGGAAAAATCAGCAAGAGAGATCTAGGTAAGGATTTTTCTCCTTCTTTTTTTTTTTCATTTGAATCATTTCATTGTTTTGAAACTGAAAAAAATCTTGAAAAACAAGGGGATATGCTGCCAAATTTTTTTCTATTTTCTTTCCTAAGTTATTTCCTCTTTTTTTTTTCTTGTTTTTGAATGCTATTTTTCCCAAATGATTCATTGTCATTTTTTTTGTTGATTTTCCATAAAACCCTGCTGATTTTTTTTTTCATGTTAAATCAGCAATGGCAAGTTCAACTCCAAGGGCAACCCCAAGGTCAGGAAGACAAAGAGATAAAGCTTGGAAATATAGGATTGCAGGAAGCAAAAAGGGGGAGGTCACTTGCACCGAATGCACAAGATGGATGACTGGTGGAATCAATAGATTAAAATACCACCTTGCACAAATACCTGGATATGGTGTGGAGGCATGCCCCAAATCAACTCCTGAAATTATTAGAGAGATGAAGGCCATTCTTGCTGAGAATGATATGCATAAGGAAGAAAGGCAAAAAACAAGAGAAGCCATAGCAGCTGCAATGAATCCCACATTGTCCACTTCGGGTCCCATTGGTCATAGTCGGGGTCGTCAGTCACTTTCATCTTTTGGTGACAATGAAGGTGAGGCTAGTGGCACTCCTGTTAGATCAGACCCTAATTTTTTTGTACCACGCAATGTTCTAGGTGCACAACCTTCACTTGAAGGTACAGGATGGAATAAAGAGAAGCATGAACAAGCACGGATAGCAGCTTCAAACTTTTGGTTTTACAATAATCTATCTTTCAATGCAACAAACAATGTGTATTGGGAAAGTTTTGTTAATGCATGTACAGTGGCGGGTAAGGGGTTTAAGGCCCCAACAGGTCATGACTTCAGTGGGCCATTGCTAGAGAAAGCTGTGAAAAATACAGAAGGTGTGGTTGATGATCAGAAAAGGTATTGGAAGAGAAAAGGATGCAGCATTTTATCTGATGGATGGACAGATGGACGGAATAGGACTCTTCTCAACTTCTTGGTGGCTTCAAATGGTGCAATGGTATTCATAAAGTCTGTTGATGCCTCAAATGAAATAAAAAATGCAGAGACTTTGTGTAATCTGTTGGATGGTGTGGTTCGGGAAGTTGGAGTTGAGAATGTTGTCCAAATTATCACGGACAACGCAGCTGCATATGTATCTGCAGGTAGAATGCTTATGCAGAGGCATCCTTCGATTACATGGAGTCCTTGTGCTGCACATTGCTTGGACTTGGTGCTAGAGGACATTGGGAAGATTGGATGGGTGAAGAAGGTGGTTGAAGATGCAAAAAGTGTCACCAAATTCATCTACAACCATACTTGGGTGCTTGCTTTGATGAGAAAATACACAAATGGCAAGGACCTTGTGCGACCTGGAGTGACACGATTTGCTAGCCACTTCATCACTTTGCAGAGCATTCTTAGTGCCATTCCTCATCTTAAGCAGATGTTTGTGTCAGATGCTTGGTTGGGGTCTGCATACTCCAAAAGACCTGAAGCAGAGAAGATTGTGACCATTGTTTTTGATGATGGGTTCAATAAAAGTGGAGAGGAGTTGACTGCGGTAAGTAACAAACACAAAAGTAAAGTTTATACAATCTTGTCTATTTGCTGATTTTATTTTTTAGGGGTTGATTTTGTATTAATTTAAAATTTGTTTTAATTTTTTTAGGTGACAGAACCTTTGGTGAGGGTTCTTCGTATGGTGGATGGAGAGGGCATGCCAATGGGTTTCATTTATGAGGCCATGGATAGGGCCAAAGAGGCCATTTCACATTACTATCGTGGAAATGCAAGAAAATGTGAAATCTTTTGGCGCATCATTGATCGTAGGTGGACAAACCAACTCCACCAACCGATACATGCCTTCGCCTACTTTTTGAACCCGAAATTCTACTTCTCTGATTCATTTAGGGCTGATGAGGAGGTCATGGCAGGTGTTATTACATGCATTGATAAGATGACACCTGATCCTGAGTTGAGAGACAAGGTTCTTGATGAGTTGGAGGTGAGATTTGACATTTGCAATTGCTCTATCTTTATTTATGAATTCGGAAATGTTCATTATTGAATTTGAGTTTGACACTTTGACTATCTAGTATCTATTTCTGAATTTGGAAATGTTCATTCCATTGTTCAAGATCTACAAAAGTGCAGAGGGGAGACTCTTCTCATCACAACTAGCAATTGATAGGAGAGGAAAACAACAACCAGGTAAAACATTTAGTAACTTAGTTCAACAGTGCAAGAAAAAACCTACAAACTTGATTGTTACATTTTTTTCTCAATTCTAATATTTCTAAATGTTTTTTGTAGATTTATGGTGGGAGAATTATGGTGCCGGCACGCCTAATCTTCAAAAGATAGCTATCCGTGTTTTGTCTCAGCCATGCAATGCTTCTGGGTGTGAACGAAATTGGAGTGTCTTTGAAAGCATTCACACAAAGAAGAGAAATAGATTGTCACAAAAGCGGCTCAATGATCTAGTATTTGTTCGGTACAACCTTCGCCTTCGAGTTAGACAGGGGGAGGGTGTTTCACATGAGGCCATTGACTTGGATGAAATTGATCCATATGGTGATTGGACCATGAATGAACAAAATGATGGTGATGATGTCCTCCTTACCGAAGAAGAAATTGCAGAAATAGAGAGAGGAGCAGCACAAGATGCAGAAGGAGCAAGATTGGATGAAGATGAGGACGAAGATGAGGATGATGATGAGGACTATGACTTTGAAGAAGACTCATCTCACCATTTAGATACCACAACACCCACTGCTACTACTTCTAGCTCAAGGCCTAAAAAATTGAGCTATATTAGGAAAAATACAAAGAGGAAGATGTAGTCTTCTCTTTGGTTTGTTCATTCACATTGCTGTTTTTCACATTTGCAGTTGGACTTGGACATATCATTATATGTAATTTTGTGAATATTTATATACTTATGCTGCCATTATAGTATTATACATTTTAGAGTTGAAACTTGAAACTTGAATATGCTGCCATGAATGATGAAATTTCAAATATTGTGTGTTTGTACTTTGTAGATCATATGACATGTGTAATGTTTCAATTATGGCACTTATGTTCTCTAAATGCATTAATTTTTTTATGTTTTTTTGTAAAACTACGGTTTTTTTTTTTTGCCGAGTCTTTGCCGAGTCTTTCGCGAGTCTTTCACGAGTCCGAGTCCGAGTCCAAAATTTTGGTTTGCCGAGTCCGAGGCGAGTCCGAGATTTTCAACTATGATATATATATATATATATATATATATATATATATATATAATTTACATGTTTTTGTACTAACGAACCCAAACCCCATTTCAAAATTTTGCCGTACCGGCGTACCGGGTTCTTCGAACCCAAACCGGAACCCGAACCCGAACCTACCAATAAATTGTTATTGCACATTTTAAAAATTTCAGCTTATTTTAATTTGTTTAAGTTATTTCAAGGTATTCTTTTTTATTTGTATTTTAAAATACAGATGTTAATTTATACATTTTAATGGCTGTACACCCACCGTCCCCAAAATCTAGAAAATTTTTGCCATCCAGAACTTCCATCCTCCCCCATCCCCGAAACTCAAAGAAACACCGGTTTGAATGATATGCAAGTGGACCTTGTTTTTCACTTGGTCAAGTACTTGAATTGATCTACCCTGTTATTATAGTTACAGCCAATAGCCATGAAAAGCTACGAGTCAAATAAGGAAATTTGAGAGCCTGAAATAGCACTTTCTTAAATTTGAAAAACCCTGATTTATATATTAGAAAGACTTGATAATACATCAGAAAATACCAATCAGAATTATAACACTACTTTTAGAAGAAAAATAATGTAAGAAGGTTTTGCAGTTCACACAAACAACTTCCCGCACGTACAATATAACTTTTGGAATGCTCAAGAATGTAGCGGACTTTAGACGATAATGAAATCAATGACAAACAAAAAAAGTAACAAAATTTTAAAGAACCGATAAAAAATACATAGATTTAAGGACAGGAGAGATTAAGTCTACAAAATTTAAGGAAAAGTTTGAAATCTAGGCAAATATGAAAACTAGAATTTTACTGGAATTAAATATTGCAAAACATGTTGTTCCTTGTTTAAACAAGAGATACAATTAAAAGTAAGTCACTTACAAATATCTATGTTTTTCAGAAATTCTTTAGCTTGTTTTTCTTTCTAATTTACTTTTCTGAGATGAGAGCAATTTGATTCTATATCATGCAGTCATCTGTTATCTAGGTCAGGGAATCTTGTTGGATTGGATTTTTTAAAAATATCTGATCATCTCGAGTAGTCATCTGTGAGGGGTTGCCTGGAGAGCCATTGGATATCATAGCATCTCCGAGCTATCCCAAGGAAACCAAGGCATCCACAAATTCAGAAAACAAAAACAGGTGGCATCCCCTGGTTATCCACCTTTTTAGGGTACATCCGGATTTTATTTAAAAAATGGGCAACCCACATCAGATAATTATCCAAGATGCATGGCTTGACCCCAAGGACACATTCACAGGGAAAACTGGTTTTAAATATTCCTTCCTATCAATGAGCCCTTGGTCTACTAGTGAAGTTGAATGGCTCCAAATGAGCCCAGCAGGGATCGAGTCTTGCTGAGTGCAAGGCTCCGACAACTTAAAGGATAAGACTGGGATTGTGCCCCATGCAAATTTGGCAAAATGGATACCCCTCAGTGCTTGGCTCTTAACCGAAGAGGTTTCAGCCTATAGGCTCGTGCACCCATATCGGATGGCAAAAACTACTCTGTGAAGGCCCTCACTGAGCTGGTGTGCTCACAGGCTTCATGCCCTTTCTGGGCTGCCGTACTCACAGGTCTGGACCTCCAAAAAAAATTTAAAAAGAATTCCTTCCTATTATGTAAGTTTTTAATTTTATACACAAAAATTCAAATGACATAATATAGTCATATAGAATGAAAACTCTTATTTACAAATGAAAAGTTACAAGGAGAAATTAATTATTGATTTGAAAAAAACAAAAACAAGTATTAAGTCTAATATATATATCAACATACCCACTCCTCTGTAGAGGCCACGGAATCCACCTTCCCTATAAACTTTTCTAAACACATCAGCAACACCCTGATATGCTGGCTTAACACAATGGGATTTGAGGTTGTTTTCTCGTCCTGTTATGCAAGGACTTGTTACCTGCACAAAATTAAAATAAAATTATAACAAAGCTGCAAATGAGTAATCTGTGAAGTAGGAGGTTAAATTTTTAGAATTTTTTTTCAGTTACAATAATGAATTCTCATGTGCTATCGTAGCATTAAAAAGTTTTTAAAAAAACCTCTAACAGACAAGCAGCACAGGAGAAGTATAACTTTCCTCAATAAATAAGATTTCCAACGTTAAACATATACATAAAATTCAAAAAAAAAGTTAGAGATAACTATGATGAGTGTTAGAGATAACAGTTTCTGTAAGTGTTTCTCTGAAAGTTATTTTCTTTGGTGATTTATTCTACAAAAACAATAGTCAATCTTGTAGCAAGTCCGTTCTCTCCAAAATAAGAAATTTCTACAGTCTACAGTAACTTAAAAGTTAAATACAGAAAAAGGAAGATCCACAATTTCAACCAATTCTGGTGGATTTCTGCATTATGTCTCTTGTTGATCAATATGCACAGGATGGTTGGGGCTCTGTTAATCAAATCAACCACATTTCTATACCTTCATTACCTAGATGATTAACTTTCCAAATTCCTACAGAAAATAAGGCTGAAAGTTGAGTTTGATTATATCTTGTATTCCAAAAAATTAAAAAACACTGAAGCTTTTAAGCAGTATGATGTAATTTGCCATCAACTATTGTTAATTAACAATTATGTCTTTATGAAGGATAATGTCAGTTCACATACATGTGTACTTAACTGATTATATCCATTCTTTTGTGTATTATCAAATATTTAGCGTGCATACCTTGTAGATACACTATGAGTGGTAGCAAAGCCGATGCCATCCTGAAATGTAGCTACAAACTATTTGGTAGTTAGGGGCCTAATAAATCGCCTCAGCTAGATCATCTCAAATTGCTAGTTCATAAAAGTTGAAAGAAAGATAAAAGAAACAGAAAATATCTTCTATTAAACAATTACTGGCATTACTGCAGATTAAAGTGGATGGAGCTTTTGTGTATTGCAATACCATTTATCCACATATCCAGCTGTGAAAAAATCAATAATGAGATCCATATGTCAGTGGTATATGCAAATATATATCTTTGGATTGGGTGTAATTCAGACACCAGAGCTAATCATGAAATTCAACAATACCTATGCTTAATCGTTGACCATCTACCCATAAAATGAATCTAAACAATATATTTACATGCCATTCTTAATGATCGAGGATTGGAAGAAAGCGAAAAAGAAGATGACAATGACACAATGTCAACTAATATATGCTTTGTTCAACGGGGTTGCACCCCCCAACCAAGCGTTTCCAAGATGTCTCCCTCAAAGAGGGGCTGTTTTCAAGACGTCCCCATGGTTTAGAGATGATATCATGAAGACTCTAGGATGCTTAGGGGACTTCCAGGCATCTCCTGACCACACCCAAGACTCCCAAGCATCCCCAACAACAGATCAGTAAAAAAATCAATTTTAAAAAATACATTAGTGCTTTATCCCTCATTAAGGCATCAAATTTTGTCCAAGCACGCCAAAAGGTAAAGGCCTTCTTGCAGAGGAACAAGTATTGGCATATATTGAAGAGCAAGCAAAAGCAGACGAAGCAACAGGCAAAATAGCTACAGTGGCTCATCTTTTGGCCAAGACTAAGAAAGAATCGAAAGCCTCTCCATCACCTTCCAATCTTGAACCTATAGAAGGCCATCCATTCTTGTATGTACCTCAGGAACAACCTGTGACACATAAGAGAGCAAAGGGACCCTTGGAAATGGCATTTCACAATGAGGGTAGAGAGACTGTTGAGCAAGATATAGCTAGATGTATCTATGCTAATAAATTGGCATTTAATGTTGTTCGCTCACCTTAATGGCAAAAAATGGTGAGATCAATTAATGAGGCTCCGAAGGGGTTCAAGGGCCCAAGTTATGAGAAAGTGTGATCTTCCTTATTCGACAAAAAGCTGGAACATGTAGAGGACTCCTTGAAGCCCATCAAGGATTCATGGGACAAAACAGGGGTGTCCATTGTATCTGATGGATGGAAATATGCAAGAAATCGCCAATTGATCAATGTTATTGCAGTCTTCCCTAAAGAGGCAGTGTTTTGAGAGCAGTGGATTGTGAAGGGCAGGTTAAGGACGGTCCACTTATTGCTAGCATTCTTTGCCGAGCTATTGAGGAAGTTGGCCATTGGAATGTTGTTCAAGATGTAATAAACAATGCCAAAAACTGTAGGGCTGCTGGGTTATTAGTTGAGGAGCGCTATTCACACATTTTTTGGACACCTTGTGCTGTCCACTCACTCAACCTAATGCTGCAAAAAATCGACAACAAAGTTGAATGGACAAAGCAGGTGTATGCTGATGTTAAGGAGATCCAAATGTTCATCACCAACCACCATATGTAACAACATGTATTTAGACAATTCTCAAGATTGGAGCTGTTGAAGGTAAGTTGAATAAAAAATATGTTTTACTTTAGTAAACTTTTTAATTTTATTTTAATTTTATTTTTTTATTATTTTGATTTTGAAATAGGTTGTTAAAGACCCGTTTTGACTCCAACACACTAGTGTTGAGACGACTTATGAAGGTTCGTGAGGCACTACCTAGGATGGTAATCAGCCCTAATTGGAGCACATGGAGGCAATCTAGCAATACAAAGGCAGCAAACACTAGGATATGATACTAGGCAACACTTGGTGGGATCGTACCTCTTGAGTTTCACTGAGCCTATATTAAGCGTAATCCATTATACTGACATGGATAGGCCTTGTTTGGGTGTGGTATATGATGACATCAATGATCGAGAAGATTAAAGTCATCATAAATGAAAAGAGCAAGATCCCGAAGAAACACTCTTCAAAGAACTACAGCAAATCATGGTGGAGACATGAAACAAAATGACCACTACATTGCATCTCCTTGCCTTTGCATGGAATCCCAAGTATTGTAGTCAGCAGCTCCCTACTGGCACAAGAGTTGCCCCATATAGAGATCCCAAAGTTGCTAAAGGGTACAAGGCAGCCCTTCACAAACTCTTTCACCATGACATACAAGCTGAAGCGAGGGCTGAATTCATGAGTTTTGCAAGCACAAATGATTGTGGTCGTGAAGCTCTTTAGAACAAGTGTATAGGGTTGATGCTCCTAGTTGGTGGTACTTCCATGGAGAATCAAACCAGCACCTACAACCTCTTGCCATCAAAATTTTATCACAAGTTCGTTCTTAGTTTTATAAAAAAAAATCTTCTATCTTGATTTTAAGTTTATTGTTTTATTTATATTTTAATTTTATTTATAAATCTCTAATTTCAAAATCTTGATAGGTTGCTAGTTCATCTTCATCTAAGAGGAATTGGAGTACATACTCCTTCATCCACTCAATAAAGCACAATAGACTACACTCCAAAAAGGCAGAGGACTTGGTCTTTGTGCATTCAAACTTGTGGCTCCTCACACACAAAGAAAATTCCTACAAACAAGGGGAGACAAAGCAGTGGGATAATGATCCAGAGAATGCTGAGTTGGATGATTCAATTTCCCGCCTTGCTGCACTTGGAGTTGATGATGACCATGAGCTACCTAGTGATCATGAGACTGAGAATACTAGTACCACTGCCAATGCTAGTGCCAATATAGTAAAATGACACTTTCTCTTACAATCAGTTTCCATTAAAAATAGCTTTAAATAAATGTCAGCTCATAATTGTAATCATAGAGATAATATCAGGCCATATGTTGAAAAAGAACACTCCTCATTTTCCCAGAAACCCAAATGGGTTGCTGAGGAATGTTGACGAGGTAGTTAAGAGTTTTGCTGGTCCATTCACCTCTGATTGTGTGCAGGAATCCGGAGCTGCCTATGCTAGAAGCAATGAGGCAGATGGTGCAAGAGAAGCAGTGAAGGATGGCTACCTTCATTTTGTGTTAGCAACAAGATTGGATGCATTACAAGGGTGCCTTTTGGAATCCAAATCTGCAGAGGAAGGAATGCATACGTATGTTGTTGCTGTATGTTTGTTACCAGAATTGACAGTGGATCTTCATATACAGTATGGCAGAGAGTTTGGCAGAGCTCTGAAAGAAGTAAAAGCTTTAAAGAAAATTCCCTTGCTGGAAATGGGTATTGAAGTAATGGGGGAAGCAGAAAATTATGCAAAGATAGGATTGATTTGTTGGTTTAATAATCTTTCGCACAATCTACTGGATTTGCATAAATGGGTGGCTTATACTCGGAAACCTTTTCTTACAGATTCCATTGTTATGCTGCCCTAAGGTCAGGAATTTCTCAATATTGAATATACAAATGCAGCTGAAAGAGAATTCATCCTTGCCAGGGGCCCATGGATCTGAGGCAACACTTTTCTCTTTGCCTTGGTAACCAAATTTTAATCTGTTGACAGGAAGTTACAGAGTTTTGCCAGTTTGGGTTGGTTGGCCTAATCTATCTCTACATTTCTGGATTGAATCTTCTTTCAAAAGCATTGGCAATAAACCTTGTTAAGTTCATCTATATTTGTTTTGGAACTTTAAAGCTCTCACATCCTACTTTTGCTCATATTTTGGTAGAAATCAATTATGTCTTCCACTTGAGATATGTGGCTGAAGGTGGAAGACAATATTTGGAAGCAAAAACTTGACCATTACAGGCTTGCTTTTAGAAGTAGAAATTGTTTTGATCTTGGTTATTCATCGGATTTGTTTTTAAAGAAAAAAAAAAGAATACCCCTAGTAAGGCTTCCTGGTGGCAGAATGCAAAAACCATTTTATCAAATTGTTGATGGCCATCTAGAAAAGCCTCTTTTTGCTAGAGCATCTAAATCTTTGGAGATTCGTTGTGAGGGGAGGTCCCATTCTTTAGAGGATTGCTTGGCAAACGACAAGACAGAGAGCAATGATGGCTAGGTGGAGACCACTTCTATTAAACCTCTGCCCATTAAGCATGTTTTACAGGTAGAGACAGAAGTTCCAACTTTTGATTCAGTAGAAATAAATATTTTAGGGATTTCAAGTGAGCTCTACTCTAAGGAGTTTTCTGCTCTGCAAAAGTCTGATTCAAAAGCTATGACTTTGGATACTGCTTATGAGGCTCTCTCTTACGAAGAGGAGGATGAGGATATGGACTGGTAGACTTGTCCCATAAAAAGGGAGGTTAGACAATGGTCTCTAATATTAAACCTCATTTGAGGAAGTAACCTTCTTATCAATAGGCTGTTAAACCTAGGATATTATTTGATAAGGATTTAAAGCATATCTGGTTTTATAGTGTACTGTAGCTGTTCACCCTGTTTTATTGTTCTTTCAAGGGAGTTGACCACAATAGAACCGACAAGTAATATACCAGCTCAAATGTTTACCCACCTCGCAGAATGAAACAGTTCAACCTTCACCCTTCCCCTGACTCCCATTGTAGAGTGTCTCTCAGTGTAATTACTATGGTGTATGGTGTATCCTAAAATCAGACAATAGTCACATTATCATCATGAAAGTCATAATTTTCAACAACCCATTCATCAGAAGCTACATCATGATGTAAGGATGACAAAGATATAACCCTTTACAAAAACAAAACCTGTCCCAAATTAGAAAAACCATGCTTGTACTTGAGATTGAAGCGGTTCTACTCAAAATACGTTTTAAAATATTATGCCTCTCGAAGAACAATTCTGGATGGAGGATGGTCTACCTGGTAAGCCAACTTGGTCCGAACTAAATCCAGAGGATAGGTGCACAGAACTGCAGTGCCTCCGGCAACTGATCCAGCTAAAAGATCCACAATAGGACCTGTTCCCATAGCAGGACAATTATTTATAATCCAGCAGCGATATTGCTCATATGTCATAAAATGTAATGCCGCATAAGGAACGATTCTAAGAACACTAGCTCCATTTCCTCTGGAAAAACAGATGAAATGAAGATCAGAATAAACTCCATAAAGAAAAAAGGTGATTTGGCAGTGAAAAGAAACATTAAGAAAAAATCACAAATAAGAGCTTCTTAAGGAGATTGTTATCACACTTGTAAAACCCAAAGACGCCTTCATTTTGTAAGATTTTTCCCAGAGACTTCCACACTCCAAGGTTGTGAAAATCACTATGCCTTGTCTGCAAACATAGAGTAAGATTCCAAGCAAAGATTGTTATACATAGAAATTTCAAACAAACAATCAGATATAATCATATAACAAATCACCTACTATAAAATCTTACAGCTACTAGATCTGATTTTTCCCAATACCCTCATTCTTTAATGATATTGCTCAGATGTGTGTTCCCCATTTCCTAAGTACATTTCAAATTTAAAGTTATAATTGTGAGATTTCCCAGTAGAATCACTTTTTTTGTTAATTCTGAAAATCAGTAATCGATGCATTGGAAAGACACTGATACATAAAATGACGACCAATAGCTGTTCTGAAAATCAGTACAACATCCTATAAATTATCCTCTAAAAACCCAACCAAACTTAGGATAATCCAATCAACTTATTAAAATATGGCAAGAATCTTAAGGCCTAATTCTAAAATCACCCAGCCAAACTTGGGATAATCCAATCAACTTATTAAAATATGCCAAAGGCCTTGAGCAATAGCAAAAGTAAACATGTACTCGTAGCACAGGGATAACTTTTGCTCTCATTCAAGGAACACACTCCTACTGTTTAAGCATAAAAAAAAACTAATCTTTGTTGCATCTTCATTCAAACTATCAAGAATAGGAATGTCTAAAATCTACAGAACGGTAAAAACAAAACAGGAGAAAGAAACAAAGGCCAAGAAGTGAGGTTTTGATAAAGATGGGATAAATACAAAATTACAAAATATAAGTACCTTACGTTTACATGCCCATTTTCTAATATTCCATGCAAAAATCCAATAAAGGTGATGAAAAGCTAAATGCAAAAGAAATTAACATAGTAATACATAATCAAATGGGATTCTGCCCTAAGGATTGTCTGAAGTCAAAAACTAATCCTAATGGGGCATCCTGAAAAATTCTAGGATAATGCAAGAGACAGGTAACAATCTATGTTGGAGATGAGGTCATTCTTGACTATTGTTCATTGCTGGAAAAGATTGTATGCATTTATGCACAATTTCTGCATTGATAAAGGGTGTGAAACTTTGACTGTATATATAACTATAACATTTGATCGCTAAAGGAGGCATCCATGTAATTGTCTGCAATAAATTGCCACAGGGAACATCCATGTAATTGTCTGCAATAAATTGCCACAGGGAACATCCATGTAATTGTCTGCAATAAATTGCCACAGGGAACATCCATGTAACCATCCAGACTAATTAGAAGTATCTGTGCAGCAATTACATGCTTTTTATTAACCAGGATCTCGTGAAAATCCCAACCCAAGGATGTCTTTGCAGATCAATTGCTTAGCATGGGTTTCATTACAATAAGAAGCCTGTGTTGAAGAATACAAATTCAGCATCATAGAAAGTGAAGCCTTAGCTAAACAGCAAGAATGTGAACAGATCTCCACTTAATAGTTTGATAATAAATATGAAATTTGCCAGCAAAGATATTGTTGATTGGAAACTGAGTCGTAGAAATGTTTTCCCGAACAAAAACACACTCAAAATCATCTCCAATGACGATAATGTTGGAAAGATATCCAATCAAATTTTTCTCTCGAAAAGAAAATCTCTCGATTTGCAGAAACTCTTTCCTGCACTAAAACAAAGGCTTCATATATTTTCCTTTTTCTGTATAATCTTTTGGGTTTATTTCCCAACTTTGCTTACATAACATATTATACAGTGTACCCTAAATATTACTATTATAAAAGCATTCTTTATAGGGTCTATTACGGTCTATATTCTTTATAAAGGTATTATTTATAAGGTTTATAAATATTATTATTATATATTTATAATATGTATACTACATCTAATATTTTTTATTTTAAGTTATATTAAAGATTTTTATATGTTCTTGTATTTGGTTGATGGCGACCTTAATAAAAATATTTATAGACCTTACTGAGAAAGCCTTTGGTCAAGGTCTTGCATTTGGTTGATAGCAACAAAATGTCATTGGGTTATCTCTATGAAGCCATATGGCATTATTATGGTGCAAACAAAAAAAAATGCAACCAATTGTCGAATTATTGATCACAAATCGATGAACCAACTTCACCAACCAATACATGACATGGGGTACTACTTAAACCTCAATTTAAAATTGGAGAGGAGGTTACAACGAAACTTGCCACATGCATAGAGAAAATGACACCTAACAAACACCTTAAAAGAAACAATTCTAGATGAGTTGTAAGTCTACAAGACAGCAACATGGAAGCTTTTTTGTTCATATTTATGCATTCAAAACTAAATTGCCAAATTCTTCCAGAATTTCTCAGGGTCCTGGTTTGGTTCTGCAGAAATTCTGGTCCTTTACAAATTTGCTGCAAATTCTTCCAGGGTCCCGAATTTGCCATGTGGGTTCGCTGAGGACTCGGGGAGAATTTTGGGGAATTTGCAGCGAATTTCAAATTCAGTGGCAGAACCTGGGCCAAATTTGGGTGCTAAACACGTTTTTTCTATTTTTTTAAAGTTTTTTTATCACCTATTTTGATGGTATTTGATTAGTGATGGCTGATTGTTAATGTTGACATTATTATTTTTGAACTGAAACATTGATATGGTGGTGTATTTTGGCATTTTTCTATGTTATTTGCCATTTGGACTAAAACATTAATATATATGGTGGTGTATTTTGCTATGTTACTTTACTATTAGTAATTTTTTCTATTTTTTAAAAGTTTTTTTATTGCCTATTTTAATTATATGTTTCATAACTTTTGATGATATTTGATCAGTGATGGCTGATTGTTAATGTTGACATTATTATTTTTGAACTGAAACATTGATATGGTGGTGTATTTTGGCATTTTGCTATGTTATTTGCCATTTGGACTAAAACAATAATATATATGGTGGTGTATTTTGCTATGTTACTTTACTATTAGTCTATTAGCACAGTTGACACTTGACAGTGTTGGAATTTGAGTATTAGACCAGCAATCAGACTTTCAATATGTAATTTCAGATTAGGATTAAGTGAATAAGACTGGTAAATGAAAGACAGAAATGAGTGCACAAGAGACCAACTCAAGTACCCTGGGAAAACCTCCAAGGAGGAAAAACCCAGCACTAAAGACCCACAGGTCAGATTATGTATTCAATTCTGAATTGTAATAATACAATACTTAGCTCAAAAGTGAGATCTTCAAACTGCACACTTGCATGAATCAGATCTGCCCTTTTTAGACACCAGGTCTGCACTTTAACATCAACCAGATCTGCACCTCGACATGCACCAGGTCTGCTCCTTTTAACAGCTGAATCCGGACATTCACATGCACCAGGTCTGCACTTTCTTGGCAACTGAATCTACACTTTCAGTTTACAATTAGGGCATAGAGGTCTTCACACAAAGTTGAATCTTGTGTTATCAGCAGAGTCTTCAACCTTGCACAATAATATTCGCACTTCTAGGTATCAAGGTCGCACTTGGACTAGACTGAATTTGCACCTTGACAGAAGTATTTCACATAGACTGAATTCGCACCTTGCTGGAGTTACTTCACATAAACTGAGAGCATAAGCAAAACTGAATGTATTTGACTTGTGAAATGTCTTTTATTTATATGCACCTTTAACCCTTATTTGTCACTCGGCCTCATTTAAGTTTTGGCGCCAATATTATTATGGCGTGTGTATTTAGGATAGCGTGAGGAATAGGGCAGGGCCTAGACTTGGGGCACGTTACCCTTTAGGGCCCAGACCTAAAAGGGTTCGGATGTTGCCTTACGGCAATCCGAACCCTATATAGCCCTAGTTACATAACAACAGACAGGTGTATTATGAATTTATTTGCTACTGCATATATGTATATATTGTTTTTATTTTTTTTTATATGTTTTTGTACAGACGAACCCAAAGCGAACCCGAACCCACCCCACAAAAATTTGAACAAATTTACGAACCAAAATCTTGAACCAAAATCCGAATCCGAACCGGGACTGGCAACTTAGATTCAAAAGAGGGCAACCCAACAGCCAAGTAAAAAAATGAGTACTTTCATCACACAATTGATTTTATAATTAGCTTAATACTAAAAGTACAAAGTGTTGAGACATGGACCAGCTAGGACTCGAACCTAAGACCTTCCATATGCTGCTAGAGTGCTCTACCACTGAGCTACTGGCCCCTCTTGGACCAGTCCATCGTCGGTCTGGTGTGGCTTATTTCCAACACCAACACCCCCCCTTGAGCCACACCTCTCATGTGCTTGGGGCTCCTAGCCTGGACCTGGCTCTGATACCATGTTGAGACATGGACCAGCTAGGACTCGAACCTAGGACCTTCCATACACTGCTGGAGTGGTCTACCACTGAGCTACTGGCCCCTCTTGGACCAGTCCATCGTCGGTCCGGGTGTGGCTTATTTCCAACACCAACACAAAGTTCTACTAATATTTATAATTTATTTTATGTTGTATTTGTAGATTTGAAGTAAGAAGATTATGGTGCTCGAATACCAAATCTTTAAAGGCAATCCATTCGAATTATTGATCACAAATGGATGAACCAACTTCACCAACCAACACGTGACATGGGGTGCTACTTAAACCCCATTTTTTCTTTCTTTAATTTCTCTAAAATCGGATTGGAGCTTATAATAAGTCTTGCCATATTCCAAGAGAGCACAACAACTAACGAAGGCCTTAAAAGACACAATTCTAGATGAGTTGCATGTCTACAGGGCTGCAACGTGGAAGTTTTTTTCTTCATATTTATGTGTTCAAAAGAGGGCAACCCAACCTCCAAGTTGAAAAATTGAGTCCTTTAATCACACATTTTTTTATAAATGTAATTTTGGCTTACTACTACAAGTACAGAGTTTTAATTAATAATTAAAAAAACATTTGTGTTCTATTTGTAGATTTGAAGTGAGAAGATTATATTGCTCGAACACCAAATCTTTATAGGCAAGCCATCCATGTTCTGTACCATCCCTATAGGACTTCTAAGTGTGAGCACAATTGGAGTTGTTTGAGAGTATTCACACCAAGAAAAGAAATAGACCCAAGAGCACCTCAATGACCTTGTCTTCATCCAGTACAGCCTTTGCCTTCAAACCAAAAAGCTGGAGAAGAAAGAGTCACATGATGCCATCCCATTAGATTATAACAATCAATGTTCAGATTGGATTGCTGAAGATTTGGATGTAATATTCACTATTGAACAACTCACTGAATAGAAGAGAGGCTCAACAGTACTAGAAGCATTGGAAGATGACATACTTGAAGAATTTTTTACTTGTGTTATTATTTTCATGTTCAAGGCTAGATAGCACTAGCACCGGGAGACCAAAGAAGAAGTTGTTGACTACAGTTGATCTTGAAGTATTTACCTCAGATAGGAACTTCCAAACAGGTTCAATGTGAATGAGCAGGGAAAACTTCAAGTGGTTTGAGTTAGTCTATTTTGTGTTTCACTTTAGTGAAAGTCTTTTATTTAGCTAAATAAGTCTAATAAAGTGTAGATAAAAACTATTGATTTAGACTATCTCCCAAGTCATCTCCTGTGTGAGATAAGATGGTTATTTTGGAAGAATAAATTAAAAATTTGGCTGAATCAGTAAAAAGATAGGAGCAAGATACAAGACTGTAAGCATTTCATTCAGATTGTCTTTCGAAAGACTGAAAAACTAAGTTTTCTGAAGGACTAGAAAACTGAATGTAAGATATAATTAATTTCAATGCAACTGTGAGTTATATCGGTTGTGGAGGTTTCCTTGTACAATTTTCAAAGGAATGAAAAACAAAAGTTATAAGGTGTAATTATCTATGTATGCTTCCATTTTCGTTTCCATAGTTTGAATTTCAAAGATTTGTGTGATCAATTCAATGTTTTCAAAGCAGTAGATAATTAGTCATCGTGATTAGAATTTTAACAGTTGACTATTGTACGATTAAAAAACATTTTAAATTTTAATTTTTTTAGAATTTGAGGGTCATATGATATGTAACATTGTAATCATTAATTCATGGCAAACCGATAATTAAATTAAGTTATGTGTTTCCCAAATTCATTATTTTTACATTTTGTGCATTACTTATATTTATTATATGTTTATGTAATTTTTTTCATTTGCCAAGTTTTTTGCCAAGTCCAAGAGTAAAATTTTTGAGCTCCAATTTTTTTGCTAAAGTCCAAGAGTCAAAATTTTGAGCTGCAAAGATTTAGCAAAGTCTGACTTTTTTACCTGTAAGAGAAACAACTAACAGCAAAAAAAGAGAAAAAACCAAAAAAGAGTTTCTATGGGGACCAAATTGAGACATCCTCTGAAGGAAGAGGCTGATTATATTCTGTTCCTCTAAATGTTGGATTCTATGTATGTAATGAATAAAAAGTCTAATACTTTACGACAAAAATTTTAAATAAATTTATAACAACAACAAAGCAAGCTGAGCCAATCCACTTGCATACTGATAGAAGGCATTTAAAAAATGAACCCTTGAATCTATTCACAAAATCTTAGTGAAGATCACCAGCACAGCCAATAGCAAGCAAATGAGCTTGAATCTCCTCAAACACTAAAATTTAATAAGATCTTAATGTTGATTGTAACTAGGATTATATGGGTTTGGATTGCCTTAAGGCAACATCCGAACCCCCTTTAGGACCGGGTCCTATCCTAGGGTAACGTGACCCTATCTTATGCACAAACAAATACCACACTATGCAAAATACACACCATTTTAATTATTGGCACCAAAAAATCAAGAAGGCCGACTTGCATTTCAAGGAGTAAAAGATGTATATAAATAAGTGACAATTTGCAAGTCAACATACATTCATTTTCATTCTTCATATATGCGAATGAGAAAACAGCTCTGCTCATCAAGTGCGAATTAATAAGGAAGAAGGCAAATTCATCCAGACTTATGCGAATTTGTGCAAGATGACCTAGGTGGTGTTGTGCAACTTGAAGGACATGGAAAGGGCAGATCTGCTACACAAATAGATCAGATCTGATAGAAGAGCTAAGTATTGTAATTGTGCATTTTAAGAGGAGAATATATAACCTGACCTGTGGGTCTTTCATGCTGGGTTTTTCCTCATTAGAGGTTTTCCCAGGGTATGCTTGTTGTCTACTGTTTTATTTCTGATTTATGTTGACTTGTTAAATACTGCAAATCTGATTACAATCTAGGGCATATTTAATTTATGTTGGTCTAATAAAATACTGTAAATCTGATTACAAACTAGGGCATAATTATTTATCTAAATCTGATTAAACATACCTAAGGTTTAAAATCTACATGGTATCAGAGCTAAGGTGTCATTAACTTCTGATTTTAGCAAATCAATTGTTGCATATAGCTGTTGGTTGTTTTCAGATTAAAGATGTCAGGTTTGAAGGCTGAAGATAGGCTTGAGGGAGCCATTGACTTTGCTGCTTGGAAAGTTCGTATTCTGTTGATCCTTGAAGAAAATGACCTACTGAAATTTGTAGAAGAAGAAAGGCTATCTCCTCTAGAAGATGTTGAAGAGCTGAAACTGTTCAAGAAAGATTCCCTCAAGGCTAGAAGGATCATAATTGAGTCCGTCAAGAATCATCTTGTCACTGTCATATCAAAGTTTGCATCTGCCAGAGAAATGATCAAACACTTGGAAGGGATCTATGAAGTCAACAATCTCAGCAGGGCTCTTGCCCTAAGACAGCAACTTCTACACATGAAAATGAAAGAAGACTCAATCATAGCCTACTTCATGAAGATCAATGAACTAAAGGACAAGCTAAGCACTCTTGATTGCCAAATCTCAGATAAAGACCTTGTTATGATTGCATTAAATGGTCTACCTGATGAATGGGAACCATTCATTCGTAGCATTGGTGGAAGAGCCGATTGTCCCAACTTTGAGCGTCTTCAATCTGATTGCATCGAAGAGGAATCTCGAATTGAGGTAAGAGGAAAACTCAAGAACTCTCTCAAAGATAATCATGTTATCTTATCTAAATCTAGGAAAGGTGGTCATTGGAAGAAAGAGAAGAGAAGCAAAGATTTTAGATCCTCCTCCTATGATCCAAAGAAAAAGTCAAGAGATTCCTCTCACATTCGTTGCTTCAGATGTGACAAGTATGGTCACTATGCCAGAGATTATCAAAATGACCCAAAGGAAAGGGAAGCCAACTTAAATGAAGTTGCCAAACAAAGTGAAGACTACCTTCTTATCTCTGCTCTTTCCAGCAATGTTCCTACGGACAACAATACGTGGATACTTGACAGTGGTGCCTCCAGACACATCTCAGGTTTTCGTGAGCATCTCTCAGATCTGATTGAAAAAGCCACCAATCTTCATGTAGTAATCGGTGATGATGCTCGATACTCGGTAAAAGGTTCTGGCACTACCTCTTTAAAACTAGATTCTGGTATTTCCTTACAACTCTGTGATATTCTCTTTGTACCTGGTATTAAAAGAAATCTTATTTCCATTTCGGCTTTAGAAGATAAGGGTTTGCAAATAGCATTTTCTAAAGGGAAAGTACTCGCTTGGTCTAAGAAATCTAACTTCAAATCTGCTCGTATTATTGGAAATAGATGTGATAGTTTATATAAGCTTGCAACGGATCCAATTCAAGCTCTCATTCATGAGACCCCTGAATCATGCGAGCTACGGCATAGAAGATTGGGTCATCTTCACTTTCAAGCTCTTCCCAATCTCGGTAAAATGGTCAAAGGTATGCCTAAACTCAGTTTATCTCATGATGATGCTTGTAAAGGTTGTGCAATGGGTAAGAATGTAAAGAATCCCTTTCATAAAAACGATAGTAGGGCTAAAGAAAGGTTAGAGCTTATTCATTCAGATTTATGTGGTCCTATGTCAGTAGCATCTCCTAGCGGTTTCCTATATTATGTTATCTTCATAGATGATTTCTCTAAGAAAACATGGATCTATTTTCTTAAAACTAAAGAGTCTGAAGAAGTCCTAAACAGATTTAAAGAATTCAAAGCCTTAGTTGAAAATACTACAAGAAATCGAATTAAATGTTTGAGTTCTGACAATGGAGGTGAATACACCTCAGGTAGCTTCTATGATTTTTGTGTTAAAGCAGGAATTAAGAGGGAGTTTTGTGTTCCCTACAACCCTCAGCAAAATGGAGTTGCTGAAAGAAAGAACAGGACCATTGTTGAAGCTACAAGAGCCATGATACATGATCAGGACTTGCAACCTTTTCTATGGGCAGAAGCATCCAAAACCGCAGTTTATATTCAGAATAGATGTCCTCATCGAGTCCTAAAGGATGTGACACCTGAAGAAGCCTTTTCAGGAATCAAACCAAACATCAGTCACCTAAGGATATTCGGAAGCCCTGTGTATGTTCATGTGCCTAAAGAAAAACGAACCAAGCTGGATCCATCTGGAAAGAAAGGCATCCTAGTAGGATACAGCGAATCTTCCAAAGCCTTCAGGATCTACATTTCAGGTCAAAGGTATGTTGAGGTAAGTAGAGATGTAACTTTTGAAGAAGATATTGCTTTCAAAAGATCTAAAGGTTCATTAATCAGCAATGATTATATGGTGATGGAAAAACAAGATTCAATTGTTGATGCTAACCCTGAGTTACAGGAGGAGTCTACTGATCTTCCAGATCAGGAAGTTCAGAATGACTCATCAGAACCCATACAATCTACCGATATACCTCAGGATATTGTGGTCTGCAAGAAGAGACCACTTTGGGTTAGAAATACGATTCAAGATGCTGAAGAGTTTGCTGCTCCCAGAGAAACCTTCAGAAATAGCAAGAGTTTCCAAAATCACGCCAACTACATTTCTGTGATGTGCAATATAATTGAGTCTGAACCCCACAATATCGGAGAAGCTATGTGCCATCATGCTTGGAAATTAGCCATGGATGAAGAGTATGGGTCTATCATCAAGAATGATGTCTGGGACATTGTACCCAGACCCAAAGGTAAGTCTGTCGTTTCCTCTAAATGGTTGTTTAAAATTGAACATAATGCTGATGGTAGTATTGAAAAATATAAAGCTAGGTTTGTAGCACGTGGTTTTTCTCAAAAGGAAGGAATAGATTATGAAGAAACCTTTGCCCCTGTTGCTAGATATACCTCTATTAGGTCTATAATAGCTATTGTTGCAGCCAAAGGTTGGGAGCTGCATCAAATGGACGTTAAGACAGCCTTCCTTAATGGTGTCATTGAGGAGGAAGTCTATATTGAGCAACCAGAAGGCTATGTAATCCATAAAAGAGATTCTCATGTTTGCAGGTTGAAGAAAGCCTTATATGGGCTCAAACAGGCTCCTCGCGCTTCATATGAAAGAATTGATAAGTACTTACTAAGTTTAGGGTTTTCCAAGAATGATGCTGATGCTAACATTTACTTGAAAGTTTATAATGATGAGATGCTTATTTTAGTTTTGTATGTAGATGATTTATTTTTCACGGGTGAAAATAAATTAATCATGAGATGTAAAAAGGAATTAGCCTCAGAATTTGAAATGAAGGATTTAGGTCTAATGCATTACTTCCTAGGGTTAGAAGTATGGCAAAGAGCTAATGAAATCTTTCTAAGTCAAGGAAAATACACTATTGATATTTTGAAAAGATTTAGAATGATAGATTGTAAACCTATGCGTACTCCTATGGAATCTAACTTAACGAAGTTAAGTGTTTCTGCAGCTAACTCTGATTTTGCAGATCCCTCTGAGTACAGGCAGTTGATTGGCTCCCTGATGTACCTAGTCAATACTAGGCCAGATATCTGTTACGCTGTGAATGCTCTCAGTCATTTCATGAGCTCACCTAAACATGTTCACCTAGTTGCTGCCAAGCACATTCTAAGATATCTACGTGGCACGATTGGTTATGGGCTGAAGTATTCACTTAATACCCCAATCCTCTTGAAAGGCTACTCAGATTCAGATTGGGCAGGAAGTGTCAAGGACAGGAAAAGCACTTCAGGCATCTGCTTCAACTTGGGCTCCGCAGTGATCTCTTGGGCATGCAGAAAGCAATCTTCGGTAGCATTAAGCACTGCAGAAGCTGAGTACATTGCCGCATCTGTTGCATCCAGAGAAGCAGTGTGGCTTCGTAAGCTCCTTGTTGGATTATTTGGTCAAGCCAATCACCCTACCACCATTCATTGTGATAATCAAAGCTGTATAAAGATGTCAGTAAATCCTGTATTTCATGATCGGTCCAAACATGTGGAAACACACTATCATTACATTCCGGATATGGTGCAGGGAGGCGCCATTCATCTAAAGTACATTAGCACAGATGAACAGATTGCTGACATCCTCACCAAACCTTTATCCAGAGTGATGTTCAAGTACTTCAGAGATGGACTTGGTGTCATGGAAAACGGAACCCTAATTGAGAGGGAGCTTCAATCTCAGTGACTATTTGTAGCACTTTGAATCATTCTTTTGCTTGTGTGCAAGAATGAATTACATCCAATCTATGCTTGTGTGCTAGATGGATAATTGTAATAATGTAAAGACCCACTGGTGTATTACACATCCTATGCTTGTGTGCTAGAACCATCCTATGCTTGTGTGCTAGGTGGAAGATGTAATTCTATGCTTGTGTGCTAGATCCATTCTATGCTTGTGTGCTAGATGGAACTTAAAGGTTCAGATTATGTATTCTCCTCCTCCCTAGTTAAGAGGGAGTGTTGATTGTAACTAGGATTATATGGGTTCGGATTACCTTAAGGCAACATCCAAACCCCCTTTAGGACCGGGTCCTATCCTAGGGTAATGTGACCCTATCTTATGCACAAACAAATACCACGCTATGCAAAATACACACCATTTTAATTATTGGCGCAAAAAAAACAAGGCGGCCGACTTTCATTTCAAGGAGTAAAAGATGTATATAAATAAGTGACAATTTGCAAGTCAACATACATTCATTTTCATTCTTCATATATGCGAATGAGAAAACAGCTCTGCTCATCAAGTGCGAATTAATAAGGAAGAAGGCGAATTCATCCAGACTTATGCAAATTTGTGCAAGATGACCTAGGTGGTGTTGTGCAACTTGAAGGACATGGAAAGGGCAGATCTGCTACACAAATAGATCAGATCTGATAGAAGAGCTAAGTATTGTAATTGTGCATTTTAAGAGGAGAATATATGATCTGACCTGTGGGTCTTTCATGCTGGGTTTTTCCTCATTAGAGGTTTTCCCAGGGTATGCTTGTTGTCTACTGTTTTATTTCTGATTTATGTTGACTTGTTAAATACTGCAAATCTGATTACAATCTAGGGCATATTTAATTTATGTTGGTCTAATAAAATACTGTAAATCTGATTACAAACTGGGGCATAATTAATTATCTAAATCTGATTAAACATACCTAAGGTTTAAAATCTACACTTAAGTCCTCAGTGCTACTAAAACTACCATACTTGACTTTCATGGATGCAAATTTTACTTTGATGAGCTTTTTCTTATTTTTGATAAATCAAAAAGAGATTACAACAGGCTACAAAGAATGTGTTAGTCTATGCAGGAAAATTATTTGATAAAGCTATTTCACACCTGCACTAGGCAAATGGTTAGTCAATTGTATACAACGAGGACATGTAATTGGGATTGAGAGAAGCCTCGAGTGCAATTTTCCGAGTTCCGTGATTGTGCTAAGCAAGTAGAAGAACTGTGGATTTAGAGAGTAAGAGTCTTAGGGGCCTGAATCGGAGTTCATTTGTGTTTGTATGCATGCTTAACAGGCTAGAGCGGTGTCTTGTCATTTGCCATGAAGAATCAGGTGACTGTTTGGTCACATTTTGTTGGAGTTTTTTTTTCCCATGTTTGGGATTTTACAGGGTAAATTCTTTCTCTTCATTATATGGTGAATGATTTGCTCTCATTTACATTTGCAAGCTGAGTCGATAGATTGGTAAAGTATACAATGTTGATTTCCATAAAGCAAATCTGTAAGTTGATGACTAGCGTACAGAATATCAATCCTAGTTTACAGAGCTTACGAGACCATATTTTTCCTTTATAGATAGCTTCAATTGTTAGCACGGAATACTCTTTGACCAGGATTTCTCTTAGACATTTTTACTTTTCTAATCCGAAGCCTTTGAGAAGCACTGCAAGTGTAATCTCATTGTAGAGGCTCAAAACATTTGCTGTCTCTGCAAAGTTCTCCAACTGCTGCTTTCCCAGGGCTCCTTTTACTTGCATCAAAAAAGTTCAGATTGTTTTTTCTTAGTTCAGGGGGAAACACTGGAGTTTTGATCTGTCGATGTGGTTTAGTAGTTTGTGTTTCCATTTTTGAGCCTCCAAACTTCTCTATGTAATTCTTATTTTTGTCCAAAGAATGTTCAGTGGAAGAGATTTATTTCTAAGTACTTTATCATTCCCCTCTTTCCCAAACAACCACAAAACAATACTTACATGTCCTGCCCGTCCTGTGAATCAAATCACAGCTTTAATAATGAAGTTCAGGAAAAAAAAAATTAATAAAAACTAATAGAAGGCCAACCTCCCAATAACCCCAGGCAAAGTAATACAAGAGGCTGACTCAGGATTAATTTCCTAGGGCCGACTCACTTAAATAAATTAAATATTTGCTAAGGCTGATCCCCCCTAATTTCTGAAAGGTCGCATCTCTTGGAGAAACCGCAACCTTTTAATGTGGTATAAAGGGAGATAAAATATGGTAAGAACAAAACACAACAGATTGGATTATAATTCTATTTAGAGCAGACAAAAAGGGCAGATTGAGAGCAGATAAAGAGCAGGTTTAGAGCAAAAACATATGTGAAGGAAAGGATTTAATTAAGTTAATAATAATCAACAGTTTAGTCAAAAGCAGCAGTCACCAAGAGAGAGATGCCACCTTAGAAGGAGGGAGCGTGACTATGGAAGAACATGACTCTTCTGTTCCAAGGAAGAGGGTATGTATTGGAGATCGGCATTCAAAGGGGAGCATCAATGTGATGTCCCCATCTAAAACATTCGAAACATGATAATGCTTAAAGATACTTAATAATATAGTTGAAATATAAAATATATATATATAACCAAATAAATGAATAAAATGAATTAAATAAAATCTTAATAATAATGATAAACAAGATTTAATATATAGTTTATATTTATATTAATATTAATTTCATATTCATCAAATAATAATATAAATTTTACAATATTATATTATTGACAAAACACAAATAAAAAGTTTTCACCGGTTCCTTGAGCTTGATTGCTGTTGCTAGCTGGTAAACTTTGTGGCAGACCAGATCTGACACATGTCAGAATGGTCTCCCTTGCAACAGTATAAAATCCTTCCAAGTGAAATACGAACCATACAATTATGGTGATAATGACCTTTGGTAGTGATTAGTCTCTTATATTTATATGAGAAAACGAAGATGACGGCTTGATCAATAAAGATAGCAATGATATTAATATTCGATACCAAGCATAGAAGATAGCATTTGATAAAGAGAAGACCGGAATTAGTCAACGACGATAATAAGTATCAACAAATGACATATCCTAAACAAGATACGATTATAGATAAAAATTGATAATAAATTACCTTGAAGGCTATGGTCCTTCAAAGCTACATAAGACTCATTAGAAGGCAGTCAAGTGTTTACGTTCCAAGCAATATGAAAGAGGATATATGAGACTAAGTCGAAAGCCAATTAAAATACCCAGAATCACCACCTGGGAATAGTTAGTAATAATTAAGATAATATTAAACGATATCATTGGTCGGTTGTGAAGAGGTATAAGCCATGCCGGTTGGAGTGCAATCGATTCTTTCGGTATTGCAAGATATAAAAGGAGATTGGATTCATTCAAACAATCATCAGGGGACGTATGTGATAGGTATATGCTGGAGAAAATAAGATTTAGGAGAAATGTGTGATTAAATATTACTGTGTAAATAATCTAGAAAAGGGAGAGTAATGCCGTGTACGTGGTGTGCATAATTCTGGAGTTTATTTCAGTCACGAGGGCAAGTAATTGCAGATTTGAAGGAAGACTGTGAGAAGAGAATCTACAGGTGTATTGGCAGGTTTTGACAAGATAACAATCTGATTTAGATAGCAGATTCATGACAGCCTTATAACAGATTTGTAGTGAGAAATTAAATAGCAGAATCGTACGCAAATAGTATCAGTTTATGGGAGATTTATGATCAGCATAAATCCATTGCCAAATCAGAGACAACTATCAGGAAAAGTTCTTTCTCCATAGAACTATTCTTAGAGTTATGAGTTAAATATTATAAAGTGTCTTCAGAATTACTGAAATTGTATTTCTAAATACTTTACAATTCTCACTTTAGGTTAGAAATGTTGTTACAGGTCTAAACCAGGGTGAATCCCGAATGGGGACATTACAAATCTGTCACATTATCTCTGTAAGTAGTAATTAAATGCTAAGAAATCAGAAAAGAATAAATATGCAGCTCTAAACAGAATTGGAAATAGGAATAAATCTCTGTTTGATTATAATTGAGGATTATATGGATTAAGCACTAGATGCATGATAGGATATTATGTCCTTCTCTATCCTGGGGAGCACTGGAGATGGTAATTAGTGGCAACGAGGGGCTGTCATGTGGTCGGTGACCCATGAAGCCAAGGAGCCAGTTACAATCTCCCTGCCAGTCTTCCCAAGACAGAAAGTGTGTTTGAGTTTCTGAAAGTATTAAGGTTTAGAGAGGAAGCATAGGGGGACTACCCATCTAGCAAGGGGGTTAGAAGCAACCAGCCCTTGGATTTGGTAGGCCAGCAACCCCTTGCTTTTCCCTTTTAGTCTTGATACTTTCTCCTGTCTCATAGTATTAATAATTTAGGCCGATCTGTAGTATGTATATGCTGTAGGTATTGTGTGCACAATCTTGTGATTGCAGGGTTAGCCATAATCAAGTTTTCGGCTGCAGGCTAAAGTATGATCTAACTAATATTATGAGTTTCCTTTAATTGTGATCATCGATCGGATAGGATCAGATCAGAACTATTATTATTAAGTTACAGGAATTGGCAGCCTCCTAGTAGGGGACATTACAATCAAGCAATCGAACCAATCAGACAATCATATAAAGCGATCAAGCCAAGCAAGTGGAATCGAATAAGAAGGAAGACAAAGGCAGATCAATAAACTAACGAAAGAGATCTGCAAAGTCAGAATACAGCCATATTTGACCTAGTAGATATTGTGGTATGCATGAACATATGTTTAATATGTATGCTTGATGTATGCAGCATGATGATGTCTTTAATGCATAATTGTTCACGTATTGATATAAACCATAATATGCGTGTATAATAAATTAATAATGTATTTTCTGCATAACCTTTCATATATTGGATATAGGCAATAATGTGGAATGTCTAGACTCCTAATCTGCTCATCCAATCGCTGCAATCAATCATATCGAAGTTAGTGAGGGAATAAAAGGAGGGAGAAACTGATATGAGGTCCTCTTCTAAGTACACCATCTCATGGTGGATGGCTGGCGGCCTGCCACATGAGGCAAGGGGAGCAAGGTGTATGCCGTCCTTGGGCTTAGATGGGAAGGATGCTCCGGGCACCTTATTGTGGTTTTCCCCTCCAACCTCTACAATGGTTGATTGTTGGAATGGATTCAAATTAGTCTCAATCATAGGCGAGCAAATAAGGTGGCACGAATAGGGATGGCAGGTACAAGCTTTCCCACTAGGTACACCACCTCATGAAGTATGGATGGTGGAATGCCACATGGGGCCAAGAGGGATGGTATATCCGCTCTTGAGCTTAGTGTTTCAGAACCACTGCAGATTGTGAAACAATTTAACCAGTTTGCCAAATGACTCTTTGGACATAATTTTGCTCATTCGGATCTCAGCAAGCAAATCCTATGATACAACCATGTAAACCCAAGCAAGGCAAGAATTAATAAGTGATATTTAAATAAAACATTGGCACCTAGCCCAGTTTACCAAAAGTAAATTGCAAAAAGTGTATGAATGACCTAAGAAATTGCAAGCATGTGAATAAGCCTGACCTGAAAAAGAATTTTTGTGCGTTCCAGAGGTGCGACTGCAGTCTTTGCAAATCCACCAGCAAAGCCTCCTGCAATAAGCTCCTTAACATAAACAGGCATTATATCACGGTTCGCAAGACTTCCATGCGCTGTGTGCTCATTGCTTGCCATGGGAGAACTTACCTTTGTCATAGCAGGTCCTTGAGGTGAACCCATTCACAACCCTTCCTTCAAGCCAAATTTGATCTCTAGGACCGGAATCAACCGAAGCTGGAAGAATGAATCAAAATCCTATCTTCTAGCACGTTCAATAAAATTATTGAATAGGATAAATTTTCAATCAACACCATGAATTTACAGCATCTTTACCAATGCCCGATCTACAAACCATACAAAATCCCGAGCTCCTAAATCTTTCTATGAATACCCAATCTCTAATTTGGCAAATCTTTCTGAGTTTCACATTACCCACTTTGGGATTTGGTGAAAGCATATGACTAACACCCACTTTCAATTCTGCAAATAAAAGAAAGGAATTGGATACCGACTTACTGATGTAGAGAAATTTCTACGAGCGGTATCAGCATCCTTATCCCTCCCCAATCTCCAATGGAGACGCATCTAGCTGCAAACAAGAGACCCAAATATAAAAAAAAATGGCTCAATTTGGGAGATGAGTAATAGCATTAGAATTACCCAGCCTCGATTCGAGCAAAATCTTTATCCCATCGTTCAGTCAGGAGTCTAAGGCGCTGAAATGGCAGCCTCTGAATGTTCATTAACCGATACTTTGCTTCATCTGCTATCGGCGGAGACATCAATCACTCGATTTACTAGGGTTACTCTTTCCTCAGTTCTAAATATTAGAACGTTTCATCAAAAACCAGGTTGGTCATCGATAAAAAAACAAGTGCTGAGAAACTTCTCGCTAAGAATCGCCAAGTAGTAATCGTCCTCTTTATCTTTGCCGACCTTCAACGCTCACATGTCGATTTGTCGGGAAATTAGGTCGCATGGCGACTATTTCCTGCACTAAAACTTGTTTAATGATACCATAACTAATCTAATAATAAAAACGAACGCCCTAAACTACAAGTGTTCTTATTTAGAATGCATGCGCAGACCGTTTTCTCTTTGTTTGGAGACCGCATTAATTGGAGTGTCATTTAAGTCCATGTCCTCATGCAGATGCTTATGAGCGTTCGGTCGTTGGACTGTAAAATTGAAAATATGGAAAAAATTGTGGGGCTAGAAATACTTCTGGCTGTTTATTAAAAAAAAAAGACACATGGCATTATCATGATTTTTTGTTCTCTTATTTATTTGTTTAGAATTTTGCTTATGAATTTTATTTGTAAAAAATATTACCAATAATTTTATTTACAAAATGATTTAAGAATATTGCATAAAAATAAGCAGCGTTTTGACTATCCATGGAGCCACCAGCTCCACAAATTGCTCCTTAAAAAGTTGAGCACTTGTTGCTAGCCAAAATAAGCTAAGGAATAGCATGGGGACCTACCCTGAGTGTCTTAAATACTAGTATATCTATCTTTCTTTAAAAGAAATATAGATAAAGTATATTGAAAATATCATATTTGTTTATTATTTCACTTAAAAAATTCTTATAGCATTAAATTGTAATTAATATTTAACTAGTAAACTTATATTTAAAAAATATATGTAAAATATATCGAGAGATATCTTAAAATAGTAATAGAAGAGAATCATCTATAATTAAAATCCTTCGTGCAAAAAGTGTGAATCTACCTAGAGACAAGTGGCGAGGGTTCTATTTTATTCGGAGTAATAAAATAACACCTCCCCAAAAGTTGAAACATGGCATATTTCATGCATTACCCCGTCATTTGCATTGTTGGGTATATGAAGCCAACAGTCACATGCCCTTTCAATTTCCCCAGACTATTCATTTCATACTTGAATATGAATGTATAAATGGATGTGTGCAGTCTATGTACAGTATGTAATTGAGACATTGGTTAATAGATTATTCTCCCTGCTTTTCAGTGGATGTAGCCAGTTATGGTGAACCACGTAAACTATTGTGTTATGTGTTGTTTGGTGTTTGTTTTAGTTTCATTATTTTATGTTTCTTCTCTTCTTTTATAATTAACAATTGGTATCAGAGTCGTGGTTGGCTTGAGCAGAGATGGAGGAAGAAGAAGGTAAAATTCATAACTTGTATGGTAGTTTTACATTCCATGTAAAATTGTGCTTCAAGTGTCGTGTACATTGGTGGGATGGTTGGAAGAAAGAGGGGATCTTAATTGAAGAGGAGAATCCAGTGAAAGAGAAGGATGTTGGGATTCTTATTTGCTCCTCTCTTAAGCCATCTTTGGCACTTATTGGCCAAACTATTAATGGTCAGGAAGTTGTTGGCATTCGTGTGGTGAAGATTGAACCCCATGATGCCTCGGTTGGAATTTCTTAGCAGAAAGATGTTGGAAAAGAAATCGTTGTTGAAGAAGAGGAGCTCAAAATATTTTGGGAGAAAGAGAGTATGCCATAGAAGACCCAAGTTGAATATGCGGTTGTTTTTGCCTCCCGGGATGAGGAGGATGCAGATTGGAGTGAGGTAGCAGAGCAATGAAGCCTGGGAGTAATTGTGGCTTTAGAGGGTTCTATAGATGGCATGGCCTTGGCAAAAATAAAGAGGCACTCGCATGATGATGACAGATAATTTCATAGAAGACTACGAGCCTATGGACTTAGATGAAGAAGTGCAAGATAAAAGACGGTTTTCTGGTTTGAAGCAGAAGAACACTTGACAAGAGCGGAGGACAATGGGCATCGCTCCAAGAGGTTTCAGGTATTTCAGGGAGTGAAGGGAGATGTTAATGAATCTGTGAATGCTTATTTTAATGAAGGAGAAGATGTTTTGTCGCAACTAGAATGCATTGAGGTTCACCACCCTGATTGGATGGATGTGGATGATAGTGTCGACGTGATAATGAGCAGCCTGTGATTAAGAGGAGTTGCATGAAGAAGCAATTGAAATCAAAGGTTGAAAATAAAACCGAGATGGAGATCCCCCTTGCTCCTGAAGTGACATGGCAGTCGTGGAAATTGAAGAGCCAAAGTTGGTCGTGGTAGTCACTGTGAAAGACATAGACATTGTGAAAGATGACTTTGTGGGGTGTGTTGTCTTCGACCTGAATGACGTGCCCACCCAGGTGCCATTGGATAGTCCCCTAGTACCGTAGTGGTACAGGTTGGAGGATCGAAAGGGTGAGATAATGCTTGCCATCTAGATGGGGACTCAGGCGGATGAGGCCTTTTCGGAAGCCTGGCACTCGGACGTTGCAAACAACACTGGAAAGATCTGCATTTTGTCTATTGACAGCGATGGCATGTGCGACATTTTGGCTGAGAAAGACCAAGACCGAAGATTGGAAGTTGCTAAGAAACGGTAATTTGTTCGAGAGAGAAAACAAAGAGACTACATATGTTGAACAAGAAGCGTTATTACCATCTGTGAAGAATCCAAAGTTACTTATGTTTGCGATGGGTATAGCGCAAATGGGTAGTGTCAAGATGGTGACATTTACGTTGTCCCTTTTAAACAAACTGCAATTACAGGAGTCACTCACCACATCCATGATTACCTCTCAACTGGACAGTTCCCTTAATTCAATGGTTGTCGATTCCAAAAGCCAGGTTGAGGGACGTTGCGTGGAGGAGGTAGATACTCAAGTCCGATTGTCAACATGCAAAGAAGAGGAAATAAATTCCAAGATCGTATAAATTGTTTATTGGGACATTGAAGGAGGATTTGTTAACAAGAATCATGACGCATTTTTTGAGAGGGAAGTGAAGAGTTGCGAGGATAATAGATACTATTTTGCAAAGCCGGAGGTGACCTTCAGTAGTCAGTGCATTCAAGACGAGTGTCTGATTCTGGCCAGCGACGAACTGTGGGACGTAGTCTCCAACGAAACCGCATGCAAGGTAGCGAGACGGTGCCTATTCGGTCATAACAAGAAGAATAGATATGACAGTTTTGAGCGCGTGGATTGGCAGATGCATAGACATGGCAGTGGTGTGGAGGACCATGTGGAGATGATATGGTTGGAGTGTCTAGAGGCGTTACTGAATGCTTTCAATGATCCCGTGAAGTTGGTGAGTGAAGGTTATGTTGAAATTGATGGTGTCAGAATCTCTGCTCAGAGGAGAGGCATTTCACTATTGTTTTGTCCAAAGCGATTTTTAATAGAAATTGGGCTGCATGAGTTGAGCACATAGGAAGGGAGTGGGTTCCATATTCAATTCACACACAATGCATCACTGAAATGGGTACTTGAAGGGAATCGTTACAGAATTACTATTGTGGAAGGTTTGTTACAACATGTGGTTGGGTATTCAGTCTCTCTGGCAAGTGTATGTGTCAATTGTGGGCGATACATGCCTTTCACGGTTCCCCAGTTGAGCATTTGAAATGACATTTTTCGGTTGCAAGTTTATGTGGATGTCCTACCTGGGTACAAGGGTTTGGTCATGATGGGACCTTTTGTCAGTGAGTTGATGTTGTAGGCCTTGAGAATTATACAAGAGAAGCTTGTCAAGGAACCTAAGAAGTTTTAAAGCTTGAAAGAATCAAAGATTATCTGCTAATGGTAGAAGAGTTTGTGGTGAATCAAGAACGTCTCAATCCACAAAAGGAGAAGACTGAGGAAGATGACAGATTTTTCGATCTTCTATCAAGGGAAAGCAAAGATGACCATTATATGTACGTGCTTAAGGATTCATTTATGGATGGAGGGTTCATTTTAGAGCCAATTAATGATCTTTTCGATGCTTTATTTAGTGTGAAGGGGAGCATAAGAGAAGATGTTTTTGACTTAGGTCTGTTTTGGAGATGGCTTATCCGCAGTGTTCGTGAACAGTCTTTGGCAAAGTTAAAATCTTTCATGGGTCTGGTTTCGTAAGGATTGAAATGGAGAGCAAGGAATGCCACAGTGCATGGTTGTGTTGGTTGGACTTCACGGGGGAGATTGTTGGGTATATGAAGCCCAACAGTCACATGCCCTTTCAACTTCCCTAGACTATTCATTTCATACTTGAATATGAATGTATAAATGGATGTGTGCAGTCTATGTATTGTATGTAATTGAGACATTGGTTGATAGATTATTCTCCCTACTTTCCAGTGGATGTAGCCAGTTATGGTGAACCACGTAAACTATTGTGTCATGTGTTGTTTGGTGTTTGTTTTAGTTTTGTTGTTTTATGTCTCCTCTGCTCTTTTATAATTAGCATGCATGTCAAATTGTTTCGAAAATGGATTTTTATTTACGAACATTTTGATGTTATTGTAGATGCCTCTCGGCATTAAAAAAATGGATTTTTGTTTACAGACATTTTGATGTCATTGTAGATGCCTCTCGGCATAATTATTGTTATTATAATATTATGATAATTATGTTGAAAGGCCTATTAATACTCACATAATGGATTGATACATATGCAAGTTAAAAACCTCATGTGATTAAAATTGACACCCGTCATAATTACAATTAGTTTTACTATTACTTAAATAAAAATAATTTAAATAACTTTAAACTAGTATACCTATCTTTAGAGAAATATAGGTAAAGTACGCCGAAAGATTAATTGTAATTATGACGGGTGGCATACAATATGACGGTGTCAATTTTAATCACAGGGGGTTTTTAATCTCGCATATCTATCAATCCATTATGTGAGTATTAATATGTTTATCGGCGTAATAACCTAAATTAAAATAAATGCATGAAAAACTAAAAAAATATTTTATTTATTTTCTCCTCTCAACTACCACTCACTCTCAGTTTGACTATTAATCAATTCTATTTATCTCCATCATACTAATAGTTAACTTCGTCAAAATAATATTATAATAATAATATAAAGATATAATAATATAATAATAATAATAATTAATCTTAATAAAAAAATTTGCTTTGGTGAAGAGTTTAATAGAAATATTAAAATATTAAAATATAGAAATATCTTGATAATAATATAATATTGATTACAACATCATAATATAATAATAAATAATATTAATTATAATATAATAATATAATTATTTTTTAAGTGAAATAATAAACAAATATGATACCTTTCGGCGTACTTTACCTATATTTCTTTAAAGATAGGTATACTAGTGTAATTAATACTACTATACCTATCTTTAGAAAAAATACAAGTATCATTTTTGTTCATTAACTTAAAAATAATTATATTATTATATTTAAAGATGGATATAGATAGAATTGATTAATAGTTAAACTCAAAGTGAGTGGTAGTTGAGAGGAGAAAATAAATAAAATATTTTTTTTTTGCTTTTTGTACATTTAAGTGTCACAATCACGTCAAATTTAATGCTTCTAGTTTTTATTTAACACATATTTGTGCATCCATTATGTGAGTGTAATACACCTTTGGTGTAACTATAATGCATACATATTGCATCAAGTATTGTCAATAGTGTGATGATCTAGATTAGTTGTAAGATTTAGTAACAAGAGTATTTTGTGTTAAAGATGAGACTATTTAATAATAATGATTTAGATTGGTTGAAGCAGATATGTTCTTAATAGAAGTATCGACAAAAATCGTCTCTTAAGTCCCGTAAAAAAGTAGAAAACATGGATCAACATCATTGATCCAATATGGTCGTTGAGTAGAAGTTAGATCATAGGAAGAAGACTTGGATTAAGCAAAACAAGAAGTGGATGAAAAAATGGGATGTTAATTCACATGAATATCCTAATTCCAATGAAGAGATAAAAAAAATATGTGAGAAATAAAAATTGGACTGCCATGTGGACAAAACAAATTGGGTGAAAAAAGAGCACACTATGTCAAAGAGTTCAACCCTTTATTGGATCATGATGAGAAATATTACTTAAAGACCGCAATTAAGGAAAAAGCAAGGATTTTAGTGGCTCGGCTTAGGACTAGGTCTCGTCATCTCAAGTGCTAGATGAGTAGATGGACAACTCCCAAAGAAGACTGGAAAGAATGAATATGTATCTTTTGCACCAGATGAGTGGTTGAAACTAAACAACACTTCATTCTTGATTGTGCAGCATATGGACATTCGTAATCAATTTGGAAGCATCTTAAAGGTAGACAATTCGAATGAGATATTTGAGGAGACTAAACTTCACGCTATTGCAAGTTTCTTAATCAAGATACATAATAGAAGAGTTGACATGGAAAGAAACATGAAAGTGGATTAATGTTGACATGGAAAGAAACATGAAACAATACATAACTTTATTTTTTGCATAGGAATAAATACTCTCATGTACACAAATAAATGTTAGGATAATTAACTAAATGTCTTACTAGTATTGAAATGATTGAATCTTTTTTGTCAGATGAGGCAATTCTAGGAAAAGATACTTGTATTGCCTATTCATTTGTATTTTTCAAGGATGACTATCACAACGGTGTCAAATAGAACAATGAGCAAAAGCTTCTGTGCATGAGGTTATATACTTGGAGAGAGGCCTCTTCAAACATTGCATGGAGGGTGTTTGGGGAGCCTATAAAAATAGCTGAAGCCTCTCTGTCAACTAGAATTCCTTTGAAAATCAAACAAATCGTTTGGTGGTTTATATATGATGTAAGAAGAGCCAACCTATAAGATATGAATAATCCCCATCTACAAATTACATCGACCGAGGAATGATTGAGTCTCTACAAATTTATCTTACTAGCTCTTTTTTAGACATGGCACTTTCTTAACTGCTTTTAATTTTATTTTTTCTTGAAGACATTTTTATACTAGCATATCAATGCAACTTCATTACTCTAAAAACCTATTACAGACATAGCAATACAGTGAATGAGATCCAATGAAATATTTTCATTTAGATCATTTTTAATGCAATGAATTTCACCTTTATTATTGTAGAATCTTACCAACAAAATATTTTTTTGTTATTAATATAATTTATGTTACTTCGCAGCAGCATAGGTCTTCAACCTTGTATTAGACTACTAAACTTGTTCAACCATTACACGACTTGACGATTTCATTATAACAAACAATTATTTCTTACTTGTTCTTGTTTTGCTAATTGTTTTTAGTTTCTAGAATCATATTTTATCTTTTGTTCTTTTTTGAGTAATTAGATAGTAAGCTTGTTAAATTGATTCTTCAGCATATTGGAGTGGTTGTTTATGCTTAAATATATTGCTTTGTTTTGTACCCATCATCTACGTAGATCATATATTACATAGGCAATTAAAAGGAATCTTTTTTCTTAAGAATTTGTTTCTTATCTTCATAATATCGCTAGAAACAAAGTTCAAACAATTCAAGCTCTATTAATTAAATATAATTTGAGTGTTTCTTGTTTGCATTTTTAGGGCACCTGACTTTGGCATGTTAGAGCTTGAGTGCCTTTTTTCTACTTCATTGTCATCTTCAGCTTATGGTGGTTCAAGGGATAAAGCAAGACATCAAACATCAATTTGGTCAAAATAAAAGAGAGTGCTTTTGTAAGTTGATTAACTTTTTATTTTCTATAGTTGTGTGGCATTTTTAAGTTTAGTAACTATCCTTCAATATGAAGGTTGTCACAATTACACTATGCTTCAACTTCAATCTTCAATAATAGTTGATGCTAAATTTTATCCCATAATTTGTGGGCAGTCATAAACTCTTGCAATGTATAGTACCGATAGTTGATCCTTTTCATGGATGTTAGTGCATTTATATGCATAAAGTTGCATGTTTTAACTTGATTCTTAATAACCAAATATTTTGTAAGATTCAGTGAATTTTATAGCCTTATTTGTCAAAGAGGTGCAATACCCTAATCATGAGATGTTGAATATGCAATTGACAAGATTCCTATTTTCATTGTTTCTATTAATTTCCCCATTTTAAACAAAACTCACAGAGAGAAAACAAGACTACTTAAAATAAAGAAGAGAGCATGGGGAAAAATAAATATACAAGTCAACAAAATTAAAAGAATAGTTCACCAACAATAACTAATAATGTTGAGAGTTTGATTGCTCTAAAAATTTGTTGCTTGAACAGGTTGGAGAATCTGGGTATGATAAGGAGGCACTGAATGAACAAGTGCACATGGGTTGAGAGCAAGGAAAAGAGGCATAGATGCATAGGGCATAGTTACTACCTATCTGTTGCACATAATTTCTATTGAGGGGATCGATAAATCAAGATGCATTCAATGAGATGACATTTGTGTAAATCTACATTAGATGATATAATATTTCTTTATATTGTTGGATCTCATTGACCATCCATTATTACTCATAGTACAAAAATATTCTTGTGTAATTGCTTCCATTGATATCACCTGGATAGGCTTTCATAGATTTTTTAAGATTTCTATTGACCACACAGTGTATTGTACTCAATGAGAGGCTCCAGAAAACTCTATGAATTCAATATGAATTCAACAACGAGATAAGATTTATCAAAAAAATCATTCAATGAAATAAGATAAAGTCAATATTTATGTGGAATTCAATGACCATTTATTATTATGACATTCTCTCCCATTCAATGTGATAAGATTTATCCATTTTTTTTAAGATTGCTAAAACAAATGGTTTGATTCGATTGATTGGTCAGTCCTTACAATAAAGAAGATAAGATTTCTCAGACTCTCTTAGATTTTTCTAGATTTTCTTTTTTTTCCATGTCTTTTGCAATGAAACTATAGAAATAAATAATTTGTGTGAAAAGAAAAGAGAAAAATTGAATTGTTTGATTGTAGCAAGTATATGCCAATAAGAAAAGAAATATAAAATTTTGTCAAATAATTAAAATATATATAAATAATGAAACTATAGAAATGCAATAAATTCAATAATATGATTGGTCGACTTAAAAATAATAATTGCATCCAATGGATGCATAAATATCCTGCCTAGATTGATGTAGGAACTAATAATAATGTATACTAGCACTTGCGCTGCAACGAGGTGCAATGGTTACGTCGATAGCAAGATATAGTTTGAGTAATAAATCAAAGGGTGGGGAGAAATCCAAGAAAACAAAATTACTTTTCTTAGGAGTAATTATTTACAATAAAAGTCAATTGATCGTGAAATGTGAAAACAATTGAATATGATCGAATGCAACTTAATTTAAACCGGTATGTTATTCAAAATGGTTTCATTACATAAAAAAATTTACAATGTAAGAAGACAATTAACCCAAAAGGTCGATTGGATGGAGTACACTTGTTATTGGTTGGTGATATATCTTGTATACAACTATTGCAATTCAAAAAAAAGTACCAAATTTTGTATCATTAAGTTCAAGGATATGTAGACTTAGTAATCCTCTTTCTTGTTCTCCAAAATCTTTTGGGATTTCTTCTTTCAAGATATTGAACAAATGCTTCATTGTAATTGAAAATAAGTTTATTATTGGGCAAACCTTATATGCCATACTCAAGAATATGGTTGCTCACAATGATAGTGACAAGTTCCCTCAATAATTTTGTAGTATGTCTATAGTTGAAGATGATATTTGTGTAATAGTGTGGCCAAAAAAGTAGGTCAATTACAATTTTGAGTATAGTGTCTGACAAGATATGTTCATTGAGCATGATTGTCCAGCCATAATAGTATGGGTCATTCGTGAGAGCCAGGAATATCAACTCTTGACATGATATATTAGATTTCAAAAAGGCTTGCAGATCTTCATTTTTGGCACATGCATTAGAGAGCATCCTACATGGAACAATAATTGAATTAGGGTATTACTATTCAAAGTAATAATTTGAATAATTATTAATAAAGATAGATTAAAAATGAAAATTTGGTTACCTCATTTGGTGAGGGTCTATGATAAATATCATTTGTGTTCAAAACATATAGAACATAAGCACCAAAAAGATGAGATGTGTAAATTAGGTGTGAGATTTTGTACAATAATGTGTAGCTTCAATAAATAGGTAAAATGTAAAATTTAAAATTGGTAAACAATTAAATTTTGAAGTTTGTTGAGATTGAAAATATTGTCAAACGATTTTTTGTGTAATGCAAAATAGTGTTTGAAGATATAATTTGTGAGTATTAAATTTATGTTATTATTATTATTGCAAAAAAATTGTCTCAATGTATGAGCACAATTACCTTAAGAAGTTTATTTTATTGAATATGTTTGTTGTTGGCTATGTAGATGCCTTCTTTGTTATTAAATAGAGTGGAATTGATGTTGTCAATCAATATGTATGCTTTTGTCTTGATATCACCTCCTTGTAGATGTGTTCATCGTGTCTTAGAGTAAATTTGTGTAAAAGAGAAATTTGTTAAAGTGAAATTAAGACTTCCTAAATAATTTGGAAAATTGCAAGGGAGATAGGAGTGATAGTTGCATACCTTAGTTTTTAAGAGAAACAATTGTTGTAAGCAAGCTTCCTCTTGTTTCCTTACAATTGTGTATGGATTGTTTTGTATTTTAGAGTATTGATCAAAGGACAATGTTGGTTGAATGCAAAGTTTGTTCAATGACTTGACTCTAGATATAATTATAAATGTTAGTCCCTTCCTTTCTATTTTCCCAATATCAATCATTGCTTTTTGTAGTGTGAGACCTTGGGATTTATGTATTGCAATAGACCATGCCATTGTAAGTGGTATTTGCCTATGGTTTCCAAGCAATACAAGTATTAGCGGTATACTTTTTAGGTTATCTTGGTTCCATGGTGGTTCATTTTAATTATCAATACTTACAACGTACATTGGAACATCTAGTGGTTTGAAGCCAAGGCTATAAACGATATCAACAACTTCACTAAGAGCTCCATTTGCAAGTCCTTCTTGTGTCCATATGTTGGTTGTGAGCATAATTATTTGGCCTAAGCATAGTAGTACTTGTTTCTCAAGTTTTTCATTATTAATTGCATTATCTATTCAGCTCATGGTGCTTGTTGTAGTACTCACTGCAATTGAACAATTATTTAATTTTAACATTCTTCTATTATGCAATCTAACTAAATCATTAGTAGTAAATAGGTGCATCAAGTTGTCAAATTGTTCTTTTTCACTTGATGTGAGTTGTTTGTCTACGTGTGCCATTAAAATCTACCAATCTTCTTGTGTTGGTTCTGCATTTCGTATGTTTTGCAACATTTGATGAAATTGTCTTTGTGTTGGAGTTCCACCTTATTGGTGGAACATTATTTGTAAGGTAACAATTGTCATAAATTGGTCCCATTGTGTTTTGGCATTTGAGTGTGATATGTAGATAGGTTTGTCCATCATAGCCTAAGGTAGTTGTGCAAGGTCACTGATTAGTCTTTTGGGTACCCCATCTTTGAAGATTCTCGAATTGTCTGACAATCCATCATGTCTACCAATATGCCCTTTTCAACCAACCAAAATAACCTATGCACTTTTGAATCAAGTGTCCCTCCTTGCGACAATGCATGCCTACACCAAACAATAATAGAATTTGAAACACTGAATGTAACACCTATAATCCTCAATTGTTCCTTAAATAGAGTTCTCTTCACACATGCATTGGCTCCATCATGCTCCCCCTTTTCATGTCCAGCTTAAAAAGAACTCCACATATGAGGTGCACCCCTCTTTGCATGCATTCTACCCAACCAATAAAATATACGAGCATTCATGAATTAACTCGTGCAATTATTTGACCAAATGAGATGTTGAGCCATTACAATATATTTTCCTTGTAAGAAATCAAGTTTTTTTTAAATAATGTTGCACAAACTTTAACGAGTGATACATATCATCACTCCTGTAAAAATGAATATTGAGGTTGTACCTCATTTTGTAGTTGCAATGTGTAGTTTCTGCAAAATCCACCACAGATATAATATTTCCAATCGAGAAAGAATCATTACACATCCTCAATCTTTGATCCAATCACCGAGACCTATGGCTATGCCTTGCATACTTGTAGAAAATATTTTCCTTAATTTAAAATAAAATCAACAACACTAACTTCTTTTGTAACCAACTCACATCTAGAACCTTCACTTCCGCTCTTCAAACTATATTTCACCATCTCATATCTTTTTTTCTCAAAAGAATTCTTTCCAAATTCATGCTTGTTGCCCTCATTAAAATATGATACAAACTTTGACAAACCACCACATTGTAAATACTTCTCATTTAAACAATCATCTCTAGCACATAAAAATAAATCTAACAAGTCCCTGGATGACTTCTGAAATTGCATTGCACCACACTCTTGCAACATTTCGTTAGTATGCAAAGTCAAATAAATATAGAATAATAGTTCATGATACATTGAAAACTCCACATAGTATTTGCAACAAGTATTATGAATTATAATAGGTACACAATAAAACATATTACAAAATTCAAAAGCCCTTTGTGAGATTTGCAAAGTTGGATGTATTTCACAAAATTGTTTGTACATATTGTTTGGCTAGATTTCATGAAATGTTTAGAATGCAGTGTGCAGTCTCAATTGCCATTTCTTAAACTTTAAAAATCCTTTACATTGGGTGACACTCTAGAGTTAGAGTGCTAAAATTGTTTAATTTCATCCTTTACCTTATTTGTTAGCTTCTTATCAACACGTGAAAGCCTCCCACTAAAATCCCATGTTTCATTTTGAAGAGGATCATCAAGTCTTTTTCTTCTTGTGAGTGATCTAGACAATGTTTTTATGATTTAGATTCAAATCAACACAAGTGTTTCTAAAAAAAGATCATTTCTCAAATGATGGCTTACTAATGAGGCTATGATTACTCTATGAGAAACTCTCTTATCTCTTTTCTTGCTAGTCTTTCCAAAATAATTTTGAGAGCATTAAAAATATTTTTGATGATAATAACATTTTTCTCCAACTTCGTGTTCACAAAAATCTTAAATATGGCTAGCAAAGGTCTCATTTTTTGTAAATTTTGCAATTGTACAAAAAGTTGCCATTGTTCTCTCAATGTCTTATTGATAAAGTATTTGTTGAAAATTTTTGTAGCCCACAATTAAACAATTCATGTTGACCTCTTTCCTTTAAGATTTTCAATAATGTTTTCATCGATTTCCAGTAACCATTTTGGGGTTATTTAAGGCCTTGGATTTGGAACATCTCTTTCTTCCTCAAAAAGGTTGTCTCTTCTAATGTAATTTGGTGATGCATAATGTTCAATTGTTTCATTTTAAATGTTTTTGATTAAGGTAAAAACAGGTTTTGAAGGGGCCCCACAACCCTTTACAATTCAAGCTTTAACAGAAAAAGCAACAAGAAACAAAAAGGAACAGGCCAATGAAAAGCCAACAGAAAACCAAAGAAAACCAGCTAAAGCCCCACAAAGCCAGCAAAACCGGCCAGACCCAAGAAGAAAAACTAATTGATTTTTTTCAAGGCATTATCCAGGGTGTTGCTAATCCCATGCAGTTCTTTGATGTTATCCTTGAGATTTGGGAGATCCTTAGCAGAAGCAGCCACAACTTTCTTGACACTCGACCTAGTCCTCTTGGCAGCACCACCAACCAGAGTAGCTTCACCACTACCAATCTGGATAGTCTCATTATCCATGTCAAGTTCCACCACGGGCTTAGGAGAGCTGGTATGATCGAAGACCTAAGTAATATCCTCCAATTTTTTAGTGACAGCTGACAGGATATTCGGGATAATACCCATCAAATTTTTCATGGCCTCTCTCCCTTCTTCCAGCGATTTAACCTTCTCCTCCATATCCTGCTTCCATTTTATCTGCTCCCTGTCGTCATTCTCCTTCTTCTCATCCGTATTTTTCCCCTTTTTTTTCCAAGTTCTTCAAGAATTCATAGATCCATCTGTCATAATCCAGTCTCGCCTCGGTAAGTTTTTTGAGGTTATCCAGGAATAACCCATTGTTTTCCTTGTCCTCGCTTAAACTTTCCTTAGTCATATTCTTCTCAGGTTCCTTGTTCCTTTCTCTCTCAGTATTCGCATCTATTTCCTCGTTATCCTTGGAATCCACATCCTCCATAGGATGGTTGTTGTCCTTGCCAGGGCATTCACTGTGGATAGGGCTTTCATTGTCAGACTCATTATCACCGCTTTCCTCCTCAATACCCACCTCCTCATCTTTCTAGCTGTCATCACCATCAAAATCATCCATCTCCATTTCGCTGCATTCTTTTTCAATTTCCTTTGTTTCCATCCCAGGGGCATTCTTTCTTTTTTTGCTAGAAGACGCCTTCTCCTTGCCGGAATCGCCTCCCTCCATCTTTCTCTTCCCTAGGGAGGCGAATAACCTCTTGTTTTCTAGTAGGGTGAGGGTTTTGCAGTGCTCATAAATGAGCAGCAAGAGCCCACAATGGAGAACCGGACTAGAGGGATTCTTATTGTGTTTATTGAGGGACCTGGAAAGGGACCTGAAAAGGTAGTAGGGCAGGGATACCTTTTTGTCATGTCTGAAATGGTTTAAAAGAACAAAGTGGTAGGTGTGGGCCCTGGAGAAACAACCCTTAACCGTGATATATTCTATTATAGCGTTCAAAACCCAGCCCCAAATTTTCTTGATATTAGCAGCTCCATAGTAACCTCTTTTTCCTTCCTCGGGAACAGATTAACCGCGTTGTTGGAGACTTTAAGGTCTCTAAAAAAATTAAGCCCAATATGGGGCATGCTAGTCACAGTAGCTATGAGGCAAGTATCCAGCTTGAACTTAACTCCATAGATTTTAAAGGAACCATTACACCAATTTTCAAAAATTTTGGTAACAGCGAGATTTACCCTACCTTTATCATAATCTGCAAGCTTCTCCATAAAGCTTGTGAGGGATCCTTTTTCTAGTTTCACCCACACCTTCAGCATTGCTTTCCATGTTGACGGATTATCATATTCCTCCCTCCTTAAATCTCCTCACATCTTCAAATTCGGATTATCAGCTTTGTTCCTCTACAGACTCGGCACTCCTTTCCTGTAGTTGCTCGAGATTTTGAACTGGGTGACCCACAAAGCATGCGACGTATTATAAGAAATGGTTGGGGATCTACTGCTCTGCCAGGTAATAATTACCTTTCCATCAAGGCAAGAATTAATCATATGCTTTGTCATGATTATGCAGTTCTTCCCTTCTAAGGAGCTCTTTAGTGTTTATGTTGACATCTTCCCCGTGCCAAATCATTTGGGAATCAGAATTAACCCCTAGGTTAGCCAGACAATCCGCCACTGTATTTTTTTCTCTAAAGGCATGTTGAATTATAATATCTTTAAAACTAGCAATAATTTCCCTAGCTTGCAAGATGATATTTTCAATTGACCATGATGGCTCCGACTCCCCCTTCAGACACTTAATAATATTAAGTGAGTCTCCTTTGAGCCATAATTTATCATGATTAAGATTCTTGGCTATAATTAAGGTGTTCAGGGCAGCTGAGGCTTCAGGAAAATGACTTGTTTGACTCCCCAAAGGACCAGCCACCGCCACTAAGCAACTTCCAGCAAAATTCCTAACAATGCCCCCATATCCAACTTTACCTGGATTCCCCTTAGAGGCCCCATCAAAGTTAGCCTTAATCCACCCCTGAGGAGGAAAACACCAAAAGAGACCTTCTCTTCCCTTTTCCTTGCTAGAGGTGGTAGTGGAGAGATTCCACCTGTCTTTGAAGTCATATTTAGCAACTGATTCATAATCAATGCCATAGATACATTCAAATATACTCCCGTAAATTTTATCCGCCACCACTTCAGGAGTAGCACTCTTATCCCTGAAAATCCTATTGTTGCACTCTTTCCAAATATTCCAGATAACATTTGGAAGAGTAAGTCTCCAAGTCTCCACAATCTTAGAATTAGAATTGGGCAGTGTCATTGCTGCCAAGTTTCCCCTAGGGAGTTCGGGAAAACCCAGCTCAAGTTCCACCTACTTAAGATGATTTTCCATATATCCTGACTAAAGGTACACTGATTAAGAATATGGCAAGCAGTCTCTTCTTCCTTGCAACAAAGAGAACACCTGTTAGGAAAAACAAAACCTCTCTTTTGAAGGTTGTCCAAGGTTAAAACCTTGTTTTGGATGAAAATCCAAAAAAAGATATTAACTTTAGGAACTAACTTCTTATTCCAGACTTTAGCCCAAATAGGAATTTCTTCCACAGATTCATTATGGATAGCCACAACTGAGGAGACAGAGTATTTCCCATCCGGGGTTTTCCTCCATATCAATCTGTCATCTTTGTTGTCAATGTTATCAACATTTTTAATATTTTAAATGTTATCAATGTTATCAACATTTTTAATATTTGTACCAACGTTTTCATTTTCAATTTGATATTTAGAAGTTTCAATATCAATTTCAACTTTTCATTTTCAATTTCAATATCATGCTCCACATTTTCAAATTCAATTTCATATTCACTTGAAATAAAATTTGTGGGTGAAGAAGAAGCCTCGCCTTGATGAGTATTTGGCATACCTTGTCTTATCTTCCTATGACTTTCTCTATCTTTTTCTCGGTATGCTTCAATTTTCTCTAACGTGACTTCTCTCTTCACTTTTTTTACAATAATTGTCGCTCTCCATTATACCTACAAAAATATGCACAAAATATCAAATAGAGATCACGATCTTCCCAATAGAAAAAAGAATGTGGGAACTATTGGAATGCTCAAATGGTCCTTTATTCTTTTTTGTATGGTCCACAAAATGGATATCTATCTCAAACCCTAGTCAAGAGGTTGCCAAAGCGTTTACCTTGGCCACTTTTGGTTTTATACAACAAAAAGGAATGGATATCCATTAGTGATTGATATCCATTTGGTTTTCAAGAAAAACTATACATTAAAGCAACCTTATAAATATTTTGTATTATTAATATATAATAAATATATTGCATATTAACAATACAATAGAAATGCATATTATATATATTTTTAATCAATAATAGGTATTTGTATTAATAATTTTGAAAAGTATAAATGTATTATAATATCACCATAGACTGCTAAAAAAAAACCATCCCCTGTCACCCCTATATCTATCACTCACCATCTTCATACAACATTCGTAGAATGCACTACCAAAATTAGAGTCATGCTCCATATTACACTAACCCTAACCCCTTATACATATAAACTAGTAGAGAAACAGTATAAACAAGTTTACCATTTTAAAAGGATTTCACAACAAACCCTACATTAATAACAAAACACAAAAAATAATAACCCCAATGGCCCAAGTTACACCAAATTAATTTTTTTGCAACTTACCCTACAAATAGGACTCCTGAGTCTCTTTCCCATCTCTGTCTCTTCGGCCTTGCAAATGATCACACTCCATAATCTGAGTCTTCCTCTAGCTCTCGCATGTCCAAAACTTCCTTCAATGACACCCAACCCATCTGCACCTTGGCCCTCCACTCATCTCTATCACCAAACACACTTAACACCAAAAAAGTTTTCACTGGGGTCTTCACATAGCCGAATTAGCGCCAATCACCATGATGCACCCACAATCCTACTCTAGGATTTGCCATAGCTAGAAATATTATCATGCAACCACACCACTCTGGTCGCACACATTCCTTCATCGTTCTTAAAACTACCTCCTTCAACTCCAATTCTAACCCCTAGGCCATGAACATCGACACAATGCCAATGTTGGAGCAATATCAATGCTCCAACTTCAGGAACTCGTCACCTAGAATCCATTCAATGGTCTACAAAAAAATAGGGTCTTCGATCTTAAACACACTATGAAGTCTCCTCTTTGTAATCTTGCCATAGAAACATTGTTGTTCATTAATAGTTGAAAACAAAAAATAGCTTCTATGGCACTCATCACCCACTCAAACTTCAAGGTCTCCCTCATGCAAAATGAAAATGACACTGATTTGATGGGAATATAAAGAACCATCAACTCCTATGTCCCTAACACTAAATTAGTGTATTGTTCGTCATTGCCCAACTTACTAAATCATCAATACATATCTCTCGAAGATCCTCATACAAATCGGGCCCATTAACACTTAATGGTGACACGACAATGTTTGATAATATATCCTCTTATTGGTTGCCACATCTTTTAATATGTGATATTTTGTAGTCCTCAAAGGAGGAGAGAGCGAAAAGCATTAATTTAATATGTTTATTTAGGCTCCAAGCGGTTGTCTCCCCTTTTGCAATGGTGGTGACTACTAATAATGAATGCCCTTCTAAATGTAGATGGTTAACCTTCATTTTTTTTGCCATATGTATAGCCTCCCAACCTGCTTTAACTTCTACTTCATTATTGGTCCCATCAACAAGTCATTTTGCACCAATTGCCATGATATTCCTTTGAGAATCTCTCGCCACAAACCCTGCACTTCACGAACCATGATTTCCCTTAGATGTCCCATCAAAATTTAATTTCGTCCACCCTATTTTAGGACATTCCCAGAACTCCTCCGAGTCAGTTGGCTTAGGATAATCCTGAAAAAGCCCTCGAATAGGCCAAATGAATATTATATTATATATGTATTATATATTAAATAATAAAATATATAAGATATTATATAACATATATAAAGTATATTATATATTATATATTATGTATAGTATATTATATATTATATAATATATATTATATATTTGTAGCATCGTAAATTATCACCGGGCCAATTTACAACTCATGTTTGTGCCTCTGATTTAGTTTGTTCCCTCCTCATCTCCTATCTAGGTTTGGTTTGTGCCCAAATCTCCAGTTCTAATGTCATGTACACCCGTTGATGAACTTCGTAGAGGGTGTTGCAAATGTGAAGTTGATGGTGTATCAATATGGTTGTCATTGATGTCAACGTATCGATTTTGTGTTTCAGTGATTGGTTTGTGCTCCACATTTCTAATTTGTTGCAATTGTAGTCAAGAGGTTTTGATACATTGTTGGAAGTTGCTTTGGGATGTCATGCTTATGATTTGGTGCTCTGGAAGTTGTGTTCTGGAAGTGCATTCAGTGATGTTGGTGATAATTTGATAGTGTTTGCAGCGTTTTGCGTTTCTCCAGATTTATGGTTTTGATGATGATATTTTCTATAGACACCTAAAAATGTCTCATTGATCATGTACTAATTATTCCTCTAATTGATTAAATAATTATTTAATTATTTAATTAAGTTAATTCATCTTATTCTTCTAATTTCATATTTCCTCATCATCTTAGTAATTATTCTATTTCATACTCTATCACTATTTAATCATTTTAATCATTTTCTAAATATTAATTAAATATTTATTATTTAATTAATTCTGATTAGTTCCCCAATTTAAATAATCTTTATTATTTAAATAAATTACTAATTCTTCAATTTCTATCTCTCTAATCAACTAATTATTTAACCCTTTTTCGAAATATTAATTAAATATTTATTATTAATTAATTATAATTTAATCCTTTAAATTAAATAATCTTTATTATTTAATTAAAGTCCATTTCTAGCATAATTAAATAGTTTCTTTAAATTATTTAATTAACCAATTAATTATTCTAGTCACATGTGCATGATTTCAAAAATCAAATTGAAAATCAAAGTCAAGTTCTAAATATATTCAAATACTAAATTGAATTTAAAATAAATTCAATATTTGAATAAATCTCATGCAAAGATTAAATTGAAAATCTAAGTTAAAGTGCAAGCACATGCTAGATTAATTAATTCAATAAATTAATTAATTAAACCATTTATCTCTCCAATCTCTATTTCCACCTTCTGGTTCTCTTTGTCTTCTTCTTTATTTCCTCCAATCATTCTTTTTCTTCTTTCAATTAGCTTTTTCTCAATCAGTTGACTCAATTAATCTATTCAATCTATTCTGTTTCACCTCCAAGTCAGCAGTTCAACTATCAATTTTCATGTGAGCTCACCTGAGTTCCACCTCTTGATCATTTTATTCCACCTTTCAATCAATCTCATCCAAAAATCTATAAATTGAGCATTCAATCCTCACAATTCCTCTAGATCACGAACTTCAAATCTTTTTGTCAATTGCAGGTTGTCAGTGCAATATCTGAGAGCCATCATACCACAGAGAGAAGAAGGACAATGGAAGCCATGATGCATAATAGGGAGTTTCATATTGCTTAATTTAATTCCATTTTGCATTTATTCCATTGGTTTTATGTTTGAATTGCTTAGATAGTTAAGGATTCGTGATCGTCCTTATTTCCTATTTAGCAATGGTGTATTTGAGCATGTTACATTTTCGATTAATGCTATTCATATCTTTATCTTTGATATTTTGATTTGGGATGTGATGATGTGCTTTGTTATTCATGGTTGTTGATATGTTCATTCCAGGTCCAGTTGACCTTGAATGTTTCTTTTTTTGCTCCGATGATTGTGGCATATGGATAACATGTTGTTTTGATCGATGTAGTGTATTTTGGTGTGGTTCACTTCTCATTCCTTTCCATCATGGGAATGTTTAGTGTAGACCTATTTTAAATTGTGTTTTGGTGAATTGTTTTTTTGGCTGACTAGGAGATTCCTAATTCAAGAGATCGATATAAATAAAGGACTATCATAATGAATAATATGTAGAAGCAAGTGGATTAAAAAAGAAGATATGTTTTGTGTGAGGTTATGTGAAGTTGTGGTAAAGTAGAGTGATTGTGTGTTGTTGTTGTTTGGTACCGGAGGCAGTGAGTCAAAGGTTTCTTCTGGCATTGCAACATTGTGGCAGTTGTGCTTCAGTGGTGGATTCTTTCTTTTTATTTCTTCTTCTTCTCAATAGTGAGCCCTTCTTTTTCTGGTGGTTGTAGCCAGTCAATGAGCCCACCTGTAGTGAGCATTATGGAAATGAGCCACCCTTTGTAAAAATCACCTTAACTGGTGTCACCCTAAGAAGTGTTTCATAATTGAGAATTAGCATTCTCTGTGGTTTTTCCCTTCTTGGATTTTCCATGTAAAATCTGGTGTTTCTTGTGTATGATTCATGTGTGTGCTCTCTGACGTTTATATTTGTTCATGGCTATGTAATCAAAATTTTATTTACTGAATCTATTTTTATGGAATAAGTAAAATATTTTAATTGACAACTAATTCCCCCCCTGCCCCCCCACGCAATTTCCTAGGATATTTAACAAAGGGATGTCCTTCTCTCTAGGGCTTAGTTATGGTCCCTTTTTTAGAAGGATCAGGGCATGTAGCATCCTACTCCATCTTAGTTGGGCCCAATTTTGAAATGGGGCAGTGGTCTTATCTCGATGACGAGAATTCAATTATGTGGCTCTGCATGATCGTTGGAGGCTGGCCAAATTGGTAAATGATCTAGATACCTCTATATAAAGACATTTGATCAACCTAATTTCATCTATCTATCCATTCTAAGTACCCATCCTCGAGCATTCTTGCATATGTGAAGCATTCTTCATCAAGTATTTTCAGAGATCTTAAAGGCTGCATATTCTTCACTCAATCATTGTGGAGAAAAATTATCATTCATATGCAAGCATGTGTGTGTGATTATGGTTTTGCCAGGTTCATGCCATTTCTTACAACATATGTGGTTACATTCAAGAAGCAAAGCATCATTATCAACAATTACAGATCTGAGGTATATCTTTCTAGTATTTATTTTAGTATTTGCATTATTTCATTCAAGGTTAATTCCTAAAACAGGGTATGACTTGCACAAACCCCTATTCCCAACCATTTTCCCTTATGTACTATGTGCAGTAATAGGTACAAAGCTATAATTTTTAGGATCGACTTTATTCACAAAAATGAACAGGTTCCCTTTTGGATGGCGAAAAAGTTCAGAGGATTAGAGTGGCAGGCATTCTTGTCCCAACAATTCAAGTGGATCTTCTAGGAATAGATCCAAACACTCATATATTGCTTAGATCTAAGTTCATGGCTCTGTTTGACGACTATAGCTCACTATTTATGCATAATTGCTTCAATTTACATACATTTACCCTAATTTTAGCATCTTCAACAAATTCAAATCAAATTCAACTAAAGGGAAAGAAGAGGCACATCTAAAACCCTTGGAATCTGATTAGGATAATGTAATTGGTCTCTAAGCAAAATTAATGGTTTTACTACATCTAGTGGTGGAAACCCTAATTTTCACCTTTACATTTTAGTGAACCGGACACCTTACACCCTTATTTTTGATTTATGTTCTCATAATTGAGTGTTTATGCATTTTAAATTCAAATTTACATTTACAAGTTAAATTTTTAATTAAATTACATAAATTTAGAGGTTAAATTCACACAAACCCTAATTTATAAGTCTAAAATTGAACTTGTGGGTTGCTTAATTTGGATTAATTATTTTAGATCTAATTTGGGAACATTTTTTATTGTCAATTTTTCACTCATAAATTATATTTTTAATCAAATTACATAAATTTAGAGGTTAAATTCATAAAACCCCTAATTTATTTTGGTTAATTTTTTGTGGGTTGTAGAATTTTTCAATTACATTTTCAAATCTGATTGTTATGACATGTTATGTTTAGATTTAGATGCATTCAATCATTATTTATATACTTGCATTAGTGAAAACATCATAAAAATCGCACATTGTTATCTCTTTTTATCATGTATTTTGTGTTGAACACGCTAAGAAGGGGAGGGGGGTTGAATCAGTTGTTGGCAACAACAATGAAGGAAAACTGAGAGGTTGGGGGGGAATCAATTTTCACTGGATTAACAGAACTTAACCTCGAAACCAAAGCTGACAATCTCCAACAACAACAAAAATAAGCAAATTGACACCACAACACACAACACCAAGATTTTGACGTGGAAAACCCGATTAAGGGAAAAACCACAGTGGGAACCTTCCCACAATAAGATGATACTCTGCAGTAGTATGTGAAAATAATTACAATGGGGAATGCACCTGCGTTCAAGCTCACTGCTCAAAATACAATAACCCAGAAGGTTACAACCCTCAAGGAAGGTTCACTACCTTACAAGGAAGTCTCACTAACTTACAAAATATTCAGACAACAATCTAGAATCAAATGAACTAAAAGAATAGCATCTGCAAATGCCTGATGGTAGTTTCGGTTAAGCACATTTGTTTGCTCTGCAACACTCCAATCTTTGCTCAAACACAATGTCGAAGGATGTATTCGCTTGTTTGCACTTTTACCACTCTTTGATAATGCAGACACCCCACCGATACCAAATTTACATGACTATGTCACCTATTTATATAATTCATTAACCTTGACTACAAGGTCGACCAAACCCTCAACTCATAATTGTATATGGTGAAAATGGATAGCAATAAACAACAATATTGAAAGACTAAAATGGATTCAACCACCAAACCCTAGCCTAACAATGAACAAAGATCCACCATAACATATGAAGATAACCTAAGACAATGCAAAATAACTCAATAAATCACAAAGATTATACCATCACATGTCCACTAGGGTTTTTGATCTCCATTCTTCCTATCTCCATTGATCTTGTTTGATATGCTTGCTCTCAGATTTTTGTATGCACAAGAGCTCAACAAAGAACGGAATGTGGTTGCAAGTAGGATCGTAGTGTAGCCAAGTCCTCCAAAATCAGTCATTAGGGTCTTTGGTAATGAAGAAAGCATCTCCTTAAATAGAAGACACAATAGAAAATGGAGGGTTAAGATTGAGAGGTGTAAAAAGAGAGGTCGGCTAGGATTAGAGGGTAGGTATAAGAAATACCAAAATAATGAAAGGGGTAGGTAGTGTAGGAAATAAGAGATGAATGACATGTGTCATGTGTAGAAAAGGTTAATGAATTAATTAAATAAATAAAGATTTATTTAATTAATAGAAGAAGTAGGGTAATTAAATAAATAAAATATTTATTTAATTTAGGAAAGGGATAATTTAAATAAATAAATGTATTTATTTAAATGAGAAATAAGGCTAGAAGGGGATAAATGAATTAATTAAATAAATAAAGATTTATTTAATTAATAGAAGAATTAAGCTAAAGTAATTAAATAAATAAAATATTTATTTAATTAGACTGGACAATTTTGGGTGTCTACATTTTGCCCCTCTTTGAGACAATGCGGCTTGTCGCGTTGTTTCAAAGAAGATAAGATGAACTGATACAGAGTTGCCCCAGGATGGGAATGATATGCCCCCTCGAGAGATTGGATGAAAAAGTCTAGAAAGATTGCAGACAATCTCGCGATAAGAAAGATGGGAAAGAATGGACTGATTGGATAAAGTGACAAAATCACAGGATGAAGAATACTGACTCGGGAAAATGAGGGCGAGGGCTAGGGTAGGCTATAAGATAAACCACAGGCAAAAGACATCCTCATTGTCATCCACACCCATAGAAGATCACAGTGCAGAGCGAGAAAAGAGCAGCAGCAGTCAGCAGCGATGGCATTCGTTCATAGATTCGATCGTGTCCGCCGATTCCAGCGACCAGCCGATGCAGGAGAGCCGGTAAGTACCCGAAAACCTCCTCGTACTTTCACGCATTTCAAGTTTTGTCATTAATGCATGTTTAGGAGCAATAAATGCGCTAGAAATAGGGTAGTTTAAAAGTGCAAAAACGCGCAACCGCGTCTGTGTCAGCGCCAGGCGCGTCTGTGTCCAACAGGCGCGTCTGTGTCGGGTCCAGGCGCGTCTGTGCCTGGAACCGCGTTTGTGTTGAATGCGGACGCGTTTGTGAAATGTAGTAGCGTCTGTGCTTTTGAACAGCGTTTATGTCATGCAGGGACGTCTGTGATCCCTGGTCGCGTTTATGTCTGGCATAGGCACGTTTGTGTTTAGAAAGCGCGTCTGTGTTGCAGAGGCGCGTTTGTGCAGTCTATAAGCGCGTTTATGAGTTAAAAGCGCGTGTGTGTTGAAAAAGTGCGTTTATGTGTTTAAATGCATGGTTTTAGTCCTTTAGGTCAAATCGGCAGTTCTGTGATGAACATACGCTGTCGATTGGATAAGCTGCTGAGAGGATACACTCAAGCAGGTCCTCTAGGAATACTAGGATAGATCAAGGCACTTTGTGATGAACAGGGAGCACCAGGATAAGCAGCACTTTGTGATGAACAGGGAGTGCGAATGTGAGTGACACTTTGTGATGAACAGGGAATGTCACACACGTAGTACTTTGTGATGAACAGTGAGCACTACTAGGATAAATAGCAACACTTTGTGATGAACAGTGAGTGTCACTAGGGTAGATAGCCATATGCATTTGGGTAGCGAGTAGCATTTTGTGATAAACAGTGAATGCCACAATAACTGACAAGATTGATTTGCTTGACTGCAGGAGTATTTGCCGATGTTGGAGTCACGGGAGAGATTCCCATCGACTCAGAGACTGCGTCCAGAGTTGTCCATCCAGGACATGATTTCCATTGAGGAGATGGGTCTCACATATATGCTCTATGTGCCTGAGTTTCGGGCAAACATGGGGTTGCTGACTGCATTGGCCGAGAGATGGCACTCAGAGACATGCACGTTTCACCTGCCGATGGGTGAGATGACAGTGACACTAGAGGATGTATACAGGATACTACATGTTCCCATTGATGGAGAGTTGATCCCCTACGACCGTGACGGTGACAGGGAGGCCTTGAGACGGGTTTTTCAGGATCCTGAGTTGGAGATGAGAGCAGGGCATGTAGCCTGGGACACCATGACTGCCACAGGATTGGCATTGCCGGCAGTTATTGGGGGAGTTATCAGTGGATACCTGTGTCCAGACAGGGCCACACGAGGATTGGCAGTGGGCTGGGGAGGGGCCTTGGAGACGCTGATGGCAGAGCACACTAGGTATGCATGGGGGCCATGTGTCCTAGCACATTTGTACTATGAGCTGCATCAGTTTGTATACCACGGATCAGTGGGGCTGGGCTGCGGTGTGACTCTATTGCAGGTGTGGGCCTATGAGCACCTTCCAGTGACGAGGCCGATTCACTTCAGAGGCAGAGGACAGGGACAGAGTTTTGTTCATTTGTATGCCATGATCACATCCCAGCCTCGGATTGGGAGATTGGAGCACTGGAGGAGAGTCATTGATGACATTGATATGGTGATCTGGAGGCCGTACCTGGGGTGCGAGGAGTGGGGTGATGATGCACTGGAGCTACCCTACACCTTCCGGAGCAGGTACCTGATTGGGCGGACGCCCTATATATTAGAGAGACAGCTGGTGGATAGGGTATGCAGGCAGTATGGCCGGATTCAGAGGATGCCCCGAGGCTCGGGTATGTATGCCCGTACTGTTAGAGATCAGGTGCAGTTTGGCCCACTGCTATCTTATGATCAGGCAGTGATGCAGCTAGCAGAGATGATGCCGATGCCATGGGACATGTGGCCAGAGGTAGATGATGCAGGGATGGACGCAGAGTACTCTGCGTACTGGGCAGAGCATCCATTTCCGAGGTTGACAGATCCGGCAGAGCCAGTGGATGGAGAGGGTGGAGGAGATGATGATGAGGGAGGAGGGGATGCAGGTAGGGGCCGGCGGAGGCGGAGGGGAGTGGTGGGAGAGAGACGGGTAGCACCTCGGAGGGAGGGAGGTCAGGAGAGAGCAGCTCCAGTGGTGAGAGGACGGGGTGGACTGCCCCTACAGGTGCCAGCAGCGCAGGGTCCCAGAGAGGGACAGAGACAGGTGCAGCCAGAGGGACAGAGACAGGTACAGCCACAGGTACCTATACAGGCACAGGGACAGGTGCAGGCAGAGGCACAGGGACAGGCACCTGTAGAGGGGGAGCCACAGGCAGGGGCGGAGAGCGGAGACTCCGAGGAGGATGAGGTGGTGAGGTTGCGGGAGATCTGCCAGGGCCAGGCAGATGAGATTGAGGATTTGGTTCGAGAGAGGAACCACCTCAGGATCAGGGTCCGCGATACAGAGCGGGAGAGGGATCAGGCCATCCAGAGATATACCGAGGCCGAGACAGCTCTGAGGGCAGGTAGGCGGGCAGCAGAGGATGCAGGGGCAGGCTACGCCTATGTTTTGCGAGCGGGAGAGGAGATCGCCTACTGGAGGGATCTATATTATGCAGCCGTGCCAGCGGAGCAGCGGGCTAGGAGCTTCCAGAGGTCGTCGCGCACAGCGACGGCTACGGGAGGGAGCCGCAGGAGACAGGCATCCAGCGGTGGGGTTATGGGGCCTCCACCACCACCAGAGGGACAGGGGGATCCAGGGGCAGGGCCATCTACAGCTCAGACTCCGTCGAGGCGAGGTGGCTCCGAGGGAGGGAGTTCCTCATAGCTATAGTGGGCTCCCATTGTATCAGTAGATGTATCATTGTTGTATTGTAGACACCTGCGGGTGATTCTTTTGTAGCCATATGATTCTTTTGACATCATTGTATTATGACACATTTGATTGATTATATATATGAGATGATTCATCTTTTGCGGCAGCTATATGCATGTGTACCTTGTGTGATGAGATGTTCTTATGTGATGCATGTTTTATGATATGGATGCTTATATGATGCAAGGCCATATATTTTTGTTCTTTTATGTTGTATATGTGATGCATGATGCAAATGAAAATGTATGTGATGCAAATGATTATTTATATAATGAAAATGTGAGATGTGCTAACATGTGTTGTATGCAGGATGTGATGCCATTATAATATCTATATGTATGAAATGCTTATATGTGGTGATGCAGGTGCAACTATATGAAATGCACATGTTTTTGGTGTGTCATTATACTCAGTCATGTGATAGCGGGCTACGCGGACTCGAGAAGGACAATGGAAGTCAATCAAGAAAGGGGGATGGAAGACAGAAGATATGAACGTGAAAGAGCTTCTTGTGCGTTATCATCATTGAGCTTTATTATGGCAGAATAGGTTATGACAATCGAGGCATATGTTCGGCCCAGAAAGTCATTGTACCTGTTTGCATGGAGATAAGACAGTCACAAACAAGGAATGCCCCAGTTCACACTAGACTCACAGTGTCCTCATATCCTTGGACAAGTCATAGTATTACTAAAAGACAATCCACAGACAGCAAATGCAAATAAGTGATGATACCCCATCCTCGCCTTTCTAGTCAAAGACATCCTGGAGATAGAATCTCTAGTCAAAGACATCCCGGAAAAGCTAAAAGACATGTCACCAAAAAGATAAAACCAAAAGAAAACCAAGACTCGACACCCACATCCACTGTAGTCTTCAAGTTTGTGTCTCTTGTCACTTGTTTAAGTCAAATTTTGATTGTGGTCACAATGTTCACTTTCACAAAAAGGATAGATAGCACTGAACCATATGTTGTCTGAGTCTGTTAAAAGATTTGATTTTGTTGAAGCCCATTGTTGCTGCTGTGTCTCCTTGGAAACTGACTGAATCCATGAAACTGATACCTTATTGTGGAGAAGATGGAACTTTATTGCGGATCTGCGATGCAAAATGTTGCTTTATTGCGAATTGTGCGCGGATAGACTGAAGAGAGCTGAAAGAAACTGTACTCCTCGAAATATGTGATGTTCTCAGTTCCACACCCATTACTAGACGCAGGAATTGGCCGTAGTCACAGATAGGATCTGATTTATTATGAATGGCTAACCAATCTCGGGTAGATCAATAACAAGCCATGATGGGAATGGGTAAGTTTATTGTGAGTGAATTGGTCGTGATTGTGTGCGAAGTGAAAGAATGAAAGGGAATCCTGAAAGAGGGAGGAGCAAAGTCCCTACGCATGGCGCTGGTGACCCAGTTTTCACCATGGTACTTGCCCAGGGTGCCACCGAAGTGGTTTTCACCGTTGGACGAAATTATTTCTCTTTACTTTCTTGGATTTTGCAATTTTTTTGTTGTCACAAGGCGCCTGTTTACCAGGTTTTCACCAAGTAACAATTTTTTTGTTTTTATAATTTTTTTGTATTTTTGAATTTTTTGATTTTTTTTTGTATTTTTGCATTAGGATACTCAAAAAGAGCTTATGTGTAGAACCTGCGAAGGTGCATGCTGTTGATAGGATCCTCCAAAGATTCACCTTCTGTAGTTGAGAGCTGATATGCCCCAGATCCATATGCTGCTGTGATGATGTAAGGACCAAGCCAGTTGGGTTCAAATTTGCCCTTCTTTTCTCTATCTTGCTGATTCTTGGGGTTCTCTCTGAGGACTAAGTCACCTACCTCAAATGTGCGAGGCTTGACCTTGTGATTGTAACTGCGACTCATTCGTTGTTGGTAAGCCTTGAGATGATTAAAAGCAGTGTGTCGTCGTTCCTCCAACAGTTCTAGTTCTTGTAAGCGAGAGACCCTGTAGTCTTCATCATTGATTATGTTTCTCAAGGAGACCCTTAAAGAAGGTAACTCGACCTCAATAGGCAAGATGGCTTCAGCACCATAGACAAGTGAGTAAGGTGTAGCTCCTGTAGGTGTGCGGACACTGGTACGATATGCCCAAAGTGCGGGATTGAGTTGGACATGCCAGTTACGGCCAGCGTCGTCGACTGTCTTTTTAAGTATTTTGAGGATTGTTTTGTTAGACGCCTCAGCTTGGCCATTACCTTGGGGGTAATATGGTGTGGAGAAACGATGAGAGATATGGAATCGCTCACAGAGTTCATGAACATCCTGATTCTTGAAAGGACGCCCGTTGTCGGTAATAATGGAAGTAGGAATCCCGTATCGGCAAATGATGTAGTTCAGGATGAAAGTAGCGATTTGTTTCCCAGTAACTTGTGTGAGAGGCACGGCTTCAATCCACTTTGTGAAATACTCTGTGGCTGTGATAATGAATTTATGTCCGTTGGAAGAAGGAGGGTGAATCTTGCCTATGAGATCGAGTCCCCACTGACAAAAGGGCCAAGGAGATGCAAGTGGCTGTAGTTCTTGTGCTGGTGCGTGTATGAGGTCTCCATGAATTTGACACTGCTTACACTTCTTGACAAACTGATATGCATCTTTTTCCATAGTAGGCCAGTAGTATCCAGTCCTGATGAGTTTCTTGGCCAAGGTAGGACCACTAGTATGCGGACCACATATCCCTTCGTGCACTTCTCGTAACGCAATCTGAGCTTCGTCACTCTCTAAACATCTAAGGAGGGTGCCATCTAGACCTCGTCGGTATAGGATATCAGCTAGGATAACGTATCGGGAGGATTGGCGGATGAAAGTGCGGCGTTGGTTGTTCGATAAATCGGGAGGTAAGATGTTGTCGCGAAGGTATGTGAATATGGAACCATATAACTGGGATTCAGGACCAACAACACATATCATTTCCGTGAGAGTGATCTCATATGACGGAATCAGCAGGTTGTCAACCAGGAACTCATAATAGGTCTCATTTTGTGGTAGGTCAATGAGTGAAGCAATTGTAGCCATGGCATCAGCAGCGCGATTCTGTTCTCTTGGTATCTGCTCAAACTCTATCTTTGCAAAGTGTTGTTTCAGATCATCTACCAGTTGTTTGTAAGGCATTAGCTTTTCATCTTTTGTTTGATAATCATCAGTTGCTTGACGGATGACAAGTTGAGAATCGCCAAAAACACGAAGTTCCTGGATCTTCCACTGAACTGCAATTCTTAACCCCGTTGTTAATGCCTCGTATTCCGCTATATTGTTGGTGCAAGGAAATGATAAGCGGTATGACTTTGGTATAGAATTGCCTTGGGGAGTTATAAAGAGTATACCCGCTCCTGCCCCGTGCTGTGTGTATGAGCCATCAAAGTATAGTTGCCATGGCTTTGCAGGTGATATTGTTAGAATGGACTCATCTGGAAATTCTGACTGTAGAGGAACATCATCTATCATGGGAGCATCTGCCAGTTGATCTGCAATGGCTTGTCCTTTGATTGCTTTTCTGTCCACGTATTCTATGTCGAATTCACTCAAAATCATTACCCACTTGGCCAGTCGCCCAGTAAGTGTAGCTTTGTTGAGCAGATATTTTAGTGGATCAATTCTGGCAATCAACTTGGTCTTGTGAGTGAGCATATAATGTCGTAATTTTTGTGAAGCGAAGACCACAGCGAGACATGCACGCTCAATTGGTGTGTAGTTGAGCTCATATCCCACCAATGTGCGACTGATATAGTAGACTGCTTTTTCCTTGCCGTCAGGTATTTGCTGTGCTAGTAGTGCCCCCAGTGCTGTTGGAGTAGCTGATATGTAAAGTAGCAATGGTTGATTCGGAATTGGTGGCATCAAAACTGGCGGGTTCAAAAGATAGTCTTTAAGTGCCTGAAAAGCCTGTTGACAGTTCTCGTCCCATTTGAACTTAATGTTTTTGTGTAGCAGGTGCTGGAAAGGATTACACTTATCTGCAAGTTGTGCTATGAATCTTCGTATGGACTGGAGTCTCCCTTGTAAAGACCGAAGTTGACTGATATTCTTGGGTGGCGGCATGTCCAAGATAGCCTTGACTTTTGCTGGATCCGCTTCTATTCCTCTTTTAGACACAATGAATCCTAGGAGCTTCCCGGAGGTTACTCCAAAGACACATTTCTTTGGATTTAATCTTACCTTGTATTTTTCCAGCCTATCAAAAGCAACTGAAAGTATGTCCAAGTGTGTATTTCTGTCTATTGATTTAACCAAAAGGTCGTCGACATAATCTTCCACCTTTACATGCATGAGATCATGGAAGATAGTAGTCATGGCTCGTTGATACGTGGCACCTGCATTTTTCAGCCCAAAGGGCATGACATTCCAGCAGAAGGTTCCCCATGGACAAGTGAATGATGTTTTATGTTGATCTTCAGGTGCAATCCTGATCTGATTATATCCAGAGAATCCGTCCATTAAAGATAACATCTCATGGCCTGCTGTGAGATCAACAATTAAATCAATGTTTGGTAATGGGAAATCATCCTTCGGACAAGCCTTGTTGATATCCCTGAAATCTGTACATATTCGGATGCTGCGATCTGGTTTGCTAACAGGCACTAAGTTGGAAATCCATTCAGGATAATCAATTGGGCGTATGAATCCGACATCTAGTAATTTCTCCAGCTCTGCCTTGACTAATAATGCCACCTGTGGATGCATTTTTCTCAATTTCTGTTTTACTGGTTTTGCCCCCGGTTTGACTGTTAAATGATGCATTACTAAGTCGGGGTCTAGTCCAGGCATATCAGCATAAGACCATGCGAAGTTGACTTGTCGTGCCTTAAAGAAGCTTATGAACCTTGCTTTCTCGGCCTCTGTCAATGATTGAGCCAAAAATATGTTGTGTGGAACCTCGGCTGTACCAATGTTTGTCTTTATAGTCTCCTCTACCAACATGGATGATTTTTCCTCGTATGATGCTGGGAGAATGTCAAGCCTTCCATCTTCGGGCGCCTCAGAGAGGTTTTCACCCTCAGATACGTCCTTTCTTTTTACTTTTTTAGAGTCAGAGAGCGCCACAGTGTGGTTTTCGCCATAAGACCCTTGTTTTGTCTTTATTTTCACATTTTTGCGACTAGAAGGCCCGACACCCTCACCAAAGTATGCCATGTTATTTAGCTCTATGGCGTATCCTGCTTTATGGTCTCCAAGAGGAAGATCATCGCGAATGCCAAGATAATCAACAATAGCTTCGTCATTTTGAAATGTATCGATCTGTGGTGGTCCATCCTGATCCCAGTCAATGAGTTGGGGGTGAACGAGGGGAAGGTCTTTAGTGTTTTTAGAATCCGCAAGGCTAATAGTGAAGATGTGGTTATATTCAGGTATGTCAAGGTAGTCATCGAGGTCGTCAATGGCACTCTCCTCATCAGTGTCGATCGTGAGTGAGTCCAAATTATCATCACTAGTAGCACCCTCAGGGACAGGTGTCCTCATCCTATGTGATCCTGACCTAGGGCCCTGAAACGAAGCTTGTGCGGGACCCTTATGGGTCGGTTCTTGACCAACTCTGAATTTCTTGTAAAACTCCTCCTCCTTTGTAGGTTCATCTGGCTCTCTAAATGTCTCATTAAGTTCATAATCGCTGGAGGATTTGTCTGAACCCCATTCCCACTCATTGGAGTCTGTGGAATAATTATCCTCTTGTTGAACTTCAGCCACTTTGACTTGCCATATCTGTTTTGTTTTCTTGTGTTGAATCTTGGGGTTTAGAAAACCAAGCCCCTTAGAGCGTTCCCTTCTTGTAGCTAGCTTAGGTTGTAGAGGCTCCATGACACCTTCTTTGCGTAGTCCGAGAGGACTTTTTCCATCATACCCGAATCTCTGCAGAATTTTGAAACCTTTACCATAGTTTTCACAGGGTATTATAATTTGATCATGTGTATCATCTTCAGCGTCCTTATATAGCATTTTATATAAACTTTCTTCCTCTAGTTCGCCCCATTTTTGAAAGACGGTAGGATCCCATTTGAGGAGCATGATGGAGATTTGCTTATTTGGATGTGGTCGCCCATATTCCTTGGGGGAGTTCATGACTTGTCGTAAGAACATTGTTTGATTCAGAGTGTATTCTCCCATGCCTTTGTCTTGAAACTTGGCTCTAAGTTCACCCTGTTTGGATGTCGAGGGCTTTAATGACTCAGGATCAATATATGCTGAAGAAGGAGTAGCCTCACGATTGCTGGGAATGATAATCTCAGTATGTGATCTCAAGTTATTGCAATATATGAATGGATTTGGATCACCATTGACCGTTACCTCGACTCCATTATGAGGAAATTTTATGCACTGATGGTATGTTGACGGGACCGCTCTCATTTCATGAATCCATGGACGTCCTAGCAATATGTTATACGTGAGGTCTAGATCCAGGACTTGACAAATCACGTCCTTTGTTACTGGCCCTATTCTGAGTGGTAAGATGACCGTGCCCTTGGACGAGCGCTCTTCATCATCATAAGCCTTAATAGTGATTTGGTTTGTAGCATTCACAGCTTTGTCAGAATATCCCAATTGTCTGATGGTGCTCAATGTACAAATATTAAGACCTGCTCCTCCATCTATCAGGACTCGTTTTATTCGGTGTTTATGTATGAAAGCTTCAATATGTAGAGGTGCATTGTGAGGTTGACTTATGGAGGCGTCATCGGCTTCTGTAAATGTGAGGGAGTGTGGAACGGATAGGTATCCCACCATGGCTTGAAACTGATCCACGTTTAGATCCGTAGGGACAGCAGTATCTCTCAAGGTTTTGTCAAGGACAGCTTTATGTGCAGGAGATATACGTAAGAGCTCAAGAATAGAGATGAGTGCGGGTGTTTTCCCTAATTGCTCTACAAGATCGTACTCAGGCTTAGTTGACGGAAGATTGGTATTCTTAGAAGAGGTTCCTGGCAATGTGATCTTACCTCGACGAGTTGTAACATGACATTCAGAGGTAGCTTCGGATGAAGATCCCACACCTTTTAGGACAATTTTAGGTCGCTGAGGAGGATTCTCAGGATTTTTATTTTTGATAGTAATGGTAGAAATATGATTGTCCATTGAGATGTGGTTAATAGTGGAATCATAATTGTAAGATGTTCTGGTGTAATTGGCTTGATCATCTGTGACTTTGCCTTTTCCCTTGTCATGTTTTGGGAATGGTTCCTTAAACACCTCATGCTCTTGGTTAGATGAATGTCCCTCAATCTCAATATCTCCTCTGTCAATGAGATCTTGTACAATGTTTTTCAATCGATGGCAATTACTTGTCTTGTGACCCTTGCTCTTATGAAATTCACAATATTCATCATCATTCCACCAATTCGGTTTTACCTTTGGTTCATATGGAGGAAAATCTGGGACCGTGATCACTTTGTTTGCTACAAGCTTTTTGAATACTGATTCAAGTGGTTCTCCCAATGGAGTGTACTTCCTTCGTGGTTTGGAAGCTGTTTGATTGTTCACTTGATTGTTGGTAGAATTTGATCCAGAAAAGATGAACTTTGGTCTCACTGTGTTAGCATCCACAACACCATCATTAACTGTGTTCTTGTTCTTGTTCCAAAACTTTGGTTTGTCTTTTCCCTTAAAGTCCTCTTTGTTTTCTCTGAATAGTTTGATAACTCCTTGTTCAATTAAGACTCTTTCTGTTGCTAGGCCCTTTTCAATGACATCCTTGAATGTAGACAAACAAGCTTTTCTGAGATCATAACCAATAGCCTTGTTAACATTTTGTGTGAACATTTCCACCATTTGTTTTTGCGGGATTTCACAAGAGCATCTGCTAGCTAAGTTCCTCCATCTTTGCAAAAATGACGCAAAAGATTCTCCTTCTTTTTGTTTCGTATTGCACAAGGTAGTAACTGAGACATCTGTTTCAATGTTGTAAGAGAAATGTTGAATGAATGCCTCTGCCAAGTCACCCCATGACTTAATACCAGGAGGTAATTGAGAAAACCATTCCATCGCTTGATCTCCTAAGCTCTGTGGGAACAACCTCATTAAGTATGTTTCTTCTGCCGCTACCTCAATGCAAGCTGTGAAGAATTGTCTTATGTGTGCCTTGGGATCTCCTCTCCCTCTATATTTGTCAAATTTCGGTGTTGCAAAGTGCGGAGGAAACGGAGGCATGGGAATGCTCTTATCAAAGGGATAAGGGCATATATCTCTCATAGTATATGTGGGTTTTGATGTGCCCATGTCTTCCACTTTCTTTTGTAGATCTCTAATTTGTTGCTCCAAATTATTTTTGGGAGGAGATGGATTTCTTGTAGCATATCCCATGTTTGAAACACCCATTTGAGGAGGAGCCTGTTGCATGTATGGATGATACTGATCGTAGACATGTCCATATGGAGGTCTATATTGTTGCGACATGTATGGAGCACTTGGCATAATTTCTTGTTGAGGAACCCCATATCTGTTTTGTGTGTATCTTAGCTCCACTTTGTGCCATCATGTTTAGAAAGTATTGACGATCCCTCCTCATTATCTCTTCAACCAATCTATTGAATTGAGGATCCATTATAGATTCTTGTATGTCTGCTGATAGTATTGAAGAATTGTCCACATTATCATTGTGTGTAGCGTTGTGTATAGCGTTTGCGCTTTCCATATTTGGATTGTGTCTATAAACATTCATGTCTGGTAATGTAGTGTGCTCAGGATTGTAGAAGACATCATTGTCATACTCATAAGAACTCATGTTTACGGGTCCTTGAGCTTCTTTAGCTTTTCTCCTAGATTTTTGAAGACGGGTTTCAACCATGAACTAGGTGTTAGACCAATATGTGAGAGACTTAGACGAAAATGACAAGGGTATGTAAGACCAAGAGTTGTATGGAGTGTAAATGAATCTGAAGTTTACTTGCAATGTCCAAAGTGTAAGACCAAGTATGTATGTTGTAGAGTAGGTGTGACTTCCAAAGAGAGGATAGTTTCTCTTGATGAGGTAAGCTGACCTTGACTCTAAGTAAGACCAAATGAGACCCAAAGGTAAGAAACCTTGATGAGGGATCACTTAGCAAAGTGTTGTAGTATGTAGTGTGTTGACAAAGTATAGTGAGGACAAGCAAGTGACTCTTGACTCAAGTTTAGACAAGTATGACTGTAAAATGAGGTATGAAGCAATGATGGACTGTGTAAGACCTTAGAACAGGCTGAATGCTAGATGAACCTGAAGAGATAACCTAGGAAGCTCAAGTGTGCCGAAACTGATTTCTTTGTTTGCTTGACTGTTAAACTTTTTTCAAATCCTGACACAGACGCCTCTGTATACTTCACAGACGCGATTTTAAGACACAGACGCTATTCTGTTTGACACAAACGTGATTCCGAGATTTCCTGTTGATGTTTGCTAAGACTGACAGATTTTTGCAATTGTGTACACAGACGCGCCTGTATACTTCACAGACGCTATTTCCAGACACAGACGTGTCTCTGTTCGACACAGACGCTGATAAAAACACAGACGCTATTCTGTACTTCACAGACGCGTTTATCAGACACAGACGCGGTTTTAACAGACACAGACGCGTTTCTGTAACCTTAGTGCAATCTTTCCTATCTGTGAATTTGTTTTGCTGTGACCAAATCTGATTTTTCGACTGTTTTTCGTGACAAGAGGACACAGTGTTGATGACCCAATGTTTGCAGACTGTTTAGACTCCAAAAAGTGTGTTGTTTGATGTAAAAAGTTTTTTGCATACACTTGAAGACACAAAAGACACAATGTTTTGCTGTTTTGTCTTGATTGTTTGAGTGTTTATCATAAGTCAAGCACAATTCTTATGGCTGGCCAGGACAATAATTGTTGATCCCACATGGGGTTTTACCCCCGAGGCTACGCTATTCAGAGCGGATACTTAGATGCTTGACCTCACTGGCTCCACCCTCGGCACTCACTTCTCGGGTCAGCCAAGCATCAGTCCCCATGAAAACTCCCCATGGCGAACTTTGTATCTCTACTAAGAACCGTATGTGTGTGGGCCGCTACCAGAGGTCCGACCTCCTGCCTCAACAACTAGAAGGATTTGGGCATCTAAAACAATGAGGTGCTAGTAAGGGCATCCGCTCGTGTGGCCATACATGCGGCACTTTCAGCTCTGTAAATACAGAAGGCTCCCAGCCGGTAGGGGTTACGCCCTACAAATGATCAAATAAATTTGATCAAACGGGTTTATGGGGAGACATAGTGTCGGTATGAACTAATCAGCACACGTTATTCATAGTTTTCACCATGAATACATTTGATTATAGTGGTTTGGATGAGGTGGGTTTTCCTCGCTACCACTTGGGTCGTTCTCTTCTCACTAGTAGTCCTAATGACCACACGGGAAGACAGGCCCTCTAAAGAATAAACACAAAGAGCCTATTGCTCAAGACACAAAAGACAATGGTTCAATTTTAGTGCACCAATTGAAGTGTTTGCTAAGCTATGAAGACAAGGCCCACAAATAAAATTACAAAACCCTAGCTAAGGCCCTGCAACAAAATTGTTAGTAGTTTGGGTTGTTTCAAATGATAACCCCTTCCTGCAAACACACAAGTTAGGTAAATTTTAAGAAAAACCCAAAAAGACTTTGTGAAAAGGGGCCTTCAACAAAAACGTATTTGCCTCCAAAGCAAGCTGCACAAACCAGGTTAGCTAGATCTGCAAAGGTTAGCCAAAAATAAACCAGATCTGAAAACCCTAAGTACAAAATCCGAAAAGCCGAATCGAAAAACTTGAAACAAATTTGCAAAAACAGAATGCACAGACGCTGTTATACCAGACACAGACGCGTCTGTCAGACACAGACGCGATTCTGTGATTTGCAGACGTGATTTCAGAACACAGACGCCTCTATATTCTGCAGACGCGATCGTATGGTTCACAGACGCGATTCGGGATCACAGACGCGACTTTCGGAAACCTGCAAAAATAGAAAATGACAGAAACACAGACGCGATAAAAGATGTCACAGACGCCTCTGAAATACAAAAACGCGATCCGAACACTCGCAGACGCGAAAAAAAACCTAAAATGTCGTCGAAATCGTCCGATCTGCAACTTCAAAAATGCAAAATCTGCAACAAAATGTTAAATGCAAAGGGACAAGAGTCCCACCGGGCGTGCCAAAATGTATATGGTGAAAATGGATAGCAATAAACAACAATATTGAAAGACTAAAATGGATTCAACCACCAAACCCTAGCCTAACAATGAACAAAGATCCACCATAACATATGAAGATAACCTAAGACAATGCAAAATAACTCAATAAATCACAAAGATTATACCATCACATGTCCACTAGGGTTTTTGATCTCCATTCTTCCTATCTCCATTGATCTTGTTTGATATGCTTGCTCTCAGATTTTTGTATGCACAAGAGCTCAACAAAGAACGGAATGTGGTTGCAAGTAGGATCGTAGTGTAGCCAAGTCCTCCAAAATCAGTCATTAGGGTCTTTGGTAATGAAGAAAGCATCTCCTTAAATAGAAGACACAATAGAAAATGGAGGGTTAAGATTGAGAGGTGTAAAAAGAGAGGTCGGCTAGGATTAGAGGGTAGGTATAAGAAATACCAAAATAATGAAAGGGGTAGGTAGTGTAGGAAATAAGAGATGAATGACATGTGTCATGTGTAGAAAAGGTTAATGAATTAATTAAATAAATAAAGATTTATTTAATTAATAGAAGAAGTAGGGTAATTAAATAAATAAAATATTTATTTAATTTAGGAAAGGGATAATTTAAATAAATAAATGTATTTATTTAAATGAGAAATAAGGCTAGAAGGGGATAAATGAATTAATTAAATAAATAAAGATTTATTTAATTAATAGAAGAATTAAGCTAAAGTAATTAAATAAATAAAATATTTATTTAATTAGACTGGACAATTTTGGGTGTCTACAATAATTACAAGATTACATCACACGAAATAAAGATTGACCACCAGACCAATATTATGATATACATGATATAACATGGACCTAAACCAAATGCTCAAACACGCAACACCACCGGAAAACATGTCAAGATCAACCATAACACGCTACACCACCAAGAATACTGCATAACACGAAGAACATCACCGGTTTAACAAAATCACCAAGAACGCGCACAAAGATCAATGTATATCATCAAAACAAATACGACACAATTATGAAACAATATCAAGCACGTAAGAATAATCTATAACAATTGCACCAACACCACTTATCAAATCTTCATTAATCAACATATGAAACTCAAGAACACTCAAACAACAACAACTGCCATGAGGAAAGATAACTTGCGAAGAACCAAATCATGAACCATCTGAAATGAAGATACAAAAGAACATCCCAAATAATTTCCCAAAAACTCAACTCAATATCTGATCATACCGGAATATACTAGAGGAAATACTAAACTCTACAAAGCACTAATCAGAAGAACCAATTAAGCTTACAGATCATAAAAAGCAATACAGAAAGATATAATGATACAAGAAGTACTCCATACACTGAACTATGATCCCAATAAACCAATCTACAACCACCAAAGTAATAAATCATAAGAATATGTTGACATCAATGACAACAACATATCCTAGCAACAACAATGTCCAACAATCTCCCCCTTTGGCATTGATGGCGACATATGGATGTGAAAAATAATTAATGCAAAGAAAGAAAACATCTCCAAAAAGCTCCCCCTAAGATCAAGCAAATAAAACAATTTTTCACATGCTTTCTCTCCCCCTTTGACATCAATGACAAAGGTTCTCAAAACAAAAAACCAAACTTATTCTCCCCCTTAGAATAAACAAATCAGCTCAATTGAGTCACAAATAGATTACTCCATCAAAGGAGCAACATAAACTCATCAATCCGGACAAGAAGATAAGACTGTGAAGTCCACCAGATTGATGCAACTCAATGTATGCAGTTCCTATCAGGAGGGGTGGATATCCCCAACTTGTCTCTCAGATAAACAAATGTATCTGCAGGCAAAGGCTTGGTGAAAATATCAACAATTTGTTCCTTTGTAGACACATACTTTAGCTTCACTTCCTCTTCACTGACCTTTTCTCTCAAGAAATGATACTTGATTGATACATGTTTAGTCTTTGAATGTTGCATCGGGTTCTTTGACATATTAAAGCACTATAATTATCATAATATATGATAATAGGCTCATCATAGATAACTCTGATATCCCTTCAACATTTGTTTCATCCAAACGACCCGAGTGCAGTTGCTAGCAGCAGCAATGTATTTAGCTTCAGCAGTAGATAGGGAAACTGAATCTTGTTTCTTACTATCCCATGAAACCAATTTCTTACCTAAAAATAATGCACCACCGGAGGTACTCTTTCGTTCATCAACATCACCAACCCAATTAGCATTAGTGTAAGCACATAAGATAAAATCATCATTCCTCGGATACCACAAACCATAATCCACAGTTCCTTTCAAGTACCTAAATATCCTCTTTACAATAGTGACATGACTCTCTTTTGAATCAACTTGATATCTAGCAACCATGCACACAACATGCATAATGTCAGGTCTAGTCCGAGTCAAGTATAGCAGTCCACTAACCATAGATTTGTATAAGGTCTGATTAGCTTTTGGAGATTCATCATTTTTAGATAATTTGCAGCCAGTCACCATAGGAGCTCCAACCGGTTTAGAATCTTCTAATCCAAACTTCTTCAGTAATTCCTTCACATATTTAGCTTGAGATATAAAAATACCTTTTCCAGTCTGTGAAATCTGCAAACCTAAGAAAAATTCCATTTCTCCTATCATAGACATCTCAAATTCTTTCATCATATCACCGACAAGTTCTTCATACTCGAGTTATCATCTCCTCCAAAGATAATGTCATCAACAAAAGCTTCAACAATCAAGATGTTATCATTCTCAATCTTGAAATATAGATTACTATCAACAATACCTTTGTTAAATCCTAATTTCAGCAAATACTTATCCAATCTAGCATACCAGGCTCTAGGGGCTTGTTTCAATCCATAAAGAGCTTTCTTCAATTTGCATACCATGTCTCCATCATCTGATAATGAAATTCCATCAGGTTGCTCAATGTAGACTTCTTCCTCAAGATCACCATTCAAAAAGGTTGACTTGACATCCATGTGATATACCTTGAAATCCTTATAAGCAACATATGCAAGCAATAGTCTAACAACTTCAAGTCTAGCTACTAGAGAAAAAGTCTCCTCATAATCAATCCCTTCCTTTTGTGAATATTCTTTGCATACCAATCTTGCTTTATTTCTGACAACTTCACCGACTTCATTCAATTTGTTCCTGAATACCAATTTAGTACCAATCACATTCTTGTCTTTAGGTCTAGGCACAATTTCCCATGTGTTATTCTTTTTAATCTAATTAAATTCTTCTTCCATAGCCATCATCCAATTTTCATCTTTGCAAGCCACAACAATATCTTTAGGTTCAATTTTATAAATCAAACATACCTCTTCAATAACTAGTATTCTTCTAGTCATTACACCTTTATTTTTATCACCAATGATCTAATTTTCAGAATGATTCAATCTTATATACCTCAGAGTCTTCAGATTATTTTGATTTTCAGTTTCTTGTACTTCTTCACTGACAACAGCAATATCCGGGTTAACAGTCTCTACCAGATCATTCTACTTTAATTCTTTAGTCTGATTTTGTCTTAAAACATTATGATCATCATCATATCCGCATGCTTTGATTTCTTTTCTACAGTTCTCATCAACCTTCAAATTTTCACTTTCCACTATCTTTCTTAGTCTCTTATTGTAGCACCGGTAGGCTTTACTCTTTGTTGAATATCCCAAGAAGATTCCTTCATCACTTCTCACATCAAACTTTCCTATATCCTCATCTCTTTTGATTTAACACTTGTTTCCAAAAAAATTGAAATATCTCACAGGAGGAACATGACCAAACCATAGCTCATAAGGAGTCTTACTGGTATCACCTTTTATATGTACTCATTTGAATGTGTAAACAACAGTGCTAACAACTTCTCTCCAATAGATCTTTGGAACATTCCCTTCAATCAACATTGTCCTTGCAACATCCAAGATAGTTATGCTCTTCCTTTCAACAACTCCATTTTGTTGTGGGGTTCTAGGAGAAGATAATTGTCTTCTACTCCCATGCTTCTCACATAGTGAGTGAAACTCACTGGAACAAAATTCTCCTCCTCTATCAGATCTCAGACATTTTAGCTTCAGTCATGTCTCAGTCTCAACTTTTTCTTTGAATATCTTGAATTTGTCCAATGCTTCTAATTTTTCCCTAAAAAAGGCAACCTACATCATCCTGGAATAATCATCAATCAATAACATGAAATATCCGTCACCCTGCACACTTCTTATACTTGTAGGTCCACATAGGTCAGTATGCACAAGATCTAGCAATCCATCAGATGAATACTGCTTACTCTTGAAAGAAATTCTTGTTTGCTTACCCATTTGACATTCCTTACATATCGGATTAGCAAACTTAACAATTTTAGGCAAATCTCTGAGAAATCAATGCTTCAAGCTCATCCAATTCTCTTTCTTGATCTGCCATCTCTCTTCTCTATCTTTCATATCTGGATATTTTGCATTCTTCAAGATCATACTTCTGCTTTTTGGACACAGATGCTCTAAATGTTGTCTCAGACTTACCATGTGATTCACCAAATTCTCTCAGTTCAAATGCAACAATCTTTCCAACCAACATATATCTTGTCATAGTAGTCACACTCCAGATCTCATCGATAGCAGCTACCTTATGTTTGTAAGCAGGAGACACTGATCTCATCACCTTAGCAACAATCTCATCTTCTTCAAGGTTTCCACTGGTACATCTGATACCTAGGATAAGTTCATTCACCTTAACTATAAAGGAGATTATGTTCTCATCTTCTCCCATCTTCAGCATCTCATACTTCCCTTTCAAACTCTGCAACTTAGCAACTTTGACTTGTTTATCTCCTTCATATAGGGTCTCAAGCTTCTCCCAGATCTCATGTGCAATATGAAGTCCCATTACATTAGTTATTTCATAATCAGTCAGGGCACTCAACAATGCTTCCTTAGCTCTAATTTTATTTTCAGCATCCTTGCTCTCAGCAGCAGTAACTGGTCCATTCCGAGGAACATAATAGGCATCCTTTGTAATCTTCCAGTAATCCTCTCCAATACATCTCAAGTGCACCTCCATCCGGTTCTTCCATATAGCATAGTTACTTCCATCAAATCTCAGACTCTCCTTAAAAATAACACCTGCAGTTGCCATCCCAGATCTCCTCAAGTGGTCAAGCTTCTTTCAGAGGATCTAGCTCTGATACCAATTATTGGCAACAACAGTGAAGGAAAATTGAGGGAGAGGGGGGCTGAATCAATTTTAATTGGATTAATAGAACTTAACCTCAAAACTAAATCTGACAATCTGTAACAACAACAAAGATAAGAAAATTGATATGATAACACACAACACCAAGATTTTGACGTGAAAAACCCGATTAAGGGAAAATCCATGGTTGGAACCTAACCACAATAAGATGATACTCTGTAGTAGTATGTGAAAATAATTACAATGGGGAATGCACCTGCATTCAGGATCACTACTTAGAGCTCATTGTTCAAAATACAATAACCTAGAAGGCTACAACCCTCAGGGAAGGTTCACTACCTTACAAGGAAGTCTCACTAACTTAAAAAATATTCGGACAACAATCCAGAATCAAATGAACTAAAAGAATAGAATCTGCAAATGCTTGATGACAGTTTCAGTTAAGCATATTTGTTTTCTCTGGAACACTCCAATCTCTGCTCAAACACAATGTTGAAGGATGTATTTGCTTGTTCACACTTTTACCACTCTCTAATAATGCAAAGACCACACCAATACCAAATTTACATGACTATATCACTTATTTATACAATTCATCAACCTTGACTACAAGGTCGGCCAAACCCTCAACTCATAATTACAAGATTACATCACACGATACAAAGATCAACCGCCAGACCAATATTATGATATACATGATAACATGGACCTAAACCAAATGCTCAAACATGCAACACCACCAAAAATCATGCCAAGATCAACCGTAACACGTTATACCACCAAGAATACTACATAACATGAAGAACATCATCGGTTCAACAAAATCACCAAGAACACACACAAAGATCAATGTAGATCATCAAAACAAATAAGACACAATTAGGAAACACCAACAAACATGTTATAATCATATGTAACAAATGCACCAACACCACTTATCAAATCTTCATCGATCAACATCTGAAACTCAAGAACACTCAAACAACAACAACTGCCACGAGGAAACATAACTCGCGGATCACCAAATCACGAACCATCTGAAATGAAGATACACAAGAACACTCAAACAACAACAACTTCCACGAGTAAAACATAACTCACGGATCACCAAATCATGAACCATCTGAAATGAAGATACACAAGAACATCCCAAATAATTTCCCAAAAACTTAACTCAAGATCTGATCACACTGGAATATATCGGAGGAAATATCAAACTTTGCAAAGCATTGATCAGAAGAACCAAACTGTAAACCGGATCATATGATTTGATCAATTAAGCTTCCTGATCACAGAAACCAATATAAAAACATATAATGATACAATAAGTACTCCATACACCAAACCATGATCCCAATAAACCTATCTACAACCACCTGAGCAATAAATCACAGGAATATGTTGACATCAATGACAACAACATATCCTAGCAGCAATAATGTCCAACATCATTGTATACTTAAATACTTCTAAAACCACTTTTCAACATTCACAAGTAATTAACCATATAATGTAGAAGAATGTGCAGATCAATAACACAACACACAACACTAGGATATATGTGGAAAACCCAAGATGGGAAAAACCACGATGAGAAAATGTTGCTTGGAGCTACTGTCTAAATCTAACCTCACAAATGTATCAACTATTTACAATTAATTTGAAGGCACCAACCTTTAAGAGACACCAATCCCCTGGAATTTATGGACACCAATCCAAAGGAGCACCAACCCCTATAATAACTTACTCTGAATTTGGGACACCAATCCCTTTACAACATTCAAGACTACAATCTTGATGAAATAAGAAAAATTAATTAAAATGAACCTTTGTAGGTCTACTTTCTCTCTTCATAAATTTGGTGACACCCTTTCAGCTCTGCAACTCTCCTTCTCTGTTGCTCAGATTGATAACACTATTAGCTCTCACTTTGTTTTGCTTCTCTACAACTCGTTAATATTTCTTCTCATTACAACTTTATCTATATCAATTTTCATTCTATTTGTATACTTTATATTAACCTCCAAAAAGTCGGTCAATAACACATCACAAATCACACAAACAACAATTTGCATTGTCATCCTGCAACATGATCTGTACATTTTCCTATGTCGTATTAGGATCATTCATTCAGTCAGTTTGCACTTTGTTCTTATCATCACAATATAGAGAATCGATCTCATATTGTAACTATCCAATTGCATTCAATAGATAGTTGTCTAAGTTGACTTGTGCAAGCTCCTAAAATACTCTGTTATTGTGCCAAAACAAGTTCATCTAGATCCTTTAAATTTAGATCATTGATCATCACAATTTGATTAAAAAGATTTGTAATTATTAACACTGTGGTGGTTGCACGCACCACATAATTTTATAGCTTGCTCAATCTCCCTGAGTCTTCTTCTATATGTCACATCAGAGAGTCATGTTCTACTTTTCCTTAACTATCAGGAACATGTGGCATTGGTTCACAACATCGCGACCCGACTTCTGCTTACATCATCAAACTTTGTGAAGATGCACTTTCTCCATTCCTTCTAGTTTCATGGGCCTTGACACAATACATGGCAACTGGTCACTTCATTGCAAGCTTTTCCTGATGATGTCACCTCTCCATGTGAAAGTGTAATTTAAGTGACACATGGAAATCTCTTGCTACTTCACAGGCTAACTTTTCACTGTTATCTCCAAGCTGCGAGGTTGCAACGTTGCATATGCTATGACCGTTCATGGTTAGATTGCTAGGTTGTAGGTCATAGTGACGGTTAACCCTAACCATTGTGGTCATGCACCCAAACACTTAATGGTCAATGCCTAACGGTCCATTGCAACATCACAACCTTCACTTGTTGTTTATCTTGACAATTGCGAACTTGAGCCCAAACATTTCATGTCACCTCAAAACCCACTAAGTGAGGACACACTCCAAAAAACATGCGAGCCATTGCTCACTTGCAACATCAACAATGTGGGATAAATAGTCAAGACGATTACCTGCGTAGTCTGTTTCCCTCTGCACACAAATTGTCGATTCTGCCTGAAGGTGCACATCAACTCTACGTCTCAAAGACCTATCACTTTTGATATCAATGACAAAATGAAAGTGCACATCAACTCTGCATCAAACTGAAGGTGCACATCAACTTTGTATCTCAAAGACTATCTTTTTGGAATCAATGACAAGATTATTAACATTTTGCATATGTTATCACTTGAAAAAATAAATTGTTGCATTTTGCTTTCAATTAGTTATATGATGCATTTATTTTATAGATGTGATAATGGGTTAGCCTCCCTTGTTTCACTTTATCCCTCTTGAAAATCCTCCTATCCATGAGGACATTTTAGTGCAAAAAGAGACCATTAGCACTTCTTTCAAAACTCTCCCTCCTAAGGATGAAGTTTTGAAGAATGATGTTGATATTTCTTCTAAAATGTCCCTCTCCCATGAGAGTATCTTAGAGGAAGAGGATGATATGATAAACACCTTCCTTAATGCTACCTTACCTTCCATACATGGTACCTCTCCTAGAGAAAAAGTGTCGATGGACATTGATTTATCCTCTCCCAAATTTGGTCTTCCCAATGAGGGCTCATTGGTGCAAGAATAGGTTATGAACACTTCTTTCAAGGATCTTCCTCCTAAGAATGAATCTTTGAAGAATGATGTTCATCTTCATCCTAAAATTTACCTCCCTAATGAGGATCATTCGGTGCAAGTTGATGATACCATCACCAACTTTCTTATTAATACCATACCCTCTTATCATTTTAATGAATTTATCACTAGAGATTAAGCATTAATGAATTATGTTTATCATTGTCGTAAAGCTCATCTTACCCATAAAGATACCTTGGAGAAAGAAGATGAAGTTATTAGCAATCTCCTTGATGCTCTCCCTCCTAAAGATGTATCCTAGGAGAACAAAGAACTTAATCAAATCAAATCCATTCATGTTTCTATTTATGAGAAGCCTAGACCCAAAAAGCCTCCCAATATCCTAAAATTTGCAAAATACATATGTGAAAGAGGTGATATGGAAAGGCAACCAGAACAAAAAAATGGTTCTAAATACATGAAACATTTAATGCTTGTGCCAAAAAGAAATATCCCAATGTCCTTTTCACTTCTCTTCGTCCCCCTCCTCATCCTAGAAAACATGTTGATAAAGAACCTAATCTTGTTGAGAAACTCCATGGTATCTTAGCTAATATTTTCCTTTCAAACTTGATTCAAACTTCACCTTCACATCAGAAACTGTTGATCCAAGAAGTCATACAAAGGGTGGTTCCTCATCCTTCTTCTAAACCAAATGGTATTACATTCTTGCAAGATGAATTGCCTTCTATATAGATTAAAAATAGAGATGATCCCCTTATGATTACTCCTTGTATTTATGAAAAATAGATAAGAGGTACTTTAATTGATAATGGGTTAGCACTTAACATTTGTTTTTTATTATGGGAAAAATAGGTTTTGAGGGGACCCGAAACCCCTTACAACAGGTTTTGGAGGGACCCAAAACCCTCAGAGTTTACCAGGATCTGGAACCTGCAATACATCGCTGCCATAGAGAATAAACCTTGAAAACTAGCAGCCTAAACACAGCTGAGCTGACAAAAGCCAGCCAAACACCAACACTGCCATAGGCAGAAAGAACCAGCCAGACACTTAAGATATAATCAATACAAATCATGTTGGCCACACCAACTAGGCTATAGCCTCAAACTTAAGAGAAAATGATGAGGGTTAGTAGGAACCCTCAGCCAAACAACATGGATGTTCATGGCTCCCTTGACCTGAGACAAAGACTTCAAACAACAAAAAGCATGAATAGCCACAATTTGAACCGAGCCCTTGAAAACTATCAGCTACCAGCCAGACAAGATAAGACAAGGCAAATAAAACAAGCTGACTAGAAACAAAAGGATTTTGAAAGGTTCCCCTAACCTTAAATCTGGGTTTTGAAATGGCTCCCAGAACCACATCAAAGGGTTTTGAAGTGGTACGCTCAACCACCTTGAGCTGAAACATAGGCCTAATCAAGGTAGCATCCATACAAGCAAGCACTACCACACTCTCCACCTCTATAGGAGAAGACCAAAAATAGATTGAAAGCAAAGATCCAACAACCAGAAAATCACCTGCCTCAAGAGAAAGATCCTCCAAGACATAATAGGAAGCACCTGGATATGAGAAAATGCTATCCCCCAACATCACCACCTCAACAAGGAGCACAGGGGTGAAGAGAATAATGATACCACACTTAGATTCAGGCCAAACAAGAGCCAAAAGCTCCAAGGCCTCCCTCCAACTTCTGCCAACAAGAATCACAACCACCATCTTCACCTCAATAGGAAACTACATATTTCCAATACCCATCATCTCAACCTTAATATGAGACAAGACCACCTCAAAAGGAAATATTGAAAATAAATCAAATGCTTGAGAAAAGAGTGACAGAAATAAGGGTAGGAGGGCAGACAAGGAAGAAACAGAAACAGGGCATAAGGCCCCCTGCAGCCTCACAACCCAAAACCAAGAAGGAGGAAGAGCCCCCCGAGAACGAACCAAAAGGAGAATAGAAACATTGGAATCCAAGGCAAAACCACCTGGATCCAAAATATCCCTACTGTAGCCAAGCATGACCCCTTTCTCAACACCCCCTTCCTCAGCCATGAGCATCTCCATAAGAGCAACAACCATAAGGCAGAACCAAGTCCCATAATAGGAACACCTCCCTGTGGGGGAGAGGAAAGAGGGCATGAGCAGCCAAATAGAAAAACCATCGCCCAAGGAGAGCGACCACAAACCTCCAAACCCACCGAGTAGAGCAATGGAAATCCAAGGAAGAAACCCACAAACCGCAAAAAGCATGACACAGAATAAAACAAGCTGCAAGACAGGCGCATCCCGTAGCACCAAGGTCTCCCCCCCCACCATCTCCAGTTGATAAATCCAGACACCACCACTGACTAGGAAGCAAGCCTCGCAAGAGCCAAGGCACGGGGAAGAAAAAGGTGAAAGAAAAGAGTGTCTCCATTGCCATCTTCATCCCTTGCATAATCTCCATCTGCAGAAGAAACCCTCAAACTTCTACTCTCGCTCATACTCCCGCTCGAACTTTTTTTTTGCACTTAACATTTATTGTGTTGACTTATTAGATAAGATAAATTGGGATTATTCTTTTATTCAACCCTATCCTCTTTGTGTGCATGGTTTTGATAATTTTCCTAGAGAGTCACTTGGTATAGTCATATTACCTATTAAAGTAGGACCCATGAATTTACCTACTCATATTCATATCATGCACAACCATCTTAATTATAACCTTCTTCTAGGTAGACCGTGAATTCATTCTATGAAAGCAGTCTCTTCTACCCTTCATTACATAATCAACTTCATATATAACAATGAAATTCATAGAATAAAGGTTGATCCTAATCCTTATAATTTCAATTATGAAGAAGTGGGATATATTTCCCCCTTTCTAGTACTATGATTCCTTCAACAACAACACCTCCTATCAATGACACTTACTTAGCAAGGAATTGGGGTACAATAGACTTTACACCCTCCTTCAATGGGTATAAGATCCCTCAATCTAAGAATGAATCCTTGAAGGAGCCTTGTGTGTCTTTTATCCAAGCTTCAATATCTAAACCAATTCCCACCTCTCTTCCAACACGTCTTGATAATGATGGGGGCTCCTTAGATTTTGATACTAAGAATGAACCTCTCCTCTAGAAATTTGTACATCTACAGATGGATACAATGGACATGGTTTAGGATGTGTGCAACAAAGTCTTGGAAGTCATGAGAAATCACACTTTTCTAATGAAAAGCTAAGTTTCCAAGCTTTTCCTTTGTCAACACCCCCTCCTCCATTGTCTAGTGAATCTAAATTTTCTCATTCCAATATGGTATTACAAAAAGATAATGTTTGTCTGATCTTCTTCGCGTCGATTTAATCCATCTTATTTGGCCTAAAAGAAGAATAAGACAACACCTTGAAAATTATTCTTATTGCGAGTATCATCAAATTCATTGTCATTCTACTAATGAGTGTCAAGATTTGAAAAAAAAAATACAAAGTTATATTGATTTAGGTATCATAAAAGATGTGACAATGAATGACATATTTCTCATAATCATTTCAAATAACATTCAAGTTCCTTTTATGTTGTTCCTCGCCATGTGACATTGTTAGCTTACCTTTTAGGGCTCAATGTCATTCATGGTGGTACAATTTCAGGTGCAATCATACTGAGTGAGAAACATAATAGTCTATTTATTCTTGTCTCTATACCTAGGGGGCAAGAATAATTTTCTCTCTCTTCCCTCTTTCTTGAGATTCACTTTTTCATTTATGGGTTATATTTTTCATAACATGATGCCCTTTCTTGCATAGAATTATCCTTCATGCGAGTACATGTGTGTTCCTTGGTTAGGACCTATTCTTTGTTTGAAATTGTACGTCTCTTATGAATAATCTCTCTTTAGAAGTTATGTAATCCTTCACTTTAATCCCACGCTTGGGGGGAATTGATCTCTCCAATCCTTTCTAAGGATTCACTTTTCCTTTGATTAGTAGTGTTTTTTTATGATTTGATGTTATTCCTTGTGTGAAGTTGTTGTTTTCTCAAAGATTCTCTCTTATGCAAGAGGTGTGTATCCTTGACTACAACATCTTGTACACTTGGCAATGCATATCTATTATAAACAAACCCTTTACTTTGGGTCAAAAGTGTGGCATCCTTCATCAAGAATCCCTTTACCTAGCAATAGGAAGAAGGTGGGCATTCTTGTTCCCCCTTCCCTTCTTTTGGTAGAAGATGTTATGTTTGTTCAAGAACTCCTCTTGGAGTTAGATGTCTTTTGAGCAAAGATCTCTTCTCCTCCAAGGATCCTCTTTACACTTGTTGCAAGATATCTCTTTTTCAACTATCTTATCCATGCTTATAATAGTATTCCCTCTTTAGCTTGGATTTAAGATATCTCTCGGTGTTGAAGGTTGGATATCCTTGTTTCTAGATTCCTTAAGACATCAACATAAGGCTATGTTGACATCTTAAGGGGGGGGAATACATATCACCCTCTTTGTACTATATTTGAACTATATTTTTGCATGTCTTAAATGAGGTGTTCATTCTCAAAACCAAAGAAAACAAACTCTTATACGAGATTTTCCCGAAAATAGACACATTTGCATTTTCATTTCATCTCTTACAGAGGTCGTTGTATGCTCGAAACCAGAGAAAATAGACTCTTATATGGGACTCTTAACACCTGAAACTAGACATCACTTGGAAACATGCACGAGGATGAGTGGAACTAGCAAAACACAACTAGACTATTCCTACTCTCCTCCCCAACCTGGATCACCTAGATAGACACATCTAGAATGTGTATCCATGTCCTCTCTTATTCTTCTCATCGATCATCTAGAAAAAAAAAACATCTAGCATGTGTACATCCATGCTTTCTTTCTTTCTTCTCATGAGCTCATAGCTTTGATGTTTGTAGTTCATGGATGATGTGTGCTCTTGCTATTTTATGTGACCCTTTGTGTTCTTGAGATGGAATTTTCAAGAATGATATTAGTGGTTGAGACATTTTGATATCGAGGTCTCTTCGGTTGGTTGACTTGAGATCTTGTTTTGTTTTTTAGCTTTTGTGTTGTATGTCTTTTTCCTTTTTGTCTTTTCTTCCCTTTTTTGTTTTGGTCTTGTTTTGTGTGCCCTTTCATAAGTTTGAGTGAGTTAAGATCCTAAGATTGGGGGCTTGGTTCCTCAAAATTAGTGATGTCTTATCTCCTTGTGGTTGCACTCCTGGTTTCTCTTCTCTCTCATGTCTTTCATCTACTTTACTGCGAGTATTTGCATAGGCTCATACTCTCATTAAAGTGGGGGATAATTTAGTGTCGTAAATTGTCACTAGGCCAATTTACACCTCATGTTTGTGCCCCTACTTTAGCGTGTTCCCTCCACATCTCCTATTTAGGTTCATTTTGTGCCCAAATATCCAATTCTAATGCCATGTACACCCACTGGTGAACTTATTAGAGGGGTTTCCTTCTCCCTAGGGAATAATTGTGGTCCCTTTCTGAGAAGAACCAGGGTGCCCATCACCTTGGCCCCTCTTAGTTGTGCCCAATTTTGAAATAGGGAAAAGGTCTTATCTGTCCAACAAAAATTTAATTTTGTGGCTCCACATGACTATTGGAGGTTGACCTAATCGATACATGACCTAGATACCCCTATATAAAGACATTTGATCAACCTAATTTCATCTATCTATCCATTCTAAGTATCCATCCTCAAGCATTCATGCATCTGCGAAGTGTTCATCATCAAGCATTTTAAGAGATCTTCAAGGCTACATATTCTTCATTCAATCACTGTGAAGAAAAATCACATCATTCATATGCAAGCATGTGTGTGTGATTAGGGTTTTCTCATGTTCATGCTATTTGATACAACATATGTGATTGCATAATTCAAGAAGCAAAGCATCATTATCAACAATTGTAGATCTGAGGTATATCTTTCTAGTATTTATTTCAGTATTTGCATTATTTCATGTAAGGTTAATTTCTAAACCAGGGTTTGACATAGGCAAACCCCTATTTCCAACCATTTTACCTTCTCTACTATGTGCAGGAATAGGTACATAGCTGCAATTTTTGGGATCAACATTATTCATAGATATGAACAGGTTCCCTTTTGGACGATGAAAAGTTTAGAGGGCTAGAGTGCCAATCATTCTGATCTCGATAACATAGGTTGATCTTCTGGGAACAGATCTAAAAACTCTCATATTTCTCAAAGCCAAGTTCGTGGATCTGTTTGATGATTATAGCTCACTGTTTATGCATAATTTCTTCAATTTGCATACATTTACCCTAATTTCAACATCTTCAACAAATTCAAATTAAATTCAACTGAATGGAAAAAAGAGGCACATCTAAAACCCCTAGAATCTAATTAGAATCTAGATTTATTAGGTGTAGATCTATCAAATTCCTATCTTTCCCTAATGCAATTGGTCTATAAGAAAAAATGGCTCTTTTACTACATCTAGTGGTGGAAACCCTAATTTTCACATTTATAATATTATATATTATATATTATAATATATGGAGTGGGAGAGAGAGAGGGAGAGGGAGGGAGTGAGAGAGAAATTATCTAGGTAGGGTGGGGGTGGAGAGGGAGAGAGAGAGAGAGAGCTTACAACAAAATTCATTTTATTGTTTGTACTATTTAACTAGGGGGCTCCAACTCCTACCCGTTTGGGCCTTGCAATGTCATATGATCATCTTTTTCATTTATGAATTGTGAAATAAATGCTCTAGATCGAGACTAGGAGAAGGTGAGAAATAAATAAGAATTGAAAGGCAAACTGGAAAGGGTGACCAAGACCTAAGAGAGATAATTACAAAGGGAAGGGGAGAGAGAGAGGAGTATTAGACTCTATCAAGTCATGCTCTTGTGAGAGGAGAAAATATTGTGTAGGGTTCTTCGATGAATCAAACTTGCAAATAAAATTCACTTTATTTTTTATACTAAATAACTCTGGACCTCCCACACTTGTCCACTTGGGCCTTACAAAACCATATGATCATCTTTCTCATTTATGAATTGTGGAGTAAATGCTGGAGAGACTAGGAGAGAGCGAGATAGAAATAAAATCAGGGAAAACTAGAAAGGGTGACCAAGTCGAGAGAGAGAGAGAGAGAGAGAGAGAGAGAGAGAGAGAGAGAGAGAGAGAGAGAGAGAGAGAGAGAGAGAGAGAGAGAGAGAGAGAGAGAGAGAGAGAGAGAGAGAGAGAGAGAGAGAGAGAGAGAGAGAGAGAGAGAGGAGTATTAGACTCTACTGTAAAGTTCTTGTGAGAGGAGAAAAAAAGTGTAGGGTTCTTGGATGAATCAAACCTGCAACAAAATTCACTTTATTGTTTATAAAATTTAACTCTGGACCTCCCACTCTTGTCCACTTGGGCCTTGCAACACCATATGATCATCTTTCTCATTTATGAATTGTTAAATAAATGGTAGAGACCAAGACTAGGAGAAGGCAAGAAAGAAATAAAATCAAGGATAACTAGAAAGGGTGACTAAGACATGAGAGATAATTACACAGAGAGAGAGAGAGAGAGAGAGAGAGTAAAACAATATGTAGGGTTCTTGGATGAATTGTCTGCAATAAAAATAACTTTAAATGTTCTACTGATTCTCTTATAAAAATAGAATTCAAAATGCCAACTCCATAATTTAGTTATCAAACTTATAAATTTAACAAGCTCTATATTTTTGGATAAAACTTTTTCTTACCATGTAATGGAGATTTCCTTTTGCTTTGATTTTAAACAATTGCCTCAAACTAAAGGATATTTTACTCCTTAGAAAACAAATCAATTAGTAATTTATTTTCTATTGGTTAATTTAAACTAGGTATTTTTCTCATTTGAAACGAAATCAAGTGAGACTAGGAGAAGGTGAACAAGAAAAAAAAATCAAGTCAAACTAGAAATGGTGATTGAGACCTGAGCAAGTGGGAGGGAGAGAGGGGAGAGAGAGAAGGTGAAAGGGAGAGAGAGAGAGAGAGAGGTGGTTAGAGATATGCATGAGGTTGGGGGGAGAGTAGAAGGCAAGGGATAGAGGAATCTACATGTATGTATATAGAGGGAAGAAGAGAGATCTAGATGTAGATAAGGTGGGAGGGATAAAGTAAGATATAGGTAGAGAGAGGGCATGAGAGGAGATAAACATCTATGTACAAAAGGAATGGGAGATAAGCATAGTGAAAGGTAGACAAGGAGTATGAAAGCAGGAGAAGAGGGAGGTTGAGAGAGAGAGAGAGAGAGAGAGAGAGAGAGAGAGAGAGAGAGAGAGAGAGAGAGAGAGAGAGAGAGAGAGAGAGAGAGAGAGAGAGAGAGAGAGAGAGAGATCGTGTGAGGGGGAAGAGAGAAGTATAGAGGAAATGGAGAGAGAGAGATGCAAATAAGGTGCCTAACGTAGATAAAGTGAGATATTGGTACAAAGTGAGGGCACAAGGATGGATAAAGATCTAAGTGCAGATGGAAGAGAAGAGAGGTAGAGAGGAGAGGAGGGGTTAGGTTGGAAGGGATGAAGGTCAAGACAAAGGAGAGAGAGAGAGAGAGAGAGAGAGAGAGAGAGAGAGAGAGAGAGAGAGAGAGAGAGATGAGAGAGAGAGAGAGAGAGAGAGAGGGGTAAGGTGGGAGGGATAACAAGTGAGGTCAACTTGTAGAGAGAGGGTGATAGTGTCCATGAGGGAGAGTATGAGAAGGGTAGATGGAGATATTTATAATATTAAATGTTATATCAAGTATATATATAATAATTAATACATATTATATAATAATATATCTTAAATTATAGCATATTTAATATATATATAATATATAATGTATATTAATTGTATGTTATATATAATTAGATGTGATATTATAATAAATCATATATTAAACATTAACAAATTAATTATCAAATATATATAGCTGAAATAAAAAATCAATTATACAAATAAACTTACAAAGAATAAAAAAACATAAACAAACATTTAACAAATATCTGTTATAGATGGATATTTGTTGTAAACAGATATCCAATTTTTTATAATAGAATTTGTTGCTCCTTGGGATGTCCCTTGGGATTGCTTTAGGATTTGGCTTGGGGATGTCAAACCTAGAAAGTCAATAGCAAAAATGTGTTTAGAAGTTTTCCTTGCTTTTGCAAACTTTGCTCTTATGGCTAACGACTTTTTTAATCCAAATTTGATGAAACAAAAAGGGTTTATTAGGGGAATTGTGAGCTTTCCACCAATATAAGACATGCATTATTTTGAATTCAATAGATAATTATTATTGATTTTCTACATGCATTATGATTATAATCCTAATTGATAGACTAATTTAAGAACATCTATAACTTTCAAACAGTTACACATTTTTTGAATCTAAAAGATGTTGCACATTCTATGCTTTCTATACTCTAGGAATAAAAAATAAATTTCGTAAAGTTTAGACTAAGCTATAATATTCAAACATACAAGTATTTATATTTTAAAATGTTTGTATAAAAATTCATAATTAATTATTTACATGCCAAAAAAATTACAAAAAATGGGGCACATCTAGCCATGTGTCCTCTACTTATATTGGAAGTTTTAAAAAAAAATTGCTTGTACTTAGGTTGTTCAAACATACACTTGACTAACACCTACTTTTTATATTTTTCCTAAAATTTTAGTACTAATAAATTGAAATTTCAAATTTTCGCCAAATAGATTTACTTTTTTTTTCAAAAAAAAAAAGTACTATCTTAGAAAATAAATTTAATTTGCTACAAATTATGTTCTGACATGTTTTTGAAATTATATTAATAACCTATTCAAATTATTATGTCAAATTTCTAATTTTGTTGTTCTAAATTTTCAATGCCACTCAAGGACCTAGTTTAGACCCTTATGATCTTGCACACACCCTTGTAGTATAAGAATTTAGAAATTGTATATGTGGTACAATTTTTTATCGGTTCGACCTCTACCCAATTAGTTAGGCAGTCAATATTGGTAATAAAGAATCTAGCTTTGGATAGCTTTATCAGAGGATCAATAGGGGCAGTGAAATCAATTGCCCATTTTTCAAAGGGGTTTTGTGATAGCATCATTTGTAGTGGCATTTCATCTTGGGTAGTAGGTCATTTTATTCTTTGATAGATATCACATTTCTTGATATATTGTTTTTCTGTCTTTGTATATATTGGGCCACCATAAGATCTAGATAATAATATCTTTTGGGTTGTGGCATCTCCACAATTGTGTCCTCCTACAATTTTCCCATGTGATTCTCTTTACATATTTTCTCATTCATGTTCGTATATGACTCTTTGGAGTCCATCATCTTATCCTTTCTTATACAAAGATCCTTCTATTAGAGTAAATGGAAGTGACTTCCTTAGCAAAAAATGTTTCTTATGGATGTTTAGGTCTAGTGGGTATGTTTTGGTAGAGAGTAGCTCACCAACATCGTTTAATTCCTTGAGTACTAATGTCATCTAGAATCTAGATACATTTCAGGTAAGTCTTCTGCATCAACTTATTCGAGCTCTTCTCTTGTATTGTTATTCAATTTAGAGTTTCAAGTCTAAATTGCTTATTAAGTCTTGTTTTTGGGGTATAATTTTGTCAATTTTAGTCTCATGACTAGATTGTTAGGTTTTTGGGGTTTTTATGTTTTTTTGGTTTTTTTAAGAAATAAGGTGGATCTTACAATTTCTTGACCTCTATTTTATATGTTAGTGAGTTGTCATGCTTTTTGAACTCTTGATTAGCTAGATATTAATAGCACGTGGCCTTTTTGGGAGGGAAATTTTAGTTCTCATATAGTTTACTCTAAGTTCTAACTCATGGTCTAATTGGAGTTCAAGTTATTTTCAAACAAAGGAACCCTATTTCTCATACTCAGTGCTTCAATGGCCTCCAAAATCAATAATTTTAGTCAAAGTGATAAACTTATAAAGAACTGAGAGGGGGGGGCGGGGGTGAATCAATGAAAGCAAAAACAATAACACTTTAATTGCAGACCGGTAAAAACATTTAACCAGTTTACCAATGACTTTGCATATAATCCAAAGTGTTATAAAAGTATTCACCACAAGCAAAACATTCACCATAACACAAATATTTATACGTGGAAAACCGAACTGGGAAAAACCACGGTGAGGTGGAACTCACAAGTTAACTATCTGCAGTATAGATAACTGACTGGTTAAGGTCTACAAATGCTCTGTTAGGAGCAGATCCTGTTAGAGATCTCAAGCCCTATTAGGAGCTATACCTGGTTAAAGGTAACTTCAGTGGAGGATTTAGATCCAAATTAATGAATCACCTTGTTAGAGGATTTATACAATGAAGCTTGTTAGAGCTTACCCGGTTAGGGGATTTTACTGTTGTAGTGGTTAGAAAAAAATAGTTGGAATGATCTAAGAATATCACCTTCTGCTGGTTTAGATCCTTTTCTGCGCATACATTACTGCATCATCGACATACTCTGCAATTCCTTCAACAAATCGCATCTACTTCAACTCATAACATAACTTGTATCTTCTATATGTAATAACTCATCACAATGTCTTTTTATAGATATTAGATTTCATGTTGGTTCCTGAACCTTGACACAATTTCCTAGGTTCAATGAATCAAGACAATCTTCCTTAACACGACACAAATCACGCCATAGTGTTGGTTGATGGTAACACATCACAATTGATGATAACTCATCACACAAACTGGGAAAATCGGTTAGAACACCGATACTGGTTTTGTGTTGCCCACATCAAAAAAATATCAACTCACAGACTGATTTACTTTGAATTCATACTGGGCGATTGTCTCCACTCTCCTCCTTGACTTTATCTGCTGCATCTCAAAACTTGTAACTCTGAACTGATCAAAACCGATTGACTTAACTATATATACTGGTTTAGATATCTTCATACCAGTTAGACTTCCACTATATATATAATACTAGTTAATAATACAATGACTCAAATATACCAATTTATCTTAACTATGACAATCAAAACGGATGTGCCATCAATGACAACACATGAAGTCCTCAAATACAAAAATAATCATCAAGCCAACACAAAGAGTAGATGATTGAATAGAGAACAATGAGCTTCAGGGCAGGTATCCTGTGAGGACAATAGTTATGGAAGGTAACAACAGTTAACAACTAGAAAAGAGGTTTCAAAACTCTAGAGGCAGTTGGAAAAGACCCACGTTTTTAGAAAGATATTATTGGTAGAACAATGAAGGAAGACTAAGAGGGGGGGGGGGTGAATCAATCTTCACCATATTTACAAACTGAACTAAAAAAATAGATTTGATAAAGTACAGTAACAACAAAGATAAGAAAATTGATGGCACAACACACAACAACAAGATTTTGACATGGAAAACCCGCTTAAGGGAAAAATCACGGTGGGAACCTACCCATAGCAAGATGTTACTCTGTAGTAATATGTGAAAATATTACAATGGGGAATGCACATGCATTCTGGCACACTGCCTAGATCTCACTGCTCAAAAGACAATGGCCTAGAAGGCTACAACCCTTAGGGAAGTCAAACTACTGACAATAAGATTTGAACTACAATCCAAAAGAAATGAATTGAAATAATAGCATCTCCAAATGCTTGATTACAGTTTCGGCTAAGCATAGTTGTCTGCTCAACAACACCAATCTCTCCTCAATCACAACACTAAAAGATGAATCTAATGAATACTAAGAGGGGGGGGGGGGGGGGTGAATTAGTATACAAGAATATACTGAACTAAAACACTTTAATAGTTTAGCAGTAAACCGGTATAACAGTTTAACTAACAAACCGGTTAACACAAATGCAAACCAAACAACAAGTAAGGCATTTAGCCACAAAAGCACAATCACCATAACATAAGAGATTTTGACGTGGAAACCCAAATGGAAAAAACCACGATGAGATAAAACTCACAAGTAACTATCTGCAGAATAGTAACCAAACCGGTTAAGTTCAGATCGGTTAAGGTCATACAATGTTCTTTACCAGAACAGATCCTGTTAGGAATCTCAATCTATGTTAGGAGATAAGTTTGATTAAAGACTACCTTGTGAGAGGATTTTAGATCCACAGATGTGAATCACCTTGTTAGAGGATTTACAAAGGCTTTTCTGGGCCTACCCAGTTAAAGGTTTCCGACTTGTCAAAGATGTGAGTAATCAACAAGTGAATGATCTAGCAAATAGCACAGTCTGCTTGGTTAGATCCATGATAGCTCATTGCTAATGCATTTTAGCATTACTTCAGTCTTCAGTAAATCCACACTCTGTTACAGCACACAAACTTGATCTTCTCTATTAAGATCGCACATATAAAAACTCATCAATCACCAAAAACCCTAACAACTACACCACTTAAAACCCTAGACATGATGTCCTTAAAAAGGAGTCTAATTTCATGTCAGTCCAATAGGATTACATTGCAAGTTCCTAGGTTCATTGCATCTAGACACATTTGATAACACGACACAAATCACCATCAAAGTGTCAATGGATGGTAACTCATCACAAAAATACCGGTTGGTAACTCTCACAGAGTATTACTGGTTCATACAACTTTACCGATTGTCCAAAAATGAACGGTTCATACAACTTTACCAATTACCGGTTGTCCAAAAATGAAGACTGGGAAAATGATAACTGCCGCTTCAATTTCTTCGCTCTGCTTGAGATCCTCGAACCGCTTGAGGTCTCCATACCCCTTGAGATCGGTAAACACTTTCTGCAAAACACCGATAGCCTATAGACTATAATGCAATACTGGTTTGGAACAAATACCGATTGAGCATAGCTCATACATACAAAAAGTGATCTCAAAGCAAGTGTGTGTCCATCAATGACAATCACAACATAAACATAAAAAATGCCAACATAATCACTTGATCGCACATATACCACTCTCTGATAATACAGACACAACCTTGATACACAAACTACATGACAATATATCCTATTTATACAAATCATCAACCTTGACAACAAGGTCGGCTAAACCCTCAACTTATAATCACAAAATTACATCACACGATACAAAGATAAACCATTGGACCAATGTAATGATTTACATGAAATAACATGGACCTAAATCAAATTTCTAAACACTCAACTCCACCAGAAATCACGCCAAGATCAACTGCAACACGCTACACCACCATAAATATTGCATAACATGAAAAATCATCACTGGTTCATAGAAACCATCAAAAACTTGCAAAATGATTAATGTGGATCATAAAAAAAAAGACACGACTAGGAAACACCAACAAGAATGTTAGAATCATCAGAAACAACTGCACCAACACCACTTATCAAATCTTCATCTATCAATGTTTGAAAGCTCAAGAACACAATCCGATCAACAACTATCATGAAGAAAGATAACTTGCGGAGCACCAAATCATGATCCATTTGAAATGAAGATACACAAGACCATCCCAAACAATATTCCAAAATCTCAGCACAAGATTTGATCACAACAAAATATGTCGGAGGAAATATTGAACTCTGCAAAATAGTGATCAACAAAACAAAACCGCAAAGCCAGATCATAAGATCTTCCCAAACACACCAGAGTGAATCACAGGAATATGTTGACATCAATGACAACAAAATATCCTATCAGAAACAATGACCAACAATTTCCAACAATCTCCCCCTTTGGCATTGATGGCAACATATGAATGTGAAAAACAATCAGTGCAAATAAAGAAGATATCTCCGACAAAACTGCCCCTAAGATCAAGACATATAAAGCAGTTTTTCACATGATCTCTCTCCCCCTTTGACAACAATGACAAATATCTCAAAATAGATAACCAAATCATGATTCTCTCTCCCCTGAGACACACAACCAAGACAACAAACTACTCCACGAGAGGAGCAACACCATCTCATCAATCCGGATAAAGAGACAAGGCTCCGAAGTCCACCAAATTGATGAAACTCAATGCATCTAGTTCTCAACAGGAGGGGTAGATACCCCCAACTTGTCTCTCAAATAGAAAAATGTATCTACAGGCAGAGGCTTAGTGAAAATATCAACTATTTTTTCCTTTGTAGATACATACTCCAACTTCACCTTCTCTTCACTGACTTGCTCTCTCAAGTAATGATATTTGATTGACACATGCTTAGTCTTTGAATGTTGCATTGGATTCTTTAATATGTTAATAACAGTGGAATTGTCATAGTATATGACAATAGGCTCATCATAGATAATTCTGATATCTTTCAATATTTTCTTCATCCAAACTACCCAAGTGCAATTACTTGCAACAACAATTTACTTAGCTTCAATAGTAGATAAGGACACTGAATCTTGTTTCTTACTAGCCCATGAAACTAGCTTCTTTCCCAAAAAGAATGGTACATGCGTAGCACTCTTCCGATTATCAACATCACCAACCCAATCAACATCAATGTAGGCACATAGCATGAAATCATCATTCCTCAGATACCACAAACCATAATCCACAGTCCCCTTCAGGTATCTGAATATCCTCTTCACAACAGTGACATGACTCTCTTTCGGATCAAATTGATATCTAGCAGCCATGCACAGAACATGCATAATGTTTGGTCTAGTCTGAGTAAGATATAGCAGTCCACCAACCATAGATCTGTACAAACTCTTACTAGCTTTCAGAGATTCATCATTCTTAGACAATTTACAACCAGTCACTATAGGAGTTCCAACCGGTTTGGAGTAATCTTACCCAAACTTCTTTAGCAATTCCTTCACATACTTAGTTTGAGATATAAATATACCTTTCCCAGTCTATGATATATGCAAACCTAAGAAAAGTTTCATCTCATCAATCATAAACATCTCAAATTCTTTCTGCATATCACCAACAACCTTCATACTCAAGTCATCATCACCTCCAAAGATAATATCATCAACAAAGAATTCAACAATCAAGATGTTATCATTCTCAATCTTAAAGTACAGATTACTATCAACAACACCTTTATTAAATCTAGCATACTAGGATCTAGGGGCTTGCTTCAATCCATAAAGAGCTTTCTTCAGTTTACATACCATGTCTCCATCATCTGACAATGAAAATCCATCAGGTTGCTCAATGTATACTTCTTCCTCAAGATCACCATTCAAAACGGTAGATTTTACATCCATTTGATATACCTTGAAACCTTTATAAGCAACATAATAACAGTTCTTCTTATTCCTATACTTCTGGTTAGACTTGTAAGGCTTATCATACTTATCATGCTTCACATATATATCATTCCTATCATGTTTATCAAACTTATCATGCCTGTCATATTTAGCCATTCTCTTTGGGCATCTAGAAGCAAAATGTCCTATCTTATTGCAAGAGAAACATTTCAGAGGCAATTTTCCATCATACTTACCAGCTTCTTTAGGAAATATTCAGGCAATCAATCTTCTTTAAGGGTTCCACCAGTACATCTGATACCTATGACCAGATCATTCACCTTATCCATGAAAGAGTGTATGTTATCATCATCTCCCATCTTCAACATCTCATACTTTCCTTTCAAACTCTGTAACTTAGCAACTTTCACTTGTTTATCACCTTCATATAGGATTTCAAGCTTCCCCCAGATCTCACGTACGGTCTGAAGTCCCATTACATTTGTCATCTCAGAGTCCGACAAGGCACTAAGCAATGCTTCCTTTTCTCTAATATTATGTTCAACTTCCTTGATCTCATCAACAATAACCGGTCCATTCAGAGGAGCAGAATAGGCATTCTTTGTAATCTTCCAGTAATCTTCACCAAGACATTTCAAGTGCACTTCCATCTGGTTCTTCCATATAGCATAGTTACTTCCATCAAACCTCAGACTATCCTTCTTAAAGATAACACCTTGAGTTGCCATCCCGGATCTCCTCAAGCGGTTAAACTTCTTCTAGAGGATCTAGCTCTGATACCAATTGTTGGTAGCAACAATGAAGGAAGACTGAGAGGGGGGGGGGTGAATCATCTTCACTGGATTTAAAAACTTAACTACAAAAACAAATTTGATAAACTATAGTAACAACAAAGATAAGAAATTTGATGGCACAACACATAACACCAAGATTTTGACATGGAAAACCCAGTTAAGGGAAAAACCACGGTGGGAACCTACCCATAGTAAGATGATACTCTATAGTAGTATGTGAAAATATTACAATGGGGAATGCACATGCATTCAAGCACACTGCATAGAGATCACTACTCAAAAGATAATGGCCTGGAAGGCTACAACCCTCAGGGAAGTCTCATTGACTTACAATAATATTCAGACTACAATTCGAAAGAAATGAATTGAAAGAATAACATCTCCAAATGCCTGATTACAGTTCTGGTTAAGCACAATTGTCTGCTTAGCAACACCAATCTCTCCTCAATCACAACATTGAAAGATGAATCACTTGATCACACATATACCACTCTCTGATAATGCAGACACAACCTTGATACACAAATCACATGACAATATCACCTATTTATATAAATCATCAACCTTGACAACAAAGTCGGCTAAACCCTCATCTCATAATTACAAAATTACATCACACGATACAAAGATCAACCACCAGACCAATATAATTATTTACATGACATAACATGGACCTAAATCAAATTCCCAAACGCTCAACTCCATTGGAAATCATGCCAATATCTATTATCAACCGCAACACGCTACACCACCAGAAATAACGCATAACACAAAAAACATCACCGATTCATAGAAACCATAAAAAACTCACACAACAATCAATGTGGATCATCAAAACAAATAGGACATGACTAGGAAATACCATCAAGCATGCTAGAAAAGTTCATGGAGAAAACATGTACTTAGAAAGGACTCACACAATTACAAAGGAAGCCATTCAGGCTGTGACTGGCTATTTCTCAACTGGTGAAGTATGTGAGTTAAGGAAAATTTCTAAGGACACTGTCTTCAACTTAACCGGTTCTACTTCTGATAAGCGTGCCTTTTCTATCAACAATATTAGAGACCCTGCAGTAAAACTAGCAGCAATGGTGATAGGCTACCGAGTATTTTACTCCAGTAGACTTAATAGTATTCCATCTGTAGCAATTCACATTGCTAACAAAATGATTGTTGATAATGCAAACTATGATCTCTGTGAAGCCATCATATGTCAACGTCTGAAAGCTCAAGATCACAACCAATCAACAACTGTCACGAATAAAGATAACTTGCGGAGCACCAAATCATGATCCATCTACAATGAAGATACACAAGACCATCCCAAACAATATTCCATAATCTTAGCACAAGATCTGATCACACCAGAATATACAGGAGGAAATACTGAACTCTGCAAAACAGTGATCAACAAAACAAAATTGTAAAACCAGATCATAAGATCTTCCCAAACACACCGGAGCAGATCACAGGAATATGTTGACATCAATGACAACAACATATCCTAGCAACAACAATGCCCAACAATCTCTGACAAATATCAAATGATTTATAAAGAGAAGTAGGGTTTAAGTTAAACCCGTGTACCCCAAAGTAAAAGTGTGATCTTTCATTCATTGGTTTTAAGGGTCTAATGTAGCCATCCCATAAGAGATTTTGATATTTTTGAAATCCCTCTTACTTGCTACATGAAGATGCATTCATTATTTTCATCATATGCATGTATATTTTTCAGAGTTTAATGATTGTTTAGTTAGAAAGTATATCTTTTCAAAGTTGTATAGACTCTAGGCATTCACAATGCACAAGGACATAATGATGAAGCCTATAGTCATTTATGGACAAAAGTATTCATTCAAAGTATAAGATAAAGGGTAGAAGAGTAGATTGGAACAATGATAATACATCCTTTTAATAGTACAAAGGAGACAACAGGGCAAAAAGAAAGGGTGGATGACGACACCTCTTTGTACTCATAACATGAGTGCCAATATGAGGAAGATCATTGCTTTGTAGCTTGAGTAGCCATTTTTCGAATGCTATCAAGAAGTAGAGGTCTAAAGAGTTTTAGACCTATATGGTAAACTTCAAGGTGAACAATAAGGTTGCATGCCTAAAAGACACTAATCTTTGAAAGTTGCAGATATGGAAGAATGTGATATGACCTCATGATTTGAAGGGCAACGTATAGAAGATTATGAAGATCTGGAACCATGAAAAGTAGTGAGAATACTCAATGTAGTCTTCAACATGGGGTAGTCATAATATCAAGCCACATATATACAATGCTAGCATGCCAAGAATGCAGTCATTGAAGATCATTTCAAAGATAGTCCACAAGGTTTCTTGATGAAGTGGAACACATTCAATAGCAGAGGTATAACTTAAGGAAAGGAAACCTCGACACAGACAAGGTCACATTTCATGAGGAGAGAGCAACAAAATACAATCATTCCTAGTTTTAAGACAAATTACAATCATATTCACAGTGATCAGTCACACAAAGACCAATAATTTTTGCAGCCATTCATTACCATGAGCACTGTTGTGGGGCCAAGGTGCCATGAAGCAAGAAGACAAAGATCAAATAAATATGCACAATAGAAATAAGGAAAATCATAAAAGAGCAGTTAAGTCTTATGGAGTTTGAACTGTGGCTAATACAATGAACTGGTATACAAATAGTGAGCAAGGGTATTGATCAAAGCCTCAACGATTGAAAAAATAAGACTATATCATAGTCATATCATACATTGAATAGATCAAAACCTAATAATTTATAAGGTGTAGGCACATATGGAGCAGTGGTAAAGTGGAATGTAGTCATAGTGCCTATACAAGATTTCAAAATCAAAACAAAGCATAGCAGTCATCAGTTGCACAATCTAGCAATCAAAATTGGTATTTATCAAAGTTGTAGAATCTTGAGTGACTTAGAGAAAACAAAAGTCTTTAGAGAAATGAGCAAGCATAAGTCAAAGGGAGCAGCAATTATATTTATCACACAAATTAATGAGCAATAGCACAATATCATCCATAGCATTAATAATAGTTACTACTGGCAAACAATATAGGAAAAGGGGGATAATGGAGTTGTTCACTATTAAGGGGACAATCATTAAGAGTAGTCTATAAATGCTTAGATGACAGTCCCAATGGATCCAATAGAATAGTAGAGATGAATTGTAAAAAACACAAGGGGAGTGTCCTTCAAAAGCAATAGAACAAAGAACATTACCATGGCTAAGGAGCAACAACACTATCCTTTCTTGCCAAGCAAGAGATACAATCATCCAAAGGACAGTGAGAAAGAAACAATCTCATAGATTAGATCAACAAAGATAGTATTTCTTGGTAACTTGCAAAATAGTGGAAAGTGTAGTCATAAAGTAAAGGAAGTTGCAACTCTAAAGACACATAGAGTCCCAATGATAAGTGACAGTCCATGAGAGATATACATCGAGGAGTTAGTAAATCACAAGCTTATTATCAACATGAGCAGCCAAAAGAGCCATATAGCTTAAGAGCAGCTACAAATACCAAAAGTAGAAAGCCAATATCACAGTTCTCGTCACATATACAGATCAAGAATATTAAAGGTACACCAAAGAATATTGAAGAAAGGCTTCCTTATTGAATAAGGCACAAACTTGAGAAAGGGCAGTATTTGGACAAAGGTTTGAGAACATTTAATGAAGGTCTCAGGGTTAGTGATATCAGTATGAAAAACTTGATACAACTCACAAATACATAAGGGGAGAGTTATTATAGTTGAAATGTGGAAAAGACATTCATATTAATGGCTATGAGGGAAGGTTAGGTCTTCAAGTAATCTTTGAGGCAGTATAAAGCTTCATTGAGACAATTAATCTCAAGAGTTTTAGACATGTAGAAAGAAGGTAAAGATACAGTCACGGAAGGTAGACTTTCATTGATAAAAAGGCAATGATAGTCATGGCAGAGGCAATCACAATATATATTCATAAAGCATAATGGAGACTATGATAGTATATATGTAAAGGATAATACTCAAATTTGTGCTATCAACAATGTCCATGATATAAGGAGTGAAGTGTTGGTATTTTAAAGCAATATTTGAATTTAAAATTCAAATCAATCATTTATGCCACTAAGTTCACAATTTAAATGTAAGTCAACTATGACATCTAAAGATAAATCCCATGATGTGCGGAGAATTTATAGGTCTAGTCAGCAGTTATTGACCAAATTTGAAGGCCCACATGGGTTGTCTATCAATGAAGGCAGATTTTGGGAGGAAAATAAACATCTACAGTTCAGTTCTAGACCTACTTTTGAGGGGTTTTCAAATGAGCTCACCCAACAAGTTGTATTTTAGATTTTTAACTAGTTAAGTATTTGATTTGGACCACATAGAGCAGCCAACACACCAATAACTTAGATGAGTCATCAAGTCAAAAGGAGCCAAAAATTGAAATTTCAAATTGTAGGAGCAACTTCAATAAAAAGACAACTTCAATTCAAATCCTAATGAGTTCTTGTCTTTCTCTGCATGTACAACAGTGAATTGAGTATTGTAACTCATATCTTTTGAGTTTTCATTAGTTTTTCTCTGATTTTTGATGTAACAAGTCATGTTACAATTGGTAACCTACTTTTATATAGAGTTTGGAGTTGTTTCTCTATTGTTTATGGAACCTTTTCTTGAAATCAAATAAAATTCTTGTTGTTCCTGCTCATTCATTTGTCCTTCCATGGTATCTATATGTTCATTTTGGAAATTCATTGTGATTTACTTTAGATCCTTTGATTTTTTACACATACATGCAATGATTGGGCAAATGTTCTTTGATTAGATCAAGGAATATGTTTTGTCAAGACTATTATTTCAATTAAGTGTCGTTGTATGAGCATTTTCATCTTTCATGAAAACTGAAACAAAGGCCTTCATGTGTAATGTTTATGATCATCTTAGGAGGTGAAGAGTTATGAATACAGTCAATTAGTTGAACCAACTAGTAATACTCCAATCATAATTTTAAAACAAAGCAATATTGGTACATCACCTCTTGAGTAGAGTAGGTTTTCATTTATTGCAATTCTTCTATCCCTTTTCCTTCTCAAGAATCAATAGTTTTATGAAGTATCAAAGGGAACCAACCCTTGGTCTAGAGTTCTAATTTTGTTATAGGGTACCCATAACTTGGAAGTAGTTCCATGTGTCACAAATTAGCTAAGTTTAGGTTTAGCTAGGGGTGCAAACCTTAGTGATAACAGTTTTTGGCAATGCCTGGTGGAATAGTGAACTGATTCTCAGTTCACTAAAAGGTCCATATTTGTTGTTGTCTTGGTGTGAATAGTAGTATTCCAGCCTTCAACGAGGTAGAAATTTCACACCTGACGATTTTGAGCTCCTGGTAGGGGTAGAACCGGTTCAACTAGCATATGAGAAGAGTGCAAACAAGGCAAAGTGCAAGCCCAATACAACATTCTCAGCTTTCACCTCCAAAAAGGAAAAAGCCAACAAATCCTAGTGGGGCTAAATCTCAACCTTCATTCACAAATTTACCGATTCTTTGCTTGCAAGCTCCTCATCTCAAGCTTTACCAAATTCCACAGTTCAACCGCCTATAAATCTAGTGGCCCATAATTAGCCTAATTATCCTCCAAGGATTCATCCTTTTGTACCTTTCAATCAAGGGATCCCCTTGAATCTTTCCCAACATAATGAAATTCCCGCAGTAGCCCTTAAGAGCCTTCCATTTTTCATTGGAGAAGATCAAACCAATGTTATTGAGCACATAAGAGATGTGGCCTCCTTGTGTGGAGTTCATCATATCATTGAGGAGAATATTGTAGCAAGGCTTTTGGCAACCTCCTTCAAGGGAAAATCTCTTCAATGGTTCACAAGCTTGTCATTTAACTCTATCTTTGTTGGTATTGTGTTGCCATTGATGTCAACTGGTATAGGATGACAACTAGTATGGGAGATTGATGAGTAGTGTTGTCATTGATGAATACCGGAAATGGTGCCATTGATGTCAACTAGCATATCAGGTCACCGGTAAGGAAGAGAAGGTCATCTAGCATAATGGGCATTGGAGACACTGGTACACAAGTTAGTGATTGACTTGTGTTGAAGACATAAGGACTACAAACCGGTAAGTGACATGTTGGAAGTGCATAGTTGTCGACCAACAAGAGAGAAAGATGTTGGGCTGTTGATTGTGATGAAGAGGGGGAATGTTACAAAAATCACATCAACACTGGAAGTGAAGTATGTGCAGGCCACCAATATGTTGTGTGGATGTGAAACAACAAGACTCCCACCAGATAAAGATGTAGTCACCATATGAAGAGATGACTGATAATCAATGTGCCCAACCAGATCACATGTGCCTGTTTCAAGATATGCATGCTCAAACAAGGAAGCCACATTGGTGCAATTCAGGATGAAGATGACAAGGATCCACTCCCACCGGTAAGTGGAGCTTATCTCCTATTATGCATGGAATGCATCATAGTCCTTCGAGATAAGACAAAAGAGTTAAAGGCAGGTGATTGAAGGCTCACACCGGATGAACTTGTGAAACACTAAGTTGCCTTAGGTGCATGAGATTAGAGATATGCACTAGATCAATAGGGTAGACATGATGAGTTGTTGGTACAGAGAAGGAAGGATATGTTTGTCACTTTGACAAACCAATTGATAGGAGAACCGGTCTATTGATGAAGAAGGCAAGTTTGAGTAGATGTAGAAAGATGGAGTTTGTTGAAGATTGATGACATGATATCATCAAGGTGGTTGCCGGTAAGTATGTCCATCGATAATGCTGACAAGGTGCAGAAGTGAAAAGCTCCCATATGTTGAAGATGTGCATAAGGTAGGTTAGCAAGTCTGCTAACCGGTTTAGGTGCTCCACCGGAAGAGAAGTAGTGTGCAAGGTTGAAGGTAGACCGGTTAGGGTATAACCGATAGGTTTTGTGAACCGGTTGATGAACCCGGTTGAGTGGTTGGTTGGTGATCTTGTATGGACTAACATAGAAGACATAGAAAAGGTGGATGCCAACATAGATGCCATGTGGAGGTGAAGTGGCATGCATGCACAGGTCGGTGTGATGTGTTGGTGAAGTTGTCGGTGATTGGTCCAACATTTATGATGACTCTGAAGCTCGAGGAGTGAAGGCAAGACATTGTGGCTCAAGCTCAAGGAAACAAAAAAGATCTAGTACAAACTAATCTTGTATATTGAAGAGGGTGAAGGAAACCACATCACACATGTGATTGATCAAACAAAAGGCCAAAAATCATGCTACAGACGGTTAAAGATAACAAACCTATGTTGAAAGGGAAAGAGCATGGTGATGCTAATTGATGAGCTATAAGTCATCAATTAAGGTCATGATATTTGATTAGATATGATGTGCCATGATGATCAGAGATCAAATCAGATGCAGATTCAGTGCATGGCGAAAACCCTAGTGAGCCAGAAGTTTGAATGTCGGTCATGGTGGGAAAACTCAAGTATAAGTATTTCTTCTTAGGACTGAAGATGATTGATGATACTACAGGCTGGTTGATAAATAAAAAAGAGTGAATGAGAAACAATGAGATAATCAGTCAGAGACTTCATTGAAGATCATAGAGACTGAGTGTTGAAAGTGCAACCAGTGAGAGGTTTTGGCAGGGAAAAACCGACAAAGACAAAGAAATTGGTAAACTACAAAGTGAGTTGCAGTGGTGTAAACCGGCAGTGTTAGAATCTGCAATAAAGAAGAGAAGGAGTTACAATGCAGATCAAGTAGTTGAGGAGATCCGACAACCCAGAGATCAGTGCAGTTAAGCCTGCAACTGAAGTGACCGACAAGTTGAGAACTGGTAGTGTGCAAAGAGTAGAACCGACAGAGAAGGAGAAGAGGTTGAATAGGTAAGGGTGCAATAGAGATTGAGGTGGAGCAGAGAGTGAGTTGTAGCAGGAGATATGGTTGTAACAGTGAGAGGCTGAGAAGAGAACCGACAGGGAATTGAAGGGAGGTGAACTGTTGGAGAGACATACATGAGAGTTACAAAGTTCTTTTGTAACAAGAATATTACTTTTGTATTTATGATATGATCTTGTAATCACTGAGTTGGAGCTTGGTGCAAGGGTTAGTGCTCCTTGGGTTGGTGCCCTAAAATCAGGGGTTGGTGCTCCTTTGGTTGGTGCCCTAAAGTAGGAGTGGTACTCTTTGGGTTGGTGCCCTAAATGTTGTAACTGAGGTTTTCATTGTGAGGCTGGATTGGTGTAGTAGACTCGAACAAGACTTCTCATCGAGGTTTTTCCCATCTTGGGTTTTCCTTGTACATCAGGGGTTATGTGATGTCCCTTTTACATGTGGTTACATTTATATAATCCTACCATCTAATTGGTATGTCTGTTTTGTGTTATATCAATTAACCGATGTATTGACATAGGATAGAAAAGGGTTAAGTTTGGAAACCACTGATTCACCCCCCCTTCTCAGTGGCATCTTGTGTTCAACAATCTCTACATGGGATGAGTTGGGAGAACACTTGAACATACAATTTGAAGATAAATCAAACCATCTCTCTTTGGTAGAGAAACTCACTATCATCAAGAGAGCACCACATGAGCAAATGATGAATTTCAACTTCAAATTTCAAAAAACTTGGAATATAATTGTAACTGTGGTAAGACCATCAAATGACCATTCTTTCCTTTATTATTTGAAAGCTCTTAACAATGACATTTTAGTGATGATACAGTCAATGGGTGGATACTCATCACCTGTTGCTTTTAATATTGCAACAAGAGCTAAAAATAGTCTTATCCAAGCTAGAAAAATAGCTCCTAGACCTCCAATGCCAATTTTACCTGAGATACAACCACCTATTCTTGAGAAAATTCTTGCTATAGCTGTTGTCCCACCTTTTTCAACCCTAGGTTATCAAGCTCCAGCCTAAGTTAATGTTATCCCTAGTCAGTCTTAAGACTTAGATGAGTTCAAACAAGAAATCAAAGGCATGTTTCAGACCTTGGGTAATAAGCCAGTCAACCTTGAGAGGTAACAAAATCAAAATGTCAGGCCTTACCAAGATCCTTATCAGCCAAGTAGGCCTCCCAAACAAGTTGATCGTCAAGTCCAAAAATGAAATAATAACCAAAGGCCTTTTCAACCTTATAATCCCAACATAGTCAACTCATTGAAAGAGTTAGTACCTGTCCAAAATAACTTGGCTCAAGATTATGATTGGTGTTATCCATGTAATCAGCCTCACATCCAAGCTTCTTGTCCAAATGGGATACTCAATGGCGCAGTCATGGTGGGAGAGTCCTCAAAGAGAACAGTCCAAACTGTGCAACAAGAGTTACACAATAGAAACAACTCAAAGTGATGGAGGCAATATAGAAACAAACTATATCAAATCATGAAAATTAGTGACAAACTGCTGGCAACATGTGGGCTCCAAGATTCGGCTCACAGTTTTGAGTACAAAACATGTGTGATATGCAACATTCAGCTCAAGCAAGAATATAAGCCAACTTCAAACCTCCTAACCTAGAGAACTATTTCCTATCTTCCTAAACTTAATTCTAAATTCATAATTACATTGATTTATATGGTCAAGGGTGATCCGCGTTGACCCAAGGTGAAAAAATCCCCGATGAACAAGATGAAATGTGTAAAACAAAAAGGTTGACCTCTACCAAAGAGAACCATTTAGAAAATCCATAAGATGAAGTGCAAACCTAAGGGAAGGTCATCCACACAACAAGGAATGTTGGAAACAACAATTTGAAGCTTTACAAGCTACAAAAGAGATCTACAAGATTCGCCAATAGCAAAAAAAAAGGTCCAAGTAATTTCGGTGTTCTAAGCCAGAAAACTCTTAGATTACAGAAGTGATAACTTATCGGGAAAAGATCCAAACATCTCGCGGACTTAGGATAAGGCAATTGAACATGTCCACAATTGAAATCCAGCTCTACAAGATTAGATGAGAAAATGCAAAGAAACGTAGAATGAAATGCTAAACTGCAAAATAGGAACAAACTGAAAAGAAAATGTTTTTGGTTGATGCAAGATTGCCAAGAACTAGGGATGCTCTTGCATCAGACATCTGAGGTTATCGAAAAAGTGAATCCCTCACTTTGCTGGGGTCAGAAGAAAACCTAGGCAATCTACCTCTTCTTGAGAAATCCATGATGAATCTTCAATTGGTATGTCCTTCCACTTCACAAGATACTTTATGTATTGGTTGCTCCAGGTGCTATGCCCAATCCTACTGTCCAAAATGTCTTCAATATGATCTGGTATCTTCTTCTCCAAGTCTACTATACTGTCCTCACTAAATTCTATCTCATGATATTGATGTAGATCTACAATGTTGAATATAGGTGAAATACCCAAACTATCTGGTAACTCCACTTCATATGCATTTCTGGAACTGAATTTCCTCAAGATCTTACAAGGTCCAAACTTTCTCATCTTTAACTTATTATAAGTTCCAACTGGAAATATTTCTTTTCTCAGATACACCATCACTTCATCTCCCACTTCAAATTCCTTATGTCTCCTCTTCTCATCCGCTTTCTCCTTATATTTGTTGTCCATGTCCTCTAAATGTTGTTTAACCTGAATATGTATTATCTTCATATGCTCTGCAAATTCTTCTACTTCTGCACTCCTCTTGTCTTCATTACTAATGTCTCTTAATTTTGATATACCTTTAGGGTGTGTTCCGGTAACAATCTTGAAAGGTGTTCTTTCGGTACTCCTGTACACTGAATTATTGTAGGAAAACTCTTCTTGTGCAAGAATCAAATCCCAACTTCCGGTCTTCTCTCCAACTAAGCATCTCAACAAATTTCCTAAACTCCTATTTACCACTTCTGCCTATCCATTAGTTTGTGGGTGAAAAGTAGAACTGAAATTCAAATCTGTCTTCATCTTCTTCCAAAATGTCCTCCAAAAATATCCAACAAACTTAGTGTCTGGTGCAGGGGCTGTTAGGTCCCGGAGACAACTGAGAGGGGGGTGGGGGGATGAATCAGTTGTCAAATAAATTCAAACCAAAAACAACTTAACCAACCTTAATGCTTAATACCAGTAAATCAAACTTTATGTCGGTAGACAGTTTATCAGTTATTTGCAGTACCGGTAAAGATTAATGCATAAAATAGAAAGATAATAACATCCACAACACATAACACCAATATTTGTACATGGAAACCCTGTAAGGGGAAAAACCACGGTGGGAAACCTTACCCAGAACCAGATGATACTACTGTAGATAGTATGTATATACAAATGGGGTCTGCACATGCAGAAAGGCCAAGCACCTAGAGCTCACTGCTCAAACACAAATAGGAGTCACACTGACTACAATTGGATGGTTAAATCCAATAAAGATGTACTACTCAAAATAAAATCTTTCTATGTTGGATTCAGTACCGGTGTAGTTCTAATTGTCTTCACAAAATCCTACAAAATACTCCTTCAACCTTCAAATGCTATCTGCATGTAAAGCTCTTCTTATTTTTGCATATACCAAATTATTTCTTCCTTCGCATTCCACACTTGATCTTACAAATAAGATCTTATATTTATACCATAACCTAAGACCAATTTTAGTAGGTCGGCTCTAATAGATATTACAATAAAACATTTTTACAAGTAAATAAATAACCGATGCAATAACTGATTCAACATGTCATCTTGATGCATTTACAACAATAATAAATCATCTCCAAAGTGTGTCGTGCTGATTTGGAATAGATAAGCCTGTCGGTGCTTATCCTAGACCTATTTGCCGGTAACAACAAATATGCAAACACAAATATACCAATGAACAAATCTCCAAGACAAAGTGTCCAAATGATGTCTTCGACATAACTAGGTGTTTTCCATATCATTCCAAGTGCCGATGAACATTATATCCTGTCGGTGTCCCAGATACCGGTGACTGTGCATAAGTCACTTGCTTGCCGGTGAACATTGTCGATTCTTCAAAGTGTCAGAATGGTTAAGTTTAATAGGTGTTGACATCAATGACAAAACCATATCAACATAACCAAAATACCAACATGGGCACTAGGACATGTGTCTACTTAATTTTGACACTTGTCTACATCATTTTAATTCATGGTTATGTTAGGAATAGAATGTTAAATGTGTGTGTTTGAAGGCCTATTGATTAGGTCTAGACAGTGTAATAAGCCCCAAGGCTCCCAGGTGTGTCAACTTGGTCAAAGGCCTTGAATGGGAATTTTATATGTATTTTTTTTTATGTTTAGGGGTCTGCAATGTGTGGTATGCTCATTCTTGACCTTTGGTGTGAAGGCAAGACTGAATTGTAGAAATTTGTCAAAAGTTGCAAAGTTGCATTATTGTCTTAAGCAACTTCTCTCGCAAGATTTTGAAATATGGTTATCCCAAAGGTTACTTGGCTGATTGTATGCATTGGAGGTAGTTGGAGGAGTTCCTTTGTGTGATATAAGCCTAAAGGAATGATGCCTACTAGTTAGAGAGATGATATTGAATGAATTTCTTGTCTTCAAGCAAACGGTTACTGTGTTTTCCTGCATTTTTCTTGAATTTTCTATTCTTGCATGATTCCCTGTGAATGGTGAGAATGAATTTAAATTTTGGAAAGTTGTAGCAAAGGTTCACCATACATTTGGAGTTGATCCGAGGTCTTGAAGCCTTTGGGTTTGGAAGAAAGTGAAGTTTCTATCCCACTGGCCTGACAAAACCCTCAAAACCAGGGTTTGGATGTAAACAGTGACACAAATCAACATCTCTCTATGAGATCAATCTAAAACCTAGGACGATGTTGATTTGACATGTATAATAGATGTTCTTGGTGGTTTTGGAGACAGGAAGTCTCAATTGTCTTTCCTAAGATGATGCCCTTGGCTTGACATCGCTCATGTGGCAAGCCTGTGCAGTAGGAAAAGAGGGTGGAAAACTTGAACAACGGATTGAAGGATGGTCAAACTTGGCATGAGAAGGACCCTTGAAAAAGTGCAGACCCTTGTCAAGTGTTATCCTTTCATTCCTTTGTGACTGGTGAAGCTTTTGAAAGCTTAAACCCTAATACTGACTAGAAGAGGCTAAATAGGGTCAGTAGGGTTTGACCATCCATACTCAAAACCCAGATGCAAAAGTTTGCAATCTTGTAGTATGCCCAAAAGTGTACTCAAATATCAAAAAATTTCATTGGGTTGTTTAGGTAGGTTGTGAGACAAGTCAAGAAAAGTCCAAATGGAGGGCTAATTGCTTGTAGCCCTATTTCCTAGGTCCAAAAGGGGGAAATATACAAAGGGCTAGTAAACACCCATCTAAGGGGTCAAGATCAGTGAAAATGCCATATAACACATGTTTAAACACTCACATAGGTTAGATTCCATATTTTGTGTAAAGGTCATGTTGCTTGGGGTTTGGGGTTGTTAAGTGTCCTTGGTTGATGGGTTGCAACCTTAGGGGTAGGAGACTCCTTGTCAATTATGAGTTGTCCCGAGTGAAGAGATCCTTGGGAAGGATATAGGGAAAGCTCTAGAAACCTTGAGAAGGTTAAGGACATTGGTCCATTAGGTGATACCAAGTGGAGACCCTTTTTGAGTAAAAACCAAGAAAGTGATATAACATCCCAAACCCTCTGCATCAGTGTCTCTATTTGAAACTATGCTCTTAAGTAATCCATGCAATCTCACCACTTCCTTGAAAAATAGGTCTACAACATGTACAACATCTGTTGTCTTTTTACAAGGTATGAAATGCACCATCTTTGAGAATCTATCCACCACCACAAATATAGAATCATTTCCTCTCCGTGTCTTAGGCAATCCAAGTATAAAATCCATGCTTATGTCCTCCCAAGGTCTCTTCAGAACTATCAAAGGCTTATACAATCCAACATTCTGACTACTATCTTTTGCAAGTTGACAAATTCTACAGCTCTGCACAAATTTCCTGACATCCTTATGAATCTGAGGCCAAAAGTAATTCTCACTCACCAATGCTACTATCTTATCAAGTCCAAAGTGTCCGACTAATCCTCCACTATGCTTCTCCTTTATTAGAATTTCTCTCATATAATTTCTAGGTATGCACAACTGAACTCCTCTAAACAACATCTCATCTTGAATGAAATAATCCAACCACTTAATTCTATCTATCGTAATCGGTTCCTTACAATCTTTCCAAGGTTCTGCAAAATTCAGGTCATCCTCATACAAGCTCTTCAATTCCTCAAAACCTAACACCTCCACTCTCATCTCTATCAGCAAGTTCCTCCTTCTGCTCAAGGCATCAACAACTTTATTTGACTTCCCACTCCTATGTTTCAACACAAAGATATAACTCTACAAGAACTCCACCCATCTCATATGTCTCTAATTCAACTTACTCTGACTGTTCAAAAACTGCAAAGCTTGATGATCTATACACAACACAAACTTCTCAGCCAATAAGTAATGTCTCCACTTCTTTAATGTTTGTATTATGACATAAAATTATTGATCATACATAGAATATATCCTCCTTGCATCATTCAAATTCTCATTGAAATAAGCTATCGGTCTTCCTTCTTGACTCAACACTGCTTCGATTGCATTCCCACTTGCATTACAATCCACTTGAAATAATTTGCTAAAATCTGGTAAAGCTAACAAAGGCTGCTCTATCACCTTCCGCTTCAACAATTCAAATCTCCTATTTGCTCCGGTTGTCCACTTGAAATCCTTTCTATCGCCTCTCATTGTCTCAGTCATAGGGTTGCAAACTGAATTGAAAATTTTGATAAACTTTAGGTAGAAACTAGCCAATCCATGAAATGATCTTACCTCTCCAATGATTTTTGGTGTAGGCCATTCAACAATTTCCCTTACCTTATTAGGGTCCATCTTCAATCCATCCGCAAATATCACAAATCCTAAATAGACTAACTATTCCTTCATGAAACTACACTTCTTAATGTTTATCAACAACTTGTCTTCTCTCAACCTCTGCAAAACTTGTCTCAAATGCAACATATGTTCCTCCTTTGTCTTACTTAAAATCAAAATTTCATTCAAATATACAATAACAAAGTTACCCAAACATTTCTCGAGTACTTCATTCATCAACCTCATGAAAGTAATCGGTGCATTAGTCAATCCAAAAGGCATCACTAACCATTCATACAATCCTTCATTTGTCTTGAATTTTGTCTTCCACTCATCTCCTTCTTTGATTCTAATATGATGGTATCCACTCTTCAAGTCTATTTTTGTGTAGTATCTAGCTCCACTCAAACAATCCATTATGTCATCCATCTTGGGCAAAGGAAATATGTACTTCACTGTGATCTTATTTATTGCTCTAGAGTCGGTACACATCCTCCATTCTCCATTCTTCTCAGGTTCTAATACTACAGGAAATACACAAGGACTCAAAATTTCTTTGATCAAACCTTTTCTCAACAATTCCTGCACATGTCTATTTAGCTCCTCATTCTCTACCGGTGTCATCCAATGTGTTGCTTTATTAGGTAAACTACCTTCAAGAATTAGGTCCATGCAATGACTAATACTTCGTACAATGGGTAATCCATTAGGTACATTATTTGAAATGATGCGAACATATTCTATCAATAGCTTCTTTATCTCCTTCGGTTGTTCCTCTTCATGCTCTGGATTGTCAGTTTTCTTAGGAACTAAAGCAAAACATACTTTCTCATGTCTCATCCCATCCAGGAATTTCCTTCCATCCACCAAATAGATTCTAGCACTGGTAAAAAATTTAGCTTTCAGAGGCTCCTCCAAGGGTAACAAAGTCCGCTTCATCCCATTTGCAATGATAGTGTATATGTTCTTCCTCCCATCATGTATTGCTTGTCTATCATACTGCTAAGGTCTACCCAACAAGATATGACAAATATCCTTTAGAATAATATCACACAAAACTTCATCATGATAATTTCCAAATTTCAATTTCACCAAACATTGTTCACTTACTAGTACCTTATGGTTATCTCGAATCCATGCTATTTGATAAGGCTTAAGGTGCTTCAAGTTCCAAATTCAACTTATTCACCATCTCCTCCAAAACAAGATTATCTAAACTACCACTATCAATTATAACTTTACAACACTTATTAGATACCTTACATCTAGTTCTGAAAAAATTCCTTCTTTGCAAGGGCTCTTCTTCATCTCTTATTTGACGCAAAGCTCTCCTCATTACCAACAATTCTTTATCTTCTAGTTTATTAGCTAATTTAGTATGGTCTTCTTCCACCAATGTTGTTCTTCCAGTGTTCCTGGTCTTCTTACATTCAAAAGCTTGATGTCCTTCTCCTCCACACTTAAAGTAGGTTCTGCTAAACACTCTTTTATCTTGTCTTCTATCATCTTTTCCGCAATTCTCATTCCGATATCCTTTAGGCTCTCTTCTCTGGTAAAAAATTATGTCATCTTTTTGGTATGAATTACTATCTCTTCTAAATTCCTTGTCTTTGTTTTGATCTTTACAGGGTCCTCTTCCTCCTTGAAATATTCTTCTGGAAAACCTTCCACCTCTATCTCTTTACTTCCGCTCATGTCTTTTGTTCAACTTTTCTTTGGCCTTTAGGGCATATAGATAGACTTCCCCAACACTCTGCAACTTGATTAAATTGAGTTCATCTTGTATAGACATTCACAACCCATTTAAATGTCTAGAAACTTGTTTGATCTCATCATCAACATGTTCGGATCTGATATTCAACTTGAAAAATGTTTCGGTATACTCCTTCACACTAGATTCCTTCTGCTTTTGGTTTTGCAACTTCTGGAATAGATTCACTTGATAATCGATAGGCATAAACTTTGATTTTAACTTTCTAACCATCCACTCCCAAGAGATCTTCTCTTTACCTCTTCTCTGTCTATCGAACTGTAAATGTTCCCACCAAAGAGATTCATGACCTTTCAACTTAGTCCAAGCATATCTCACCTTCCTATTTTCTATGGTGCCTTCAAAATCAAATTTTTTTTCCATCTCTGTGATCCAATCTAGCGATTTATCTAAATCCAACTTGCTATCATAATCTAGTGGGGTAAAATGTGGTCTAGTATTTTCTCTAGAAAATTCTCTTAGAAACCTTTCTTCATTTGGATCATTCATCGATGGATTTTCTCCTTATTCTCTAGCTGCCACTTCTTCTTCATCTTCACTCACATCTTCAACATGTTGACTCTTCTTTGGGTTGTTTCAACAACTTCCAATCAGGCTGCAATTCCTCTCAACATTTCCATCATAGGAGGGTTTGCATTTCCACATGCTCCACCATTTCTATTTCCTTTTTGCGTCATCTTCATGCAATTCCTCTGCAGCTGTAGGCTAGATCCATAATCCGCCACACTACAAAAAATCTTATAGGACAATGCAATCTCCGGAATTAAATCTCACTCTTATACCACTTGGCGCAGTCACTACGGGAGAGTCCTCAAAGAGAAGCAACAAGAGTTACACAATAGAAACAACTCAAAGTGATGGAGGAGATGCTAAAAAAAACCATATCAAATCATGAAAATTAGTTACAAACTGTCGGTAACATGCAAGCTCAAAGATTCAGCTCACAGGCCTGAGTACAAAACATGCGTGTTATGCAACATTCAACTCAAGCAAGAATACAAGCCAACTCTGGACCTCCTAACATAAAGAACTATTTCCTATCTTCCTAAACTTAATTCTAAATGATTAATTACATTGATTTATATGGTCAAGGGTGATCCGCATTGGCCCAAGGTGAAACAATCCTCGATGAACAAGACGAAACGTGTAAAACAACAAGGTCAACCTCCACCAAAGAGAACCATCCTAAAAATCCATAAGATGAACTGCAGACCTAAGGGAAGGTCGGCCACATGCCAAGAAACGTTGGAAAGAGTAAAGGACATCTATGTAGGATGTTTCCCATCTTGATCCTCCATTCGAAAACCCCTACCTGGGTTGCTACTGGTTGTCTTCTTGATTCTGCAAGAAAATGCAATCTTGTGAACCCCTTCTCCCCCCATCCACTTGTAGCCGATTGTCCCCTCTTTCTTTAATCCACACCATTGCATAAGTCTTTTTGCTCCCACCCATACAATATCCACCACCTTGATTTTGTCAGAAAACTGATTCGATGAACCTGCCATCCATCCCCTCCCCAAGAAAAGGAAAAGGAACAAGGTGCTCTTTACCACCTCCACAAAAGTCATGATTCATTTTAGTATCCTTTGAAATAGTCCTACCATCTATTCCCACCAAACTATCCTCAGTAGGTTGATTATTCATCCCCTCCCTTGGTATATGATGATGAGTCTTTTCCTGAGTTGTGAATAAGGATCATCTGATCACACTGAGCTTCCATCCCATCATGCTGAACTTTTATCCCAGTACCTTGAGCTTAATCCCAAATCTTGAGCTTAATCCCAAATCTTGAGCTTGTGCTTCTTCTTGACTTGTGCATCATCCAAACACTCATCCACATGTACTCCATCAAGTCTTTGTAGTCAGTATCACATCCACATCCATGTGTCCATGAGCATCTGCTCTATTGCCTACACCATCCTATCAGTTATTCCTGCCCATTGGGATGCATCCTTCTCGTTGTCCGACAACCTATCCCAAGTCATAGTCCTACTCTTGGAAAGAGATGTAAGTTGGCCATGTGCATTTTGTTTGCATGATTTGATCTTTTTGCTTTGGTTTGCATCATTTTGTCCTATGATTGCTTCTACCTACGGCTGCGAGGATCAATCCATATCTTGGTATGTTATGGGTAGGGGTATAATGAGGCATGCTTTTGTGGTCCAATTAAATAAATATCTTTATTTATTTAATTACTTTAGCCTAATTCTTCTATTAATTAAATAGATCTTTATTTATTTAATTAATTCATTTATCCTCTTCTAGTCATATTTCTCATTTAAATAAATACTTATTTATTTAAATTATCCTTTCCTAAATTAAATAAATACTTTTATTTATTTAATTGATCCCACTTCTTCTATTAATTAAATAAATATTTATTTATTTAATTAATTCATTAGCCTTTTCTACCCATGACACATGTCATTCATCTCTTAATTCATACTCTACCTACCCTCTCATTATTTTATTATTTTCTTTACCTACCCTGTAATCATAGCCGACCATTTATCTTTTACACCTCTTAATCTTATCCCTCCATTTCTTACAGTGTCTTCTATATAAGGAGATGCTTCCTTCATTATCAACCCCAACTACGCTTTCAAAACTTTCATATGCGATCAAGCCTACTTGCAACCACATTTCCGTTCTTTGTTGAGCTCTTGTGCACACATAAAATATGAGAGAAAATATATCAAGCAAGATCAATAGAGATAGGAAGAATGGAGATCCAAACCCTATTGGACGTGTGATGGTATAATCTCTGTGATTCATTTGATTTGCATTGTCTTAGGTAATCTTCATATGTTATGGTGGATCTTTGTTGTTGTTAGGCTAGGGTTTTGTGGTTGAATCTATTTAGTCTTTCAATATTGTTATTATCCACTTTTCACCACATACATTTTGGCAGGCCTGGTGGGACTCTTGTCCCTTTTGCATTTAACATCTTTTGTTGTAGATCTTGTGTGTTTTGGAAGTTGGAGATCTGACATTTCCGACAACATTTCGACATTTTCGCATTTGCGCATTTTGAGATCATGTTTTTGATTTTTTACCGCGTTTGTAACCTCTGGATTCGCGTCTGCGTTTTCGACACTAGTTTATTTTTTTTTGTAGATTACAGGGTCACGTTTGTGTTCCTGAATCACGTCTAGGAAGCCTTCAAACACATCTGTGTTTGGTAGTCGTGTCTGTGCTTAGAAGATGAGTCTGTGACATATCTAGATGTGTTTGCATTTTTCAGTGGTGTTTGTGTTAGGTTTAACCGCGTTTTACCTTTTGTATTTCATTTCTTTTTTTATCAGTTTTGAGGTTTTATTTCGTCATACGGATTTCGGATCTGGTTTGTTTTGAGTTAACATCTTCAGATCTAGCAAACGAAATTGGTGCAGTTTGTCTTGAAAGCAAGATCATTTTCTTGAAGGCCCCTATTTCACGAAGTCTTTTGGATCTAAAATTTACCTAACTTGTGTGCTTGCAGGAAGGGGTGATCATTGGAAACAATCCAAACTACTAACAAATCTTTGTTGCAGGACCTTGATAAGGATTTTTCTTTTGATCTTTATTGTGTGCCTTGTTTTCATAGATTATTAAACACTTCAATTGGTGCACTAAAATTGAACCAATCTCTTTTGTGTCTTGGGAAATAGGCTCTTTTTGTTTGATCTTTAGAGGGCCTGTCTCCCCGTGTGGTCATTAGGACTACTAGTGAGGAGAGAACAACCCAAGTGGTAGCGAGGAAAAGTCATCCTCTTCCGAACCACTATAAACAACTGTATCCATGGTGAAAGCCATGGGTAACGTGTGATGATTAGTTCATACCGACACTATGTCTCCCCATAAACCCATTTGATCAGTTGTAGGGCGTAACCCCTACCGGCTGGGATCCTTCTATATTTACAGAGCTAAAAGTGTCGCATGTATGGCCACACAAGCGAATGCCCTTACTAGCACCTTTTTGTTTTAGAAAGCCAAAATCCTTCTAGTTGTTGGGTCAGGAGGTTGGACCTCTGGAGCGACCCACACACATATGGTTCTTAGTAGAGATACAAAGTTTGCCACAGGGAGTTTTCATGGGGATTGATGCTTGGCTGCCTTGGAGAAGTGAGTGCCGAGGGTGGAGCCAATGGGGTCAAGCATCTAAGTATCCGCTATGAATAGCGTAGCCTCAGGGGAAACCCCATGTGGGATCAACAACTATTGTCCTGGCCAGCCATAAGAATTGTGCTTGTCTTCTTTTGAACATTCAAACATTTAAGACCAAACATCAAAACATTGTGTCTTTTGTGTCTTCAAGTGTATGCAAAACATTTTACATCAAACAACACACTTTCTTTGGAGTCATTTTGAGTCTAAACACTTGCAAACATTGAGTCTTCATCAACATTGTGTCCTCTTGTCACATAAATACAGTCAAAATTTCAAATTTGGTCACAACAAGCAATTTCACACGTTGGAAAAATTGCACTTAATTTTTGGAAACACGTTTGTGTTTGATAGAATCACGTCTGTGTCATCTAGCCATGTCTGTGCACAGCAGAAATGCGTCTATGTTCTCTTAAGCAACATTACATTTATAAAATCATAGAAACATGTCTGTGTTTGACAGAACCACGTCTGCATCATTTAATCACATCTGTGAAGTATACAGGCACATTTGTCTTCAGAATTGGAAAACTTTACAGTTTAACAAACAAGAACAATCAGTTTCAAACTTATTGAGCTTCCTAGGTTATCTCTCTGGGTTTTCATCTAGAATTCAACCTATCTTTGGGTCTCACAAAGTTCATCATTGCTTTACACCTTACATTACATTCACATTTGTCTAAACTTGAGTCAAAAGGTCACTTGCTTGTCCTCATCTTGCTTTGTCAACAGACTACATACAACAACATTTTTCTAAGTGGTCCCTCATCAAGGTCTATCACCTTTGGATCTCATTTGGTCTTACTTAGAGTCAAGGTCAACTTACGTCATCAAGAGAAACTATTATCTCTTTGGAAGCCACACCTACTCTACTACATACATACTTGGTCTTACACTTTGGACATTGCAAGTGCACTTCAGATTGATTTACATTCCATCCAACTCTTGGTCTTCCATACTCTTTTCCATTTTCATCTAGTCTTACACATCTTGGTCAAGATCTAGTTCATGGTTGAAACCCATTCCCAAAAATATAGGAGAGAAGCTAAAGAGGCTCAAGAGTCCGCAAACATGAGTGCCTATGAGTATGACAATGATATTTTTTTCAATTCTGATCATACTACATTACCTGACATGGACATCTATAGAAACACTCAAAATGTTGAGAACATAGACACTTTAAACAATAATGATACACACAATTACAATATGGACAACTTTTCCATACATTCAGTAGAAGTGGAAGACTCCATTATGGATCCCCGTTTTAATAGATTGGTTGAGGAAATAATGATGAGAGATAGACAATATTTCTTACAAGTGATGGTACAAAGTGGAGCCAAGATCTCTCATGATTTTGACATGTCTCAAATAATGGAAAATAGACCTTTGCAACAACCTCACCTCAACATGGATCAAAGGAGGCCTAATAATGGAGGCAATAGAGGACCACATATGGTGCCTGAATCACCATCATCTTTGTTTCAAAAACCTGAGGTCCCACATACACATGGTCAAGCATATGATACTCACCTTCGCATACCATTATGGAAGTCTTATATAGAAAAATAAACTCAATCACATACCAATGCTAAGGACCAACCACCAAAGCAATTGGATATCCAAACGCATGATCAAAATTTGGACACAAGGAAACCTCATGTCAAATTTGGGGGCAACACACTAGAACAAACTCATGACATGCCTATAGAGTATGGTATACATGGACAAAACAAATATTCCATTCCTCGTCATGACTCTATACCAAGTGGTCCTTATACACAACATCACTATAGACCTCCTCCATATGAACATGTGTATGATCAATATCATCCATTTATACAACATGCTCCTCCTCAACCGATGGTTCAGGCATGGGGTATGGTCCAAGAAGTCGGTCGCCACCTAAGAACAATTTGGAACAGCAAATTAAGGACTTACAAAAGAAAATGGAGGACATAAATACACCGAAGCCAACTTACACAATGAGAGACATATTTCCCTATCCATTTGACAAGAGCATTCCAATGCCTCCATTTCCTACACATTTCGTGACGCCTAAGTTTGACAAGTATAGAGGAAAAGGGGATCCTAAGGCACATATAAGACAGTTTTTCATAGCTTGCATTGAGGTAGCATCATAAGAGACATATTTGATGAGATTATTCCCACAAAGCTTAGGTGATCAAGCTATGGAATGGTTTTCCAAACTCTCACCTAGAATTAAGTCATGAGGTGACTTAGAAGAAGCATTTATCCAACATTTCTCATACAACATAGAGACAGACATATCAGTCACTACTTTGTGCAACACCAAGCAAAAGGATTGAGAATCTTTTTCGTCATTTTTACAAAGATGGAGAAATCTAGCTAGCAGATGCTCTTGTGAAATTCCACAAAAACAAATGGTAGAGATGTTCACCCAGAATGTTAACAAAGACATTGGTTATGACCTAGGAAAAGCTTGTTTTTCCACCTTCAAGGATGTCATTGAAAAGGGCTTAGCAACAAAGAAGGTCCTAATTGAGCAAGGCATCGTCAAAATATTCAAAGAAAACAAAGAGGATTTTAAAGGAAAAGACAAGCCAAGATTTTGGAATAAAAACATGAACACAGTCAATGATGGTGTTGTTGATGCCAATACAGTACGACCCAAAATTGTTTTTTTCTGGATCAAGCTCTACAAATAATCAAGTGAATACTCAAACAACTTCCAAATCACGAAGGAAGTACACCCCATTGGGAGAACCACTAGAGTTAGTTTTTAAAAAGCTAGTGGCAAACAAGATAATAACAATTCCAGATCTGCCTCCATATGAGCTAGAGGTCAAACCAAATTGGTGGAATGATGATGAATATTGTGTGTTTATGGTGAAAATGGATAACAATAATAACAATATTGAAAGGCTAAATGAATTCAACCACCAAACCCTAGCCTAACAATCAACAAAGATCCACCATAACATATGAAGATTACCTAAGACAATGCAAATCACATGAAATCACAAAGATTATACCATCACATGTCCAATAGGGTTTTGATCTCTATTCTTCCTATCTCCATTGATCTTGCTTGATATATTTGCTCTCAGATTTTATATGCACAAGAGCTCAACAAAGAACGGAATGTGGTTGCAAGTAGGATCGTAGTGTAGCCAAGTCTTCAAGATTGTCGATTAGCATGAGTGATTAGGGTTTGATAATGAAGAAAGCATCTCCTTAAATAGAAGACACTATATGAAATGGAGGGATAAGATTGAGAGGTGTAAAAGGAGGTCGGCTAGGATTAGAGGGTAGGTAAAAAGAAATACCAAAATAATGAAAGGGGTAGGTAGTGTATGAATTAAGAGATGAATGACATGTGTCATGTGTAGAAAAAGATAATGAACTAATTAAATAAATAAAGATTTATTTAATTAACAGAAGAAGTAGGATCATTAAATAAATAAGATATTTATTTAATTTAGGAAAAGGATAATTTAAATAAATAAATGTATTTATTTAAATGAGAAATAAGGCTAGAAGAGGATAAATGAATTAATTAAATAAATAAGGATTTATTTAATTAATAGAAGAATTAGGCTTAGATAATTAAATAAATAAAATATTTATTTAATTAGTCATGACAATTTTAGGTGTCTACATTTTGCCCCTCTTTGAGACAATGCGGCTTGTCGCGTTGTTTCAAAGAAGATAAGATGAACTGATACAGAGTTGCCCCAGGATGAGAATAATATGCCCCCTCGAGAGATTGGATGAAAATGTCTGAAAAGATTGCAGACAATCTCTCGATAAGAAAGAAAGGCTAGAATGGATAGACCGGATAAAGTGACAGAGTCACGGGATGAAGAAGACTGACACGGGAAATGAAGGTGAGGGCTAGGGTAGGCTATAAGATAGACCACAGGCAAAAGACATCCTCATTGTCATCTACACCTTCACGAGATCACAGTGCAGAGCGAGAAAAAGAGCAGTAGCAGTCAGCAGCGATGGCTTTCGTACACAGATTCGACCGCGTTCGCCGATTTCAAAGACCAGCAGAGGTAGGAGAGCCGGTAAGTACCACCGAACCTCCTCGTACTTTGACGCATTCAATTTTGTCATTAATGCATGCTAGTTAGCAATAAATGCACTTAGGAATAGGGTACAAAAAAAGTGCAAAAATGTGCAACCGCGTCTGTGTCGGTGCCAGGCGCGTCTGTGTCCAACAGGCGCGTCTGTGTCGGTGCCAGGCACGTCTGTGTCTGGAACCGCATTTGTGTGCAATGTGGGCGCGTCTACGTCCTGAAGGTGCATTTGTGTGCCAAAGTCACGTTTGTGAATAGTTTAGGCATGTTTATGTCATACAGGTGCGTCTATGTTGTACAAGCACGTCTATGTAGTCTGCAGGCGCGTTTGTGAGGTAGAAATGCGTTTGTGAGTTAAAAGCGCGTATATGTCAAAAAATGCAAGGTTTTGTCTTCTAGGTCAAATTGGCAGTTCTGTGATGAACATATGTTGTCGATTGGATAAGCTGCTGAGAGGATACACTCAAGTAGGTCCTCTAGGAAAACTAGGATAGATCAAGGCACTTTGTGATGAACAGGGAGCACCAAGATAGAGTACTTTGTGATGAACAGGGAGTACCCAAAGTATGAGCAGCACTTTGTGATGAGCAGGGAGTGCAAAATGTGAGTAACACTTTGTGATGAACAGGGAATGTCACACACGTAGTACTTTGTGATGAACAGGGAGCACTACTAGGATAGATAGCAACACTTTGTGATGAACAGTGAGTGTCACTGAGATAGATAGCTATATGCATTGAGATAGCGAGTAGCATTTTGTGATGAACAGTGAATGCCACCCTGACTGACATGATTGATTTGCTTGACTGCAGGAGTATTTGCCTATGTTGGAGTCACGGGAGAGATTCCCGTCCACACAGAGGTTGCGACCAGAGTTATCATTTCAGGATAGAGCTGCCATCGAGGAGATGGGTTTGAGACACGTGTTGTATGTGCCTGAGTTTCGGGCAAACATGGGTTTGCTGACTGCGCTGGCCGAGAGATGGCATTCAGAGACATGCACATTTCATTTGCCGATGGGGGAGATGACAGTGACCCTCGAGGATGTTTACAGGATTCTGCACATACCGATCGATGGAGAGCTGATTCCATACGATCACGATGGAGACAGAGAGGCTTTGAGACGGGTGTTCCAGGATCCCGACCTAGAGATGAGAGCAGGACATGTGGCATGGGACACCATGACTGCGACAGGGTTAGCCTTGCCAGCTGTGATTGGAGGAGCTATCAGTGGGTTCCTATGTCCGGATAGGGCGACACGGGGGTTGGCAGTGGGCTGGGGAGGAGCACTGGAGATATTGGTGACTCAGCACACCAGATATGCGTGGGGTCCATGTGTGTTGGCCCACCTATATTATGAGCTTCACCAGTTCGTCTACCATGGATCAGTGGGACTGGGCTGTGGAGTGACACTACTGTAGGTTTGGGCATATGAGCATCTGCCTATCACACGGTCGATACATTTTAGAGGCAGGGGTCACAGACGGAGCTTTGTGCATTTATATGACATGATCACTTCGCAGCCTCGGATTGGCAGGTTAGAGCATTGGAGGCGAGTGATAGATGACATTGACGTAGTCATCTGGAGGCCATATCTGGGATGTGAGGAGTGGGAGGATGACGCAGTGGAGCTGCCTTACACCTTCAGGAGCAGATATCTGATTGGGCGGACGCCCTATATATTGGAGAGGCAGCTGGTAGATAGAGTATGCAGATAGTATGGCAGGATCCAGAGGATGCCACGAGGCTCGGGTATGTATGCCCGTACAGTGAGGGATCAGGCGCAGTTCGGGCCGTTGTTGTCATACGATCAGGCAGTTACACAGCTGGCGGAGATGGTGCCCCTACCTTGGGATATGTGGCCAGAGATTGAGGATGCAGGTATGGATGCAGAGTACTCCGCATATTGGGTAGAGCATCCGTTCCCACGACTGACAGATCCAGGGGAGCTACTGGAGGGAGAGGTAGGAGGAGATGACGATGATGATGGTGGAGGCGATGGGGGCAGAGGCCGATGGAGGCAGAAGGGAGTAGTTGGGGAGAGGAGGGTGGCACCTCAGAGGGAGGGTGGATAGGAGGGACAGGCCCAGGTGGTGAGGGGTTGCGGTGGAGTGCCCCTGCAGGTACCAGCAGCATAGGGTCCTAGGGCACAGGGACAGAGACAGGGACAGGTGCAGGGACAGGTGCCAGTACAGGCACAGGGACAGAGACAGGTACAGGGACCTAGACATGTACCGAGACAGGTACAGGGACAGGTATAGGGACAGGTACAGGAGAAGACACCCGCAGAGGGAGAGCCACAGGCAGAGGCAGAGGGTGGGGATCCAGAGGAGGATGAGCTGATTGAGCTCAGGGAGATCTGCCAGGGCCAGGCAGATGAGATCCAGGAGTTGGAGAGGGAGAGGGACCGACTCAGGACCCGGCTCAGGGATACTGAGCGGGAGAGGGATCAGGCGATTCAGCGCTACACTGAGGCTGAGACAGCGCTGAGGGCAGGGAGACAGGCGGCGGAGGACACAGGAGCAGGCTACGCATATGTCCTGCGAGCCGGAGAGGAGATTGCCTACTGGAGGGGCCTGTATTATGGTGTTGTGCCAGCAGATCAGCGGGCGAGGAGCTTCCATAGACCATCGCGGACAGCGACGGCTATGGGAGGGAGCCGGAGGAGACAGGCATCGAGTGGTAGGGTCATGGGTCCTCCTCCACCACCAGACAGGGGGGACAGGCAGGGTGATCCTGGAGCGGGTCCTTCTATAGCTCAAATTCCATCGAGGCCAGGTGGCTCCGAGGGAGGGAGTTCATCATAGACATAGAGGGCTCCCTTGTATCAGTATTTGTACCATGGTTTTGTATTGTAGGCACCTGCGGGTGATTTTGTAGCCATATGATTCTTTTGACATCATTGTATCATGACACATTTGATTATATATGAGAGATGATTCATTTTTTTGCGGCAGCTATATGCATGTGTACCTATGTGATGAGATGTTCGTAGAATGTATGCTTATGATATGGATGCAAATATGTATATGACACAATGCAATATTTTTGTTCTTTTATGTTTTATATGCGTATGCATGATGCAAATGTGAATGTATGTAATGCAGATGAATATAATAATGCAAATGTAAATTGTGCTAATAGGTGTTGTGTGCAGGATGTGATGCAGTTGTGATATCTATATGTATGTATGAAATGCTTATATGTGGAAATGCAGGTGTAACTATATGAAATGTTTTTTTTTGGTGTGTCATTATACTCAGTCATGTGATAGTAGGCTACGTGGACTCGAGAAGGATGATGGAAGTCAATCAAGAAAGGGGGATGTAAGACAGAAGATATGAACATGAAAGAGCTTCTTGTGCGTTATCATCATTGAGCTTATTATGGCAAAATAGGTTATGACAATCGAGGCATATGTTCGACCCAGAAAGTCATTGTACCTGTTTGCATGGAGATAAGACAGTCACAAACAATGAATGCCCCAGTTCATACTAGACTCACAGTGTCCTCATATCCTTGGACAAGCCATAGCATTACTAAAAGACAATCCACAGACAACAAACAAAATAGGTGACGATACCCCATCCTCACCTTTCTAGTCAAAGACATCCTGGAGATAGAATCTCTAGTCAGAGACATCCTGGAAAAGCTAAAAGACATGTCACCAAAAGATAAAATCAAAAGAAAACCAAGACTCGACACCAACATCCACTGTAGTCCTCAAGTTTAGTGTCTCTTGTCACTTGTATAAGTCTTATTCGATTGTGGTCACAATGTTTACTTTCACAGAAAGGATAGATAGCACTGAACCATATGTTGTCTGAGTTTGTTGAAAGATTTGATTTGTTGAAGCCCATTGTTGCTACCGTGTCTCATCTGAAACTGACTAAATCCATGAAGCTGATACTTTATTGTTGAGAAGACGAAACTTTATTGCGGATCTGTGATGCAAATGTTGCTTTATTGCGGATTGTGCGCGGATAGACTTGAAGGAAGCTGGAAGAAACTGTACTCCTCGAAACATGTGGTGTTCTCAGTTCCACACCCATCACTAGACGCAGGATTTGCCTTAGCCACATATAGGATCTGATTTATTATGGATGGAAAGGGAGGTTTATTATGAACGACTAACCAATCTTGGGTAGATCAATAACAAGCCATGATGGGAATGGGTAAGTTTATTGTGGATGAATTGGTCGTGAGTGTGTGCAAAGTGAAAGGATGAAAGTGAATCCTAAAGAAGGGAAGAGCAATGTCTCTACACATGGCACTGGTGACCCAGTTTTCACCATGGTACTTGCCCAGGGCGCCACTGAAGTGGTTTTCACCGTTGGACGAAATTATTTTTCTTTACTTTTTTTCGATTTTTCAATTTTTTTTGTGTCACAAGGCGCCTGTTTGCTAGGTTTTCACCAAGTAACGATTTTTTTGTTTTATAATTTTTTTGTATTTTTGAATTTTTTGATTTTTTTTTGTATTTTTGAATTAGGATATTCCAAAGAGCTATGTGTAGAACCTGCGAAGATGCATGTTGTTGATAGGATCCTTCAAAGGTTCACCTTCTGTAGTTGAGAGCTGATATGCACCGGATCCATAGGCTGCTGTAACGATGTAAGGACCAAGCCAATTTGGTTCAAACTTGCCCTTCTTCTCTCTGTCTTGCTGATTCTTGGGGTTTTCTCTGAGAACCAAGTCACTTATCTCAAATGTGCGAGGCTTGACTTTGTGATTGTAACTGCGACTCATTCGTTGTTGGTAAGCCTTGAGATGATTAAAAGCAGTTTGTCTCCGTTCATCCAACAGTTCTAGTTCTTGTAAGGAAGAGACCCTGTAATCTTTATCGTTGATGATGTTTTGCAAAGAGACCCATAAAGAAGATAACTCGACCTCAATAGGCAAGATGGCTTCAGCGCCGTAGACAAGTGAGTAGGGTGTAGCTCCTGTAGGTGTGCGGACACTTGTGCGGTAGGCCCAAAGTGTAGGATTGAGTTGGATATGCCAGTTACGGCCAGCGTCATCGACTGTCTTTTTGAGGATTTTAAGAATTGTTTTATTAGACGCCTCACCTTGGCCATTACCTTGGGGGTAATATGGTGTGGAGAAACAATGGGAAATATGGAAGTGGTCACAGAGTTCACGAACATCCTGATTTTTGAAGGGACGCCCGTTATTAGTAATAATGGACTTAGGAATACCATATCGGCAAATGATATAGTTAAGGATGAAGGTAGCAATTTGTTTCCCAGTGACTTGTGTAAGAGGCACAGCCTCAATCCACTTTGTGAAATACTCTGTGGCTGTGATAATGAATTTATGACCATTGGAAGAAGGAGGGTGAATCTTGCCTATGAGATCGAGTCCCCACTGACAAAAGGGCCAAGGAGACGCAAGTGGTTGTAGTTCTTGTGCTGGTGCATGTATGAGGTCTCCATGAATTTGACATTGCTTACATTTCTTGACAAACTGATATGAGTCTTTTTCCATATTGGGCCAGTAATATCCAGTCCTGATGAGTTTCTTGGCCAAGGTAGGACCACTAGTATGCGGACCACATATCCCTTCATGTACTTCATGTAACGCAATCTGAGTTTCATCGCTTTCTAAACATCTAAGAAGAGTGCCATCTAGACCTCGTCGGTATAGGATATCAGCTAGAATGACATATCGAGAGGATTGACGAATGAAAGTGCGGCGTTGGTTGTTTGATAGATGAGGAGGTAAGGTATTGTCGCGAAGATATGTGAATATGGAACCATATAACTGGGATTCGGGACCAACAACGCATATCATTTCAGTAGGAGTGATCTCATATGAAGGAACCAACAGGTTGTCTACCAGGAACTCATAGCAGGTTTCATTTTGAGGCAGGTCAATTAGTGAAGCAATTGTAGCCATGGCATCTGCAGCACGATTCTGCTCTCTTGGTATCTGCTCAAAATCTATCTTTGTGAAGTGCTGTTTCAAATCATCTACCAATTGCTTGTAAGGCATTAATTTTTCATCTTTTGTTTGGTAATCATCAGTTGCTTGACGGATGACAAGTTGAGAATCCCCAAAAACACGAAGTTCTTGGATCTTCCACTGAACTACAATTCGTAATCCAGTTGTTAATGCCTCATATTCCACTATATTGTTAGTGCAAGGAAATGATAAGTGGTATGATTTTGGTATAGAATCGCCTTGAGGAGTTATAAAGAGAATACCAGCTCCTGCCCCATGCTGTGTGTATGAGCCGTCAAAGTACAGTTGCCATGGTCTTGCCTGTGATATTGTTAAAATGGATTCATCTAGAAATTCTGAATTTAGAGGGACATCATCAATCATGGGGGCATTTGCTAATTGATCCATGATTGCTTGTCCTTTTATTGCTTTTCTGTCCACATACTTGATGTCGAATTCACTCAGGATCATTACCCACTTGGCCAGTCGCCCAGTAAGTGTTGCTTTATTGAGGAGGTATTTTAATGGATCAATTCTTGCAATCAACTTAGTCTTATGAGTGAGCATATAATGTCATAATTTCTGTGAAGCAAAGACCACAGCGAGACATGCACGCTCGATCGGTGTGTAGTTTAGCTCATATCCCACCAATGTGCGACTAATATAGTATACTGCTTTTTCCTTACCGTCAGCTAATTGTTGTGCTAGGAGTGCCCCCAGTGCTGTTGGAGTAGCTGATATGTATAGTAGCAAAGGCTGATCTGGAACTGGTGGCATCAAAACTGGCGGATTCAAAAGATAATCTTTGAGCATCTGAAAAGCTTGTTGACAGTTATCATCCCATTTGAATTTGATATTTTTATGTAGCAGGAGCTGAAAAGGATTACACTTATCTGCAAGTTGTGCTATGAATCTTCGTATAGACTGGAGTCTCCCTTGTAAGGATCGAAGTTGACTGATATTTCTGGGTGGCGGCATGTCCAAGATAGCCTTGACTTTTGCTGGATTGGCTTCGATTCCTCTTTTGGACACAATGAATCCTAGGAGCTTCCCGGAGGTTACTCCAAAGACACATTTCTTGGGGTTTAATCTTACCTTGTATTTTTCCAATTGATCAAAGACGACTGAAAGTATGTCCAAATGTGTATCTCTGTCTATTGATTTACCCAAGAGATCATCAACATAATCTTCCATGGTTATGTGCATGAGATCATGAAAAATAGTGGTCATTGCTCTTTGATATGTAGCACCTGCATTTTTCAGCCCAAAGGGCATGACATTCCAACAGAAAGTTCCCCATGGACAAGTGAATGATGTTTTATGTTGATCCTCGGGTGCAATCCTGATTTGATTATAACCAGAAAATCCATCCATTAAAGATAACATTTCGTGACCTGCTGTGAGATCAATGATCAAGTCGATATTTGGTAGTGGGAAGTCATCTTTTGGACAAGCTTTGTTGATGTCTCTGAAATCTGTACATATTCTGATACTGCGATCTGGTTTACTGACAGGTACTAAATTGGAGACCCATTCAGGATAATCAATTGGGCGTATGAATCCAACATCCAATAATTTCTCCAGCTCTGCTTTGACTAGTAATGCCACTTGTGGATGCATTTTCCTTAATTTCTGTTTTACTGGCTTTGCCCTCAGTTTGACTGTCAAATGATGCATTACCAATTTCGGATCTAGTCCAGGCATATCAGCGTATGACCATGCAAAGTTGATTTGTCGTTCTTTGAAGAAACTTATGAATTTTGATCTTTCGGACTCTGTTAATGATTGAGCCAGAAATATGTTGTGTGGAACTTCTTCTGTACCAATATTCGTTTTGATAGTATCTTCTACCAACATGGATGACTTTTCCTCATATGATGCTGGGAGAATGTCGAGCCTTCCATCTTCGGGTGCCTCAGAGAGGTTTTCGCCCTCAGATACGTCCTTTCTTTTTACTTTTTTGGGATCAGATAGCGCCACAGTGTGGTTTTCGCCATAAGACCCTTGATTTGTTCTTATTTTCACATTTTTGCGACTGGAAGGTCCGACACCCTCACCAAAATATGCCATGTTGTTGAGTTCTATGATGTATCCTGCCTTATGGTCCCCAGGGGGAAGATCATCTCGTATGCCAAGATAGTCAATAATAGCTTCGTCATTTTGGAATGTGTCAAATTGTGCTGGTCCTTCATAATCCCAGTCAATGAGTTGGTGGTGAACAAGGGGAAGGCCTTTAATGTTTTCGGAGTTTGCGGGGCTAAGAGTGAAGATGTGGTTATATTCGGGTATATCAAGGCAATTGTCGAGGTCATAGATGGCACTCTCCTCATCAGTTTCGATCGCAAACGAATCCAAATTGTTGTCACTAGTAGCGCCTTCCGGGACAGGTGTCCTCATCCTATGTGATTTCGACCTAGAACCTTGAGACGAAGACTGTGCGGAATCCTTATGGGTTGTTTCTTGACCCACCCTGAACTTTTTATAAAATTCCTCTTCTTTTGTCGGTTCATTTGGCTCTCTGAATGTCTCGGTGAGCTCATAGTCACTGGAGGATTTGTCTGAACCCCATTCCCATTCGTTGGAATCTGTAGAATAGTAATCTTCTTGTTGAACTTTGGAAACTTTGATTTGTGATGCCTCTTCTGTCCTTTTAGTGTGGATCTTGGAAGTCAGAAAACCAAGTCCCTTTGAGTGTTCTCTTTTTATAGTCAATTCAGGTTGTAAGGGTTCTATGACGCCTTCTTTGCGTAACCCAAGAGGGCTTTTTCCATCATACCCGAATTTTTGTAGAATCTTGAAGCCTTTGCCATATTTCTCACAGGGTATATTGATCTGATCTTGTGTGTCCTCTTCAATGTCTTTGTAGAGCATTTTGTGTAAATCTTCCTCTCCTAGTTCACCCCATTTTTGAAAGGTAGTAGGATCCCATTTGAGTATCATGATGGATATTTGCTTGTTAGGATGTGGCCTTCCATACTCTTTTGGAGAGCTCATGACTTGTCGTAAATACATGGTCTGATTTAAAGTGTATTCTCCCATGCCTTTGTCTTGAAATTTGCCTTTAAGTTCACCTTGTTTTGATGTCGAAGGTTTCAATGACTCGGGGTCAATGTATGCCGAAGAAGGAACAGCTTCACGATTACTGGGAATGATGGTCTCCGTATGTGATCTCAAGTTATTGCAATATATGAACGGATTAGGATCACCGTTAATTGTTACCTCGACTCCATTATGAGGAAACTTAATGCATTGATGGTATGTCGACGGGACTGCCCTCATTTCATGAATCCAAGGACGTCCTAGCAATATATTGTATGTGAGATCCAGATCCAGGACTTGACAAACCACATCCTTTGTGACTGGCCCAATTCTTAGAGGTAAGGTGACTGTGCCCTTGGATGAACGCTCTTCATCATCATATGCCTTGATGGTGATTTGATTTGTTGAATTCACAGCTTTATCAGAATATCCCAATTGTTTAATGGTGCTCAATGTACAAATGTTTAGACCAGCTCCTCCATCTATCAGGACTCGCTTTATTCAATGTTTGTGTATGAAGGCTTCAATGTGTAAAGGTGCATTATGTGGCTGACATACGGAGGCGTCATCGGCTTCTGTGAATGTAAGGGAATGTGGAATGGAAAGGTATCCCACCATGGCTTGAAATTGGTCCACGTTCAGATCAGTAGGAACGACAGTATCTCTCAAGATTTTGTCAAGAATAGCTTTATGAGCGGGGGATATACGTAGGAGCTCAAGGATGGAGATGAGCGCGGGTGTCTTCCCTAACTGTTCTACAAGGTCATACTCAAGTTTGGTTGATGAAGAGGCGGCATTTTTAGTGGAAGCACCTGGCAAAGTAATCTTACCTCGACGGGTTGTAACATGACATTCAGAGGTATGTGCGGAAGAAGATCCAACACCTCTTAGGACAATCTTGGGTCTCTGAGGAGGATTCTCAGGATTTTTGTTCTTAATAGTAATAGTAGAGATATGATTGTCCGTCGAGATGTGATTGATAGTTGAATCATAGTTGTAAGGTGCTCTAGTATAGTTGGCTTGATCATCTGTGACTTTGGCTTTTCCCTTGTCATGCTTTGGGAATGGTTCCTTAAACATTTCATGTTCTTGATTGGATGAGTGTCCCTCAATCTCAATGTCACCTCTATCAATGAGATCTTGCACAATGTTCTTCAGTCGATGACAATTACCTGTCTTGTGACCCTTGCTCTTATGAAACTCACAATACTCATCATCATTCCACCAATTTGGTTTGACCTTTGGTTCATATGGAGGAAAATCTGGAACTGTGATCACTTTGTTTGCCACAAGCTTTTTGAAGACTGATTCAAGTGGTTCTCCCAACGGGGTGTACTTCCTTCGTGATCTAGAAGTTGTTTGAGTATTCATTTGATTGTTTGTAGAACTTGATCCCGAAAAGATGAACTTGGGTCTCACTGTATTGGCATCAACAACACCATCATTGACTGTGTTCTTGTTTTTATTCCAAAATCTTGGCTTGTCTTTTCCTTTAAAGTCATCTTTGTTTTCCTTGAATATCTTAATGACTCCTTGTTCAATTAGAACCTTTTCTGTTGCTAAGCCTTTTTCAATAACATCCTTGAAGGTGGCCAAACAAGCTTTCCTTAGATCATAGCCAATGTCCTTGTTAACATTTTGAGTGAACATTTCTACCATTTGTTTCTACGGAATTTCGCAAGAGCATCTGCTAGCTAGATTTCTCCATCTTTGTAAAAATGATGCAAAAGATTCTCCCTCCTTTTGCTTAGTATTGCACAAAGTAGTGACTGAGATATCTGTTTCTATATTGTAAGAGAAATGCTGAATAAATGCCTCTGCTAAGTCACCCCATGACTTAATACCAGGTGGTAATTGAGAGAACCATTCCATAGCTTGATCGCCTAAGCTTTGCGGGAAAAACCTCATCAAATATGTTTCTTCTGCCGCTACCTCAATGCAAGCTGTGAAAAATTGTCGTATGTGTGCCTTGGGGTCCCCTTTTCCTCTATACTTGTCAAATTTTGGCGTCACAAAGTGTGCAGGAAATGGAGGCATTGGAATGCTCTTATCAAATGGATAAGGACATATGTCTCTCATAGTGTATGTTGGTTTTGGTGTACTCATCTCCTCCATTTTCTTTTGTAGATCTCTGATTTGTTGCTCCAAATTATTCTTAGGTGGCGATCGATTTCTTGTAGCATACCCCATGTTTGAGATACCAATTTGAGGAGGAGCTTGTTGCATGTATGGATGATATTGATCATAGACATGTTAATATGGAGGAGGTTTATATTGATGCGGCATATAGGGAGCACTTGGTATAGCTTCATATTGAGGAACCCCATATTTATTTTGCACATGTATACCATATTCTATAGGCATGTCATGTTCTATTGTGTTGCCCCCAAATTTGACATGAGGTTTTCTTGTGTCCAAATTTTGAGCATGCCTTTGAATGTCCACTTGTTTTGGTTGATCCATAGCTTGAGTATGTGATTGAGAATATCTATCTGCATAAGACTTCCATAATGGTCTTCGAAGGTAAGTATCATATGTTTGACCGTGTGTATGTGGGATTTCTGGTTTTTGAAGCAAAGCTGATGGTGATTCAGGTACCATATGTGGTCCTCTATTTCCTCCACTATTGGGTCTCCTTTGATCCATGTTAGAGTGAGTTTGTTGCGAGGGTCGGTTTTCCATAAGTTGAGACATGTCAAAATCATGAGGTATCTTGGCTCCACTTTGTGCCATCATGTGTAGAAAGTACTGTCTATCCCTCTTCATTATCTCTTCAACCAATCTATTGAAATGAGGATTCATTATGGATTCTTCTATATCTGCTGATTGTATTGAAAAGTTGTCCACATTGTCATTGTGTGTAGCATTTTTGTTTGTAGTGTCTGCGTTTTCCACATTTGGAATGTGTCTATAAACATCCATGTCAGGCAATGTAGTGTGCTCAGGATTGAAAAATAAATCATTGTCATACTCATAAGAACTCATGTTTGTGGACTCTTGAGCTTCTTTAGCTTTTCTCCTAGATTTTTGAAGGTGGGTTTCAACCATGAACTAGGTGTTTGACCAAGATGTGAGAGACTAGATGAAAAATGGAAAGAGTATGGAAGACCAAGAGTTGTATGGAGTGTAAATGAATCTTGAGGTGTACTTGCAATGTCCAAAGTGTAAGACCAAGTATGTATGTAGTAGAGTAGGTGTGACTTCCAAAGAGATGATTGTTTCTCTTGATGAGGTAAGCTGACCTTGACTCTAAGTAAGACCAAATGAGACCCAAAGGTAAGAAACCTTGATGAGGGACCACTTAGCAAAGTGCAGTTGTATGTAGTATGTTGACAAAGTATGATGAGGACAAGCAAGTGACCTTTTGACTCAAGTTTGGACAAGTATGAATGTAAAATGAGATGTGAAGCAATGATGGACTGTATGAGACCCAAAGACAGGTTGAATGCTAGATGAAACCTGAAGAAACAACCTAGGAAGCTCAAGTATTCCGAAACTGATTTCCTTTTGTTTGCTAGACTGTAAAAATTTTCAATTCTGTACACAGACGCTTCTGTATACTTCACAGACGCGATTCCCAGACACAGACGTGTCTCTGTTTGACACAGACGCTTCTAGAAACACAGACGCTATTCTGCCCTTCACAGACGCGCTTAGATGACCCAGACGTGGTTAAAACAGACACAGACACGTTTCTGTAAACTTCGTGCAATTTTTCCAATCTGTGAAGTTGTTTTGTTGTGACCAAATCCGACTGTTTGACTGTTTTTCGTGACAAGAGGACACAATGTTGATGAGGACTCAATGTTTGCAAGTGTTTTAGACTCCAAAAGTGTGTTGTTTGATGTAAAAGGTTTTGCATACACTTGAAGACACAAAAGACACCATGTTTTGTTGTTTGGTCTTGAATGTTTGAATGTTTAACATAAGACCAGCACAATTCTTATGGTTGGCCAAGACAATAGTTGTTGATCCCACATAGGGTTTTACCCCCGAGGCTACGCTATTCAGAGCGGATACTTAGATGCTTGACCTCACTGGCTCCACCCTCGACACTCACTTCTCAGGTCAGCCAAGCATCAGTCCCCATGAAAACTCCCCATGGCGAACTTTGTATCTCTACTAAGAACCGTATGTGTGTGGGCCACTACCAGAGGTCCGACCTCCTGCCTCAACAACTAGAAGTATTTGGGCTTCTAAAACAAAAGGTGCTAGTAAGGGTATCCGCTCGTGTGGCCATACATGCGGCACTTTCAGCTCTGTAAATAGAGAAGGCTCCCAGCCGGTAGGGGTTACGCCCTACAAATGATCAAATAAATTTGATCAAACGGGTTTATGGGGAGACATAGTGTCGGTATGAACTAATTAGCACATGTTATTCATAGTTTTCACCATGAATACATTTGATTATAGTGGTTCAGATGAGGTGGGTTTTCCTCGCTACACCTTGGGTCGTTCTCTTCTCACTAGTAGTCCTAATGACCACACGGGAAGACAGGCCCTCTAAAGATTAAACAAAAAGAGCCTATTGCTCAAGACACAAAAGACAATGATTCAATTTTAGTGCACCAATGGAAGTGTTTGTTAATCTATGAAAACAAGGCACACAACAAAATTTCAAAACCCTAGCCAAGGACCTGCAACAAAATTTGTTAGTAGTTTGGGTTGTTTCAAATGATCACCCCTTCCTGCAAGCACACAATTTAGGTACATTTTAGAAACCCAAAAGACTTTGTGAAAGAGGGGCCTTCAACAAAAACGTTTTTGCTTCCAAATCAAGCTGTACAAACTTGGTTAGCTAGATCTGCAAGGGTTAGTCCAAAAATAAACCAGATTTGAAACCCTAGGTGCGAAATCCGAAAACCGAATCAAAGAAAGATTGAAATTTTTGAAAGAGTAAAAACACAGACACCGTTATACTAGACACAGACGCGTCTTTATGACACAGACGCGGTTTTGTGATGCACAGACGCGGCAAAAACACACAGACACCCTTCTCGGACACAGACGCGATCAGAAGTAACGCAGACGCGATTATGTAACACAGACGCCCCTATCTGAGACCTGCAAAACAAAATTTGTTGAAAACACAGACGCGATTCCCGCCTCCGCAGACACTCCTTAAACTCAGAGACGCGATCCGAACACTAGCAGACGCGAAAATACCTAAAATGTCATCGAAAAAATGTCCGATCTGCAACTTAAAAAATGCAAAATCTGCAACAAAAAAGTTAAATGCAAAGGGACAAGAGTCCCACCGGGCATGCCAAAATGTTTATGGTGAAAATGGATAACAATAATAACAATATTGAAAGGCTAAATGAATTCAACCATCAAACCCTAGCCTAACAATCAACAAAGATCCACCATAACATATGAAGATTACCTAAGACAATGCAAATCACATGAAATCACAAAGATTATACCATCACATGTCCAATAGGGTTTTGATCTCCATTCTTCCTATCTCCATTGATCTTGCTTGATATATTTGCTCTCAGATTTTATATGCACAAGAGCTCAACAAAGAACGGAATGTGGTTGCAAGTAGGATCGTAGTGTAGCCAAGTCTTCAAGATTGTCGATTAGCATGAGTGATTAGGGTTTGATAATGAAGAAGGCATCTCCTTAAATAGAAGACACTATATGAAATGGAGGGATAAGATTGAGAGGTGTAAAAGGAGGTCGGCTAGGATTAGAGGGTAGGTAAAAAGAAATACCAAAATAATGAAAGGGGTAGGTAGTGTATGAATTAAGAGATGAATGACATGTGTCATGTGTAGAAAAAGATAATGAACTAATTAAATAAATAAAGATTTATTTAATTAACAGAAGAAGTAGGATCATTAAATAAATAAGATATTTATTTAATTTAGGAAAAGGATAATTTAAATAAATAAATGTATTTATTTAAATGAGAAATAAGGCTAGAAGAGGATAAATGAATTAATTAAATAAATAAGGATTTATTTAATTAATAGAAGAATTAGGCTTAGATAATTAAATAAATAAAATATTTATTTAATTAGTCATGACAATTTTAGGTGTCTACATTGTGAATTTCATAAGAGCAAGGGACATAAAATAGGAAACTGTTATCGACTAAAGAACATCATACAAGATCTCATTGATAGAGGTGACATTGATATTGAAGGACACTCATCCAATCAAGAACATTAAATGTTTAAAGAACCATTCCCAAAACATGACAAGGGAAAAGCTAAAGCCACAAATGAGGAAACCAACTATACCAGAGCATCCTATAACTATGATTCAACGGTCAATCACATTTCGATGGATAATTATGTCTCTACCATTATCATCAAGGCCAAAACGCCTGAGAATTCTACCCAAAGACCCAAGATTGTCCTAAAAGGCATTGGATCTTCTTCCGAACCTACCTTTGAATGTAATGTCACAAATCATCGAGGTAAATTCACCTTTCAAGGTGCTCCAGCTAAAAACACCACTTCCTCATCAACCAAACCTGAGTATGACCTTGTAGAACAGTTAGGGAAGACACCCGTGCTTATCTCCATCCTTGAGCTCTTACGCATATCCCCAACACATAAAGCCATTCTTGACAAAAATTTAAGAGACACTTCCGTCCCCACTGATCTGAACATGGACTAGTTTCAAGCCATGGTGGGATACCTTTCTGTTCCACACTCCCTTACATTCATAGAAGTTGACGACGCCTCCGTGAGCCAACCACATAATGCACCTTTACACATTGAAGCCTTCCTACACAAACATCGAATAAAATGAGTCCTAATAGATGGAGGAGCTGGTCTTAACATATGTACTTTGAACACAATAATACAATTGGGATATTCAGACAAAGCTGTGAATGCTACAAACAAAATTACCATCAAAGCATATGATGATGAAGAGAGTTCATCCAAAGGCATAGTCACCTTACCTCTCAGAGTTGGATCGATTACAAAGGATGTGGTTTGTCAAGTTCTTGACCTGGATCTCATATACAATATATTGCTAGGACATCCTTGGATTCATGAGATGAGGGCAGTCCCATCTACATACCACCAATGCATTAAGTTTCCTCACAATGGAGTTGAAATAATAGTTAATGGCGATCCTAATCCATTTATATACTGCAATAACTTGAGACCAAAAATTGAGATGACCATTTCAAGTAATAGGGAAGCTGTCCCTTCTTCTGCATACATTGATCCTGAATCGTTAAAACCTTCAACATCAAAACAAGGTGATCTTAAAGGGAAATACCAAGACAAAGGCATGGGTGAATGCAATTTGAATCAAACCATGTTCTTACAACAGGTTATGAGCTCACCAAAAAAATATGGATGACCACATCCTTCTAAATGAGTATCTATCATTACACTCAAGTGGGATCCTACTATCTTCCAAAAGTGGGGTGAAATGGAAGAAGAAGATTTATACAAAATGCTTTACAAAGACCCTAAAAATGGTACACAAGATCAAATCAGCATACCATGTGAAAAATATGGTAAAGGATTCAAGATCCTACAAAAGTTTGGGTATGATGGTAAAAGTACTCTTGGCTTAAGAAATGAAGGTATCATTCAACCTTTGCATCCAGAATTGACATTTAAAAAGGAGTGATCGAAAGGACTTGGTTTCATGTCTTCTAGGGTAAATACACGAAAGACAGAAAAAACATTACAAATCAAAGCTGCCAAAAATCAACAAGAGAACCGCTATTCCATAGACTCCAATGAATGGGAATGGGATTTAGACAAATCCTCCAGTGACTATGAACTCACCAAGTCATTTAGAGAACTAGGTGAACCCACATAAGAGGAGGAATTTTATAGAAAATTCAAAGTTGGTTAGGAAACAACCCCTGAGTATCCCACATAGTCTTTGCCTCTAGGTTCTAGGTCAAAATCACAAAGAATGAGGACACTCGTCCCAAAATGCGCTACTAGTGATGGCAATTTGGATTCGTTCACAATCGAGACAAATGAGGAGAGTGCCAATGATGACCTTGACAACTACCTCAACATACCTAAATATAACTGCATCTTCACCCTTAGTCCCGCTGACTTTGAAAAAATTGAAGGCCTTCCCCTTGTTCACCACCAACTTATTGACTGGGACCATGAAGGACCTGTATAGTTCAACACATTCCAAAATGATGAAGCCTTTATTGACTATCTAGGCATACCAGATGATCTTCCGCTTGGGGACCATAAGGCAGGATACACTATAGAGCTCAACAATGTGACATATTTTGGTGAGGGTGTTGGGCCTTCCAGTCGCAAAAATATAAAAATAAAAATAAATCAAGGGTCTTATGGTGAAAACCATGTTGTGGCGTTGTCTGACCCCAAAAAAGTAAAAAGAAAGGACATATCTGAGGGCAAAAACTTCTCTGAGGCACCCAAGGATGGAAGGCTCGACATTCTCCTGACATCATATGAATAAAAATCATCTATGTTAGTAGAGGAGACCATCAAAACAAACATTGGTACAAAAGAAATTCCACATAACATATTCCTGGCTCAATCTTTGACAAAGGCAGAAAGACCAAAGTTCGTAAGTTTCTTCACAGAGAGACAAATCAATTTTGCATGGTCATATGCTGATATGCCTGGACTGGATCCAGATTTAGTAATGCATCATTTGACAGTCAAACCGGGGGCAAAACCAGTAAAACATAAATTAAGAAAGATGCATCCACAAGTGGCATTATTAGTCAAAGCGGAGCTTGAAAAATTATTGGATGTCAGATTCATACGCCCAATTGATTATCCTGAATGGATCTCCAACTTTGTACCTGTCAGTAAACCAGATCGTAGCATCAGAATATGCATAGATTTCAGAGACATCAACAAAGCTTGTCCTAAGGATGATTTTCCATTGCCAAATATCGACCTGATCATAGATCTCACAACAGGTCATGCAATGTTATCTTTGATGGATGGATTCTCTGGCTATAATCAAATAAAAATCGCATCCGAGGATCAACACAAAACAACATTTACTTGTCCCTGGGGAACTTTCTGTTGGAATGTCTTGCCTTTTAGGCTATAGAATGCAGGCGCTACATATCAAAGAGCATGACTACCATCTTTCATGATCTCATGCACGTTACTATGAAAGATTATGTTGATGACCTCTTGGGAAAATCAATAGATAGAGATACACATTTAGACATACTTTCAGTCATTTTTGATCGGTTGGAAAAATACAAAGTAAGATTAATCCCCAAGAAATGTGTCTTTGGAGTAACCTCTGGGAAGCTCCTGGGATTCATTGTCTCAAAAAGAGGAATTGAAGCTGATCCAACAAAAGTCAAGGCCATCCTAGAGATGCAACCACCAAGAAATATCAGTCAACTTTGATCTTTGCAAGAGAGACTCTAGTCCATACGAAGATTCATAGCACAACTTGCAGACAAATGTCATCCTTTTCAGCACTTGCTACACAAAAACATCAAATTCAAATGGGATGATAATTGCCAACAAGCTTTCCAGATACTCAGAGATTATCTTTTGAATCCACCAGTCCTGATGCCATCAGTTTCAGAACAACCCCTATTACTATACATATATGCAACTTCAACAACACTGGGGGCACTCTTAGCACAACAAGATGCCGAGGGCAAAGAAAAGGCAGTCTACTACATTAGTCATACTTTGGTGGGATATGAGCTAAACTATACACCAATTGAGCATGCATGTCTCATTGTGGTCTTTGCTTCACAAAAATTACGATATTACATGCTAACTCATAAAACTAAGTTGGTTGCAAGGATCAATCCATTGAAATACCTTCTTAATAAAGCAATGCTTACTGGTCGACTAGCCAAATGGGTGATGCTCTTGAGTGAATTCGACATTGAATATGTAGACAAAAAAGCAATAAAAGGACAAGCTATCATAGATCAATTAGCAGATGCTCCCATGATAGATGATGCTCCTCTAACTTCAAAATTTCCAGATGAATCCATCTTGATACACAAAGCCTTTGCAACTATACTTTGACGGCTCATACATACAGCATGGTGTAGGAGCTAGCATCCTCTTCATCACACCTCAAGGGGATTCCATACCAAAATCATATCGATTATCATTTCCTTGCACTAATAACATAGCAAAATATGAGGCATTGACAACTGGATTACGGATTGCAGTTCAGTGGAAGATCCAGGAACTTCATGTTTTTGGGGACTCTCAACTTGTAATTCGTCAAGCAACTGATGACTGCCAAACAAAAGATGAAAAATTAATGCCTTACAAACGAATGGTGGACGACTCGAAACAACATTTTGTGAAGTTAGACTTTGAGCAGATACCAAGAGAGAAAAATTGAGCCGCAGATGCCATAGCTACCATTGCTTCACTAATCGATCTACCACAGAATGAAACCCGCTATGAGTTCTTGGTGGATAACCTTTTGGTTCCCTCGTATGAGATCTCTCCTACTGAGATGATATGTGTCATTGGTCCTGATTCCCAGTTATATGGTTCCATTTTCACATACCTTCGTAATAATAGCCTTCCTCCTAACTTATCCAACAACCAACATCGCACTTTCATTTGCCAATCTTCTCGATACGTCATCTTAGCCGATATCCTATGCCGTCAAGGTCTAGATGACACTCTTCTTAGATGTTTAGAAAGGGACGAAGCTCAGATTGCGTTACATGAAGTTCATGAAGGGATATGTGGTCCACATTCTAGTGGTCCTACCTTAGCCAATAAACTCATCAGGACTGGATATTATTGGCCCAACATGGAAAAAGACTCATATCAGTTTGTCAAGAAATGTAAGCAATGTCAACTTCATGAAGACCTTATTCATGTGCTAGCACAAGAAATTCAACCAATTGAGACTCCTTGACCCTTTTGCTAGTGGGGACTCGATCTCATAGGTAAGATTCACCCTCCTTCCTCTAATGGCCATAAATTCATCATCACTGCCACAGAGTATTTCACAAAATGGATTGAAGTCGTGCCTCTTACACAAGTCACTGGAAAATAGATTGCTACATTCATTCTAAACTACATCATTTGTCTATATGGTATTCCTATTTCCATCATCACTGATAACGAGCGTCCCTTCAAAAATCAAGATGTTTGTGAACTTTGTGATAGCTTCCATATTATCCATCATTTCTCCACACCCTATTACCCCCAAGGTAACGGCCAAGCAGAGGCATCTAATAAAACCATTTTTAAAATCCTAAAAAAGACAGTCGATGAGGCTGACCGCAATTGGCATATCCAACTTAATCCCACACTTTGGGCCTATCACACAAGCATCCGCACACCTATAGGAGCCACACCTTATTCACTTGTCTACGGCGCCAAAGCTATCTTGCCTATTGAGGGTGAGTTACCCTCTTTACGAGTCTCTTTGCAAAACATTATCAGTGATGAAGACTATAGGGTCTCTCGCTTACAAGAACTTGAACTATTGGATTAACGAAGGCAAACTGCTTTTAATCATCTCAAGGCTTATCAACAACTAATGAGTCGCAATTATAATCATAAAGTCAAGCCTCACACATTTGAGGTGGATGACTTAGTTCTCAAAGAAAATCCTAAAAATCAATAAGACGGAGAGAAGAAGGGCAAGTTCAAACCAAATTGGCTTGGTCCTTACATCATTACAACAGCCTATGGATCTGGTGCATATCAGCTCTCAACCACAAAGGAAGAACCTTTGGAGGATCCTATCAACAACATGCACCTTTGCAAGTTTTACACATAGCTATTTAGAGTATCCATATTCAAAAATACAAAAAAAAAATAAAATAAATAAATTAAAAAAAAAAAAAAAGAAGAAAAAAGTCATAAAAATAAAAAATCGTTACTTGGTGAAAACCTGGCAAATAGGCGCCTTGTGACACAAAAAAAATAAAATAAAATAAAAGAAAGTAAAGAGAAATAAATCCGTCCAAGGGTGAAAACCACTTCGGTGGCACCTTAGGCAAGTACCATGGTGAAAACTGGGTCACCGACGCCATGTGTAGAGACATTGCTCCTCCCTCTTTCAGGATTCATTTTCATCCTTTCACTTTGCACACACTCACAATCTCTTCATCCATAATAAAGGGTGAACTCACAAAGTTGGTTCCCATTTTTTGGTACGTCCTGATTTTTGCTGAAATCATACATTTTTTAGAAAATATAATGATTTAAGCTTTAAGTGGTCCCATTTTAAGTAATTAATTGAAGAGAGTTAAATCAAAGGCTATTAGATCAAAATTTCTTGGATAGAACCTTTCTACTTCTAAATTATACTTGCAATGGAGTCTCCTTTGCATCTATCAAATGCTGATAAAAAACCAATTTTACATTAGCTTTTGGGGGATCAAATTAATTCATTTAATTTTTTTTAAAAAAAAGTGTTTAGTCCTTATTATAAGATTTCCAAATAGTATAACTTTTAATATATTTAATTTCATTAATATATTTTTATTTTATTTCTTATGAATGTAGGTTTTTCACCGAACATGAACTTCGCTGTTCAATGCATTGGAAAAAATAGTAAACTAATTCAAAAAAATTCTGAAAAATATCTATGCACTAGGTATTGATGTTTTCTTTCTAACAAAAAAAAGAAAATTGAATTTTGATATATATAGAACAAGTTATGCGTTCAAACGTACACCTATATCTAAATTATAATTAGTCAAACTTCAAAACTTAATAAAATGAAAAATATTCAACATATTACTATCAAACCAACTGCATGCCCTGGGTATTGATGTTACAAACCAAAATTCAAAATAATTAAGTTTTTATCATTTATAGAAAAAAAATTATGCGTTTCGGGATACACATCACTCTTAAAAAATGTTGTTTGCTGTAAAAAATTACTTTTTGAGGGAGATGGAAAAATCAATAAAATTTTATTCAAAATTTTTTGAAAAACATATATTTAGAATCTACAAACAAGATGTTAAAAATCCCTAGTTTATATCATCTTCAAATTCTTAACGGTTTAAAAGTTATAGGTGTTGGAAAGTGAAGGTTTTTTCCAAAATATTCATATAAGTGTCAAAGTTGGTCAAAAAGTGGGAACCAGTATTGTGAGTTCACCCTAAACTTACCTATTCCCATCATGGCTTGTTATTGATCTATCGAAGATTGGTTAACCATTCATAATAACATTCCTTTTCACCCCTTTCCATCCATAATAAATCAACTCCTATCTGTGGCTAAGGCAAATCCTATGTCTAATGATGGGTGTGGAACTGAGAGCATCACACATTCTGAGGAGTATAGTTTCTTCCAGCTTTCTTCAGTCTATCTGTGCATAATTTGCAATAAAGAAACACATGCATCGCCAATCTGCAATAAATTTTTGTCTTCTCCGCAATAAAGTATCAGTTTCATGGATTCAGTCAGTTTCAGATGAGACACAAGCAACAACAATGGTCTTCAACAAATCAAATCTTTTGACAGACTTAGACAACATTATGGTTCAGTGCTATCTATCCTTTTGTGAAAGTAAACATTGTGACCATAATCAAATAAGACTTATACAAGTGACAAGAGACACTAAACTTGAGGACTACAGTGGATGTTGGTGTTGAGTCTTGGTTTTATTTTGATTTTATCTTTTGGTGACATGTCTTTTAGCTTTTCAGGGATGTCTCTGACTAGAGATTTTATTTCCAGGATGTCTTTGAATAGAAAGGCGAGGATGGGGTATCATCACCTATTTTTTTTTGCTGTCTGTGGATTGTCTCTTAATAATGCTATGACTTGTCCAAAGATATGAGGACACTATGAGTCTAGTTTGAACTAGGGCATCTTTGTTTTCTATTGTCTGATCTCCATGCAAATGGGTACAATGACTTTCTGGGTCGAACATATGCCTGGATTGTCATAACCTACTTGCCATAATAAAGCTCAATGATGATAATAGCACAAGAATCTCTTTCACTTCCATATCTTCTATCTTTCATCCCCCTTTCTTGATTGACCTCCATTGTCCTTCTTGAGTCCGTATAGCCTGCTATCACATGACTGAGTATAATGACACACCAAAAATATTTGCATTTCATGTAGTTGCACCTGCATTACCACATATTAGCATTTCATACATACATATAGATATCACAATTGCATCACATCCTACACACAACACATGTTAGCACACTTTACATTCTCATCATGTAAATAGTTATTTGCATTACCATATTCATTTGCATTTCATACATTCACATTCATATTTTCATTTGCATAAACATATAAAACATAAAAGAACAAAAATATTGCATTGCATCATGTACATATTTGCATCCATATCATAAGCATCACATAGAAACATAAGAATCACATAGGTACACATGCATATAGATGCCGCAAGGATGAATCTCATATATATATATATAGTCATAAGTGTCATGATACAATGATGTCAAAAATCATATGGCTACAATCACCCGAAGGTGTCATCATACAAAATGGTACAAAAATTGATACATAGGGAGCCCTCTAAGGCTATGATGAACTCCCTCCCTCGGAGCTGGCTGGCCTCGACGGAGTCTGAGCCCTAGAAGGACCCATCCTAGGATCATCTCTCCTGTCCCCTCTATCTGGTGGTGGTGGAGGACCCATGAACCCACTGCTAGATGCCTGTCTCCTATCTCTCTCTCTAGTGGTCGTCGCAGTCCACGATGGTCTACGAAAGCTCCAAGCCCGCTGCTCTGGTGGCACCACTCCATAGTATAGGTCTCTCCAGTAGCCTATCTCCTCCCCGGCCTGCAGAACATAGGCATATCCAGCTCCTGTGTCCTCTGCTGCCTGCCTCCCTGCCCTCAGTGCTATCTCAGTCTCTGTATAGCACTGGATAGCCTGATCCCTCTCTCGCTCAGTATCCCTCAGCTGTCTCTTGAGCCTCGCCGTCTCTCGCTCTAGATCCTGGATCTCACCTGCTTGTCCCTGGTAAATCTCCCTCAAAGCCAGTAACTCATCCTCCTCCTCTCCCCCCTCACCCTGTCCCTATACCTGTGGCTGCTCCTATGGCTGCCCCTGTCCCTGTACCTATCCGGGAACCTGTGTTGCTGGCACCTGTAAAGGCAATCCACCTCTGCCCCTCACTATGTGAGCCTGTCGAGCTTGCCTCTCCTCTCCACCCTTTCTCCTCGGATCCACTCTTCTCTCTCCTACTACACTCAACCTCCTCCATTGGCCTCTACCCCCGCCATCTCCATCACCTCCACCATCTCCATCTATCGGCTCCCCTGGATTTGTCAGCTGTAGAAACAGTTGCTCTGCCCAATATGCAGTATACTTTGCATCCATCCCTGCATCCTTTATGTCTGGCCACATATCCCAAGGCAAGGGAATCATCTCTACCAACTGCATCATTGCCTGATCATAAGACAATAATGGCCCGAAGTGCGCCTGATCTCTCACTGTCCGCGCATACATCCTAGAACCGCGTGGCATCCGCTATATCCTGCCAAACTGCCTGCCCACCCTATCCACTAACTGCCTCTCAAGAACATATGGCGTCTGCCCAATCAGATATCTATTCTCAAACACATATGGAAGCTCCACTCCGTCATCCTCCCACTCCTCATACTCTTGGTATGACCTCCATACTACACTGTCGAGCTCATCAATAACCCTGGGCCAGTACTCTAATCTCCCAATCCGCAGCTGAGATGTAATCATATCATACAAATGCACAAAATTGCGCCCATGGCCCCTTTTTTTGAAATGAATTGGTCGTGTCACCGACATATGCTCATATGCCCACACCTGCAACAATGTAACTCCACAGTCCAATCCTGCTGATCCATGGTATACAAACTGATGTAACTCATAGTACAAGTGTGCCAACAGACACGATCCCCATGCAAACCTAGTGTGCCCTGTCACCAATATCTCCAGTGTAGCCCCCCATCCCACAACCAATCCTCATGTCGCCCTATCCGAACAGAGGAACCCACTAATAACTCCTGCCAACACTGCTGGTAGTGCTAATCCTATCCATGTCATGGTATCCCAAGCCACGTGTCTGACCCTCATCTCCAATCCCAGACCCTAGAACACTCAGCTTAGTGCATCCCTGTCTCTGTCTCGATCGTAAGGAACTAACTCCCCATTGATCGATATTCGCAATATCCTATATACATCCTCCAAGGTGACTGTCATATCACCCATAGCCAAATGAAAAGCACAAGTCTCTAAGTGCCATCTCTCACCCAACACAGTCAGCAATCCCATGTTCACCTGAAACTTAGACACATACAAAATATGTCACAGGCCCATAGCCTGAACTACGACTCTCTCCTCGACTGTTAGCTCTACTCACAAACTTTGAGTCGACGAGAATCTCTCTCATGAATCCAACATAGGTAGGTCCTCCTACAGTCAAGAAAATAAACTGTGTCAATCCTAGTAGTACTCCCCGTTCATCACAAAGTATTGCTTTCTATCCTAGTAGCATTCCCTGTTCATCACAAAGTGCTACTCTTTTTAGTACTCCCTATTCATCACAAAGTACTGCTTTCTATCCTAGTAGCATTCCTTGTTCATCACAAAGTGTTGCTTTGATCCTATCTTTTAGGGCACCTACTTGAGTGTATCCTCTTGAGTAGCTTATCCAATTGACAATGTATGTTCTATCATAGAATTGTCAATTTCAGCCTTATCCAATTGACAACATATGTTCTATTATAGAATTGTCAATTTCTTTGGTACTCCCTATTCATTACAAAGTGCCTCGATCTATCCTATCCTAGGGCCTCTTCTTGAGTGTATCCTCTTAAGTAGCTTATCCAATTGACAACGTATGTTCTATCACATAATTGTCAATTTCAGCCTTATCCAATTGACAATGTATGTTTTATCACAGAATTGTCATTTTCTTTGGTACTCCCTGTTCATCACAAAGTGCCTCGATCTATCCTATCCTAGGGCTCTACTTGAGTGTATCCTCTTGAGTAGTTTCCTGATTGGCAACGTATGTTCTATCATAGAAATGTCAATCCTAGCCCTATCTGCTCTCCTAGTCTTCCCTAGAGGACCTACTTGAGTGTATCCTCTCAGCAGCTTATCCAATCGACAACGTATGTTTATAACAGAACTACCGATTTGGCCTTGAAGACATAAATGCACATTCATGACACAAACGTGCCTATCCTACCCAGACGCGCCTGGCACCAACACAAACACGCCTTAACATTTTTTCCCCCCACTTGACATTTTTCTAGACCTACCTAGAGCACATTTATTGCACTACTTGGCATGCATTTATGACAACAATTAATGCAGCAAAGTACAAGGAGGTTTTGTGGTACTTACCGACTCTCTTGCATCTGTTGGCCTCTAAAATTGGTGAACCTGATCAAATCTGTGCACCAATGCCATCGCTGCTGACTGCTCTCTGCTATCTCTGCACTCTAATCTCTTGGATGTGTGGATGATAATGAGGATGTGTTCCCTCGTGGTCTATCTTATAGACTACCCTAGCCCTAGTCTCCCGAGTCAGTCTTCTTTATCCCGTGACTCTGTCACTCTATCCTATCTGGTCAATCCTTTCTAGCCTTTCTTTCTTATCGAGAGATTGTCTGTGATCTTTTCAGACATTTTCATCCAATCTCTCTAGGGGGCATATCATTCCCATCTTGGGGCAACTTTGTATTAGTTCATCTTATCTTCTTTGAAACAACACGACAAGCTGCATTGCCTCAAAGAGGGGCAAAATGTAGACACCTAAAATTGTCCCGTCCAATTAAATAAATATCTTTATTTATTTAATTGCCTTAGCCTAATTCTTCTATTAATTAAATAAATCTTTATTTATTTAATTAATTCATTTATCCTCTTCTAGCCTCTTTGTTGTTGTTAGGCTAGGGTTTTGTGGTTGAATCTATTTAGTCTTTCAATATTGTTATTATCCACTTTTCACCATATACAGTATGGCGTGTTTGAAGGTCTATCTCGTACAAACCTGCAGCCCTATATCTACATCTATATGGTGTTTACATGGCTGTGTACTAGAGATTCTTGTTTATTTGAGAGTTAGTCCATGCCCTGGGTTTTTCATAATACCCTGATTCCTATAGTCAATGGTGTAGACTACCCTTGGCAATATCAAAACTAGGTTTTCTCTCCACATTTCGCACAACAACATATCCCTTCCATTCCACCATCTACATTCCATCCTCTTGCATTTTGGAGACCTCAATTTATTCACTCCCCTACTTTTGTCTATTTGCTCCTATACCATTGAACTTTGGTTGACACATTCTCAAAAAATTTGCATTTCATATAGTTGCATTATTCTTATTATCTTCATACTCATTTAGTTGCATTTTGCATTTTCATTTCTCATTTAGATGACATTTTAATTTCGTTGCATCATCCATCGCATTACCATTTCATCACTTAGATTGCATGAGCATTTGAGGTTCATTATCCACTTTAGAGGGCATAGTTATTCATTTTATGTAGTGATATTGTTCAATTAGATTGCATTATCATACTCAACTAGTTGCATGGTTCATTATCATTTCATAAACTTCATAATGGTTATTATTTATTGCATTACATTTAGGTATATTTTACTTAGTTATAGGCATATCATTTAGGTGCATTAATTTAGAAATATTCCATTAAACACATTGATTTCATTCACTTCATGTATATCCATCATATCATGGGCATTACACCATATTTACACCACGTATTCATTAGAACATGTAAATATTCTACATCATATGTATGTACGTTTGCATCACATAATCATTAGGTCATACATATATCATGAAAAAATCTAAAAAATAATATATAAGTATATACCACCAACGCCTATCATAATCATCCATCATAAACATACATACATGCAAGCATCATGATCATCAATCCTGCATCCACAAGCATGTCAGTAACCTCACATATCATATAACACATGCATATACACGCATCCATCTTGCATCACAAATAGGTCAGATCATATCCTTTATATGCATAATCATCTCATCATCATCATCATCATCATCATCATCATCATCATACATCACATAATAAATAATAACATCAAATTCCATGAATGTCCATAATAAATTCCATGCATACATATGCACCGCCAAAATCGTATCTCATATATATATATAAAATAAATGTGTCAATCAGAGTACAATGATATAAATCTCTAAAGGGTCAAAATACAATGTCACATGCATTTGAGTGTGCTATCCCACACTCTCTCTATCACCATCCTTGTCTCCAACCCCCTTGATAAACTTATAAGGTACTGAGAGGGGGGGGCGGGGGGGCGAATCAGTGCAAGCAAAAACAATATGAATCTGATCACCAACTTAAACAACTTAAAACTTAACAAGCATAAGAGGAATATCACCTTGTAAGCTAATGCCCAATAAAACAAATTCCATATAACACAAGACATTTATACGTGGAAACCCAAAAGGGAAAAACCATGGTGGGAGTTAATACCCACAAGATTCACTATCTGTAGAATATAAATCTTGATCGGTTAGGGTCTTACAAATATGCCCGATTAGGAGCAGACCCTATTAGGAGTTACCCAGTTAAGGGATTTAATATGATGAGCCCTGTTGGGAGCTTTGACCTATTAGGATCATACTTGCAAGAGGATTTAAGACTCTGATATAGAGCTACCCTGTTAGGGGATTTACAAATTAAGGCCTGTTAGGACCTACTCAGTTAGGGGATTTTATTGCTGCAAACTATTAGGAAAACAACAGTCAAAAGATCTTCATGTAACACCTCTGTGTCTAATAAGATCCGCTTCAAATCCTCAAAACTTCAACAACAGATCAATACAGAGCTTCACTAATCACTGTACAGTCAAATTCACATCCTTCGCTAATGATCTCACACTCTTACATACACACACCGACTTGATACCTCATCACACTTTTTATAAACATTTCTTAGTCGGCTACAACCTTGGAACAACTTCCTAGGTTCAATGAATCTAGACATTATTGAAATACATGCTTTACTTATGTCAACCACCGACATAAGAAATACAAAACAAGACAAAACTATACCGGTTTACCATTCTAGTGACTTTATCACTATCAATTGAGTGTTCATCAGAATGCCTGCTCTGTAAATCAAATCTCGCTTGTCTGGTTGAATCTGCTAATGTGGTCATGAACATAGCTCCAAATAAATATCTCCATCATTTCTTTAAAATCGCATCATCCAACTCTTCATGAATTGCCTATACCGGTTGCTGGAATGCAACTCTGTCCCTATTTACTGGTTGAAGTCCTAATTACCAGTTCTCTATTAAACTGCCATCTATACCAGTTATACCTTACCAGTTGGCTTCCAGGACTTAGATGACTACAAAAACGTTGTTACCATCAATGACAACACAAGACTTACTCATCAAACATGAATCTCAATCTCTTCATCACATTCACCAATCAATCCTTTACCGATTGCATATCACGAATAGTCTTTACCGGTTCAGTCAGCTGCCAACATTCTCCCCCTTTGGCATTGATGGCAACACTTAGGAAAAATTTTGTCAACTAAGTGTCCAAAAACAAAAATTGACTTCATGACATAAAACCCCCCTTAGTAATTACATGCTATTACAAAAACTTAAACCATTACAAGACTCATACTACTACTCCCCATTATGAATACAACAAAATTTTGATTGACTCTTCAACTATTACTCCCCCTTTGACAACAATGCCAAACAAAGAAGTAAATACATGAAAGATAAATACATGTTACATCAAAATGCATCAAAATTGCAATAGCATATATGAATGTCGTTACAATGTAATCTTAGAAAAAGCATCACTAAAATGAGACTTTAATTGTTTCAAATCATTATGCCATGTCTCCAAAATAGTTCTAGTTATCTCCACGTGTCTTTATCTATCCAGCCAGCTCCTCCATGGCATCTATGGTACTCATCTCCAGTGTTGCAAGGATGGCTTCAGTTTCCTTATAAGCTCTCTGCAAGATTTCCACCTTTGGTATCAATTATGTCTATAATTCCAGCAGTGATATGATCCTCTTAACATGTTCATTTTCATAAGCTTTTAGCTTATGCTGAAGTTCAACAACCGATCTTCCAAAATTGATAGCAGAGTCATTAAGGGGCTTGAATGACTCACTAAGAACTTCAAGTTATTTCTCAGCTTCCTCCTCCTTCTTCTTCTTCTGGTTTCAAGTCTTTTCAAATAGTCCTTATTGACAGTCAAGACAACTTTACCTTTATCAATTTCATTCATCAATTGCTCAGTTATTTTCTTCTTGTAATCCTTCTCAACACTAATATAAGCTGCATCCTCAAATGATTTCATTTTCTCTCCGAAATCAAAAACAAGTTGTCCAAGCTTGTCAATAGGAGTGGTAAAAATATCAGTATCAATCTCTAGTAGGAGACTTGACAAAATCTCAACAACATTCTTTATTGTTTCTACCTCCTTCTGCTGTTCTTTCATCCTCTTCTTCTTGGCCTGGGATTGCATGGTAGTTGCAATCTCCATCAACTCAGTTGAGCTCAAATTGTCCATGTCTTGTGGTCCTTTTATGCTTATATTATCATCATCATCTTCATCAACAATTTTATTTTTATAATCGAGTGACAAAGGTGTCACTTTAGGCACATTATCCTCTATTTTCTTTTCTTCAGTTTTCTCTTCTACCTTGTCCTCTTTCTTTTCTTCTATCTTCTTTTCCTCCATCTTCTTCTCTTCATCTTCAGGCTTATCTCCTGTCACTTTCTCTTTCTCTTCACTTTCTTTATCCTTTTCAGTTTCCTATACCGGTAGCGACTGTGTATCAACAATTTGAGTTACTATCGGGGGCTCCTCATCCTTCTTTTCTTCTTCATCTTTATTTTCTTCCTATCCCTATTCTTGTTCATGTTGTTCAGACATTTGAACGTCAACATCCTGTGCATCTAAATTGTTAGTAGCATTAACATCATCATTATTACCGATATCATCATCATCAGGGATAATCACAGGTTCATTTTGTGTGTTCACCGGTTGATCATCTACCAGTTGATCACCCATCACAATTTCATTAGGCTCAGAATCAGTTATTTTAACACCTTTCGAAAGATCTTCAGCCTTAAACCTTTCTGGTTCATCTTCCTTATCTTCTTCCTCTTTACCTAGAATCAAACCCAATACCTTCTTCAAAATTTGTTCAGTCTCCTCATGGAATGATTGGGTCTCACTAATTAACATTCTTGTCAACCTTTTCTTTGACCTAAAAGATGACTTTTCCTTAGCAAGAATTTCATCTATCTCGTCTCTTGTAGCTTTAGGTTGCAGATTCTTAAGAATAAATTCAATAAATTCTTTGTCTTGTCTCATGGCTTCCTACCATCTTGCATTAATCTTATTGTATAAAAAATTGGGAATCTACCCTTGCAATTCAATTAGGGCTTTGCTATATTTATTCATCATGTAAACAACTGCATCCTCAATCTGCCTTTGTTCATCTTCATTAAAAATTTCATAGGGTTTCTTCACACCAGTCAATAAACCATACTCTTTAGTGTTAATTAAATTTTCAAGAGGTGTGAGCTTGGTTACCGGTTTCTTTCAAGATTTCACAGTTGAAGTACCAACACCCTTAGACCTTTTGCCACTGGTCCTTAGGACTTTCTTTTCTCCTTTGGACTCAGTCTCTTCTCCATCAACATCTACCAGTTTCTGTGCTTGTTTCTTTTTCCTTTTACCAGTCTTAACCGGTGCAACAGGTGGTTCAACAATCTTACCTTTTCTTTGGAACTAAATCTTTGATGGTTTCTCCTTCTTTGTTGCTATTGGTTTCTCCTTCTTAACAATTGCTGGTTTTTCTTTCTTTGCATCTTTCTCCTTTCCAACTCTAGTCTTTACACTGATGGGGGTACTGGTTGGTGCACTTGATGTTCCAACCTATTGAGAAGCATGCTTTGCTCTTGCTTCAGCAATGGCTTCCTTTGTAAATCCTGCTTGCTTTGCAAATGCTTCAACTTCTTTTCTAACTTTCTTTGCTATTATCGGTTTGTTAAGTTCTGAATGCACTTGAAGGGATTTCTCCTTGTATGTGCCAAAACGTTCTATTGTTGTATCTACCAGTTGGGCAAGTAAAAGATCAGCATATGCAATCAGAAGATCCTTGTCCACTTCATATCCCATGGGCATAACCCATGTAGTTTGGGGCTCAGATGCCTCCATCATACATGTATTTGTATCAACCATAAAGAAAATTGTGTTTTCATACTGGTTGGCAATCTCTGCCGGTATCCTTTCCCTTGCATGCATTTTCTTTTGAAAGTCCTTAAAATATCCCCATGCAATCTTTCCAAAATCATTACCAATCATTCTTATGCTATTCTTAATTTGCACCAATGCTGGAGTGCCATCTATCCATTGGATATCACCAATACCGGGGAAATATTTCTAAAAATAAAAGAATAGACCAATAATTAGTTGTCCAGACTTAAACCTTAACCTCTTATCCTTCTTGATGGATTTTAGGTTCAGCATCAGTTGACTCCTCAATGCCTTCGACAAGTCATAATCACCATCCTCTTTTATCATCCGACGGGCAATGTGAATAGAAGCAACATGGATGCTGTTCATCCTGCTAGAGTAATAGATCCGGTAACCGATAACCATTGAGACATATTTCACTATCAGATCATTAATATTATTCATTGTCATTTCTCTTCCATCCCATTTAGATATGGTTAAATTTTCTACATCTTTCTTAAACATGGATCTCAATATTGGAACCTCACCGATGGAATAAAGTTTGGTGACTGAGTGAATAGCTTCCTTAGAAATTTTATGTGGTCGATTGAGCCACATAAACTAGTCATGAATTCTTCTAAGAACATATCTCACAAGTTCATTATCAAAATCATCAATGGTGTTTAGGGCATGGTGAAACCCTTTCTCGATAAACCTTTTGAATTGTTCCTTCAAAATACAATTCTTATCACACAATGCTCTATACTGATAAAAAATAGCAGCAATACCAAGATCCTCCAGTTTGCAATGATAAAATGATTTAACATCTTCAACATGTAAGACGCCATAAGGAACTCCAGATAGGGATTCGATAGTATCAATTGCCTCAGACTTAAATAGGTGCCTCTTAAATTCAGGATGAGGTCTATTGGTAACATCAACTAGATGTGGGGTGTCCATTTTCAATGGTTCAAAAAGATAAGCAGATAACAAGATATCTGGATAAATACCTTTTATCGCTTCTGCACTAGGGTTCCAAACATCGACAAAGATTTCTCATCGATTGTCGATCGCAAATCACACCAGATCACTTCAAATCTCCATCAATGCATTCAAATGTTGCATACACAAGCTCTGCTCTACTTTATTCTCTCTCCATGTGCTCACAAAAATGCAATGTGACAAATAACATTCAAAAAGTTTCTTTTATTTGTCCATTATCTACCACATTAAATGTCATTACTAGTAAAACCCTAAAATATCTTCCAACATACTACTGGTTCTCATAACACATCAAATCTATCGGTTTGATCACAAAATCACTTCACAATATCATAATGCATCAAAGTATGTAGATTTAACACACCTCATGGTCCTTCAGGGGGTTCTGAAATAGATCTAACATTAAGCTCCCCCTAAGCTTTTAAACAACTTAGTTTGTCGGTGAAGGGTTCTCCACACTAGGTGAAGAAATAGGATCTTCAAATGGTTTGTCTTCGGTTTTCTCATCATCCTTATTTTTCCAGATTCTGTTCATTTCAGCTCTGGTCTCCTCCACATCAACTTTCACCTTCCCTTTTCGGTCAAAAAATTGATTCACTGGTTGGTTCACCTTAGCTCAACAAAACTTTGCAATATGTATTGGTTTATGACAATGATAACAAGCCATACCAGATGTTCTACAAGGTCCAGCATTGCCTCTACCAGTCCTTCTTTTGTAGTTCATAGCTACATGACCGTAGTTATGATAGATTGTGCAAACCACATTCATCCTCTTTTCCATCTCATAAGGGCTAGACCGGTTAGCATAGGGTCTCTACCAATTAGGACTTCTCTGGTCATTAAAGGTTCTTTTCCAATCACCACTAGACCTCTGACTCATGTGAGGTGTCAGAATATTTGCTCCATACCTGCACTCAACAACTCTATGTCCATGCATGTTGCAAGTGTAACAATAACCATTAAAGGTTCTAGGATTATATCCTTGATACGTATTAGGTCTATAGCCATTAGTAAGATCAGATCTGCTTCTACACACATTAGTAGTATGTCCTGGCTTATGACAATTGAAACAAACAGGCTTATAGGATTTCTTACCAGTGGCTTTTGAATCTTAGGTGCAAGTTTACCTTCATGCATGTTGTTCTTAGTACTGAAAGACTCACCTTTCTTAGTTGTGTCAACTTTCATTCTCTGAGATTGGATCTGTTCATCAAGTATGGTAGAACTTTTGTTAAACTTTGCAAGCTTCTCATTAGCATCAACAAGTTCCCATGTAAGGTCTTCATTCCTTTTCATAAGAGTCTCTCTAAGAGAACATTGCCATATCCAGTTCTACCTTTATTTCTTCTTTTTCTTCTTTCTCCTCATGCCAATGTGCATATAGAGTGCCATTTTCCTGATTCAAATTGAAGATATCATGTTCTTTCTCTTTGATCTTGTCTTTTTTTGCCCTCCTTGCTTCAAGTTCCCGACTCATCTCGATGGTTAGGGCTTCTAGCTCTCTCCTCAAGTTAGCCTTATCATTATTCAGTTTCTCCACTTCATCAACCATTGCACCTATGTTTTCTTCATTAGAATAACTGCTCTCAGAAACCTCCAATAGTTTTTCGGTTAACTCTCTTCTCTTAGCAAGTTAATCTTTATACTTGCCTCTCAATGTTTCTAGGGCTTCCTCAATTTCTGCAAGTTTATTAGACATCTCTCTATAACTCATATCCCCCATGTCTGCCTTAGGGATCCTTCCCAAGAAGTTAATCCTCAAGGAAGTTTGGCTTTGATACCAATTGATAAACTTATAAGGCACTGAGGGAGGGGGTGAATCAATGCAAGCAAAAACAATATGAATCTGATCACCAACTTAAAACTTAACAAGCATAAGAGGAATATCACTACATAAGCTAATTCCCAATAAAAAAAATTCCACATAACTAAAGAGATTTATATGTGGAAACCCAAAAGGGAAAAACCATGGTGGGAGTTAATACCCACAAGATTCACTATATGTAGAATGGAAATCTTGATCGGTTAAGATCTTACAAATATGCCCGGTTAGGAGCAGATCCTGTTAGGAGTCACCGGGTTAAGGGATTTAATATGATGATCCCTATTAGGAGCTTTGACCCGTTAGGATAATACTCGCAAGAGGATTTAAAACTCTGATATAGAGCTACCCTGTTAGGGGATTTACAAATTAAGGCCTGTTAGGACCTACCCGGTTAGGGGATTTTACTGCTGCAAACTATTAGGAAAACAACAGTCAAAAGATCTTCATGTAACACCTCTGTGTTTGATAAGATCCACTTCAGAACCTCAAAATTGAATAACACATCAATATAAAGCTTCACTAATCACTGCATAATCAAATTTGCATCCTTTGCTAATGATCTCACACACTTACATACACACACCGACTTGATACCTCATCATACTTTTTATAAACATCTCTTAGTCGGCTACAACTTTGGAACAATTTCCTAGGTTCAATGAATCTAGACATTCTTGAAATACATGCTTTACTTATGTCGATCACCGAAATAAGATAAAAAATAAGACAAAACTATATCGGTTTACCGATCTAGTGACTTTATCACTATCGGTTGAGTGTTCATCAAAATGCCTACTCTGTACATCAAATCTTGCTTGTCCAGTTGAATCTACCAATGCGGTCATGAACATAGCTCCAAATACCTATCTCCACCATTGCTTTAAAACCACATCATCCAAATCTTCATGAATCACCTATACTAGTTGTCAGAATGCAACTCTGTCCCTATTTACTAGTTGAAGTCCTAATTACTGATTCTATGTTAAACTACCTTCTGTACCAGTCATACCTTACCAGTTGGCTTCCAAGACTTAGATGACTACAAAAACATTGTTTCTATCAATGACAACACAAGAATTAGTCTTCAAACATGAATCTCAATCTCTTCATTACATTCACCAATCAATCCTTTACCAGTTGTATATCACCAACAATCTTTACCGGTTTAGTCAACTGCCAACACCCTCCTCCTCCACCTTCCCCTCTGGATGGTCCTGCACCGCCTTCCCAAGGTGGCCTCATGGAGATCGATCTTCCTATTTGCTGGCTCTCTACCCTTTGGCTCCGTGTCCTGTGCAATCACACACTCTCGATGTACAATGCAACTTTCTCATCCGCTAGTACGACTCCATGATATATCCCTCTATAGTAGGCTGTATCTCGACCTGACCTATCTACTCTGCTTCTGTACTCTATATACTTACTGAACATCTATGGGAATCCTGTAGGCTCTAACAACCAACGAGCCGCATCTCTCTCTACCCTTAACCTCCCCACATCTACCACTGCCCTCTCCACCCTATCCTTGAGAGCTGCAAGCTCCTCATCCTACCTCATAGCTGAGTCATAGCCTCCCTAGTCCATGCCTAATCTAACATCTCCTCTGCATCATCTCTCTCCTGCCTCATGGAGTCTTCCTCTACTCGAGCTACCTCTAGGCTCACCACCAGGTCATCTGCCTCCCCCCTTAGCCATGCCACCTCCAACAGTAGGTTGTCTGCCCTATCTCTCTCCACCTGTACATCCTCCTCTGCCCTCTAGTACCTCTCCTTGGCGGCATCCAAACCCTGTAGCTCCTACTCTAGCCTCCTCGCCCTCTCTTGAGCACCATCCCTCTCCTAGTCAACAATGTCATACTCCTCTTGTAGCACCCTCTCTTGTGCTGGCACCTGTGCCTGTACCTGTATCCCCTCATCCTATCCCTGCACATCAGGGATGTCCATCGGATCCCCCCCACCATCCACTCCCCGTTCCTCTCCTGCAACCTGCCCAATATGTGCGGCTAGTATCTGGACCTATAATCGAACCTCCACTCTAGGTACCCACTACCTCCCCTACCCCTCCATTAAGCCTGTCCTCCACTCACCCCTCCTCTCCTCTATCGTTAACCTCCATCCCCTCCCTTGCTGCTGATGCTTTATCTGCAAGACCATCCTTGTCTCCCCCTACAACCTCATCAACTGATGGTCGTAGCTCATCCTTCTCTAGTACTCTAATAAAGAGTCTCACTAGTAGGTGAGCCTCCCACTAGCACCTATAAGCTCCAGTCATACCTGGATACTCTTCTGCTCCCCTCAGCTCATCCCATACCCTGGTGGCTGCACCCTCCCAGCTCACACGCACCTCTAAAGGGCCAATAACCTTCCCCCATATCTTGACCTCTCAGGTAATCCTTGGATACAACTACTCATGACCCACTATATCCTACACATCACCAAACTATCTCACCACTTGGTGTGGCACATAATGCTCTATAGCATACACAGTCTTGCCAAACAACCACATCTTTGACTGCGCCTAGTGTAGTTGCCAATCTTCTCTCCATCTCTCACAATCCAAAAAATGGCATCCATGTGAAGACCATGAGCTCATCAAAGATCCTCCTCCAAAACCACGTCGCTCCAACCTTAGTATAGTGAAGGAGTCCCCTATATCGGTCCACATATGGGAATCGCCGCCACCTCTCCTGCACTCCTATCGGTCGCGTGACCTCAATGTGATCCCACACCCATATATGTAAGAGAGTCACTCTTGTAGATAGGCTCCAGTACTCTTGGTATAAACACAAGCGCATGTTGTGATACAACTATCCTAACATCGCCACACCCCATGCATACTCTACATAGTCGTACACTTGCTCCATCCCACTGAGAAACCATATCCACCCAGATCAGGAAGCACACATCCACTGATTAGGCCACAAATGAAAAGCACCAGACATGAAATATGCCTAATTTGCATCGCCTGCTCGAGATGCATCTGTGCTCTGTCCATCGACAGTCTCTCGTACTCACATACCTGATACATATAGTACTCCATTGCGTCCAATAGATACTTAAGGATGACTCCATGGATGAGGATCTTCAATATCCTCTAGATGTCAAGCAAGGTGATAGAAGCCTTCCTTGTAGGTAGATGAAATGTACAGGTTCTATAGTCCCACCTCTACTAATGTTGTCATCATGGCCGTATGCACACTGATCCTCGACCATATATTGACGAAGCCCAATCCCACCACACTCAATATCTCCCTCTTATCTTCCCTCAGCTGCCTGTATAACCTCATGGTGGTAGGCCAATGCTCCCATGATGTGAGCGGTCCTAGAATCTCCTACACTCAACCAATCCGATTCACTAGCCCTCATATTCTATCCTAATCCTCTATAATTCTATCCAATTCTAGCCTATACCCTACTTCTGGGGCATCAATGTGCCCCTTTGACCCTTTCAAATCCCTCTTCCCTTTCCCATTTTCCATCCCTTTGCTCCCTTGGTTGACACGCTAATCTATCCAGTGCCCATGTTGAAATCATGGCACATGTGCCACACCACATGCCTTCACCCCCCTTGACCAAATCAATCCTTCCCTTGCGTTGATCAACGCAAGCACACACGTTGATCACATGCACCCGCGTTGATACCCTACTGCTGCCCTAACCCTGTGCGCGCCCATGCTACTCGCCAGCACGCACGCTGACCCAAGGTCAGAGGCATTGAAGCAACAATCAATGCCTCCACCATGCTATCTTTTTGAGCCCTAATTCTACCCTAAAATTTGCCCTAATCTACTAAATCACCAAGTAGACTCAAGGTACGTACTGGTGGGCCATAGTGGGCTGGTATCTCATGTCATCAGACTCTCTCGTCGTGGTTATCATGCATAGGAATGTGGTCCATCTCTTTGTGCTCTCTATTCTCCAATGGGTGTGTATGACAATAACCCTTCCTTGGACCTCGTGTGTCTTATATAGGGCCCCTCGTGGGCTTGTTTCCTCACCCTTCCCCCCATCCTCACATTTTCTTTTTCTTTTTATCTCATTTTCTTCCTTTTCCCGTCATTTTCTTATTTTTTCAAGAATTTTCCAAAAATTCTTAAAATTTCTGAAAAATTCTCGAGGGGGCATATACCATCCGCGTCTTTACACTGGGGCATCCTTTTCTGTCTTTTACCCACCGCCAATTTTGCCGCTATGTAAAACAGGGGCAAATGTAGATGCTTAAATTAATTACCTTTTAATTAATTTAACCTTACTACATAATTAATTTATTTAATTAGGTTAGCCTTTATTCTTCTCAGTATTAATTAAATTAAATCTAATTAATCATGTCACTATAGTCTAGATAATTGATTTATTTAATAAATCAATTATTCCGTAGTCTTCTAAAGTTATCTAATTAATTATTTCTTCTAAAATCCCCTTAGTTAATTAATCTAAATTAATTAGCTAAATCAAGTGATTCCTACAAATTACTTTCCCTAATCCCTCATTAGCCTAATTAATTCTTCTATAACCTCTCATAATCATGCTTAACATTATTCTTCAATTTTAAATTCTTCCACTCATTCTCTCTCCTCTTGTCAAATCCTCCTACAAATCCTACTTGTCTCCTAATTCTCCATTATCTCACCTAATCATCCTCTTAATCATTTTCTACTGGCTGATCCCCATGATTAGCCATGAAGTCAACCCATGGCCATTTATGGCTAAATTCCCTTGTCCCCTCCTCACCTTCCACCTTAAATGCTCCCTTTTTGGGTGAATGTGGGACATTCAAAATCTCGTATTCTCTTATGTCTCTCATCTTCCCAAGGAATTTTAAATTTCTTTTCTTATCTCATTCCCCCATGCATCTCGTTATTTGAGAATTTTTAATTCCCTTATCCATCCCCCAGGAAGTTTTAATTCTTTTTTGTTTTCCCAATGTACTTGGGGATCTCTTCCCCATATGCATTGTGGAGTGTGGAGATAAGAAATGCCTTTATGACAAATCTCTTGGTCTCCACACCTTGTCATATCATTGTCCCCTCAATCCATGTGTTTCATCTCCATCAATCCTAGCCCTCCATTCTCTTTCAATCTTGGCCATCCATTTCTTCCCCCTCAAATCTATAAATTGGGGTCTCCTCCCCTTCATTTCCCATCTCCAACTCGTGCAATCTCATGCTGGTAGTTTGTTTCTAGAATCCATAGCCCAAAGCATCCATACTATAGGCAAGTAACCTCTTAGCATCCATGGCATCCATATTCACCATTCGAGCACCCATATCCATCAATACATTCATTACCCCTTTGTTGTGCATTTGGAGAGCAAACCACATCAACACAAGGAGCCAATCCAATCAACTTGAAGAGACGCACATCTTCTACTTCACCAAAGGCTCAAACTAAAGGAGAAGACAAGAATTTAAGGCATCATGGTTGTGTTTATTTGAGCATTTTGAATGTTTTATGATTTATCCCACTAACCATTAGGCTTGAGTTTTTGCTCATCTTCAGATTGTTTGATATTATTATGAGCTTGTTTGCAACCAATTTCTTAAATGTTGTCTCAATTGGCTTTCCCATTGGAGTGTATATTCTTGGAGGTCTTATCAGCCTTTGAGCATTCACTTGATTATTGGAATTAGATGAACCTGCATCGGGGAAAGTTAACTTTGGTTTTACCACATTTGCATCTACTATACCATCATTAAATGTTTTTTTTTTTTGTTCCAAAAGTGGGGTTTGTATTTCCCATTTGAATCATCCTTATCGTCTTTGAATAATTTAATGGTACCTTGCTCAATAAGAACTTTATCAACTGCCAATCCTTTTTCAATGAGGTATTTAAAGTAGACAAATGAGCTTTTCTTAGTTTATATCCAATATCCTTATTGGCATTTTGAGTGATCGTTTCAACCATTTGTTTTTCTGGAATATCACAAGAGCAATGACTAGCCAAACTTCTCCGTTGTTGTAAGAATGATGCAAAGGACTCTCCATTTTTTTGTTTGGTGTTACACAAAGTGGTCACTGATACATCTGTTTCAATATTGCATGAGAAGTGTTCTATAAAAGCTTCTGCTAGTTCACCTCATGACTTGATCCTCGGTGGAAGTTATAAAAACCATTCCATGGCTTGTCCACCTAAGATTTATGGACATAATCTCATCAAATAGGATTCCTCTCTTCCCACTTCTATGAATGCCATGAAAAAATCTCTAATGTGTGCCTTGGGATCTCCCTTTCCTCTATACTTGTCTCATGTCATGGGAGCTTTATGGTGAGTATCTTGGGGGGAAAACCAATTATCCCCTTGCACTGAAGCTATCGCGAGGTTCAAACAAAAATAAGGGTGGGACACTAATATAAGGTGTTTAGTGGGGTAACTTTAGTGGTTCTTGGTGTCTATAATGCGGTGGTGACTCACTTAAGAGCCTATCCTAGTCCTCATAAGAGGATTTTCATACATCTCACACAAGTGTGGATACTGAGGGAACCTGTCGGATAACCCAGCTTCACCAAGTTATCATGGATTTCACCTAATGCATTAATTTATATAGTGGGCTGAAGAAGTACCACTTGGGTTGTGGCCTTATGGGCTACTTAGGAGGCAAGCTCTTCTACCTAAAAAGAAGATAATAACAATTTCTCTTACACTCAAGGTCCAATGAAAGGTGAGGGGAGAGGATACTTATGTTATCACCTTTAGGGTTCTAATCTAAACACAAAACATGCCAAAGACACAAGACACTTCAAACAAGTTAATAACCCCAAATGAAAATGATGTGAGCCTAATTAGACTAGGAATTTGAAAAGAAAGCACACACCTAGGTTAACTTTGCAACAAAATTATTAGTAGTCTCAATAATCACCCCCACCTGCAAGCACACGTACTAGGTTAATTTTACGAAAATCCAAATTGAAATGTGAGAAAGGGGCCTTCAAGAATATAGTTTAGACAGTTGCACCACTAACGCAGACGTGGAAAAACACAATAGAGACACAATTTTGTCAGTCATAGTCATGGAAATATGAAGTACAGACACATAATTATGACTCGCAGATGCAAAAAGATGAGAATTGAAATCCTGGAACTTGCAAAATCATATAAAGCACAAATGTGCCAAAATAGAACAAGATCATGATTATAAATGTTAGATACACAATATAACATAGTGAATACATGAATTGATGTAACATAGACGTGAGAATCCTAGACATAGACATGAAAACAAAATTGCAGAAAAAAATACCATGAAATTAGAGACAAAAGGATACACAAATGCGGTAACAACATACGTAGATGTGGAAATAACATGCATAGATGTGATTCTGATAAACCTGCAAAATGGAAAATTGAATAGAAACACAGATGCAAGAAAAAGAGTCGCAGATGTGCTTTCACCTATAGCCATTGCCGATTTGACCTGCAACTTAACAAAAAAGACTAAAAGTGCAAAGATGATGTTAAAAACAAGGGACAAGAGTCCCACTAGGTGTGCCAAAATGTATACGGTGAAATTTGGAAGATTAAACTATTGTAAAACCAACAAAGATTGAACCACATCAAAACCCTAGTTCTATAATCAAGAATCCACCATACACGAATGAAGAACCTAAAACATGCAAATCACAACAAAAAAGAGAAAGATTATACCATTCACATGCTTGGTAGGGTTTGATCTCCATTGTTTCCTATCTTCATTGATCTTGTTTGATATGATTTCTCTCATATTTTATGTGTGCACAAGAGCTCAACAAAGAACGGATTGTGGTCGTGAAGTTTCTTGATCACATGAAGATTGATTGATCGCTGATTGCATAAAAGTCTTACGGTTATGAAAGGATGAATTAATCCCCTTATATAGAAGACACCTTAGAAATGGACATATAAGATTAAGAGGTGAAAGGATAAATAGTCGGCTAGGATTAAAGGGTAGGTAGATGAAACAACAAAATAATAAGAGGGTAGTTAGGATAAATGAAAAGATAAATGACAAGTGTCATGGAGGGAAAAAACGAATGAATTAATTAAATAAATAAAGATCTATTTAATTAATAGAGGAAGTGGGATCAATTAAATAAATTAAATATTTATTTAATTTAGGGAAAGGATAATTTAAATAAATAAAAATATTTATTTAAATGGGGAAAGGCTTCTAGAAAAGACTTAGTGAATTAATTAAAAAAATTAAAAAATCTATTTAATTAATAGAGGGCTTAGGATAAAATAATTAAATAAATAAAATATTTATTTAATTAGGCTAGGACAATTTTAGGTGTCTAAACAATGAAATTTGAACATGTGAAAAGGTGGTCAGGAGAAAATGATACTACACTAAGAAATGTTGTATATAATTTGGAAGAGATACTTGAATAGAAGTTTTATTTGCTCTAAATGTAGGTAAACATTGGATTGAAATAATTCAACACAAGATGCTCCAATTACCTTGTAAATTGAAATACACAGGTGGAAAAATATGATCTAGACATGTCAACACACAAATTGAACACATTTCTTAGTATCTTAGTATAAGAAAGAATATATAATTTGAATTAAAAAATACAATGTTTATTCTAAATCTTATCTAAACATTGGATCCAAATTATTTAATATCAGATTGCTTGAACCACCTAGTAGCTTTTTGAAAATAGCATAAGATGCTCAAACTACCTCATAAATCATATAAGCAAGGGTGTATATAATTTGATCCAGATATCTTTTGACAAATTAATTGAACTTCTATTCTTACTATAAGGAAAAAAATATGATTGGGAGATGATATTTGAATATAATTTTTTTTTTCTAAATATAAATAAAAATTGGATCCAAATCATTCAAAATAAGATACTTGAACTATCATCTTCCCCATTTATGAGGCCAAATGGGTTAATCTGTCTATAAGAGTTAGGAAGGATGCTAAATGGAGGCCTCCTGATGAGGGATGAATAAAAATCAGCTTTGATGAGGTAGCTAGAGGTAACCTAGAATGGGATGGAATTGGATGTGTTATTAGAAACCATGAAGGAAGGATTTTAAAGATGGTGGGGAAGAAGGTGAGAAGAATAACCAACAAAAAAGTAGTGTTCCAAGAAAATCTCTTGGAGGTAAAGGTGGCTATGAAATAGGCTACAAAAAAACATATGTGGAAAGAGACTTTCAACTTGTAGTTAACACAATTTGATAAGGCCAAATGCCAAATTGGAAGTTGGGCAAGTGACTAAGACAAATCAAGGAGATCATTAATTTGTTTGAGGATTTCGTTGTATCACACATTTATCTTGAGCAAAATGACATTATAGTTGACATAGCAAAAATGACAACTGATGTAACATCAGTGTAGGTGTCAAATCAATGGATCAAAATCTTGGTCTCATGCTTAAATCTGGTGGATAAGATGATAGACATTATGAAAGGAGGTGAGAAATTTAAAAAGGGCGTGTTAGTTTATCAAGCATTCATGATGCTTAGCCTACATATGAGCATATGGAGAACATCACTTTGTAACAAGTGCAGAAAAAGTGGGTAGAGTTGCACTAATCTATAAAAAAAGAGATACTTAAACTACCTAGTAATTTAGAATAACAAAGAGTGCATAAAATTTCATTTAGATCTGTCATCAAACAAATTGAATGTATCTTTTTAGTATAAGGAAGAAATAGAATCTAAAATTAATTTGATACAACCTTACCTTTCATATATTTGATTTAATGTATGTTTAAAATATAGATTTTTTAGAGCACATCTGGTTTTTATTTATATCATTGGTTATGGGAGTGTACACAATAAATAATGTATTATATAAAAGTACAAATAATCTATGGCAAACAATTCACTAAAACTAATGGTATATTCAAATTATTCAACTAAGTTATAATATTTTTGTATGCGAAAAATTGTGTTTTTTGATTGTACAGTTTACACTCAATATTAGGATGTTAAGAAGGAAGAAAACTAGATAAACAAAATAAAACCAATTAAACTGCAAACTCTAGATTATCCTTCAATCTGATAGTTCCCTGATATGATGTGTGCTTGCTAAATGATAGATACTCAATTATGCCCCATGATAGTGAATGCAAGATGGATATTAGGCTAAAATGAGATGCAAGATGGATGTGAGATGCTTAATGGATGTGGAAAATGGTGAGTGAAAAATTATGCATTATGAGGTTATCGAAATGAAAATGGATGAACAATTCTGCATTGTGAGAGTATGAAAATGAGAGTAGATGAACAATTCTGCATTATGAGAGTATGAAAATGAGAGTGAATCCAATAAGGAAGGAAAATGGGGGGTTTAAATAAGACAGAATGAGAGATGGAGAGGCATAAGAGGGGGACAAGTGTCCTTGAGAAGGGCATGTGTCATGGATGCAAATGACATGTGTCCTTAAGAAGGACATATGTCATTAAAAGGAATGACATGTTTCCCTAAGGACACATGCTTATTTGGGAGTGAGTCACCCGAATAGGAAGGTTCTATTCTAAAAGAGATTACAAAATAGAGATATTTCCATGGTTTAGGATATTTGGGATATTTTCCCAAATTTTAGAAAATTTGGTTTCCCAAAAAATGAGGATATTTCCATGGCTAGGATATTTGGGAAGATTTTCCAAATTTTAGAGAATTTGGTTCCCCCAAAAATGAGGATATTACCATGGTTAGGATATTTGGGATATTTTCCAAAAATTTAGGAAATTTGAGATATTTTGGGAATGTGCACACATATGATGAGGGATAAGGGATAGGTTTGACTAAAACCTTGGTTAGTTAGGTGGGTTAGGCTAGATGAAGGGTTAGATAAGGATTAGAGTTAGGAGACATATGGGGAAATAGAATTAATTAATTATATGAGGGAATATTAGGAGGAAAGGACAAAAGTGAATTAAATAATCAAATCAAGCATTTTATTTATTTAATAGAAGAAAACGGTCAAATTTAATTAATTAAACGACTTATGATTTTCAAATAATTAATTAAAGGAGAACTATAGTGTAATTAATAAAATTAATTAGGTAGAAGGAGGGAACACTAATTAAATAATGCGTAATATTTAATTAAAGACACGCTCAAGATAACCAAATTGAATTAACTAAAGTAATCAAATTTAGGTGTCTACAATTTTATTTATGTAAAACAACATTAAAAATTCTAAAATTGGTAGACACCAAAGCCCAAAATAGTATATTGTTTAAATAGTTTGAAATGCAAGTTTGATGTTGCATTGCATCTTTGTAATATTCATCATAGGAAATCTCTTGTAATATTCTTGTGTGTTATATAAAATTCATTTACAATTTCTTCCATGCTTGGATTTTAAACTCTTGCACTTCATGTGTATCCAAGCTCATTTCCTTTGCTTGTTAAATTAGTTCATGATAATTTGTTGAAATATTAGTTGCAAAATTTTGAATGGTAGTTTTAATAAATCTATGTATTGATTAAGTGGGACTAAAGATGAATTAATTAAAACTAATGCATTTGTTATTTGTAATTTAGAATGACTATGCGAGATGTCAAAGGTTTCTATAAAATATAGTGTGTCATAATTTAAATGGAAGATATTCAACAAAATATTAAATATTGATATTATATACTTCATAATTAAAGTAAAATAATTTTAAGAAAAACCAACATTAATATACTAGCATAAAGGCTCACATGAATAACCCTAATAACCTTGTTTTACGTGATGGGCTTCTGCTCCTTATTTATGAGTACTACAAGTCTTTCCCTCCCATCAAAATCAAAATATTAAATTTCCTATGCTTCTTCTAAGGAATTCATGGTTTCTAAGATGAGGGGTTAGACAACCTATTTTCAGAGGAGAATGGTTGGAGCATTGATGTTGATTCTGAACTTGAATATTTGGCCCAAGAGGGTAAACTTTGTAAAGTTGGGAAGAAGGTTGTCGAGAAGAAAAGGGTCTCCCCTGTCTTTGCTAGGAAGGAGGATTTTGACACTTGTATTCACAATGATTTTGCGAATTCTATGCCTAGTACTGATACAGAAGGAAGAACCCTTTCTCTTGGGACTTGAATGTTGATTTGATTTGGACCATGAGAGCCCTAGTGATCTTTTGAGCATTACAAGGAATGCATCAATGGATAATTTTAGAATGAATAAGTTTTTCATGAAATCAAGGATATCCACCTTAATTTGTGAGCCATCACTAACACTCAAGAGAAGAGAATTGAGGCTCCTTGGAATGAGAATGATGGAAGAAATATTGTTGCTTCTATGTAGAAGCCATCAAAGATGGTGAAACTATGAAATTGGATTATGAGGGAAGAATTAATGGCCTATAATCTAAAATGAAGCATATCAATGACAATCTCATCACTCTAGTTTCCTTCAGTCATAAGGTTATCGAGCATAGTGCGAACAACATAAAAACCATGACGGACATATTTGAGAAAATGCACCAAAACAATATCCAGATGGTGGACATGGATGTTATTGACAAAGGAAGATAACTTCATGATGAGGAGAAGGGTCCTTACAAAAACACTCATGGTAATTTGAAGAGGGCTACTGATCAAATAGTCCAAGACATTCAAAATATCAATAAAATGGCTTTGAATATGTCCTAGCTTGAAGCTAAAGTTGTTGAGGCCTTAAAGAATCTTAATTAGTTCTCTAGTTGTTAGTTGGTCTCTTTTTGTTTTTTGTTGTTGGTTGGATGCCCTTTCTCAGTGTTTTTTATGATGGCAACATCTTGTAATTAGGGTTTTGGGTCCCTTCAAAACCTATTTGATCTTTAATAAAAAAACATTAATGATTACAATCCAGAAGAATACATACATTCTTTTACCACACTATTAATTTCACAATTAAAATAATTATAATACTTACCTTTGAAAATAATTATAATAATTCTTCACAATGTAAGATTTGCCTTTCAATTTATAAAATATATTAAAACACTAAATTAACAATATAATAATTAAATAGACCATATAAAATATTTTTTATAAAAAAACTACATGCATAAACTAATAAGTGTCATACACTATATTACTCTAAAATGATTGGATGTACAATTACTTAATATTATTAAATAATATCGCATTCATTATGTAGTTTAAAACTTGAAAATTATTCTAAATAAGCATTATCAAATTTAATATAAATTAGACAAATTTAGCGAGTATATATATATATATATATATATATATATATATATATATATATATATATATATAAATTAATTGTATATTCATATAAATATCAAATCACATCTTCAAATTATAATAACTAATAAATCATATTAAATAATAAGTATAATTTGAATTCTATAATCACTATATAAATACATGTAATAAATATATTCATATAAGTTATATTATATCTATATTATTATAAGTAAAAGAATTGAAGGTGACAAGTAGGGTAGATCGGGAGTGTATAAAAATAGTAATATTTAAACCTTATTACTAGATTGGAAATAACTGAAAATTTTGTATGAAAACTGGGAGTCTGGGAGAAACAACTGATAGAGATAGGTAGCAAGATAAGAAAATCATGAGCCAGTAGGGAAGGTAGCTAATGAGATAACTTCTTGATCTTAAGCAACAAAAAATTAAATTGTGCACCTACCACATGCAATTAAAAGGAACAACAATATCGACATCTCCTTATTGTAATAATTAGATTTCTTAGGAGTATTATTTCTTGTCATCATCAATATTTTTCTAGGACAAATAGTTTACAAGGATTTTAGTTATTCCAGTTTCAATGGAATGCTTAAAATTATTATTTTTAACAATACTATCTATTGAAAACATGAGTTGTGTTGTGTTGTCATTCATGTCAACATGTCTTGTGTTATCATTAATGTAATTATGTGTTGCGGATGGTCTAAAAGTGAGTGTTTTGATATTATTATGTGGCTTGGTGAAAATATTGAGGTGGTTTTGGAAGGTTGGTGTAGTGGAAGTTTCAATTTGCAAGAAAGAGTTTTTAATGTCCCAATCGAAGAATGCTTTTCCTCTGGTATGTGAATATTATGGAGTATGGCTTTGGATATAATGTTTATATTCTATGTATAATGCACTATTAGGTTTGCAAGTCCTTGATTGCTCAAATTTATAGGTGTTTGTTGTTTTTTCTAATAGTGGTTGTTTGCCAATACTAGTCTGAAGAATGCTTGGTGGATTTTGGGTATGTGGATTCAAGTTTTCTAGCCTTAAGGACATGTTCATTTGGTTTGTGTAGTGTTCTAGTTTAGTATTGGTGTGTTAAGTTGATTGGAAAGTGAAGTTATGTTGTTTTGTGTTCAACATGCTTAGTTGTGTTGTGTTCAGGCTGGTCCAATTAGCTTATCTTACTTGGATCATATTTATTTGGTCCAAGTTTTTGTTTACCGCTACAATTGGTAAATTAAATACAATATATAATAATGTACATGAAAATTCATACCAAACACAACAGTAAAATATATCTTTATTCGCACATGCAATTATTACACAGAAGAAGACCAAAGATGGTCGACCAAGAATTACAACAGATCTGACAATAGTGTACTACTTCATTGGCAGTACACAACATATTTAAAGGCTTTGATGATTGTTGAGAGGTACACAATCATCGGCCAATCGACACATAACTACCCGAGAGTGACAACCCACTTAATATAATTAATTAATACATTGTCGGGTAACCAAAATTATCAAACATAACAATATGCGTTTTATGCCAACTAAATTATCCCCCCCAAAAGAAATAGTTGTCTTCCTGACCACAAGTAAACATAAAGTAATATCTGGAAAGACTAATGATAAGAGTGTTGACCAAGACTTGTACTGGACAACCCCAACATGCAGTGTACCTGCCAAATCAAAAGGAGATTTGGGGGCAACACCCCCAATGGGGTCAAGGGGCAGCGCCCCTTTCTTGTTTTGTACTTGCAATGCCCTTCCTGAGTTTTGTCCACCAGATGGAATTTCCATCCCTCCATGGGGTTCTGTATCACCAGATGGAAGTTTAAATCTACCAGGACTACTAGATAGTTCCATTCTCCTAGCCCCGCCAGATGGCAGTTCCATTCCGCCAACTCTGCCAGATGGCAGGTCCACTCCACCAACTTTACCAGATGGTAGGTCCACTTAGCCATGTCCAGGACCACCAACTCTACCACAACCCCCAGATGGCAGGTCCATGACAACCAACTTTGCCACAACCGCCAAATGGTAGGTCCAGTCCATCATGTCTAGGATTGCCAACTCCACCACGACCGCTAGATGGCAGGTCGACTCCACCATATCTAGGACCGCCAGGACTGCCAACTCCGCCATGTCCACCAAGTGATGGTAGCATCCCCTCTTCCCTTAACAGTGACATCTCCTCCATTTGACCAACAAAGGTCTCGTGACTACCAAGAGTTTCCTTACTTATGTACGATTAGTATATATGCCTCCAACTCTCACCATATGAGATCTCCTCGGTCGCCAATTATGTATGGATTTATGGAAATTCCATACGGATCTCTTCAAACTTCCCTACGAACTCTATATGGACAGCTCCAAACTTCATACAAATGTCTTCATGTTCGTACAAATTTCTCCTATATGTCCGTATAGGAGTTCTTATGGCTGGCCGTACGGATTTCCTTGTGTCTAGCTGTATGGATTTTTCTAAGTCTGGTCATATGAATTTTCATTTCCCTGACCGTACGGATTTCCCTATGTTTGGCCATACAAATTTTCCTTGAATCTCGTGCAAATTTTGGTATAGATTTTATTTCTTTTCATTGTACGGATTCCTTCCGCCCTCGTACGAAATTCTACACACCTTGTACATACGACCCATCCTGCCTTCGTACGATTTATTTCACCCTCCGTACGGATTTCTCTTCCTTGTTTACATATGTCTTCCGTACGGTCTTTTAATCTCCTCCTTGCATTGACCTCTGTGGTTCCATATGTATGTTAAAATTTTTACTCGATAGTGTATTAATTAATTGTATTAAGTGTGTTGTCACTCTTGGGTAGTTATGTGTCGGTTGGTTGACAGTTGTGTACCTCTCAACAACCATCGAAACCTTTAAATATGTCGTGTACTACCAAGGAAGTAGTATTGTATTGTTGGATCTGTAGTAATCCTTGGTCGACCATCTCTTGTCTTCTTCTCTGTAATAATTGCATGTTGGTGAAAATACCTCATAGTCCTCCATTTTCCAGTGGAATAGTCCATTCAGGGAACTCGTCTCATCTTCAGAGCAATCTTCCACTTCATTGTTGGGTTCCATGCCGTTTCCACCCTTAGACTCTAAGTTGGAAGATGCCAGCTCTTCAGTCACCACCTGGTTCCTCAAGTCAATGACGTGCTTCCTCCCATCACTCTTAATTGAGAGTGTGTTTCACTTCCAATTATGATTTAAATTGGTAGTAATCAACCATCCCCTCTTGAGGAGTGCGTTGTATGCCTTATTTTGTAATGGGATGACTACAAAGTCCAAGAAAAATTGTTGTGTCCCAATCATTACTTTTTATGCCATCAATGTTCCCAACGACCGGATGCGGTGTTGGTTGACACCTATCAAATGGAAGGTTGGTGGCCAAAGCGTTGACTTCCCCAAACATTTTTAAGTGTCTTTTGGCAGTACATTTACTTTGGAGCCTCCATCGACAATGGTGTTTGTCAACTTCTTCCCCATTATTTCCATCTCGACGACTGTCGACTTCCTCCCGATGCTCATTGTCAGCAACATTGGATCACTCGACTCATTCCCTTCGGGTGATGGTTTTCTTGTCAATTCCTCCTCGTCTGTCTTACATTGTTTCTGGATGACTGTGTCATCACTGATTATGTTGGCAATTTACATTCCTAGTTGTGGCATATTTTGAAGAAGGTCTACCACCTTGATGGGTACGGTTGTTTGTAGCACCTGTTGGACTATGTTCCTCTCCGACTCCCGCAATGATGTACTTGCAGTTCCATTGGAAGTTACTCGTTCCTTCGCCAATACTTGTTCTACTTTGGCTCGTTCCTTTTCTGTACCAGAGTTTGAATACATCACCTTCTTTGTCTGTGCTCTAATGATTGCCAAAACCACTTCCTCATGTTCCTCCACATCCAACATATTTATACCCTTTTGCTTCGAGTAGTTGGTGTCTTCATAGTCACCTGATCCACACCATTTTGCATAATAATTGTACGTTGTCTTTCTTGTTATGGCAATCTCTCGCAAAGTGTCCCCATTCACTACATTGTCGGCACTGCATGATAGGATGTCCTCTAGAGTTGTACTGTATTTGATTTCGCCCTCATTGATTTCCATAACCACTTGGCGATACATTATGTGATTTTGATGGGTTGGACTCTCCCTATGTGAAGAGTACTTGTGTACTTCTCATCTTCAAATTGTATGGGCACTCCTTGATTGAATGCCCAAGCACTTGGCAAATTTCATGAAACATATTTCTAGGACAATTAACTTTTGTGTGCCCCCTCTTTTGCATTCAGTACACCATAGTTCATTACCTTCTTTGCTAGTTCCTTTCTCAGCCTTCAATTCTTTCATCATTCTCAACATATCCTGTGGAAGGGGTTGTACGACAATTAACTTTTGTGTGCCCCTCCCTTTTGCATTTAGTACACCATAGTTCATTACCTTCTTTGCTGGTTCCTTTCTAAGCCTTCAATTCTTTCATCATTCTCAACATATCCCATCAAAGGGCTCGTACGGTTTTGGATTCTTCGTCACTGCTACCTTCAGTGCTCTCATCATCATTGGTCTTCCTCTTCTCTCAGGCGGAGGTTTTGTTTTTACTCTCGATGTCCATCGCCTGATTGTAAGCATCAACGTATGAGGGCGGAGGCACTACTTTCATCTTTTTGTGTAGTGAGGGTATCAATTCCTCTGTGAACCACCTCTTCTTCAACCCATCAACTGGCTGGTTCTCCATCTTGTTCAATAGTTCTTTGAGCCTACGGTTGTAAGAACGTACACTCTCATTTTTCCCTTGCTTAGTATTATAGATTTCAGCCACGATCTTATTATCATCCCTTAGGAGTGTGAATTCCTTCTGGAACACCCTCTTAAGATCACTCCATCTTGTCTTGTGCTGGGTGTCAAGGTCTGTGTACTAGTCAATGGCGATCCCCCGAAGGGTGGCGGGAAATTCCTTCATCCAGTAGTCCTTGTCATCTTGGCCATTTTCCTCCCAAATGGTTATGCATATTTTGCAATGTCGTACGGGGTCCTCTGATCCGTCTCTTGTGAACTTCGATAGTTTCTGCTTCTCCTGGGTGTTCAAAATTATTTTCACTCGGAAGGTATGTGTGTATTTGCCTTGTGTGTCGGACCTGGGTGGGTTGTTTTGACCTCTATGTTCTGGTACTTTCCCTGCACTCTTGGCCATGTAGGAGTCCTCTACACATCCACCTTCAACGTCCCCAACACTTCGAGTACTTCTAGTGTCCTAACACTTCAAGTACTTCCATGCTTTGACTCGTCTCTGTGGTCCCTCTGGCCGAGGGTCGGTGGATCATCTAATCACTTGGTCTTGACCACCTTGTAGCCTCTTCTCTCATTTAATGGGATCTACGAACATGAATCACTCAAGGCTGACTCGACTTCTTTTAAGGCAACAATGCCAAAATGTTTATTGCTACAATTGGTAAATTAAATACAAGAAATAATAATATACATGACAATGCATACGAGACACAACAGTAAAATATATCTTTATTTACACATGCAATTATTTCAGAGAAGAAGACCAAAGATGGTCGGCCAAGGATTACAAAAGATCCGATAATACCGTACTACTTCCTTGGCAGTACACGCCATATTTAAAGGCTTCGACGGTTGCATAGAGGTACACAACCATCAACTAACTGACACATAACTACCCGAGAGTGACAACCCACTTAATACATTGTCGGGTAACCAAAATTATCAAACATAACAATATGTGTTTTATGCCAACTACAATTTTCTTTGGAGACTAATTTTAGTTAGTGTTTTGGGTCTCACCATGGTATGTGGAAATCTACATTGTGTAATTTATATTGGAGGATAGTTTTTGGGCCAACTGGTTAATATGCTTTAATATTTTTCTACACATTTCATTTGATGTCGAGCTTGGAGGATGTGTTAGCTTGTGTAGTTCATTGGAATTGTTTGGAAATAACATGCTATGATGTATTTAGGTCCTCTCTATCTCCTGGAGTGGACCACATTTGATATTTTTGGTCCAAGTGCCTGCATTTATGTAATAATATATATTCTATTTGTGGTAGACCTAGTCAAGGGTTTTAATGATTAATCTTGTATATAAATGAGTGTGGATGCGTGAGTAAAGCTATGGTTTGTGTGTGAATTGATGTGCAACAAATGTGAATGATTTGTAAGTAGATTTGGTGTTGGAGATGTGTGAAAATTCAATTATGAAGAGTTGTGATCATGATATCTTTAGTGTGACAATGTTATGAGATAGTGTTTAAAGTTATATGTGTTTGCCATGTTATTGGTCGCTTGACACCATGGTTCAAGGACAGGGTCATGATCAAGAGATTTTGTTCATTTCAATCTAGCTAATTCCTTTCTCTGCTAGAAGACAATGTGTCTCTTGGCAGCTTTCTATATCTTGCCCTAAGACAATGTGTCTCATTCTTGTAAGTCATCTATATCTTGCTCTAAGGTTCTATACTTTACTATTTCAAGTCCTCTCAGGGGTAGTGGGTTCTGGAGGGAACATGCAATAAATTGTATTCATATTATGAGTGTGATTCTCACCATGGTTTTTACCTGCTTAGGGTTTTCCATGTAAGTCTAGTGTTCATGTGTTTGTTGTAAATTCATGATTTATTACTAAAGTAATTATATAGTTGTGGTTGAAGTTTAAAAGATCAAAAATTATCTTGAGGTAAAGATTGATTTCCCCACCCCCCACCCCCCCCCCCCCTCTTAGTTCTATGGTGTGTTCAAAAATTGGTATCATAGCGAGGTTCATCTCAAGAAGCTTAACTACTGGGGAAGATTCGAAATGACACAAGATTTCACCTTCAAGGTTCCAAAGTTTGACAGTACACATTATGCTTATTGGAAATAAAGGATGGAATATCATTTAGCAACTATGTCGATTAAAATATGGGAAAGCATTATGATTGGCTATACCGCTCCTCATAATGCTCCTAAAACTCTAGATGAAATCAAAGAATATGAGAATAATGAAAAGGATACAATTGCAATTGTCACTTGTTTGAATGATGAAATATTTAACAAAGTTACAGGCACAAAGTTAGCTAAATAAATCCAGGACAATTTGAAGAGTGTATTTGAAGGTGATGAAAAGACAAAGCAAGCCAAGATTACAAATCTAAAGCACAACTTTGATAATGTGAAGATGTTTGATGATGAAAATATTAAAGGCTAAATTCATTGACTGAATGAGATTGTAAATGTACTTAGGGGTTTTGGTGGAATGATAGAAGTGAAGTTGTGAGGAAGATAATGGCAATGTCATTGCCCAAATTCTATAAACCTAAAAAGTATGCTATTGAGGAAAGTAATGATACGAATAAGTATAGTGTGTATCAACTCCTTGGTTTACTTTATTCCTTTGAGACTAATGAATTGGATGACATCAAAAAGGAAAGGAAAGAAGCCTAAATGAGAAATAGAAGAAATTGAAGATATGGATGAGATTGAAGGAAGTTTCGTGAGAAGATTGAAGAGAGGAATTGGAAGGTACAAAGGTAAGTTACCCCTAAAATATTTTAATTGTGGAATAATTGGTCATTATGCTTCTAGATGTATGTATAAAGAGGATTATGGTAGAATATCTAATGATGATTACAAAGAAAAGGAGAACTATAGAGGGAATGTCATAAATAAGAAAAGAGATGATAGGCATAAGCAAAAGAAGAGTTTTTGTTCAACAAAGACATACTCATATGAAGAATAAGATGGTGAAAACTCAAATGAAGAATCTTTGTCCCTGGCTATAGAAGAAAAGAATAATGAGAGGTATGGAAGTCCAGAAGATGTGAAGAATAGTGAGAAACTATAGAGTTTGAAGACTGCACAACATGCAAAAGTAGAACTAAAAGCGTGGACCATTGACTCTCGATGTTCAAATAATATGACCGCTGATAAAGGTAAGTTTATTGACCTTGAGAAGTATGATGGTGGATTAGTTAAGTTTGTAAGAGAGGAAGTTGCAACTATTTGTGGAAAAGGAAGCATCTTTATTGATGGTAAGCATAAAACTAATGATTTATTATGTTAAAAGTTGGAGACATAACCTATTGAGTGTGAGTCATATTTGTAGTAAATGTTATAAGGTCATATTTCATGGGACCAAATGTGAAATTAGAAAAGGAGGGTCCAAAATATTGGCTACAAAAGGTATCAAGACTAATGTAAATGTTTATTGTGCGAAGGATAACAGTGGAAGCAATTGTTTGTTGGCACATAGTTGTGAATGTTGGTTGTGGCACAAAAGAATGAGACATATCAACTTTGATAATATGTTGAAGATTAGTTATAATCATGTTGTGAGAGATTTACCAAGAATTATCAAACGTATCGATACTATGTGTAGGGAATGTTAATTAGGAAATCAAACAAAGAGGAGATTAGAAAACAAGGAGTATGCCACTTCACAACCTTTGGAGTTGGTTCATACAGATCTATGTAGACCTACAAGGACAAAAGGGTTAAAAGGAGAAAGGTATTTTATGCTACTTATTAATGATTACTCTAGAATGACATGGGTTACTTTCTGGAAAGAAAATTCTAAAGTGTTAGATAGATTTAGAATATTCAAGTAATTGGATGAGAATCAAATAGATGGTAGAATCAAATTTATGAGGTGTGATAGAGGAGGGGAATTTACATGAAATGAATTCAATAAATTTTGAAGAATGTGGTATTAGAAGGTATTTTTTATGCTATGAGGAATCCTCAACAGATTGGTGTAGCTGAAAGGAAGAATAGCACTATTGTTGAGAAGGCCAAAACTATGTTGAAATATGCTAACTTGCCTAATGTCTACTAGAAATAAGTTGTGCATATTTTTGTTTACCTTCTTAACAAGGTACAAATTAGAGTGAATCACCCAAAGACACCTTATGAACTTTGGAAGGGAAGACCTCCTACAATTAAGTACTTCAGTCTATTTGGAAGCAAGTGCTAAATAAAGAGAGATGAAGAAGATCTAGGAAAGTTTGATGCAAGAGTAGATGAAGGAACCTTTTTGGGCTATTCTACAAATAGGGAGGCTTACTGATGTTATAATAAGAGGCTGCAAAAGATTATGGAAAGTACAAATGTGAAAGTTTATGAAGAATGGAATCAGACTAAGATTGCATCTAAACTTGCGACTAAGATAGAAATTATGCTAGTTGATGTAGAAGAGAAAGTTGATTTAGAAGAGGAGACTGAAATAGAAGAAGAAGAACCTGAACAAGCTCTTAAAACATATCAAGGTATGTGCAAAAGAATCCCTCAGAAGATCATATCATTGGAGACAAAAGAAAAGGTGTTTAGATAAGAAAAAAACTTACAAAATATTGTGAACAAACAAATTATTGTTTTCTATCTCAAGTAGAGCCTAAGACCTATGCGAAAGTCATTAAAGATGAGAGTTGGATATAAGAAATGGAAGAAGAGTTGAATTAGAGACAAAATAATTAGCCATGGGAATTGGTACATAGACTTGTCAATAAAAATGTGATAGGAACCAAGCGGGTTTTCTAGACAAGCTAAATGAAGATGGAAAGCCACTAGAGACAAGGGAATATTGGTCTGCAAGGGTTATTCACAAGTTGAAGGCATAAATTTTGAGGAGACATTTTATCTGATAGCAAGGATAGAAGCTATAAAGATGTTTCTTGCATTTGTAACTCATAACAACTTTAAGGTATATCAGATGATGTCAAGTTAGCCTTTTTAAATGGTGAAATTGAAGAAGAAATATACATTGAACAACTAAATGGATTTAAGCTATTAGAATATCTAGATATGGTTTGCAGATTGAAGAAGGTATTATATGGACTCAATCAAGCTCCTAGAGCTTGGTATGCAAGGTTGGATAGGTATTTGTTGCAGTAGAATTTCATAAAAGGTACTATAGATAGTAATCTTTACTTCACAATTGAAGGTTACAAATTGTTGATTGTTGTTGTGTACGTTGATGATATCATATTAGGAGGACATGATAATGTATGGAGTTTGCAAAGGAGATGCAAAAGGAATTTTAGATGTCTATGATAAGTATCATTTTTCCTTGGTCTTCAAGTTATTCAATCAGGAAAAAGGCATTTTTATTTCTCAGACAAAATATATCAAGGATATGTTGAAGAAGTTTCAGATGGATAATTATAAACCAGTTGCCACCCCTATAGCTACTGGTTCTAAGTTAAGGAAGGAAAATGAATCTCTAGATGTTGATAAAAAAAAGTATAGATATATGATTTGAGGATTGTTGTATTTGACTGCTTCAAAACTAGATATTATGTAAATTGTTTGTTTGGTGGCTAGATATCAGGCTAGTCCTAATAAATCTCATGATCAAGCAGTGAAGAGGATATTCAAATATTTGAAAGGAACTCTAGATTGTGGTATAAGAAGGATGATGATTTCATATTGAAAACATTTACAAATGTTGATTGGGTTGGATGTGTTGATGAGAGGATAAGTACAAGTGATGGAGTATTTTTCTTGGGATATATATTGGTCTCTTGGTTGAGTAAAAAACAAGATTTAATATCATTATCTATTGCAGAGACACAATACATTGTAGAAATGTCTTTTTGCACTCAGGTCATGTGGATGAAACAAACTTTAAAAGATATCAATGTAGTGTATAATGAAGAAATTCCTATTTTGTGTGATAATACAAGTTCTATTAACATTTCAAAAAGTCCAATAATGCATTCAAGGACTAAAAATATTGCAATCCAATATCATTTCTTAAGAGAGAAGGTTGCAAATAAGGAAGTCAGATTGGAGTATATACCTATTCAAGAACAAATTGCAGATATCTTTACTAAGGCATTGGCGAAGGATACCTTTGACTATCTTTGATAGAAGTTGGTTGTCATCACCCCTCCTTTTTTAGACTAGATGCATTCAGATGGTGTATCTATCTAGGGGGAGTTCTAGAATTCATCTTTTGCAACTGGAGTAATGCAATGGCTTCTCTCAGGGGGAGTAGTGAGTATTATAGTTATCAAAGCTTATCAATAAGGGAGAGAGAGAGTCTAGCACTCCCAGGTGGGGGGGGGGAATCTAGCGGGTCCCAACCTATTGTTTCTTTAGACTATTGGCTAGAGTCTATACGTAACATGGGTGGGTGGGAATTCTAGTTGGGGGTCGGGCCCGAACCTATTGGGATACTTACTCACTTACCCACCCACTCACTCACTTGCTGGATCTCAATGTTAGGCTCCAAATCAAGCCCTATTCGATTAAGATGAAGGGCTCTGAGAGTGCCTTGTCATTAATGTCAAAGGGGGAGAGAGATTAATTGCATGTCCTCTTTACTATTGGTGGTGTTGCCATCAATGACAAAGAGGGAGAATATTGGAAACTTAAGTTGTTGTGTCATGTTGTCATTGATGTCAAGCTGTCTTGCATTGTCATTAATGTCACTATGTGTTACGAAAGAGAGTGTTTTGATATTGTTATGTGGAGGTGTTTTCAAAAGGTTGCTATAGTGGAAGTTTCAATATGCAAGAACAATTATTTATGCAAGAAAGAGTTTTTCAAAGTCCTAGTGGAAGAATGCTTTGCATTCCTTAGGTATGTGAATATCATGGAGTGTGGCTTTGGATATAATGTTTATGTTTTGTGTATATTGCACTATTAAGTTTGCAGGTCCTCTATTGCTTAGATGGTAGAGGTGGTTGTTACTATTTCTAATAGTGATTTTTTGTCAGAACTAGTTTGATGAATTCTTGGTGGCTTTCGAATATGTAGATTCAAGTGTTTCAACTTAGAGGACATGCTCATTTGGTTTGTGTAGTTTTCCAATTCAATTTTGGGGTGTTAAGTTGACTGACAAGTGAAATTATGTTATTTTGAGTTTAGCATGCTCAGTTATGTTGTGTTCAAGATGGTTGATTGGCTTATCTTACTTGGATCATATTCTTTTGGTCTCGGTTTTCTTTGGATAATAAGATTCGTTAAAGTTTTATGTCTCATTGTGTTGTGTGGAGATTCACATTGTGTAATTTGTATTGGAGGATAGTTTTTGGGCCGATTGGTTAACAAGATTTAATGCTTATCTACATGTTCATTTGATGTCGACCTCAAAGGATGTGTTAGAGTGTGTGGTTCATCAAAATCATTTGGAAATCATGTTATGATGTATTTAGGTCTTCTCTATCTCTGGGAGTAGATCACATTTGATATTTTTGGTCTGGCCAAATTTTTGTAATAATGTATATTTTGTTTGTGGCCGACTTAGTCAAGGGTTTTAATGTTTAATATTGTATATAAAGGAGTGTGGATGTGTGAGTCAAGATATGGGTTGTGTGCGAATTGATGCAACATATGTGAATGGTTTGCAAGCATATTTGGTGTTGGAGATGTGTGAAAGTCAGTTGTGAAAAGTTGTGACAATTATATCTTTAGTGTGACAATATTCGGAGATAGAGTTTGAAGTTGGATGTGATTTCCATGATATTGGTTACTTGACATAGTGGTTCAAGGAAAATTTCATGATCAAGACATCTTGTTCATTTTAATTTAGCTATTCCTTTCTCCATTGAAAGATAGTGAATCTCCTGGCAACCTTAAGACAATTTTTTTTAATTATGTTTAGTAAAGTTTTTTATCATGGAGTTTTTTAATAAATGATTTTATTTAACTTTTAACTAAGTTATAAAAAAAAAAATCCATAAATAAGAAAAATCGGGAACACAATTTTTCTTGTCCACCTACATACTTGTATTGTTGCATCTTCCAATCGGGAGCCAAGGGGGCCCATTGCTCCTACATTTTTCTTGGCGACATACCAATCAAAGTCATCTTCATATGTAGTCTTCTACTTGGCATCTTTTTGGTGGCATCATCTACATGTTTCTAAATTTACAACTATGTCATGTATTCTCTTGCATGAGCTATGTTGTACACACACTAATATAAAGTGTCATTCTTTATACCTTGTCATTGATTACATATTTGACGTAATCCTCTTGTACTCAATAGATTAGGAAATATATTATGAGTCTTGGTTCATGGCTCTAATTGAGACTTAGATTGTACCAATTTGTCATTGACGAGTATCCAGTTGATACTCAAGCAGGTGTCTCCATGCCTGATCTTCATCATATTGCAGTGAGAGATTTATCACTTGTTTTTCATCGACATTGATACTTGGTTTGTCACACTTTGACATTCTTTGTGCAACATTGACTCTATTTATTCCTAATGGGGAGTAATTTTGGTCAACATCATTGGACCATCTTTGCAAGAGATTCTAATTTTTTTTTTCTTAATTCATTTACTAATAAAGTTTGTTTTTTCTAAAAATTAAAAAAATGTTGTATTTTTTTTTACTTTATTTTTAATAATGTTTTTTTTAATAAATGTTTTTAATGAGATTTTAAAAATCTTTTAAAAACAAAATTTTCATTAAATAAGAAATTTGAGAATACATATTTTTCTTGTCCACCTATCATACCTATATTGTAGTGTTCTCCAACCGGTAGCCAGGGGGGCCAGTTGCTCCTACATTTTTCTTGGCGATATTCCAATCAGAGACATCTTCATCTGTAGTCTTCTACAAGGCTTTTTTTTGGTGGCACCATCTTCAAGTTTCCAGATTTGGACTATGTAATGTTGTATTCTCTTGCATGAGCTATGTTGTACATGCACTAATATAAAGTGCCATTCTTCTTTGTACTTTATTATTGACGACATATTGGATGTAAAATTTTTATACTTAGTAGATTAGGAAATATCATGTGAGACGGTGCGTGGCTCTAGTTGAGACTTAGATTGTACAAATTTTGTGCATTGCTCCAGTGAAACTTAGATTGTACCAATCTACCATTGAAGAGCATCCAATTGATTCTCAAGTAGTTGTCTCCATGCTTGATCTCTATCATGTTACAGTGAGTGATTCATTGGTCATTCTTCATTGACATTGGTACCTAGTTTTGTCATACTTTGACATTGTTGGTGCAACATTGGCTCTATTTCTTCCTAATGGGGAGGAATTTTGGTCAAAATCATTGGACCATCTTTGTAGGAGATTCTACATCGAGGGGGGGATTCATGATCTCTCTTCTTCTCTCTTATGGGGGGTACTTTTTCCTCACATGAGGCTTTGTTCTTCTCATTAAGAGCATTGTGTGTTTTTATCTCTTTTGTGGGGAAGTTTTTTCCCATTGGGTTTTTCTCTCTTTCTTTGTTTGTGAGAGATTTCATTGCATTTGTACATGGGTACCTAACATGGCCTAGTTGTCGGGACCCATCTTGCATTGTTAGCTTGAGTCTACATTCCCCTAAGTTGCACTTAGGGAGGGGGGGGGGGGGAGAGAAAGGGGGGGATTGGTGTAATTTATATCTCATGTAATTACATTTTACTTAAGTTGACTTAGGATAATGCATGTTATAGTAATTTGCATATGAGACACTTAGGGAATTGCATATCTAGAGAATATGGTTGTTGGAGAAATTCCACCTTTGGTGGGTGATCCACCTTTATTAGAATTATCTATTATTTATCCTACCTACTCCTACCTACCTTTGTATCTTATTGGACCACATGTCATGATTGTGTGATCTCATTTCCCCATGGCCTTGCCTTTATAAGCAGGCTTATGTGCATTGTATTGAGTTAATATAGTTGTTGATCCAGTTGGGCATTTTGCATCTTGATGAGAATACAATTTATTGTTGCCTATTTTGTTCTCTCTTTCTTTTGTGCTATTCGTTGACCTCTAGATCTTCGTATGCTATAAGAAAATTCTTACAGTGCCTCAGTCTTGCAAGTCATTTGTATCTTTCCCAAGGTTGTGCACCTTAGTTTTGCAAGTTCTCTTAAGGGAAATGGGTTCCGGAGGCAACACTTTAATAAATTATATTCATATTGTGAGTGTGATTCTCACCATGGTTTTTCCATGCTTAGGGTTTTCCTTGTTTATTTGGTGTTCATGTGTTTGTTGTGCTTTGTGCTTTCATGATTAATTACTATAGTAATTATATAGTTTGGTTGAATTTTAAAAGATCAAAAATTAAGTTTCTCGAGCTTTAGACTAATCCCCCCTTGAAACCCCCCCTCTTAGTCTTGTGGTGTGTTCAACGCTGTCATAGATTATGATGCAGTGCAATTTATATTCCCTGATAAATAAATTGGGAAGAATGATATACAAGAAAACATATAAAGTTTTGAGATAAGATGACACCTCTCTAACATTCAGTACCACTTTTGTTTTGAATTTTCAAGTGAAAAATGAAAATGGAAGGGAGGGAATGATGTTTATAATTACTTCTAACAAACATATAAAAGATAAACTAGAGGAAAATAATGTTATAGCTAAATAGTAAAATAAATGTAATATTATTAATTTTTACAAACAATTTTCCTAAAAAAATTGAAAGTTATTTGCAAGAAAACAAAAGAATAACAAAAAGCAAGAGTGCAAATAAGACATACTTGCATATTTGGGGAGGCTCTCTACTATAAATCTAGGGAAAACTACGACTTAAATCCTTGTAATAAAAAGTAGTTATAGTTTTGTTCAAAATAAATGTGTTATTTATACATAATTTAGGTAGTCATCAGTTGTGGAAGTGAAAGCATAAACCCAAAATATATTGAATATTGCAACACAAGTTAGTTACAAATAATAACACACGAGACATACATTTGTATGGCAAAACCTTGACAATGTGCCAAGGAAACATCCATGGGGCAAGGTATCAATATTCTTATTATTCAAAGTAATTACAATTGTCACAATTATTGTTATTACAATTGCAATAACTTTTCCTTCAAAGAAACATAGATATATAGAATATCTTCAAGATAATAACCACCATCAAACTTAGAAAAAAATAATTTTTTTTCCTCCAAGAAAATAAAAATTATCTCTTAAGAGAAAAATTGGTTTTCTAAAACATAAGGATAATATTTGTTTTATCTTTTATTTTTGTCATTATCCAACAATCTCCATCTTAACAATAATTTACTTGATACGTGTCCATGCCCTTTCATTACCTTTTCTACAAGCCAAGAGAAGCCAAAATCCACTTCAACTTCTTGTAATTGGCATAAAATGCCTATTGTTATATTTTTGATATTTGATAATGTATTAATTATTTGTATTAAGTGGGTTGTCACTCTTGGGTAGTTATGTGTTTGTTGGTTAACTGTTGTGTTCCTCTCAACAATCGTTGGGTCCTTTAAATATGTTGTGTACCACCGAGGAAGGTAGTAGGATATAGTAAGGTGAATTGTAATCCTTGGCCAACCATCTCTAGTCATCTTCTATGTAATAATTGCATGTGCGAATAAATATATATTTTACTATTGTTCCTAGTATGCATTGTCATGTATATTATTATTTCCTATATTTAATTTATCAGATATAGTGGTAAAAATTTGGCATTATTTCTTTAAAATAAATCAGTTTAGCCTTGAGTGATTCATGTCCTTAGACCTCAATAAAGTTGAGACGAAGCCACAGGGTGGTCAAGACCAAGAAATTAAGTGGCCTTTAAGGATTGTAAAACAAAGATAATGAAGAAGAAGATTATGAGAAACATTTGAGGAAAATCTAGTTGGATGATTAGACCATATATCTGTACAATAAATGTCGGATGAGGAGTAGGAAGAGGGAAATCCTGAACTCATAGACATATTTCACCATTTATCCATCTCAAGGGAATTGATATGTGGAGGATCTGAATTGTTGACCCTCAACTTGAGGGAGCACAGGAGCGAGTTAGAGACTAGAAGTACCTGGAGTGTTGGGGACACTAGAGGAGAAAATATAGTGGATGTACACATGGTTGAGAGTGCAGGGAAATCATTATAACATAGCGATCAAAATAGTGCACTCAAGGGAGTAAGCAAGTGAGAAACCAATTTGCACCACATTAGGAACTTTTCCCTCGCTAAGAAACCAAGAATAAGGGGGCCTAAGTTGAAGACTCTAGGGACTAGAGAAAATAGAAATGAAAAAGGGGACCAAGGTGTAGAAAACATAGAAGGTGGACATTTAGAGAGTTCGTGTGTGGCCAGGAGTGCAAGAGAGGCACAAGAACGCAGGTGAGAGCGAGATGGTCCAATCTAGTCAAATACACATCATACCTTCCAAGTGAAAACAATGATGAACACCCAAGAGAAGTAGAAACTCCCTAAATTTTTAGGGGATGGATTAGAGGATCCCGTACACCATTGCAAGACTTGTATAACAATATGGGAGGTGAATGGTTAGGGTGACCAATATTATTGGTTGAATGCATTCCCCACCACCCTACATGGAATTTCCATCAATTGGTATATAGACCTAGCGGCTCAATACAAAGCATCATGGAACAAATTGAATAAGGCATTTTAGGAAGAGTTTAAATTGTTGAGAGATGACAATGAAATTGTTGTAGAAATCTACAACACTAGGTAAGGAAGGAACGAGAACATGTGAGCATACAATGGTAGGCTCAAAGAACTGTTGAACAAGATGGAGAACTAGCCAACTAATGGGTTGAAGAAGAGGTGGTTCAATAAGGGATTGATCTTCTTGCTATGCAAGAAGATGAAAGTAGTTCCTCCATCCTCATGCGTTGATGCTTACAATCAAGCAATGGACATCAAGAGTGAAAACAAAATATCCTTCCAAGGAAAGAGGAAAACCAATGATGATGAGAGCTCACCAAAGGTAGTAGTGATGAAGAATCCAAAATCATACAAACCCTTTGGCAGGATATGTTGAGAATGATAAAAGAATTAAAGGTTGGGAAAGGAACAAATAAAGAATGTAATGAACTATGGTGTACGGAGTGCAAAATTGAGGGGCACATGAATGGTGATTGTCCTAAATAGATGTTTTGTAAGATTTTCTAGGTGATGGGTCATTCAATAAAGGAGTATCCACATAATTTGAATACTAAAAGTATGCAATTACTCTTCACACATGGAGAGTCTAGCCCATCCAAACTACAAAATGTATCACTAGGTGGTTATGGAAGTCAACAAGGGCGAAATCAAATACAATACAACTTCAAAGGATGTCCTTAGCCCTATCATACAATGCAGACATTGTAGTGGATGGGGACACTTTGTGAGAGATTGCTAGAATAAGAAAGACAACATACAATTATTGTGCAAATGGTGTGGACTGGGGAATCATGAAGACATCAGTTTCCCAAAGCAAGAGGGTATAAATATGTTGGACATGGAAAAACAAAATGAGGTAGTTTTGGTAATCACAAGAGCACAAACGAAGAAGGCAATGTACACAAACCCTTGTACGAGGAAGGAATGAATAAATTCCAATGGAATTGCAAGTATGTCAATATGGGAGTTAGAGAAGAACATAGTTTGGCAGGTGCTACAAATAACCATACCCATCAAGGTGGCAGACCTTCTTCAAACTATGTCGCAACTGCGAATGGAAATTGAGAACACAGTAAGTGATGACACAACCATACAGAAATAATGTAAGCCACAAGAGGAGGAACTGATAGGGAATCTACCACACGAAGGAAATGAGGCCAATGATTCAATGTTGTTGATGATGAGCATCTAGAGGAAGCCAACTATCATCGAGATGGAAATGATGGGCTAAAAGTTGACAAACACCATCATCAATGGGGGCTTGAGAGTTAATGTGTTGTTGAAGGACACTTAGAAATGTCTAGGGAAGTCAACACTCTGGCTGCCAACCTTCCACTTAGTAGGTGCCGACCAAAATGGCATCAAGCCATTCAGAATAGTGATGGCACAAAAAAGTAATGATTGGGGTACAAATTTTTCTCTTGGACTTTGTATTCATCCCATTGCAGAAGAAGGCATATGACACACTCCTTGGGAGGGATGGTTGATTACTACCAAGGAAAATCATCATTGGAAATGAAACACACTCTTAATCAAGAGTGATGAGAGGAAGCATGTCATTAACGTAAGGAACCAGACAGTGAGTGAAGAATTGGCATCATCCGCCTCATAGTCCAAGGGTGGATATTTTGGGATGGAGGGAGGACGAGAAATTATGGAACCTAATGATGAAGAGGTGCTTGAACTGGAAGATTTATAAGAAGACGAGACAATTTCCTTGAATAGACTATTCCATTGGCAAATGGAGGAATGTGAGGTATTTTCACCAATATGTAATTTCCCTGAAGTTGCAACCCTTGGTGAAAAGAAACCGATGAAAGTGTGTAAAGTTATGACGATGGAAAATAGCAAGGCAAAGAAAAATATAATGGAGCCAAAAAAAATTAAAAAGTTAAATGGAGGGCACAACAACATTTGGTGGACAAAACTGTAAGAGTTTGGCAATGGCATCCCTCTACTCTCATATTGTATGATAAGAATTTAGATGCAGGATCCTATGCTGCAAACAAAAATCTTCCCAATCCGTACAGAGAAAGGGATACTTGGTTGTATGAGAGCATTGAACCATACAAGGAAAATATTGGCAAGTCGTATGTCAGAAAAGCAATACAACCATACGAAATGGAGGATCACATGTTGTACATGGAAGAGAGAGGAAGTGACTTGTACAAAAGGAAGAAACACATGCCATATGGAGGAGTGGAAAGAAGTTGTACAGAGGATATGAAGTACCATCCATGATCGGCTAATCATATCCAAGGGATTCGTATGAGGGAATACAAACACACATAAGGAGTATACTATATGGGCAGATACTATATGCACAAAGAAGAAACCAACCAAGCACAAGAACAGGCAATTTGTATGACAAACAAAAAATGCACATGAGTGGTCCATACAAAGGTGAAAAGGGTGGAAAGAACACAATGTAGGTGAGAGAAGGTGAGGTGCCAGGTGAGCCATATGTGAGGAAGTCGTATGCAAGAGTGAGGAGGCCATATGTGAGGAGTACACCATATGAGTAAGTAGGGAGGAGGTCATACAAAGAGCAAATACACAAGTTGTACGGACATGAAAGACCATACATAACCACAAGAACATACTTACACGTGCCATTTGGATAGGAGAAGAGGATGTAGGGTTGAGGTCATACATAGAGCTGCACATGACAATAGAATAGTGAAGTTTGTATAGGGTAGAGAAGAAGTTGTACTCAAATTCAAAGACACCATACGGAAACACTAAATCGTATGCAGAAAACCAATCAAGGCAGTCAAGGCCATACATAAGGTTTTACATTGTAAATGTTTTGTTTTAGACTTTGTGTTTTTTTTTGGTTTTTTTTTATGGTTGTACGGGATGTGTATCAAGCCATATGTGAGGTGAGGGGAGTTGTATGTGGTCAGGTCGTACTAAAAGGTCAAAAAAATCAGGTGGCAGGAAAAAAATCTCCATTTTTTGGCTTTATCAACAGTGTTTTTGGCATCTCAAAAAATCATGAAAATCATTTGCGCCATGGAGTTCCATGTGGTTTTGAAGGTCTTAGTTTGGGCTTGTTGACAAGAGCGTTGCCCCTTGACCCCACAAGAGGTGCTGCCCCCAAACCCTCATTAGGGGCATTGCCCCAAAACCCCCATTTGATTTGGCAGGTACACTACAAGTTACAGTTGTCCAATCCAAGTCATTGTCTATCATTAGTCTTTCTGAATATTACTTGATGTTTACTTGTCATTTGGAAGATGACTTTTTATTTTAGGGGGGATGATGTAGTTGGCATAAAATGCTTATTGTTGTATGTTTGATATCTCACAATGTATTAATTATTTGTATTAAGTGGGTTGTCACTCTCAGGTACTTATGTGTTCGTTGGTTGACAGTTTTATTCCTCTCGGCAATCGTCAGGTCCTTTAAATATTTTTTGCACCACCAAGGAAGGTAGTAGGATATAGCTCAGTGAATTGTAATCCTTGGGTGACCATCTTTGGTCTTCTTCTTTGTAATAATTGTATGTGCAAATAAAGATATATTTTATTGATGTACATGGTATGCATTGTCATGTATATTATTATTTTTAATATTTAATTTATAAGATATAATGGTAAACACTTCTCTACTATTACTGGTTTTGTAAACAATACTGCACAATTTCTAGTCTATGAACTTTCTAAAGAGTTATTCCACCCTCATCAATATCCTATCTTACAAACTTGTATTAGATTGCAATATCATTGGTCCTAATATTATAAGCTAGATTTTTAACCAAATTAATAGAACACTGGCTAACAAAAATACAATCACTTTAGTCTTGCACTTTTCCAAACTCACCCCAAAAACACTTCAACCAAGGTGCCTCTTTACATGTATGTGAGACAACCCTATGCTTTGCCTCAATCGTGGATAAATCAACTATTTATTGAAGCTTTAACATCCAACAAATAGGTCCACCTACAAGAGTAAAGACATAACTTGAAGTAGATCTCCTTTTGTCTAATTCAACTGCAAAATCTGAATCAACATAACCAAACATTGAATCATTGCAACGATTATAGGTGATACAATAATCACTTGTGCCTCTAATATATTGAAGCACTCATTTAATTGCTACCCAATGATCTTTACCTCTATTTGACATGTATCTACTGACAACAACAACACCAGCTACATGTAAAATATTTGGTCTTGTACATACCATCGTATACATTCAATTTTCCTATTGCATTAACATATGATACATGAGACATAATTCTTTCTTTTTCATTACTAGAACATAAACTTGAAGAAAGCTTAAAATGAGAAGCTAAAGGGATATTTACTAGTTTCACATTTTGCATACTAAATCTTATGAGTATCTTCTCCACATATTTTTGTCGTATTAACCAAATCTTACCATGTTTTTTTTGTCTTTGTGTATTTATATGCCCAAAATTTGTTTTTTTTGTTCCTAGATCCTTCATATCAATGTCCTAGCCAACTGAGCCTTCAACTTATTAATTTCAGACATGCTTTTTTTGCTACAAGCATATCATCAACATATAACAACAAGATAATGATGGCATTACTCACTTCTTATAAATTTTTGGCTCACTATGAAGGAATCAAACTTCTTTTACCATTGCTTGGGTGACTACTTAGGCCATACAGAGACTTTTTGAGTTTGCAAACAAATTTTGAGTTATGATCTTGAACAAACTATTCTGGTTGTTCCATATACATCTCCTCATCCAAATATCCATATAAAAATGTTGTTTTCTAGCTAATTTAACTCAAGATCAAGTTATGTAACTAATGCTAATACAACCCAAAAGAAACAAGCTTAACAACTAGTGAAAAAAATTCATGAAAATCAACACTTTTTCCTTGTGCCTTTCAATTTCATCATCAACACCCTTCCTCAATGTGTAGACCCATTTGCAATCAATAACTTTCCTATCCCGCAGAAAATCTACCAAGTCCCATATTTTATTCTTCCCCAAGGCATTCATTTCTTCTTTCATTACTATTTTTCATTTAGCACCGTCCATTGCTTCTGGATAACAACTTGGACTCCATCATTATAAATCAAAGCAATAGATGAAACAAAATCATCATACCTTTTAGAGGATTTTTGACTCATATTGTAGATCTCTCCTTAGAGATAGTTGTGGTATTTTCACATTTTCCTATATGTTTTTTGAATCCACATCTACATCTTTTGAAGCTTTTTCTTTCTCCCTATTTTCTATAGATGAATGAGTTTCCAAATAAACTTGTTGATATTGTTCAATACTCGTTCCTATTTCAAATCAATTTCTACATTGTCTAATTTAACGAGACGACTCATCAAATATTAGATCTCTACTAATGATGATTTTGTGGGTAGTAGGATCCCACAATCTATATCCCTCAACTCCATCACCATAACCAACAAAAATGTATTTCTTTAATTTAGGGTCTAATTTAGAATGTTGATCCTTAGAGATAAGAGCATATGCACCACCGCCAAATAAATTTCAAATTTGAATAATCATAAGAATGACATGTCCACACCTCTTTATAAATCTTACAAACTAATGCAATTGATGGTGACTGATTTACCACATAACATATTGCATTAACTGCTTCTACCCACAACTCTTGCTACAACTTGGCAATACTAAGCATGCTCCTTTCTCTCCCTAGAAGAGTCATGGTCATGCGCTCAAAAATATTATTTTTCTGAGGCGTGTAAACTATGCTTTATGCCTTTCGATCCCAGTGTCCTTACAATAATTTTTAAATTCCAAAGACGTGAACCCACCTCCATTATCTTTTCTTAAACACTTGATTAATCCGTCAATTCCCTTTTCAACCAAGACTCTAAATTGCTTAAATACACTAAACACAACAACTTTACTTTTAACAATATAGACCCATACCTTTTTACAGAAGTCATCTATAAATGACACAAAATATGAGGCCCCTCCAAAAGAAACTATAGGGGATGGTCCCCAAACATTTGAATGAATATAGTTTAGAAAAAGTTTACTTGTATGACTACCTGAATTAAACTTTTATCTACACTACTTCCCAAGGACACAATGCTTGCAGAAATTCAAATTCAAAGATTTTAAATCTAGAAGAACTAACGGTTTATCAATACCTTTAGCCCTTTCTCACTCATATGACTCAATTGTTGATGTCATAAACAAGTAGATTCATTTGTTTCCTTAGATACCATTGCTATTTCATTTATCTCAACTCTCCCTTCTAGCTTGTAAAGGTTTCCAACCTTTTGAGCCTTCATGATCAAGAAAATGCTCTTGGATACTTTAAACACTCCGCTTTGACAAGAAAATTTATAACCACCGAAATCCAAAAATCCCAAAGAAATTAAATTCTTTTTTAGTTTTGGTACATGCCTTACCTCTATTAATGTCTTTATGATACCATCAAACATTTTAATGTTAATGCTCCCAATCCAAACAATCTTACATGAAACATTATTTCCCATAAGAACACAACCTATTAACTTGTACAAGGTCAACTTCTACGTGGAAACATTTGATTAAAAGCACTAGAATCTAATAATCGTTCTTCATGATATTGTAAGATATTACAAACAAATAATACTACACCAACCATACTTGGACTTGTCTCAACTAGATTTGCTTCCTTTTTTGAGTCATCATTCTCTTCTTTACTCTTCCAACAATCTTTCTTGAGATGCCCTGATATATTGCAATGCTAACATTTTTCATTTACCCATTCTTCTTTTTGACTTAGATTTGAATGTACCTCTCAAATCCTCCCCTTTTTCTATAGATCGACCTCTAGCCACCATTACTTATGGTGTGGAGGTTTCTATGGTAGGCTTCTTTCACAACTATTTATAAAATAAAGCTCCCACAATAGAATTGAACTCAAGTGTATTATTTGTGCTAAAGCTAATGGTAGTGACTAAGTGATTCCAAGATTTGGGCAATGAACACAACATTGTGTTTGCCTTGTCTTCATCTTCAATTTTCACACCCATACTAATTAATTGAAAAATAGGAGTGTTGAAAATATTTACATGATTAACAATTTTTGTACTTTTCTTCATTCACAAGCTATACAACAACCTCTTCAAGTAGATTCAGTTTGTTAAGGATTTTATCATGTGAAGACGCTCCATTCTACTCCATAAGCTTGTTGATATTATCTCTTTTACAACATTGAAAACAACCTCATCATACCAAACACAATCGAATTATTCTAAGAGCATTTGTATCTAGACCTTCCAAGTCCTTATCAGTCATATTTGTAGGTTTCTTTGAGTTTCCTACCAACAATTTGTGCAATCCTTGTTATACTAACAAATCATGCACCTAGAAGAACATAACAACCAAGTTGTAGTTATCAGCGCGATGAAAAGTTTGAAGCAGCCCATGCAAGAATCTCCCGCCCGCTCCCTGCAGGCCCCCCACTCGCGCATGACTCTCCCGCCTATTCCCTTGAAGGCCCCCATACTAGTGATCGCCCCGCTGGTTCAGACAAGGATGCTGGTCCCTCATGGGCGTCTGTGGCCGTTGGGGCCCCTCATCATGATGCTGAATGATGTTCTACTAGGGTTCCTTCTTCACGTAGAGGGGTTGGGAGAGGATTTATCCCTGTCTCCTATGTCGCTTTTGTTAACACGAATAAGGAGGCTGAATAGGAAATTGTGAACAATGCGAAGGTCTTCATAGAGCATAGTGATATTTGTAGATTCAAGGGTATCTGGCCAAGCCTCTCGGAGATGCACAAGTGGATTTCCCAGCACTCGGATCCCCTCATTTCTAGTACAATTCACATTTTCCCTATGGCTAAAGGTTTCTTTGTCGCTAAATTTGAGGATGCTAATAACAGAAGAAAAATCATGTGTGAAAGTTTTTTCTATGAGAAAGATAATATGTCATTGTTGGCCAAACCTTGGTACTCTGATTTTAACCCCCTTTCAAAGACATTCAACAAAATTCTGATCTGGGTTAGGCTTCCTTACCTTCCTCTACACTTGTGGGCTGATTCTCTCTTTGAGGATATTGGTGATGCTATCGGGAGCTTCATTATGTTGGATAATGAATCCTTTGGGCTTTATCATACTACATTTTCTCGCATTATGGTTGAGCTAGATATTTCTAAGGGTCTGCTAGCAGAAATTGTTATTAACTCCTCTTTTGGCAGTTGGGTCCAGACCTTGGATTATGAGGGTATTTCGTTCTGGTGTCGTAGATGTTTCAAAATTGGTCATGCGACAGGGAATTGTGGGATTGAGACAAAAAATTCTTCGGCTTCTTGGTGGTCAGGGGCCTCTCACTAGCATTATACGACTAGGAAATCTCTTGTTGATGTCCGGGTTTCAACTTTGGTTGGATCAAACTCTTTAGTGACAATGAAAGATTATTTGGTTGCCACTAATGTTGTTGTGATACCGAATGTTGTTGTCCCCTCTATTGAAAACGGATTGTTGCCACTTACCCTGCCGATTTCTTCATGCGTTGATACAACTTTTGTACCTCCTGTTAGTGGCGATCCTGTGCCTGCAATGGTGGTACATCTTACCTTGCCGACTGCTTCAAAGGGTACTGGCACAACTTCTGCTGGTTGTGACTCTATGCCCGCAACGGTTGTGACTCTATGCCCACGACGATTGTGACTCTATGGCCACTGTAGAAAGATCGGTGCTAGGCCCTTTGGATTGGTCTGTTGCAGTAGCTAAAGTTGAAGATGGTTGGATTACTATTAAGGGAAAGCATTCAAAGATGTCCAAGCCCTCTTTTTATATGAATCTTCATTCCCACAAGGCCAAATGAGGGCCTTTGTAGTTGTTTGTTTGGGTTGGTTTTACTGGCCCTACTATCTTTTGGGGCAGTCCCTGTCTTTGTTTTCGGTTGATCTATCTAGTCGGACTTTCAAGCTTTATATTTCTTTTAATCTGTTGTAAAGGGTTTCAGGGCCCCTTCAAAACCTATTTTCACTTAATCAAAAACAAATCATGCACCTTGAGCTTCCGCAACTCAAAGTTATTCTTTCCATTAAATTTCTCCACCCTAAAGCTTGCATTCAAAACCTTCACCATTTGAAGTTGCAAAATCAACTCCAAATCCTCACATATTCGTTGCAAAAATAATTGCTCTGATACCACTTATTCTGGAAGTGGAACTATAAACCCAAAAAATATTAAATATTACAACACAAATTAGTTGTGAATAAATGATGAAAAAATTAAAATTGAAGAACAAAATAACATACAAGATATAGATTTACATTATAAAACCTTGACAATATACCAAGGAAATATTCACAGACAAGGTATGAGTATTCTTATTGCTCAAAGAATAATTACAACCTTCATAATTGCTGCTATTACAATTATAATAACTTTGTCTTCAAAATAACAAAGTTATATAAATTCTCTTAAGAAAAAAACTACTTTTATGCCAAGAGGTGTATTACACTCACACAATGAATTGAAAAAGTTTTGTCAATAAAAACTCCATGTCATTTAAATCGATGCTCATCTCTTTTTATATATAAATAATTTTAGTCATCTATTTTTTTTTAAATTGAATTTTTTATTTTTAAATTGTAAATATTTTATCAATATAAAAAAAACTATGTTATATTAAAAAAAAGCACAAGAAAGACATACTTAAAAAAAAAAAAACAATTTTCTTTAAAATATTAAATAGTAAATTCTCATATTTAAAATCAACCTAATTGAAATAAGTTTTAAATTCATATTTAAAAAATATTTATGACAATATTAAAAAAAAAAAAAAAATTATTATTTTTGATCAATAATGGGCCGTAGCCGTATAATTTTATTAATTAAAAGAAATGATTACATCTTCAAAAAATATTTTAGAAAAGGAAAAAATATTTATTTCTTTGAAATTTTTTAAATTAATAATATTTTATAATCAATAATATAAAATGATATATTAATATTATAAATTATAATATTATATTATTTAAGTGAAATAGTGAGATATTAAATTATTATATTATATTATATTATATTATATACTTTGTTTTTCATTTTTCATTTTATATTTTTAAAAAGATAAAATATCCTCATAATTATCATCAATTATTTAAATAGTTCATCATTATCTCCTTAGCACTCCAAAATAGCAATTTTTCATTTTCCAACTCATATCCTTGATCTCATCCTCATCTTTCATTTGATTTTTCCTAAAAAAAACTATAAATAAGATCATTATTAAACATTTTCATACAATCACATCTATGCAAATCTAGTCTATTAAATAAATCTTCAATAAAATCAAGGTGTATCGATTTTCAGTTTTGCATCTCAGATCAATATTTTAATTTTAATGCTTACAATTGGAGTTGGGTCAAACTGTGGATGTACAATTCTATTTAGTAAGAATATTGTAATTGGTATAAATTGAATTGAGCAACGAATATGAAAGCTTCAGTTCATAGTAAAACAAAATTCAATTTTCAAATGGAGCACTACAAGTAAGTGTAGACTAGAATGTTGGTTATCTTTAGGTATCATTCATCTACCAATTTTGCATCTAAGTTGATGTGAGTTGGTTCTTATTTGAGGGATTCACTTTTTTGCTTTCCATTTTATTTCCATTCCTATGTAGTTCTTTTGTGTATAGTCATGTGCGGGATTGAAATGTTTGATATAGTATTCCTTTTTCCTCCCAAGTTGTCATGTCCACATGCTTTCTTTGAATTTTTTTTGGACATACTTTTTTATTTCTCCATTATTATTTGGGAAATCTCTTATACTAATACCCCACTTATTCATCTGCTTAATGTTTTATTTTACCCATGTGCTCCTCCTTCTATCTAGATCCTCTTCAGCTACCATTTTTAGCCAACGATGTATCTCTGTGTTTTCTAATCTTCTTAGATAACTCAACAACCAAAACATAGTTGACACCTCAATAGGAAAAGCTCCTGCTTGCACTAAGACAATCTCATATGGAATAGATGATTTAATCTTGAGGCTATTTGTGATTAAATGTTTTTGTAATCTCTCTATCCATCTCCATTTTCTCGTTGAAGTGTTGCTACCCCATACCTCACATAAGAATAGTACCACAGGAAGCCCAAAAAAGTTTTCTTAATTTTCTAGTCCCATAATTCCACTAATATAAGGCTTTCTATCCCCCTTGAATCCTTTTTGCTCTACATGTTTCTCATCTAAGTTTATTGTGGAAGTCAAGGCCAAGGTACTTATATTCATTGACCACTTGTAAGGGCCTGCCTTCAAAAACAAATTCCCGATGACCTTAGTTTTGCTAGTATTCACTTACATGCCCACCTCATAGCAAAAAAGTTCTAGAACCTTCAAGTGTTCCTTCAAATCTTGTGTTGTTTTTATCATTAAAATAAGATCATCAACATATAGAAGCAGCTTTATTATACAGTTGATCAAATGAAATCCCCCACCACCAAACTTGTCTATCTATTCCTCTAATTTGTCAATGTATGTCTTAAATAAAGTAGAAGATAATAGACAGCCTTGCTTGACCCCAATGTCACTTTCAAAAGGCAAGGCAATTAGATCACTTTCCGTATATTACAATATTACCGATGATTGTCCTTGTCTCATTGCAACATTTTTCTTGTTGTTAAACTAAGAAGCCATGTAAGACCACTGAAAAATATCTCACCAAAACTGACATCTATTAATAAACAACTTCATCTGTCCCATCTACCTCTACCAACCTTCTATTCATCCATAAAACTCCGTGATTGTCCTTGGCTGTCTTTGTCTTGCAGCAACAATTTTCCTTCTTAACAAGACCAATCCACATTCAAAATTACATCCAAGACGAAGATACAACACCTTATAATGGTTGGGTACCCTAAATTCACAAGTATGGCCTAATAATTCTGCAAGAACAGTTTTAATATCAGCTTTCTTTATACATTTACGTTCAGAATTGATGGTCATAGAGGATCAGAGTAAACAAATCCGTTGATGCTTTATTGATATAGAAGTTTATAATACGTGATGGGAACTCTTATCTTTCCCTCTGTTTTGGAAGTTGTACAATATCCATTCTTGAAGTATTGTGGTTAATTTTATTTTTGTAAACATTTAACATTTCTAGGATTATATCCCAAAATATAATGGGAATGTTAAAGTACAACATTGTGCATATGTGTATTACAGAACGAATGTATTTGTTGAAATATGGCATGAATTTCAAAGAAGACAGTAAAATTGTCTCTTTTTATAAGAGGATTACAACTAGCAATTGCATCTTGGTGTGCAGAGGGTACATCAAAAAAGTGTGGCAGGTTAGGAAATTTTTTGGTTTTGTGTAGTACACAAGGTCAATTGGTAGGCCATTTAGCAAGTGATGTTGTGTGTGCAACAAAATTCTAAATGGAGAAGTGATCACTTCAAATGAACTATGCATTCACTTATAGGGGTCCAAGAATGATTGAAACAAAACCTTTGAATTAGGAAGATAATAGGACTCTTTTACCAATAGGCTCATTTAGCAAGTGATGTTGTGTGTGCAACAAAATTCTAAATGGAGAAGTGATCACTTCAAATGAACTATGCATTCACTTATAGGGGTACAAGAATGATTGAAGCAAAACCTTTGAATTAGGAAGATAATAGGACTCTTTTACCAATAGGCTCGTGTTATGTTTGCAATAGGGAGAGAGGGAGAGATAAATGGGGAAGAGTGAGAGAGAGATGGAGGGGGTAAAGAGATTGAGACAAGGGATAGGGATAGTGAAGAAGATAGTTATATCTAGATGGAGATGGAGATGGAGATGGAGAGAAATAGAGGAAAAGATAAAATGAGAGAGGAGAGATGGATAGATAGAGATGGAAGAGACAAATATATATAGAGAGAGGAGGGAATAAGAGAGGGAGAGATAGAAAGATAAAGATAAAGAGATAAGAAGTGATATAGAGAGAGAGGGACAAAGAGGGAGAGATAAAGGGGTAGAGAGAGATGGATAGATAACAAGATAGATATAGATAGAGAGGAAATAGATATAGATGTAGAGGTATATGAAGAGGGAGGGAGAGAGATGGATGGGTAGGAAGAGGGGGAGAGAGGAAGATAGAGGTAAAGATGTTCATAGGGAGAGAGGATGGGGAGAAATAGATAGAGAGATAGAGGTAGAGGGAGAGTTAAATATAGAAAGAGATAGAGAGAGATAGAGAGTGGAGAGAGAATAGGAAAGAGATAGATAGAGACAGAAGAGGGGGGGGGGGGGGCGAGGGAGAGAGAGATAATGAGATATATAATTATATAGAGGAGAAGGGAGAGGGAAAGAGAAAAAAACTAAATAATTTATCCTTATATTTGTTATAGAAATTAATTTTATATGAATAAGTTTCATATCATTTATTTTGTAGATATTGATGTGATCCAATGGAAACATTAATAATAGGCTTCATTATTGCCAATGGAGCATTGCTTTTGTTAGATATAAATTTGGCTAATTTGGATACAATTATAGTTTTCTTTATGTGCATGACCACTTGTTTCATTCCTTTCATTAATACACGAGTTTAAAATTACTTAGGTTGGTCATGATTATTCACTTTTTTCAAACCTTCAAATCATTAATCATAATTGCCCAACCTAAATTAAAAGATGTTTTACAAAAACATTGAAATAATTTTAGAATTTAAAATAATTATTAATAAGAATTACAATCATAATATAATTGATTAAAATTTATATATATTTTATAATTATTTTGAATTTTGAAAAAGCAATTTGTCGTATTAATATTTTATATATTAGAACCTTAAAATTTAATACTAATATAATTTTAATTCTATTTAATTTTAACTCGGATTTACAAAATTCAAGCTTACTTAAACTAATTAAATATATTCTAATTAATTATAACCAGAATTCTACTTTAGATATAAAAAAATGTATACTCATTATCACTTAATCTTCATAATTAAAAAAATTATAATAAAACATAATAATAAAAATAACCTGAATCTAACACTTTATTATTATTATTATTTTAATTATATCTATACAATATTCATCGTAACTCACCTTTAAATTTATTTTAAATATAATATTAAACTTAACTTCATTCAAATTAGTAAATATAATTATTTAAAATTATCATATAATGTATTATTTTAATTAAAAATAATAAGAATAATTTTAACTTATTTAATTTAATATTAGTTGTAAATATTTAATTAATTATAATTCAGATCATAAAATTAAATTTCAAATTTTAAATTAAACAAATTTTAATATAAAACATAAAATAAATAACTTAAAAAAATAAAAATAAAACTATACATTCACTACTATTTTTTAAACTTAAAGATGCCCTCCTTTAAAAAAAAAGGTAAATTATTTCATAATGATGAAATTATATTACATATTGCTTTTATATTCTAGTGATTATTATTAGTTTACTATATTCATCATCTTATCTTTATTTTATCAACTATTTGAAATTACAACTTGAAATTATATTGATATATTATATTATTTCAATATTGTATAATATAAAGGAGGCAAGAGTGAGATATATAAATAGAAAGGGAGAAACAATGAGTTATTGTGTGTGAAAGAGATATGAGATAAACGCCAAATGTACTACTAAAGTGAAAAATTATGATCCTTTTACAAGTCTTATGTTAGATTATAAAATTATCTTTCTTTTCATTATTTGTTTCATTTCTTTCTATCTAACTATAAACTTACCCCTCTCTAATTAGTACTTCTAATTATGTGAATTCACTACTTAAATATTGTCATTATAAAAATATTAACTAATAATTCTTAATTTAAATATTCAAAATGATTATATACATGTTAAAATAAATATTAATTAGAATGGAAGGTATAATATAATTTACTAAAATATTTATAGTTATTTCATAATTATTGTAAAACTTCAAATAATAATTAATAAATTATAATTTATATTTAATATATTTTCAAATCTTAAAATTAAATAATTATTTTGTTAAAATAAAATTATATAATTTTAATTGTAATTTTAAACAAAAACTTAATTTTAATTAATTGAATTTATTTTAATTATTTATAATCTTATTAAAATTTAATTTAAAATATATATAATTACATATAATTTAATCTATATAATTATAATATTAATTAACAATTTAATCTTAAATGTATTTTTTATTAGTCTTTGGACATGTTGTGTCGCGGTTAAAACACTTTGTTGGTGAAGTGGCCACCATGGTTCCTGTTGGGCCTTTGTGCTCACAAGGCTTTGTGCCTTCACTGGGTCGTTGTGCTCGCGGATTTGAACAAGTGAAGTGTGGGGATTGGGCCTTTGTGCTCACAAGGCCTTGTGCCTTCGCTGGGCCGTTGTGCTCGCGGATTTGAACAAGTGAAGTGTGGGGATGAGGTCCCCTATTTGTGGCCTCACTGGTTCATAGCTCCAGGTCAAAAGCGTTTACCCCTTATTTAAAAAATAAAAATAAAAAATTATTTTTTATTTTAAAAAAATATAAATAAAATCTTAATTACTTTGACCTTCATCTTAATTATTTTTTTATTTTAAGTAAAATCAATTTAAAAAAGTAAAAATTTAACGAGAAATAAGAAACATACAAAGTTACACCCATTCCTTTTAGCATACGTTAAATTTCTCCCTCATTTTTACCTCACTTTCACCACATTTTTTACCTCACTTTTGCCACATTTTTTATCCTATGAAAGAAAGAAAGAAAGAAATTTATTTTAATGTCCACGAGACTTAACAAAGTCTATGGGACAACACATCAGATCTAATCGATTTCTACAAATCTGTCACTTTCTGTGTAAAATGTTGACAAGTGGCCCCAACCTCTCAACAAAATCCTCGCTCAAAAAATCATACCAAGATCCCTCAGTCAATAATTTATTATACTTGTCCCTAACATCTTTGAAGGCGTCACACTCTAAAATGAAGTGTTTTTTGGTTTCAACTTTCCGAGATGTGCAAAAAATACACTCTTTCCTCCCAAGTTTCTTTTGGTCTTTTCCAACGACCAGTTTCACTACGGAGCTGATGAGAGTTAGTTCTTAATTGAGCAATAATACACTTAACTTTCCACGAAATATTAGCCCTTATATAAGTTTTTTGATGATGATCAAAAGTAGGATTGAACTCTGTGATATAATATTTTTTATTTCTCGCTAACTCATTACCCCAAGCCCACTTGTGAAACTTATCCATAACAAAAGCCTTTATCTCTTTACTATTTGTGGGGCACGAATTTAGGTAGATATTCCATTTAATATTTTGTTGCATCCAAGTCTTCTTTTGCACAAGGTGTCATTGAAAACCATCTTAGGCCATCTACCTTCCTCCATTTGCCCAATTCTTTTGAGATACCTAATGAGAAAAACCATAGCAATAGTTTCAATAGGAGCAGCCCCATTCTCACTCAACATGATATCATAAGGAACTGTATTTTTAATCTTGAACGTGCTTGTTATCAAGCGTTTTTGGATTTGCTCGATTTGCTTCCACTGTGTACCTGAAGTGCTGCTGGCCCATAATTCACAACCATAAAGAATAACACGAAGAACTAAAAGCCCAAAAGGAGTTTGGGAGGCCTTCCAATCCCAAAGCTCCACTTCTCTTCATCTGTTCTGAAGAGCATACCAAGCTTTCCAACCACCTAGGATTCTCTTCTTCCTACAACCATCCCAATTTAGATTTTTGTTGAAGTCAATCCCAAGATATTTATAGTCTGAAACTTCTTCAAGAATACTGCCTTCAAAGTAGAACTTATGTTGGTTTTGTTTCCGCTTATTAGAGAAAACCATGATTTTTGTCTTGTTGATATTGACTTCCATCCTGACTGTTCTGCAAAAGTGCTCCAAAGCATACAAATATTTTTTATTTACTTCCTGCTCCAGTGTTTAAAAGAGACGAACACCTAGACAGTTTAAAATATTGAAACTTGAAGAGGACATCTTTAAAAAAAAGTTAAAACAGAAGATTTGGTGACGTTTACCTGGCAAACAAAAATGGCACAGACTCCGCCATAGAAGACAAAATTTATTACCGTTCAATGAAAATCAAAGGCTGGCATGCCTTCAATTGTCTTGCATTGAATTCAAAACATGTCAACCGTTGGCAATTTAAAATATTGAAACTCGAAGAGAACATCTTTAAAAAATATTTTTATTTACTTCTTGCAACAATGTTTAAAAGAGATGAACACCTAGACAATTTAAAATATTGAAACTTGAAGAGGACATCTTTAAAAAAAAGTTAAAAAAGAAGATTTGGGGACGTTTACCTGGCAAACAAAAATGGCACAGACTCCGCCATAGAAGACAAAATTTATTACCGTTCAATGAAAATCAAAGGCTGCCTTCAATTGTCTTGCATTGAATTCAAAATATGTCAACTATTGGCAATTTAAAATATTGAAACTCGAAGAGGACATCTTTTAAAAAGAAGTTAAAAGAGAAGATTCGGTGAAGATTCGGTGAAATTTACTTGGCAAACAAAAATGGCACGGACTCCACCATAGAAGACAAAAATTATTACCGTTCAATGAAAATCAAAGGTTGGCATGCCTTCAATCGTCTTGCATCAAATTCAAAACATGTCAACTGTTGGCAGTTTAAAAATTTGAAACTCGAAGAGGACATCTTTTAAAAACAATTAAAAGAGAAGATTCGTTGAAGATTTGGTGATGTTTACCTAGCAAACAAAAATGGCATGGACTCCACCATAGAAGACAAAATTTATTACTGCTCAATGAAAATCGATGGTTGGCATGCCTTCAATCGTCTTTCATTGAATTCGGAACATGTCAACCATTGATTGTATCAATTAGCTCATCTCATTCAAATAAATAATGCCTTTCGCGAAATTACAAAAACATGCAAGCTAAGTATCACAGAATATATCACAACAAATGATTGGCAATGGACCATTAATGGAATCCCTGATAATTGTTAGAAGTTGACAACCATCAACTACAAACAAATGGCAGTGGATAATATTAATATTGTCCATAGACATCTTTCAAAAGCAAACTAATCACAATCCCAAGGTGCATAATATATGTGTTTGCAAGGCAAAACAAAGGATATTAGTCAATTCACAAACATGAATTAAATAAATTTATATCTTCCAAATCTTCTCTGCTTAAGCCAATATAATAGCAAATAAAGTTTAAACGCCAGTTCTAGTTTGGTGCTTGTTATTGTAAGTGTTGTCATTGATGTCAATTGCAACTGGTAATGAAGCAATAATTGCAACCGGTAATGAAGCTGTTAAAAGCAACCGGTAATGAAGCTGTTAAGATCAACCAATAACTCTAACCAGTTGAGAAGCAGAACACTAACCGATAGAGCTTGGAGATCGGTTGTGATGATTTATGTTCGCATGATGATCGGTCATGAAGATGCCACGCAAGCATGTTGCACATGATGAGTTTCTAGATGGTTTTGGCGCGTAAAAGATAACCTTATTTTGGGAATGATCAAATGCATAGTATGAAGTGACAAACACGTGATGTGTTACAAGATTCAAAGTGTGGTGATCCAAGAGCGGTTGTAGATGCCTAGAAGAATGTAAAGTTGATTGCAATGTAATCTAATAGTCAAGACTGAACCGATGTCTTTGTAATCTCTATGAGAAGTTTAGTGTTTGTGTTGTGTTACTGACCTAATGTATTTGCTTATAAGGTCGATGATTTGATTCAATGAGTTGTTGGCAATTTGATAGTGTGTGAAAGTGATTGTTGTCGAACCAGGAGTTGTGTCTGCAAAATGATGTGAAGGCGGATAGGAGCGGTAAAGGATCTGATTCAACAAGGAAGTGTTATTTCCAGATCGGTCAAAGAACTTCTTGTTCTCTAACCATTACAACAGTTTTGAAATCCCCTCACGAGGTAAGCTCTAACAGGCTTGTTGTTGAAATCCTCTAACCAGGTGATCCATTAGCTTGGATTTGAAATCCTCCATTGAGGTTACCTTTAACAGGGTATTTGTAGTCAATCCCTTAATTGGGTAGTCCTTAACCCGATCTGTTCCTAACAAAAAATTATTGTATAAGCTTCTAGCCAGGCTTGGCTCCTAACAAAGCGAACTTTAGAAGAGTTCAAAGAATACTTGTGGGTATTCATCCCCACCGTGGTTTTTCTCATTTGGGTTTCTACGTGAAAAATCATTGTCAAGTGGTGAATGATTTTATGATGTGTTTTTGGTATAGTTGATATGAATGACTAGTAAATCTACATAGATATGTTTAAATGATTGGAAATGATCTGAAATATGTTATTACTGGTATTAGTGAAGTGGTTTAAGGTTTTGGTCAAATGGTATTTAAGTTTCAGATCTGTTGCATTATATCACTGAAGTATTAGGTCAACCAGTAAGGTTTAACAGTGCAGCTGCAGATTTGTTAAAGTGACTAAACCGATAAACGTTGTGAGTTGATTCTAAGTTGAAAATAAGTTTGGTGGAAATTCAGTTGATTTTCTAACTACTGATTCACCCCCTCCCCCCCTCTTAGTAGTTTAGTAGTTGACTGGATTTTTATAGTTTCATCATATTATCAATTAACATAACACACCAAGATATATAATGAATCAAGCATTAAGAAAAACATTCTCAGCTTGAGATGTTCAAGCTTCATCTTTAAAATCATTCTAAAATGTAAAAGAAACTTACAAGAGTTGAATATTCTAGTGTTCATTTATATCAAAACTAATTGCAATTTCCTGGTTTAATGGGGGTAAGCTGACATTTAACTTCAGAAGTTTAAATAGCACATGATCAAATTTCTTCTATAAATAAGAGCAGGCCCCAAGTGTGAGCAATAGACGTGACATGCTTCATTCTCTCATTCAGAAGATCAAGTTATAAGTATGGGCTATGGAACTAGATATTTTATCTAAAAATTAGTAAAATCCCTGATGCTGATTGAACCAATCTGTCAATCAGCAAACAGAAAAGGGGGAAAACTGCAAAGAATGGGCAAGTTAATTTCCTTACAAACAAAACGCTCTCATCTGAGCCCTACTGAAAGCAGATGGCAATTTCAAAAAATACCTCAGCCCCTATCAACCAAATGCATGCTCATCCCTCTTTGCTCCAAAGAGCTTTAACACAATATTCATCCAATGCCTTAATAGGATCATATGCAGCCTTAAATGCATGATTGTTACAATTTACAATCTCAAATTAAATTTGAGTTCAATTTCACTTACATCTTCTCTTCAGCTTCTACAATATATGATAATTATATCACTGAAAGAGTCATGTAAGAGATTTTCCAGCCCATTCACGTTGGCGACGCTTCATTTTTGCTTGCATTTTGTTGAACTTTTCTTTACCTTTCTCAAGAAGTGGATCATGAACCGTATAGGCATCTGGATCATCTTTGGTGGCCATGTCATCCTGTTTCCAAAAAGAGCAAATTATAGAAAAAGAGTTGACAGCCAATTTAATGAAGATATGGAAAAGCAATAAATTGTAGACTAGTAATTGATGAAAACTCAACTCAGCAGCTTTCCCTGTGACCATAACGATCAAAGATCAACAATTTTTAATGTATCATAATGCACTAAAACATGTTGCAGAAGGAAGCCTGTCTACCTTCTTGGAAGCATCAGACATGAATTTCAACGTATGTAAATGCCAACCCATATCATTATCTTCATCATTACTGAGTTCTGATTTATCTGTAGGTAAGTTCTTTGGCTCTCCCAAAAAATTCTTGAATTTCTCAAGTCTTGCCAATGTCTGAAAAAAATAAAAAATCTAAAGATGTAATGAAAAATAAATAAAATTTATCTACGCATCTAGAATAAGAAGAGATGTACATTTATCAGTCCACTCTAAACCACATTTTTATGCTTTACTCTTTTTAAAATACTCACTTCCTCTTCTCGGCCTTGCCGACTTCGCTTTTTCTGTTTGTACATCTGCCGCCTCTGTTCAGCAGGACCTAGAAGTTGTGCATCTACATCTGCGTTTTCAGCAAGATTAGCCCTGGCTTGTGACCCCAGACCTTTCTTTTTCAAGGTGAGTTTTTCTTGCCTGGCACCTTGATCATCTGAATCCTCTTTACTGATTCTGCAATGTATGTAAAATGAATCTCATTATCACCACTGCTTATTTCACAATTTTCTTGTTTCTAAAGCTTTGTATATTTACCATTTTGAACTTTAGTTTTAGAGTTCAAATAAAAATAATACTTTGAAACTTGATTGTAAAAAGGTGGGCATTTAAATAGCTATTTAGAATCATCCCGTCAGTATTCTACAAGATTTTATGCATTGATCGAAGACATGATCTCCAGTGTCCATGTACAAACAAAAATTGGCATGAAAACAAAAACTGGTAGGAAACAAATATTGGCATTCAAACAAAAACTGTTGATGTGACGGTTAAATATCTTTGTGCCTTTTGACAATGCAATCTTTGTATTAACCAGAACATGTTTTAGGATACATGAAGAAAAGCTGCAGGGGGTTTGATTGATTTCAAAATAATGGGTTCAACTTTACAGTTGGAAGACAAAACAAAATTGAGCATTGACTTCATCATCTTTGACTTCTTAAGGTGTCGATATACCTGATTAGTATCAACAGATGAAATTGCAATATGACCTGCTGGTAATGAGACTAGTGATCTGATTATCTACAGATAAATGTTGCATTGTTCAAATTGTGTACTACAATGGTGTGCAGGTTGTGCACAGATAACGCAGTTTAAAATAGCTATAACAAAGATCAATCCTAGATAACTACAGCAAGTGGGAGATGATTAATGCAAAACTTGAGAATAATGGAAGCCACAACCACATCACAAATCAGCACTCAAAATCGACAAAAGGATCAAAGCACTCAAAGCTCTGTATTTTAAGCATCTCATCAGATAGGAAAATGGAACTTAATTCCTGATTGCTCATATGCTTCTTGTATTTTCATTATTTGCTTAAAGGAAAAATTTAGCATAATGCCATTAAACATAATGGAAACAGTCACATATAAAGAGTTCAGTCACGCATCTGATAGAAGGTAGTGAAATGTAAACCACTGAGCCATAAGTTTGATATGCTGAGTGACAAGTCATGTGGAATGTGCTAGGACTCGAGCAAGTCACAGGTATCAGAAAAATCAATAAATAGATATCATGAGTTCATAAGACTTATGACAGTTTGTCTTGTATGTATTCATGCAGCGAGGTTGCATCAAGAAGATCATTTCAATCTCCCATTTTATTTTATTTGTTATCTCAAAGGTGTCCCTGTGACTTGGCCTGTGACCATGTTGCCAAGTCAGTCCAGGTAAGGCAAGACTAATCCTTTGGGCCACACAGGGGACCCACCTTGGGCGCAGCTGGGTAAACCAGCTTTTCCATCCGGACGAGGCTTGAACTTGCGTTGATCATCCGTGTCTTTCAATGGTTGGACCAACTGGTCTACACCCCAGGGTCCATTTCAACCTCCCATTGTTCATGGTTTATAATTCATGTTTACATCTGTAATAGTTATCTGCTTCTCCTAAGAAAAATTTGTAGATGTATTTCCTAGATTTGATGTATGCAATAAACAAGATAACTAGCATTTGCTTTGGGCCAAAATTGCTTGGGTGTACATGTCTACTGTTTAACTTCTTTTGGCTGTTCACATACATTAAGGCCTCATGATCTATAAATAAGAAAACTCCTTAGGCACCAACTAACACCTCCAATGTCTTAGTGCTTGTAAAGTGGCATAAAATTCAACATCATAAGTAGAATAATTCTTCCTTACCTCATTTAACTTCTCACTGTAAAATGCCATTGGCCTTACTACCTCAATACCGCTCCAACTCCCACATGTGAGGCATCACAATCCACTTCAAACATGTTGCTGAAATCTAGTATTGCTAGAATAAATGATGGTTTTGTCACCTCCTTCGACAAATGGAAACATTTTGTTGCTTCCCTTTTCCACGCATTCTTTCTTCCTTCTGCAATCTGTTATTGGTGCAACAATGCTGCTAAATTTCTTAATGAATTTTCTATTAAAGGTCACTAAACCATGGAAACTTCTCACCTCTCATATGTTCTCTACGGTAGGCGACACATCAATTGCCTTTACCTTTTCTTCATCCATTCTTACTCCGTCTTTTGATATGGCAACCCCTAGAAAAACAAACTCTTTTACATAAACCTGACTTTAAATGTGCAAAGAGCCTTTCCATTCTTAAACCATGAAACACAATAACCATATGGATCTTTTTCACATTCTAGACCTAATTTCTATACCATTTCATTAGAAACCATATTTTCCCAACTTCCACCATAACAATAAGATTGCATACCTTTCCACCTCAAGTGCATCTCGTTCAGAAAAATATTTGTATGCAGCCATGAGTTATCTTCATAAGTCTCTTTCCTTGGAGCAAACATTGTCTTTCTCATCGTAAGGCTCTCGCCTACATCCACTACAACTTCTACATCTTGATCTTCTACCTCAACATCAACCAAATTCACTCAGCTGATCTTCGGCCTCATTTCTTGTGGATGATAGTGTGGGCACTTAAAAATGCTCTATGCCCTTCTTAGCCACACCTAGAGCAAACAAAAGTTCTATTAAGGCATTATATCCTCTATTGCCACCATAGCCCCTACCTCTTTGAAATCCTCTTTATGGATTTTGAAAACCTTGCAAAGGATTTTCCTCTTTCTCCACCTCATGGGATGATTCCACTCTTGTGGAATTAAACCCACCTCATCCCCTAAAAGGGAATGATGACCCTCTCTTAAACCCAAATGATCTCTTATAATAAGTCTATTTTACTTCTCTTTTGCTTTCAAAGTTAGTTGATAGGCATCTTCCATAATATGAATCATTTGCATGCTTGACTCATCTTAGATAGAAAAATTTAAACCATTTACATACTTTGCAGCCATTTTTCATTTCTTTCATCATGCTCCACTTGAATGGATAGCATCTAAAATTGATTTGTGTAGTCCTATAACTGAACTTCATTTGCCTTAGATTTTAAAATATTTTATAAATGGTTTGTGCATAATCCATAGGGAGAAATTTTTCCCCTCAGCTTCTTCTCCATCTTACTGCAGGTCTTGATCTTTTCCTTAACTTTCTTTCTACAAGTGATCCCACCATATCACTGCATGACCCTTCAATTTGTGCATGCAAATTTTACTTTCCTTTCCTCTATCATAGTTTTCCATTCAAAAGCTTTCTGCATACTAATCATCTAGTCTACCAACTCCTCTAGTTTTAGACTAATAATCTGAAACATCAACCTTTATTCCATCATTCCTTCCTTCTAATGCCCTAATCATCCTCTCTTCACTTTATTGCAGTTCGGCTTGCTCTTCCTCCTCTTGCTAAATGGGTGATAAATCATTATCTGAAACTTCTTCTCTCAAGCCTCTTTCTCCACCTATGCCCTCTGCACCTCTTTGTCTTTGTGTCTGCCCTGCAACAATTTTAGTAAGCACTTTCTCTTGCCTTTGTAACCGTTGCAAATTATTCTTCATCTGTGCATAGCCACCACATCTTCTTGCATCTTTATTAAACCTAGAGTTTTCAACACCCATCAAAGCTGAACCCACTCTAATACTAGATGATGTAACCCAAAATGAAGAGAGCATACAAAACAAGATTTAATAAAAAAAGCAACAAAAAAATATCATCAACATGACTGCACCACAAAATATCCAATTCCTTCTCTTTCATTCCTCTACTCCCCATATACAAAGAAACTTCAGTTTTAAAGTACAAATACCACTCCACTTTCTAGAATGTTCTTATTGCACCACTAAAGACTAATAAATGTTCCCACAAAAGACATATCATTGAAATGAAGAACAAGGTTAGAGTGAGCTCTCGGGTCTTGGGGAGATGAAGAGTCACCCTCCATTGTTGATCTGGTTTGACCTTGCTCCAACCTTCTGCTTGTTCTTCATTCCTTTGGCCAGCCTTGGTTCCATTCTGAGTTCTTTGTGGGTGCTTTGGAAACTTGGTTCTAGTTTGTTCTTTTGTGTCTTTTTTATGTCTTCTCGTGCCAAGTTAGGTGTGTATTTTGTTTTAAGCCTGGATAAGTGTGGTGTCTTCGCAGGCATTTAATGCCTGAGCAAGATTGTACCTTGGGGGGGCAACCCGAGGTACCCAAGGGGCAAAACAGTGGATTACCAAAGAAATGGTATGGCAGACTATAGAACCTTCAAGGAAGCAGTGGTTGGAGAGTGCAGAGAGAGGATTCCAGAATTAGCTAAGTTTGATGTCAGTAGCAGTGGAACGCCTGAAGGAAATGATGGAGCTGGTGGCATCAATGGTAAGTTTTCCTCATCAGGCCCTAACACCTTGGTTGTGGTTCCTAATGAAGATATGCTTGAGGATTTGAATTAACAGGAGAAAAGATAAAAAAAGAATTGCAATTTTTTTTGTTGCCTTGGATAATAATAAATTTTCCGCTTGAATTTATTTTGATGAATGGCTCTCAAGGATTTGGGGAAAGAAGTTAGGGATTCACATTACCTTCTCTTGCATTATTCAATTAGGATTGTTTGTGATATTTTTCTAAACCCACCCTATGCAAGAGCAAGCCTTGGTAAAGCAGTTTTGGAATGTGGGAAATGTGGTATTTAAGGCATTTAAATGGTCACCAGTTGTTTTGAATGATGAAATCCTTGTAGTTTTGGTTCCTAGGTGGCTCATCGTAAAGGATGTGCCAGTTCAATTGTGGGCCTTTATTCCTCGGCTCCTTGCCTTAGCAGGTAATGTACTGCTAGAAGAGGAAACCCGAAGCACTTGACTGCATATGGATCCAAGGTTATTAGTAGCCCTTTCTCCTGGCTTGGATATGCCAAACCAAATTGGAATAGATCTCTGAGGAAATATCTTGACTTGTAGAATTGACCTTTTGGGAGGCCTAAATTTGTGCTTTTTATGCAAGAAAGAAGGGCACCAAAAGAACTGCCCTAATTTTAAACTGTGGCCCTTGAGAAACCCTACATTTAACCCTAAGGGCCTGGAAACAGCTAATGAAAACATTGCTATGCCTGTTTCAGAGGACTTTCGTCCTGTTAATGTAAATACAAAAGAGATTCCAGTGAATAAAAATTTGAAGTCTGATTTTCAAAAGAGCTCTAATGAGAATATAGGGGGGAGAAACCCAAAATCTCACAAAAACGTGACTGTTGCAGAAATTCCAAAAGATACTCTCAAAGACAATACTCCCGTCCCTAATCCTTTGCACAATAGCAATACTGTACAACCAAAGAATTCCTAGGCGTTGGCATTGGACAAGATTAGAGCTAGGGTGAATGAAGCCAGGAACAAAAACCTTCAAGATCTGCTTGATCAGGTAGAATCAGAGGGGGCTGCAGTGTCTCTACCTAACAAGGGTTTTAGAGATAATCTAAATCCCTCACTTGAAAACTCTCCATGCTCAAGTGAGGATGAGATTATGAGAGGAGTTGAAAAGAATGTAGCCTCTATGGAGAAGAGAGATAAGAAAAAGAAGAGGAAACACCTAAATAGAGGTGACAGTGAACAAAAAAGCAAAAAGAATAGAAAAGAAGACAAAATTTCCAAGTGTTTTGACAAATTTAGGAGCAATAAAGAAGGATCTTCTAACCTAAATGAGGATGAACTTGAATTGCATTAGTTGGAACATTAGGGGTTTAGAATCTCCTGATAGAAAATTCATCATCAAAAGAATGTGTAAACAGTTTGGTAACATTGATGTCCTCATGCTCCATGAGGTAAAATCAGTAGGATTCACCCTGGACACCAGTTTGAACCTTTTTTGGAAAAATTCTCTTCACTTTAAAACTCAGCATGAAAAAGGCAGAGGGGGTACTGCTATCTTGTTGAACAATAGATGGGCACACTCCATTGGGGAGTCTGTCTCTTCACCTTGTAACAAAGCCACTTGGATTATTCTAAAAAATGATAATAAAAGATATGGGGTCTGTTCAATTTATGCCCCTAATCAATATGGTGAAAGAATTAAACTGTGGAAACAACTGAGCAACTTCCCCAGTATTCCATGAGTTCTTGGGGGGAACTTTAACATGATAGAGTGTAAGGAAGACAAAGTTGGTGGGCTTGACATGGATTGGAAAGGAAATGAAAAGTTCTTTTGGTACCAAATGAAGAACAAGCTAAACTTATTTGATCCATTTGAAGGACTTCAGAAAGAAAGTAAAAGTATCTGGTATACTTGAAGCAACCTTCAAAAAAGCTCTAAGAGAATTTATTGCAGACTTGACAGGTTCCATGCTAAGAGGGATTTCTTCTCATTTGACTTAGTGGATGAACATTGTAGAGTGAAAGTCCACCCTAGTTCTCTGTTTGATCAAAATCCTGTGGAGGTGAAGATCTTACAAAATAATGATAAATCTGATGATGGCCTCAAGAATCAATTTCTTTATGTTAAACACCTCATTGCTCAACATTGAAGACTATAATGATGCCATTTTTGCTCTAAGGGAGATGTAAGAACCCCTGCTGATTCTGACTTAAATTTTCATTTTTAAACACTTAGGAATTTTGTCAAACAGTTGGCAAACAATCTCTTTCCAGCTGGTCAATGTTTTATTGTTTGGTTTCCTCCTTTTAGAGTGATGATAAGATGCATAAAATTACTTACTAAGTTTGCTGAATGACTGCAAATTGTTGATACATGATAGCCTCAGTAAGATAAATGATTGAATGAGAGATAAATGAAGTCTCTCATTCAATCATCTATCTCATCGATAGACTATGATAAGACTTCAGATATCATTCCTTTATTTGATGATTATTCTTCAATTTATATATATATAACCTTGCATGCAAATTCCGATCAACATCGGGTTCTTAACCAATGCCTAACTACCGATTAATATCGGTTGCAAATCGTAAAGCACAGAATACCGATTGGTATCGGTTTTACTTGTTAATTATATGCACACCGATTGGTATCGATTAAACGCAATTATGGTTGAAGAGGTGCGATCAAGCAATACCTTGACCGGTCATGTCTATTACATGACCGATCAAGATATTGCTTGATCCTCCTTATTGGCATATATATATATATATATATATATATATATATATATATATATATATATATATATATATATATATATATCGATCGGTGATTGTGAGAAGAACATCAAAATTCATAAATGCTCTTGCTCCATCTTCAACATACTAGATAATAATCAGATTTATTATATTAAGAAATAACATATACTTGAAAGGAAAAATAACCTTGAATATAACTTGCATCTTGAATTGAAAATTGAATTACATTTACATGGTATCAGAGCTATAGTTAAATTGAACCTGAGGCTATTCAATTTTGTGGAAAATTCAAGACAAGCATATATTCAACATCACATTTCTCCAAATGGCTAGCACCATCAGATTCGAAGATATACTCAGAGGAGGCGATGACTTCTCAGCATGGAAGTTCAGAATTAAGATGATTCTAAGAGAAAATAAAGTCGAATCATTTGTAAAAACTGAAACTACAGAACCTGAGATTGAACCTGACAAAGCAACTTGGATAGAGGGAAATGAAAAGGCCATCAAAATCATAGTTGATGGGGTGAGGAATAATATTATGCCCATCATAAGGAAACATGAAACGGCCTACAACATGTTCAAAGCACTTGAAGATGCATTTGAGATATCCAATGCTAGTAGAACCTTGGCTTTAAAGAGAGAAATAAATCATATAGCTATGATCAAAAGGGAGTCAGTCAATGCCTACTTCATGCGGATATCAGCCCTAAGGGATGAGCTAGCAACCCTTGGATATGAGATCTAAAGCAAAGAATTAACACTCATTGCTCTAGATGAGTTGCCTAGTATATGGGAAACATTTGTCCAAGGCATCAGTGCAAGGGATAAATTTCCAAAGTTTGAAAGGCTAAAGGCAGATTGTCTCCAAGAAGAATCAAGGTTAAATAAGAAAGGGATCGAACAAAATAATATAGATGAAGATCTTCAAGTCCTAAATACAAACTCCAATAAGAAAAGAAAGCAAAAACAATTTAGGAAGAGGAAAGGTCGTCATGGCAAGAACACCTTCAAGAAGGATCTTTCACAGATTCAATCTTACAGATGTGACAAATTCGGACACTATGTTGCCAAATGTCCGGAAAGAGCCAAACAACAAGCCACATTTGCCAAAGCAGGAAAATCTAAAGGGGAAGATGACTCCGAGAAGTATGTACTCTACTCAGCACTTACAAACCAAGCATCAAACAAGGTTAACTCCTAGGTGATCGACAGTGGCTCATCCAGACACATTACAGGGTTTAGAGAAGTGCTAGACTCCATGATAGAGGAGAATGGTGAGGAAGTGATTATCGGAGATGACTCCACACATCTAGTCAGAGGAGTTGGAACCTGCACCATCAAACTGAAATCAGGTGTATCATTGCAACTTAAACAAGTACTATATGTCCCAGGCATCAAGAGAAATCTAGTCTCCATATCAGCACTAGAGGATAATGGGTACAGAGTGACCTTCATGGACAACAGAGTGTTGGCTTGGCCAAAGAATTCATCTATCAAGAAAGCTAAAACCATTAGTCAAAGACAAGGCTACTTGTATGAGTTGTGCACAGAGTCCAACATAGCCCTAATCCATGAAACTACAGATGCTAATGAAGTTTGACATAGAAGACTAGGCCACCTGAATTTTAAAGCGTTATCATCAATGGGAAACCTTGTCACGGGCCTACCTAAGTTAAAACAATACCATTCAGGGGCATGCAAAGGATGTGCCCTAGGTAAAAATGCTAAGGGTGTTTTTCAAAATAGTACTAGGAAAACAAGCAAAGTTTTAGAGTTAGTTCATTCCGATGTATGTGGACCTATGTCTGTACCTTCTTTGGGGGGATTTTTGTATTATGTAATATTTGTTGATGACTACTCTAGGAAAACTTGGATCTACTTTCTGAAATGTAAAGAATCAGAAGAGATCCTTAATAAGTTTAAGGAATTTAAATCACTAACAGAAAACTACTCAGGAAATAATATTAAAACCTTAAGAACTGACAATGGGGGGGAATACACCTCAGATTTGTTTAAACATTTTTGTAAAAATGTTGGGATTAAGAGGGAGCTTACTATACCTTATAATCCTCAACAAAATAGGGTAGCTGAGAGGAAAAATAGGACAATTGTAGAAACTACCAAAGCCATGATTCTTGAGCAGAATCTAAATACCAATCTTTGGGCAGAAGCAACTAGCACTGCTATATATATACAAAATAGATGTCCTCACTCCCATCTTGAAGATAAAACCCCTAAGGAAGTCTTTACTAAAACAAAGCCAGATATCAGCCACCTTAGAATATTTGGGTGTCCTGTCTATATTCATGTACCTAAAGAGAAAAGATTAAAATTAGAACCTTCTGGAAAAAGGGGAATACTTGTAGGATATAGTGAAACCTCCAAGGCCTACAGAATCTATATACCTGGTCAGAGGAATATTGAACTGAGTAGGGATGTAATCTTTGAAGAAGACTTAGCCTTCAAAAGAGCCCAAAGCTCAATAGAACTTGAAGTCTATGTCCCTACCCCTAGCATAGATGAAGACTCTGCTTCTGAGCTTCAGAGGGAGAGTCTTGAGGAAAATGAAGTTGAAACTCAAAACCCACCTAGAGAAAATTTCAAGAAAAGATCACTATGGGCCACCAAAACTGTAGAAGAAGCTCAGAAGTATGTTGCCCCTTCAGGAACCTTCAGAGAAAGCAAAAAGCCTAACAAACGTACCAACTATGTTGCTCTCATGAATGATCTTTCAAAAGCTAAACCTACTAATGTATCAGATGCACTTAAACATCAAGTATGGAAGAATGCCATGTCTAAGGAATACCAGTCCATTATGAAAAATGATGTTTGGGAGATTGTTCCTAGGCCAACTAGAAAATTTGTTGTCACCTCTAAATGGCTCTTCAAAATCAAACATGTTGCAGATGGCCGCATTGAGAAACACAAGGCTAGATTTGTAGCCAGAGGGTTCTCACAAAAGGAAGGAATTGACTATGAAGAAACCTTTTCACCTGTAGCCAGATATACTTCAGTAAGAACAGTCTTAGCCATTGCAGTAGCAAAAGGATGGAAAGTACATCAGATGGATGTAAAGACATCATTTCTTAATGGAGAGATTGCACAAGAAGTATACCTAGAGCAACCTGAAGGGTTTGAGATTCATGATGTAGAATCTCATGTATGTAAACTCAAGAAAGCTCTTTATGTGTTTAAACAGGCTCCCAGGGCCTGGTATGAAGGAATTGACACTTATCTCCCAGGTCTAGGCTTCTCAAAGAATGATGCAAATCCAAATCTCTACTATAAACAAGACAAAGGTGATATGCTGATATTGATTTTATATGTTGATGACTTGTTAATTATAGTGAAAGATCAACTCATAGATCAGTGTAAGAAAGACCTTGCTAAAGAATTTGACATGAAGGACTTGGGAATCCTTCATTACTTCCTAGGTTTGGAAGTATGGCAAAATTCTGATGGCATTATACTAAACTAGGGTAAATATACCTTGGACATTTTGAAGAGATTTGGAATGCTAAACTACAGACCTATGACCTCTCCAATGGAAACAAACCTTCATAAACTTAAGGAAGCAACAGCAGAATCACAACCCTCAGATCCTACTCTATACAGGCAAATGATTGGATCCCTGATGTATCTTGTAAATACAAGACCAGATATCTGTTATGTAGTTAATGCCTTGAGTCAGTTTATGTGTGAACCAAAGGAGATACACTTGGTAGTAGTAAAACATATCATGAGATATCTACAAGGTACCCTAAAACTTGGTCTCAAATATGAGAGAGTTGAACTAGATTTACACGGATTCATAGATTCAGATTGGGCTGGAAGTGTAACTGGCAGGAAAAGCACCTCAGGATGATGTTTCAGTTTAAGTTCAGCCATGATATCCTGGATTAGCAGAAAACAGTCATTAGTAGCACAGAGTTCCACTAAGGCTGAATACATTGCAGCCTCCATGGCTGCTCGAGAGGCAGTATGGCTTAGGAAGCTGCTTGTGGGGTTATCAAAATTTGGGCCACTAATCGATATTACTTAATCGCACCTAATTGATATCGGTTAAACGCGATTATGGTCAAAGTATTGCTTGATCCTCCTTATTGGCATATATATATATATATATATATATATATATATATATATATATATATCGATCGATAATTGTGAGAAGAACACTGAAAACCATAAATGCTCTTTCTCCATCTACAACATACCAGATAATAATCAGATTTATTATATTAAGAAATAACATATACTTGAAAGGAAAAATAACCTTGAATATAACTTGCATCTTGAATTGAAAATTGAATTACATTTACAACAACCTCATATTCAATGCATTCATACATGAGTGAGCATCTAGCATCTACCATAGCAATATGGGGTATCAAACTTGGGAAAAACCAAATTCAGACTAGAATTTCTAAGAAAGAAAACTTTACTAATAGATTGCCTACCAATTGCAATCTCTATCTACATGAGTGAAGGATTAATATGGTTTAACCCTTGAGGCTTCAATCCAACATTCACATTTGAAAGAAAAGTGAAGTTTAAACAAGATTTTCATCATTCAATAACCACCAATAACCTAGTACTGAATTGCATCCTAGTTTGGCAAGTCCAAAAGCTAGCCTATTTGTCAACATGAATTAATAATACTCATTAGATGCCACACTGTCAGTTTAGTAAAGTAGTTTATTATCACAACCTTAAGGATGTGTTCCCCTCCAATTCTTGTCATTTTCAACACAAGAACTTCTAGAAAACATCCTCCTGCTATGCCACCACCATTGCCAATAAATAGGGGACATCCCTAAGATGTCTTCCTCGAAGAAGAACTTCTAGGACACTCCCCTCATTTAAAGACCTCAAGGAAATGTCATGACATCCTTGGGATCCTCGAGGGACTTGTTAGCATCCTTCAAATGCACCAAAAATTATTTGTTGTCCCCTACGACAAAGTTCAAATAATTGAAATTTTTTTTATAAAACCAAACATTTTTTCAAAATTTGGGCCACTAAACCTAACGCTAATAGTCTAATGGGCCCCACCCACATCATAAACACTCAAAAAAGCTAAAAAATGTGTATCCTTCATCATTTAGATCAATCAAATTCTTTGGCTTCACTATGAATTCTCCAAACTTTGCAGATTTCATTAGAAATACTGATAACTTGGTGTTAGAGAAAACACAGTGATAAATAATTAAAATGCTATGCACCATGAAGGTCTATGTGGTCTCGAAGGCCAAACCCCCCACAAGAGGTGCTGCTTGTAAACCCTACTGGGGGTTTGCCCGAGACCCCTGCCAACTATTGTCACCCCATTTTCCACAAATCAAGCTCGTTGGTTCCCCCATTCCCAAACTATGTAGAGCTATATTTATTATAAGTTTATAATCTCCTTTCAAGTGCTGAAAAGAAAAGCCATGAATAAGTGTAAGTTAGATCAAATGTTGGACAGCCTAAAATCTACCACATTTTTTATTTGTATTTCACATTGGCCATAGATGCCAGAAGAATGTTCACCTTTATGAGTTCTTAATACATTAACTAGATCTGGGATTAGATAGAGTCAAAGTTAAATTTGTAGGAAGGATATCAGAAATTTGCTAAGAAACATGAAGCATAATTCTGAAGTCAGCAAATTGAGAGTTAGCTAGTATTTCACTATATAGAAGTAAAGGAATCTTGGCAATATTTGATGTACAAAAGTCCATTTACTTAGTTTGGCAATAAATATTTTTTCACCTCTAGCACTCCAACAGTTTTTATATAAGAGAGATGTGTCTAGTCTGAGATTGATAACCATGTTGATTCCACGTGAGACAAATAGCCAAATGCACTTTAAGGAACTAGATATAATAAAGCATAGACAATTAGACTCAAATGGTTAGTTCACACATTTGCAGTTCAAGCCAATGTTGTTCCAAACAGTTCACTTACTATTGCAGAAAACATTGTTGCTTTTTCATGCACCACAAAGAGTTAACAACATGCTGTTGACGTGGCTAAAATCGCGAAACTATGACTCTCTCCAATCAACGCAGAATAGAATGCTAAGTATCCTATCCTCTCTTGAGATAAGGAAATCCCTAATGCTGTTTTAATTGATCAATGGGGACGACCTCAAGGTTTTGATTGTCGGGTCTTGACTACAAGATAGCTCAACAGTTGAGGTGTTTTGCTGGAAACACAAAGGGGACTTACGGTTAGACAGAATTGGTTTTGCACGGGTTCCCTAAGATCTTACAGTTTGATTTGATCTGATTTACCCTTTAAAATGATGCTGCTTTAGCTTTGACTTGCGGGTTAAAAAGAAAAGGGAAAAAAGGGACAAGGATAGAGAGTAATAAGAACAGCTAGCTAACTTAACTAAGACAGCATATTGAGACACAGACGGAAAAGCTTAAAATAACCAGAAATTACTTTGCCAACAAACGAGCACAACTAGGTAAAAACCGATGCAATCATCTAGGAACTTTATATTTTCAAGTTGCCGAATATAAATGATCGATTTTCACACCCACTCATTCAAATTTAACAACCAAATTTAGCATAAAATTGGGCTCAAACTAGCCATACAGAGGGAATAACAATCAGTTATTTGTTAATGGTATGAACCAAGATTTCTATCAAATATATATAAATATCTAAATAAGTTGTCTGAAAATTAAATACATTTACAAAAATTAAAAAAAGGGTGGAGAAGAGGACCATGCACTCACAGTAAAATGACACAACTTTAACATCCATTAAAATCTGTATAAATTTTGCCAGAGCTTTTGCAACAATCTTTAACTTCTTACTTAAAATAAAGGAGAAACCAACTCCTTTATATAGAGTTTCAAAATGGATGAATGGCCAAAATTAAACTTAAACAAGTGGGCCAGATTCATCCCTTAAAACAAGGCTGCCCATACCCATAAATGGAGAGCAAAATATCAACACCAACCATAAAGTAACTAATAACTACCAACTACCAAACATAAAGCTGCTCCAAAAAGTGCACTTGCATGGAGCTTAAAAAATTTACAATGACTTTGGTAGTTGGAAAGAAACTTTATGTTGAAAAAGTGCACTTAGAATTTGAAAGAAACAAATATTTTCAAGAAAGCACTTTTTCATTCCCCATGGTGGACTTTTTCTCCAAAAATTCATCCTCTTCATGCAAGTAACGTTTCCAAATGTCCTAGTGTGCCGCACGTTCTTCCCGAACATATTCTTGAAATTTTATACAAATAGGGAACAATTCCTCATTAGGGGGAAAAGGAGGATTGCACATTTTGAAGTTTGTGCCTTCAAGATGAAAGTCAACTATCCCTAGCCACTCGCGCCAATCCGATTGTTGATCTTCGAAGCGCAATATGTTTGTATGCAACTTGCTGACGCACTCTATGTCCTCCACAGAGTATGCAGTTTTATTGGGCTTCAACCTGGCATTCCATCGTGATACTACATCAGCATCCTCCATGGTATCCGTCCAACCAATGACCAATGCCTTATGGATATTTTCACCGCCATTTTTGATATGGGATAAGTCTCCCACATTCCTCCCGGATTTTCTTAACGATGTCTGCCATGTCCATCTTCATGCTGATGATCCAATACCACTCTTTCAAAGTATTCACATTATAGGAATCTAGGATAGAATGTAGTGTCGGAATCCAAGTGTGAGTCCAGAAAAGAACTCTCATGAGTGGTTGAGCTAAGGCAACCACCTCCTGAATTTTGGCGTACTCCCTTTGCACCTCCAGTATCTTGATCCGTGCCGCTTGTATTTTGATTGTTACTTCAAATACATCATTAATAATCTTCTTTCCTTTTATTTTAATGCCCTGGATCCATTCCCTAACGGCCTTAGCAGTGTCACGCACTCCTTCAAATTCAGTTGTAGTCTTTTGTGCTAATGCCAATGGGGGAAATGAGATTCAGCGGCATGTTGTAGCGGTTTCAACAGGTGATCTATGTACCCCTCAGCTTGCTCAACACGAGCCCAGTACATATCTCTCTCAGCGATCATTTCGTCGAGCTATCTGAGCATATTCTGCATGGAAGCTTTGAATTCTTCCCTCTCCTATTCTTTGGTGGCTCGCCCTATTGGGATGGTCGTGACGTTGTAATCAACCAATGCAATCTGATCTACAGGTTTTTCTGCAGGTGGGGTACCAATATGAATCGTGTGGTTCCTTTGCTCGTCTTGGGTAATCCTGGAGTAAGTCTCCGACTTTTTCCTGCCTTTGGATTTTATTTCTCCTATTCAAGAGAAGATATCCTCCAGGTTAATTGGTGGCTTGACAACCGCTTTCTGCTGTGCACGAGCTATTAACCAGTCTTGAGGGATGGCTTGTCTAGATGTAATTGCCAGATTCCCACTCTGTTCTTTGGAGGCCTCAACTGACTCGTTGCCTATCAGTAACTAATCAGGCATAGGAGGAATGGGTGTAGTATCTAATCCTTTACTCACGGCTAAGTTCTCCCCCACCTCACTGAGCAACTGCTGGGTATCCTCTAGTAATGGTTGCTCTTCAGTTCTGTTGGGTTCTTGAGTCGCATCTTCTTTCTATTCTCCCTCAACCGTGGTGTCATCTTTGTTGCCGCTTTTCGACTACAACTCATGCCTTCGCTCTTGCGTGAGCTCATGTTTACCAATCCCTTGATCAGGTGCAATCTCTCCCTCCTCGACCTGATTTCCAAGTCCATCCAAGCCAATGATCCTCACCTCTGCCTCTTGCTCATTTTGTGTTTGAGGATTATTTGCCTCAAATGCAACATGATCATTTTGTGAAGGTGGAGTGGGTATGTAATCAAGTTCAACCACATCATCCTCCGAACTAGGGTCCTTGGATGAGGAAGTAACCTCTGGCCTCCTGATTGGGATCTTTTCTCTACTTGTTCTTTTCGATGTTCGAGGCCCTCTATTGGCCCTTGCTTTCTTTCTCTTCTTTTCAAGTTTCTCAACCTCTTCCTTTGGCGCGCTTGAGGTTCCTTCATCCTCTGAAGATTGGGAATCGAGACTACCCATCAAATTGTATGTGAATTGGGTTCCTTCTTGGGTCAGTCTCTCAATTTGTTGGGATAACCAGTTATCTGTGTACCTTCTTGGACCTTCCATGACTGCTTCAAAATTTGTGATTGGTTCCTGAGTCCAATCAATGGCTGGTGGGAGGTCCTTAACTGCTTCAAATTCCCCGACTTGCAAGCAATTTCCATAGTCCGTCACTTGATCTGGGACCTGGCAGTACTCATAAGGCTGCATTTGTTGAACACTCAACCTAGAATATTCTCGCCAACAAACCTCAAAGTCATCAAAACAATTGCTCCAATAGTCCTCTATCGATGCCTTGGCCCTGTAATGCTTGTCGTAGGCCTTCTTTCCCAATCCCTCATAGTCAAAGCATTTCCTGGGGAAATGCTTCTATAAGCAATAGGACGCTAATTCAGCAAATGACTCTTCAGCTTGCACTGAATTTTTGAAGTGCGCATCAAGATTACCCAAAATCATGGGTGTTGACATGTTTTTTATGACAGCGTCAAACACAGAATAAAGTTGCCTAACGGTCACTTCACTCTCTCTTGATCAAAGTGCGATTGCATGCTAAGATTGCAAGAAGTTCAAACAATCGACTCCAAGGTTCCTTCAATGAGTGGACGTGACTCAGTTGGTTGATGTGATTGCTAGTAATCCAAGGGGCATTATGTTTGCATCATTCTTTCAATTCTTTGTTGTGGCTGAAACTCCATCATCGGATATGGCAATTCTACGATGCTTCTGCTTCTGCTTCAAACGGACTGAACTGGAACAAACTAAAAAGTAAAAGGGAAAGGGTTTAGAAGGATCTAAATCTATTCCTAAGGGCCATGATATCAACAGTTAATGCTTTGGTGGACAAATTCCAAACAAACCAAGCTCTGCTTCGCCAAGATCAACTACAACTCCGCAAGAACCGGTGCAATCTTCTGGGGATGCTAGAGGATTTTCAAATCGAGAAAGTACATTTGAATACCCAAAAACGACGCAATCCAAACAACTATCCACAATCGAACTTAGCACAAATTTAGGGGGCTCAAACTAACTTTACATTGCAACTTACAATCAGCAAGATGCAAAAAGTATGAACCATGGAAATTCATCAAACACCATTACATTCTCCATTGAAATCAAAGCACTATACTACTTCTGCTCTAAGTGAGGAAGGCGAAACCATGCAAGCTTTGAAAAAATAACTTAAGTGGACACCATCAAAGAACAATGTTTCATTGTTATTATCTCAAAACTTATTGCAACAATTTCATACAAAGCTCCCTCCCTTTACAAATGAGGGGGGTCACCCCTTTATATAGGCCTCAGGCCATGATTACATGCAAAACCCTAATTAGGGTTTCACCCTAGAAGATTCTTCACTCAAGATGCAATAAGGTGGGAATCAACAATAAATGCCCATCATGCCCATATACAATTAATTACAATCCTACCGAAAATGGCACCCATAAAGCATTAAATGCACCACCTCCTTCAAATTCCCCCAACATGCATTGAATATTCATCCATGCAAAAATCATCCCATTATGTCATAAATGCTCCATCATTTCCACATGCGGCGGTTGCATGCAAAAGGAATCTGCCATAAATTCAACATGCAATGACCAGGTCGCCATTTGGTCAAATATTCCGATAATGAATGTGCCACTCTACTGCCACATGTTCAATAGATCCTCGCCATGCAAGGGGACCCCACCATCATATATCCACTCCTGAATATCTGGAATGTTGGAGAGGGAAAATTCGATTCAGGAAGAATTTTCGTGAAGTCTCCTCAACTTTCCTTGCTTGAAGAAGGTTTTTCATCAATTTTGCACATTTCCTACTTTTTAGGAAAAGTTCCAAATTAGGGTTCCACGGTCCAGGAGAGAGAAGATTCACTCACGACTCCAAGTCTACCATTATTTTCAAATTCGGATGATTCTTGATGCCCGAGAATGGATTTTTCAATTTTTTCCCTACGGGGGAATTTCTTGTTCAATTCATCCCTGATTCTTTCCTTGCCAAGAAGTTTTTTTTTTTACCTTCAATTCATCCCTGCATGGAATTATGTTGTGAAGGAATTCTCCTTTGGAAATAAATTTGTTCCTTACCCTGAGGAAGGAAATTCTTCATGCCTTAGCCAATTTTCATGATTTCCAAGAACTATGTCCCGAAGGAAGAAATTTCAAACACTTAGTCAATTTTTCACCTTTCCTGGAATTTTGTCCTGAAGGAAGGAATTTCCGACACTTAGCCAAATTTTCACCTTTCCTGGAATTTCTTCTTCTTGGGCCGAATTTTGCACTGGCGGAGGATTCCGTGAATTTTGTGAATCCTCCATGCTTCCTTGGTTTTGGCGCCTGTCCTTCATCTTGGGCGGAATTTTGACTTGGTGGAGGATTCAGTGAATTTGTGAATCCTCCATGCCTCCTTGGTTTTGGCGCCTGTCCTTCATCTGGGTGGATTTTCCCATGGGCCAAGGATTCATGAAATTTGTCCGCTTATCCTTGCCTTCTCCACTTTGGCGCCCAAGTCCACATCTAGGTGGATTTTCCCATAGGCCAAGGATTCATGAAATTTGTCCGCTTATCCTTGCCTTCTCCATTTTGGCACCCAAGTCCACATTTGGGCAGATTTTCTCATGGGCCAAGGATTCATGAAATTTGTCAACTTATCCTTGCCTTCTCCATTTTGGCGCCCAAGTCCACATCTGGGTGGATTTTCCCATAAGCCAAGGATTCATGAAATTTGTCCGCTTATCCTTGCCTTCTCCATTTTGGCGCCCAAGTGCACATCTGAGCGGATTTTTCACTCTATGGAGGATTCATGAAATTTGTCCATCCATCCTTGCCTGACTTATTTTGGCGCCCTACTGCATCCTTGGGCATTGCTTTCACTCCACCATAGATTCATGGAATTTGTCCATCCATCCTTGCCTGGCCCATTTTGGTGCCCAACTGCATCCTTGGGCGTTGTTTTCACTCTGCCATGGATTCATGGAATTTGTCCGCTTTGCAATTTTGGAATGACTTCTTGAACCTTGGTGAATTTTTGAGGTTTCCAGCACTTGATCAATTTCTGGCTTTCTCTGCCTGCTATCTGACTTTCCGGAATTGGAAATGTCTACAAACATTTGATCCTTGTCGTCATGTCTGACTGACCCTGCCAATACTGACTTTCCAAAAATAGAAACCTTCAAAGTGTCAGCATTAGACCCCTAGACAGGGTGCAGGAATGACTTACTATATATAGACTTACTAAAAATTACTAAAAATAGTAAGTTTGATTTTTGGCAAAATGACGACATTCTTGGACTCGAAAAAATCCCTAAAAAAAAGGGACTTTCTAAAAGTAGAAAGTTGCTCCGTTTGGGCTCAAATTTTACTGGGAGGTCCCTTGAAGGGTCTTGATTCCAGTTGTATGTTCAGTTTTCCCAAAACCTTAACAGAAACCCCTAAAATCTAGGATAGAAGGCGGAAATCCTAAAAAGGGACAAAACGGGCCCTAGACTTCATAGAACTTGCTCAACAAAGAAGCAGATCAATTCTAATTGACCCCCGAACATCCACAAGGCGGAGAGAGACTAATGAGATTGTCGCGAAAGACCCAACAACAAAAAACCAAAAGACTCGAAAGGCCTAAAAAGTAGGGGGTCTCCATTTGCAATGGGGGCGATGTGTGAAAACGTCACAACAATGGGGAAGGTGAATCCCGATTTCTTTTTCTCTCTAAGTAAGCTGCCTGATGGGTGTGTCTGCCTTGCTACCTCCATGAGGACTACTCTGTCTGATGGATAGCGCAGAAGCCGGAATGGTGTTCCCTCAAAGCTTGCTATTCTGATGTAGGTGAACCTAGGGAACTGGATGAACCATGCACTGTATTTCCAGATCAGGGTGGTAACCTATTTTGACAGCCTTATAAGCAATCCTCCTTGCATTAATCTAACCATGTGCATTGTAAAAGCGTCATTAACACACTCATACTGACCAATTGTGTATACGATGTTATTTTTTTCTCTTTGGGCAATGTCATAGTAATGCAACCGAGGGTAGCAGTTGTATACCTTCACCTGATTAGGCCCGTTCCCAATCTCACCTTTCTTAATTAATCCTGTCAGCGACTGGTGTCGAGCAAACATGTAGACCAAGTAGTAAGTCATGGCAAAGTACTTTTTTTCTTCAAGCTCAACCAACTGTGTATGAATAATGTCACTGATGATCTAAGCCCAGTCGAACTTAGACTTCCCAGCGAAGACTTGCTCAATGAAGTAGAACATCCATTCCTCGAAGAGATTGGATTGAGGAAGTCCCATGACCGGGCTGAGTAAGGTAACCATATCACCATACTCATTGTGAAAACGCTTCTGGGGGTCTTTTTACTGATTCTAGTGATTGGTGGTCTTCTCTCACTGAACCATTCCTCGTTTATCAATGTTTTGCACTTAGCAGGATTCATGTCATAAACAACCTGAGCCTCATCGATAGTTGTGGCAATGGGATCATCAGGAAACGGGATATCAAATGCTTCCCCAAGGGCTTCACGCGTAAAGTCAACTAGTACCATCCCCTTCAATACCACTAATATGGTTTCTAGCTGATAATGTTTAGCAGCCTCAACCACTAATTCATAATTCTGCACGGCCGGAGGAAAACCAATTGCCTGAGCAATACCACTCCCCATCATCCGTCTGGGCTTGCCATAAGCGCTCAGAGAGAACACTTTGTTTCCTATGTTTTCCCACACACTCTGGACCTTTGACTCCTTGACTCCTCCTCCTTGGTACTGGTACTTCATTTTTTCGACCTTGCAGGAAATGTCATCTTTGGAAATCCAGGATGTTCCAGTTGCGCCAGGTGCTTTTGAGGACTCTATCGCCAATTTAGGCATCTATCCTGCACAACTGGGCATGGATTACGAGAAAAGATTAAGGTAACAAAAACGGGTTAGCAAAACCACAAGACGGTGTTAGCGTTAAGATTGACGATCAACAAGGTAATCGAAATTCGAAAACATTGCTAAAACACGATATTTAAACAATTTAAATCTGTTCGTCTAGAAGCTAAATGCAATCTGAAGCTAAAAGTCAAGTTGGTTTGGTTAACTGTTGTTCTTGGAGCGGATTTCGAATTGTTACTTCTAATTGTTAATGCCAGAAAGTTGCAAACGTTCTGGCTTGTGACTCGCTGTTTGAATGTTTTGATAATTGCATGCTGATTGTTTTGAGAATGCACTTGGAAAAGAGTGTTTTGGTGAATGATTGATTGTTTCCTAAGGTTTAAGTTTAAATTCTCACAATTTATTTTACAAGTCCATCTTAAGTAAAAGAAATATGATCATTTTTCAACCATGTGAAGGACGAATTTAACTTACCTGGTAGCAATATGATAGGTTGTTGACCAAAAATAGTTTAAATTCGGTGATGAAGGGAGAACTTCTCGAGCTTGACTCTTTAACCCATGCTCTATTTCTTTCGCATGATTCCTCTCAAATGAACTTATTTCCTATGTGATTTTTGGCTTCAAAAGCTAGAATGCAAACTTTGAATCTATTACTCCAAAATGCAAACTTATCATTTTCGACTCCTAAAGGGGTTTGAGCGATTTAATATCTTAGAGGATGATGGATGTGTTTGAAAATATCGGCAAAATGAAGGTTAAATGGTGATTTAGAATTTACCTCCCTTTTCGGCTTCTCATATGATTCTTTCCTTGAATGATTTCTCACTATTTCCCTCTGACGCGACTATGCAAACCTGTGGATTTTCCACTTGAAACTTACCTTCGCGATTCTCTGATGCTTTGGTTATTCTCGGCTTCATAAAGGGTTTCGCGTGATCTAGAAAACCATTTTAAGTTTTCAGCCTTTGACCTGGTATTTTGCGAATCATATCCCTCTGATGATTCTCATATCGCGTGAGTTTCCTCCTTGATGCGTTTCACAATTTCCTTCCTTGAAGATTTTTCGGCCTAGAAGTATGATCTGCGCGAACTTTCCTCTACTCTATTTTCGGGGAAGATGGCTCTTTTGCGAGTTTGGTTGTTCCTTTATAGATCTTTATTGAAATCTTAGGTCATACATTTTAAAATGCGAGATGATGTTAAATGAAGATAACCCCCTATGGAGATTTCAGGCTAAAAGGGCTTTTGCGCGATTTATTTCTACCTCTCATTTTGGGCTCACTAGCCGATTTTACAAACCTTCTCTTTTTGGCCTAAGAATTACTTTGCGCGACTTGGAGTTAAGTTTATTTTCGAGTGAAATGATTATCACATGAAGTGAACCTTTTTTAGTTTTCGGCCTAGAAGTATGATTTGCACAAACTTTAGTGATTTCTGGCCTTTTTGGCTTATTTGCGTGATGTAGAACTTTAAGTTTTTTTTTTATCTTTACAGCCAAAACACCGACTTTGCAAGCCTTTGTAAAGTGTCAAGTTCTTTGTCGGGTTGAAAGGCTATTTTGCGAGATTATCATTTTCGGGTTCCTTTACCCTTTTGCGTGATTTATTTAAATAGCTTGGTTTTTGGCCTAAAGGCCTCTTTTACTAGTTGTAGCCTTGTGCCATTTTTGGGCCACAAGAAGATTTTGCGCAATTTTCAAGTCATTTTCGAGCTAAAACAAGGAAATGCGCAACTTAAATTATTTCACCAATTTCGGCCTCCTAATTGGTTTCTTTACCTTCAATTTCGGCCTACATGACCAAAGTGCATGATATGGTCTTCTTTTTCGGGCAACTTAGCAATTTTGTGAACTTTAAGTCTTTCGGCCTAGATTGCGATTTTGTGAGTTTTGGACAGTTTTAGCTTGAAAAGGAGATTCATGAGCTTTCTTCAAATGACTTCCAATTTCGGCTTTATGGCATGATTTGTAAACTTCTCCTCTCATTTCGGGCTCACTAGCCGATTTTACAAACCTTCTCTTTTTGAGCCGGAAAGCCGAATTTGCGAAATCTTCCTTGCATTTTGACCCTTTAGGCCGTTTTTGGCCTTTTGGCTCACGTTCTTGCATCTTGAAGCTGATTTTGAAAAACGTTATGCTCACTCACCCTATTCTCACTTTGCAATTCTGTCAAAAGGTACATTTTGTTTTGCCTTAGGAATTCTTGCTTCAGACTTTAAACTTACTAACGAGCGACGTCGATTTGACAATACTAGGCTCTTTATTCATCTTCCCCTTTGCAAACGAAATTGCGATCAACCTCCAAGACGAATTTCCTTCATCTCCTTAATACATCAAATTCCTAATTGTTGCATCTTCCCTACAAATTACCAAAACTCCCTACTCAGGACCTGAGCAAGGACGAGACGAGAAAATATCGAAAGGGGGACCCTGTCGACGACGGGGAGTGTGTGCAAGGCATAACACATGCTAATTCCATATTTTATATTTAAAGCACAAAACTCCATTTACATAGTTTGGGAATAAATATTTCCTCACATCTGGCACCCCAACAGCTTTTAATATAACAGAGATGTGTCTAGTCTGAGATAAATAACCATGTTGATCCCATGTGAGACAAATAGCCCAATGCACTGTAAGGAACTAAACATGATAAAGCATAGATAATTAGACTCAAATCGTTGGTTCACAAATTTGCAGTTCAAGCCAATGTTGTTCCAAACAGTTCACTTACTGTCTAGAAAACATTGCTCCTTTTGTCATGCACTACAAAGAGTTCATGATATGCTAATTCCAGATTTTCTTGATCCAACTTGATCATTCTTGATCTGATATCATGATGGAGGAGTACGATTCCAAAATCAGGACCGATGAGTGGGAGACAGTACCTTGTCCAAAAGTAATTCAGTGATTAACTCTAAGTGGTTACAAGCTTAAGCATGCAATCAATGACAGGATAAAAAATTCAAAGCTCAGTTTGTGGCTAGAGGAGGTTGACTTTAAGGAGACCAGTTGCAAACTATACCTCTATTAGATTTATTACATCGTTAGCAACAATCGTTGATTGCCATTTATGTCAAACGGATGCGAAGAAAACATTTCTTAATGGGTTGATTGAGAAGGTAATTAAGCCAGGGGACTTTAAACTGCATTAGTGTGAGACTCATGTTTGCAGATTGAAGAAGGGACTTGATGGTCTAAAACATGCACCTCATTTTAATTTGGATGAAAGATTATGCCTTTTTTAAGAAGTGGAAAAGCTACAGGAAGTGGTATTTTCATAATTGTTAAGCATAAAGTAATTATAAAACACGCATGGAGTAAACACACTGAAAACACATCAGACATGAAGCAAACACATAAATACATGTAAGACATGAAGCATACACACAAGACACAAAGCATACATGAGAAAGGCAGACATAAAAATGTTAGCCCTAAGGCAAAAAGTTCCAAGTCAACTGGGTGAAGAGCTCTCCATGTCTCAATCACTAAGTACTTAATTGATGACTGTCCCAGTACATACGAAGTATAATGTTGGCCTACTTGATTTTATATTTGATTACTCCCAGGGCTCAAGAAGTTTGCAAGAAACTAGCCAATGAGAAGATATGTTTTGTAATGGGAATATCAAAGTCATAGATTGTATAATTGAAGAGTAATCCATGTATTTATCAACTCTTGGATGATGTTGAATTTTGACTTTAATTGGTTGCAACTGATGGTATCTTACACAAACTAGTTAACTTGGAAAGGGATATATGGGATGAAAATTAAATATTGATTCACTTAAGAAGAGGGCTGAATAGTTAACCCTAATTGAATGGCAGTTAAAGTAGTTTTTTCACACAGGCTGGCAGGATTAGGGCTCTGATACCAATCGTAACATCCCCCTTTTTGGAATATACCTGATCTTGCCCAAAAATAACAATTACAACAAATGCAATTCATTTACAAATAGAATTCTATAATAAAATTCCATAATTGTAATGCCAATTTAGAGAAAATCCTAATTTAGGTCTTATAAACAATATTAATTAGTATCAAAGCATTATTATCAAGAATCAATGCTTGTATACAAATAACCTTTGTTAAAATCAAAGTATCCTAAAATCATTCATGTCTATTTCATAGCTTATTCCCATAGTCAACCATATTAGGAATCCAATGGAAAAGCTTGATAGGATGCCAAGAGACTGTCTTCCTCAACCAAGCCCAAGGGTATGGAATGAACCTCCAATCCATTTGGTTCCTTGGCCCACAAGTATGGCAAGACCTCCAGTCCATCCATCTCGGGGTAGCGTACTTGATGAGGGAAGACCAATAATGCAGCATCTTCCTATTTGCAAAACATTTTGCATTGATTCCAAACATGGTTGCGCATGGAAATTAGGTAAATAAATACAATAATACTCGCATACCAAATTTCCCTTAATATTATAGACTGTTGTTCTTAATTTCTAATTTAGATTTATTTCTGAATTCTTCTCCAATTCAAAGTCAATTATTCAATTTTCAATTCATGGATTGCCTTGTTCAATCAATTTGTCCTTCCTCTTATATCTTCAAGTGAGAAGAAGTCACACCCTTTCATTAAGTCTATTGCCCTTGCAAAGGATACACTCTTCACAACTGTATTGCAATCCTTTGATTAATTGTCTTTTGCTTATTTTATGGAACCACTGCCTAATAACATCCATTAAATAATCTTTATTGACCCTCTTTAGAATCGCTACAATTTTGTCAAGGATAAAGGCAGCGATCTATAGTTGAATATGCTATGATTATTCCTATCATGGCAAGAGCATGACATACTCTTTAGACTAGATCAATTCCTTTTATTTTATTGTCTAGGCCTTATTGTTATTAAGGCTACGATCTAGTTTGAAAAGCAACGACCCCATGGTGGGGGCATGACATAGAAACAAATTAATCCAAAAGTGAATAATTTTTAAATTAATTCTAGGTTTATATGTTACTTCTTTTGTAATGATATGAAATATATTATATAACACTGAATGAGCAATTATCTTTATCACTATCATACCATCAAGTATTAAATGTGTTTTCAATTCTAGATATTTTTATTTTGCAAATTATGGGTATTTTAATTAAAAATTGCTTGGCAAACCTGAACCCCAAACCAGTAACTTAAGTTTGTGGGTGTTAAACTGCAAATCTTAGGTTGGAGGCCTTGTGGGCTCCCATAAAGGCTCTAGGCTTTTTTCATTTTAAAGTCTTTTTTTTGCTTTATGGTTTTTTAATGGACGGGGAACAACTTGACATCCCCATGAAATTGGAGGGAGAGCAAGTCTGGCAAAGTGCACTATTGTCCCAATCAGTAGTTAATAAAGAGAGGTGTCCAAAAAATTTCAGGCAACACTCTATCCTCGTTCCCACATCCACAACTTGGGGAACATCCAGTTAGCCCCAAGGACACATCCCCACGGTACACTAGGTAAAAATAAGTGTGGGTGCAGGCTAAACAGCAAGAAGACAGGGATGTATGCAGACTGTATAGTTCAGATATATGGGTATAGTTCTGTTTACAAATTCTATGCTTAAATCTGTCCGATAAGTCCAATATTTTACTCGGCGAGTGACAAAAACTCGCCGAGTTTTTGGACCTAGGTAGTAGTAATGACTTCTACTCGCCAGGAAAACTTGCCGAGTTTTAACCAAAAACTCGCCCGCATTCCCTTATCAGCCGAAAACAGCATAAAATGCATTCATTTTTTGTTTTTCAATATGGTTTTGGGCTGAGAAGGGGGAAACTCACTTGGAAGGGCTTGCAAGGTGATTTGGAGTGATTATTGAGTGATTCCAAGTGGATTTGAAGGGGATTTGAAGGAAAAATCAGATTCCAGGTAAGTTTTTTTATTTTTTTTCTATGCTTTTTTTATAACAATTTGTTTATTTTTTGTTGCATTTAGATTGATTACAAATGATTCCTAGGTAGTCTAAATCATTTCTAAGTTATTTACACAAGATTTAACACAAGTTTTGTTGAATTTTCACAATTTTTTTGAAGAATCTAGTTTTCAAAAAAAAATTCAAACCCTACTTTAAAAAAAAAAAAAACTTCGAATGATGTCTAAATTTATTTAAACTAATGTAGATAGTTTGCTTAGTGCTAAATTATTTAACTAAAATGTTAAATTTTTTTTTCACTTTGTATGCGTAGGTTAAGTAAGCATTAATCATGGCAAGGAGCAATGGCCACTAGATCCATGCCCATCTGGATATATAGGCACCCGTCCTAGAGGTGCTAGAGATGGGGCATGGAGGTATGCCTATGAGGGACCCGATCCTAGGTCAATTATATGCATAAAGTGTGAGAGAATACTTCATGGAGGCATCAACCGCCTCAAATACCACCTTGCAGGAATAGATAGGCATGATGCTAGAGCATGCCCTGGGACCAGTGAAGAAATAAAAAGACAAATGAATGCCCTACTTGCAGCTTGGGAAGAGAAGAAATTGCAAAGGGAGAGGGCAAAGCTAGCCATGAGATCAACCATAGCTGAATCTCAAGGTGTTTCTATTGACCTTGAAGAGGAAGAAGAAGCACTTGAGGGCATAGTGGGCTCTCGGCGTGGCCCACATATCCGCAAACCCACCATCACCTCGCCCTTTGCTTCTGCTTCCTCTAGATGAGTACCTGGCACTGTTCCATTTCCATCACAACGATTAGGGTCGATAGGTGATTATTTTGTGCCTAGGAACACACCTGGAGCACAACCATCATTAGAGGCCACTAGATGAAATAAGGAGGTACATGAGAAAACTGACATTGCAGTTGCTGATTTTTGGTACTTCAACAACATTGCATTCAATGTGGCGGAGAATGCTTATTGGCTGAATTTGGTGACTACTATGACAGTTTGAAGAAAAGGGTACAAGGCCCCTTCTCACAGGGATTTGAGTGGGAGGTTAGTAAATTACTACATAGTCCACTTGATTTCATTTTTAATTATTTTTCAGATTTCTTGTTTATTAAATCAAAATTGTGTACTAAGACCTAATTTCACTTTACACTTACAGGTTGCTCACAAATGCAGTTGCTGGGGCAAGAGAAGTGATGGAGGATCAAAAAATTGAATGGGCAAATTATGGCTGCACCATTCTTTCTGATGGGTGGGCAGATGGCAAGAACCGCACCATCATCAATTTTTTGGTCGCTTGCAAGGACAATGTAGTGTTCTTGAAATCTATTGATGCCTCCAGCAAGGTGAAAAATGCAGAAACATTGGCTGGAATGTTGGAGCATGTCATCATGGAGGTGGGGGTAGAGAATGTGGTGCAAATCATCACAGATAATGCAGCAGCATATGTGTCAGCAGGTAGAATCCTTTTGAATTATTACCTTTAGGCATTAGCAATATTTTCATTTGTTGTGGGCTTTGTTTTACTTGGTTGCATATTTCTTAAGAATAAATTCTTCTTTTGCAGGAAGAATCCTCCAAGAGAGGCACCCCACTCTTTTTTGGACACCTTGTGCAGCACATGTCCTTGACCTTCTTTTGGAGGACATAGGAAAACTTGAGTGGGTGACTCCAGTTGTGGAAGATGCAAGGAGGATCACCAAATATATTTACAATCACCCTTGGGTCCTAAATTTGATGAGACAACACACCCAAGGGAAAGATTTGGTGAGAGCTAGTGTCACAATGTTTGCAACGATTTTCTTGACATTACAAAGCATTCTTGCTGCATCGACTTCCTTGAAACAAATGTTTGTGAGTGGAGAATGGCTTAACTCACCTTATTCAAAGAAGCCTGAAGGAGAGGTTGTCGCATGCATAGTCTTCAACAACCAATTTGCACAAAGGGCTGCAGAGATTGTGAAGGTTGTTACTAACTTACTTCAAAACTTTAATTTTTAAATTTTAGTTATTCTTGATTCAAGTCTCTCATTACTAATTTGTAACTTCATTATTTAAATTTTGATCTTTTTGTAATTTGTATTTTTCAATTGTAGGTGTCAGAGCCCTTGGTTCAAGTTCTTCGCTTGGTGGATGGGGATAAAACCCCAATGGGATATCTTTATGAGGCCATGGATAGGGCCAAGGAGTCTATCAAAAATTACTACAAGGGGGATAGGCTCAAATTTGATCCCATTTGGGAAATTGTTGATAGGAGGTGGAACAATCAGCTCCACCAACCCATTCATGCAGCAGGGTACTTCCTCAACCCTCGTTTTAGGTTTGGGGGTTCTTACTCAAATTCGAATGGAGAAGTCATGGAGGGCCTCAGTACATGCATTGAGAGGATGGTACCTGATGTTGAGGAGAGAGACCTCATTGTGAGTGAGCTCCAAAATTATGAGGGAGGAAGGGGTAAGCTATTCTCTTCAAAGCTGGCTAGGAGAGGAAGAACCACTCAAACCACAGGTATAACATTTGCCATTTGGATTTTGGGATCTAAAGACTAAAATGATTGATAAATTATGTTTTCTCTTTTCTCTTTGCTTTCTAACTTTTCCATTTTATTTATTTTGCAGAAGCTTGGTGGCAAAATTGGGGTGGAAACACCCCACATCTCAAAAAATTTGCCCTCAGAGTCTTATGTCAGCCTTGTAGCTCATCCAATTGTGAGCGTAATTGGATCTTGTTTGAAGCAATCCACACGAAGAAGAGGAGCAAGTTAGCGCAGAAACGGCTCAACGACCTTGTCTACGTGCAATATAATCTTCGATTGTGCATAAAGAAGGTAGAGGAACTAGAAGGTGGTCCAATTGACTTGGATGATATAGATCCTTACAGTGATTGGACATCACAGGAGCAGCCTCCATTGTTTTCCGACACTGACATCACTGATTTGGAGAGGCAAGGTATGGAGGAGGGGGGTGGATTTGGTTTCAGGCTGGATGACATTGAGGAGGATGAGGATGAGGATTCATTGCTAGTGCTAGAGGCAGGTGGAGACATAGCTTCATTCAGGATGGAGGATGAGTCTCAATCAACCATACCGAGCGAGGCGGCACAGTCACGCCCAGTCCCACAGCAAACTTATACAACTAGACAATCTAGACCCTCTAGTTCTACCTCTCCCCACGTTTTTGCTAGAGCTGGGAAGAGGAAGTTGTAATTGTAATTTGTAATGATGTATTTACTTTTGTTTTTACAAAAACTATTTAGTAATTTACTATTTTGCTTCCAGGCTTCCAGCCATCAGCATTCCTCATGAGGATGCAATTTTGTAGACACTTTGCATTTAAATATATCTAGAATCAGCTTGTTTCTTTTGTGTTATCATTTATTGACTCATTGGATGCATCTTCTCATTAAATTTTGCAAAAAAAAATGCATTTTTTACTAAGTTTAAGCGTGTTTTTAAGTTGCCGAGTTTTTCCGAGTTTTTCCCGAGTTTTCACCGAGTTTTTTTCCCAAGGGCTTGGCGAGTCAAGTCGAGTCGCGAGTAGTTCAACTATGATTTTACTATTGTATCAACCAAAATATTTTGAACAAAAGAAAACCCTGTAGAGCATTAGTCTTCAAATTTTTCCCGTTGGTTGAAAATGAAATCCTAGTTATGGCCAATATAAAAACATGTTTTGCCTGAAGCCCAAAAATTACCGATCAAAATTTTAATGTGTGGATTACAAAATACTCACAATTGCTGAGTATAGGAAATGTGTAAAAAGAAATTATTCTCAAAAAGGAAACCAAATCTTCTGCAAGTCTTCTTGATTTTGAGATTATAGACTTGGTGATGAAATTATCTCTCTTTGATGCCTCAATCCCCAAAGTTTGGAATGCCACTTCTGCTAGCAATTTGTGGAGAAGTCTCAAAAACAAATATCAAACTTCAAGAGAGGTTGTGCTCTATATTTGAAAAATTTGTTGTTTTCTGCAAAAGTTAGGTGATGATGGATCTTTATTTAAGCATCTTCTTAGAATGAAAGATATAAGAGATCAGATCTCACCCATTAATAAAAAGTAGAGTTCCTCTGAGTTTCCAAGATAGGGGACACAAGGACAAGGGGATGAGGTTTCAGGTTCCCAATTTTGGGGGATGGCAAGGGGACAGCTATTAAGATAACCTTAGCAAAGGAAAAGCAGCTGAAATTTTAAAAAGTGATTATAATGTGCTGCATTTTAATAAGTTTCCTGTTCGACCTGGACACCTGGGTTCAAACCCAAGGTCGAAACCAAACCGAACCTGAACCCGATTCTAGACCCAAACCAACGAATCCGATAACAGAGAAAAAGGTTGACGAAGATGATACAGCTGACCTAATCATCAACAATTAGTTATCTTCATCTAAAACCTTTGAGAAGTCTATGAGTTTGTTGGTAGAGTCTGATACTCACATTTGAAAAAGTGAGTTCATATTTGGACAAAAAGAATGAAGACAAGCAAAGTCAAGACAATCTAGTTATAGACAATCTGAGAGCATATTTGTTGCATAGTACAATGGTGAAAAAAGAAACCTTCCACTTTTGCACCACCTCCCATGAGAAGGGGTAGAAGATGCTCATAGTCAAGGATGTCAGGTTTCTTTTAAAAATGAACAAATATCTATTGTCTATCAAACAATGAACATTTCTATTAATTTTTTTGTGGAAAAAAGTATATTTTGATGCTGGTTGATCCTGCCAAACATAATATAAGTGCATTGGCTATGGAGGACAAAGGTAGCATTTTGTGCCATGAAAGGTATGGACATCTCAACTTTCAATGTTTAGCTAAACAAAGCAGAACCATCACGGTTCATGGTTTTTCATTTATCCAAAATAAAATTCCTGTGCAGGGTATTTGGCTCATAAGTAGAAACAAAAGCCATTTCCTTCTAAAAGGGCATTGCATGCAAAGGAGACGTTTAATCTCATTCATGTAGATATATGTGAACCCAAATAGATACCATTTGTCAATGCACGATACATTATGTTGCCAGCAAATGACTTCAAGAAAAGGTAACTATACTTTCCAAAGAAGAAATCTAATTGCTTTGGAAACTTTGTCAAGTTCAATACATTGGTTGAAAATAAAAAAGGTAAGTGGATCAAGACACTAACGTCTAATAATGCAGGCATGTTCACTTCCAAGCAATTCAAGGATTTTTGTGGGATGAAGATGTTTAAAAACAATTGACAACCCCATACATTCGTTATCAGAATTGAATAGTTGAAAAATGCAACAAAACAACCATGGAGATGTCTGTCATATTCCCATGTAGACAGTAGGCAATGATTAGAAACATTAAACAAAACATGTACATAAATATATATATTTTCAATAAATAAATTATTTTTACCGCTTAAAATACGTTTTATTTTAACTAGTGGGAGTAATGAAAGGACGCGTCCATTCCCAAGCCACCTCCGGAATAGACGCCATGTTTCAAGGGGAATCGCGTGGTTTCAAAGAGGTATAAACCCATACCCCAAGGAAACATTGAAGAGGAGGTGACAAGGAGAGAAGGGCAAGGAGAAGCATCCAGCAGGTAACTTCATTACTCAGTAAAAATATTTATTTCAGTTTTCATAATTTATGATGCCTAGACAACCATGAGGACTGCCCTGGGAATACATCAGTCAGCAGACGATGTGAAAGGGCTAGGTGCTGGTTCTTCCCAGCGATGAAGGACCAACGCCTAATAAGCATCCCTCCCCATCGCCAGCAGGCTGGTATGGCCCCAGGCCAATCCGCTTAAATGTTGAAATGATGAAGTATGTCTTTGTGTAAGTTGTATTAAATCTGCTTTCGTTCCTCATATAACAATAATGAATATAATTTAACTAGTGGCCTAGATTAATTGCTAAATCGGTTCCATGCCTAAAAAATGTCTTGCCAAATGAACTAAGCACATTTGTAATGTACAAAAGGGTAAAATGAACTTAATCTTCACGCCAGATAGGTAACCTGCAATATTAGGTTTAGTACGCTACATTAAAATACACTTTAGTGACAGAGAGAAGAATAAAAATAATTCATTCATTCATTCTCAGACACAACTAATAAGTAAAGAAAAGGAATACTAATTAAGGATATTCATGTTTCTGCAACTAGGCACAAATATAATGAATTAATCCCTACAAATTTATATATAATGGATAAATGTTAACCAAGTAATATAGTCATGAATCTATGTTTTCTGTATGCATTTGTTCTCTTCCTGATATCCTTTGTTTGTTAGTACATTCAAGATAATGAGTGCAAGCCAGGGGTATGTTGGGCCCATCCTCAGGTGGCCCTATTAGCCCTAAGAGACAAGATGGGTCTGGATGGGTAGCCCAGCCAACTTGGAAAATCCTCAAAATCTAGAATGGGTCGTGTATGTATTTTGTGCTGCAATAATTATGACACTGATCTAATATTATTGCTGACATATAAAATAAAATATCTAAATGTTGCAGGAAACTGTAATTTCCTTTTGTGGCCCTAAATCCAACCTTCGGTGGATAGATCAGGCCCTAATTATCAGGAAGGCGAGGCAGGTATAGCAAAGGTTCATTACAATGGTATCAGAGCCTCCTTCCTGCCACCCTGTGGAAATAGTTGATGCAACAAAGCCAAAGATCCCGTAGGGCCTTAGAAAGAGAGAGAAAAAAAGGAGCCAACAACATGAGTGAACAAGCTAGTAATAAACTTAGGGCCTTCATGGAGCAAACCGCTCAAGCACTGAGGGAACAAACTGAAAGAACCATGCAGGCCTTCATTGAACAGAATGAGAGGAATAACCAACTAGTCCTTTAGGCCCTCCAAAACATAAGCAACCATAACACCAAAGAAGCCCAATCCAATCATTCTGAAAACCACCACCCCACCCCGTCAAAGGACACCAGCTCAAGGCCCACTCGACCTTCATCCCTACCTGAGGAAGCGCCAATAAGTGATGATAACCATGACAGACCCATGGGAAATGTAAACCAAATCCTTGCAGACTACCGCGGGTTGGATCCCGAACTACAAGATCTTGTAACCTTCAAAGACTATTGTGATGTCAAACTAAAGACACTTGGTCGTAACGAAAGACATCCTCCAGCCCACAAAGAGCTTCAAAACAAGCTCAGTAAGGTGACTATCCCCAACTATGATGGGGAAGGAAAGGTATCGACTAGGTCATGGGTCCAAAAATTGGATACCTATTTATCCCTCAGCCCCATGACTCAATCCAATGCCATTAAATTTGCTATACTTCATCAATCTGGAGTTGCCCATGAGTGGTGGCACCATGGCCTCATCACTCAAGGACATCAACTTATAAACACATATGAGGAGTTCACCCAAAAGCTCATAAAAAGATTTGACCAAAAGCATCCTGAGTGGTACTTTCGAGAGCTCACCCAACTAAGGCAGCAGGGGACTATTGAAAACTATGCCACAGAATTCCAAAAATTAGCAGTGATGGTACCGGGTCTAACACAAGAAAGGCTTACTTACCTATTCATAGAAGGCCTGAGGGGATCAATCAAAAGCACAGTAAGTGCCCATGAACCCCAAACATTAGATGAGGCTATACAAAAAGCTATGAAATTTGAAGAAAGCTCATCCAAGGACAAGACCAAGCCCTTTGGCAACTCCTCCAAACCTCCACCCAAGGACAATAAACACAATCAAGAAGGGATTGTAAGGTCTTGCACCTATTGCAAGGGAAAGAGAGAAAAGGGACATATGTGTTCAGCCTTGGAGGACCTTAAAAAGAAGGGACTTTGTTTCACAAGCCTAAAACCCTATGAAGGAAGGAGCCATAAATGTCAAGGCTGGGCTCACAGAATAGAAGCCTCACCATATGAGGATGAGGAAGAGCCACCTAGCAAAAGGATGAGACTGGGGGAGGAAGATCAAGCCATAGTTTCCACTATCACCCATGCTGCTAAACACAACCTGTTTAGAATCAAGAGTTCACTTAAAGGGAAGAAAGTAGTCACACTTGTGGACAGCGGAGCCTCCCATAACTTCATCGATGAAAGGGTTGTCAAGCAGCATAAATTAACCACACAGACTTTTAAGGGGTTCGAAGCAGAAACAGCCACAGGGGCAAGGGTCCAATGCACTAAGTTGGTACCTAAGTTGGAGTTCATAATAGGTAGCCATCCAGTAGATCTCTACGTGGTACCATTGGACACAGATATCATATTGGGGACTCCATGGATTTATTCGCTGGGATGCTTCATGTTTGATCTCCCAAACCAAATAATCAGATTTCAGCATGAAGGGAAGGAAGTTACTCTCAAGGGTTTACCTGATGGTAGCCCTAAAGTGGTTTCTTGTAAGAAATTGGAGCAAATTTTTAGAAAGGGACGAGGAGAATGGGTGGCCCAATGCATGATACTAGATAAGAGCAATACTCATGAGAAATCCATGCATATGGACATCAAACCCATCATGGAGAAATATAAAGGGGTGTTTGGGGAAATTCCCCAAGGTTTGCCTCTGAAACGGGGGTTTGAACACACTATAGAATTGGAAGAGAGGGCAAAACCAGTCATCACTACCCCTTATCGCCACCCTCACAAATATAAGGAAGAAATTGAGAAAACCATTAAGGAACTACTTGCTATGGGACACATCCAACCTAGTTCCAGCCCTTTCACATCATCGGTGGTACTTGTTAAAAAGAAAGATGGCACTCTAAGAATGTGTATTGACTACAGAGCACTGAATATGAAAACCATCAAAAATAGGTACCCAATCCCAAGGATAGATGAGTTGATTTATGAACTACACGGAGCCAGATATTTCTCCAAGATCGATCTTCGATCAGGTATCATCAAATCAAGATGAGGGAAGAGGACATCCACAAAACAGCTTTTTAGTGTCACTGTGGACATTTTGAGTTCTTGGTTCTACCTTTTGGTCTAACCAATGTACCAACAACATTTCAGTCATGTATGAATCATACTTTCCGCAAGCAACTAAGGCAATTTCTACTAGTTTTTTTTTACGACATTTTGATCTACAACAAAACTTGGGAGGAGCACCTCAAACACATTGAGGACACATTGAGGATCCTAGAGCAAGAGTCACTTTATGCTAAGGCATCCAAATGTGAGTTGGGAATGGAGGAAATCCTATATGTAGGGCATAAGATTAATGCGGAGGGGGTTAGCGTGGATGAGGAGAAGATAGCCACTATCAGAGAATGGCCTAGACCTAAGTCCCTCACACAATTAAGGGGGTTCTTGGGGTTATGCAGTTACTACAGAAGGTTTGTACGGGGTTTCTCCAAAGTGGCAACCCCTCTCACCGATCTAAGAAAGGGGCTTTTGTTTGGAGCGAAGCAGCCCAAAGAGCTTTTGAAAGTCTAAAGGAAGCTATGAGCTCATGCCCTGTCCTAGCTATCCCTGATTTTTCCCTTCCTTTTGAACTACAATGTGATGCTCCGGAGAAGGGATTGGAGCTGTCCTCATGCAAAACAAACACCCCATAGCCTTCGAAGCCATAAACTAACAGAAACAGAAAAGCATTACCCCATCTATGATAAAAAGATGTTAGCCATCATGCATGCCCTAGCCAAATTCCGCCAATACCTGGTTTGCACCAAATTCCATGTAAAGAAAAATCATAATAGCCTAAGATTCTTTTTAAACCAAAGGGATCTAAATGATAGGCAACAAAAATGGGTCAGCGGGATACAAGCTTATGACTTTGATATTGAATACGTTAAAGAACAACCAATGTGGTAGCAAATGCCTTATCAAGGAAGCCACAAATAAATACCATAACTTCTATAAATGCTGATTGGAAATATGATCTTTTGGCAGAATACGCCAAAGACCCTTTTGCTTGCGAGATCTCAAGTGACCCATCAAGTCATGCAGAATACAAAGTTGTGGAGCTTATCCTATATAACGACAGGTTGTACTTGGTGCCCAACTCTAAACTCAAGGAAGTTAAAGAGTACCATGATAATCCATTGGCAGGACACCCAGGGTTCTATAAGACATATAAACAAATCAGAGAACGGTATTCTTGGAAAGGACTTAAGAAGGAAGTCCAAAAATACGTACAAGAATGTACACAGTGCCAGAAGAACAAAGCAGAACTCAACCACCCAGCCGGGTTGCTACATCCATTGCCCATTCCCGAACAGAAGTGGGAAAGCATTTTGATGGATTTTATCACCAACCTACCCAAGGCAGAAGGAAAAGATTGTATATATGTGGTCTTGGACCGTCTCACCAAATATGCACACTTCTTTGCTATAACAAACAAATTCCAAGCATCTCAAGTAGCAGAAGTGGTTTTTAAAGGAGTCTTCGGACTTCATGGGCTTCCCCAAAATATCATAAGTGACCGAGACAGCCGGTTTATGGGGCAATTTTGGCAAGAAATCTTCAGAATGGCAGGGACTAGTCTCACTTCGAGTACTAGCTATCATCCCCAAACCGATGGACAGATTGAAATCGTCAACAAATGGATTGAAGGATATCTAAGAAATTATGTCATTGGGCAGCAAAAAGCTTGGATCAAATGGTTACATTTAGGAGAACACTGTTATAACACTACATATCATATGTCGATCCAAATGAGCCCATTCAAAGCATTTTATGGTTATGAACCCACCTCTTTTGGATCACTAATTACTCCAGAAAGTCAAGTACCATGAGCCAAGGATTTTATTCAGGAAAGCATGGACATCCTAAGGGCTCTAAAAAATCACATACATCAAGCCCAAAATCAGCAAAAGATATACGCTGATCGTAATCGTATTGAAAGATCATTTGAGATAGGAGACTTAGTCTTCCTACGGTTGCAGCCTTACAAACAGTCTTTGCTGAAATCTAGTGTGGCAGAGAAGCTGAAGCCACAATTCTACGGACCCTACCCAATATCAAGGAAGGTAGGAGAGGTAGCATATGAACTTGAGCTTCCTCCAAGCAGCCGCATCCACAATGTATTCCATGTGTCTAGATTAAAAAGAGCATTAGGGCAGCAGATATCCCCTTGCAAGGAGTTACCTCCATTAGATGACAAGGGAAAATTAACACTGGAGCAAGAAGCCTTTTTAGACGTAAGAGAAAGGAGAATAAAGAGTAAAAACATTGTAGAATACTTGATCTTATGGAAAGGGTTGCCGGAGGAGGATGCAACCTGGGAGGGTGAAGAGATCTTCAACCACCCGAATCTCCACATCGCTTGAGGACAAGCAATGTAAGGGGGGAGGACTATCATATTCCCATGTAGACAGCAGGCAATGATTAGAAACATTAAACAATACATGTACATAAATATATATATATTTTCAATACATAAATTATTTTTACCGCTTAAAATACATTTTATTTTAACTAGTGGGAGTAATGAAAGGACACGTCCATTCCCAAGCCACCTCCGGAATAGACGCCATGTTTCAAGGGGAATCGTGTGGTTTCAAAGAGGTATAAACCCATACCCCAAAGAAACATGGAAGAGGAGGTGACAAGGAGAGAAGGGCAAGGAGAAACATCCAGCAGGTAACTTCATTACTCAGTAATAATATTTAACTCAGTTTTCATAATTTATGATGCCTAGACAACCATGAGGACTGCCCTGGGAATACATCAGTCAATAGACAATGTGAAAGGGCTAGGTGCTGGTTCTTCCCAGGGATGAAGGACCAGTGCCTAGTAAGCATCCCTCCCCATCGCCAGCGGGCTGGTATGTCCCCAGGCCAATCCGCTTAAATGTCAAAATGATGAAGTATGTCTTTGTGCAAGTTGTATTAAATCTGCTTTCATTCCTCATATAACAGTAATGAATATAATTTAACTAGTGGCCTAGATTAATTGCTAAATTAGTTCCATGCCTAAAAAATGTCTTGCCAAATGAACTAAGCACATTTGTAATGTACAAAAGGGTAAAATGAACTTAATCTTCATGCCAGATAGGTAACCTGCAATATCAGGTTTAGTATGCTGCATTAAAATACACTTTAGTGACAGATAGAAGAATAAAAATAATTCATTCATCCTCAAACACAACTAATAAGTAAAGAAAAGGATAACTAATTAATGATAGTCATGTTTCTGCAACTAGGCACAAATATAATGAATTAATCCCTACAAATTTATATATAATGGATAAATGTTAACCAAGTAATATAGTCATGAATCTATGTTTTCTGTATGCATTTGTTATCTTCCTGATATCCTCTGTTTATTAGTACATTTCAAGATAATGAGTGCAAGCCAGGGATAATGAGTGCAAGCCAGGGGTATGCTGGGCCCATCCTCAAGTGGCCCTATTAGCCCTAAGAGACGGGATGGGTTTGGATGGGTAGCCCAGCCAACCTGGAAAATCCTCAAAATCTAGACTGGGTCGTGTATGTATTTTGTGCTGCAATAATTATGCCACTGATCTAATATTATTGCTGACGTATAAAATAAAATATCTAAATGTTGCAGGAAACTGTAATTTCCTTTTGTGGCCCTAAATCCAACCTTCGGTGGATAGATCAGGCCCTAATTATCAGGAAGGTGAGGCAGGTACAGCAAAGGTTCATTTCAATGTCCATGTGCATAATTCACAGCAAAGATGTGCAATAAAATACTAGTGTGAAGTAGTGACCATAACAATATATTTTGTGAACAGAAGTTCATGCAAAACCTTGCAGAATGTCATCCCTCAAGAATCCCACCTGCAATGACCAGTAATAAAACATTTTTGAGTTTTTTATTCAATTGCATATTGTAAGTTCTTAATTGGAAAAGGAGTAAACAAGACTCTGAAGTTACTGATATGTTTTTGTTAGCTTTCTAAGGCATATGGAGTTACAAATTCTTTACTACCAAATTCATTATTAGTAGAGATGCTGATGTAGAAGAAACAAAGTTTTTCTTTGAAATACTTCCCAACAAATGGTTAATCATATGCCAGAAACTAGTATTGTAGTTCCTTTGAAAGATGAGGGTTCTAGTTTTTGTACTTCATGACGATCACTAGTGTGTCAACCTCTGGCTAATAGTTATTCCAGACCACGAGTCTAATAGAGATGTTTCCATAAAGTGGTTGTAAATCTCGATGTATTTGATACACCACAAGAATCTCACGTATTACCACAATAGTACTCAAAGGCTTAGGGTCAACCTGATTGGGAAGTTGCATGCAGGTTTAGTATGATGACTTGAAGATATGTACCTTGGAGTTGGTTGAATTGCCACTAGGTAAAAATCCAACAGTACTATGGACAAGAACATGGCTCATCGTGTTGCACAAGTCTGTCCACAACAAGAGTGGATAGACCATGAGAAGACTTTAGATCCTATATGGAAGATAGTCACACTTCAATTACCCCTCCCCATAACAGCCTAGTTTGATTGGAAGGTGTATCAAACGGATGTGAAGAGCACCTTCTTGAATGGGGATTTGGACGAGAAGGTCTGCATGGTGCAGTCTGAAATATTTCAAGCAGTTGATAGTAATCATGAGGTTTGCAAGGTAATTAACTCTTCATACAGGCTTATGTAGGCTTCATCGACCTACCACATGAAGATTGATCAGCAATTTTACAATTTTTGCATTCAAAGAAATCTTTCTAACCCAAATACTTATGTCAAAAGCCATTTTGACAATATTGTGATTCTTACTTTCTATGTTGTCAATCTTCCCATCATAGGTAGTAGGAATTGAATGAAATATGATTTATGCTATGCTTTTGACATGACTACTCCAGGCCTCCTACAATATTTGCTAAGGTGTAGAGTTCTCACTAAATAACCATCTTGTTTTCATGGCTTCAGTCAAGTAAGCTACAAATCTTACAAGTATTATATTGCAACATATTATAAGGAAAATAAGCGCATTATATTCAAAGGAATCATATCCATGAATAGTAGCATTACAGTTACACAGCATTGACATAGAAAACTGAAATTGTAAGTTGAACTCAACTAAAAAACAGGAAAAATTGAACCCTAAACACTAAAAAAAGATATTTTCTTTGTTAAAAAACAGTGATATTCAATAACCTGCATTTCAAACACAGGTTATAGAATAACCCACATTTTTTCACCAAAAAGTGAACAACCAATTTGTCCAGGTTAAAGGTATGCCAGTTTGACCCAGGACGGCCCAAGCACAGGGTGCTGATTAAACATGAATCCATGTCAGACTGAAGCGTGTACTATAAACTGGATCACCTTTAAATGCAGGTTATTGAATAATCCATATTTTTTCTCATTTTAAAATAAAACCCCAGTTTGTCCAGGTCAAAGAGGTACCAATTTGACTTAGCATGGCCCAAGCACAGGACACCAATTAAACATGCTTAATCGGGTTTTACTCCTGTTTAATGCTTCTATATATCCACGTCAGACTGAAGTTTGTACTATAAACTTGACAACCTTTAGGAACCAAAATATGCAAGACACGTTGACAAGTATAAGGTAGTTTTTCCAGTGTATCAACTTATATTGTTTTGTCAAGATTCAACTGCGTAAGCTTTTGGACAACTCGGTGACTAATATTTCATGGTTAGTGGTTCACATGAACCCATCTCTCATGAGCATGAATAGCCCACTTGGCACCCATTGCATCTGGTGATGCTCGTAGACGTGAAGCATCAAGACTTCAATATTGCTCCAACTCAAATATGCTTAACCATAGAGTTTTCCTCAAGACAGGTCAACTTAACAGTGATCTTGGGGGAAACCCCATGGTTAAGCATGATTGAATCAAAGTAGTACTGGAATGGGTGACCTCCCAGAAATTTCCAATGCTTCACCCCTATGAGCACCACCTAGACGAATGAATGGTAAGCGGACCATTCGTGCTCATGAAAGATGGGTTCATGTGAACCATTACTCACGAAATATGGGTCAATGCATGAGTTGAACTCAAAAACTATGCAGTTGAATCCTAATAAAACAACATAAATACAGTATATTATCAGTTACAAAAGCATCACTTACATCACAAGAGGTCTCTTGCATATAGCAATTCAAACTTGGAAATAACCTCACAAAGTGGCTGGTAATTTTATGATTTTTATCTATCAATCTATGTAAGGCACAATGAGTCTCATCCCTATTTTCTATGTTCAGATCATCCATGCAAAAGATCTAAGATGAACAGTAAATAATTACTAAAAAGGGGAGATAAGAGGCTCAACATCAGTGAAAGAAAATATTTTTTAAGTGTTTAAATCACACAGGACAATAGAAAGTTTCTTACACGTTTGAATTTATTGACCCAACACACTTACCTCGTGGGTGAAGAAGGCTCCCTTTTCTGCAAAATGTCTTTTTCTGCAACATATAAACAATGACACTAAGGTGAAGAATTCCTCATAAACTAAACGGCATTTCAGGGAAGTGCTACATTAACTGTTTTTTTGTGCCAATAAAACTACTAAGATTAAATAAGAAGCTCAATAAGAGTGTTACTTGTGCTAACAGATAAGCCACTGTATAACTGCTATGGTATAATTCATCTAACTAACCGACTAGACTTTGATAAGTGACATTAAATTAACATAGGTTCTGTTTAACCAATTGGTCCAAAAGCAAAGTTTTATTTCCTTACAGCTGACTAATCTATTCATGAAACGGGCATAAACAGAAGAAATGAGTAATCAAGAAAACATGCTATAAATAGCAGATCTCCAAAATTCATGAACAAAGAATTAATGATCTCCAAGGAATTCTCTAAGCTAATCCAACCTCATAAGTTTGGGAAGTTATGATTTCACTTCAGGCCAGAAGCAGTTGACATAATAAAGTTTCAATTCATTCTAGAGGATTATTTAAGCCTTATGGTTCAAAATATTTCTATCTAGTGATAATGGTCTTAAATTTTCCACCATCTATTATTCTAATATATGATATAGTCTTTGTCCTTTTGTACAGAATACTTTAGAAGTTCCTTGAAACAAGTTTGAGTTACAATGATAAGTAGACTATAACAACACAGTGATGTAAGAAGACCTTGATGTTTACCCTGTTCTGCAATTTCATTTTTACACACTCCAACAAAAGTGGCCATGCCGTAGAATGTATACCATCATGAATCTAAGAACAGTAGTCTTGGTATCATAATGTAAGAAAGGTTATTCAAGGCCTAACAAGCAATGAGAGTCTGTAGTAAGATACTAGCTACAACATTCCCAAGTTCAGGAATGGTTTGCAATATATGCATCACTTTGACTGGTACACTGGTTTGAAGCACTTGCCTTGCAATAGTTTTATCTTACTCAAGTACTCCATTACAATACTTGCCTATTCATCGGAGTGACAGCACTCATTTGCCATGGCATTCTCTGTGTTGACTTTTTCTTTGAGGAGTCTTCCTTCTTCTATACATGGCTCTAGATATGCAGCCTTCTTTGCTTAGGCATGTGTAATAACCTATACTTCCTTGTCATTAACTACATCAATCATGTCGACATTGTAATGGGGGGATGAGTTTTGGGGATAGGGAAACATGGACTTAGATTTGGGGACAACAAGGGGATGATGGTACGAATATAATATAGTACTTGAAAAATTAGTTATAAAAAAATGTATAAGAAAATAAAAGAGCCAACTGTAAAGTACTGAATATTGCATTGAAAATGTTGATATAAGCATGCATATTCAAATTTTCAATACGATGATTACATTAAAGCACAATAGACCAATGCATTAGTGGTCTAATTTGTTGAACATGTGTTGTGATTGATGTCAAAGGAGCTTAGTTGGTGTCAAAGAAGCTCACCATGGAGTCAAATCAGCATGTAATAATATAATATAACCACAACTATCACAATTATTGTTATGCCTATGTCTGAGCATTTGAGTTCCGGAAGTACAGTGACAAGTTGTGGGATCAATGGCAGTATGATTGTAATATCATCTTGTATCTATTCCAATTGTTAGAGGTGATCTAGAAGTATCTGCCGTATGTTACTTAAGTCTGTTCCTTAGATAGTGTGTTAACACTGACAGCTTGTTATGTTTTGCATTCTACCGTAGTTAAGAGTTATGACCTGTGGATTGGAAGGAGAGTAAAGCTACTTATGAAATTTCATATTCTAGAGTTTTAGTGATCAAGCTTCATCAAACAAAAAGTTAGTATTGATAGAATGTTCATTGTGCTATGTTGGCCAACTGATTTGATGTTCCAGTTTGATGTACCAGAGGTTTGTAACATGTGTCGCTGGAGATAGTGTGTGGATGATTGTTGGCACCAGATAAGTCTACATTGAGTAACACATAGCGTGTTCCTTCTTTTGGAGTAATGCATAGGCTTTTGGACTAGGCCTATTACATGTTTGGTTAAAGGTTTATGCTTATGGCCGACTTGCAGATGCAATAATCTTATTCTAGGCCAACAGGTGAATGTAATAATCATTGTAACACATATATATAGTTGATGGGTTCATTCCTACTGCGGTTCTTTAATGTATACATCTGGAAGGTATTGATGTGCAAGTATGTGGGTAATGCTGTGTGACTAGCATCTCAATCATTGTGTGTGATTTTATCAAAAGATCACAAGCACTATGTGAGTAGCATCTTAATCATTATGTGCGGTTTTATCAGAAGATCATATGCATTGTGTGAGTGTTTTAAAGTTTGTTCAAATCAAAAGAAAACTGTGTATTTAGCCTTGATGGTCCGCAATCCATATCTCTTGTATTCTTGGTGGGATTGGAGTCTCACATGCTGAGTTGGTGCTCAAATCTTGGAGTAGGGGATTGGTGTCTCCAATAGGTTGGTGCCTACTTCATATTGTAAGTTCCTTATTATATTCCTTCTTTGTGAGGTTGGATTTAGGTAGTAGATCCAAGCAACTATTCTCACCGTAGTTTTTCCCATTTCGGGTTTCCACGTAAATCTGGTGTTCATTGTGTGGGTGTGTGTTGGCTAAATGCTTTATCATTAAGGAGAGATAGTAATTGTTGCTTTAATGTTTAGGGGTTCATGCTTGAAGAAGTTATTAATGATAATTAATGTTTATTCAAGTTGAAATTGGTATATACTAATTCACCCCCCCACTCCCCGTATATTGGAAATGTTGAATATCAGTATATAATTCAAATTTTCAATATGATGATTTTGAAGCACAATAGGCCAATTCCTTAGTGTTCTAACCACCCTCCTCACATGCTATCACAAATCCCTCATCATTGGAATCATTGAAAGTGGAACCATCTAGCTAAAACTACTACAAATGGACACCAAACAACCTTGCTTGTGCCTGATACTTGTCAACTTGCTTTGGCTCCTTTAGCTCTACATCCCACCATGCTTCTAGAATCTCTTTGTATCTAAGCATGTTGGAACCCATGAGACAATGTGCTATGTCCAACTACAAGCTTCTTCGCTTTCCTAGACGTAAGTATATTCCTCTATTATGGTAGTTTAATGATGAGTCACCAGGTTTGAGTTCGAGTTCGAGTTCGAATTCGCCAACAATAAAATTCGAATGGAATACGGGAGGAGAAAAAAATTCAAAACAAAAAATCGTTATTATATTCGCTTTATATAAGTTTGATTTTTTTTTAAATATAAATAATATATCTACAAAATTTTCAGAATTAATAATATTAAATTTGTTTAATTTAATTTAGATTTATTAAATTTTATATATTAATAATTAATAAAATCTAAATTAACTACTCTAAAATATTAAATTTTCAATATATTAAAAATATTTAAAAAGTTTGATTAAATAATAATATAAAATTATATTATACTAAATATATAATATATTTAATAATGTCCTTCGAAGTTTGAAGAGTTTATTTGAGGGCAAGGAAACAAAATTGTTTTTTGCAGGCAAAGGCACAATGTATTTATCAGAAAGCAATGTAAAAATTAAAACAAGGCAGCAGCCTTTCCCGATACAGTCGTCTCCAACCTTTCCAGCATTGTGTTTGCCTACAGCCCCCAAAGACTTCAACGATGGCCGTCATACCTCCAAACGGCAACTGTCAAGAGGTCATCCATTGACAGAAAAAACCCTTGCCCGTTCTCCGAAAAATTTAAGCCAAATTTTGACAAATTTAATATGTCTTTTACAAGTTCGTCAAATTTCGAATCTGAAGCCAAAAATTCATCAAATGCGATGACATAGGTTTAATGTATGTTTTGGAGTGAATGGTTACAATTATGGCCTTGTAAATGTGGTTGTCTTATTGGGCAAAAAACAATACCTTGGTAGTGCCCAAAGTTGAATATTTTTACATATTCAAGTTTCTCCTAAAATGTTATGTAGTTTCAAAAAAAAGGCACCTTATTTTGAGTCCATTTGCAAAAGTTATGACTTCTAGAAGATGGAAGCTAAGATGAGTATTGAAAGTGTGGTTTGGCAACTAACTTGTGGTAGTTAAGAAACCATCCATTGTATTAGGGATGATTTCAAAACCACCAATCTAATGAAAAAGATGATATTGGCCAAATTGATTATGATTATAATAATAGTTTGTCTAGTCTTCATGCCTTTCTATGTATTTACTCTTCTCTATCTTTCATTGGAGTAATTCATCACCATTTTGGGAGCATCAATTGGAGCAAGCTTCAATTATTTATAGCCATGGCAAAAGTGGCACTAAGATCCATAAAGCACTTAATCATGGAATAAAGATATCCCTCTATTTGGAGATACTAAACTTCAATATTCTTGACACCCTAAAATCTCTCAAACATTGCTTGATAAACTCAAAATAGAACTCATGTGCAAAAATGGAGTGACCAATGAGATTGGCATGCCAGATGCTACAATGACTAGGCTAATAACAACAACAGTCTCAGGTTCCCCTATATCCACCCTCTACTCATGCTCCAAAGCAAGAGCTTCTTTTGCTTTACTTTCCCCCAAATATACAACCTCTTCTTCCTCTTGATCCCCACCTAGTCTTGGAGCAAGTTATACATCTAAATGCCATATTTCTTCATCTTCTCAATAAAACTCTTCGATCAATTCTACATTAACATTACAAAAATCAATCTCCAATATTGTATGTTTAAAAATAAGATTAGTGTACTAGACTAAGTTTTCAAATACCTTTTGATTCATTCTAAGGGATCCTATGGCATATTGAAAACTCAAAATGAAAACCCAAAAATTCACACAACCTTAACTTTTATGGCTGGAAACTAATGAAACTCGCGAATGCCCAGCACAATCGGTAACTTGGGATTAACACAATGTTTTTTCTTTATTGAACCCCTAGCACACTATGTCCAAAATCCAAACTAATAAAAAAAATTCCAAAATAAAATCTCTAGAGAAATATAATAGGGTAACTTGTGAGAACCCATGAGCGCTCCATCAACCTCGATAGTCATATAACTGTTGACTTGGTGGTCAGCACCTCCTTGGGGACTCGTGGCATGGCTTAACCACCTCCCATGGGTTAGGTTAAATCTGGCGTTTGTATCGGACGTTGATAGTTTGATCTTTTGGCACAACCGCAAACAATTCCAACAATTGGTATCAGAGCCTTGGGTCATAGGTTAAATCTAGCATTTGTATATGATGTTGATCTTCATTCTCTAAGCAAGGAATGAGTTAGTTTATCGTTTCTTATTCACTTCAAAGATCAACCTTTCTATCATCATGCTTGAGGCATGGATTTTAGCAAGTCATTGATTGATCATCGTCACTCACCTTCAACATCAAGATCACTTCACCCAATTCACTTCAAGGCATCTTCATTATCATTCCTCAAGGCATTGGGATAGCATCATTCTTACTCATCATTGCCTTAAAAGTTCTTCAAACCTTGGACCTCCACAAGTCGTGGATTCTAGCAACTCAAGGATATAAGTTTTCACTCACCCTCCTAGGTCGTGAATTTTAGCAACTTGAAGATAAAAGTTTTCACTCGCCATTCTAGGTCGTGGATTTCAGCAACTCAAGGATAAAAGTCTCCTAGGTCATGGATTTGAGAAACTCGAGGATAATTCACTCGGATTTCATCACTCACTGATTTCACCAAGTGTAGAGTGACTTGTTCATAGGGTTGACTTGGTGTTTCTTTCCTTTCATCATCTCTTAGACCTTGAACCATCTTCATCAAGCACTTCCTCATCTTTACCTATGGTCATCCACCTATTCACTTGACTGTTCATCACACCTAAGACTCACCTTGACTTGACCTAGAGGTTGCATTGTGAAGCATCACCCAATGACTACCTTGATTGCCACCTATCACTTGACTCTCACCTATCACTTGAGCACTTAGAGCTGAGAAGACTCCAAACTAGTCTAGAGGGGGACCTGACTACTACTAGACTGCCTCGCTTGATCACATCTTGACGACAAATGCATTACATCCCTTCACAAGCAAAAGGTTAAAGATAACAAAATTATTGCCAAACTAGACGACTAAGCTAAGACAACTACGCTAGAAAGCAAAAAGTAGGGGGGGGGGGGGGGGGACATTTGTAGTGGGGCGATGTGTGAAAACGTCACAACAATTATAACTAGCATTTTGATAATTTATAACATTTATTATTATTTATACACACTACATTTAAAATGAAATAACAAAATTAGTTTTTTCTTTGTTTTAACAATCAGTACACTATTATTTACCTCCTGATTTCTTGCCGAGTTTCTCCCATTTTGAAATTGGATAATTAGATTCCATTTATACCTTTACAAATATCATGTAAATGGAATGCTAATATAGTCAAGAGAACCAATATAAATGTGGTATACATGGCAATTTGTGCATTGGAAGAAGATAGATGTGATGGCTTGCCTTACGAAGCCATGTTAATATTCTGATCACAGCACTCTTAACACTTTAGTTCAAAATTACAAAGGAAAACAACTGCAACTGATAAAAGTCTTGCCAAGGAAACTAAAAGCAAAACTCCAGAAAAACGCTTCAATTTGGAAATAATTCACTTAAGATCGAGTCTGTTATAAGAGAGAATGTGACTTAAGAATCTTGATGGCAAGCCATTCATTACATCTCATTTAAAACCATTGCTCCCAATAATTCCCATAAATTTGGAAGCCTTCAGCCACTTACCCACAAGATGTTCTTTGTGAACTTGGAGCATTTGATGCATATAAGCATTCTTTGCTAAGAGTGCTGAGAGGCCGAGAAGCCAAGAAACATGATAATATGAGAGTAACCTGGGTAAACCCTTGGTTAATTCAAGAGTTTTTATTAAAGAACAAGCTCTACTTGAAGTATCAGAAAAATTAAATGATTTGCGATCACATGCATTAGGAGGCCAAGGCTGAGAAAAAATGTGAGAAATATTGTTTTTAATAAACACTTAGACAGAACAAAATCTTCACTGATGAACCAAAGAGTCCAAGAGACTGTGGATTATGACAGTTGTCATATTGATGGGTTCTCAGGCTCTTTACCTCCTCGTGTAAAAGCAACAGTTGAACCCTAAAGTCACAATAACCCAAGATAAGCTTAAGTACAAGAATAATGTGAAACAAACTTAGCAAAGACAAATGAAATAAAATTAAGCCAAACAAAGGACAGATTAAAGCCACATGAATAAATCTCTAGAATCTAGGAAAAACACACAACTCTTTACTAACTAAATAGGAAGCTTAAAGACCCGAAGAATTTGAGGAGAAATACCAGAAATTTTTCAAGAAAAAGTAGAAGTCTCAAAGGAAAAAGTGACAAAAGTAGCGTTTCTCAAGTATCTAAGACGGGGGACCACAAGAACATGGGGACATAGTTTCAAGGATAAATTTTACCAAATTTTGGGGATGAAATAGGGATGACTATTTAAATAACCTCAACAAACTAAATACAATTAATATTTAAAAAAAGTATATGTAATAAGCTAAATTCACAATGGCAACTCTCCCCCTTTACCTTTTCAACAAGTTTTAGAATTTTTTCCTTAAAAACTACTTTTTTCAATCTTAATGAATCAAATAGAGCAGCTTGTCCAATTTTGGAAAAGGGAGATATCCCTCCAAGGTTGCTAGTCCCAAAGACATTCAAGATACCACTTAGAGCCCTAGAGATACGTCCCCATGGAATGTTGCACAAAAGCAGACAAATCAAAGATTTAACATCCACCAAAGATTAATAAGAATTGCAAGAATTTGGCTTTGAATTTGCAAAATGGCCCCAATTTGGAAAATTAGATTGTTGGGTACAACATGGTGATATATTTTAGTAACAATTTCATTGGCATCCCAAAAGAAGCCCGAACTCTTTCTCAAAGTCCCTTTGCTACTTCTCCCACAAACATCTTTCTATTAGAAATACATTTATGAACCAATCAATGGTCACTCCAATAAGTGTGGCTAGGAATGATCACAACCAATGGCATCATCACTTCACCCATTGGCCATCCAAATAGTTATATTTTGCAATGACACACTAGATTCAAACTCTTCTCCTTGAGAATTATTGATTTGGACGTTACTTTGCTCTCTCAACATTATCAAACACATCTAATAACTCAAGCCTTCCTATGGTCTCAACAATCCATACCCCATTGCAATCACCTTCAAACTTCTTTTGCTCCAATCTTACTTGTCCTAGTGTCTTTGGCTCGATTTCCTCCAATGGCAATTCTTTGGTGCCGCGAATATTGTTTTTGTATCCTTCTCTCTCTTCTTCCACAAAGGATTCTTCAAACTCCATCTATGAATAGAGACTTCCCTTGGTTGGAGGTGGCTCTCCATCAACTTAGCAAATTCAACTGATTCTTCTACAGTGGCTCTCGACCTAACTTGGTAGATAAGATCAGCACTTCCTTCTTTAGGAAGTAGAAGTTGCCTAGCAACTTCAATCCACTCTTCTTCCATGAGTGTGGAATTTTTGCTAAAGTCAACTAGATTATTTGATTTCTTCATTCACAATTATGACTTAGCTTGTGCTTATGCTTTGGCATTCACTTCAACTTTGATTTGCATTTCAGTTTTGAGATTATTTTGATTGATTTCTAAAGTTAATAGTTACATGTGCCTCCTTCATTCTTGTTCCACTAGTCTAAGAGATAACCTTATTTCACAATCCACCACTTGACCATGTTGTTGTCTTTTCCTGCCTTTATTCAAGCTTAGTGCTAGTAAACTCTTGGGGTACAACATTGTTATTCACTCCTAACAATGCCCTTCTTCATAACATTGGCTTCATGTTCTCTTTTGACTCGAAGATGTGTTGTGACGTATTCACACATCGCCCCATTGCAAATGGGGACCCCTGCTTTTTGCCTTCTGGGGTGTGTTTTCTAGGTCTTTTAGGGTTTTGTCTTTTAGCCTTTTCTTTTCGAGTGTCGCCAAGGGGATCACTAGGATGGCAGGCTCTGCTTGAGCCGAGGTGAGTCTTTGGGGCCCTAGAATTAGGGTTTCTTTGAGAGTCTTCCTTAGGGCCTGGTTTTGCTCTTGTTGCTAATTGTGTCTTGCTTGGTGAGTGAGTATCATCCTTGAAGGTCTGAGTTAGGTCAAGTTGGTGAGTGATAAAGTCTGGAATGTCATCCTGATCTTCAAATGCCCTGAAATTTGGCTAAGTCTGGAATGTCCTGATCCTGAAATTTGAATAAGTCTGGAAAACTGAAGAATCCTCCAAAAACTAGATTTTGCAATATAACTCCTGGAGGTCCGAAACCACTCTCAAACATCCTGACCGTATATATGGAATATAACCTAAAGTATAAGAAAGAATAAATGTTATATTCCATAAAATAATCCTGACGGAGAGTCCAAAATGTCAAATTTCGCTCCTGACCCTTCCAAAGGGTCCAGAGCGAAATTCTCCATAAGACATTCTACTTTGACCAAAACCTAGAACTAACGCATTCCCAGGCTTGAATGAAGGTAAAAACGCTTGTTTGAATGAAGAAATGTGAAAATGAAGTCAGGATCTTGGCCAAGAATAGGGATTTCGCTCCTGACCCTTCTAAAGGGTCCAGAGCGAAAATCCTTGAAGACCTCAAATTCTCACTTATCAAGGCCAAATTTCTAGTTCCTAAGGCATGTTTGGAGGTATTTTTGAATGTTCTAGCCTTGTCAAGATTGAAAGATGAAGGATTTTAGTCAAGAAGATGAATTTCGCTCCTGACCCTTCTAGAGGGTCCAGAGCGAAATTCTTGAAAACACTCATTTTTCCTTTAGCAAGAGTCAAGACCAAGGTGGAGATGCATAAGGAAGGATCTATGTTTGCCTCCCAGAGAGGATGAAAATCGGAAAAGTCAAGGATCCAACCCAAAACATGATTTTCGCTCCTGACCCTTCCAAAGGGTCCAGAGCGAAAATCTTTGTAGCTCTCATTTCCTTTCAAATTTTGACTAAGTGTTGGTTTCTAGGGCATGTTGGGGGATGAATTGGTATGTTCTTGCCTTGAGATGGAGTTGATTGATTTTGAAGAACAAGATTTTGGCCTAAAGGAGAATTTCGCTCCTGACCCTTCCAAAGGGTCCAGAGCGAAATTCATCATAAACTTCATTTGCTACCTTGGTTGACCTTGAAACCTTCTTCCTCAGGTGGAAAATGATCTAATTTTGCTTCTTGAAGTGGTTTGAAGTTTGAAAAGTGAGTAATCTAGCCTAGAATGAGATTTTCGCTCCTAACCCTTCCAAAGGGTCCAAAGCAAAAATCTTCCTAAAGCTCATTTCCTCCCTAGTTTGACCAAATTTTGATTTGCAGAGCATCTTGAAAGGAAGGATGGACGTGTTTGGACTTTGGAAATGTGTGAGAGCTTTGAAAAAATCAAGGATTCTAGCCAAGAAGGTGAATTTCACTCCTGACCCTTCCAAAGGGTCCAGAGCGAAATTCCTTGCAAGCCTATTCTTTTGACCTTGTTTTGGCTTAAGACCTTATCCCTTGGGTGAAGAATGATGTCTAGTTGTCTTCTAGAGTGGATTGGAGTTGAAGAAATGGAGAATCAAGCCAAGAATGAGATTTTCTCTCCTGACCCTTTCCAGAGCGAAAATCCTCCTAGACCTCATTTCTTTCCTTATTTGACTTAAATTTGATGTCCAAGGCATGATGAGAAGGAGAATGAACATGATCTTGCCTTTAAGAGTGTTTGGTAGCTATGAAACTGAAGGATTTTAGCCAAGAAAGGAAATTTCGCTCCTGACCCTTCCAAAGCGTCCAGAGCAAAATTCCTTACAAGCCTACTTTTTGACCTTTCTTAGGCTTAAAACCTTGTTCCTAGGGCGAAGAGAGATGAGATTTTACCTTGCAATGAAGTTTCAAGTTGAAAGAATGATGATTTTTGGTCAAGAATGAGATTTTCACTCCTGACCCTTCCAAAGGGTCCAGAGCGAATTTTCTCAAAACCTATCTTTTCCCTCAAATTTATGCCAAGTCTAGTGTGGGTCAAGATTAGAGGTGTCTTTAGGCATGTCCTTGAATGGTCAATAATTATCAAGTTTGAAGGAATTGAGCCAAATGATGAAAATCGCTCCTAACCCTTCCAAAGGGTCCAAGGCGAAAATTCTTCAAACACCTATTTTCCCTTGCAAAATCAAGTCAAACTTGGGTTGGACATCAGAGGAGAAGTGTTTTCTAGCCTTTTGAGGTGAATTCAACTTGAAATGATGGAAGAATAAGCCTAAATTAAGAAATTCGCTCCTGACCCTTCCAAAGGGTCCAGAGCGAATTTTCTCTAAATCACCTTTTTTCCCAATTTTGTGCCAAGCCAAGTGCTGACTAGGGCGAGTTTTGATGGGAGAGGTCCTCAAGAATGACTTTGACTTAGCAATGATTATCAAACTTGAAGAAATTGAGCCAAAAAGTGATTTTCGCTCTTGACCCTTCCAAAGGGTCCAGAGCGAAAATCTTAAAACCACCTATTTTCCTTGCAAGTCTAGTCAAACGTTAGGTTTTCATGGCTTGGATGGGTGCGAGGAGACATGTTCTTGCCTTTTGAAGTTAATTGGTGTTGAAAAATGATGCAAATTTGCCCAAACCAAGGATTTCGCTCCTGACCCTTCCAAAGGGTCCAGAGCGAAAATCTTAGGATCACCTACTTTCTTTGCAAGACAAGTCAAAATTTTGATTTTTATGGCCTAGTTAGGAGTGAGGCAATGTGTCCTTAGTCTTGGAGGTGAATTCAAGTTGAAATGATGGAGGAATGAGCCTAAAACAAGATTTTCGCTCCTAACCCTTCCAAAGGGTCCAGAGTGAAAATCCTAAAACCCATCATTTTCTCTAAAATTTGTGCCAAGCCAAGCTTAGACGTAGGTAAGATAAGCCCTTAAGATTGCCTTTGAATGGATTTTGGCCACCAAAAATGTAGATTTTGAGCTAAGACAAGGATTTCGTTCCTGACCCTTCCAAAGGGTCTAGAGCGAAATCCTAGATAGGTCCTGTTCCTGGCTAAGTTTTTGAGCGAATTCTCCTTTTTGGGCCTTATGAAGATCAAACCAATGTTGCCAAGTTGAGGAGTGGATTCGATATGAGGGAGTCCAGATGAAGTGAAGTGGAGGAAGTGAAATTGAGTGTGAATAAGCAAGCAAAAATTGAAATTCGCTCCTGACCCTTCCAAAGGGTCCTAAGCAAAATTCTTCATCTACCTATTTCCTCCTTGTGTCAAGTCAAGACTTGGAGTCCTAAGGCGTAGTTGGGATGGAAGGATGTTACTTAGCCTTGCAAGATAGATTGGAGTGAAGAAAATGAAGGATCAAGGTTAAAACTTGAATTTCGCTCCTGACCCTTCCAAAGGGTCCAGAGCGAAATTCCCAAAATCACCTAGTTTGCCCATGAGGAAGGTCAAGTTGTGGACTCCTAGCCTTTGGTGAGGAAAAGGATAGCGTATGCTTGCCCTGGACGACATTTTGGGGTAGAGACATGATGGAATTTTTCCAAAAATGCAAAATTCGCTCCTGACCCTTCCAGAGGGTCCAAGGCGAAATCTTTTGAAACTACTATTTTTCACCTTGTTTGGGCCAGGCAAGGAGCTGGTTGTGAGGTGACATTGAAAAGAGGTCCAAGTTGGCCAGGATTGCTAATTTCGCTCCTGACCCTTCCAGAGGATCCAAGGCGAAATTCTTATAGGGCCTATCCCTGGAAAGAGTCTTGAACTAACTTCATTTTAATATCTTTTGTTAATGATTTAAGGTGTGAAATACTATGTTGAAATGAATTTATTATGTCCTTAATCATCTTTTGATTTGTTTTTGCAAATGAAAGAAGATCAAGCCAAGACAAGGATGACCTTCTCCAGTCCAGCATTTGAAGGAAAGGTACACCATCCATCCTGCACATCAAAGACAAAGGAGGTTAAAGCAAGGGTTCATTGAAGAAGCAGACAATTCCAGAAGAGTTAACTAAAGTTAGCTTCTTAGCATCATCAAATTGAATATCTACCAAGTTGCAAGTGTCAGACAAGGTGGCATCCCAGTCATCACTCCTCATGTCGGATTGGTCCACCCTAGCGTGTCCAGATTCAATGTACCTGGCTCATCAAAATGGCACAAACTTTGATGTACCTACCTTGGTTATCCATTGGTCGATTATTCCAGAGAAGACATGTGTCCAAATAATGCAATTATTTCATTGGTCAAAATTGAGTTTGTTGTAACAAACCCTAATTAGGGTTTTCATTGTAAAATCTTGGCCATTGATCTCAAGTTGATCTGAGCCATTGAATTGTATTGAGGGCACTATATAAGCCGTGGCTCCTCATTTGTAATGGCTAATGGTTAGCTAATAGACAATAGGGAGAAAATAGTTGATAGTCAGTGAATAGGTAGTAGAATAGCAGATAGAATAGCAATTAGAGTAGACTAGGAAGAGAAGACAAGACATTGTTGCCTTAATTGTAAAGGCTTCTTTTTCATTGAAGATATGTTGCAATATGTCGTTTCGTTGCAATATGCATGGTCTCTTGTTGAATCTTCATTTTAGATGATAGATAATTAAATTGAATGAAAGAAGTCGTTGAATGCACCTGTGTGGAATCCCTATAATCCATACCACTAACCTCTTACTGATTGTAAATGCGCCCTACGTGGTCAACTGGCATAAAATGAGCTTAATCTCAAGTCGTCACACGTCTATTGTTCATGCATTAACTTGAATGATGATCGATATCTGATGGTGTCCGATTTGAATATATTTGAAGCATCCCCCAGAAGATCGCACTGAGTTGGTGTTGAATTGTTCAACTTGATGGTGAGACCCAACCCAGTAGGACTCCACCTAGTCGTTCATCCATCTTCTCGCATTCTAGGTAGTAGAGTAGACGTCCTGAACCCTGCATCTTTTCTCATTTGTTTGTCTTCCAATTAGTTAATAGGACCTGTGATTCCAGCAAATCAGATGTTTAGGTCGTCAAGTGTAAGTCCCCTTGTGATTCCAGCAAAATCACATCATACCACAGAGAGCTTATCCACACATAGAGATCCTACATAACAGAACCTTGGAGTTACTCCAACTGATCCTTCAGCGAGATCTTCAGCAGTCAGGAACTTTGTTCAAGAGAGGATAAGATATTTCGGTATTTTATTCTGTGTTTGCATGTGCATAAAAAACACATCAACAAGATGTTGTAAGATTATAGTGTCTTTCTAGGGATCTAGCCAATTTATCTAGTAGTTGATCAACTTGTTTAGTTACAATCAAGTTACCCCAAATGGAAACTAAGTACTTAGTTTGTATTTGATTCTTCACTAACTTGCTCTTGAACCATAGTTCCCACAAGTACCTAAGGTCTTGAATAAGCTTATATTCTCTGTCTTTGTGCATTGGATGATACTTGTATATGCTGGTCCATTTACTCCTACTTTTCCATCTTGCTGTGTCATCGTAAATAATTGTTGTCAATTGTAATTTTCTTCTAGTCTGACCTAACTTTGCAAAGCCAACAGCACTAGATGTAATATAGTGTAATTTTACACTACCAATGCAACATAATAAAAAAAGTGAAACAATTCATACCAGATTTGATTGTTTGAGATTATAATAATTAATGTTTTATTAAGGGTAGTGCTAAATAAAACAATACAATTTGGAGAGGACTGTACATAAATCAATGCACTTCCCTGACGGCAGAAATTCTTTTCAAAGAGCCAACAAGTGTCAGTTACTGCCGAGCCATGACAATTGGGTTAACTGTTTACAACTATTTACTTACCATCTTTGGCCAGCAATTAGATAACAAAATGAGTCAGCTGTACAAGTATTAACATAATGTAAAATTATATTGTTTACATATGCCTACATAAATATTCTCAATCACAAAAAAAAAATTGTGAAAAAAAGATGGATGGTGAACATGCAGGTCAGTTCATAATCATAATGCTCATTCAAACCCCAAGGATTCCATCTAACACGCATGCAAAGCCACACAATCAAATGAGTAGGAAAAAAATGTACTTGTGCACTGGGAAACTTAAACTAAAACAGAAGATGTAGCCTATCATACCTTTCATTTCATCACGTGGCTTGTCCCTCAAATCACCCAATTGTTTTCTTTTGCCAAGGATATGCTGTCTCATCCTTGCATCAAAATCTGCCTCATCCTCATCACTATAGCCATCTACATCAGACAACGCTTTCTTGTCCCCCTTTTTCAAAGAACCAATCTTATTTGCATTGAGAGCTTCTCTTACTGATGTTTGTAATTCCTTCTTCCTTATTGACTCCAAAGAATCCTGCATGCATTGAATTCCTAATTTTTTACAACATTTTAAGAACAATGCTCTTGGAGGTTTCTCAACATATTTGATGCACACAAATAAAAATAAAAAAATTTAGGGGAATGGGGGGAGTGAAATGATAGGCAAAAGAAACAGTTTCCCATGAAAACAATCGAAGGCAGGAACAGCACAGAGCAAGGTCAGAGGAAGACAGGAGGCAGATTCCATTGAAAAATGACAGTCTTAATACATAATCAAACAAAAGGATTACATTGTAGATTACATCTATGACTATATCAAAAGTTGCAAGAATGCTTTATTTTATCAGAAATACAGTCTCATTAATCTAACAAGATCCATCTGAAAGGTTAAAAAAAAGTTTCTGACTGTCATATTCTTGTTGCTAAAAGAAAAACTAAAGCTTTAGATGATGGGCAGTAAAATTCCCAAATAAATGTTTCTAACACACACACACACACACACACACACACAAATAATATGCAACAGTGCATTCACACTCAAATAATATACATGGGCAATGAAAGGATCCAACAAATATGGTAATGTCAGGAATGTGATCCACTCTAGATGCATGAGCGTGTATACTAGTCAAAGGAACTGTAAGATAATCTCAAGCAAAATGTGAAAAGGAAAAGAGATACATTATCAATAATCCCAACAGCAAAAATGTCACTACTCTTCAAGTCTCTAATAATCACTAAATCTGGTGTGAACTCCTACGGATGTACACCACTATGTGAAAACTGATAGATGGAAAGGTGATTTATTGACAATGAACACAAAATACAGCATTGAATGTGCTGTCTCCAATATCAATAGTTCCTTTCCCACAAACACTCATATATGTGTTGTTTCCCATCAGGATGTGTAGTTAAATACAAGATTCAAATATGCATACCCTGTGATGAAGCCATATTATGTGACACTCCTGAATTAAGAAGCCATCTCCCCACTGAAGACTTGTTGAAAAAAAGATTGTGTTACCTTACATCTTTTCTTTCCCATTTGCCACTCAAGTTGTCTTTGATAGTGAAGATGAAAATGATGTGGAAGAAGATGCACCAGATGACAAAGACAAAGGCAATTGGATATTGTTCATTTGAAGGAAGTGTTTTAAATCATCAATTTGTTTTGCATAACACTGATGCTCATCATGTCCCTGTTTTTCGCAATATGCACATTTGGGTCCCTCCTTCCTAGATGATTCTCCCTAAGAAGAGGAAGAGGAATCAAGAGTAGCTTGTGACGGTGATTCCTTTGCTTGTTCATTGTTCTTTAAGTCCTTTTTTCTGTTTCTTTTCTTTGCTGTTTAAAGCCTTGTGACCTTTTGTGCTTTGATTAGCAATAAGAGCTCAAAGACTTAAAAGTTCCCATCTGTAGCTGTTTACGGGTGTTTTATGACCACACCAACACACAATAAAAAACCAAGGCATCTTATCCTCTCTTGAGCAAAACCTCATGTATGCTAAGATTGCAAAAGATCATACAAGTGACTCCAAGGTTCTTCTTTGTCAGATCTTGATGTGTGAATAAGATCAGTAGTCGTTGTGATATGCTGGTAACACAAAGGGACTTACGTTTAAATCATTCTTCACTTCTTCTGCAATGTTGGCTGGAACTTTTTCATCGGATATTGCAATCTTGTGATGCTTCTTCTTTGAACGGACACAACTAAAATGAACTGAAATTAAAAGGGGAAAGGGTTAGAGAAACCTAATTCTAATCCTAAGGACAATGATATCAATGCACATGGCTCTAATGGACAAAATCCAAATAAACCAAGTTTTGGTTCACCAAGATCAACTACAACTCCACAAGAACTGGTGCAATCTTCCAAGGGTTATGCAATGAATTTTCATATCATAATGAATGCCATCATAACAAACAATGCACATTCAATGATTGAAGTTAAGCATCTATATAAAAGGCTCAAGCTAACTTTACACTACAAATTATAATCAATAAGATGCAAAAAGTATGAGCCATGGAAATTCATCAAACACCATCAAATTCTCCTTTGAAATCAAAGCACTTCATCTAACAATTAAGAAATTGGAAGAACACCATGCAACAAGTTGAAATAAACATGAATCCACCATATCTTCAATGAAACAAAATTTTATTTCTCCAAGTCTTACAACAATGTCTTCTCCTTCTACTCTAATCCTACTCTAAGGAGCTAGAGCTCTCTACATCTAATGAGCTAACTATCTAATGAATTACAAAAGTGAAGGCAAGGCCTTTTATAGAGATCCTTCCACAAATAAACAGCCAAGATTACACCATGCAAAACCTAATTAGGGTTTGACCAAAAATGACCTATGTGATGCCAAGTAGTGGACCTATGAATTAAATAAGGCATCACGCCCATCATGTATAAAATGACCCATCACTCCAAATGAGGCACCCACTATGCATTAAATAGCCCACCACTCCATTATGCATTTAATAGCTCATTGCCCAAAATAGGGTGCCCACTATCCCTTTCCTTGGTGGCCAATGCAATCAATTTGGTTGTGACGGTTGGGAGACATTTGATTGGCCAGAGAGGGTGACGAGGCGCCAACTCAACATGCTGGACACTATGTGGACCCAGTAACTCATCATGAAGAATATACCATTTTGACCGATTGTGATGGAGTGTATTCTCGAATTGCATCATCTAGACTAAGGTTCTAACTTTGTTGACCTCTTCTGAAATTATCCTTCCTTGATCATTTTCTTCTTTCCACGTACTTGGGTTCGAGAATTCACCTTCTTGAATTATCTTTCCTTGTTGACGACTGTCATTCCTTGAGTCCTTTCCTTCTGACTTTTGATTTTGGATTTCAGGAGGGGTTCGAGAATTCACCTTCTTGAATTATCTTTCCTTGTTGACGACTGTCATTCCTTGAGTCCTTTCCTTCTGACTTTTGATTTTGGATTTCAGGAGGAAATTCTTCCTTCTACATCTGCACTTGAACTTTAATCTTTGAGGTCTTAAACTGGCAATCTTTGGAATTGGAATTCCTTTATGCCTTTCGAACTTCCTTGTAATAATGCCCTTGAACTAGAGAGAAGAATCTTTGATGCTCCCTTTTCGTCCTTTGCCAAATGCCATAGCAAAGGCATTACCTTAAGCATTAAATTCCATGCCTCGTGTCATTTCTCCACCTTGGGCATGTTAAGTTTAAGAGATCAGATTTTAAATTTCAAAGTTATCTGACAGTTGTCAAGATTGTCTTCTAAAAGAGATTCAACTTGGTTCAAACCCTTGGTTCAATTTGCTTTGTTAATGGTGATCTGCTGAACAGAGTGATCACGTCACGGTGATAGAATTTGGTCTAACTGTAACTGATGCAATGCAGATTGAGAGGTGATATAATGTATGCAGAACAAGGAGTTCGATCTGCTAATAATATCATATGATTCTGATATATTGAATGCAGACTGTATTTAATGATACTATCTTCTGTTGTTGATCGATATCAAGGTGAAGGAAGAGATTGAATAGATATACGTAGCATTATATCTAATTCAAACAACACGACTTCCTTAGTCATTACATCTCTTCCTAACCATCACGACCCTCCAAGATCAATTAGATAACAAACACGTCTAACAGCAAGTTAATAATAAACCACTTAATCATTGCATCGGTTCAAGTGTTAACACGTCAAAGATGGATTAGTTAACATGGAATAACAAGGGATCGATTTACATTTTGACATTACATAGAATCGATTAATATATGAATCGATTCTATGTAATATGCATATTACATATGAATCGATTAATATATTAATCGATATATGTTAATTGTCCAAGGGAATCTTATCATATAATAGTCAATTCAAGCGCAATGTCTATTAATTATTAACCTAAGTTGTTTAGATGACTCAGTCAGATCAGATTACTGACTGATGCTATTCTTCAACAGGGTGCATATGAGACAAGTGGAAGGAATTTTCAATGCCTTAAAAAAAATTTCATGATCTTTTCTTTCCTTTCCTGGAGGTGGGCACATTCCTGAGATGAAGGAGTAATTTCAAGTGCTTGGGTGCCAACTCCGTTCTGGTGGAGGAATTCTTCGGACTTTGGCGAATTCTGGATGTGTTGTAGGATTTTCCATGCCTTTGATATTTCATTCATTTCCATGCTCTCATGCAAACCTAGGTGTATTCCTGATGTGAAGGAAGAATTTTTTATACTTAGACATTTTTTCATTTTCCAAGAATTCTGTCCTACTTGAGAGTCCGGGGGAAGAAACTTCCAACAATTAGCCAATTTTACACAATTTCCAAGAATTTTGTTCTGAAGGGAGGAATTTTGGTCATGAGGAAAAAAACCTCCTCTTGGATTTTGTGCCACAAGAGCCTACCTAGGCACATCTGGGGGGTGAAGGAGGAATTTCCTCTTGCAAGGAAAATCCTCCCTGCCTTGGGATTTGCACCCAAGAAGGGAGGATGGGTGCATTCAAGGGGTCATGGAGGAAATTTCACGTTTTGGAAAATTCCTCCACTTCATTAGGATTGCACTCACTCTTCTGGATCTTGTGCATTTTGAGCAAGGTGAAGGATTTTTTAAACTTTGGAAGATTCCTCCTGTTCTTGGGAATTGCGCCCAATAATATTTTCCATGCCTTGTCATTTTCGAGGAGGATTTTCAAACACATCCACAATTTGATCATCTGCCTGCTCTTCAACTTTTCCAGATTTAGAATTGGATTTTCGGGAACATTTTGTCATCAATGCCTTGCCAATTGCCAGAGATAGACCTTCCAAAAATAGACTTACTAAAAATAGTAAGTTTTTCCAAACACCAAACTAGGGCAGACTGGGACACAATGACACTTACTAAAAATAGACATTGCTAAAATAGTAAGTGTGTAAACACAAAATTAAGCCAATTCAGGCCACAGTGAAACTTACTAAAAATAGTAAGTGCTCAAAATTTGCTCAAATTTCACCGGTAGCTTCCTTGAAGGATTCTCTTTTCAATTCTCAATACATCAAATCCCTAATTCGAAGGAAACGTAATGAAGTTCATTGTTAGCAAAATGCAAAGTTCGAAGGATAAAGCAATAAGCACAATGCATTTCTCAATACATCAAAACCCTAATTCTCGACTTGATGACAATATTAAGACTGTATCCTGTCTAGGTTATATATTCCTTAAGAATCCATTCCCTACTTAGGCATTTCATCACCTTTAACGATCAAAATCCAAACCAACAAGACCTTATAACTCATTCCTTAGGGTCGGGAGATGACACGGACTGTAAACGACTTGGTTTATTCAGCAAAAAAGAGGGGGTCCCCATTTGCAATGGGGCGATGTGTGAAAATGTCACAACAGTACCAACTTTATCTACTCCCTAGTGAGTGATCTAACAATCTCACCAAGTGAAGGCATCACAAACGTGATACCAAGAGCATCTCTAGTAGCGTAGAATGTAAAAACAAAAACTAAAAGATCAGCATGAAGTTTGGCAAGGATGGAAAGAATCAACTAGGTGTCATGTTTCTCAATACCACATTGTTTTAACTGCAATTTGAGTGATTTCAGTTTGATAAAGAAGTCCTAGATGCTGCCAAAGTCTGTAGGATTCAAGCCAATAAGTTCATCCTCCAACTGAAAACCTTTCAAACTATCTTGCTTCCCAAATAAGTTCTCCAACTTGGTCCATATCTAATTTGGTGTAGTGCAAGACCCAATGTGAAAAAGGAGATCACGAGAAATGGACATGCATAAAGTTCCATAAGCTTCATCACACCTATTATACCACTTTCTCTTTACTACAATGACTATTGCTTCAAGTTCTATAACCATGATAACTCAATATAACCCCAAATTCTTTAGATATATCTCCATTTGTTTTCCACCCATAATAGTTGAATGGGTTGAGTGGAGCAATTTGGGTTTAATCCATGATACATACTCAAAAATACAAAAAATGGAAGGAGATATAGCAATATACCCCTCATAATACAAGAAAATAACATCCTTGCTAGAAAAATTCACTTTTTTGCAATTTGTCCAAATATTAAACCAAAATAGAAAATTCAACTTTTGATTCAAGTAAAAAGTACCTAATAAAAAATCTATAAAAAATGGATTGGATGGCTGCATAGAGCTCAAAACTAGCTTTTCAAAACCTAATTTTTTTCAAAAGACAAACTCACACACCAAAGTTATGCCCAATTTTGAAAAAGTGCTCTAAAAGGACATATAAAAGCAACAAGTGTTTATTGGGCCGTACTTGAGTGATTGGTCAGAGGCGCCACTAGCAAAGGCTACAAATTGAGTGATTTTGGATCATTGCTAGCAATGTGGTTGGGTTTGAGGAGCAAATTCTGATAGTGGTGGCTGGGCGAAGCAACCGCAAAGGCCCAAGCAACATTATGGTTTGGACCCCCTTGAATAACTCGGCAATGACCCTAGCTAAAAATTCTTAGCAACCAAAATTCATTTAACCGTTGGACCATGTAGAAAAACTAGTTACCACATTGAAAACCTTTATTGATGGCACACTTGCAAAAGGTGATTGCAAGGAGCAATATGAGGGCTTTTTGCGATTTGACTGCCACAACTCAAAATTTATTGAAATTTTAAAAAGCACCATGAATTTTTTGCTAGTCACTGGACATTGAATTTTCGGAAACAATGGTACGAATTGTACGGTCGTCCAGATCCATAAAGTTGTACCAGATTTTGTACCAGCATTATGGAACCCACAAAAAAATGCCTTAAATTTTTTCTTAACTCCAATTTCAATGTTTGGAAAATCAATCTTAAGGTTTTAATGCCTTTTAGACAATGATATTCATTTTGCACCAAGATGCACTCTTTGAATGATCAAGGTCAAATTTCTCAAAAAAAAAAGAAAGCAAATTGCAGATCTAGAGCTCTAATACCATGTTGAAGTCACACTCAAATACCATGTTGGAGTTGATGATTAAGCCCCCACAAAACCCCAAAAGTCACCTACAATTATAACACCCAATCACATAAGAGAGAAGCAATAGATTTGCTAAGAAATCTGACAATTCATTGGATGCAAAATGATAGTGATTACAATATACAATGAAAACTTTGTTATAAAGACAAGGATGAAACCCTAGATGAGAATATAATTAGATCATGACATGTGTCCCAATCCTATGACTTGAGAAAAAAAAGGTACATGACCTAAGCAAGCTAATATGAATAGGTCCAAAAAGAAATAATTAGATGATTACCTTTTTCACACCAACACCATACAAAGTAAAAAGCTTGTCACCGATGAAGGGGAAGGAATTAAATTATTTAAACCTTGTTAAAATGTGCTCCAAGGTCCATAATACAAGAAATTGATAGATGGAAAAACTGTAGGCCCATATTTGAAGAAAATGATAATGATACTTGTTGTAGCCTTTTCACACATTGCCCCATTGCAACTCCCCCTGTTTTTGTTTTCTAGGGTTTTGCATTAGCGTCACAACTGCGAATCACTAGTCTTTTTGCAATGAGGGATCATTGGTCAGTTGAGAAAATCATGGTCATAACAGTGTCTTGACGCCATCAATGTGCTTAAGGGGCCCAAAGGACAAAAAATGCAATTGATTTGGGTCAATTTGGACAACTTTCTATTTTTGGAAAGTTTTGCTTTTTTCCTTTTCCTATTTTTTTAGGAAGTTTCATTTTGGTATTTTGAGCATGATCCCTAGCATGGCTATTTTAGAAAGTTTTTCCTATTTTTTAGGAAATCTTGTTTTTTCTATTTTTGGAAAGGGGGTCTAGGGTTTGCTCAGTTGACTCAAGATTTTGGTGAAAATGGTGCAAAATCTCAAGTTTGATCCGAAAAGGGCATCAAGTTCCTAAATTTGTGGAGATTCGATGGATTTGAAGGCACGATGAAGAAAATACCAAAATCATGAGATGCTAATTTTGGTGAAGTATGGAGAATGTTTTTATGAAGTTTTGATCTTGATGAGGAAAGGAATCTCCAAAGTCCGCCCTGCCTTGGCAAATCTGATCAGCACGTTAGGAAAAGAAATGGTAAAGTCCACCATAGAGAGGAAAGAAACTCCCAGACTCCGCTTTGCATCAAGGAAAACTTTTCTTCAACTCCGCCCTTGGTTAGGAAAGAAATCTTCAAGGTCCGCTCAAGGAAGAAAAGAAAGTCTTGAAGTCCGATTTGCATTGAGGAAAAGATTTCATTAAGTCCGCCTTGATAAGGAAAAATGTTTGCCAAGTCCGATTTGGATGAGGAAAAGAATTCATGAACACCGCCCCAATGAGGAAAAGAATTCATGAACTCCACCCAGCCTTAAGAAAAATTTTGGCCAAGTCCGCCCAACATGAGGAAAGTTTTTGGTGAACTCCACTTTGCATTGAGGAAAGTTTTTGCTGAAGTCCGATTTGGGTAAGGAAAAATATTCACCAAGTCTGCCTAGAAGGGGAAATATTTTGGCAAAATCCATTGTGAAGAGGAAAATATCTTTCAAACACCGCATTACATGAGGAAAGTTTTCCATCAACTTCGATTTGAGAAAGGGAAAGATTTTTGTGAAGTCCGATAGAGGAAAAGATTTTACCAAGTCCGATTTGAAAGATTCCATCAAACTGATTTCAGAAAGAAAGGTTGAATTCAAATTTTGGAAAGAAAGAAGGTGAAGTTCGATTCATAAGTTAACTGAAAATAAAATTAGAAACTTCCCCCAAGGGACTGAACTCAACAAGGAAACGTGATCAACTCAATTTATGACTGAGTTCGATGAATGTGAAGAAGATAGAAACAAATCAACACTGAATTTAGAAATGTAAATCGAACTTCATGAGATGGATTATTCTTATAAGGAATTAAACATTGATTCAAACAGTTCGCATTTTGCAGAGCAGAGCATTTGAAGAGGAAAGTATTTCAAAAGTTTCTAAGGCATTTCAAAGGTTTCAAGGGTATTTTAAAAATGTTTCTAAGGCATTGAAGAGGAGGCAAACAAAGATTTTCATCTATTTCTCATCTGCTTTTCAAGGTGACAGGTATTCTAGTTCATTTTCTGCCTTTTGGTGAAGATTCAAATCACATCTTTGGTGATTTTCAATCTACCTTGCAAGTTTTGGAGGAGATTTTCAGGAAATTTTGGTACGATTTTCACATATTATCCAGATTTTGAATCTGATTTTAACATTAATTCACAGATTTTGGGACTGAGTTTTTCATTTTCAGATTTCTCGAGGACCATTTTCAGTCCCAAACTTTAAATCAGACCAAATTTTAGTAAGTTCCAATCAATTTTACAGTGCTTTTTCACACTTGCAGTCTGTTGGCTATCTGAAAACTTAAATGTTGAGGAATTGGAGTAAAAGGGACCAAAATCAGAACTCATTATGGCATCAAAACTTCGAATTTACACTCAAAGTTAGAATCCTAACTTAATTTTTTTTGGTTTTGCAGATCATAGATGACAGCGGAGGCAGGATCGTCAAGGAAAACATAAATGAAGTTTTTGCCAGGAGGAATTTCAAGGCATCAAGAAAGAAAAGTCCTCGAACCTGGTGAAAACATAGAAAAAATTTCACACTTCTTGGGGGATGTCATCTACAATCCCAGACCTATTGAAGCAATCAGGGCAACTTATTGAAGGATTTCATCTACTAAAGAATTAAATACAAGCTCCCAATCAGAATCAGATGGTGACAAGAAGAGTATTCCAAACAAATTTTCATACTTAGACAATTTCTTGACACAAATTGGAGAATTCAGAGAGGAAATTCAAAGGAATAACATCATATCCAGTTCAAGCTAGAGGAAATCTAACACGCTAAGGTGGCGCCTCATCATCTTCCAACCGATCAGATTGTTCCAAGTCAACATGTCCAAGTTCAATGAGCTTGACTTATCCACGGAAGCTTCTAGAAGGCACACTCCACAATGCAACAACCTTCTATTTTATTATTGATTTATATTTAGCAACAAGGGCAAGTATCCCCTAATGTAATTTTCTCATTGGTCGGGAGGTAGTTAGTTGTAACAAACCCTAATTAGGATTTTATTTTGTAATCTCGGTCGTTGATTCGAAATCAATCCTGACCATTGAATTGTAATTGAAGAGCCTATAAATTGAGCTCACCCCTCATTTGTAAAACATGTTGAGATAAGCAAATTGTTGTTTAGGACTGCCAAAGTAATAACTAATAAGTGATGCATTGTTCAAATTGATGGTGATTACTTCTCTTATTTTGGAGTTTGCATGATTCTTATCGCTCATCATAGTTTAGATTTTATTTCATGTATGTTAGATGAATGCAAGATTTGATAAGTATTGATTTATGGTGAATCTTCCACTCATACTTTTCATGAACAGATGATTTTTGTTCATTGTGTAAAGTTAGTCTAAGCTTACTTTGTGGATGCTTAACTTCTGTCTAGATAAATATTGTTCGATTTGATGGTAGTTATTCATGATGTGAAAATCATAAGCACACCCCTTGAAGATTGCACCCACTTTGTGTAGTTGTCCTAGTGTGGCAAAGCAAAGTGTGGTTATTGGTTTCACCTAGTCAATACCGTCTCTTGAATTCTTACGAGTAGATTAAAACTTTCAAACCCTTAACTCCTTTTCAATTTTCTTTAAGTCCATTATCCAAGACCCAAATGATAGAGCTTCATTGTCTAGACCTTCATTGTGAATTGAACGAGCCAAGCGTAAGTCCCTTTGTGTACTACCAGCATATCACAACACCCATTGAGCTTATCCACACGTCAAGACTTGACAAAAGAGACCTTGAAATTGCCATATGCTCTTCTCGCAATCTTAGCATATGCAGTGATTTTGTTCAAGAGAGGATAGTGTCTTTGGACATTTCATTCTATGTTCGGAGGGTAAAAAAATGCACACCAACAATATTGATATTGGAAACAAGAGAGAATCTTCTCTCATATATCCAATATAAGCTTGTAGTAGCCAAGATTTCAAAAAAAGGCCAAATCCAAAAGCCTACAACACCAACAATTAAGAGATACAATGTTCCAAAGAGAAAAGATCACCCTTTCTACAAATGGAATTCCTTTCCTTTCGGTTTTTTCACCTTATCATGAGAGCCATCAAATACATATGGAATTGATTTATATGGCTATGAGAAGAGTGAATGCCCAAATGCACATTCATGAGTAGAGTTGAATGAAGTTTCATTGGATGGTCAGAAAGATATAATTCATCGTCCTTTGTTAGATACAACAGCTAGTTCTCTTTGTGTTCCTTCTTGAAGGCTAGAACCACCTTAATTGATGGGGCTATGAGTGGAATGGAATGTGGCAAACAAAATGGGCATTCACAATTAGAGTTCAGTAAATTTAGGTGTTCAATCATTAATAATGGTGGAACAGACAGAAGTCATCGTCCTATGTTAGACAATTTTCAATTCACCTAATTGTCCAATTCCTGGTGAGCATAGTCTGCTCCAAAAATCATTTAGATGCTACAATATTTTAGTTTGAGATTCTTGCATATGCTTATGAGATCTGTGCATTCGATGCAATGCAAATCAACTACATACAAAGCACCTATGTTGTTTTGCAAGATTGATGGAGAAATAATATTTTCAACTCTAATGTTGATCCTCTATGTAGTGAATGCAACAAGCTATATGTGATATCCCCATATTGTCAAATAATAATCATTTATATCTAATATACTAATGCATCAATTATTTTAGTATTATATAATCAGATTCATAAACATAATAAACAGATTATCAGTCACATTCACATTAACATTAAATATTCATTAAATATTATTCTTATTTACACAGTAATTATAAGGCAACAATAATGTTGATAAGACAGATGATGTATGATAAAACATTAATAAACAACAATTTAGATTTGGGAATAAACACATAGTGGCAGACCAGATCTGACCCATGTCAGATCTGTCTGCCTTTGCATCAATTACATAAACCATACATGAATTTTAAGACAGCGATCTGCTAACAAGTTTGACAAAGGATAAGAAAACAAGAAAACTAGGAATTTGTTTGTGTCAAAAAAAGAACAGTCAGGTTGAAGCCACGCAATACACAGCAATCGGTTAATATGCTTTAGTAAACAATATTCATGATGACCAATGAACAATGATTATTAAGTTTGATAATTAACAACAGTGATGTGAATGTTAAAAATATTAATTGTTAATCAACACATTAATCAAGAGGCATGAATTGCCTTAAAAAAAAAAGGTGCGATCAAGGAAAGGATGTACCCATCACCGAACAAAAGGGTGACCATTGAACCATTCAAATATATATTTAATAAGAATCACATACTCATTAGGAAGTGGGGGAGATATCCATCACAACAGATTAAGTTTAAAACTACAGAAGATCAATATATATTATCGATCAGATCAGAACAGAACTGTTATTAAGTTACAGGCAGTAACATCCTTGTTCTTGGTGGTATGAATGGGGATGTGCTTAATACGTATGCTTAATATATGAAGCCTGATAATGTTATTGTGCAGAATTTAATAATACTGTTAATATAGACTGCAATACGATGACAGTCATATTTAATTTCATTACTGTGGCAGACGCCATCTGACGCATGTCAGATCTGTCTTCTTTTACAGCCACAATAGGTAGAAGTGGTGTTAATAATTTATATAGTAGGTAATTACCAAATATATTGGTAATATAATTTTATATATATATATATATATATATATATATATATATATTCAAATTAGAATAAAGATAATAGATTTATATATGATAATGAAGTTAGCAAGATTTATATTATGTTTACAAGCACCCTCTCATGGCTTTCCTACCAAACTAAACTATGATTGGTTATAGGTAGAAAGACATGTTTATCATTCTTTGTAATATATGTGCTATTAATCCATGTATTTATTCGTCAATTCGTAAGTTTATTAAATGAATAGATCAAGTCACTCTCATAATTTGAAAAAATGATAAACTATATTATGGAATTACTAATTTAGGACAAAATTCAGGTAATCCCTAGTTGGGGACATTACACTATAGAGTGAAAGATATTGGGAAATGTTGAATGAGTTATAGTGGCTAGGTTGACATAGTTGTACACGTGTAACCAACATACACCAAATGCCATATACAGATGATATGCCCAACCTACATCGCTAAAAACAATAGACTAATTGTGAGCGATGAAGCAATTCTTTAAGAATGCAATACATCAACTGGCTATAAAGGATGGGAGGAAGTTCCAAAAATAGATGTTTAAGATTCACCCATGGATGTAGAATATACACAATCTTAGTTGAGACAATTAGATACTTCGACAAGGATTTCTCTTCCTTCGCAAAGGTTTACAAAAGAGTAAACAAAAGATAAAGGACATCAAAAAGGCAAAAGGTCTAAAGATATAAATATAGTGGCTTTTTCGCTAACTTGTGTCTTGTAGTCCACCCCAAAGATTTAAATGGCAATGTCCCCTTTCCATGGACATATCACACACTCAATCACTCTCCTAGGCATGACCAAGTCTATCACTCATTCTCCAACACTTAAGAAGCCACCCTGATTCTTGACAATGTTTGACACCTTGTTGTTGATCAGGCCCCTTATAGACCCACCTAGGTTGATCTATGGTACCACAATGTGAGTTTGGAAGAAGCCCTAGCATACATTGCCTTCACACCAAAACAATTTTGCAAAAGCCCTGGTACCACAATGTTTCACCTCTTGCATTTTTTGGAGCCTTAATGGCTCTTTTCACATTTTTTGGATAGTTGGGCCTTTTTTAAACTATAATGTCATTACCATCCTATTGATGAGTGTTTTATGACCGCCAATCAACACAAAGTAGAATACCAAAGGTACTCTATCCTCTCTTGAACAAAGACTCCAATGTGCTAAACTATGTGATCACAAAGTCGACTCCAAGGTTCCAAATGTGGGCAATTTTTCTATTTGGGATAGACTCAATTTGGCTTGATGTAATGCTAGCAATCCAAGGGGACTTACATTAGGATGTATTACTTCTTCAAGGCTTGCTAGAACTTCATCATCTGATATTGCAATCTTGTGATGCTCTCTCTCTAAACTAACTTGAACTGAAATAAAAGACAAAAGGAATAGGATTGAGAAAATCTAATTTAACTCCTAAGGTTAATGAAAATAATGGATCATGTTTGGATGGACATATTCCCTAAAACCGAGATTTGCTTCGCCATGCAACCAACAACTACACAAAACCGATGCAATCTTCCAAGGGAAATGAAAGGTTTTCACATCATGAACATTCATCCAAATACCCAATACTAGCACAACTTGAACAAAATATCCACGATTGAACTTAGCACATTTTGAGGTTCAGACTGACTATACACTGTAATCAAAAATCATCCAACGACAAATAGTATGAACCAAGGAATTATCTAGCATCATGTTGTGATGTTTTCACACATTGCCCCATTGCAAATGGGGACCCCACTTTTTCGCCTTTTAGGGTAGTTGTTTTGCTTAGGTTGCCTCAATTTAGTAATAATTTCCTAGCGTTTGCCTTTTCTTATGAGAGGGTTTTTGAATTTTGAATATTGAATAGGATTGTGTGTTTAAAATGTCAAATTGTTAAGCGTGATCCTAAATTTTGCCTAAGTCTAGGGGTTGCACCAAGTTTTAAATTTGAGCATAAATTTGCCTAAGTGTTGCAAGTCAATGATAATTTCGTGCCTAAGCGTTAAAAGGTCCTTTAGGGGTTATTTTCTTGCTCCTAGGAGGTAATTCAAGTCAAATTTGCACTTTATCCCAATGGAATCCCTATTTTCTCGCTCAAATTTTGATAAATTTGGCTAAGTCCCGATGCGTAATGATGAAATTTGAAGTGTCCAGATGGTTTTGAGTGGAAAAATCATCAAATTCTTGATGAAAATCCATGTTCTAGTGGTCAAAAGGTCAAAATTCCTGATGGGAGGTTCTTTTCCCCCCATATGTCTGATGACCCATGATTTTCCCCCACTCAAAATCCTGATGGGAGGTGAATTTCCACTAGAGTTTTGATAGACCTTATTTTTCCCCCATTCATGTTCCTGATGGAGGGTGGTTTTCCACCAGGAGGGCAAAATTTTAACTAAGTGTTGGGAAATCCTCCTGATGATCCACTTTTTTCCCCTGGGAATGAAGATGACTTTGATGCGGATGAAATTTGATCAATTTTAATGGATTTTTTTTAGGATGATTGTCCTAATGAATGGTGAATTTCCCAAATATGATTTATGATAAACAATGGTCCAGATTTTTATCTAGATAGGGATCATTTTTCCCTAAATGGCAAGTATGATGTTTTTTTCATCTGGATTTTTATTTTTTTATTAAAGTGAATTAAATTTAATGCAAGTGGGGTGAAATTTAACTGTTTTTATATTGACAAACGATTATTTAATAATCAAAAACAATTATTTAATAATTTGCAATGGTTTAAATAATTGATTATTTTCCAAATGCAAATCGACCTTCCCCAAGCAAATTTAAAAGGGAAAATTTTTATCCCACATTACTTGTGTGGTGAAATTTCAAGGCAAAAACATGTATAAGTATGCCCAGCCTGCATTAAAATAACATTATAAGTGCTGATGGTGATGGCTAGGAGGCTAATTGAAGGCAGATTGGAGTTTCCATATGGGCGATTTTTGCCCAAGTGTCCATTGGACACCATTTTAGGAAGCTAAGTTGCAGATTTGAAGAGTTTGTTTTCCCAATCAGACCTGAGCATTGCCATTGAGGAAAGCTACAGCAAGTATGGGTGGCTAATTAAGCAACATTTTCTGCGAACTTAAGGTGGCACCATGACTAGGGAGGCTGCAATTTTGATTGTGAGGCAGATTGTGCCACGTTTTAGGCAAATTTGGAGTTATTGCAGAGCTCCAGTGATTTTTGGGGGCTGCCATTACACTCCGATCAGAGTCTGACGCCATTGCTGGAAGTGATTTGAACACCATTGTTGGCTGGAACCTTCATTTCCAGATTTAACTTTTCACTCCCAACCATCACACACTTAGGCGATTTCATTGGGAAGCCATTTTGGAGTGGTTTGGAGACACTTCTTCAAAGTTCACCATTATTGTTGCAAGTCTGAAACTCCATTTTCAGACTAATCTTCATTTCCAGCCACCTCTACACTTGGGAAATTTCACTCGTGCATCATCCTTATGAGTTTTTTTGGGCATTTGGTGGAGCTTCCATTGCTGATCTAAGTCTGAAACTTCACTTTCAGATTTGTCTTCAAACTTAGATATTCATTACCAGCCCTTTGTTTGTGCCCAGATTTGACAAACTTCACTTTGGGAAGGTAAAATCCATCAAATACAAGTGTTTCCTATGACTGCAACAAGTTTAAATGACTAATTTATTGAAGTTGCAGGTTGTCTTCAGACATTGGGCAGCCATTGTTGGACCTTGGAAGGGTGTCTTCAAACTTTAAGATCAGACTTTTTCCACACCCTTTTCCAAGCATTGTGGTATACTTCCGGAAACTATTTTTAACAATTTTTTGAGTATACCAGCTTTGTCTTCAGACTTATTTTCCATTACAAGCCACATACTTATGCCTAGGCATGGCCATTTTTGGAGCTTTGAAAGGTGAAATAATTCAAGTGCAAGCATGTGACATGGCTGTGACCACTTCCAACCACTGATTTTGACCATTTTTGGAGTGTCTTCAGACTTTTTGAAGCCATTTTCAGACTCTCAAAGGGTGTATTCAAACTTAAGAATCAGAAAATCCGACTTCAATACACCATTTTCTGAGTATTTTCAGACATTGGAGGGCGTATTCAGACTCAGTCCTTAGAAAACCAAACTTCGTTATAACTTTGATATCTGAAATTTGTTATTTTCAGGGTGTTTTCAGACCCCCAAACCCAGAATTCAGACCTGAAACGTGTTGGGGCAGCCAAGGTCTTCCATTTTCAGACTTTCAGAGGGTGTATTCAAACTCAAAAAATCAGAAAAATCAGACTTTAATACACCATTTTCAGAATGTATTCGGACCTGGGTATACTTTTTGGAGCTTCAAATCAGTCATTTTCCGAATATACCAGGGTGTCTTCAGACTTGGTACTCAGAAAATCAAATCTGAGACAACTTTCCAGCCATTGAAGTGCAAATTACAGGGTGTTCTCAGACATTTACACTCAGAAATCAGAACTGAGACAGCACATTTAATTTTGATTTCCTCCATTTTCTGAGTTTGGGAAGGTGTATCCAGACATTGTTCTTAGAAAATCAGACTTGATGCAACATTTAGACACTTAAAATCAGTCATTTTCTGAGCATTGACAAGTGTTTTCAGACCTGGACATTCATTTTTGGGCACCAAATCATACATTTTTTAAGTTAACAGGGGTGTCTTCAGACTTATTTATTGTGATCAGACTAGAATGAAGTCTGAGAATCAGGTTTTCTTGAGGAGAATTTTCCAAATTTCAATCCGGACCCCAACATTTTCCAGAATTGGTGTTACAATTTTCTAATCGGAATTATCCAGACAAGTTGGGACAAATGTCGAGAACAAAGTCCTAACGGTGTCTAGATTTCCACGCCATCAAATGGTGTTCAAATCAAACAAAATTTCAAGGACAATGGGTCTGGATGAGGCTCAGATTTCCACTTGGGGACAGAATTACAAAGGAAGAGACAAATCAATTCAATCGAAGATCAATAACAAAGTTGTCCAAATAGGCATCAAATTTCCACCAAGTGAAAGAATGGACAAGGATAATGCAAATGTTTTGAGGACTAGGCCATCCGTATGCGGATGGATTTCCCACCAAGGTTGAAAAAAAGTTTATCCCATTGGTGTTTGATTCAATGCTTGTTTGTTTTGCAGGTCTACTACGAGGAAGGGAAACACAATGATCAAGGCTTGAAGGGGATGCATATTGCAAGGACAACATCACAAATGCATATGAGGAAGTTCAACACTTCAAGGATTGGATTTCAGGACAAGAGATTCTAGAAGGCGAAGATGTGGACTAGATCAAACATGAAGAGGACTTCACCTTGATGATGAACAAGTGAAGGAAAGCAAATCCAAGACATGAGCACAAAGGGATTTCACATCAAGAAATCCGGAACTACATCAAGGAATTTCAGTATCAAAGAGTGCCAAGAAAGGAAATATTTCAAGATTCCAAGATTGGGAAAATTTTCCAAACATAGGAGGGAACAGTTCATGGAATTCCTTAGCATAAGAATGAAATGCAAAGTATCAAAAGGAATTCCAAATGTCATGAGGAATGTTCAAGGATAAGTTAATCTACAAGGCAGGCTAAGGTGGCATCCTAGTCACCATTGTTAATGTAGATTAGATTTCTTAGTAGATAAAATAGAGGTATCTTTTAATTTTATTATCTCACAATTGATGATCTTACTAACCTATGAATCTTGCAGGTTGCTGCTAGTATGAAGGGAGATAGTATGTTCACAAAGGATATTGATTTCCTAAGTTTTAACAATGCTTCAAGTGCTGCTGATTATATCACAACTATCGCTGTGTTTAGAATAAGATTGATCTTCTAAGACTTGCACTGATTGATTTCGGTACACTCCTCATCGATCTGTTTGTGAATCATATATATTAAATGGGGAGGCACATCGATGGATAGACATGTCTCCACACGTGTGGAGGCATGTCTCTCCACCGATATGTCTATCCATTTAATATAACCAATACCAATTCATAATTGGTGGCATAAACAATCTATTTGCCATTACAAACAATTAAATAGATATCGATTCATAATCAGTGGCATTAACAATCCGTTTGCCATTACAAACAATTAAATAGATATCGATTCATAATCGGTGGTTAACTATTCAGTTAACGCAACCGATTCAGAATGGATATGTTAAATTGAAAAGTCAGTAAATTGATATACATAATCGATTTAGATAAATCTATACACATTATCGATTTATGGTGGATCGAAGAGGATAGCCGATACACTTTATCGACAGTAAGTGGATCATACATGATCACCGATTTTATACTAGGGAGATGACAATCGATATATGATCAACCATTAGATCATTTAATTTATTCATGAAATAATATGTATGTATATTAATATACATTGTAATAATAAACACAATGATTATTACTATGTATATTGGTATACATCTATGAAGTATTTTGATGATGTAAGTCTTATTCATGATCATATTTATCTGACCGAAGCTATCATCTTTAACACTCCCTCTTAGCTAGGGAGGATAAAATCTATCCAAGAGTATAACACAATAGATCCATTAATTGTGAAGGAAGATATGGTATAACCAAGAATATCAAATCACATGATATTCATCATATCTCACAAATATCCATATTTATGGTATGTGCACTTGACATCACGTCTCATGATGCCTACCATAATGAATATCAGATCATGGCATATCCACGGATATTAAGACTCATAATATCCACCATGAAGATCTCTTGTAGAGTTATTATGGTTTATTTAATGATATCAAGTCTCATGATATCTACCATATTGTCTAAGAGATATTAACTATCATGATATGTCCACAGATATCAAGTCACATGATATCCATCATGATAGTGAAATTGATCATTGTAAAGTCGTCACCTTACAATATCAATTTGATACAAGTGTTCATTATTGAAAAGTCATCACCTTTCAACAATGTTCACAGGGGGGCCATGAAGTCATGGAGTCACACACATGACGATAAAAAAGTTTACACATTAAAAATCTTTAAATATTAGTATAAATAAAAGTAATTAGAGACTCAATCTCAAATTTAATTTACATGTTCAACCATACCAAGTTTATCCCGAAAGTGTTCAACCTTTATCTTGGAGAGTGGCTTGGTGAGGATGTCTGTTGTCAGATCACTTGTACTAATATACTCCAACTGAATCACATTCCTTTCTACCATGTTTCTAACATAGTGATAAGGAATCTCAATGTGTTTTGATCGATCATTAAACACTGCATTCACTGAAAGCTTGATGCAACTTTGCTTGTCACAATGGATGACGGTAGGATTCAAGGCCTGTCCAAACAGTCCTACAAGCAATTTCCTAAGCCATACTACTTCTCTTGCTCCCATGGAGGCTGCAATGTACTCAACTTCTATAGAACTCTGTGCAACTAAGGATTGTTTTCTACTGATCCTAAACTGAAGCAACATCCTGATGTGCTCTTTCTGTCAACCACACTTCCAGCCCAATTTGAGTCAGTGTATCCATGTAGATCTAGGTCTATATGTTTGTATCTAAGACCATATCCAATTGAGACTCGAAGGTATCTCAGAATGTGTTTTGCTACAACAAGATGTATCTCCTTTGGTTCACACATAAATTGGCTAAGTGCATTTACTGCATAACAAATATCAGGTCTAGTGTTGACCAAATACATCAAGGATTCAATTATCTGTCTGTAGAGAGTGGGATCTACAGATTCAGAGTCTACTGCTGCTTCCTTCAATTTGTGCAAGTTTGTTTCCATAGGTGTAGACATGGGTCTGCACTCCATCATTCCAAACCTCTTCAGAATGTCAATAGTATACTTTCCCTGATTCAGAGTGATACCATTTGCTTGCTGCCAAACTTCTAATCCAAGGAAATAATGTAGGATACCCAAATCCTTCATATCAAATTCTGAAGCTAAGTCTTCTTTACCCTGGGTAATTAGGTGATCTTCTCCTGTGATTAACAGGTCATCAACATATAAAATAAGAATTAACATATCACCATCAATTACCTTAAAGTAGAGGTTTGGATCTACATCATTCTTGGAAAACCCTAATCCCAAGAGATAGTGATCAATCTTTTCATACCAGGCTCTAGGGGCCTATTTGAGTCCATACAAGGCCTTCTTCAATCTACAAACATGTGATTCAGCCTTATGTATAACAAATCCTTCAGGTTGCTCTAGATAGACTTCTTCCTCAATAGTGCCATTTAGGAATGTAGTCTTCACATCCATTTGATGGATCTTCCATCCCTTTGATGCTGCAATGGCAATTACTGCTCTAACTGAAGTGTATCGGGCAACAGGGGCAAAAGTCTCTTCATAATCGATTCCTTCTTTCTGAGAGAACCCTCTAGCAACAAATTGGGCTTTGTGTTTTTCAATGCTACCATCTGCAGCACATTTGATCTTGAAGAGCCATTTTGATGATACAACAGATTTTTCTTTAGGCCTTGGTACGATGTCCCAGACATCATTTTTTACAATGGACTTATACTCTTCTAACATAGCATCTTTCCACACTTGATGATTGAGAGCTTCTTTAACACAGGATGGTTCTGAATTTATGATCTCACTCATCAAGGCTACATAGCTAGAGCATCTATGAGGTCTCTTGCTCTCCCTGAAGGTTCCCTTTGGTGTTGTATAATCTTGGCTTCCTGAATCATCTTCCTAGCCCAAAGAGGTCTCTTTCGATTTGCATTACTGGGTTCATTTAAAGGAGCAATTTGATCTTCACTGTCAATTTCTTCAAGAATCTCCCTCTGAATCTCAGGAGCATGATCCTCTTCCATATTGTCAAGAGGATCTTGATCTTCTATCTCAAGAGAGCTTTTGGATTTCCTGAAAGCAATGTCTTCCTCAAAGATGACATCTCTGCTAAGTTCAATTAATCTTTGGCCAGGTATGTATATCCTATAGGCTTTAGATGTTTCACTATAGCCTACAAACATCCCTTTTCTGCCTGAGGGTTCTAACTTAGACCTCTCTTCTTTAGGTATATGTAGTAGACCGGACAACCAAAGATTCTTAGATGACTTATATCAGGTTTGATGCCAGTAAATGCTTCTTCAGGTGTTTTGTTATCTAGAAGTGAAAGAGGGCATCTATTTTGGATGTAGACAATTGTTCTAGAGGCTTCAACCCAAAATGAAGTTTCTATGTTTTGATCATATATCATAGCTCTAGCAGCTTCTAGTATGGTCCTATTCTTTCTTTCTGCTACCCCATTCTATTAGGGATTATAAGGTATAGTAAACTCCCTCCTAATCTGAGTATTTACACAAAACTCCTTAAAAAATGTCTGAAGTATATTCCCCCCCATTGTCTGTCCTTAGTGTTTTGATTTTCTTCCCTGACATGTTTTCTACAAGAGCTTTGAATTCCTTGAACCTTATAAGGATTTCTTCAGACTCTTTGCATTTAAGAAAATATATCCAAGTTTTCCTAGAGAAGTCATCTACAAATATTACATGGTACAAGAATCCTCCTATAGAGGTTACAAACATGGGTCCACATAAATCAAAATGAATTAGTTCTAATACATTTTTAGATTTGCTATCACTATTGTGGAAAGTTCCTTTTGTATTCTTTCCTAGGGCAAAACCCTTGCAAGTTCCTTCATGATTTTGATTTAGCTTAGGCAAACCAATCACTATTTTCTCTATGGAGGGTAGAGCACGAAAATGGTGATGCCCTAATCTTTTGTGCCAAATCTTATTTGAATTTGAAGTCTCATGAATTAGGGCTTGAGCGGGAGTAGTGCATAGTTTGTAAAGGCATCCATGTCTAACTCCTATAGTATGAGCCTTCTTGATTGTGGAGTTCTTTGGCCATGCTAGAACTTTGTCTTCCATAAAGGTTATCCTATACCCTTTGTCTTCAAGTGCAGAAATGGAGACTAGATTTCTCTTTATTCCTGGCACAAATAATACTCCTGTAAGCTGAAGAGATATGCCTGATTTTAAATTTATGGTATAGGTTCCAATCCCTTTGATTGGGTAGTTAGAATCGTCCCCAATGGTTACTTCCTCATCAAACTTTTCCACCATAGTGTCTAGGTGTTCTCTGAATCCGGTGATATGGTGCGAGGCTCCACTATCAATTACCCAGGTGTTGAGACTGGTTGATATTTGGCTTGATAAGGCTGAATAAAAGACAAACTTCTCAGGTTCATTCTCCATGCTAGCCTTTTCAACTTCAACAATGGAGGCTTGTTGTTTTGGCCTATCCAGACACTTCATGGCATAATGTCCATACTTATCACATCTGAAACACTGCACTTGAGACATGTCCCTCCTCTTCTTGGAAGAGCCTTTTCTATTGGTGCCCCTGTCCTTCTTCCTCTTGAAGTTCCTCTTCTTCCCTTTCTTGTGAGAGTGAGAATTCAACACATGAAAGTCTTCATTGATTGCATTTTGGTCAACCCCCCTAGTAATCAATCTGGATTCTTCTTGAATGCAATCCGTTTTCAACCGATCGAACTTGGGAAGCTTTGAACGTGCACTTATTCCTTGAATAAATGATTCCCAAGATGTTGGGAGTCCATTTAGAGCCATCAACGTTAACTCCTTGTTGTCAATTAGATGACCAATTGTGGAAAGTTGGTCCCTCAATTCAGTGATCCTCATCAAATATGATGTGACTGTTTTTCCCTTATTCATCTTTACATGATAGAGTTGTCTTTTCAACGTGAGAGCTTTGCTGGTATTGTTTATTTCATACATGTCTTCAAGTGATTTAAACATGCGGTACGTTGTGTCATATTTTGAAATGATTGGAACTATATGGTCTCTAACTGCATCCACGATCACTTTCATGGCTTTTCCATTGTTCTTGTTCCATTGAATTTTCTCAACATCATCATCCGGTTCAGGTATGTTTCCATTTATAAATGAATCTAGTTCATTCTCCTTCAAGGTAAGCATGATCCTAAACTTCCATGATACAAAGTTTGCTGCTCCTTCAAGACGATCTTCAAATCTAACTCCGCTTGCCATTATGAAGAAAGGAATGTGATTTTTCCTATTGAGCAAAATGATAGTCTAGATTAATCTACTATCTCAAATCTAATCGGATCTTCCTTGACCTTGCTTTGATACCATGTTAATGTAGATTAGATTTCTTAGTAGATAAAATAGAGGTATCTTTTAATTTTATTATCTCACAATTGATGATCTTACTAACCTATGAATCTTGTAGGTTGCTGCTAGTATGAAGGGAGATAGAATGTTCACAAAGGATATTGATTTCCTAAGCTTTAACAATGCTTCAAGTCTGCTGATTATATCACAACTATCGTTGTATTTAGAATAAGATTGATCTTCTAAGACTTGCACTGATTGATTTCGGTACACTCCTCATCGATCTGTTTGTGAATCATATATATTAAATGGGGAGGCACATCGATGGATACACATGTCTCCATATGTGTGGAGGCATGTCTCTCCACCGATATGTCTGTCCATTTAATATAACCAATACCAATTCGTAATCGGTGGCATTAGCAAACCGTTTATTATTATAAACTAATACTGATTCATAATTGGTGGCATTAACAATCCGTTTGCCATTACAAACAATTAAAATAGATATCAATTCATAATCGGTGGTTAACTATTCAGTTAACACAACCGATTCACAATCGGTATGTTAAATTGAAAAGTCAGTTAATCGATATACGTAATCGATTTAGATAAATCGATACACATCATCGATTTATGGTGGATCGAAAAGGATATCCAATACACTTTATCGACAGTAAGTGGATCATACATGATCACCGATTTTATAACAGGGAGATGACAATCGATATATGATCAACCATTAGATCATTTAATTTATTCATGAAAAGAATATGTATGTATATTAATATACATAGTAATAATAAACTCAATGATTATTACTATGTATATTGGTATACATATATGAAGTATTATGATAATGTAAGTCTTATTCATGATCATATTTATCTGACCGAAGCTATCATCTTTAACAACCATTCGTCCAATCAAAGGGGTACCAAGTCAGCATTCGTTCAAGGAGGGAATAAGTGACAAATGGTACTACATGAAATATTATTTGTCTTACTTACCCTCATCTCTCATTGGCCAATGTAATGGTGGTTGTAACAAACCCTAACTAGGGTTTCTATCTTGTAATCTTGGTTGTTGATCTTGAATCAATCTTGGCCATTCATTGTAATGAGACCTCTATGTATACCCCATTGCCTCTCATTTGTAAGGGAGAGTTTTTGAGAATTGTCAGTATATGTTGCAGATTTGAATACAAATCATTGTTCGAATTGATGGTGATTTTTTGTTTAAGTGTTGTTTGCATTTGTGGTTCTCAATTCCTCCAAGTTAGATTAGAATTTGTTTTCAAGAATTGTTAGATTGAATGAAAGAATTTGTTGAATGCATTTGTGTGGAACCCATTAGTCCATACCACTAGCCTCTTGCTAATTGTAAGTGTCTTGCGTGGTCAACTGGAATTTTTATGAATTTAACTTCAATTGTTATACATCCATTTTTATGCATTAATTTGAATGGTATCAATGTTTGATGGTAATGATTTGAGCATCTTTGAAATATACCTTAGATGATTGCACTAAGCTTGTGTCAAATTGTTTGATTTGATGGTGAGACTTTGCCTAGTAGGACTCCATTAAATCATTCTACCCTTTCTTGCATCCCTAGGAGTAGATTAGACTCTCTAAACCCATTCCTTTTTATCTTTCTTTGTTAGATGCGTAGTCCCGAGTTCCAGCAACGTCTAAGTATTCAAGAATTCATGTACAACATAAGTCCCATTGTGATTCCAGCATTATCACATCAAACCATTGAGCTTATCCACATGTCAAGACCTCACCGTAGAAACCTTGGAATCGCAATATGATCTTTCTCGCAATCATAGCATATTCAGTGATTTTGTTCAAGAGAGGGTAAAATACTTTGGTATTTTATTCTGTGTTCGTATGTGCGTAAAATACACATCCATACATTACACTAAGAAATAAAAAGAAACCATGCAACAAGTTGAGATAATACACAAGGATCCACCATAACTTCAATGAAATCAAGTATTTATTCCATCATATCTTTGCACCAATCTCTTGTTTCCTCCTACTCTACTTCTACTTGCTCCTAAACTATATGCCACTAATCTACTCTATGTCTATTTACCTTACAAATGAGAAGGCAAAAGCCATTTTATAGGGCTCAATTACAATTCAATGGCTAGGATCAATTTGAAATGAACAACCGAGATTACAAGATAAAACCCTAATTAGGGTTTGTTACAACCACTTTCTCATGAACCAATGAGAAAATTACAACATTTTGAATAACCAATGAGAAAATAGGAGCCATTGTCAATCATTTAATATCTTCCACTTGTTGAGTTGGGTTCATTACACTTGGACATGTCTGACTTGGAATCTTCTGATTGGACAAGTGATGACCAAGCACCACCTTGACTTATTTGTTGTCTTTGATTCCCCATCACATAGAAGCTTTGCACTTACATTATCTCTTGATATTCAACATTTCTAGCCTTTTGACTGATTGTGAAGGTGAATGGGATGAAGCATATTCCCAAATTGCATCATCATGATCAAGTTTCTAACTTTTATCAACTCTTCTAAAACCATCACCTTTCCTTGATCATTTCACTTTCATTTTTATGTTCATGTTCGGAAATTCTTTGTAGCTATATATCTATCTAGCCTCCTTGTCGTACTAACTATGATTCTTGGATTTCCAGAGGAAAATAAAAATTGTTATTGCATTCACTCCTTTGTATTGCAATCACTTTCTTTGAATATCTTGAACTTGTCATTGATGTTGTTGTTTAAACACCTTCATTTGCAACGTCTTAACTTCTTCACTTGCAACGTTGATGTCTTTCCTTGTTGTAGTAATATCTTCCATGTGGTTGAACTCTTCATGTTGGAAATCCTTAGTCTTATGCATTGTTCTTGTTGAGTCATTTTCATCTTACTACATTAGTTCCATCAATCCTCTTTGGTCTTCATTTGTATTTTCCTAGCAGCTACTCCGGTCTTTGACCCCAACATGCTCCTATATGAATCTTGAATTCAATAACTTTGAATAATAATTGTAATGCAAAGAGTGGTGAACCAATTATCAATTCCAAAATTGTTTAAGTTCTGATTTTACATTTGTGGTTTTCAAATTTAACTTCTAAAATCAGAATTCTACACTAACAATGCTTAATTTGGAAATGATATGATGAGATAACAAGATTTGAAAATGAAACCCATAATTCTGGCCTAAAAACATGATTTTCAATACTTTAACAAAGGTTGATTTTATCCTCAAATCTGTAAATGATGATTCACCAAAATTCAATCCTCAATGACAATTGAATCTAGTCTGATTCAATTTTAAATTCTGGAAATTTTCCTTTGCTTGCAAATTTGTCCTCAAATCTGATTGTCAATTCTGGGTGGATGCCCTGGAATAATTCCTTGATTGCTCACAATATGGGCTTTGATCTTCAATCAGCCCTCTTCTTTCTTCCTTTCCACGATTTGAAAATCTAGAAAATTTCCTTCAGATTCGTAAGTCTCCTGTTGCAAAGTCTGCTCTGCCTTAAAACAAAATTGAATTTGTGATTTGAATGATTGAATTGTCTTCCACCAAGCCTCATTTATATGCTCGCACATCATCCTCAAAGGAAGTCAGCCCATATATATTTCAAAAAAAAAAAAAAAAATTCCTACTCACAGCCAACCTATGAAACAAAATAAAGCTTGCAATTTGCCTTGTTTAGTTTTTTTAAATCTTTGAGGTATGGAGGGTGCAAAATCGCAAGGTATAGGGACTCTTTGGATCATGATTTTCCAAATCAAATTAATCATGTTTTGGTGGAAATTCGATAGGGATAGGGACAAGATAGTCCCTATGATTCACTTGAATTTAATTTCCCCTCACCAAAAAAAAAGGTGGAAAATCAACCCTCATAGGGACTTTTGGATTTTAACTTGAATTGATCAACTTTGCAAATCTCACCACTTGGTGGAAAAACAATAGGGATAGAGACCTTTTGATCCTTAACTTGAATTGATTTGTCTCTATGAATTTTACTTTTAAGCTTGCATCGACCCTCATAGGGACAAATTGATCCCTATCAACTTTTACTTGGTCAATGTTCTAAAGAGTGGAAATTCAACCCTCATAGGGACTTTTGATCCTTAAACTTCTTTTCCTTGTTGAAATCACTCAAATTCACTTCATTTGCTCATGGTGGAAAATCAGTGTTCATAGGGACACTTTCAGATTTTCCACTCTTTCTAATCTTCCATTTTCAACCATTCTCCCTAGAGTGGAAAACGACCTCCATAGGGACTTTTGAATTTCTGAGGTGGAAATTCCCTATCCATCCGAATTTTCCACTCTTCCTAATCTTCCATTTTCAACCATTCTCCCCCGAGTGGAAAAACGACCTCCATAGGAACTTTTTGCAATCCTTGAGTTTATTTCATTCAGTTCTTTCGATAGGAATAGAAAAATGACCTCCATAGGGACTTTTCAATTTCTAAGGTGGAAATTCCTTATCCATCCGGATTTTCCACTCTTTTCAAGATAACTTGCATTTTAACTTCAACCCAAGAGTGGAAAATCGACTCCCATAGGGCAAATCCATTTGTTATTACAAAATTCACATTAACTTGCAACAATTTTCACTATTTTCACTTTAGATTTGAAGTTAGAGTGGAAATTTGACCCTTATGAGGACAAACTGAAAATCAAACTCTAGGAGGACAAATTGATTTTGAAAGCTACAAACTCCTCTAAGAGTGGGAAATCGATCCTGAAAGGGACTAATTGATAATTTATCTTGAAATCCCTATTTCCTTGGGGTAAATTCTTCTTTCCAAGAAGGGTGGAAATTCATAGCTCATAGGGACAACTTCATTTTGAAGATGGAAAAATAACCTCCACTAGGACAAGTGGAAAAACGACCCTTATAGGGAAAAAATTCACCTTGAGAAAATTTGATTGCAACTAGGAAGTTAAGCGATTCTGAATCCAAAACACGGACCCAGAGGGAAGAATTGACCCCTACAAGGACTAATTAATCTCAACAGTTAGCAACTTTTCCCCAAACAAGACTCAACTCGGCCAAATTTTCCTGGACAGACTTGACTTTTGCAACTTATTCAAAGGACTAGGAGACAAGAAATGCAACAAAACACCTAAGCCAAAAGGCGAAAACAGGGGGTCCCCATTTGCAATGGGGCGATGTGTGAAAACATCACAGCACATCCCAATTCATTTTTGCAAAGGCACTCTTGTGCACAATCACCTACTACCACAACTGCAGTCATCTACTTCCATATGCAAGCACCATAGGGATTCATTTAAATTTTAAATCTTTCAGGTTCACACCTCCGTGCCCTTTTCTCTAGCACTCTTATTCTATCATTTAGGTGCTCCAATTCACCTATATAAAGGTAATTGAGGTGGCCTATGAGTCAGCGCTATTCTGCATTAAGCCTGAACAACACACAAAATATATTGAGAGGGGGGCATGAATCAGTATTTTAAACTTTTAAATTTACAAAACCTCATAAAACATAAAGAGAGTAACCATCAAGACACAAAGACCAAATTTCCCATGGAAAACCCTTTCGAGTAAAAAATTTCACGGCACACAATAGCTTTCAATAAAGAGATGGGCACCAACCTCAGTTTGAGCACCAACTCAAAATTATAACACACACACACACACCCCATTGAAATGCTTTGGAACCACTATTAACTCATGCTCATTTTTCAATATTATACACTGAAATACAAAAAACAATCCTTGAACTCTTGTAACCAGCACAATACACACACACACACACACACCACTGAAGTGCTTTGCAAGCACTATTAACTCATCTTTATTTTTCTCTCTCGATCATTCTACTCAACATCTCCTTCCCTTTTTAAATATATATCCGATTCATGACTTTCTCAACAGCTAAAATCATCGCCTCTAAAACCCCTGAGATAATTGGTACGGATCTCCTGAAAGGGATGACCAGCATTTAAAAAACAGTTATTTTCAAATATTCCCGGCAAATACTCTATGTGGAGTGCCCAGCCACGAGGAACACTCAGAAATAATACCAAGCATGATGTCAACCCTGTAACTGAAATATGATAAAAACTTCGATTTCCAGCCACTTAGATATTTTTTTAACATCCTTATAAACATTTTCTAAGCGCGTGAATCGCTGAAGGAGTGGACTATATAGGATTTTTTTATTCCGTTACAGCTCAACTATAAAAAAAGAAACCACAACTTAGAAGTCATGCACTTGAATGACCAACATCCTTGACTTAGAAAAACGCATTAAAAAAAAACAATTCCCCTATGTTTAAAAACAAGGCATTACAGCCGCCTTATTAATTCCACGCCCATATCTTAGGAAGAACTTGGATCAAGTGTTCCGCATCACTTGCCACTAAATGTTCAATGCCTTCTATTTGATAACTGCTCTACCACATATCCTCTATGCATCAAAACAGACCCATAAATAAAATCATCATGTCTATTTTTAAAAACAAAACCAAGAACTGCCATACGCTCCAACAATAGACAAACGGTCTCCATTTAATATTGATTCCACAAATTTCCATACGCACCAACAATAGTCAATTCGTTTGTGTTTAATATAACGGCTTTTGGAATATGACATAGCTTCATATATGATGATAAGATAACCGCTTGGCATCAATTATTTTTGATGCACATATCCCTGTTTATTTAAAAATAAAAACTCAATGGATGATGTGTAATGCTAAAATAGACAGGCAAGCAGGTGACTTGGACAAGTAGCCAACTCAACCTGACACCCAAGTAGCTCGAACACACAACCAAGTAGCTCGAACACACAACCAGGTAGCTCAACCAAGCAAGCAAGTAGCTCAACCAAGCAATTGATAGAGATCTAATGAATAATCAGCAGCTTGATAAGCATCTCAACCCAATTCTTTTTAGAAAGGCAAACATAGTTCCCTACTACTTTGAGTAATCCTCCAAAAGTGTACAACCTTCATCATGAAAGATGCCAACTGGGATATTGGCACAATCTAATTTGGTTTGTCTCAACTGAATCTTTGACCAGTGTTGTAATTTTTGGTTTTGATGAGGTTATTTTGGTTTTTATGCATTTTTTAAGTTTTTGAATGATAAGAGTAAATAATGCAATTTTGGAAAGCACTATAGAAACAACTTACAACTACTGAAATTAATTTTCAGGTCTGATTTATTAACAGCAACTAACAAATACCAAGAATAAATGAATTTCAACACTAACATGCCAAATTAGCCTACCAGGGGTCCAACGCCTTGCCTGGAGGGCTTCTTTATTGACTTTATTGAATGTAATTGCTGCTACAGGGGCTCCCAATGTGCATCAACAGCTTCAATCACCTTTATTCTTCATAACAATAATTATCAAAAACAATTTAATGGAAGAATGGCTGATCTGGAGCTTATTCTGAAATCTTGCCAAGAGAGATCACCAAAATTGCTTCCTTTTCCCCTCTAAATTGTTGATATCATCCAAATGTGTTGGGGTTTCACCAAATTGACCACAAACCTGCCTTACTTATTCCTTGACAATAATTTCACAAGCAAGAGCTGCTCCAAAACCCTTCTTACTTAGTTATTTGCAATCCCAGGCTGCTGAAAATGGTACAGCTGACTTCAATGTGCATTAAACTTGCTGAAAAGTGTAACCAAATTGCTCAGATCTGATTGTCATTACTAACCCTGCAATCTGATACAAAATTCCACGTGATTTGACCCTTGAATGGCCTGAAAATTGATCTTTCCTGAGTGCTGAAGAAGGATTAATGGCTGGGGTATCGTCCAACCTGCCTAAAATTGAAGGTTTTCGTCTCCAATTTGGCCTCCAAACTGTTGTACCTGTTATGGCAGAATATTGCAGAGAAGAAGAAGAAAATTTTCCAAATAACATAATACCCATCTTGCACGTACAACCTCCTTTTAGCCTTCAAAACCTAATTCGATCCCTAGAAGCATCAATAGAAGATTCCAATGGAATCTTTTCTCCCTCCATAAGTACACTGGGTAAAGGGTCAGCTTGTAATTAAAATTTGGCCACTTTTTAGAAGTTACTTTTCACCTAGGAAGATGTGCTACGGGGTGAATTATAAAGTCTTATTAAAACACTTTTAAATTAACTTTTTCTATTTTTAGAAAAAGTGAGTTTTATAACTTTATATTATAAAGTTATATTTTTAAGTCCACCAAAACAAGAAAATGACTAAGTATTGGTCCCCTTTGGCTAACCAATCATCTCCATACTCTGAACTTCACCTATGGAGATGGGTGACAGGTGAATTTACACATCTGGATAGCAAATAGAGAAGTGGGGACATTACACATCATAATTCTTTGACATCAATGACAAAATATTCAACAAAGCCTATTGTTGTGTGTATAGCACACACACCACGTCATTGACAGGGAACCCCGTTTTGAGTCTGGTTTGCCCGTGTAGTAGGAGAGAAATGAAGGAAGCATTCAATGCTTTGAAGTAAACCTCACGTGAGTTGCCTTAGAAACCCAAATTCGCTTAGCAGAATGAGCAAAAGGATAAAGTTCGGAAGTTTCATGCCCTCTGAAAATCTCGCAAAATAGTTAAATCGCCGAAAATGATAAAGCTTCACAGTCTTGCAAACTCGGCTTGTAAGCCGAAAATGAAACAATAGTTGAAAGTCACACAAATGATACCTTTGGGCCGCAAATGTCACAAGTCCCGAAAATCATTAAAAGTGTGAAAATATGCTTTTGGGCCGAAACTGACCTTCTAACCCAAAAACGCAAAAATGAGAAGGGCGTTTTAACTCAAGTTTGCAAAAAGGCCTTTTAGGCCGAAATCACTTAGAAGTTTGCAAAAAGGCCTTTTAGGCCGAAATCACTTAAAATTTGGCTAAAAGGCCTTTTAGGCCGAAATCACTTAAAATTTGGCAAAATGGCCTTTTAGGCCGAAATCACTTAAAATTTGGCAAAATGGCCTTTTAGGCCGAAATCACTTAAAAGTTTGCAGAAAGGCCTTTTAGGCCAAAATCACTTAAAATTTGGCAAAAAGGCCTTTTAGGCCGAAATCACTTTAAATTTGGCAAAACGGCCTTTTAGGCCAAAATCACTTAAAATTTGGCAAAATGGCCTTTTAGGCCGAAATCGTGAAGATGTTAGAAGAGAGGGGTTTTAATAACTTTGCAAAAGGCCTTTTTGGCCGAAAATCTAATAAGTCGAAATCCTCATAGGCCGAAATTCAAAAAATAAAATCTCACATTTCACCTCTATCAAGCAAAAACATTTAAAAGATTCATCTCACAAAGAGCTTCTCGAGCCAAACGTTAAAAATTTAATGTTTGTTAAATTAATTTTAATTTTTCAAATTGATTTATTAAAGTGAGATTGATTGTTCGCAAGTTGAAGGCATCGTCCCAAAGAACCAAGAGAATGCCTAAGACGTCAAGAAGCCAAGCGCTGAAAGTTGAAGAAGAAGATGCAGGAACGCACTGCAGGAGCGCGAGATCTGAACTGAGCATTGGGAAGCGTGTCATTGTGCCACCAGACCACAAAGCTGAAGTCCACCACCGAGACCAAAGACCGAAGAACACTCTGAATGCGGCAAGTCTATGCATTCTCGAGAAATACACAGCTGGATTTAATTCCAAACGTTCAGTTTTTTAAAACTGAAACTGTTTTATTGTAAAACTGCCTATGGGCCCCACTCAAAATATTTTGAAACCAAGGGGAAACAGGTCAGTTGTAGACAGTTATGTCCAACTACCAGATAGACTCAAATTGAATCCAGACAGTTGTGGGCAGCTGAGGGGAGTGGTTGGATAGATAATTGAGAGTTTAATGGGCATGGGTTAAAGCTGCCAACTTCTAGATGGCAGGTTGCAGCCCTTGGATGCAATTAATCCTAGCCTCTGATGCATATTGTAAAATCTATAAAAGGCAAGATGCCTCTCATTGTAAAGAGTTAGATAGTTAGAATTTTGTAGTGGGATTTTAGAGTTAGAATAGGTTAGATTATAGGAATAGCATAGAGATGCTGCAAAAGTTGTTGTAATAGGTAGCTGAAATCAATATATAGCCATTGATTTGGTGTTTATCATCTTATTTTTAGTCTATTTGCATGGTTTCTTTCAGCTGGTTAATTTTAGAGTGTACGGATTTTAATGGTAAAGTGTAGAGGGGTATTTGATGCATTTCTGGTTCATACCATTGGGGATCTGTTGATTGTAGGTCACCGTGCATGGTTAGTTTGAACCCAAATTGTGCTTAGTTCAACCGCAGGTGTTTGTCTTAGGCTACGCCAAAATTGGGTGCCTAAAACGTGTGTCTTCGGTCTAAAAATCCTTCATCCCTTGGAGCTTGCACCGTTCTTGTCTAGTTGTGAGGGTGTCTCTGGCAAAAACAAGAACTAGTTTATCGAAATTTGTCTACCCGCTACATCAACTGCTATCATCCTTGTCCTTAGGCTTCCTGAACCCTTCCTCTTTGATTTTATTTCGTAGTCTGAGAATCACAGCAAACCACCTTGTTGCAAAACGGAAGTCCCCTTGTGCTCCCAACAAATCACATCAACTGTTGAGCTATCCTACAGTCAAGACTTGACAATCGAAACCTTGAGGTCGTCCCCATTGATCAATTGAAACAACATTAGGGATTTCCTTATCTCAGGAGAGGATAGGATACTCAACGAGTACATTCTATTCTACATTGGCCAGATGGAATCGTAGCAATGCGATTTTAGCCACGTCAACACCTATCTTCATAACCTTGTCTCTTTCCTTCATCCCTCACGAGAGAGTATAGAGCACTTCAAGTTTGTTGAAGGTTTCTTTTTTTGTATTCTTGTATTGTAATTAAATATTTTGGCAGTCTCACCCCTAAACAGATTATTGTGGGTGGGATGATAGTGGGCATGTTACGTATAGAATCGTCAGAATCTAGGATGGGAAGCTTGGATGGCCCTACTATTTCTATCTGATGGCCCTACCCCCTACCCCCGGATAGCAGGGCCCCTACTATTCTACCCTCAATTCCCGGATTCACCATTGTAATTATGATGTCATTTGACATTTAACAATAATAATTAAATATGGATCAAAATATAACATAGATGACAGATACTTGATATCTATATAGATAAGCGTGTAGATAAATAGCTACTTCAATAACAATCTTGAGTTTTAAATGTTTCATTAGAATATGATACTAGTTTTATGAAATATATTATGCCCAAAAAGATATTTGTTGTTTTGTTTAATCATTTATGTGTTAAATTTGGCTGAAATTTTTTGTGCTTTACAATAGGAGTATAATGAAGTTTTAGTCACTTACGAGTAGGAGCCGGCTCACTTTCTCAAGTTTCCGGGTACCTATTTCAAAATCCAAGTCGAAAATAGGACAAAATAGTTTATCAGCTAAGTTGTCGGTTGTAGTACGAGACGGGGTATGGGATTAGGGTATGTCAATACGTGAATTTTTTTTCCTTGGGTACAGTACGTTTGGGTACTGCTGTATTATATATATATATACACAAAATTTGAAAAAAATATAAAATTGTAAATACATTTCATGGTATGATACTTCATCATTGATCAATGCCAAATGCCAAAAGGTAGTGATAAAGACTAAAATTTAATGCCAATTGATGGTTCAAAATTTCAATATCATGTCCTACAATATATATCATATATGTCTAGGGTCATGATTCAAATGAAAATCATTACAATTACAAAATTGAAATAAATACAATAAAAAATCTATATAATTTTTTTTAGTTTTTCGCACCCGCAAAACCTTGAGGCCTATAGGAGCACATAGGAACATCTAGGAGCATCTAGGAGCACACCAAACGCCTCTGGTTCCATATGGGTATGTACCTGTTGTGACCTTTTCACACATCACCCCATTGCTAATGGGGACCCCCTCTTTTTGTTAGGATTCCCACAGATACTGAGAGGGGGGGGTGAATCAGTATCTAACCGGTTGTAAGATTTTCTTAACTTAAAACATGTAGAGCATATTAATACTGTGTACCGGTAAACAGAAAGTAATGCAATAAACAGAGACAAAAGCAACCACATGAAAAACACACCATAACACAATATTTTAACAAGGAAACCCGGTGTGGGAAAAACCTCGGTGGGATTTGTGACCCACAATATTCACTTACTGGCCAATAAGAGAATATTACTGCTACAAGAGGGGCCTACACATGCAGGAAGGCCAAGTGCCTAGAGCTCACTGCTCAAATACAAAATGGGAAGTCTCAATGACTTACAAAATGGATTATACAAATCCAATGTCTTGTACTGCTTCAAAATAGCATCTACTATGCCAGATCCAGTACCGGTTTCTGCTCTGCTTCTTACATAAACCCTTAACCTATAATTCGCATAATAGGTCTGCCTTATTTCACCTATTTACATTCCTCTATCTATTACAAAATGTTCTACAATGATCTCTCTTATATAAGAGTCATTTTACAACTTGCCAAGTCGGCTTACAATGATTTTACAATAATAAACAAAATATATTAACAATAAAATTCCTGTCGGCCTCTGTGTCGGTGGTCTGTGTGTCGGTGTAGAATCTAACTTTGCTAGTGTCGGTGGATTGCCTTGCCGATGTCATAGGATTGTAAGGTTGCCATCAATGGCAAAACCTTCAATCATCTACAATGTCTCATTGGAGTGTGCATTTGCCAACACTTTTCCTGCTTTCTGCGTTGTTAGGATAGGGTTTTGGCTGCTTAGTGGGCAATTTTGTGTTTCCTGTGCCCAAGTCTCGGAGTTTTTGATCATGCCTAGTGCCGTTTAGGGTTTTGAGGTTACAGGATCAAGCGCATAAAATTGAGATTTTAATGATCCTAGTTTGTCTAAGTGTTGACCCTTTTGGAGCGTTAACGTGTTCTTTTAAATGTCCTCGTCAGTGATTTTAAGTGCTAAGGTGTTTTCAGACCTTTTAGAGTTGTTTTCTCGCTCCTAGAGAATTATTCAAGTTGATTCCACACTTTGTTCCAATGAATTCCCTTGTGTTATGCTCCAATTTCTGATAAATTTTCCCAAGTCCAGTTGAGTTCTATTAAGTTTTGAAGTTTCTAGGTTATTCTGAGTGGAAAAATCATCATTTTCAATAAAGCAATGATTAATTAATAAAAAAAAAACAATTAAATGATTTGCAATAAGCATTTAATGTTTTCAACCTTTAGAAGCAAATCAGTTTCACCCAAGCAAGTATAAGAACGAGTGTTTTATCCCACATTGCTTGTGTGATGAAAATTGGTGATGAAAGTTTAAAGAGAGAAGTCCAACATTATTTTATTATTAAGTTTGTCAGGTGTCTCCATGCAAGGGCGATTTTCTCTCTTATTGGCGATTTTTGATGAAGTGTCCTGGTGAAGTGTTTGATTGAAGACTTATTTTTTTCCTCCATTCTTTCCAGCTGGGCAATCCACTTGATCACTGCCATTAAAGTTTATTGACTCCATTGACTTCAGATTTTTCAATTTTTTGGGGAGATGGTGATTTTCCTAAGTTGGTGACTTCGGTGATTTTAGAGGATTCTTTTCTCCAAGTTGGCGATTTTTTCCTCAAATCCGCCTTTCAACCTGCTATTGTCAGACTGGTTTGATTGTTCTGAATACCTCCCCATGCCACGATTTTAGTAAAGTCTGCCATTTTTAGTGAAAATCGCAATTTTTGTGTAGGGCGATTTTTGTTTGGGGTTTCATCTCCAAACAAAAGTGATTTTCCTTGACATCGCCCTTGTTATTTGCTGTTCTCAGACTATTGTTGGCAGATTGGAGTGAGCATTGAAGACATTTTTCAGATTTGAAAGTGGCGCCATAGCTGGGAAAATACGATTTTTATTTGGCAAGTGTTTGAAGCATATTTTGGTGGATTCCATACATGTTTGATACAGCCATTACTCCCTACTTGCTTCCATTGCCTCAAATCTGAGCCTAAACGTCATTATTGCAGCATTTGTAACCTCTATTGTTGGCTGTCCATTCATTTGACTTTCATTGCCAGCCAGCTCCAGCTTCAACGATTTGCCTTTGGGAGAGTTTTCCAAGTCATTTTCAGACAATCACTTGACCATTTGAGGGCTATTACAGGTCTGCAACTTCGCCATGGCTGCTTGTCCTCAAAAAATTTAACTCTTACCAGCCATACCATTATTCCCGGATTAGACTTGCTTTCATTGTATAAGTTGATTTTCATCAAATTTATGCACATTTAGATAATTGCAACATATTTTGAGAGGTTTATTCATATAGTTGCAGGTTGTCTTCAGATTTATGACCTCCATTGTTGACTATGAAAGGTGTCTTTAGACATATTTTTTTGTGAAAACACAACCTTTCACACCTTTCCCTAGTCACTCTTGATCCGGTATACTCCTTTGCACTATGATTTGCACCAAATTTCTAAGTATAAGGAGGTGTTGATTTCATGAGGGTTTCATACCCTAATCTTGTCACATTTTGTATTTAAATTGTTAAGATCTACCTAGAGTTGTTGATTATAATTAGGGAATGGCGGATTCCAATTGCCTTGGGCAACATTGGAATCCGCCCAAGGGGGCTGGGCCCTATACCTCACTTCACTCAACGCTACATAAATGAAACCCCACGCCACATTCAAGATAGCGTGCTAAACATAATAAGGCCAACCCTATCTAATGCATTTCAGTTAAAAGAAAAACAATAAATTAAAGGTCAAGCCGACATAAATGGATTTTAGTATAAGCCGACATAAAAGGTTATTGCATCATATAAATAAAGATACTTTCACCTCAATCAAACACATTCAATACATCATCATGCGAAATACCTACATCTGCCTAATGCGAATTTGAAGGAGCAATATCACAACGAATCACATCTGCTATACCAGCGAATTACATCTGCCATTAAAGGGTGCAAAATTCATCCATGAGGAGAGCGAACTGAGGGCTAAGGTTGCAGTCCAACAAAGTGCAGATTTCCTATGCAGACCTAGGGTTTGGATCTGATTGTTGTTGGAAGTGGTAAAAGGATGCTTGTGAAGGTGCAGTCTTGTGGAAGACATAATCAGCCCTAAGTGCAATCACCTTCAAGTACTTGAGATAAGTGTTGTAATCTTCATATGAATATAATTCATAATCAGATTTGAGGATCCTTTCTGGCTGGGTTTTTCCTCCTAGGAGGTTTTCCCAGGGTAACCATGTCTTGTTCTTATTTTGTTCATTTCTTTGTTATGTCTAAATCTGGAAAACTATAAATCTTTCATCTAATCAAGTTAGTTAGAAACTAAATTCTGGTTTTCTGAGTTTATATTAATCTGAAAGTGTTAAAACTAACATGGTATCAAAGCTATAGGCTAGATCAACTTTCAGAATTCAGATTTTAGGACTCCTTTATTTCCAGATTTTGTCTCATTCACAGGTCAGGTCAATGGGGCTGGAAGTTGAAGATATGCTTGATGGAAATCTCAATTTTGCTGCCAGATTTAATCATGTAATTTCAGTCTCTTGTTCCTTCCTTCTTTGGTGGTAGGTTAGTAAAAGGATCTCTCTCAATAAGACGACTTTGGTGTCAATGAAAACATTAAATGTTAAATGAACGAATCTTTTATTTAGTCCTTGTTAAACCGAATAGTATAAGAGGATGCTTGGTTAAGGTTGTTGTTAAGGGCTTATTATTTCGTTTGGGCTGCAACCTTATGTAGTGGTTAAGATCTGTTTTAAATAAGAGTTGCAGATCTGATTGTGAAAGGTTGTGTCCCTTTCATAGGGCAGAAATAATGAAGAGTTGCACTCTTTCAAAAGGTGCTAATGGTGAAAGGGTGTGTCTCTTGCCAAAGAGCATCATGATGAGGAGGTGTGACCTCTCCCTCATATTGAGAGACATAAAGGAAAGGAATCAAAGCATCCAGTGATATCACCTCGGATCGGATCAGATCAGAACTGTTATTAAGTTACAAGCAGTAATATCTTGTTCTAGGTGGTATGCATGGGGAAGTGCTTAATATGTATGCTTAATATATGATACCTAATAATGTTCTTCTGCACTGCATTATGTATGATTGTTATACTTAATTTCATATGACAAGTTAGTATACTATAGCCTAATGCTTGTTACTACTGTCAGTATTTAAGAAAGTTGGGAATGGAGTTGTTTCCAAGGAGGGGCAGTCTAAATCCAATCAATAGGATGATTCCCAAGATAGGATAAGGATCAACGTCCCGTAAACTTTGAGGGAGCCTATTGTATTTTGGTCTCTGAGTGCTTTGGTAACATAGACATCCCCTTCTTCCTTAGAACTGGAGTAGTAATGTAGGTTGACACTTGCATTAAGAATTATGGATGATAAAATTAATTATCCAGTATGATATAATTAGTTTTCTAGTATGATAAATGAACAATTTACTTATTAATATATTAATTATGGCTAAAACAGGCCTAAACCTAGTAAGGGAAATTTTGTGTACGTGCCTGTCTGTGACCTGATAAATTAAATACTAAAATTAAATATGGAATGTATGCCCTCATTAAATATCTAGTGCTTAATTATTCCAATGAGTAAGATCAAAACAAAGAAGAAAAGCTAAACTTCATATTTGTAAAGACATTGTGAACTTGAATATTTCCTCTCTGTTTTGAACTTCGTTTAATTGATGTGTGCCTTTATCTATGTGCGTTAAGGGAAAATAAGCCAGTTACATAAGTATCACTACTAATTGAGTAAATGAAGTATTCATTAAATAAATGTCATAAATAAGTGAGCTAGGAATTTATTGTTCACAATGCTTGATCCGAAGATTAATTCCCTTGATGTATTTGCTGTTGGATGTCTAGAGGTTGATCTAAATCCTTTATCAAAATTATTTTGATTATATATACTGCAGCTTACTAATTGCTATTGATTCATGGAAGTATAGGCTCTCACTATCATTGCTTGGTTAGTATCCTCATTAAGTATACTTCGCTCTCCTTGTAAACATTCCATTGGTACTTCCTCACCTATGTTCTGATTGAGTTTTGACTATCAATTGAATGATTCTACAATAGTGACATAAAACTGACCTTTCAATTGAGTATTTGCTATCATGAAATGTGAAGTATTGTGGAAATTAATAATATACACTATCCTCAACTGCTGACTTAGAAATACTCTAGTTGATAACTACCATACATTTTGAGCTAATTGTAGACTCTATTAGGTTATACTAATGGTTGTATGCCTCAAATCTGTGGAAACCCTAGTGAGGCAGAAAATGATCATGACTTAACCCTTGTAAGTTCCTTATAAAAATTAGATTTTTTTTATTAACCTGTATGGTGATGTACAAGTTTTCAGGGTTGTGTGTTACAGGCTAGCTTCTTCTTTTAATTTGTGTCACATAAGTATTGTCTCAACATTCTATGTATCATTGGTTATATTGTTAAAGGGATGCGTCTAACTTATCATGAATGTTGTGATCCTCACCCAAAGTCATTCTTACATTACCTCATATAGTAGGTGATGTATGTCAAGGGCCAAGGCCATACTGACATCAGAAATCCATAAGCTTGGATTGATGTGGCCTCAAAGGGGGCTTTGAAATAAGGCATAAGGATCTTCACACTCATTTAGAAGTTTGAGGATATGTCCTAATCATAATTGTGCCATGGGTCCAATTCATAAAAGGTGAAGTTGGCATTCCTCATCCTTGTTTATAAATACTTATGATCTATGATGCTTGGCTATCAGTTTGATATTGAGGATTAAGAGGGAGCCCTATGATCTTCAATAAAACTCTTGGTATGAAAGAGTACTTGATAAGCCTAGGGCTTTGTAAAGATTCTAACCTGTTCCTTAAAAGTATTTGAAATGCTTTCTTATATGGATGATCTAACTCTGACTGATAAAGATAGCCTCATGATTTAATATAAGAAAGAATTAGCTCAAAATTGAGATGGAAGATCTAAACCTAAAATGCATTACTTCTAGGTTAGAAGTGTGGCAGGGATCTAATGAAATTATTCTAAGTGAAGTTTTCTATTGTTATGTTAGAATTATGGATTGTAAACTTATATGGAAACTAACTTAAAGAAGTTGAGTATGTCTGCAACCAATTATGATCTTGCAGAGTCATCTAAATAGAGGCAGGTTGATTGATTGGTTAAGAAGTGTTACGGACAAGGAAAACACTTCAAGCATTCACCCGTGGCGATCTCCTGGACCTACAGGGATAGTCCTCAGTTGCATTGAGTATTGTTGAAGCTAAATACATTGTTGCAAGTGTTGCATCAAGAGAAGCAGTGTGGTTTCTCAAAATTCTTGCTATGCTGTTTTGAATTATTATCAGGGTTGTATAGAGATACCTGACAATTCAGTGTTTTATGGCAAGACAATCCTATGTTGCAGATGTTCTCACCAAGTCTCTTGAAGCTTGAGTACTTTAAAAGATAGACTTGGAGCTGTGGAGAACACCACCTTGGTTAAGAGGGAGTCTCAACCTTAGTGATACATTGTGTGGTATCAAACCACCCTCTGCGGGCAATGTAAGGTAGTATTGTAATCTTCTCAGGGAGAAGAGTAATTGTTAACCATCCTCTATGGGCAATGTAAGATGGTATTGTAATCTTCTCAGGGAGAAGAGTAATTGTTAACCATCCTCTGCGAGCAATGTAAGATGGTATTGTAATCTTCTCAGTAAACCATCCTCTACGGGCAATGTAAGATGGTATTGTAATCTTCTCAGGGAGAAGAGTAATTGTTAACCATCCTCTGCGGGCAATGTAAGATGGTAGAAAAGATCCTCTCCACCCTCTGCGGGCAATGTAAGGTGGATCCAGTCTATGCTTGTGTGCGAACTGGAAGACTATGTTATGTAGTTCCATTCTATGCATATGTTTATTCCATTCCTTGCTTGTGTGCAAGATGGAGGATTATGTTCATTAAATTCCATTCTATGCTTGTGTGCAAGATGGAGGACTGTGTTTTCATTTTATGTTTATGCAACTCCACTCCATGCTTGGGTACAAGATGGAAGATCATGATGTTACATTCTTCTTTGGGAGAAGACTGAGCTAAAGACAATGAATGATGGATATACGTGATCGATGGCATGGAAAGACTCCATGATGTGCATGAATAATTGCATATGTATTCATGACTTGCAAGTGTGGATGTTAAAGTTTTGAATTCACCCTCCACAGGCAGTTCAAGATGGATACTATGGGATACTATTTGTGGCTACTTGTTGTGATCCGCTCTCAGGAATATTTGAAGTTGACAGCTAAGTTCGGATTACAATTTAACATTGTATGTATTACTTAGGGCTGGGCCTTAATCTTGTAACCTGGTTGTAAGATTATCTTTCTCCCTAATTAAGAGGGAGTGTTGATTATAATTAGGGAATGGCGGATTCCAATTGCCTTGGGCAACATTGGAATCCGCCCAAGGGGGCCAGCCCCCTTCTCCAATGTATAGGGCTGGGCCCTATACCTCACTTCACTCCACGCTACATAAATGAAACCCCACGCCACATTCAAGATAGCATGCTAAACATAATAGGGCCAACCCTATCTAATGCATTTCAGTTAAAGGAAAAACAATAAATTAAAGGTCAAGCCGACATAAATGGATTTTAGTATAAGCCGACATAAAAGGTTATTGCATCATATAAATAAAGATACTTTCACCTCAATCAAACACATTCAATACATCATCATGCGAAATACCTACATCTGCCTAATGCGAATTTGAAGGAGCAATATCACAGCGAATCACATCTGCTATACCAGTGAATTACATCTGCTATACCAGCGTGCAAAATTCATCCATGAGGAGAGCGAACTAAGGGCTAAGGTTGCAGTCCAACAAAGTGTAGATTTCCTATGCAAACCTAGGATTTGGATCTGATTGTTGTTGGAAGTGGTAAAAAGATGTTTGTGAAGGTGCAGTCTTGTGGAAGACATAATCAGCCCTAAGTGCAATCACCTTCAAGTACTTGAGATAAGTGTTGTAATCTTCATATGAATATAATTCATAATCAGATCTGAAGATCCCTTCTGGCTAGGTTTCCCTCCTAGGAGGTTTTCCCAGGGTAACCATGTCTTGTTCTTATTTTGTTCATTTCTTTGTTATGTCTAAATCTGGAAAACTATAAATCTTTCATCTAATCAAGTTAGTTAGAAACTAAATTCTAGTATTCTAAGTTTATATTAATCTGAAAGTGTTAAAACTAACAAAAGTGTGGACTATTTTTCTAACTTCATACCCTAATTAGCCTAAATCATTAGGAAGTCAAGAATTCTATTAAGAATATTGTATTTTTCCTAAGTTCTAACTTCAAGTTTCGTACAGGTGCGATGTCGAAGTCCAGATTTAAGGAAAGAAGAGAACGACAGAAGATACTGGAGACTAGATTCTATCCAGAATCCAAGATGTCATCTAGATGGAAGGAGATTACGGATACAAACATGCATTTCTTGAGCCTGAACCTGATGCGACAGTGAATGTTTGAAGTCGGAAATCAGATTTCTTCCCCAGCGTATGTAAATATTATGAAGAATGGTAGTTTTCAAGCCACTAGATTTCCACAATCCATACAATGCAGTGAGCTTATCCTGGAGAGTGCACGATGTTATGATCCTTACTCGCGAATGATCAAGACTCCTAAAGGCATTGTCATTGTCTACCTTGTTGAGGATGAGATTGCTGAGGTGTTTGGAATTCCACGTGGAGCAGATATGAAAAATGCAACTAAGGATGAATATGACGAACGGTACACGAAGAAGATGGATGCGTGTAAGAATATAATAAACAAAGAGTGGATGATCGAGCCTAGGCTTGATCATTTCAAGGCTCCCAAGACACTCATGTGCACAGACTTCAAAGAGGAATATAGTGACTTAATAATCCTGCTTAACATAGTGATGGGGACATCGTAGGGTGCAATATTCGATGGATGGATGTTCTACTTCATCCAAGATTGTCTTAGAGGGACGTTGATAAATTGGTCTAGAATCATAAGTGACAATCTGGACTTTTAGCTGAGGAATGTGGAGCGGTCCAAGTCTTTCACCATGACTTCCTACTTGGTATACCTGCTTGCACGGTTTGTTTCATACAAAGGATTGATATGCAAAGGTGAAGTCGGGAATGGGCAAGGATAATTCAGGAGTCATGAGTGCTATCCCCAGCTGAACATGTATGGAATTGAAGATTATAAGAGAGTGAATGATGTATTCACAATGTACATCACGCGGATGCTGCAAGGCGAAATCCACAGAAGATTGTCCAAGGAGGCAACAGAGCTAATAGAGAGATATGGATCGTGGTATATTCAATTTCCCACTTTCACATACCTTAGGATTCATTGGTTTCAATCGGAACCCTATAGGCTTCCTAGGTATCCTTCCGATAGAATGATCTTGTTGGAAGTGGTGAGACAACTTCTAGAGTTTGATTCCATTCACAAAGAGAAGCATAGGACACGCATGACATTCCCTATTTCAGTTGGGAAGACGTTGGAGGTTTGCCAGTCTGCCTTAGCCGCTAGCACTGCGAGTGAGGAGTTTGCATTCTATCGATTTGCAACCTTCAAGAAAAGAGAGATTTGATCCAGATAAGAAAGTTGGAAGGATCAGAGGAGAGAAGTTCATCCACAAGGTAGACATAGAAGACTATTGGGCCAATCTGATGGACGAGCAGGCAGTGAAGAGACGAATGTGGTCCAGAATGTGTTGTGCGAATCGCACAACCATCCCCGTCTTGGACAGGGACCCCCCGGTTTGTGCCTTTCTATCCTTGCGGAAGAGGAAGGGGATATGAAGGGTCAAGTGCCGCTAAAACCAAATTCGGCCTCTAGGGCCATATTGCGAACTTAAAACTCCCCAATTCTCACAAAATCACCTAAATGTGAAGAAAGAGTTAAAGCCTGCAATGACGTTGAAATGCCGATAATCGCCTTGGATAGGCATAAGGTGATAAAGATTGGCGAAGCCCGCCAAGCAAAGAGTAGTGCGTCTGAAGGTCGCACGAGGACCCAAAGTTGTTGTTTTTCGCACGATGAGATAGATTGCATAAGGTTTGTCTTTGCGATGTTTGTGGGATTTGAATGAAGGATGATTTTCGCCTGCTGATGAAGAAGGAGCAACTTTCCTGGCCAAAATGCCAAGGTTGCAAAACTTGCCCAAGTGCCCAAGCTCGCGCTTCACGAGGAGAAAGTCTAAATCGCCAACATCGCTCTACGAGTAAAATTTTGGACTTTCAGGCCAAATTGAGAAAAAACTTCAAAATTTGCAAGACTGGGCCTAAGGTCCGAAAATGCCTTAAAAACTGTGAAAACTGGAAAAGGGTCCGAAATTTCAAAAAGTTGCCAAAATTGCCTAAGTCACCGAATTTCGGACCCAGAGGCTAAAATTCTAAAACTTCAAAAGGTTAAAAGATTGCCAAAATCGCCCAGGGGGCTGAATTTCGGACCCTGGGGTAAAATTCTCAAAAAATTCAAAAATCCCCAAAACTGGCAAAAGGTCCGAAATTTACCTTCAGTTTGCAAAAGACCCCAAATGGTCCGAAATTCACTAAGTCACCTAATTTCGGACCCTGGGGCCGAAATTCGAAAATTTGATAAAATTGCAAAAAGCGATGAATGCTCCGAAATTTGCAAAAAAAGGGGCTTAAGGTTCGAAGTTTTTTAAAAAGTTTGCAAAATTGGGCAAAAGGTCCGAAATTCGTGGAATTTGCAAGAATAGGCAAAAGGTCCGAAGTTTTTTTTAAGTTGCAAAAGTGTGCTAAAACACTCTGAAAATCTTCAAACTCGCGGAAGGCGCCTTAGGTCCGAAATTCGGCAAAAGGCGTTAAGCTCCGAAAATCTTCAAAATCGCGAAGGACGCCTTAGGATCCGAAGTTTGTATAACTTGCAAAAGGCGATGCATGGTCCGAAAATGCCTCCAGTTCGCCAAAACGTGGAAAGCTCCGATATTCCAAAAACGTCTAAACACTCTGAAATCTTTCAAATCGCGAAATTCTAAAATGCGCCCAATGGTCTAAAGTTCATGAATGCTCCGAAGTTTTGCCAGAAGACACGAAAATCGCGAAGTTCGTATAGCTTGCAAAGGGGCGCCCAATGGTCCGAAGTTCGCCCTTAAGGTTAGAAAACCCAGTTTAAGTTTGCAAAAGTGCCCAAAATCCCAAAATTCACCATTAAGGGGTGAAATGTCAAAGTTTTTAAAACTTTTCGAACGCCCCTCTTGCCCGAAATTGCCAGGAACAACTAAATTCAGGGAAGGAGTAAAGCATTAAAACTTGGGAAATTTTCAAATGACCCTCCAGGCGTTAAATTTTAATATTTGTTAAATTAATTAATTAATTTTTCAAATTGATTTATTGAAATGAAATTGATCATTCGCAGGTCGCAGGACGCCATTAGAGAACCAGGAGAAAGACCTGAAACGCAAATCGAAGAAGGATCGCAATCAAGGCCAGGTGCTGAAGACTGGAAAAGAAAAAAGATGTGGGAACGAGCTGCAGGAGCACAAGAGCAACCAAACATTGGGAATCGTGCCGCTGAACAAAGATGAAGTCCACCACCGGGACCAAAGACCAAAGAACACTCTGAATGCTGCAAGTTTATGCCTTCTCGAGAAAAAGCACACAGCTCAATTTAATTCCAGGAATTCAATTTCTAAAAAGCTGAAATTGTTTTATTGTAAAACTACTTGTAGATCCCACTCAGATATTTTGAAAGAAAGGGGAAACAAGTCAATTGTGGACAGTTATGTCCAACTACCGGATAGACTCAAATTGAAGCCAAATAGTGGCAGGTAGTTGAAATTGTGGTTGAATGGATGAGTGAGAATTTAATGGGCATGGGTTAAGGCTGCTAGTTTCTGGAAGGCAAATCAGGACCCTTGGATGCAGTCCATCCTAGCCTTCGATTCAAAATTGTAATATCTGCAAAAGGCAGAGGCCTTTTTTTTGTAAAGGGTTAGATGGTTAGATAGTTAGAGATTTTTGTTAAATAGTTAGACTCTGGTGAGAGAGTTAGATTTTAGAGTTAGAATATGTTAGATTTTAAGCAGTAGCATAGAGATGTTGCAGAAATTGTTGTAATAGGTAGCTGAAATCAATATATAGACATTGATTTGGTGTTTATTGTCTTGTTTTCATCCTGTTTGCATGGTTTCTCTCAGCATTTTAGATGGATCTTTCTATTTTGGGTGTGCAAGTATTTGATATATTCAGGCTCATACCATTGAGGATATACTGATTGTGTATCCTTTTGTATGGTTAACCTGAGCCTTTAATTGTGCTTAGTTCAATTGCAGGTGTCCGTATGAGCTGCGCCAGAATTGGGTGCTTAGCCGTGCGTCTCCAATCTGAAAATCTTCCAAGTCCCTTTGAAGATTGCACCGTTCCTGCAAGGTTGTGAGCTATTCTGGCCAAGCAGGAATTGGTTATGTTGAATCCGTCTACCCACATATTCGTGTTGTTAGTTTTAGATCTCCTAACCCTTTCCTTTTGCTCTTTATTGTGTAATTCGAGAATCGCAACAGACCAGCTTGTTGCAAATTGTAAGTCCCCTGGTGCTCCCAGCAAATCACATCGACCACTGAGTAATCCCGCAGTCAAGACCTGACAATCAAAACCTTAAGGTCATCCCCTTTGATCAAACGTAGAAAATAGCATTAGGGATTCCCTTATCTCAAGAGAGGATAGGATACTCAGCAGGTTTATTCTATTCTGCACTGGCTGTATGGAGTTTGCAGCAATGCGATTTCAGACATGTCAACAGAATGTCAGTGGATTTCATGAGGAAGTGTGGACTTTTCTTCATTCCTGATTAGGTGTTAGATGACAGGGATCATACGAATCCACAGTATGAAAATGAAGAAGGCAATCTTATTGCCTAATTGGTCAAAATCAAAGAGATTGATTTGAATGTATTGATGAGAGAGGTCTTGAGTTTCTCCCATACATGGGTAGATATTCAGATGAATAAGTGATATGGGTGTTTCCTTCACTTATGGAAAGATAAAGTCGGAAGAATCTACTTCCGAAGATGATCAGAGGACTATCAGTGATGTCACGATTTATGTAGATGAAGAGAGTCAATCTCCCAAGAGAAGGAAAAACACGCCAAGAGGAGTCAAGGCTAGAGGGAAGAAGATTGAGGAAGTCAAGAAGAAGAAACAAAAGACTATCATTCCTTCACCTACCATTCCTTCACCACCTCTCAGTGTCTCATCAATTAAGGAAATTGAAATAACAAGACGGAATAAGGAGACCCAGCAATGTTCCAACACAGTGATACTACTAGAGAATATTCAGGAGTTACATACCACAGCGACATCTACTCCACCAAATGAGAATGATGATCAGTCGGGATCCCAATTGTCCTTTTGGAGGTTAGTTTGGAAAATGAGATATATGATTTGACCAAGAGTAATCCTGATAATGATGATGATGTTATCTCGACATTGAGAGGACTTGATCGAGATATGTGTCTCGATGATGGTATGGAGATGGCTGCTATTCCTGATTGGTTGATGAAAAGTATGAAAAAAAGTAAGAAAATAATAGAGGTACAGTAGAGGTACAGCCTATTGATAACATTGATGACTACCTAGCTAGGAGCAATAAGGAGAAAGAACCCAAGAGAGCTGAGATTTTGTCGCACATAGCTAGAGATGAGACAGGAATGCGGATTGCGCAGGTGGTTGTTCCTATTGGAGGTGTGACGGCAAACATTGCTACTCCTATGGATTTCCAGATTACTTCAATTGCCCTTGGCCGTACATCAAGAGAGCAAGAGTTTCAAGAGGTTGGTGATAACCTTAAGGCGATCAGCGCAAGGTTAGATAGAGAAATTGAAGAGAAGGAGAACTACAAAGAAGAGAATATCAAACTTAGAGAGTATATTGCGAGGATAAGGCGTGAGAATCCCGCCCTTATTTCCCCTATTGCAGTTGATCATGGACTACATTCACACTATGAGGTAGTGAGAGATACACTCTCAGAGGTGGAGAAGTGGATTGAGAGTGCAAGAAAACAAGCGGATGATTTCCTTACTCAGTTTGTCCAGGCATATGATAGGACAACGAGGCTCATGTTTAGAATCCAGTATTTGGAAGGAGTTTGGGAAGAATTCCAGCCTATTCAGGAGAAGACTATTCCACGCCTCAGAGCTTTGAAAAGGATTCCTAAGTCCACATTGATTAGCGAGAACATTGTGCACAATGGAGACAGATATGATTTCCATGGCTGGTATTGTTCATTGGCCGTAAAGAAATCAACTTATGAGAACGCCCAGTTGAGTTGTACAGAGATGGAAGGATTGATTCAAGACATGCAAATGCAGATCCTTGCCTCAATTGAGGAGTTATTGGGTGTTGATGTTAGCGATGCTAGTGTTTACACTTAGCCAAATTAAGAGACAAGATGAAACTTATGTATTTTTGTCAGTTGGACTCTTTGAAGAAGAGTCAGATAGATGATTTGGTCTCTTTGTTGATTCATGTTCATAGTTCGCAGAAGCTCATGCCAGATTGGGAGAACACTTTGGACACTTGCTCAGATTCATTGGACGTGATTGATTTGCAGCAAGATACCTTACCTAGCATTTCCATGGAGGAGTTAGATTCTGTATTGGCTAGATTCTTGGAGTATGCTAGGAGAGAGAGAGATGCAGGGAGGAATCTTCTAGAAGATTCCCTATTTGATGACTAGGTATCTTTTTATTGGGCCATATGTTGGTGGCGCCATTTTTATGTAAACCCTAATTAGGGCAATTCTAGGGTTTTGTGGCATGATCTTGGTCGTTGATCTTGAATCAATCTTGGCCATTCATTTTGTAAGAGAGTTTTTGTAGAATTGTTGGTATATGCTGCAGTTGTTTCAATCTAAATCATTGTTCAATTGTTGGTGATTTTGCTCTTCAAATGTTGTCTTTGCATTCATGGTTCTCAATTCCTTAGATTAGAATTTGTTTTCATGTTTATTGTTAAGACATGGACCAGCTAGGACTCAAACCTAGGACCTTCCATACGTTGCTGGAGTGCTCTACCACTGAGCTACTAGCCCCTCTTAGACCAGTCCATCGTCGGTCTGGGTGTGGCTTATTTCCAACACCAACACCCCCCCTTAAGCCACACCTCTCGTGTGCTTGGGGCACCTGGCCTGGACTTGGCTTTGATACCATGTTGAGACATGGACCAGCTAGGACTCGAACCTAGGACCTTCCATACGCTGTTGGAGTGCTCTACCACTGAGCTACTAGCCCCTCTTGGACTAGTCCATCGTTGGTCCGAGTGTGGCTTATTTCCAACACCAACATTTATTAGATTGAATGAAAGATTTGTTGAATATATTTGTGTGGAATCCTTAATCCATACCACTAGCCTCTTGTCGCTAGTAAGTGCGCCTTGTGTGGTCAACTCGAGATTTGAGTAAGCTTAACTTCAACTATTATGCGTCCCTTCACAAGAATCAACTTGGATGGTTTCAACATTTGATGATGATAGTCTGAAAATCCTTGAGTATACCTTAGACGATTGCACTAAGCTTGTGTCAATACCTGTTTGTGAGACCTTGCCTAGTTTGATTCCACTAAACTTGTTCATCATTTCCTACATTCCTAGGCCTAGAATAGATTTCTTGAACCTTATTTCTTTTGCGCCCCCCCCCCCCCCCTTTTTAGTAAGAATTAAGTCCAGAACTACATTGTTAAATCCTAAGTTGTCAGCATACCTATTCCACATATTTCATGATCGAAGAAGATAATCCTAACATTTGTAAGTCCCCAAGTGAACACAATAATTCACATCGACCAATGAGTTACCCACTCCTCAAGCCCTAACATGTAGAAACCTTGGAATCATTTTAGTTGATCTTACCCTTAGCATCTGAGGTGACTTTGTTCAAGAGAGGGTAAATTACTTTGGTATTTTATTCTAAAATGTTACGTGCATAAAACACACATCAACAATACCCACAAGGAACCTAGGGCATCCGGAGCGCTCCTTGGAATCTATCAGGTGCTCCCCTACATGCTCCCAAACTCGTACACTACTGGAGTGGGCATGGGAAATCAAATAGAGAATCTAGTAACTTAGTTTATCAGGGTTAGGAAGCATAATAATGGTTAACCAGTTTATTATTCACAAGCAAGGTAACCAATTAATGTTTGCTAGGCATAGCAACCAATTTTATGATTGTCGAGAAGCATTAAAGGAATTTTCTCCCCTAGAACTTAAGTTGACCACAAATGCCATGATTTTAACCTATACAGAAAGCTAATGACATAAAGCCCACAAGTGCTAGACCAAATGCTCTACTGATTGGAAAACAGAATCTGAGCCTCAAGAACTCATGCTAATTACTAAGACCTCAAATAATGAGATACCAAGAAATGAATTCTAGAACAATCAAAGATGATTCATAGAATAGCAGAAAATGTAAAATCACAAAAGGTCTAGCAGAAGTATTCTTTACCAAATGAAATTTTTATGCTCATCAGAAAGAGTAAATTATACATTCATGAACACAAGCATTGACTTGCAATTTTAACCTTGTGGGAGTTCAGAGAAAAAAAAGATAGAAGTAATTATGAAATCATAGGTTGATGTTTACAACAACAGCCTGCATTACAGGCAAGTAATAAAACAACCCCCACTTAAAAGGACCCTAATCTTGATTACTTTGTCTCCGAATATATTTGGCTTGCTCACAAACATAACAATGGCCTAACAAGGCAAAACCACGATATCCATCATATGCATGAGGTTTTCGCAGTCCATGAGATTGAAATAAAAATATATCTGAGAAAAACTGTATATTTATTTTTCACCTCCAAAGATGATGATGGACCTGAACAACGGAGGGAATGACCTTTCTGCCATGACAACTTTTAAAAACTCTAAATCTGCAATCCTGTTGGTTAACCTTACCCTCAGCTTCTCAAGAAGCTTATTGCTTCGGAGCATAGTTTTCTCAAGAAGCTTTTCAAATTCAAATATATCCACACCCATGTGAAGAGATTTAGGCATAACATATCCTCAAACCTTCAGCGGAGTGAAAATATTGGAAGCCAAAGTATACCATAGCAGAAGTACAGATGCTTGACAGTGCAAAGCACTGCAAGCTGAGCTATTGACGAAGCATCTTTGCTACAAGATTTAAGATAATACCAAGAAAAAGTTAAGAATGGATGGTTTGTTGACTATAATACAGCAGAACAACTAGTTCAGAATGGTAAGAAACTATATTTGTTCATTTTCTATTAACATAGAAAAATGGATAGGATATGTATAACTCCATAATTTCACTGCTATTCAGTTCAAACCGAGACATTTCTAATGTTCTCAGTAGGAAGAATTGAAGAATGCCACAACAGAAGCTAATGAGAAGTCCAATGCATGCTCAAACACTTTTTGGAAAAGAAAACCGAATTAATTTTGAGAATAAAGTAAGGCATATTAAGAAAAGGTTCCATTAGCAATGAGCTTCATATGTGTACCAGTTCAGCTTCTCCCTTTAACAATCGAGGATCACTCAGCACATCATGACTGCTTTTAATTTTCTCCTTCACAGAAGCCAAGGCTTTTTCCTCCTCTTCCACTTCATCCCCAAAGGAAAGCAAGTTCAATTTTCTGCAAAAATAAAAATAAAAATGTATTCTAAAGTTACTAAGAATTCTATGCTTTCATTTTACTTTTATGTATTACATCCCAGTTTCCATATATTCTTGAAACAGTTCTGCTGTCTCCCTACAGATTCTATCTGAAACCTACTAGGTAATTCCAAAAGTATAGTTGTCCTTGAAACATGTATTTTAAAGATTAACTTCCAGATGCATAAACCCCTTAATAATGCATAAAACAGTTCTGAATCTAAAACTACCAACTACCAACTACCAACTACCAAATGTGTACCAAATTAAGGAAACAGGTTACTTTACAACCAATTTCTATTGCAAAGCAATCCAGGTGCTTCACAATATCAACCTTTATTTCTTATATAAATATGAATCATGTGGCTGCTTACTAAATAGATCCATGCTTCAGTTTCGAAGGCATAAACATTATCAATTTGCAATGAATATGCCACATTATATCTCCATTGGACCATCATAATTCAGGTTTGGATGATGACAGAAATCTTTTCATTTTATACTACAACATTAATAGTAAGTACCAAGAAATCCTCAGAGAGTCAGAACTAATACCAGTGATGCTGAAAAAGGAGGCTCACCATATGGAGATAAAATTGATCCGAAAACATTCCATAAGGAATTAAAATAATTTACATGTATCCCATGCTTCCAACTACATGCTTCATAATTCAGATGATTCTCCAATCAAATAGTGGATCAAAAGATAAAGGCATATCAGCAGCCAGACCAACAAGGTCAAAATCTAACGGTAAATAGATCATTGGGACTGATAGAAAGGAATAATTAATGATGAAGAGATCATAAAAATCCATTGATCCACTTACAAGCTACGAAGCAAAAGAGGCCAAGTAGCAAGGATATCAGTCACGGTTTGTCTAAGCTGATTTTTACATTTATTGAAATTGGTCAAAATTATTAAAGTAGGCAGGTGAGCCAAGAGGAAAAAAAAATGGGAGGAAATAGAAATGGTGGAATGAAGACTGAGCTTGAGAAGGAGCATGTCCAAGCAGAAGAATTGCAGGTCACAATAATGGACTATACATTATTGGCAAATTGAGGGGCAGCAACTCCCATAAGAGAAAAAGTTATTCAAGAAATTTCCACAGAGATGCTGACACCTCTCAGAAGCAAAATCATTCCATAATAAACTGTGATTACATAATTTTTGTTCATAGAAACTAATCTTTGTCAATTCTAATGTGGCTGTGTTTGCTCTGTTGTACTTGGTAAGCAGCTTCGATATATCTTGTCTCCATAACTCTCAGACCATTAAGAGGGAGGTAGGAAGAATCCTGACAATAGTTATTGTCAAACGTGATAAATGCAAGATGATGAATAGATTTGAACTATGCATAGATAAATCAAAAAAGAAAAAACTGAGTGCAAAACACTAACATAGGATACTGACAAAGGAAATAATTAGGCTAAACTTGAGACTCCAACTAGGCCACTTCGAAATCACCAAGGAAATCTCTCTTTAATAACAATTGCTAAATAATATTACTTCAAGAATCTCTCAAGGGATATATCTTTACATTGAACTTGAAACCCTCAATGACAAAAATTCCTGAGCTCTAAAAGATCCTTGAATTTAAATAACTTGGCTTTAATCAAGGCCTTCATGAATATGGCAAATAGCTAGTAATTTGTGATGCAATATTCTAACTGAACAGCATATCCAGGATCAATTCGCAAATTTGATCATGTTTTCTGCAAGTATAGGCAAATATATTTAAATTTCTAGATATTTTTCCTTTCTTAGCCACTTCTTGTTCCATTTAAAAATTTCTAGAGTGTGTAGACGTTTGCATTTCAGATGGTGTTTACACTTTTGAAATTGCACCCACTTCCAAGTTTTGTGCAACTTAATTTTCAACATAGTTACCAGGCGTGATAATTCAATTTTGGTTTAGGAGGCCAAAAAAATTCAGAAGTCCGGAATTTTTATCAAATTGAATGAAATCTACAGGAATCGAAAATCATGAACCGAATCAGACAAATACAGTTAATCAAAAAAAATCAATAGCAACAAGGCAGCTTTGGAAAACACTGTTACTAGATCCAACTAGGTCTTGTCCAAATCCTGCCAGATCTGCTTATTTATTTTTTACCAACTGCATTTGTCTGACTGTTCATTTTTTTCATTTCCTATAGATTTTACTGAATTCAATGAAAATTCCAGATTTCTGAATCTTTCTAGCCTTCCAAACCAAATCGAATTTTCATGCCTGGTAACTATGTTGAAAACTAAGGTGCACAACACTTCAAAGAGGGTGCAATTTTGCATGAAACTTGGAAGACGGTGCACTTTCCAAAGTGTTTTCAACATAGCTACCAGGTACGGAGATTCACTTCCTTGCTTTGACCTCTCTACCTTCAATACTATTCTTATCTATTCCTATTTCCTAACAATAAAAGCAAGGATTATCCCTCAATACTGTGTAAAACTATGTTATTACATTTGTTTGCTCTAGCTAAGCTTTACTTCCTTTCCCACTTCAGCTTAGAACAATTTTTACATAATACTGTAATAGTGTTCACTTCAATCTCACTTGCTTGTCATTCTACTTCCACCAATGTCATTCTATTAGTCCCGGACATTTACTTATTGACTTGGTCTATAGACAGATTCTTCTTCTAATACAACGTCAGTCTAAATTTAATACCTTGCTGTGGCTTAAGATCTAATGTCTCAAAGCTTTATACAGTTTGTCTGCAATTAAAAATTATTTTCCTTCACAATCCGTCAGGTAATTCAGGTGTAAATGTCCAATCAATGCATCAAATGTATTATGCTGCTACTCAAAAATGTTGCCTGCACTAATGTCTTACATTTTTTTTTTCTCTTGATGTGTGTAATTCAATCAGGATGCTAATAGCTTGTCTTGTTTGCATGATTCAAATATTATAGCCAAAATTCATTTTATTCCAAATAATCACAGTTTGCTAGAATCTGAACTGCTGATCTAATTGTAGAACAACAATTCATTAAATATTTCATGTGGACCAAGGAGGTATGACTACAATGTTTTCTGTCCAATAACATTTAGAGCCAATTTTTGCTCTTCCAAAACTAACATTTTGAGCAATACTTCATTAAATTTTTCATGAGAATCAAGGTGTTACAGCTGCAATATTTTCTGTCCACCAACATTTAGAACTGATTGGTACCCTTCCAAAAATTAAAATATTTTACGAGTGTAGGAAGAGAGATCCAAGTGCATCATATGTAGACAAGTGTAGTTGCAAAATCACATTTTTTTCTAAAAAGAAGTCAACAAGGCATGACACTTTGATTATGGTACTAACTCTTTACAATATCAAAAAAACCCTCTTTCTTGTTTATTAATTGTTTGTTCACTAGTCTGAATATCCTGCCACTGTAAACTGCTACTAATGAGCATTGTCCCATTGCAAGCCAATTTTAGAGAGTACAGTTCAACTTAATGTTTTTCTTGCAAAAAAAAAAAAAATTTCTCAAACTAATAATCCTGTATAAATGCCCCTGCAGATTTTCCTTATCAAACGGGCTTGCAAAAAGAAGAATGTTCAGGTTTTCGGTCTCTGACAAAATGTTCCAATGCTTCAGGATATGCTTTGGCATTCACTTTCCTAAGTTAACTGATTATACTTCCCAAGCCTTCCAATTGGTCAAACTAAAAGATGTCCAGTCTCTGCTTATATTCACGACAATTTATTTCATCATGCTGCTTTTCTGCTCGTAATTTTCTTTGAATACATTCAAAAGTATACCTTGCAATATTCCCATAAACTATGGCCATGCCCTTCTTTGGAGAACATATATGCATTCTTCAATATATTTTCTTATTCATAATTGTTGCACTTGTCATGTCCCCTCCTTGATCATTATATATAGCATAAATGATACAATTATTATTATTAATTAATATAATATTTATCAACGAATGATTATCTGAAATTATTAAATATTATTATTTAATTAATATTTATTTATCAACAATAATATTCTTGAAATATTTAAATTAATATTATATTACATAAATAATAGACAAATATTACAGTCTGTCATGTCACCCGTATAAAATTGATATAATAACATTTGACTAACAATGATATATATTTATTTATTTCATTTTTAATCTAGTAATCTAATTATCCTAAGCAGATCGATTTCCAAACTAATGCTAAGCTAATGATTACTAAGAGGCACGATATTAAGATAAAGTAGAGGCATGTTTTAAGACTTGTCTCTAACTCTCAAAGAGACATGGCTACTCGGATTGGGAAATACATACAAGTATAGCCTCATACGAGGAATAGGAGGATACGGAGGAGGATATAGGGAAAAAAATAGGAAATAGGAATACATCAGTAGTCACATTGACTGGGAAAAAACACGGGAATAATAAAATTAGAAAGAGGGACTTTCACCAGCAACCATCACACTTAGTATGGTTTTGGTCTGTGATGATACGTAGAGGACTGATTTATATTTATTTACTAGTTAAATACAGCATTCATTAATGTGATAATAGGGGCTGTTCTCAGTCTAATACAAGTGTTAATATTACAATATAAAGAAACTAATACAACATTCATTAATAATCATTTTTAAGTTCATATCAGACATAAGATTATAAAGTAATCTGATTCAATAATGTTAACTCGTTACTGATAGAAAATAAGATAATATATAAAACTAACATTACTAATACAACAAAAAGATTTTTAATATAAAATATTATTAGCACATAACAGTGCTGATATAATTATGGAATCGGTGAGATCAAACCAGAACTGTTATTAAGTTACAGGCACTAACATCCTTGTTTTTGGTGATGTGCTTAATATGAATGCTTAATATATGAATCACGATAATGTTGTTCTGCAGAATATTAATTAATTATTACTAATAGTAATATAATAATTATAATAAATACTGATAACAATATTATTAATAAATAGATAAATACTGATAATAGTATAATAATCATTATTATTATAATATTCCATAAGAACTGTTCGACAATAAAATATATATTATAATATTATTGAAAATAAATATGTATATAAATATATATAAAATCATGTTTTGATCAAACAAATAGATATTAGAGTGTAAATCAGAAATAATTCTCAAGTGAATATTCGAAGAAGAATATGTTTATAATATTATATATAAATCTTGTTATTACTGTCAGTATTTAAGAAGTTGAAAATTGAGATGTCCCGAAGAGGGGCAGTCTAAATCCAATCAATAGGATGAATCCCAATACAGGGTAGGGATCAGCAATCCATGAACTTTGAGGGCTTGGACCCAAGATAGGTAAGGGCTTGGATCTGTAAACTTTGAGGGAGCCTATTTGTATTATGGTCTCTAAGCATTTTGGTAACATACACATCCTTCTCTTCCTTAAAACTGAAATAGTAACAAAGGATGACACTTGCATTAGGAATTATGGATAATAAGATTAATGATCTAGTATGATAGAATTAGTTATCTAGTATGGTAGATGAGCAATTTACTTGTTAATAAATAAACTAATTGACTATGGAGTATCACAGATTTGTTTTATGTTAAGATAGAATTGTCTCCTAATCAATCTAGTTTAAGTCTTAAGTATATTGGAATGGATTAATTATGGTTAAAATGGGCTTAAACCTAGAGGGAGACATTGTTATCGGGAAAAAGTGTATAGTTAGTAAGGTTAATTATCAATAGTTAGTTAGCCGACGGGTAGGTAGGTAGTATATTGGAATGGATTAATTATGGTTAAAATGGGCTTAAACCTAGAGGGAGACATTACAGCGCTATATCTCTGTTAGCCTTCACATCACTAGCCCTTTTCTATACTCATTCTTCTTTGCAATTGAAACCTCTCTAAACTATCTCTGATACAAGATTTGAACCATAGTTGAAGGCCCACAAGCATTGTGTCTTTATCTTTGCTGAAGAGTTTTGTACTGGCTTATGTATTTGATGTTTTGTACTCTTTTCATGATCAAATTCTATATTGAGATTACCAAATGACTATATAAGACATGAGATTATTGTGCAATTGAACTATGCTGATATTTTCAGTTTCATTATTTCTATTATGACTATGTGATGATAGTTATTTTCATTTTAAAGATTCTGCATTTTTCATTATTCCTACTCATAAATGTTTTGCTTTTACATATCCGATAGGAAAATTTATAGCCAAAGAAAGAGAATTTACTTTGTTCTTTTCTTTTTTTCCTCCTTGCTAGGCTCTTCAGTTGCCCCTGGCTCTGATAGGTTGAGAATCTTCCTTGGAACAATATCCTCAAAAGGGTTCCATAATACCTGCATCCCATGATACTTTAGTATGACATATTAAATATAAAGTTCTATAATACTGAAATAGAAAAATGCAACAATCGATAGACAACAATTACGAGAACCATGTGACAAGCTCTTATATTCCTTAAAACATCAAAAGAGAAAAAACCAACTCAGCTAAAATTAAAGTTCCAGAAGGTAATTTCTATTAATATTATCCATTGTGCTTGGACACATAGAGGATGTATTGGGGAAGATTGATGATTTCAAAAGTATTCATGGAGACTATAAATGTATTGTAATGTTTTCATTGCTGAATAATACATTTAATGTGGATGCTTTTAAAGGTTGTGTTTTTCCCTCTTAACGGTTTTCCCAAGGTATATCTTGTGCAATGTTGTAGTATGTCTTTGACTTATGCATTATGGTTATTTTGTGAGCTTGTATATTATGTTTTTCTCTCCTGGGATTATGTAGGAAATGGTTTGATCAACCTATATTATTTTCCTAACAAGTGGTATCATAGTCATAGTTGTTGTTGAGAGAGGTGAGAGATCCGTGTTTTGGTCTAACCCTTCTATAAATAGATCTAATGCAAAGTTAAAAGTGACAATGTTGGGGAGATTTCAGACATTTCAAGGTATGAGATATGTTGTGCACATTGAAATATGCAGATTTGGAGTTTTAGGTTTTGCAGATTTGTGGGCATATTTTGCAAATTTAGGGCTTGAAAATGTATTGGAAAAAGGGTTTCTTTTGTGCTCGTCATGAGGGTTTTGTGGGGAAGTTTCACAGATGACCTAGAACAAAATGGACTTTGCCATTGGATTGAGGAGGCCCAAGAAATGAAAAAAGACATAAAACTTGACCTATTTTGGCCACTAGTGTAATGTCCCCTTTCTGAAATAGGATTTAATAATAAGTAAAATAATAAAATTAAAAAATAATATATATATATATATATATAAAGAGTTGTGACTTCCTCAAACATGAGATATAAAGGGGAGAAGAGTCCATTTGAAAGGCGGGGAGAGGAAGGAGAAAAGAATGGAGCAAAGGAATTAAGGAAGGATTAATGGAAGAAGAAAGGAATGGAAAGGAAATAAGGAAATGATTCTTTCAAAGAGCATAAATGATGTAGGGTTGTGACTCTTTCAAAGGGTGATAATTATGACTCTCTCGAAGGGCAGAAATGATGAAGCGTTGTAATTGTGAAAGGTTGTGACCATTGCAAAGGGCATACACGATGAAGAGGTGTGACTCTCCCTCACATTGGAAGATATAAAGGGGAGAAAGTTTCATTTGAGGAGGCCATCCAAGGGAAATCAACTTGGGGAATAATTTATTATTCTCAAAGGCAACAATGAAAAGTGGTGACTCAATTCTTATGAAAGGTGATGACCCTTTCGCCAATAAAGTATAAAGCAGAATTCATTCAAAGCATTGAAGGATCACTTATCAATCATTGTTGAGACATGGACCAGCTAGGACTTGAACCTAGGACCTTCCATATGCTGCTGGAGTGCTCTACCACTGAGCTACTGGCCCCTCTTGGACCAGTCCATCGTCGGTCCGGGTGTGGCTTATTTCCAACACCAACACCCCCCCTTAAGCCACACCTCTCATGTGCTTGGGGCCCCTAGCCTGGACCTGGCTCTAATACCATGTTGAGACATGGACCAGCTAGGACTTGAACCTAGGGCCTTCCATATGCTGCTGGAGTGCTCTACCACTGAGCTACTGGCCCCTCTTGGACCAGTCCATCATCGGTCCGGGTGTGGCTTATTTCCAACACCAACAATCATCACTCATGAATCCATCAAAACCAATCCTTCATTCATCCATCAATCATTAATCCCTCAATAAATCAATCAATCAGCAAGATCAAGAAAACAATCATCAAATCCACATCAATCATCACTTCATCTTGGGATCAAGAAAACAAACAATTAAGCAAACAAGTATCACTCTATCAAATCAACATTCATTCAATCATCATCCACTAATATATCAAACTAACATTCATTACATTGTCACTTATCAATCATCTAATCAACAATTACTTAATCATCACTCACCGATAACAAAAATCATCTAATCAAAGGAACGAATTCAATCAATCAATCAATTAATCATAAACCAAATCAGATCTATCATCTTGTATGTACAATCTGCATTCAGAAAACAGCAGACCTGTGATCTAGCAGTGATTGGTATGCAATGTAGTTGAATATATTGTCTAATATATAATCTTTTATATATATTTGATCTAGTTATTAATGAGAATTGCTAATCTATTTAGATTCCTACAGTTAGCAAATTAATTTATTTATTCCCCTACAAGCAATCATATATGGGTTAGAAGGAAACATGTTGCACACCACCCCATGTTGCATGGACGGCAGTTCCTGCCACTTGTGGGCCAAGGGGTCGAATTGTCTTCGCAGTCATATATTGGGCTTAGTTGTGGCGAACAGTTTCCAGGCACCCTATCATGCTTTCCCCTCCAATCCCTACTATTGTTGGTTGTAGGAAGTGGAAACTATAGAATGGATCCAAATAGGAGATATTGTCCATCATTTCTTGAATGTTGATTGCTTATTTACTTTAAAAGTCCAATAGTTACTAGATGATTTAATTATAGAATATTATTTGTAAACAAATTTTGTTGTTGGAATTGTTACTTTGGTCTACTTCAACGAGAAAATGGAAATTATTGCACCTGAAGCGGAACTTGGAAGGAGAAAACGGCACTACTTCAAGGCGCCTAATCTGCAATGTCCCTTACTAAGTACAAATATACAAATTGTGTTTGCCTGGGTTAACCAACAGAAAAGTAAATCAGAAAAACAGAAAGATGAGTTACCAGAAAGAATATATATACACAATTATACCATAAAGACGAATGATCAGAAAACAGAAAGTTTATATTACATATTTATGCAGCAGATAGTTAATGAATATAAATGTTTATATGTTTAAAGTGGTATGGTTGATTCATTTTTAACATTTATGTCAGGAGTCAAAGTATGACCAGGTTTGCCCAACCGACCCATATTGAACCCAAAGGCGGTCACATGCCCTTCTGGCCCTGGCAGCAGAATTCTCACTTACCAGGGTGGTCTACCCCCTATGGTGTGGGTCTTATCCCCTAGCGTATACCTTGCTCCTCAGTTATTCATCATCTTAACCAGAGAGCCAGTGGATGGTAAGGGTGGTTTTATCTTTGCCAAACCCAAGCCCAGGAGCAGTCACTTGCCCTCCTAGACTACTGATAAAAACTCAGCAGTTGACTTACTTGGGTGGGCAATATTCACCCCTACAGATCCCCTAATCTCCCTGGAATTGGCATCCACACCAGTACATGTTATTATGATCATTATGACTGAATAGAATTATTATAGTTTATTGTTATCAATGGAAAACTATTTATTCTGGGTATTAATTAATTCCTCTAGATTGATGTATTCATTATGTGAATTAACAGTAAACTGAATTAATTCCTCAGCTTATAAATTCTTCGTTCCTTTATGTGTTATGATTGTTATAACAGATAGAAAAATTACAAAATTATCAGAAACCTTCGGCTAAGATTAAAGTGTGATCTGTATCCTACGTATTTTCTATATTTACATCATTGTGGTTACTGAATGTAACAGAGGAGAACGTAAATATAAATATCGTATTATATTGGTTTGATATTAGATTCAGACCACAAGCTTAATGGCATGATTAAAGATTAATTTTCCAAATCATCTTTGGGTATATGGATATACCTGGGTCGTCGATCCTCCTGTGTAGAGCCCGAGTGCTGGAGTTTGTGTTTTTCATGCAGTATGATTTTTTGTTCCCTCTTTTCCTCCCATATGAAATCTAAGCGCTAGATATAGTAATACCAGGCTATCGGGTTAATGGTCACCTCTCTTCTTAAGAGACGGGACTTACCTTTTGGTCACGACTTTATGTAAAACGTCGCCTGGGTTATGACTTACTGGGAAAGCGGTCATACCCAGTGCGATTAGTTTAGGAATTTTTGTATTATTAAATCCAATCATCATTTATTAACATTTATCATTAATTAATAATTAACAATAGTTATCATAATAATTAAAATTGTAATATATATTTGTGTCCGCTATAAATAAATCAGTACAGATCTTTTTAAATTAATACTTATTAAAAAGAAAACTGATCAGATTGACATCTGGATTCTGAACATAAATTGTAACACATGATATATATATATAATATTTGGTGTACTCACCACTGGGACATGACATAATCACACCTCTACAATCAACCGTGAGTACACTCAGGTCTGTATTATCCTAGACTTCTGATAGTGACATCAGATCGGCTAGCTTTGTTGGGAAAATTTTGTAATTATCTTGGGTCTGCACATAGTTGATTACCAGTTGGGCTTATTGCTGTTATAATTGTATGTATCACTGTTAATGAGAATCTGAGTACCATTTTCTGGAGATGTGAGTTCAGTATATTTCTTTGATGATCTATAGTCAATCTACTTTGCAATCATTATTGGATCTCTATTGTTTCTACATCAATAATCTGTGCATCTGTAATATTGAATCAATTACTGCATCAAAATCAATAGGGTTTGAACTATCTCGAACTCAGGTTCCTTACAGTTGCTATTTCCAGTCCTGTGCGTTTTCTCTTCATTTGACAACTTGGAGCCTTTGTTATCACTAAGATTTGATGCTTGTGTTCTTTGGATTGGTGCATCTTCACCTTGGTTTGTTCCTTTTCTTCCATAAGTGGCACGCCAGAAGATGAGAGGAGTTCTTGCTTGAGATGGTGGACATCATTGAATGTTATTGCAGGTAATTTGATAGAGCACATGAGTATGTCCAAGATTCATGTGATTTCGTTGATGGCTATGATGATGCATTTCATCAATCGACCCTTATGCAATGTATACAATAAGTGGGAGAATATTAGGAATAGGGTGTTGTACACCTTGCACAAGAAAGAATTATTTTAATGATGTAAAATAGATATTTATTTGAGGTCAAAGGTTTTGTGTACTTATAGTTTTGAGGCACATGGTTTTACCTTACCACTTGGATGTTTTATGTGAACTTGATCCTATAAAAGCACGCACATGTTTAGTGATTGAGGTTGGCTGGTTTAAGTGGGTTGTCATTGTATTGAGCTCTCTTTTGAAGAATGCAAATGTGAAGCATGGCATGGGATTTGTGGTTGCATAGTTGCACATCATGCTTGGACGCATGAAAAATACATAGGAGCAGCTTGATGTTTCATAAGTATTCATGGAGACTTTGTAAGTGTATTGTAATATTTTCATTATTGAATAATACATTGAGTATGGATGCTTTTGGAGGCTTGGTTTTTCCCTCTTGAGGGTTTTCCCAAAGTATATCTTGTGTAATTTTGTGGTATGTCTTTGATCTTTGCATTATGACTATTCTGTAAGTTTGTATGCATGTTTTTCTCTCATGGGGTTATATAGGAAAGAGTTTGATCAAACTGGATTATTTTCCTAACATATAAGACTATATGAATAATTATATAACTTAATTAAGAGTTCAGGTTGCCACAAGCTGATTACTCGTACCTTATTATTAATACTAAAGGATCAAAGGTGTAGCAATTGGGTGTTTATTCTTAACAATCTGATTTGAGAATGGGGAAAGCATTCACTCCTCATTTAGCTACAGTTTTTAGATTTCACCCCTTTGATATAATATTTTAATGTCCTACAAATTTGGCTCAGGTTTTTTAATCTCCCTCCCTAGTTTGGATTGATTCTTGTTTCACAGTGATTGGTAACTTCCTAGAAAGATTTATATCTACAAATGTGGTGACTTCTACTTTCTCCCAGACAACTTTTGCCCATATTCTGGTTGAGTTGGATATCTCAAAAAATCTAACAGCATATATTGCATTGAAAATGGCTGATCACTCATAGAAGCAGATTTTTGACTATGAGGGTCTTGCTTTCTGTTGCCATAAATACATTGAAACAGACCGCGTTGCTGCTGACTGCTCTAGCAAGAATCATAACTCTGCTACCCAAGCTTCATGGTGGAGAGAAGCTCTTCCCCACCACTTTACCTTCCTAAGTGTTTTGAAGGAATCTTGTATTTCTTCAAGGCCCACTCAAGTATCTTCTTCTGTTTGAGAGCCCCATCAAGGGGCTCCTTTATCTCCTTTGCCTTCCAAGAAGTCTATTGAGCAGGTTCCTTCAGTGGATGATGTTTTACCCCCTCCAAAACAGGCATTAGAGACCCCTTTGATTCCCTTTCCATCTTCTGAGAGGTTAAATTTGAAAGTTCATTGGTGGATAAAGTTTGTACTTCATCTCCTTTGTTCAAGGTCTGCAAGCAAGCTTCCAATAGCTCCCATTAAGCCTAGCATTCCTTTGAATAAGGAAAGTATACCATGAGGGGTATAAAATCTTTTGTCAATGGAGGAGCAGAATTTGGAATTTACAGGAGGGGTGGATTGGACTTTGGTTTCCAATCAAAAATCTGCCAAATGAAAGAAAATTACTTCTTAGTTCTTATAAGCTTAGTATGTTCCACTTTGATGCGTCCCCAGCCTTGGTACCCCTGTCCCCGTACTGGGGACAGTACGGGGATTCATGGACTTTTTTTTCAACATTTCCTGCCCATTCCAGAAATAGGGAACGTTTCCTGAGCGATGAGTGGGCAACTTTGGGCCTACTGCTCCAAGTTTTACTCTTTTGGCAGTCCATAAAAACTATCTAGTTGAGTTACAAGTAGAAATAGCATGTTGAGTAGAAAACTGGAGCAAATGTTTTAGTTGCAGACTTCAAGTAGATGCAGAGGAAGTGGGACTGGAAGATTTTTTTTTTTTAAAGATAAGCCAAAATTGAAATTTTATGTAAAAGCTGGCTATTTTACTCTCTGCAAGAGCAGCAACAAAATCCAAGAAATGCATGGGACCACTTCTCTGCAACACTCTCGTACAACCTGGACAAACCAGGCAGCACACCTTCATGGAGCCACCATCTAATTCAGATATCTACCATTTTATCATTTTTATTCATGGATGGCTCCTAAAGCATTGCATTGACCTTGTTTCCACTTGTTTTGGAAAGTGACCGGTATTCATTTAACAAAAGAAATTGTAATGTTTCATGCATGATGCAACACTTCAAATTTAAGGACAATCTATTACATGAATGAATGAACTCAAATTATTGTCAGTTTTTAGAGTATGCTTTGTGAAAGATAATTCAAAGAATCAATGCATATAGCTTATAAGCTTATACTGCATGAGAAAACTCAGCAGGTTAAGTATTTCTTCCAAAAGGAAATACGAATGATGCTTAATACTTGCTGCTAGAATAATAGTTTTTACCCAATCAATGATATACATTAATGTCTATGATGAATGCTTTATCATTGTTATGATATGCTTATTTTTTTAACAGCCATCCCGTGCTGTCCCCTCGAAAATGGCCCAAAAGTACCCCCGTACCACAAAAACGTCCCACTGTCCCCTGCCGTTCCCATCCCCGGAACTCCGTGGAACATAGCTTAGATCTAGTAGTAAGAAATAGAAAGGTTTGTTGTGACAGTTCTTATACAGCCTTTTGTCTAAATCTCAAGGGCAAAGGCCCCAATAGAACCCTCACTAATTAATCTAAAATATATATTTGTCAATTTTGTCATGTTGCCAAGTTTAAGTACCAAGTCCGAGTCTAATTCAAAAATTAGCTTGCTAAGTTTTTGCTAGGTTTGAGTCACAATACCATGGTGATAATATAAGTCTCTATGTTACATTGATTCCACTTTGGATCAATATGCATATATGTATGTATGTATGTTTATGATGCTATATATGTATGTATGTATGTATATGATGGTACATAGGTATGTTTTCTGTATGTATATGATGCTTCAACAGATTTTAAATGGTACTTATTTAATACACTGGTAAGTTCTGTTCATAACCTCAACCTATCACTTGATGCCAATAATAACAACTGAAAGATTCAGAAATTTAATGTCAAAGCAACTTTTATGGTAAGTCATGTCGGTTATAGAGTCAAAAACAGTGATGGTATGCTTTGAAATAAAGAATTTTTTGGTGTCATAGGGTCACAGTTTATGGTTCCAATGTAATCATGTGCCCCCTGAAGTTGTAATGTAAAATATTGATTTGTAAAGATGTGTTTCCCATTCAAGATGAAGTATATGTGAAATTGGCTGTCAAGGTAAAGTACATGTAAGTCTACCCCATCTACTTCAATAGTGACAAGATCATGCAAACCTTGTAACACATTGTTGTGAATAAGCTAGCAACTATTGTCAACTGTCAAGCAAACACAAGTTAAATGAGATTGAAATATATGAATTTGGAAGTGAAAACTGCTCATCAATATGGCAAGAATAAAGATTTTGCCAGAAATATGATGCATGGTAAGCTAGGAACCTGTGCAAAATGTGATTGTGGAATATCAGATAACTCTCTTACAAATTAATGCTGTGATGTTAATAAAAGACCTTGATTGTGCATACAGAAAAACTAACTAATATTTCTTCCAAACAATACATGTAATAGATACATTCAAAAATAACACCCATAAATTGTATACATCAAGAAGAAATCCAACAAAATAAAGTAAATATCATAGACAGATAACTACCTCAACTGAGATTATTTTTGGAGGGGAATCTATAGGTCGATCATCTTCACCTGTCTCAATGTCTCCCAGCTTCAAAAGATTGAAGATTGACTCTCCCGTGACCTGAAATGAATATATTTATATTAATAATCAATATCTCAGTATCTAATGTAGAATAATAAACCTTTCTTAATCCGATGTCTAGATACCTTTCCAAAAATGGTGTGCTTACGGTCAAGCCAATCACATCGATCCAGAGAAATAAAAAACTGACTGTTGTTTGTATTGGGAGATCCAGCATTGGCACATGCAACAAGGCCCCTATGCTTAAATCGTAAACGAGAGTGAAATTCATCAGCAAAAGGAGCTCCATAGATAGTTTCACCACCTGCAAACAAGTAGTAAACATTATCAAATTCTAGGTGGGTATAAACAAAAACAGAAAAATGTAGAGCCCTTGAATAACAGAATTAGTTTTATTCAATTCTCACACGATACTTTATCTAATGAAGAGGAGCATAATAGTTGTATCTGAATAACAGAATTAGTTTTATGATTTTGTAAAGAGTAGTAAAGTAAAGAACTAAAGTCCTGTATTCGGAAAAAATCAATCGCCAATGTCTTAATGATGTATCTAGTATTTTGAGATGAACAAAGAATTTATGGATTAAGAAAGAAAGATATTATACTAATGTCCACAAATGACCAAAAGTAGGTGAATGGAACTAGAGATTACAGCAGTTAACAATAGTTCAAGGATGATATGACCCTAGAATCAATACAACAAAAGTACATAAGATAAAACAAAGCACTATGCATTGACAAATAGCGATGAAGAGCAAATAAGAGGTCCAAAAGCATGTGCTAGTGAAGAATAGAAGGAAATATCATATAATATCCTTGTCAGCATCTAAAATGGAGGAGGAATCCAAGCCATTATCAATCACCCTGAGAGATAACGATTGCAGAGGAGTATCCAAGGTCGAAAGGCCACATTGGGATATCCTGGGAGGAATCAAAGCACTTCCTCTAGAAACTTCCCAAACATTAACGTCCAATGAAATGTAATGTGAATCTACCCCTATGGTCTATAAGGCAGCCAATAAGTAGTAGATCTATGTCACAAAAATGGAGCCGAGTCATGCTGATAGAAATGAAAAAAGCCATGATGCTAAGACAAGGCAGGGTGTGTAAACTAGGTAGTAATGATGTGCTAAGAAAAGCATCACCTAACTAATCTATCATCTCTAATATGTGAAGCACTAAGCCAAGCACTGCTTATCTGAATATCTAAAGAAAGTAGATAGATTGTTGCTTAACTCCTTGTAGAGGTAGTGAAATCTTCCTCGAATCTCACACTAAATGGAGTATTTGAAACTGAATTGTTCCTTGGTATCCACCTCATGGAGGGAGCAAAGACGGTATATCCAATCTTGGTGGAGGACATGTTGTGACGTATTCACACATCGCCCCATTGTAAATGGGGACCCCTACTTTTTGCTTTCTGGGGTTTGTTTTCTAGGTCTTGTAGGTTCTAGGCTTTTAGCCTTTGCATTGAAGGGTCGCCAGGGGGCTCATTAGGATAGCAGGCTCTGCTTGAGTCAGGTGGATCTCCTCAAGAGGTCAGGTCAATTGAGTGATTAGGGGGTTATTTATATCATTCCTAGGGTATTTTTTGTGTACTATCCGGTCACACTTCAAGTTGCTAAATCAAACCTTGGTTGAATGCATAATGTCCTCCTAGGTCCCATCCCTTACATCAAGGACAGAGCGAATTCGCCTTGAGAAGTCTGGAATGTCATCCTGATCCTCAAACGTCCTGAAATTTGGCTAAGTCTAGAATGTCATCCTGATCCTTAAATTTGACTAAGTCTGGAAAATTGAAGAATCCTCCAAAAACTAGATTTTGCATTATAACTCTTGGAGGTCCGAAACCACTCTGAAACATCCTGACAATATATATGGAATATAACTTAAAGTATACTTCTTTCTTATACTTAAATGTTATATTCCATATATGAATCCTAACGGAGAGACTAAAATGTCAAATTTTGCTCCTGACCCTTCCAAAGAGTCCAAAGCGAAATTCTTGAAAACACCTATTTTCCCTTTTGGGGAAGGTCAAATCCTTGGTTTTTATGGCGGGGATGGGAGTGGGGTGATGTGTCCTTGCCTTTTGAGGTGGATTGGAGTTGAAAAAATGAAGAAATGAGCTCAAGACATGAATTTCACTTCTGACCCTTCCAAAGGGTCTAGAGCGAAATTCTCAAAATCTCTTTTTTCTTCAAATTTTGTGTCAAGACAAAAGTTGATCAAGGTGAATTGAGCTTGAAGATACCCCTAGGCATGCCTTTGAATGGTTTGTGATCACCAAATGTGAAGGAATTGAGCTAAAACTTGAATTTCGCTCCTGACCCTTCCAAAGGATCCAGAGCGAAATCCTAAATAGGTCCTGTCCCTGGCCATGTTTTTGAGCGAATTCCTCCTTTCAGGCCTTCATAGGGGTCAAACAAGTGTTGCCTTCATGAGAGAGGGATCCAAAGATGAGATTCCAGGTAAAAGAAAGTGAGAAGGATAGAGCTAAGAGAGAGAAATCAAGCAAATCATGAATTTCGCTGCTGACCCTTCCAAAGAGTCCAGAGCGAAATTCTCAAAATCATCTAGTTTGCTCATGTATGAGTTCAAGATATGAATTCCTAGGCATTGGGAAGAAATTAATGTGTTCTTTCCTTGAGAAGAGATTTGAGGCAAGGAGATGATGAAATTTGAGCTAAAATGCAAATTTCGCTCCTGACCCTTCCAAAAGGTCCAGAGCGAAATTCCTTATAGGTCCTGTCCTTGGCCAAGGTAAAAAGCGAAATCCTCTTTTTTGGTCTTTTTGGGGGTCAAATCAATGATGTCTTCAGGAGAAAGCAATTCAAAGGTCAAGAGAAGTTCAAGGCAAGGAGATGATGAAATTTGAGCTAAAATGCAAATTTCGCTCCTGACCCTTCCAAAGGGTCCAGAGAGAAATTCTTATAGGGCCTGTCCCTGGGGAGGATCTTGAGCAAATTTCATTCTAATGCCTTTTTGTTGATGATTTAAGGTAGAAAATGCTATGTTAGAATGAATTTATTATGTGTCCTTAATCACCTTTTGGTTTGTTTTGCAGATGGAGAAGATCAAGCCCGGACAAGGACGACCTCTTCAAGTCTCATCATTATCAAGGACGTTCCAAATGCAGAAAGGAGGACTCAAGGTGTTTTGAAGCATTGGAAGACTGCAAGTGTTCAAGGAGTTGCAAGCTAGCCTCAAGACCTCATTCTACTAAACAAAGGAACCAAATGATGACAAAGGAGGACCTTACAGGCTCTTCAAAGCAATATGAGCTACCAGAGGAGAAAGAAGACTTGACAGTAAGGAAGCCTCATCAAGCACATGGGAGTAAAGGAGGTACATCATTCATCAAATTAGGACAAAGGTGGATCAACCAAGACACAGACGTCAGACAAGGTGGCATCCCAATCATCATTCCTCCAGCCAAATTGGTCCACCTCAGCATGTCCAGATTCAATGTACCTAACTCATCGGAGACGGCACAAACTTCAGTGTACCTACCCCTACTTCCTATTGGTTCTCACTCCTGGAATGTAATTTTCTCATTGGTTAAGGAAGTTTGTCATAACAAACCCTAATTAGGGTTTCTATCTTGTAATCCTCGCCATTGATTCTAAGTCAATCAGAGCCGTCAATTTGTAAAGGGCTCCCTATATAAAGCCCTGGCTCTTCATTTGTAAAGTTTAATAGATAATAGTTAGGAGTTAGCTAAAAAGAGTTAGTGAATAGTCAGCAGATAGAATAGCAATTAGAGTAGATTAGGAAGAAAAGGCAAGAAATTGTTGCCTTGGTTGTAAATGAACTCCATTTTATTGAAGTTATGGTGAAATGTGTCGTTTCTTTACAATATGCATGGTCTCTTGTTGAATCTTCATTTTAGTGATAGATAATTAGATTGAATGAAAGAAGTTATTGAATGCACTCGCGTGGAATCTGCCTAGTCCAAACCACTAGCCTCTTGCTGACTGTAAGTGCGCCTTGCGTGGTCAACTGGCATAGAATGAACTTAATTTCAATTCATTACACGTCTATTGTTCATGCATTATCTTGAATGGTGATCAGTGTATGATGGTGTAAGATTTGAATCTATTTGAAGTATCCCTTAGAAGATCGCACTGAGTTGGTGTCGGGTTGTTCAATCTGATGGTGAGACCTAGCCCAGTAGGACTCCACCTGGTCATTCATCCATCTTCTTACATTCTAGATTAGACTTTCTAAGCCTTTCATCTTTTGATATTTCTTTATCTCCCAGTTAGTAGATAGGACTTGTGATTCCAGCAAATTGGACGCTCGGGTGATCAAACGTAAGTCCCCTTGTGATTCCAGCAAATCACATCATACCGCAAGAGCTTATCCACAAGTAGAGAACCTACATATCAGAACCTTGGAGTTGCTCTGATTGATCCTTCAGCGAGATCTTCAGTAGTCGGGGAAACTTTGTTCAAGAGAGGATAAGATACCTTGGTATTTTATTCTGTGTTCGCATGTGCATAAAAAACACATCAACAGGACGTAATGATCAATTTTAACCCATAACTGGTGAGAGCACTCTCAACTAGCTAAGGGGAAACCTCAAGCCATGGGACAATCGCACTGGAGATAGTGAAGGTGGCGAATAAAACCATCCACCATCTGTAAGAAATGTTCAACATGGAAAGCCAACTTGAGGCTAAGCAACTCACGGGGGGAAACCCAAGTAATCTGAAAATATTGTTTGTTAATCTCCTCTTTGACAATTCTAGTGATGATGTCATTTGTGGGAAGGAACCAAGAAGGCATCCAAGAAGTACATGAAAGAGGGTAGCTTATCAATAGAGATGTTTATAGAAAGAAGAAGCAACATGATCTCCAAGTACCAATAGTAACTGGAGTCTAGTGGGGGCCAAGGAAGTAGTAGGAACAAGTGAAGCAATCCTCTCAAAAGAGCTAAGTGCTTAAAATGGATCTCTTATGAACAAACCGAGGCCCCCATGGATTAGAGCCTGTGGATATAGAAAATAAGCCTGAAGATAGTCTCAAAGTGTGGCAGCTAGGCGGCAAATTGGGCTTAGACAATGCCCTAAGGAACTATCCATTTGCAATGCATCATGTGTTGCAGCATGAGAATCTAGAACCTCTCAATATGGGCCCATTCAATGACCCCCAGGCTAGGTCCCCAAACCTCTGAGCCATATAATAATGTAGTAACATTGTTTTAACCATCACCTTTGTTGGTATAGTTTTTAGTTGACAAGGTGAAATGTTTGCCTTTTCTAATTTTGAAGATAGACATAAAAAATATACAATATAGTCAATGGACATAAGTCATGGCCTGCAGGCTTCTCACAATTACACTGAGCTTGTTGAGATAGAAACCTGACTTTGAGATCTACTAAAGGAAAACAATGAAAAGAATCTCTTCTTCCAAGTTTTGAACTTTCTGCGATCAAGGGATCAATCTTGCAATGATAAAATTATGTACTCTTACGATTCAATAATAATTCAATATCCTTGTGGAATTAACAGAATACTGATTCCTACTAGGCAATTACATGAACTTCTAATTTTCCAAGAAACAGTGTTCCAGCTCTCTTCAAGTGTTGAAATCCTAAGCCCTTCAGACAACTAGAACATTTACCCATGCCCTGTTATGCACTTGAATTCCTTGTACAATAGACTTGATCCACATCATTCTTTGGCATTCATTAATACTAGGATGGTTCAACACTATCTGCTATGAATTTTAAAAAGCAATAACAGGTTTATAAATCTAATTCTTTAATTGAGCTACTTGCATTCGTAACATTTACAAAATTAAAGACAATATTTTCACAGTGAATGAAATAATGAAACAAGCTTTTGGGAAAAACTGTGCAGAAGTTGTTGAATTAATGTTTTGGATAATACTCAAGGATACATCATCCGAAGGAAACAGAATGTATCAGGATTTCCAATAAGAGCTATTTTAATGGTCAATTTTAGAAAAGTGCAAAGTAACTCACTGGCGAGAATGGGTAGTTCATATAATTTTATCTTTTCCATCCCCATGTAGTCCATATTTGGCAGCGCTTAACTTTACTTAAGCTTAGCTGTCTAAAGAACTCTTATCTGAAAATCCTCAAGACAATTCTTCCTAAAGATTATTTTTTTCATTTACAAAATTGCCAAAATCTGTCCGTCCTTACATACTGGTCAAGCACAAAATTTTAATTTATGTGTCTTGGCTAAATTCAGCCCTGAAACCCACATGGAAGCCTTCAAATTGTTTAATTTAGCACTGAAATTTTTTGAGAGGCGAAATTTCACCGTTGAAAGGAAAAATAAACAAGGAAAACGTAATAAATTTGACATCAAATAGTGAGGCTATGCTATTCTAGAGGAATGCATAGAAGAGATTAAATAAGAGAATATAGCGAGTGACCTTGCCCGGTGCCAGTTTTGTCTCCACCCTGGACCATAAATGACTTGATAATTCTGTGAAAATTGGTGTTGTTATAGTAACCCTCGAGGCATAGCTGTACAAAATTTCTGACGGCCTTGGGCGCCTCTTTGGGCCATAGCTCGATGTCCAGAGGGCCTACTGTGCTGTTGAATATGACCTTCCCTTTTGTAGGAGGCTCCAACACGTATATATTCGACATCTCTCAGCCCTTCTACCGCATCACCCCCTGCTCAAAAACAGAACAGTTGCAATAGCGTCTGTTTGTTATTGTTTACACGCTAAATCCATACCCCCACATTCTCAACTTCGCCTTTGTAGTGCTGCCAAGGCACAGTAAGAGAACGGTAATAAAAGAAAGAAGGAACTGCGGTGTCGCCCACCACTGTTAACCGAGTTTGATTTCTATATTCTTAATCTTTCGTCTGATCTTGGTGATCGCCCCGCCATTTTTCTAACATTGATGTATTCATAGATTTCATGGCTCTCACTAACAATGTGTATTGTAATGATTCTGCATTTGTTTACCCGTTGCTTTTTCCACTTTTGATTAGAGTTCTTAATTCCGTGATTTTATTTTATTTTATTTTTGTAAACAGCTTAAAATTAGACATATTTGTACAAAAAATGGTGAAAAAGGTTATACTTCAAAGTTCATAATGGAAAAATATAAATTAATATATTCAAAGAGATGAAATACAAAGTCGAGAAAAATCATTATAAGGAGGTGGATAATAGTCTTCTAGCATTCTCCAAACACCACCAAGGGCTAGATTATCAAGAATAGGCTCCCAACTAGTAGTCACGCCATCTTCATTTTATTCTTGAGCAAGTCACTAAGCATCATGAATGGGAGAAGTGGTCAAAGCAATGAAAGAAAGAAAATAAGTATCTACTCATCTAGAGGCATCATAGCTACAAGGTTCAAAGTAGTTGAATGTAATCAAGATAGTTGAGAGCACCCACGGGTAGTTTAGTCTTTGGCTCTTCTTAGAAAGGGTTGTGAAGCATGTGACGAGGAGTGACTATAGGCAATTTGACTACATCCACACCAATAACAACAAAGAGGGGAGTAACCCTTTTTGGAAGGTGAGGTCAATAGAACACTGGCAACCATACATGAAGCATTACCCCAATGATCCAAAAGCACCTGTAAATGGATCACTTAAAATACAACTTTGTTTGTTTGCACTTGAATTTGCAAAAGAACATTAGAACAAATCATAGCTTTAGTATAAAGCAAGAAATGATTGTTTGCCCTCTCGAGTGAATAACTTAAAGCACACAGATAAAACACGTAATGCAGAATAATAATGCCATAGATATCAAATGCAATATATCAGATGTTATTCCATTCATAATCGTTGTTGTCCACAAGTTACATTCGGAAGTATATAAAGATGCCGAGGGGGTGCGAGCGCCAACCGTCGCACCGCAACTGCCACCCCTCAGTTGCCAACTAACCAACACAATTACAACTTAATTAACTAGTTTTATTTCCGTGTACAATATTGCCTCCAACATCATCCCCCCCAAAAGAAAAGAAGTCATCTCCGGATGACTTAATACAAAATAGAAATGACATTAAACAGAACTGCTGACACCAGTCAAGCCTGGAACCCATACACCTGTTGCGTCCCCGCCCGAAAACCCTTTTCTGCTACCATCCAATGCTCAAGTGTGGATTTCACCATTATTGCTTCCTTCGACATCACCATCCTCCTGTGCCTAAACCAAACTTGTCTGCAAAACACGCTTTTCAGTCTCAACCTCCACCAACTGCTACTCAAATGAGACTGTCTCCATAGCTAATTTATCGTCGATAGCCATCCACGCTGCCCTCTTGGCATCCAACTCCTGGGTACGTTGAGCTATGTCTCACGCTAGTACTGCCTCCAACCTGGTGGTCAACTCCTCCCGAGCCCTCTCTGCATCCACCAAGGCAACCTCACGTCCAACCGAGACATACTCCAAGTTCCTCAAGCGTACCATTCATACCTGGAGGTGGCCACAACCCTCTAGCACAAAAGCTAGGAGACACCTCAAATCCTCCATCACACTCCCCAAAGGCTAATAACTGAACTAAATAACTCCCTGGTGTCATACAACTGTGCGGACCTGCAATGCCTTCCCTCAAACTCTGTTTGTTCCCAACCTCCAAATCCGTCTCCCTCTACGGCTTATGGCTTCCCCACCAATGCTTAGCTGCAGGCTTCTTTCTCACAGTACAGACAACCACAACACTTACCGTGACATCTCTAATGCCCTTCGCCAAACTCCAACAAGTGTATTGTAGCTCAAAAAATAAACTGGGGGTCTGGGGCAGCGCCCCTCGCGGTGTTTGGGGCAGTGCCCCCGCAAGGTGTGGGGCAGCGCCCCAAGTGCGCTCCTTGCCGCCAAGACAAATTTACAACCTTCAGAACCACACAAAAGTCCATGGCGTGCATCATTTCTGTGATATTTTATGATGTCAAAACCCTTCTTCTACACTCTAATATTTTCAATGTCCTGGCTCCAGATGTCATCGAATGATTTTTCAATCTCATTATCGTCGTTTTTTTTTTGTTTTTTTTTTTGGGTCCACTGTAATGTCCCCGATGGCACCCCGACCATACAACCTCCCCATACGGTCAACAACCTCCTTACCATACGGACACTTCCCATGCGGTCAATATCCCTCCACCGTACGGCTATGTTTGTTTGTGCGATGTACTTGGCATGTGGGTGTGTGCAATCTCCTTCCTCCGCATTGTTTTCTTCTTTTATTTATTTTCCTCTGTTCGCCTCTTCGATTGTGCAGGTTAAAATAGCCACCGCACGGTGACCCCGCGGTGGACACACGATGCCATCATATGGTGGGCACATGGTACCACCGCATAGTGCACCCGCGGTGCCACTACACGGTGTCACCACAGCGCCACCATACGGTGACCACGCGGTGCCACCGCACGGTGGACCCGCGGTGCCACCGTACAGTGACCCCGTGGTGCCACCGCACGGTGACCCCCCAGTGCCACCGCATGGTGGATGCGTGGCCCCACCGTACGGTGCACTTTGCCTCTCTTTGTTTAGTCGTACGGACCCGTACGGTCATATGGTTTTTTTTTTCATCTAATTGTCGAGAGTCTTCAGCTCGGGTCCCATGCCTCTGGGATCGCCCTTCATCCTTCTCGGTTTTCCTCGCCCGAGAGTCTCTTGCTGTGGTCCTGTGCCTCTTGAGTCGCCTACCCAGCCTCTCGAGTCCCCTTCCATCCTCTCGGGTCCCCCTCCGGCTTTCAGGTGTCCATCCGGCCTCTTGGGTCCCCTGCACGCTTCACGTGGTAGGGTTTCAATTTGGACCCGTTGGTGGCAAGTCTATTTTCAGTGGCCATCCCAAGACATGGAACCACCAATTCTACAGGGACCACAGTCTCCTTCCCTTACATAAGAAGAAGAAGAAGAAGAATAAAGATTTTGAAGGTTGCGGCCTTCCACACAGGGTTCCAATCGTTGCTGACACAATTGATCTTGGGATTATCTACGTCACCGAGGTTTGGGGCATCTCCCTTCCAATATTCTCTATATTCCGGCAAGTACACCTCCTCTATTGCTTGCTCTGGTTCCTCTACTTCGAGCCTGTAGCTCTGGAACATTTCGTAATCCTCCATCTACCAATGGAAGAGCCCGTTCAATGACCCTATCTCATCCTCGGAGCACTCTCCTAGTTTGAGAATCCCTTCGTCGTTGGGCTCCCTGCAGCCCCGTCCTTCGTCCCTCGGGTCGCCTTCTCCTTCATCCTCCGATTTCGAAGATGATGTCAGTTCCTCATCAACAACCTAGGTCCTCAGATCAATGGTGTACTTCTGCCCCCCTTTCTCCATATAAAGGGTGTTCTTTTTCCAGTCGTGGTTCACCTTTGTCGTAACTAGCCACCCTCTGCCTAAGATGGCGTCGTACCCCTTCTTCTTGAGTGGGATTACCACAAAATTTAGTATGAAAGGTTGCGTGCCGATGGTGACCAGCTAGGCCATTAGGGTGCCGAGTGGCTTGATGTCGTGTTGGTCTGCACCTACCAAGTTGAATGTGGGTGGCCATAGTGTTGGCTTCCCCAGCTTCTTCCACATATCCTCTAGCAGTACATTCACCCCCAATCCTCTGTCCATGATGGTGTATTTGAGGATAGCCCCGAGAATTCCCATCTCTACTACAGTAGGATGACGACCACTATTTAAGGCCAACAACATTGGGTCAGTCGAGGGGCTAACTGGAACTTCCGCTCGTGTGGCACACAAAGGTGCCTGCGCAGTGGTTTGTATGAAACTAAAAATGGCGGTTCTTAACTGTGGCATTATTTCTAGAAGGTCCTTTACCCTTATAGGTACTTCCATCTGCAGTACTTGCCCAATGATGTTATTTTCCGCTTCCGTACGGGATGATGTACTCGCCACCTCGTTGTCCCGTCATTCAATCGTCATCTCACGTTCAATATTGGTCTTTGCCTCCCATAATCTCTCCTTCTATGTACGGGGGTCGGGATAAGTGGCTTTTTTCGTCTGGGCGCGGGTGATCGCCAGTACTTCTTTCTCACCAGTCTTCTCAGCCTTCTTAATGTTGAGGAGATTAACCCCTGCCTGTGGGCAATTTGGGTCCTCATGGTCTCCTGGCCCACACCATCGACAGAGGTATTGAGGGGTGGCTTCCTTCATGCAATCACGGGCGAAGTGCCCCCACTGATTACAGGCCCTACATTGGATAATTGGTCGACCCTTGGCATCATACTGGATACGGCTTCCGTTATTGTTATTGTTGCTATTCCTTCCATTGTCGCGTCTATTATCTCGGTAACCTCCAGATGATGTCATTGTGTTGGTTTGTTGGGTCGTACCCGCTGGTGCAGATGTTGTGGCCTGCTCCGTGAACAACACTTGGTTCATTTGTGTATTCTGGATTTTCATGTTGTATGGGCACTCCTTGGTGGAGTGTCCCATCACTTGGCAAATCTTGCAGAATGCCTTCTTTGGGCAAGTACCCTTTGTGTGCCCCTCCCCTTTGCACTCAATGCACCATATGTCCCCTTTGGTCCAACTGGTGCTTCTCATTGTTTTGAATTCCCTCCTCATTCGCTCCATGTCTTTCCGGAGCGCTTGCACCTATTTGTCAGCCTCGTTGTCGCTGCTGCTTTCCTGTGACGAGTCATCCTCCTCGGACGAGCTATCCTTCTTCTTCTTTTTCTTCGATGTCTTAGTCTTGCTCTCGAGATCCATCACTCTATTGTATGCATCTTCGTACGATGTAGGTGGAACAATTTTCATCTTCCTTTGGAGGGAATGCTTTAATCCCTCCACGAACCATCGCTTTTTCAACCCATCTGCTGGTTGACTCTCCATTTTTCCCAATAGTTCCTTCAACCGCCGACTATAGGCTCGGACAGTCTCGTTCTTGTTCTGCTTCGTTCCATAGGTCTCAGTGACTATTTTGTTGTCATCTCTCAGGAGGCAGAACTCTATCCCAAACTCCTTCTTCAAGTCGGGCCATGTGCCGACTTTGGACTTATCCATGTCTAAGTACCAGTCTATGGCCACTCCCCTTAAAGTTGCTGGGAACTGTGTTACCCATTCGTTTTGGTTTGTAACACTGCTTGCTGACCATATGGTTTTGCACGTTCGACAATGGCGGACTGGATCTTCCTTCCCATCGCCATTGAACTTCGACAGTTTTTGTTTACTCGCCATCGTTGGGGGTCGTCTTCTTGGAGGTGGTTGTGGTTGTGTTTGTGCCCCTACGCCGCTCCCTCTGGTCCCTCCAGTGCCAGTGGTGTGTCCTGCGTGGGTGACTGGAGGTACGGTGTTTTGCCTGCCAAGTGTGGCACCTACCGTACGGTTATCCTCCCCTTCGTTGTCACCCGCGCCCACTCCTAGCTCCCTTTGGTGATCCTCACTTTGTGGTGTAAGGGATAAGTTTATGAACTGATCCCGGGTCTCTTCAACTAGATCTCTCCTTAACCTTGTTTCCTCCAGAAACTCTTTGTGGCTCCGCACCCTACGGTGTTCTGGCGACGCGCAAAGAATTTCGTCGGCTTCTGCACCCTCCATGACACCTCCTCGGTTCCTCTCAGGCCACCCTTCGACAGGTCGTCCTTTAGCAAGTTGCCTCAGCCTCCGTCTACGTTCTACTTGCCGCTCTAGAATCAAGGCCCTCTGTGTAGCCTCCCACTCGTCTGTTTCTGCTTTTTTATTTCTATCTTTATTTAATACATTGGGCATAAATCACTTCTGTACATAGCAAGCACACGTCGTGTACACAAAAAAAAAAGTTTTATTATTTTTCCTTTTGGCCACAATTTATCTCAACATTGTGTTGGGATTATTACAGGGTTCAATTTCCCCTTCGCCTCTTGCCATCACGCTTTGCATCCCACGACGATTGTTCTATTTGGGCATCATCAGCCTTTGGGTTAATCTTACCAGTGGGTAGGCCCATCATGTCCGTGAGCCATCCGTGTTTTCCGTTCCTGAGTACGTCTAGGCAACGACGCCAAATGTTTGCCCTCTTAGGTGAATAACTTAAAGCACACAGATAAAACACGTAATGCAGAATAATAATGCCATAGATATCAGATTTTATTCCATTCATAATCGTTGTTGTCCACAAGTTACATTCGGAAGTATATAAAGATGTTGAGGGGGTGCAAGCGCCAACCGTCACACCGCAACTGCCACCCCTCGGTTGCCAACTAACCAACATAATTACAACTTAATTAACTAGTTTTATTTCCGTGTACAATAGTGCCGCCAACAATGATTATCGACAAAACAACTAGAGAATATTATTGATTTTTTGTCTATTCAAATGATAAAATCAATTTAAACACTAAAAACATGTCAAATTTGGGTGAGCTTAGTTGGAAATATATCTCAAACTCCTTAGAAAAACATATGCCATGAAAAAGGCTCAAGCCTAAAAGATCCTAAGAAATCATGAATCTAATTCCAAGTAGCTTGGGCTCTAGGAACCACAAGGCACTTGAGGGTCTCTAACTATCCACAAAATGGATAAACAATAAGCTAAGTAAGCCTAATGCCAATAAGAAGGCCTTGATAAAGAATATATCAAGCAAAATGGACAAGCTCTAACTCAAGGATAGTTGACCCTAGGCTCTAAAATCTATAGTGCCAAGATCCTACAAAGACTAAAGAAGCCATATGTAATTTAATTTTGAAACCATATGAAAGTGTAGAAAGACTCAAGTGTGTCACTTCCATGGTTATACCTACAATATGGTGTATCTAGATACCATTTTTAATATTTTTGCCATGGTTTGAAACATCTTGTCCCATAGAATAGTGTGGAAAGTCCTCATTAGAAATCCTATGTTTCATTGTGGCCACTAACTAAGAAAGAAAAAAAGATTAGGCAAAGTCTTTATTCATTTGTGGTAGAATTCCAAAGCATGCACCCAACATGTCTTGACAAGGGGTCAATGTAACATGCTCATTGTTCTACCCACAAGTGAAAGAAATAAACTTCCAACATACAAAAAATAAAAAATTTCATTTTTCCATTTCATAAACAATATGCATATTTGAAATTAATCTCATTTCAACTTTTCCATTGTATCATAAATTATATTCATAAACATATGAAAGTATTTGCATTTTCTTTTTCAAATTTCCATATACTTTAGGAATATTTGAATACATACAAAGCTTCTGGAAGCTTAATGAAACACAAGTAATACAAATGGTCTAGATGTCCTTGCTGGCATACATCCTCAAATATCGGCTACCAACTACATGAGGAAGAGCATCACTCAAGCACTCTTCCACCCAACCAATATTTTATAGTCCTATGTGCCTCTTCTAATAGAAGCGACCCGACCCTTCAATGAAGAGTTTGGTTTGGTGACCTCACATTAATAGCCTTATGAGTATAGTGTTGTGTCCTACATAACTAGAGCTACCGTACATTAGATACAACCTACATGTATGGCGTTGCATGTCCAACATGTAAACCTGGATCACAGTGAATTGACAGTGTAGACAGTGGCAACCTACACTACTTTGGCCAAAGAATTCATCACCCTGTACTTTGAGTGAGAGTTGTATGCCCACCCACTTCATTGCTCTATTTGGTAATCTAACCATTTATTCTATTTCCCATACCTTTCCCACAAGATTAATAATAGAATAACTATCTAGGTTATTCCCATCCACAGATTGCCCTAATCCTAGTATTAACCAAATCAATCATTCCTATATACTAAAGATACATAGCATAGCATGGCACTATCTTAGATATTACATATATATGTGTAAATTTAATCATAAAGATTATCAAGTTTCGATCAACTCAAGAATGCATATCCTACAAGTAACTCATTTTCAATCATTGCTTTAATTAAGCTTATGCAACATCATAATATATTTATAACATATCTCAATATAAAAGAAAAGATATAATCCTCAAGCTTGGATTATAGATTCCACGCAAATAATGATTCCTCCTCACAATCACGTTGGCTTCACAACTTATCCGCTAAAATAAAAATTCACAAACTCTCAATGATAACAACTAACCTACTCTCTCACTATATATGAGCTATTCTCTTTCTCTTGCCAATGAAGATTAATGAAAACAATGAACAATAAGCAAAAGGAAATTATGGAGACGAAAGGATGAGATGAGAATGAAATGCGAGAGATGCTCAAGAAGAAAGAGAGCTCCTCTATTTATACATAAGTTTGAGAGACTTAAAGCTATAATTAAGTTCTCAGAATTGCCACCACACTCTCCCATTACCACCACTAAGACTATGTGGCTTCTCTTCTAATTACGAAGTCAACACATAGATAGTCCTACAAAATACTACTATGAATCATCCTTAATATTATACTTAGTCAATTATGATTAGTTATCATTAATCGTTTACCTAAAGAATTAGGCTTCTACCTCTAATTATGTCATAACCCTCTTTCTCTATCTTGATAAAAACTTGCTACTATCATTGTTATTATTATATTTCATATCATTTTGTGATTATTGTTAGTTAGAAGCGTTTTATTTATTAAGGGTGAAATTATTTTAATAAAACTAGATAGTGGACACACACACACGAGATCATAAATTTAATTGGCAATTATCTTTTTATTCAAAAATACCAATTGCGCACATGTCGTAGGAGGAAGTAAGAAGCTTCTAGAAGTAATTTCAAAATTCCATATTCTTGCACGTAACTCCTCCACTATGTCAACAATCAATTTTGGAAAAGAATCTCCATTTTCAATTAATTCTTTTGACAGTGGAAATGATGCATCTATTCTATATATTGTATGCTAACTTTTGAAAAAGGAGTCTATTGCTTTTGGATGAAAAGTAATTTCTTGAATTCTTGCAAAAACATGTTAGTAGTAGGTAGATTTTGTAGACAATTGTATCGTAGGAGAGGTTTTTTTTTCAATCTTTTGAAGAGATATTACCAAGCTAGAAGGAAGGTTTGAAGGTGGGTAGTAGGGAGATTTGGAGGTGATTCAACAACAAGCGATTCAACCAATCTAGGTTTCCTTCTTGTCTACTTCTTGTTTTGAAATAAATCTTATGTAGTTAAAAAGGAAAGAAAGAAAGAAATCTATTTGCATGCATTTTTCTATGATGAATTTGTGTAGATTTTGATAGTGAAGATTATATACAAACATGGGATAAAAAAATTTGTTTAAAGGATAGATATGCAAATGAGTAATATCTTTAAAACTCTTCTATTTTCTTCACTTTGGTTCTATTTCTTTTCAAGGAAATTTTAGTTTTCAAAAACAAGTAGAATGAGATATATTAGGAATAAATATTTTTATTTTTTTTTCAAAAATGAGAATCAGATTAGAATAATATAAATATTTTTTTGAGATTCATGCATTTATCTCTGTGAAAGAAAATAAATAAATAAATCTATTCCTCAAACACAATTAGCCTTTTGTGAATATGTGCTATGTGGATAAGTATCTTTGTGTAGATAATTAAACTCTAGATGTGAATAAATATTTTCAACTCCCTGATTATTTATTCCTTTGAGTTCATCATTTCTCAAAATAGTTTACATTAAACCATAGTTATAAAATAGAACTACATACTCTACGCCTTGATCTCGTGGCGAAACGGGTATGTAGGCAGTCTAGGGATGGAGTTGTCCCTAGTACTCAGGTGTTCAGGGATGGGGTCTAGGATTTTGGTTAAAGTGAGTAGATGGTTTATTTGAATATCCTTAGTTTCTTAATCAAAGGGTGCAAAATTAATAATTGGAAGATAAAATATATTTCAACGCATGCTCGAAAGGAATCTCGTACGGATTTGCTTGACTTCCGGAGGCCTTAGGCCAAATTATGAGGTGGAACTCAAGCTTATATTATGTTATTTTATTTACTCCTAAGGACGACGACCTTGGTGCACTCCTAGTAGAGGAGTGTAATCTTTAGAGAGTGACTTAGGACCCAGATGGTCCCGATCAGTCTAAGTCTCTGGCCAAAGCACTTCCTATCCTGAATTGGATAGATGCCTAACCCATTTGGGTAGATGCATGTCCCGAATTGGCTAGATGAGATACCATGTCCCATATGGATAGATGCCTAACTCGTATGGTTAGATGCCTATCCTGGTTGGATTGATTCTTATCCTGTTTGGATAGATGTACCTAAGTATGCGATTGAATCAAACATAATTAAGAATAAATGATTTATTAAAAAAAAAATAGTCAAAAATTTTGGTTTAAGTAAAGTGGGTTATTACATGTGGTACCAGAATGAAGGTTCAAGTCTAAGCCTTGAGCTCACTTCAACTTATGCAATCTAAAGGAGTATTGTGTAAGTAGTTGAAAGTGGCAGAGATAAAATTGTTATATCTTAACTAAGAAATTTAAATTTCAAGAAAAACCTAGATGGCAAGAGGAAGAGGAATACATACTACCACTACTAGGAGACAAAGGGAACCTAACCATGAAGAAACCCATGAAGGAAATCAACAAGACCAAGGGAATAATGAAGATGAGGTTGAAGCTATAATCAACTTGCTAACCAAACAAAGGGATAAGATCAACTCCTTGGAGTCAATCAATGTAGGACCTCAGGGAAAAGTAGAATGACATCAAAAATAGAAGTGGAGTTGAAAATGGGAACCTTGGCAACAATTGAGGGAATGAGCTATACAATAGGAGGGAAAATAATATATAGGAGTTATCTAAGGATTTGTAGAAAATCACCGCACCTAAATTTGATGGAAAGCAAATTGGCGAACGAGCTGAAAATTGGTTGAATGAGATGGAAATATACTTTGAGCTAAGGGAATTTAGTGAAACAACCAAGGCCTTGTGGGGTTCCTATCAACTCACCTCAAAAGCAGCTAGTTGGTGGACCAACACTAAGGAAAAAAATGGGTATAGCAGGGACACAATAACATGGGATAAATTTGTTCAGCATTTTCATAAAAGCTGATTGCCACAATTGTTCTTTGATGAGAAGGCGGCAAAATTCCATAACCTTCAACAAGGGAACTTGACAGCTCAACAGTATTGAGATAAGTTTGCTAAATTGTTAAAGTATGTACCCATGTATCAGAAGGATGAGAAAGGTCAAGCCAGGAAGTTCATTTTGGGGCTAAACACCAACATAGGGGCAAAAGTTGACATGCATGGATCTAAAAGCATAAATGACGTACTTGAAAAGTCCTTGAAGCAAGAAATAAATATTCAAGTCCTAGCAACAACAAGGTAGAATTTCAATGGGAATCACTCATTTAAAAGGAAGCAATAATTCAAGGGGAACACCAATTTCAACAAGAATCAAAGGAACAATTCATTTGAAAGGAGGCCACCTCCTAATCAATTGCATAGGAATGGAAATAATAATAATAACAGGGGCAATTATAATAGGAATGACCAGCACAATAGGATAACTTATCCACCAAGGCCCAATGAAGCAAGGAATGATCCTCCTCAGAATCAAGTAAAGCGGGGACCACCAGGTGGGTGTTTTATGTGTGGGGGGAACCATTTTTCTAGAGAATGTCCAAGAATGCAAGGTCAAATTAGGGCCAACCAACCTCAACAAAGGATTCATGCAACAATTAGGAACCAAAGAACTAGGTTTTAGAATGTTCCCGTGAAAATTATAGGTACATTGTTTGAAAAACCGATTTCAATTCTAATTGACACTGGGTCATCTGAATGTTTCATTTCACCCGAATTAGTAAGAAAAAATACATTAAGAGTTAAACAAATGGAGTCATCATGGATGGTTCAATATGGGGACAAGGCAACTAGGGAAGTAACCAAGTGTTTACCAATAGCATGTTGGCAATTGACACTCATCTGGGATAATGGTGTTGTCATTGATGGAAACACACATCATTTTGGGTTGGATACTTATCCGGTATCCACCGATATTCATGGTTTAACATCCGACATTCAAGGAAACTGATAGGCAAGGGAAACCGGCAAACTAGGAACCGGTATGTGGAAGCTGACATAGGAGATTGATCCGGCAAAGGTTAAAGCGGCAACAGTCACGAAGATTAATGCTTATATTTTTGTTTGGGCCGACATGTAATTACATTGTAATATGATTGTAGGCCGACATAAGGCATTCATGTTTATGTATGTAAGGGTATATAAGTCATTCCGATTAGGTCATTTGGATATATAGGTGTGATATGTAATGTAATATTGTGTGAGCGAGATCTTGATCGACATATTGCAAATGTAATGATCTATAGTTGGTCTTGGTTGATTGTCAAGAGGATTTGAAAGGGAATTAGGTTACCGGTAAGGAAGGAGGTAGTATTAACCGGTACAATCTGAGCTTGAACTAGAACTCATCCAGCATATCAGATGCACTTTCAGAGTTCAGATTTTTTATTGTAATTCAATATTTCATATCTATAGTCAGTGAGGCTCCTTTGTGATGAGCAGTGTGCTCTAGGTGGTATGCCTTCCTGCATGTGCAGGCCCCTAGTGTAATATTTATTCATTTGGCGAGTGGATAGATATTGTGGGTCATCAATCCCACTGTGGTTTTTCCTCTTTGAGGTTTTCCACATATAAGTCTATGTGTTATGGTGTTCATCTTTGTGGTTGCATTATTATCACTTGCTGTTATTTTCTTTTATGCATACTGGTTACTGAGTTGTTTTGTTAATAAGGTTAAAATTAATCATATTGGTAGAACACTAATTTACCCCCCCTCTCAGTGTTCCTGGATTCCAACATAGCAAGGGTACAATTTCCTAAATTTGAAACAAGGGTAGATCTTTATGTGGAACCCCTAGGGTTATATGACGTAATTATTGGAATGAGTTGGCTAATAGATCATCAAGCTAGTGTGGATTTATACAACAAAGTAGTTGAGTGTTTGGATAACGGGGGAAGAAGGGTCAAAATTCAAGGAAAGTTTGAACCTATTAACATAGAAACCATATCAGCCATGCAATTAAAGAAGGAAGGGGGAAAAGGGGCCCTTACATATATGGTTGGAATTGATGAAGGATAAGAGGAAAATACTCCAAATTTTGAAAATACCCCCTTCTTAAGAGAATTCAAGGATGTATTTCCAGAAGAATTACCTTGCTTACCCCCTAGAAGAAAGTTTGACTTTTCAATCGACATTTTGCCAAGAGTTGAACCAGTATCAAGGGAACCTTACCAGATGAATACAACTAAATTACAAGAACTCAAAATGCAACTGGAGGAACTCTTAGCTAAGGGATTAATAAGGCCAAGTGTATCACCATGGGGAGCGACAGTCTTATTTGTTAAGAAGAAGGATGGGACCTTAAGACTATGCATTGACTATAGGATGTTGAACAAGGTCACAATAAAGAATAGGTACCACTTACCCCAAATAGAGGATCTTTTTCATTAAATGAAGGGAGCAACAATGTTTTCAAAGATAGACCTTCAATCAGGATATCATCAACTCGAGATTAAGGAAGAAGAAATTCCTAAGACAACCTTTAGGACAAGATATGGGCATTATGAATTCATAATAGTACCCTTTAGTGTAACCAATTCTCTAGCTTCATTTATGAACCTGATGAATAGTGTGCTTCATGACTATTTGGACAAATTTGTCTTGGTATTTTTGGATGACATCTTGATTTACTCTATAAATGAGGAGGAACATTTAGTGCACCTACAATTGGTTTTGCAAGGGTTAAGGGAACATAAGCTATACGGGAAGCTATCAAAATGTGCCTTCTATTGGCATCGCATGAATATTGTTTTGGAGAAGTGCAGTGTTGTGATTGATGTCAATAGCAACCGGTAATGAAGATGTAAAGTAACTGGTAGTAAAGAAGGAAAGCAACCGGTAGTAAAGCAGGAAAGCAACCGATGGTAAAGAAGTGAAGGCAACCGGTAGTAAAGCAATGAAAGAAACCGGTATTGAAGCAGAGAGATCAATTGGTAACCCTAACTCGTTGAGAAGCAAAACCCTAACCGATGGAGCTTGGAGATCGGTTGTGATGATCTATGACCGAATGATGATCAAAGATTAAGATGCCACATATGCATGTTGCATGTGATGAGTTTTGAAATGGATTTGGCACGTAGAGATAGGGTAAGTGCAAGAAGTTGTGTCCACTTTTTGGCCAAAAAGTGGAAGTTTTTTCCCTTTTTTTTCGATTTCGTCCCGTTTGACCTAAATATTTGAGGCACTTAAAGAATGAATCTTAAAAAAATTCAGTAATAGAAAATGTAGTGCTCAAAGTCTAATTTCCAAATATGTAATTTATTTTAATACCCAGATCTTAAAAATGAAGTTTGAATAGGCATTACTAAAACCTATAGTTTTAAAGTCACTTTTTAGGACCATACCATGCCCGTGTACGACAAACATAATTTTACCTAAATGAATTTTTTTTTATAAATTCTTTTGGGAAAAGATTTATAACTCACTCACCTTTGATGAGAATATTTTTTTGTAATTTTTTTTTGCATTTTTTTTTTTTGTTAATTTTTTATTGGGCATAATCATTGTTTTGAAAAATTCTTGTGTACGACAAGCATAATTTGACCTAAACTTAACATTTTTTGGTTTTTTTTTTTTTTTAACTGTATAGAATTGTCTCTAGTTTGATGCCATGTAATTTTTTTTTCAAAAACTTAAAAACAAAAAAGTTATTAAAAAACAAAAAAAACCATGTTATTTCGAGTTTATAGACCTCTTTCATTAGTAATTATTTTAAAAATAAAAATATTGATCAATTTTTTTAAAAAATTACATATTTAGAATATAGATAGTCTCTACTATAATGGGTTTTCATTGTTTAAAAAAATTCTGATGATTTGGTGTTCAAATATATTTTTGAAGTCATTATTTTATATGAAGATTGATTTGGCCTTCAAGTTGCAGGTCAAACCAGGTCCAAGCCTAAGGGTCGGCTCTCCAAGCCATTTCCCAAGCCAAAAACCGAAGCTACAACCAAACCATAGTTGAAATTTTTAGAAACGGGATCCCGTTTCATTTTCTAAAATAATTAAAAAAATGTTTAGCACACGGGATCTCGTTTCAAAACGGGATCCTGTTTTGTTTTTGTTTTTTTTTTATATTAATTTTTTTTTTTAATTTTTTTTTTTTAAAACAAACAAACTATATATAAATGAAATATTAAATTTAAGTTTAAGTCATATTTCCCTTTGTCTTTTTCCTTTCTTATACTTTAAGTTATATTTTATGTATATATTAGCAGGATGTTTGAGAATGGTTTCAGATCTCTAAGAGTTATAATATACAAATTCTAGATTTTAGAAGATCTTATAAATTGTGATGTAATAGGACTTATAATATCATAACACGACCTATTATGTCATAATAAGTCTCATTGGTACATAATAGGTCTTAATGTGTCATAATAGGTCCTATTGTGACATAATACGACCTATTACGTCATAATAGGTCCTATTATGTCATAAGACCCCTCAAAAGAACCTATTATGACATTATACCTCTTAATAGGAACTATTATGACTTAAGACCCCTTAGTAAGACCTATTATGTCATAATAGGTCCTATAATGTCACAAGACTCCTTAAGAGGACATGTCATATCATAATAAGTCCTATTATGTCATAAGTCCCCTTAAGAGGATGTATTATTATATTATACCCCTTAGTAGGACCTATTGAAGGATATTATGTTATAATAGGACTGGTTATGACATAATAGGACCTATGATGACATAATAGGTCATATTATGTCATCATAAGTCCTATTATGACATCATAGGTCATATTATGTCATAAAATCTCTTAAGAGGAACTATTATGACTTTATACCCCTTAGTAGGACTTGTTAAGAGGTATTATGTCATAACAAAACCTATTGTGACATAATAAGACCTATAATATCATAATATGATCTATTATGTCATAATAGGTTCTTTTGTGACATAATAGGTCCTTTTGTGTCATAATACCCCTTAAGAGGACCTATTATGACATTATACCTCTTACTATGACCTATTATGACATAAGACCCCTTAGTAGGACCTATTATGACATAATAAGATTGATTATCATATAATAGGACTTATTGTGTCATATAGGTCCTATAAGGTCATAAGACCCCTTAAGAGAACCTGTTATGTCATAATTGGTCCTATTATGTTATAAGACCCCTTAAGAGGACCTGTTATAACATTATGCCCCTCAGTAGGACCTGTTAAAGGGTATTGTGTTGTAAAAAGAGCAATTATGACATAATATGATCTATGATGATGTAATAGGTCCTATTATGTCATCGTAGGTCCTATTATGACATCATAGGTCATATTATGTCATAAAACCCCTTAAGAGGACCTATTATGACTTTATACCCCTTACTAGGACATGTTAAGGGGTATTATGCCATAATAGGACCTATTACAATATAATAGGACCTATAATGTCATAATACAACCTATTATGTCATAATAGGTCTCATTGTGACATAATAGGTCCTATTATGACATAATACGAACTATTATGTCATAATACAACCTATTATGTCATAAGACCCCTTAAGAGGACCTATTTTGACATAAGACCCTTTAGTAGGACCTATTATGACATATCTAGAGAAAGATAAGTTGGTTGGAAGAGAGAGATGGTATGTTTAGATTCTAGTTGAGGGGTATTATGTCACAACAGGACCTATTGTGACATAATAGGACCTATAATGTCATAATATGACCTATTGTGACATAATAGGTCCTATTGTGACATAATATGACCTATTATGTCATAATACCCCTTAAGAAGACCTATTATGACATTATACCTCTTACTAGGACCTATTATGACATAAGACCCCTTAGTAGAACCTATTATGACATAATATGATAGATTATCACATAATAGGACCTATTATGTCATAATAGGTCCTATTATTTCATAAGACCCCTCAAGAGGACCTATTATGACATTATACCTCTTACTAGGACCTATTATGACATAAGACCCCTTAGTAGAACCTATTATGACATAATATGATAGATTATCACATAATAGGACCTATTATGTCATAATAGGTCCTATTATGTCATAAGACCCCTCAAGAGGACCTATTATGACATTATACCTCTTACTAGGACCTATTATGACATAAGACGGACCTTGGTAGGACCTATTATGACATAATAGGGTTTATTATCACATAATAGGACCTATTATGTCATAAGACCCCTTAAGAAGACCTGTCATGTCATAATAGGTCCTACTATGTCATAAGACCCCTTAAGGGGACCTATTATGACATTATACCCCTTACTAGGACCGGTTAAAGGGTATTATGTCATAATAGGACTAATAATGACATAATAGGATCTATGATGATATAATAGGTCCTATTATGTCATCATAGGTCCTATTATGACATCATAGGTCATATTATGTCATAAAACCCCTTAAGAGGACCTATTATGACTTTATACCCCTTACTAGGACTTGTTAATGGGCATTATGTCATAATAGGACCTATTGTGACATAATAAGACCTATTGTGTCATAATAGGTCTCATTGTGACATAATAGGTCCTTTTATGACATAATATGACCTATTATGTCATAATACGACCTATTATATCACAAGATCCCTTAAGAGGACCTATTACGACATTATACCTCTTACTAGGACCTATTATGACATAAGACCCCTTAGTAGGACCTATTATGACATAAGACCCCTTAGTCGGACCTATTGTGACATATGTAGAGAAAGATAAGTTGGTTGAGAGAGAGAGATGGTACTTTTAGAGAGAGTTAAGGGGTATTATGTCATAATAGGACCTATTGTGACATAATATGACCTATAATGTCATAATACGACATGTTATGTCATAATAGGTCACATTGTGACATAATATGACGTATTATGTCACAATATGACTTATTATGTCATAATAGGACCTATAATGTCATAATATGACTTATTATGTCGTAATAGGTCACATTGTGACATAATAGGACCAATTGTGACATAATAGGTCCTATTGTGACATAATACGACCTATTATGTCATAAGACCCCTTAACAGGACCTATTATGACATAAGACCCCTTAGTAGGATCTATTATGACATAATAAGATCGATTATCACATATTAGGACCTATTATGTCATAATAGGTCTTATAATGTCATAAGACCCCTTAAGAGGACCTAACATTATACCCCTTTGTAGGACCCGTTAAAGGGTATTATGTCATAATAAGACTAATAATGACATAATAAGACCTATGATGATGTAATAGGTCTTATTATGTCATCATAGGTCTTATTATGACATCATAGGTCATATTATATCATAAAACCCCTTAAGAACACCTATTATGACTTTATACCCCTTACTAGGACTTGTTAAGGGGTATTATGTCATAATAGGACCTATGTTATGTAGGTAGGGGGTAAGGGGAGGTGTATAGAGATAGCAAAGATAAAGAGTAAAGAGTTAAGGGCGTGAGAGAGAGGTAGAGACATAGTTTTAGATTTTGGGAGAGAGGAGACAAAGTGAGATAGAAAGGAAAAAAAAAAGACAAAGAGAAATGTGACTTATATATAAATTTTATATTTCATGTATATATATAGCTTGCATTAAAAAATAAAAATAAAAAAATTTAAAACGGGATCCCGTTTCTAGATCTAGGCTCGGGATCCCGAAACTAAACAGGATCCCATTTCAAATTTTGGCTCGGGATCCCATTTCATTTCTCATGTGTTCCGTGAGATTTGCCTTTTTTTTCTAGGTGTAAAACTTCCACACTAAGTGAACACAACTTTGTGCACTTACCCGATAATCGTTTATCTTGGGAATGATCAATTACATAGTATGGAGTGACAAACGCGTGATGAGTTGCAAGATTCAATGTGTGGTGATCAAGGAGGGTTGAAGTTGTCTAGAACAATGTGTAGTTGATTTCTATGTAATATAACAGTCAAGATTGAACCGATATGTTTGTAATGTTTATGAGAATTGTAGAGTTTGTGTTGTGTTACCGATCTATTGTATTTGTTTTTAAGGTCGATGAATTGTTTGTAATTGAGTTGGCAAATCTGGCTAGGTGTGATAGTGATTGTTGTCAAACCAGGAGGTGTGTCTGCAGAATGTTGTGAAGGAAGATAGGAGTAGTAAAGGATCTGATTAAGCAAAGAAGTGTTATTACCATATCAACAAAGAACCTGTTGTTCTCTAACCATTAAACCAGTTAAATCCCTTTACCGGGTAAGCTTTAATAGGCTTGTTGTTGAAATCCTCTAACTAGGTGATCCATTATCTTGGATTTGAAAACCTCCACCTAGGTTACCTTTAACAGGGTATTTGCAGTCAATCCCTTAATCGGGTGGTCCTTAACTAGATCTATTTTTAACAGGAAATTTTTGTATAAGCTTCTAACAAGGCTTGGCTCTTAACAAGACAAACTTTAGAAGAGTTCAAAATACTTGTGGGTATTCATCCCCACTGTGGTTTTTCCCATTTAGGTTTCCACGTGAAAAATCATTGTGTCAAGTGGTGAATGATTTTGTGGATGTGTTTTTGATATGGTTGATATGAATGACTAGTAAATCCACTTAGATATATTTGAATGACCATAAATGATCTGAAATGTGTTATTATTGGTATTAGTAAAGTAATTTAAGGTTTTGGTTAAATGGTATTTGATTTTCAGATCTGTGCATTGTATCATTGATGTTTTGGTCAACCAGTAAAGTTTGACAATGTAGTTGCAGTTTTGATACAGCGACTAAACCGGTTAGTTTAGTGAGTTGTTATGAGTTGAAAGTTTGTTTGGTGAAATTTTAGTTTATTTTCTATCTACTGATTCACCTCCCCCTCAGTAGTTGATCGAATTATTATAGTTTCATCATATTATCAATTGGTATCAGAGCAGTCGAGGTCCTCTTGAGTTTAAGCCTAATAGTTTGAGGAAAAGATCTAGGAGAACACAATGAAGAAAGAAGGTCTAAAGTTCAATAGAGAAACTACATAATCTGAAGTGATAGGATGAAGATCTATATCAAGAGCTTGGGAAGTCAGTATTGGGAACACGTTGTTACTAAGTATAACTTGCCTAGTGGGATTCTGACAGATGATCAGAAGAAGGAGCAACAGGAGAAAAATCAAGAATTGGAGGCCATCATCAGTTCCTTGTCCAATTCAAAATATGTTGATGTTCATGGATGAGAGACTACATATGAAGTTTGGAAGAAACTGAAAGAAATCTATAGCAGTGATGAGCATGTTAAGATTGCCAAGGAAGAGAGTCTTGGAGAAAAAAATGATGATATGTGGATGGCTGAAGGTGAAAACATTCAACAATATGGTTAGAGAATCAAGGAGATAGTCAAAGAAATCAAAAGTGTTGGAGGTACAGTGGAGGATACCACTATGGTTAGAAAGGTGTTGAAAACCCTTCTACTGGTCTACGTTATGCAAGTTACAACAATTCAAGAACTCAAATCTATTGACAAGACAAAGGTAACTCTTGACTCTATCATTGGTAAATTAACTGCATTTGAATTAAATGGTTTTGATGAAAGTGTTCAAAGATCAGAATCTACATTTAAAGCCTCGGTCTCAACCCCACTAGCAAGGAAAAGCAGAGAAGTGAGCTATAGTCATGAATCTAGATCCAGCAAAGAGGTAGATGATGAAGATAGTCTAATAGAGCTTGAAGCATTGTTGGCCAAGTGGTTACCCAGAGGTACCGGTAAGTACATAGGTAAATTACCACATAAGTGTTTTGCATGTAACCAAATTGGACATATTGTTACTAACTATCCAAATGGAGATAATGAGGAAAAATGAGTTAAGTATATGAAGTATAAAGGAAAAGGAAAAAGAAATTTTCTCATTGCAGTGGATGGAGGAATTACAGATGAATAATTTGAGGAAGATGCAAATGAGGACATTGTCTTTGTTGTCATCAAAGAAAAGATACCAGATCAGAAGGCATTGGTCTTTCACTTGGATAGTTCAGATGACTGGATTATAGATAGTGGTTGTTCACACCACATGATCAATGACCGAAGCAAGTTTCTTACATTGAAGGAATTTGATGGAGGTGTTGTCAGATTTGGGAATGACACTCCCTACATGGTGAAAGGGAAAGGATCCATCTCCCTGAATGGTAAGATTAGTGCAGATGATGTCTATTGGGTTGAAGGAATAAAACACAATCTTTTGAGTGTTGCTCAACTCAATGACAAAGGTTACCCATTGGAATTCAAGAACGGAGTTTTCAAGATTTATGGAAGCAAAGGTGAATTGATTGCACTCGACAAATAGACCAAAGGTAACTTGTTTCACCTAAACTCTAAAGTCAACAATTGTTTGATTGCAAAAGTAGAAGATAGTTGGCTTTGGCATCAAATATTTTGTCATGTAAATTTTGATAACATTGTTAGAGTCAGTAAGTAAAGATCAATAAGAGGTTTGCCACAGTTGGACAAACCAGTGAATGCTTTGTGCAAGGAATGTTAGTTAGGGAAAATGACATCCTCAAACTTCAAGAGCAAATCTTTCTCAGCTGAACATTGGCTATATTTGGTTCATATCGATCTTTGTGGACCAATGAGGACTAGGAGTATTCAAGGTGATTGGTACTTCATGATTTTTATCGATGATTGCTCAAGGATGATGTGGGTCACATTTTTGAAAGACAAGACATAAGAATTTATCAAGTTTAAGGCATTTAGAGACTTGGTTGAAAATGAAAGTGGAAGAAAGCTTAAGTGCTTAAGAAATGATCAAGGTGGTGAATTTACTTCAGAGGAATTTACTAGATACTGTGAAAACAATGGAATTAAGAGGCAACTTTTTGCACCTAGGACACCACAACAGAACGGTATTGCAGAAAGGAATAACTGGTCAGTAGTTGAAGCTGCTAGGACTATCCTAATTACAAGAGGTGTAGCTAAGACATTTTGGAGAGAAGCTGCCAACACAACTATTTATACAATGAACCATATACTGGTTCAAAGAGGTAAGGACAAAACACCCTATGAATACTGGTATGGTAGATCACCTAATGTTAGTTACTTCAAAAATTTTGGTACCAGATGTTTTATCAAAAGAGGTGATTATATTGGTAAGTTTGATGCCAAGAGTGATGAAGGTATATTTCTCGGTTACTCCACCAAGAGAAAAGCTTACAAATGCTACAACAACCGGACTAAGAAAATCATTGAAAGTGTTAATGTCCAAGTAGATGAGTTTCCTGAAAATTCAGGTGAGACCAGCAAGGAGAAGGAAGAAGAATAACCTTACATACTATTTTTGGAACCAGAACCGGTAAAGCTAGAAGTTGGTGAACTGAATAGAGAAGCTCTAGTTCAACCGGAACAAGAAGGTCCAATAGAAGATGAAGAAAGTGAAGAAGAAGAAGAACCTGAAAAACCAAGATCATGTTATTCCAAGGTATGTTAGACTCAATCATAGCCCAAATCATATTATTTGAGACATGAATGCAGGTGTGTTAACTAGAAGAGGGATAAGAGAAAACTCTTGTATGATCTCCACCTTGAGCCTAGAACAACAAAAGAAGCCTTTGGAGATGAACACTGGATGAAGGCAATGGAAGAAGAACTTGACCAGATAGAGAAGAAGAATACATGGTCATTGGTACCCAAACCTGACAACAATAATGTAATAGGAACAAAATGGGTATTCAAAAATAATTGAATGAAGATGGAGTAGTGGTCAGGAATAAAGCCAGACTAGTATGCAAAGGTTATGCATAAGAAGAAGGTGAATATTATGGTGAGACATTTGCACCAATTGCAAGATTAGAAGGAGTAAGGAATCTACTTGTATTTGCAACATAGAGAGGATTCAAGGTATATTAGATGGATGTTAAATCAACATTCCTAAATAGAATATTGGAAGAGGAAGTCTACATAGAACATCTAGATGGTTATTCATTAACTGAAGAAAAGGATATAGTGTGCAAATTACATAAGGTATTATATGGTTTGAAACAAGCACCAAGAGCATGGTATGAAAGATTGATCTGATTAAGCAAATAAGTGCTATTACCAGATCAACAAAGAACCTATTGTTATGTAACCATTACAACAGTTAAATCCCTTAATCAGGTAAGCTTTAACAGGCTTGTTGTTGAAATCCTCTAACCAGGTGATCCATTAGCTTCGATTTGAAATCCTCCATCGAGGTTACCTTTAACAAGGTATTTGCAGTCAATCCCTTAACTGGGTGGTCCTTAACCAGATTTGTTCTTAATAGAACATTTTTGTATGAGCTTCTTACAAGGCTTAGCTCCTAACAGGGTGAACTTCAGAAGAGTTCAAAATACTTGTGGGTATTCATCCCCACCATGGTTTTTCCCATTTGGGTTTCCATGTGAAAAATCATCGTGTCAAGTGGTGAATGATTTTATGGATGTGTTTTTGATATGGTTGATATGAATGACTGGTAAATCCACTCAGATATATTTGAATGACCGGAAATGATCTGAAATGTGTTATTACTGGTATTAGTAAAGTGATTTAAGGTTTTGGTTAAATGGTATTTGAATTTCAGATCTGTTGCATTGTATCATTGATGTTTTGGTCAACCGATAAATTTTGACAGTGCAGTTGTAGTTTTGATACAGTGACTAAACCGGTTAGTTTAGTGAGTTGATTATGAGTTGAAAGTTTGTTTGGTGAAAGTTTAGTTTATTTTCTATCTACTGATTCACCTCCCCCCCCCCCCTCTTAGTAGTTGACCAGATCATTATAGTTTCATCATATTATCACCTTCTTTGAAGAAAAGATCCACTACCTTGGACATATCATATCAAAGGAAGGAATAATAGTTGATCCAGATAAGATAAAGGCAATAGTGGAATGGTTGATCCCTAAAAACGTTTCTAAGGTGAGAAGCTTTATTGAGCTAGTAGGGTACTATAGGAGGTTTGTGGAAGGATTCTCTAAGATAATAAACCCTATCACATTGTTGCAAAGGAAAGGTAGAAAGTTCATGTGGATAGAACAAAGTGATAAGACATTTCAAATTTTGAAAGAAAAACTAACTACAACACCTATCTTGAGGGTCTCAAATCCAAATGGGCACTTCACAGTTATAAAATATGCTTCTATTGAAGGTTTAGGAGGAGCAATTATCCAAGATGAAGGGGTCGTGGCTTATGAATCTAAAAGTTGAAGACTCATGAAGTAAATTATGTGCTCCATGATTTAGAGTTAGCAATAAGTGTGCATGCCCTACAAAAATGGAGACACTTTTTACTTGGGAAGCCCTTTGAGTTAAAATCAGACAATCAAGACTTAAGTACATTTTTACTCAACCCCACTTAAATGCTAGACAAAGAAGGTGGTTAGAATTTCTAAGTGAATATGACTTTGAGATAGAATATATTACAGGGAAGGAAAATAGGGTGGCAGATACTTTGAGCAGGAGGAGGCACTTGTTGACTATAGCAACATTCAAAACCACTTTTAAGAAGCAAGTAATGGATGAACAAGAACATGATCCATGGTATGAGCAAGTCAAATTGACTTTAAAATATGATCCAATAGATCCTTGGGTTGAAGGGTTCATGCTAGATGAAGAAGGGTTGCTAAGATACAATAACAAAATCTATGTTCCAAATTTAGGGGACTTAAGGAAGGTAGTCTTATCCAAGGCCCATAATACCCCTTAATTAGGACACCCGAAGGTTAATAAAATTTATGCAGATCTAAAGAAGTTATACTTTTGTGCAGGGGATGAAGAATGACATAGTTGAATATGTGGCTAAATGTTTGGAATGTCAAATGGTAAAAACAGAACATAGACATCTAGTTGGACTATTAGAGTTACATGATGTACCTCAACACAAATGGCAAGTTATTAGTATGGACTTTGTGCAAGGGTTTCCCATGTCACCTTCTAGGCATGACACTAATGGTGGTAATTGATAAACACACAAAGGTAGAACACTTTATACTAGGGAACTTGACAGATGATGCACCTACTTTGGCAAGGCGCTTTATTAAAAAAATATTTAGGTTGCATGGGATGCCATAGAAAATTATATTAGATAAGGATGCCAGATTCACTTCAATGTTTTGGACAACTCTTCAATCAGCTCTGGGAACACAATTAAATTTTAGCACTGCATACCATCCTGAAACTGATAGCCAAACATAAAGGACAAATTAGATTTTGGAAGACCTATTTCGCATGTACTGCATGGACCAACAGAAGAAATGGGAAGAATACCTACCACTGGTGCATTTTGCTTACAATAACACTTTTAAAACATCTTCGGGAATGACACCTTTTGAAGCGTTGTATGGTAGGCCATGTCAAACACCTTTGAGTTGGGACAATCTTGAGGATAGAGTAATAATTGGTCCAAATATGTTGAAGGAAATGGAAAGGAAAACTAAGGAAATAAGACAAAGGTTGAAGGAAGTTTCTGATAGGCTGAAAAGTTATGTAGACAAGAACAAGACTCCAAGGGAGTTTGAGGTGAGAGAAAGAGTCTTCCTAAGGGTCAGACCATACAAGAGTTCCATAAGGTTTGGGAAAAAGACTAAGCTAGCACCTCGTTATGTTGAACCCTTTGAGATCAAATTGGAAAAGATTAATCTAGTTGCGTATCAGTTGGCCTTTCCTCCCTAGTTGAGTTGAATCCATGATGTCTTCCATGTGCCACTTCTTAAAAAGTATGTACCTGGTAAGAAACATATTTTTGAATTGGGATGCCTTATAGGTCCAGGAAATAGGGGGAATAATGATACAACCATTCAAAATCCTGGAGAGGCGTTGTACCAATTGCGCAACAAAGAGGTTGATCAGTGCAAAGTACAATGGAATCAGTATGACAAAAAGAATGCTACATGGGAAGACAGTAGTGAGATGCAACAATTGTTTCCTTTTTTGTTTTACACTTATTATTAACTACAGACTCTTTCTATGGTTATATTAAATAAGTGCATCGGGACGATGCACAATTTAAGGGGGGAAGGATGTCATTACCCTCTTTCTCTATCTTGATAAAAACTTGCTACTATTATTCTTATTATTTTATTTTTTTGTTATTGTCGGGATATCCCAACGACCCAAGCCCAACGGGTTCCCTTTATAGGGCGAGCTTGAGGCGAGACTAATCCCTGTGGCCACGAGGTAACCGACACAACCCCCAAGTGTTTGTGGTGGGGTAATTCTGAGCTAGAGAGTTGAACCCAAGACCTCGAGGAGCAAACCCAAGACTCAGACCAAATACTCTAACCCGTGGGGGCTACTATTATTGTTATTATTATATTTCATATCATTTTGTGATTATTATTAATTATAAGTCTTTTATTTATTAAGGGTGAAATTATTTTAATAAAATTAGATAGTGGCCACACACACACTTGAGATCATAAATTTAATTGGAAAATTATCTTTTTACTCAAAAATACCAATTGAGCACATGTCGTAGGAGGAAATAAGAAGCTTCTAGAAGTAATTTCAAAATTCCATATTCTTGCATGTAACTCCTCCACTATGTCAACAATCAATTTTGCATGAAATCAATTTTGGAAAAGAATATCCATTTTCAATTAATTCTTTTGATAGTGAAAATGATGCATCTTTTCTATATAATGTATGCTAACTTTTGAAAAAGGAGTCTATTGCTTTTGGATGAAAAGTAATTTCTTGAATTCTTGCAAAAACATGTTAGTAGTAGGTAGATTTTGTAGACAATTGTATTGTAGGAGAGGTTTTTTTTTTCAAGCTTTTGAAGAGATATTACCAAGCTAGAAGGAAGGTTTGAAGGTGGGTAGCAGGGAGATTTGGAGGTGATTCAACAACAAGCTATTCGACCAATCCAAGTTCCCTTCTTGTCTACTTCTTGTTTTGAAATAAATCTTATGTAGTTAAAAAGGAAAGAAAGAAATAAATCTACTTGCATGCATTTTTCTATGATGAATTTGTGTAGATTTTGATAGTGAAGATTATACACAAATAGGGGATAAAAAAATTTGTTTATAGGATAGATATGCAAATGAGTGATATTTATTTTCTTCACTTTGGTTCTATTTCTTTTCAAGGAAACTTTAGTTTTTAAAAAAAGCAGAATGAGATATATTGGGAATAATTTTTTTTTTTTTTAAAAATCATAATCAAATTAGAATAATATAAATGTTTTTTTGAGATTCATGCATTTATCTTTGTGAAAGAAAACAAATAGATAAATCTACTCCTCAAACATAATTAGCCTTTTGTGAATACGTTCCCTATGGATAATTATCTCTCTGTAAAAAAATAAATTCTCTGAGAATAAACATTTTCAACTTCCTAATTATTTATTCAAGTTCATCATTTCTCAAAACAAATTACGTTAAACCATAGTTAGAAAATAGAACTACATACTTTACACCTTGATCCCGTGCCGAAACGGGTATGTAGGCAGTCTAGAGACAAAGTTGTCCCTAGTACTCAGGCGTTCGGGGATGGGGTCTAGGATTTTTTTTAAGTGAGTAGATGGTTTATTTGAAGTTCCTCGGTCTCTCAATCAAAGGGTATAAAATTAATAACTGGAAGATTAAAAATATTTCAACACATACTCGGAAGGAATCCCGTATGGATTCGTTTGACTTCCCAAGGCCTTAGGCCAAATTCTGAGGCAGAACTCAAGCTTATATTATGTTATTTTATTTACTCATAAGGATGATGATCTCGGTGCACTCCTAGTACTAGAGTGTAGTACTTAAAGAGTGACTCAGGACCCAGATGGTCCCGATGAGTCTAAGTCTCTGGCCATAGCACTTCCTATCTCGAATTGGATAAATTCCTACCTCATTTTGGTAGATGCCTATCCCGAATTGGATAGATGAGATACCCCATCCTATATGGAAGGATGCCTAACCCGTATGGTTAGATGCCTATCCCGGTTGGATGGATGCCTATCGTGTTTGGATAAATGTACCTGAGTATGCGATTGAATCAAACACAATTAAGAATAAATGATTTATTAAAAAAAAATTAGTTGAAAATTTTGGGTTAAGTAAAGTGGGTTATTCCAAATTACCACATACTAATCGACTAAGTCTACTCTAGTTATTTGCCCATGTTTATTTTCTATGAGTATGGTTGTGCTTACACATATGCATTTGCATTATTAAATGGGTCGATGCTTGTTCAAATGTATCGACCTCCATAATGCATCCTTCCCTTTAAAGTGGGGAGGTTGATGGACACACAGCGCTAACCACTTATAGCACTTACCATAGTAATAAAGAAAGGAAAAGGTGGCGGCTTTTACCATTGCTTCACCCTCCTTTGGAGTAGGGTGTGCCACCTTCCATGGTGGGCATCCCTTCCCCACAACACCCTCCTTAGTATAATGACATAGTATAATATACTACACATACATATATATACGTGTATGTTTTGGTTTGAATACCCTTGTTTGGAATGTTAGATTGAATCTCTATGATAGGTTTAAATCTTCATGTTTTCATATCTATCTATTTATTAATCAATGTGTGTGTGTATATATATATATATTACGAAACATCATTAATCGACATAAGGTAACTTATCACTATGCCTACTATTTAACTTAACTCGACCAATTAAGATGTGAGTGTGTGATAGCTCGATAAGGCTCCTGAGTGATACTCTTCCTCCCTTCCAAAGGCTTGTTCATTTCCTGCATCAAACTTAGCACATCACAACAATAGTCAGTTGTTATTAAAACACACACACACACACAAATATATACATACATCATATATTTTGTCTTAAATATTTAAAATATTACATTGATTGCATATATTCAATCATTATATTTCTAATCAAGATAAATATATTCAAAGCATATTCATGTGCTAAAGCATTTTAACTAAAACAAGTAACAATAAATAGTAATATCACAATGGGGATGTAATAGTCAAACTTGTCAAGAAATAAAAGAAGACCACCAAATAAAATGATCTTTGTTGAAGTCATTTTCATCCCACCTAATATGTAGCACAGTGACTTCCAAAGCTTTCCATATACTTTTGGTGATAAAATTCATGAATATGAATGGGCTCCTTTGCGATAAGAAGATTGTGGAATTCAAGTCCCTCCCAAGTTTGACACCCATTAGGCATCCCTATAGAAATACATTTTCTAATAAATACCTTTGAATCCTCATTTGCTTCTAAAGCTTTGATAATCCATTTAGTGCATAAATATATGCCTTGGCATTAGATTGAAATTAAGCTCAATCCACTAAATTCACAAGGGAGACAACAAAACTCATAAGTGACTCTATGAAATCCTTTACCTTTGTTTGGGGAGGCTCATGTAAAAAAATTCAAACTTAAATTTTGAGACTTTGGGAGGCACCCAACAAGAGGAGTAGTAGGTATGCATGGCAACAAGAATTTTAGAGCGCACCTAAAAATTCTCTACTTGAGAAAGAAGCTTGGTAATCCAATAATTTTTTTTTCTCAACTCGAGAAATGGAAGCTTGGTACAAATAAGATACAAAAGCTTGAAAGGATAAATGAATACTAAGGAATAAGAACACTTCCCAATGATCAATCCATTACTAGCCATAATAATTTAGCTAACTAAGCTTATCAAAAAATATTATCTATAATACTGAGTTTTCTACCACTATATGTTAGATCTTGAAGCTCTACAAAAAAATATATTGGCATTGAAGAGCATAGTTGATGTTATTTTCTTCCTCCAAGAGAGTGAGAAATGAATCATCTACAAAATGACCATTGACTAATTGGGATAAAGAATTAATTAAAGTGGTACCTTTAACTAAGTTTTGAGAAATAACATTTACTAAGAGGTATCAAAGCTTTTTGTAGTAAGCATATACAAAACAAAATCCAAAAGGAACCTCCACCATTTGTGGGGCTTGATAGGTTGATGTGAATCCTAACCCAAGGAAGCATGTGAAGGGACAACCTCCAGGTGTTGGGTGGATGAAGGGGAATTTTGATGGTGCTAATCAAGGTAACCTCAGACCATGACGCGGGGTGTGTGGTGAGGAAAAGTGAGGGTTAGATTCTTTGAGTTGTTGAAGCTAGATTTGGGATTGCTTCCAATAATGAAGCAAAGTTTCATGTTGCCTTATTGGGGATTCTAGCAGGTAGAGCTTTGAAATACAATTGTATTCATTTGGAAGGTGATTGCCAGATTGTGTTTAATATGATCCAGACACTTTAAATACCAAGTAAGAAGTTGGTGAAAGTGCTTGGTTAGATATTGGAGAAAATAAAATTATTTAAAGAATTCACTATCATGCACGTGTATCATGATAAAAATGAGACAATGAATAAGGTTGCCAAGGTGGCAGTCAATTTGGGCATGGAGATACATACAGTCACTTCATTGGTGGATTGGCACGAGGAGGCATGCCACCACTTTGCCTCATAATTCATCTCATTCCCCAAGCATTTGGATGGAATGGCATTTATTATGAAAGTTTATGGAGGAGTTGGAGGAGGACTGTTGTTGTCAGCATATGCATGCGACATGACTTTTTAAGAAGCCAGTAGATGGTAGTAGCCCCATTGCAACATATGGTGGGATTGGTAGGTAATATGGACACCTCCATATGTTTTCTTGCCAAGAAAATACAAATGTTGTTTTATGAAGATGTCTTTGAGAAGAGGATGATGAAGATTTTTATGTCACAGGCAAGGGTTGTGTTGCATACTATCTTCTTGGTGTTGAGTATGTTATCCTTGCTTTCTTCCTAGAGTGGAAAATGGATAACCCCTACAAATTGTTTTTGAATTCGTTCTCATTTCTCTAAGCGTTCATTTTTTGAGGCATTTTGCCTGCCTCACTAGTCACTGCCCAAAACTTTGTGGTTGTTTCTCGATCTAGTTTTTGTAAGTTAATTTGAAAAAATAAAAGACAAATCTTTTGTCTTTTGGTGCAAAGTCAGACTTAAAGTCTAAGCTTATACCACCTTTGGTCTTTTTTGGGCAACATCGGAGTTTAACTCCAACACTGCACTCTTTTTCTTAAAATTATGTATTTCGGACTTATAAGTTCGAATTGCACCATTTTTGAGTCTTTATGTGTAAATCAGACTTATAAGCAAAAAGTACACATTTATTTCGCACAAACTTGCACTTTAATTGCCTTGTGAGTTTGAGTTTGTTTTGATTTATTCCTCTTTATTTCCTTTTTTATCTTCATTTTTTCTCTTAGTTGGTCAAGGGTTTTCTAGTGGATTTTAAGAGATACTGCGTGAGGCCAAAGCCTTTCCTTATCAGGTATGTCTTTCCCTCCTTTTATATCATTTATTTATTTATTTATTTAGTGTACGCTAAAGGTTAAAACTCAAAACACACTATTTTTTTGCATTTTGTGTATGTCGGGCCTTAATCCTGACATACATTGTTTGTTCCTCTTTCATTGAAATTTTTATGTGAAATTGGATGTATTATGCGCCTATGCTCACAACATACACCATATTTCATATGATGTGTGTCAAGAGCACAAGTCCAACATACATTATTTTTTATATGTCATGGTCATTTGGTGTAGGTCGGGGTGATAACCCCGACATACACTGAAGTCTCACCTTATAGTGTATGTCAGGGCTATGCCCCCGCTCTACACTATCACTGAACTCACCAAAATTTATTCATAGTTTTTCCAAGTATTTCATTTGGTGCATGCTAGGGTCATACACTCGGCATACACCAAATGCAATGTATTCTTTCCTTTTCTCTTTTACATGGTGTAATTCAGATTTGAAAGTCTGATTGCCACCATTTGACATTGTTCAATCTTCCTAGGTGTAATTCAGACTCTCAAGCCCAATTTAGACCATTTTTATATTTTTAAGCCTCTCAAGTGCAAATTTGTAATGCCCCTCCCTCGACCGAACTTTGTTTAACCTGGTTTGACTTTGATTGACTTTTTCTTTTATTTAGGTGGTTGGTTGATACTCTCTAACGAAATGACTTTTATCATGATTCTATCATATGATGTTTTGGATTTTATGAATGTTGGTTATGCGTTAGATCTCTATGGATAATTTTGATGTACTGACATATTTACTTTTGATATATATCATGTGTTTGAGTTTGTATGGTGATGCAGGAGCATCTCCTGTTCTTGGCAATCTTGCATCAACCAAAAATATTTCTTCTGTTTACTTTTCTGTTTTGGTAGTTTCAACATTTCTTTCTGTATTTCCCGAATTTGGCTCACTGGAACCTGTGGAGTTGGATTTTGCTCGAAGACTTGATCATCTTTTTTATTCCCAAACCATGGAGCATTTGGATCATTTTCCAACAAGTTATCGCTATCAATTTCAATGATAGTTTTTTGTTACTGGTTACTTGTTACCAGTTGCCTAGACCTATTTGCATTGGTGATCTATCAGATCCCTTCCATAGCTTGCGGAGCCTTGAGTGTTGATTTTGATGTTCCTTGGTGTGTGGCTGGCCATCCCTTTGATTCTCACTTCATCCTTTGGATTTTTCGGAGGAATTTTGTTTGGCGGAGGCCAACCTTGTTGGTTTTACACGTTAGGTCTTGTTCTTTAGGTTTTGATCTTTTTTTGGGCCGATCGGATCCCCTTGGATCGTATAAATCATTGTAATTGAGCAATAGAATGCATCAAAGGTTGTAGACAAAACATAGAAGATAGATCTTTAGTCTTGAGGTCCCGGTTGTGATCTGTTTTGTATTTTGAGCATGTTTTAATAGGCCAATGAGCCGATTTTTGTAACTCAGTTGTTACCGATTGGTTGTAATCAATTTCAATGATATAATTCAATCTATTTTGCATTGCCTCCATCATATCTTTTTGTTTTCATTATGTTTACTCTTGTTTACCAGTCCAGACTGATCTCTTGGAGGTCCCTCCTAACCGGTGATTGCACCATATGGGGTGCAAGGGGATGGTCTTCCGTCACCCACTTTGGAGGGACATAGAATATCACGACTCTCCTCCACTGGTGTGCCTGTTCATGTTGGAGGAATATTTGTGTATTTTCTCGATGATGCAACTGCAAGTACTGAGCATCGACTCCACCCGAATCCTCGGGTCTGAGCATGCTCTATGGCCCAATGGTAAAGTGGAAAAATGAAGTTATTAGATAGACCTCATCGTGTCATTGTTCCTATGCAACGAGTCCCCTGTCAGGTATCCTTGTATAGTGTTTATCTAGTCATGTCAGTCATTAGTTCGGTTGGTTCTCTGTGTTTTGATTTGTTGTATTTTGCTGCTCTTGTGTGTAGTATAATAATTATCTAATATTTTGTGAAAAATATTAGTATTATGTATTAATGATTTTTGGATGTCGTTATTTGATTAATTAATAAGTTGAAATTGTGGAACTTAAAGATTTATATTTTAAATTATTTTATTAAATTCAAAAAGAGTATTTATTAAGGGAATTAATAAAAACATCTATTTGTGTATTTAAAGATTAATTAATTAATAATTTATTATAGTTGTCTCATTTGACTTATTAATTGAGAAGGGCTTTTTTGTACAAGCCTGATTGTAAAACCTATAAAAGTTCATTTGTAATTTATAGGTTATTAGTTTAACTGGACCAATGGTCCCAGGCAAGGCCGAAGGTTTTCTCCTCTTCGCTCTTTCCTACCGGCGCCCACATTGAGCGGAGATTGTAACATTTTCTATCAATAAAATATAGCTAAGGCCTTTTTATTGATTTTTTTTTTAAAATGGCTATGAGCGATTAAATAAATATTTTATATTTATTTAATAATTATTCATCTACTTTTTGCATCATTCCTGCGATGTCACTACTGGTGGTTTCGTGGGTTAGGGTTCCTGTGGGGCGTGGTGGCTTCCCTTCTGAGCGGGGCACTGTCAGTTGGATGTCCGTGGTGAAGCATGAAGATGGCAGAGAGCGAAGCCAAGGCAGATTTGGGTCCCCAAATGAGCGACAGGGGTTTAGGGCAGCCACTTCAAATGCCCATGACAGCCGTGTGTCTGGCTTTCACCCCCATTATCGACCCCGTGCAATGCTTGAACAGAGGGTAGGCTCGCTGCCAAATAGGTGAAGGTCACCCCATGATAGAGATATTTGGGGCCCTTTGATTTTGAATGTGGCTGTCTCGGCCATGCCAACTACTGTATCTTTGTCAAAGGTGGTGGAGAAAGAGATTGATCATAATGAGCTCATTTTTTTGACATTAGGGCTTATTGGGCATTTTTGGGGTTTTTGGCCGAGTCTAGGTGCTCTGCATAAATGGATCTCTGATCATTGGGAGCCCATTGTGGATGACAGTGTGTAGATTTACCCTCACACTCGAGGGTTTTTTGTTGTGATGTTTCAGACTGTGGAGGATAGAAATAAAATCCTTGGTGGTAGCCAATGGTGCTAGGAGGACAATAATCCTTTGATACTTAAACCATGGCATTCGACTTTCAACCCCGAGTCAGAATCTTTTGATCGTGCTCCTATGTGGATTAGACTTCCAAACCTTCCTTTGCAATACTGGTTTTACTCATGTTTTGAAGCTATTGGGAACTCCCTCGATAAGTTTTTATTGACTGATGATGGCTCTCTTAATTTAGTTCATACAACTTTTACTCGTGTCTTGGTGGAGATGGATACGTCCATGGATCTCCCTTCGGAGATCTCTATTTCTACTTCAATGGGAAGTTGGCTTCAGTTGGTGGATTATGAAGGGATTCCTTTTAGGTGTAGGAGATGTTTTAAGATTGGACATAATGCTGATTCCTATGCTAAGCGTAGGGTGAAGAGTCTAGCTTCATGGTGGAAGGATGTTACCCCCCAATCTTACACGGTGGAGAAGGTGGCTGGGATTCTAAAATCTCACTAGGATGTCGAGGGTTTGATCAATGATTCTATTGTGAAGGTTCCAAAACTTTCAAATGATGGGCAAGGTCTGGCTGGTGGTTTGGTTGGCGAGAGAGCTTGTCCTGAGGGTTGCAGCTCCTTTCAGGATGCTATTGGAGGTGTACAGATGATGGAGGATGGTCCTAGCTCTCAAAGGGGTTTAAATGCAGGCATGGATGAGGGAAATCAATCTGAGAATCATTGTTGGGATAATAAGGGGTTGGTTGGAATGGATTTTCAAAATTTGAAATTGTTGGAGGATGCCAAATCATATGGATGGATTGAAGCGTAAAAAGGGTAAGCGAGGTAAGGATGGGAACAGTTGTAATGATACCCCTCTTGAAGGGGGAGATGGATCTAGGGAGGTGTCTCCCTAATTGTAGCACCACTTGGTTTGGGCAATCCCGAGTAATTAATAAAAATCACTATTACCGACCCCAAAAAAATAATCTACTAAAATACAACTATTACTTCATTGTTTAAAAATAATAATTTTAAAGAAAATAATTAATATTTAATTATTTTATTTTATTTTTGCATGTGTGGGGGTTACTAAAATTAAGTAATTATTAGAATTTATTTAATTGAGATTCTTTGCATCCAATGAGGGAGGGAGTTACAATTTTTAAAAGAGGGATTTTATTCACTTGCTTTTTCAAATTGTCGGGAGAGGAAAAAAAATAGGTGCTTCTCGTGAAGTTTTTGGCTGGGCATTTTTTGTATCTTCTAGTTATGGGGGTTTTGTTTGGGAAAACTAGGTTTGAAAAGAAAGGAAATTGAGAAAAAATCAAGGGGGTTCTCTGAGAAAAAATCAAGGGGGTTCTCTGAGAAAATGGGTTTGCATTTTTGTGTGTTTTGGGTTTGAATTTGGTAATTGGATTTTTGAATCTTGCATATGATCTAGTGAACTTTGGTCTTTGAATATGGTGGATTATCTGCAACCTTGGGGAATAACTATCTACTTCGAACGTTGGACTCTAGGTTCAAATTTGCTCTTATTTTTTGTAAGTTTTGTGCTTAACAAATTATTTGATCATACATTCCCTTGGCTCATCTCTGTAAATTGTTTAATTTATCTGATTATGAAATCCATGTGTTTCTATCTACTCATTCAATCAAGAATCTATGATCTTTTCCGTGTTTTTTTTTTTTTTTTTTTTAAAAGGTCGAGCCCATTTTATTTTCCTCCTACTTGAATGCTTTTCGTATCCCTATGGATTAGTACTCACCATATAATCTAGATTGGTCTAAGATTTTTTTTTTATGCCTTGGTATCGGCTTGCAGTCATCGGGGGTTTACCACCATATGGGGGAGGCAAAGCCTCTACCCCAGTGGTGGGGAGGCACCTCCACCCACCGCGTGGAGAGGCCTTGGCCTCCACCCATGCAGTGAGGGGAGGCAGTGTTGTCTCCACCGTATGGGGAAGGCGATGCCTCTACCCCTACGATGGGAAGCACCTCCACCCACTGCATGGTGAGGGCTCGACCTCCCAATGCCTTCTCTGCCATATGGGGAAGCACTGACAAGGTTGTTATTATTATTATTTTTAACATATATTTAAAAACAGTTTGCTATATTATTAAAAAGCTTGGCAAATATTTTCAGACTATCTCATTATTATATTAAGGTAAATACTTTTATGTTGATAATGGTCAAATAATTAGATAAATGTATATATATTCATAATTTTGATAAGACATTATAAGGGAATTAAAATAGTTATGATTGGATAAATTCAATTAGGCATTGATAAAGTTAGAATAAAAGATTAAATTAGTTATTCTCAGATTAATGGGTTTGAGTATAGAGTTTTAGTATGTGAATTATACAAATGCATGAAATTTGTTAAATATAGACTTATTTGGGAGTTGATGTACTCTTGAGGAAGCATGTGTATTTAGGTTTATTCTTATGATATTTCTTACAATTAACTAATCATGTGGTTAAGTTCTGCTTAGGATTATTTTAAGCATATGTTTTCATATGAACTTGGATAATCTTCTTTTAATTTGCAATTGATCAAATACAATGAAAGCAAATATGTACAATGGACTACAATGTATGTGAAATAACATGATGTTATTGAGCTAATGGAATCTATGTTGATTTAGAACCATTTGATGTACAAGTGTTATTATGGTCTCTTTGGTGGATTTGAATGAACTTGTTGTATTTGTCATAATGAAACCTTGCTTTTATTTCTAGATCTTGTCTTTCTTTGTGGGGATATTCAGATGTGTGGTTTTATGTGTTTGATATCCAGAGGCTTAGGAAGGGAGTTTGAGGATTCTTTATTGTATAGTCATGCTTCACTTTTGATGAAATTTATTCAAGTCTTGTTTGTTTTGGAAGCTAGATGGTCTTCCTAGCCTACCTTGGATTCCCCATGTATGTTATCTTATTCTAGCAAGAGAGTCAAGCCTTACTATGGTACTTTGGAGAATCACTATCTTGAGATTTTCGGTTTGATCCATGGTGTTGCTTGGATTCCTAGGTGCAATCTTGAGGGAGTGGCTTACATTGGGGGTCGAGACCCAAAGTGGTCACCAGAGTAACTCAATGAGAGTTTTTTAATCAAGTGATAACATACAAAAATGAACTTGTGTGGGTAGCTAAATAACATTAATAAAGATTAAGTCTTGTTGCCTCTATTTCGCTTAGGTGCTTGTATAGGGCTGAGGTAAGTATAGAAGGGCCTAGAATGGCTTCCACCAATCTTGTCCCTTCAAAAGGTTGGTATGGTCCACTAGTGTTTGTATGGGGGCCGAGGGTTGGGAGAGGTTACTAGGGTAACCCAGGATGGGGGCTAGGACCTAGTGAAGAACTACCAGGGTAACTCGTGACAACCTAGTGATGACACTCTTCCCTATTGCTACCTATTGGTAACTTGTGTCCTTTGATTCCTTTCATGGATTGTTTTTTGAACTCCAAAATTGGTTGGTTAACTTATGTTGGTTTATCCTTTTGTGGATTGCTTTGGGCCTCTAGAAGTTGGTTGATTTACTTTTGTGTCTCCTGTGATGTTACTATTATGAGCCTCATGTGTAATCTGTCTTGTTGATTCTTTTGTGAGCCTCATGTGTTTTTTGTATTGTGGATTCTATTGTGAGTCTCATGTGAGTATAGCTTCGTTGAATTCTTTTGTGAGTCATGATGTTACCCTTGTATGTTTTTCTTCCACCTCATGGGTCTGGCTAGTATCTCCTAGCACAGGTGCTGGACCTTATGGTGCCATATGGCTGGGTGGAGTGCTATTGGCACCCATTAGGTTTGGCTCTCTTTCCATAGAGTGTTCGAGGAGGCTGGTGAAAAGATTGAAGATATTATTATTGTACCAGATTTATGTATTCATCCCATCATGGGACTCTTGGAGACTTGTATCTTGAGAATCCATTGTAAAGTATTTGATGTTCATATGTGTAATCTTTAGCAATATAATATGTATCTTGTACCTATGTAATTGAGCAATGTTGTTATTTGTTTAGCAGTTCTTTGTTGGGTCATGTATGATGTTCAACCTTGTGTTGCATCGTTATGGGGCCTTGAGGACAACTAAAAATTGTTAATTGTGTATCACTTTTCATCTTGATGTATGTATCTCTATGTATGTGTAATGTAATATTTATTAACAATAAATAAAAATAAAAATTATTCACCTTTTCATTGTCTGTTTTTCTTTGTTCTTTGGGCCTCATGGTGGGGTGTGACATCTCAAGCCCGATTTACACCATTTTTATATTTTAAGCCTCTCAAGTGCAAATCAGACTTATGTCCGAAATACACTTTATTTTCCTTTTTACCAAATTTTGGTGTAAATCAGACTATTAAGCCCAATTTACACCTAAACCACACAAATGTAGATTGGAGATACGAATCTTATTTACACTCTAAGGCATTTTTGTTCTATCAACAAATTGGGGTTTGGGAATCCTACTAAGTTGGTTTCAATGAGCTAAAGCATGGTGATGATCTTTTGAAAATGTTGCAGTTGTAATCATAGTCAGATGAAAAATCCATCACCAAGCAAGAAAGCAATGAAGTTCAAGAAACAAGACCCTCATCCAGTTTTCTCATCTTCATCTGCGTCATCTAATATCGACAACATAAGGGACACAGAGATAGGGCACATAGATCTTAAAGAATTCTTGAAGAGAGTCAAAGAGATGCCACACTGTTACAAAATGGAGGCAACCATTAATAGTGGCATTCATTTGGTTGAAGCTTTTCCAATGTCAGCACTAAATCCTGAGTTTGTGTTACAATTAGCTAACATATATGATCTAGTAAGAAGGCCAGTCAAGGACACAGAGGGAAGTCTTTGACACTATCTTCAAGTGTCCTGACAGTGATCAATATGCCAATATTGATATGCATTCAACACAAGCATACTAGGAAAACAACTCCGATAAGTGCAAAAGAAACATTAATGATAACTAGTTGAAGACTCCAAGGCCCACTATTGCAAAATGGCTTCAGACTTTTAATCGAAGTGACTTCATTGAAGAGGTAAATGATTTGATTACTCTTCTTAGTAGAGTAAAGGAACTTCTTATTTCAGATACTTATCATAAGTGGATGTATCAATACATCCATATTATCTAGCAAAATAAAAAGAAGATCTATTGGGGTAAACAGAAAAGTGATGCTTTGTGTGAGCAGTTAGCCAAAGTTCCTACCACTTTGAAGTTCTATATGATTTCATATATAGTATATGCAACAACCTCAATGAGACATTTTCCAGGATTATCTATCGTAGGAGACGAGAGTCAAATTCGTGTATATCAGTATTACTCATATTTGACCCTCAAGAATGATTTACAATGCTGCTTTCTTTTATCATTATATGTGCATGTTAGATAAATATCTTCAAAAGAAGAGAGTATCAGATGAATCTTGGAATGTGGTGAACCAATTTGGGTGCATATTCTTACAATTCCCTACTTTTATGTATCTCAGAATAGGATGCTTTGATGATGAACCTTTCATGCTTCCTAGGTACCCATTAGACAAAATTGTACTCATGGAACTAGCTTGTCAGATGGTAGCAGTGCATGAATGCCAATCTGGTTTGCATAAGACTGGTTTTAAATTCTCTCTCACTATTAGGAGATATTTAATCAATTCCATCTGTTGGAAATGTGCCTCTAATTCACTTGACCTTTGTTCATATTGATTGGGTTAACTCTAGCCGATGAAATAGTGTGAAGAAAATCTGTGAGCTCTATCAGTATAACCTTTGTCGATGAACTTGACATATCAGAGTAGGTATCGACCATCGGGAGTGGTTTTGGTCTGCTGTACCAATACCCGACGAGTCTGTCTTCCTAAGTCTTGAAGTGTAACGGAGCTTGGAGAAGCATGTTTGAAGTCATCACGATGACCTGACGAAGTTGTCTTCAGTCATCAGGGTAGTATCGGCTATCGGGTGGACTTGTTCGACGTTACATCAATACCCGATGAAGTTGCCTTAGGCGATCGGGTTGACATCGGCTATCGGGAGAGCCAAGTTATTGTTATACTAATGACCGATGAGATCGCCTTCAATGGTTGGGGATTGATCAGATATCGGAGGGACTTGTGGAAAGCTATGTCGATCATCCGATGGATTCTCCTTGATCAACTTCTGTGATATCGGGAGATCGGGTCTACCTGTTGAAGGCTATCCCGATGAGTTGATGGAGCCGACTTGTTTGGAGCCGCATTAGTGGATTCATCTACTGGTTCATCAAGAGATCAGAGCAATGCATTTGTGGTCTTTCTGATGACCAATGGAGTAGAGACCAACTACAAGTGTGCGCTCGAACCGAAGTCCAAAAGGTGAACATTTGGACACTGAAGATTGTCTTGTCGGTGTATATGAATACGAATTGACCTGACTTCTTGGTGCATGTGGGATAATTGTTTTCTCACGAATGCAAACTGACGCAGACAGGTAGATGTCTAACCAATCGGTGCAAACTGAGAGTTGAACGGTCGACATGGAAAATGTATATGAAGCCAAGAGGAAACTCAAATAGGTAGTTGTTCTGTTGATAAGCCGTAACTGATTTTGTGAGCCGATTGGAGTGTCTAGTTTGTGAGAATCTAAGAACGAATATCTGTAGTTACAGAACTGGAACTTTGTTGTAAATTCATTTACTGAAAATAAAGTGTTCAACTGTTGGTGGTGGGTTTTTTTCCGAAAGGGTTTTGCCACGTAATTCTTGGTGTTCTGTCTCTATGTTGATTCTATTTGTTTTTGTCTATGTTATTCTTAAAGTTCTGTAGAAATTTTAAACTGCATTCTTGTATGATCTCCCCTGCTAATTGACACTAGGAAGGCGTTTCTGCACTGTGCTTTCCTTACACCATCTACAAGGCTCAGCCATGGATGAAGAGATGAGAAGAGTGATAATGAGGTTCTTCAAGGCTAGGAAATATTTTGACTATAGAGGTATGAAGAACAAGCTTACGAGAATTTATACTCATGTTCACTGGGTAGAGGATATTTGGATTGATTTTAGAATAGAAGAGGATAGTAGAAGGCTCAACTACTTTTGCCTTATTGGTGATCAAATTGAGAACCTACATCTTATTGATATTCCTGAGGATCTTGAAGATGATGGAGATGTTCTTGATGCTATGTATGAAAATAATAAGGTTGCAGATTCACCCTTACCTCTTATTCAATGGTCCCAAAAAGAAAATACTTCAATAAGGACCACATTTTAGAGTATCCTTTTCAATACCAATGTCTACCTAATATAGAAGGGAATTCAGTTAAAACCTTTTCAAACTGGATCAAATGATGATATTGCAGGACCAATTGGGAAAACTTTAGAATTGATAACTAAGAATAGTAAAGATCCAACAACTCCAAAGGCCTCTATGTTAAAATTAACAGTTGGAAAAGATAAGGATAAGAGTCAAGAAGAATCCTCGACCTAGGATACTCAAACATAGGATGAGGCTAAAGAAGAGTTATTTGATGAAGAGCTTCAACAACAACAATAAGAAGATTTAGAAAAGGAACAAGAGGAAGAGTATGATGAGGAGGGATTACCAAAAATCCCTAGTACTTCCCAGTCTAAAGGGACACGAGAAATATTTCATCCTTCATCTCATGATGTTTTAGGTACAATTCCTCTTTTAGTGCCATTTTATAATCATGTTCCTTTTGGTTCTACCATTTAATGTGCATCTAAAACTCCTAGTGTAGTGATTCACACCATCCCTTCCACAACAACTAGTGAGTCAACTCTAGATATCCCAAAAGATAACATTTTGAATGTTTTCCTTCCTAATTTTTCTAAAGTGACTTCTTCTATGTTAGAAGATTTTGATAAGTTCATGTCAGAAACCGATCTTCCTCCCAAGGTTTCAGTTGTTGAGAATCCACCTATAATAGTCACTACCACTCCTCTTATTATAACCACAAACATATAGAATTAGGAGCTTGCATCTCAAGTATTGACCACATGAGTAGTAGATGATACACCTTTGCCACCCTGGTTAGTTTATAATACTCCTAAGAGAAAAAAAGCAAGCCATCTTCCTAGATGAATTCAACTTTAGCTAGTTAGTTCTTGTTAAACCCAAGGGTAAAAATAAAGCCAAAACTTTATCTAGGTTAAAGGTGGATATGTCAAAGAACAAGTATGTTGAAATGACGATTCCTCCTCCTGATACAGATATAGACAAGATTCAACCCACATATTATGTTATTAAGAGGATTGATTTGGGTAATAAAAATCATGAAGGAACAGTAGAAGATGCTCAATCTTCTTTTAGTAATCTTGTGGCAAGGTATAATGAGGAAAAGGTTAAGAAGGATAAACTGAAGAAATAGGTGGAACAACTCACCAATGTGCTAATGAAGATAACAAATTCCTTAGAGATAATTTAGTCAGTCACCTCATTAGTTGATGAACAGATCATCAAGCACACCGAGCAGATCAACTCATAAGGAAGAATAGTTGGTGAGTGGATGGATAGGATACTTAGTCAAGGAACAATCTCATAAGTTTTGCAATTATCTTAATCAATAATCTAGAGGGTGTTAAGAGTGAGATAGATAAAATATTGGATCTATTCTCACATGAGTTAGAGATACAAGAGAAGGACTTCAACTCATGGTTGAAGCCAGAATATTTTCAATTAGATGTTCTGGTTGATATCAGAGTGCTTCCTTCAAGGGATATGTACATTGAACAAAGAGAAGCACTAGAACACCAAATGAAAACCTTGGAAATTCTTATCAAGGATATGAGAAATGCCCAAAGGGAATGTAATTACAAAGGAAAGGAGATAATTGAAATGATATCAACACTTCCTTGTACATTCCTTGATGAGAACCAAAAACCTCTTCATGAAGATGTTATTATCAAAGAATTTAGTTTGCTCATTGAAGAAGAGGTAGACAAAGAATTTTTCTCCATATCTTCCATTGATAAGTTAATACACAATCAAGTTAATTTGGATGAGTTGGATTCTCTTCTAAAAAAGCACAGAAAGTGTTATGTGAGCCTTGAAGATTCAATCACTTGGGCCAAAGTTATCACAAGCCATACCAAGAGACCTGTTGAAGAATGGATGAAGATTGCTCTTCAAAAGTTTGAATAATTCATTAAGCAAGATCATAATGGAGTGTCTAGTGACACTTAGTATTTTTTCGTATTTCTAAAATAGTAGGTGCATTTTTGTAGTTAGATTTTAACACCTCAAGTGTCATTTTTTATTCAAGTTTTTGCATCTAGAACATACACGAGTTCTAAGTCAAGTAGGACTCTTATTTGATTTAGTCATAGTTTTTCTAGATCAACTCATTTCACCTCACCTATATATATATATATATATATATATATATATATATATATATATATATATATATATATATATATATATATATATATATATATATATATATATATATATATATGAGGTTTCTCATTGTAATTATCATCTTTAATCTTATGCAACAAAACTCTTCCAAAGTGAGGAGAAAAGTGAAACTTTGAGTTCATATTGTTATTTTACAAACTTGATCAAATAAGAAGACATCTTTGATATTCAGACTTTGTGTTGGATCATTGTGATTTATGGTAAGAGTGTTCTTGTATCATTCTTATTAAATCTTATTTTGATTTAGTAAAAGAATTGTGGGAATGCATTATTAAATAGTAGAACAAGTTTGGATTTGTAAACTTTGTGTTACATTTAAGCGCTTGTTAAATAGAATTAGTAATTAGTACAAGAGGTAGTGATTTGAAGACTTTGAGCTTCATTTTGTTATTTTGAGAAAAGATTATCAAAATTGTAATTAAATAGATCAATACAAAGACTTTTTTTTTTGCTTTGTTATCTTGATAAAATATCATGGGTTGCAGAAGTTATTTGTAGAAGGTAGAGACGATTGTATTGATTGTCAGACTTTGTGCTTAAACACTATTTTGTCATCCCAAAGAAGCAACGTGGGACTTTGTACCTTTATAAGCTTTGTTTCTCTTTATTTGTATTGTTCATTAGCATACTTTAAGTTGTTTTGTAGTAACTTCAAAGTTGTATTAATCATTGCTGCTCAAAATTGTAACTTTTTATCTAAAAATAGAGAAAATAATAACATCTATTCTAAAAAAGAGAATAGGATGATGTATCACCCAAGTTTAGATTAGGAATCACAATTTGTATTTTGTTCTAAATAAAAAAGAGTAGTAAGCAAAAGGGGGATCCTTCCCTTATAATTAGGAGATATTTAATCTCGCATATTGTGGTTGAAACCACAATTTTGTGAACTTAATGAGTTTACAAAATTTTCACCCAACATGGTAATGAATATTTGGGTGGCAACATATGCTACATAGTCAATTCTGTTGTAGCCTCCATGTTTGTTGCAATGCCTCTAGTTGTTGGTGAGTCAAAGAATATGGTGGATATAATGGTAGAAAAGTTGGCATGGAAGAGGTGGTGTGATGGTTTGAAGGGATACCTATTTCATGCCATCCTTGGGCAAGGCATAATTCCTAATAGTTGGATGCAACCAAAGTTGGGTAAGGAAGATGATGACATGTTACAATTTTTTGTAGTGTGGGGTGTCGGGATGGACGTCCAAGCAAGATGCAACCATGATATGACCGACATAAACTTCTTGAAAGACTGTGTGGAAGGGGTGGAAGTTAGTGATAGTCATTGGGCCTACACCTTGGCGGAGGATGCAAATTAGGATGACAATGTTACAACTGGAAATGAGGCTAATTAAAAGTGGCTGAGTGCTAACTTGGATAGGCCTACCTTTTAGGCTACAAAGGTGATATATGTTTTTTTGATTTTTGGTAATGTAGTCTAGTAGGACATGCCGAGGCATTGTTGTATAACTAGCTCTAGAATAAATGGTTAGGGGTGGATTGGTGAAACTTTATGAATTATATAGTATCGTACCATATATATGTAATATGAGAAGGATACTACTTCAATAGAAATAACCATTTTGAGTAGGGCTCAGTTGGGGTTGGGGTGTAGGTGTAGTAGTGTTGGAATATGCCCAAAGTGGGCCTACTACAAATGTAATATTTTATGACATCAATATATAGGTGTGACCTTGGAAGTGACATATTAATCTATCAAAAAGAAATCCAAGAGACACTCTTCACAAATTGAATAAAAATTCTTGAAAGCATTAGATTGGTGACCATTAATAGTAATGCAAGAGGAGGCATCAACATTGACCATTTGACCAAAATGCAAAAATTAAGAAATAAATCCTAATACTTGGAACATAGCAAGGATGAAAGGCTACTTAAGGTGATCATAGGCTCTAGCAAAATCAATCTTGATGAAATTAGCTCATTGAGGATGTCAACCCTATTCCATTCCTTCCATATAGAAATAATATTCTTAAGAATGTACCTAGATTTGAATAAACCATTTTTCTCAAGATGAACAATCAAAGGGAGCATGCAACATAGCTCAAGAAAAAGAGCTTTAGAAATGATTTTATAGGAGATATTGAGTAGAGTAATTAATCTCCAATTATAAATACCTTTGAGATCTTTATACTTATAAATGAATTTGACATTTTATTTGTTGATATTATCTCCTAAAGAATTTTAATGATAAGGTTGAATACAAACTTTTTGAAGATCCTTACAAACCAAATCCCATAAGATTTTGTAGACTTTGCATGGAATACCATCACTTCCTGTAGATTTATCATTAGCCATGTCCAAAAAATAGCTTCGTAGAAATCCCCTAGAGTAAGGAACAACTCACAAAAATCTCCACAAGAGTGTATAACTTGACAAGGGACCAAACTCAAACATAGTTGCAAAGTAGTGAATCAAATTTAGGAGAATCCTACATAGTTTTGAAAACTTATTCACAATGGCACCCAAAGGCATGAGTGATAGTAGGAAGCTTCATGAAAGGATATTGTCATTCCTTGATTTTTGGTAGCATAGGAAATGTAACAAGCACCTAGGGAAGAGTATTGAAACTACGTAGTTGAATCATTAGATGGCTATAAGGGTCCATCCCTCACTAGACTCAAGACATCAATCAAATTGGTCCACCTCCAATGGTATGCAAGAAATAGGTAGTTTCCATATATTTATGTTGACTATAATCTCTCGATAATAAATTCTCTATGCAACACAAATGGTCCACTCCTTACCCTTGAGACAACAATCAAATTGATGCATCAAATAAAATAATTGCAAATATTCTCAAGAAAATCATCATCAACACTATATCCACACCTTCATTCCTCCTTCCAATGCTTGTCCAAACATAAATTGATGGGAACTTACACAATTTTGTTTTTATTTATCTAAATAGTCACTGAACATAGAAAATAATAGGGCAACAAATAAATTAATTGATGTTTTTCTACATTGGTGATTTTCACTTGTGATAGAGAGAAGCCCTCAATCCTCTTAGGCCCTTATGCTAAGGAAAATTTGGTTGTGAGCTCCAATATTTCTATGTGGAAGACTAGAAAAAGAAAGTTCAAGCTTGTCACCTATGAAGCATAGCCATTCAATATGAGGTTGTATGCACCAAATCTACCATTAATGCACCCTAGTAAATTAGTTTTTCTAATTTTTATTAATTTCTCCATTTTTGAGGTCATTGGATGTTGTGTAAGTCGATTTTCAAACTTTTCTACAAGATGATATTTTTAGGCCATTTTTTATGACTACTATAGAGTTGCATATAGGTTCAATAAACAAAGATACAATCTTCAATCTCACACTTTATTTTGGATAACTTAAAATGAACCATTCACACTTTAATTTGGTGCTCATTAATTGAAATTGTTTGTTGTGTATTTTATTCATATTATAATAAGTCGTGGCAATTGATCATTTATGCTCTTTCCTTGTTCCACAAGGTGAGATAAAAAATTAAATGCAACTTAAGCTATACCACTTCATGCACCAAGGAAAATATATGTATAATCTCCCCCATGTTGCAAGATGATCCTAAGTGTTACATCCTTCTTTCATGAAATTTTTCATATTTTCCTAAATTGCATAATTAGAGACATGATGATGTTAATTGAAGTTATTGGAAACTGTTGGTGTGATTAATTTATTTCACTTATCTCTAGGATATAATTACACTTTACGTAAGCTTACTTAGGGTATTGCATAGGATTAGTTGAAACATTTCTACTTGTGTAGGGGAAAAAGTGAGACTTATGGAAACCCTAATCCTACTTTCATACACACTTATAGAATATGAAAGAGCCTAGGAAGGTAACACACTTCGACTACTTCTTTTGAGGAAGAGAGAGTCAAGGATAACCTCTTAGGGTTTCTATTCCTTTTCTACAAATGAGAGAGAGGAATGATTCAAAATGCAATTTACCCTAAAGTGCAAGTAAGGAAACAAACCCTAATCTAGAAATGCAAAATAGAAAACAACTGATATACTGCTAAAAAGTATAGATTAGGAAGAAAAATCAGAGGTGCACCTATGTCTAAAATTTGAGCCAAAATTTCTTGGATCAAGGTGCCATGCCATTGTCCCGATTCTGCAAGTCTGAAGCTGCAACTAACAGGATGGGATCTGTGTACTGCAAATTGTTGCACTACCAAATCTTGCTAAAAATAGTTAGGACTAGGGCACCATGCCCCTGTCTTGGGCAAGACCAGGGCGCCAAGCCCCTGTCCTAGGGGTTTTTACTGAGATCTAAACCCTAGGACAACCTCTGTGTGCTCTGTCGGTCCTGAAACTTCCAGCGACCCTCGAATCTGAACCTATACCTGTAGCTGAAAAATAGGGTTTTAGGTGGCTATATAGGGTTTTGCCTTAGTCAAACCCCTATTTTGGTGATTTCCACCTCCACAAATAGCCAATAATATACTGAAAATGTGTGTTCTAGAACCTTGTGTGTGTGCAAGATCCTAAAATGAAAGCAAACAATCTAGAGCAACCCTAAAGAGTAAACCCTAATTGCTTTTAATTGATAAAGTAAATGCTCTAAATCCACGACGCAAAGTGATCTAAAGCATGAATACAAATAAAAATTAATCCCATATAAAGACATGAAAACAACATGAAACCATACCCAACCCCAAGGGAGAGGTACAAGTCAATCTTCAGTCGGTGATCTCCTATTATTCTCCTACATCTTCAAAAGCCCCCAATTGATGGAATGATGCTTGATGAATGTTTGAAGGATGAATATTGAATGTTGTTGAAGACTTCAAAGATCTACTCTTTCAATGCAAAGAAGACTCTTTATGCTCCAAAAACCTTCTCTTAGATTCTTAGAAGAAGACCCCTTCAAATGAAGAAAGAGAGCTCTTACGTATGAAACTCTAGACCTTAATTTCATGTTTAGGCTGACCTAGGATTTGAATTTCCGACCAATATTTTGGGGTTAATAATTATTATATCATAGAATTATTATCCCTAAATTTCGGGAAAAAAGCTAAGGACCATGTGCACTTTCAACATGGTCCGACCAACTTTTCACCAAATTTTTGGGGTCATTAGATATGATGATATTAGAGCGAATCCCAAAGTTACAGCTGATTTCAAGGTGTTTTGATATATGAAATCAGGCCTTAAAGGTCAAAATAGGACATAATTAGGGTTTATGATTAAATAATTTATTGAAGGAATAAAATGAAAAGTGGCACACTTAGGGTAAAGGGCCCAACTTTATAACAATTTACGACACTACACTACTTTAGATGGAATTATCTTTTCCTAGGGTGCATTGTTACTTGTTTTGAGTGGTTGAGTTTTAAATAACTCCTACCTACCCTTGCATCTTATTGGGCCACATGTCATTATTGTGTGCTCTCTTTCCTTATTGCCTTGCCTTTATAAGTAGGCTCGTGTATAATGCATGCTGATCAATCTATTTGTATCTTGATGAGAATACAATCTGTCTTGTCACATATTATATCTCTCTTGTTCTTATGCTTTAAATTGGCTCTAGATCTTGGGTTTATACCTTCATATGAAATTATTACATGGTATTAGAGCTTTTCGAGTGTCACTAGTTTGCCATTTGAGAGAATTTTGGTGCAATTTGGGGTTTTGCATTTCAAGGCTTTTTATTGTAGGTCATTATTGAAGCTGTTGGGTCAAATTTGAGGTTACCATTGGATTGAGGAGGTTTGATAAAGTCATAATTGCCTTTTTTTAATTCATATCCGACATCGAGGCCAAATTTATAGTCATTTGAAGGTGGAGGGTAGTTGCTTGATCCAGGAGCAATCTGCAATTTTAGATCACTTTGGGCCAAATCCAACATCACCATCATGTTCAGAAGGCTCGAGAACCCCACGGTCATCTGTTCATTCATCCAAATTGGCCATTGTTACTCCAAGCTGGAAAAAACTCCCCACCTCCTACCCAATTCACTCAATCAAAGAACACCCCTCAAAGGATGATGTGACACTTTATACTTAGTGCGTGTACAAGATTCTACTTGCAAATCGAGGCAAAGTGGACTTCTAATTTATAATTTACAACTGCCCCAATTAGGCCATAGCAGACTCAAGTGACTAATGCAAAAGAGCAATTTAAGATCCAAGCATTACAAGTGCCAAAATGGGCAAAAATGACCATATGTTGAAAGTACAATTTCTACTCACAATTACTACCAACTGATAGCATAGAAGTAGATGAAAAATCATGCACTTTAAAAAAAGGACACTTGAAAAGGAGGTCATACAAGCCTGAATAGAGCCCCAGAAGTTACATAAATGAGGATTGGATAGGTACAGATGTGAAAAAATCAAATTTCTAGAAAATCTGCCCACCAAAATAAAAAAAGACCACACCACTATGGAGAGCATGGAAAATTAGCCCAAATAAAAAAAATTGCTTGAAATTAATTTTTTTCTTTATTATTAGTAAAGTTTTTAATTTAATAAATTTTTATTAAAATAGTTTTTAAATAAGATTTTTAATTAAAAAAAATTAAAAAAATTCTTTATTATTTATTAATAAAGTTTTTTAATTAAAAAATGATGTTTTTTTCTTTATTTTCTAAATAAACTTTTTTTTTAATAAAAAGAAAAATCAATTTTTCTTTATGTTTTAATAAAAAAAAAATCTCATGGTTTTTAATAAATGTTTTTAATTAAACTTTTGTTTTTTTAAAAAAAAAATGTTGTTAATAAGAAAAATTGGGAAAACAATTTTTTTTTGTGTCCACCTATCATACCTGTATTGCAACATCCTCCAATTGATAGCCAAGGGGGGTCAATTGCTCCTACTTTTTTCTTGGCGACATACCAATCAAAGGCATCTTCATCTGCGGTTTTCCACAAGGCATATTTTTGGTGGCATCGTTTTTATGTTTCCAAACTCGTACTATGTCATGTTGTATTCTCTTGCATGAGCTATGTTGTACTCACACTAATATAAAGTGCCACACCTTTTTGTACTTTGTCATTGATGACATATTTGATGTAATTATCTTGTATTAAATAGATTAGGAACTATATTGTGAGACTTGGTACATGTCTCTAGTTGAGAATGTATGTAGTTTGAGTATCCAGATGATGCTCATACAGGTTGTCTCCATGCTTGATCTCTATCATGTTGCAGTGAGTGATTCATCGGTCATTCTTCATCGATATTAATACCTAGTTTTGTCACACTTTGATATTCTTGGTGCAAAATTGACTCTATTTCTTCTTAATGGGGAGGAACATTGGTTGTCATCTTGGAACATCCTTGTAGGAGACTCTTCATTGAGGGGGACTTCATGGTCTCCCTCCTTCTCTCTTATGGGGGACTTTTTCCTCGCATTAGGTTTTTTTCTTCTCATTCTTCATTGAGAGAATTGTGTGTTTTCATCTCTCTTTTAAGGGGGAGTTTTTTTCCCATTGGGGTTTTCTCTCTTTCTCCATTTGTGAGAGATTGCATTGCATTTATTCATGGGTACCTAGCATGGCCTAGTAGCCACGACCCATCTTGCATTTTTATCTTAAGTCTACAATATCCTAAGTTGCACTTAAAGGGGGGTGTTTGTGTAATTAATTTATTTTATTTATCTCTACCTGATATATTATACTTTACTTAAGCTTACTTAGGTAATTGTATAGGATTAGTTGGAGCATTTTCACTTTAGGTGGAATTTTCCTTTTGTAGGGTGCATTGTTATTTGTGTTGGGTGGTCGAGTTTTAATTAAATCCTACCTACCCTTGCATCTCATTGGGTCACATGTCATTATTGTGTTCTCTCTTTCCCTATTGCCTTGCCTTTATAAGAAGGCTCATATACATTCTATTTTGATCAATCTATTTACATCTTGATGAGAATACAATTTGTTCTTGTCACATATTATCTCTCTCTTGCTCTTGTGCTTTGCATTGGCTCTAGATCTTGGGTGGCTACCTTTATATCCAATTCTCATAGAAACATCAATTTGATGGAATCATGGAATAAAAGATATTAATTCTAGCAATTAATGCTTTGTCAAATGGATACCTTGTATAGTACAAAGATTATGTCTAACTACCTCCATATGTCTAAGTGGATGCAGAAGATTCTATCACCCTCAGAGAAAGGAGGGAGAGTATCATTAGGGAACGAGGAGAAGACATGGGAAGAGGTCAAAGTTGTCACCATTTCCAAGATCCTTGAGATAAGTATCCCTTCAAGTTTGACTAGTTACCCTAGAGCTGTTAGGGTCATGTTAGTAATATGTCGTTAAGTTGTCAAGTCCCCATCAACCAGTTGATTTGGTCAAGGATTGTCTTCTTTATGTTAACCATCTACAATATAAAATCTATTTATATTTTTTGACTTACACTTATATTTTAAATGATATACGTGTAATGAAATTTATGTTTAGGAGTAACTTAATACTCAACCAACTTAATTATCTTCATTAACAATGTGTGTGTGTATACATACATATATGTATGTGTATGCAGGAAAAGCGATGCAATGAAACAAAAATTACAAAATTCAATGACTTGCCGACACACCAATGGGACTCTTGGTGCAAGTTATGGAGCTATGTGGAATAGATCAACTTCCCAAGGGGTGTTCCATTGTTCTCTATCTCACAAGACCCCTCAAGCCAATGCCTTTTCTCTCAGATCACTGGGCAAAGTGACTTAGGGATGACAATCATGAGAATGAGGGATGCTTTTGATCAATCTTAGTATGAATGCATCCTATCTAAGCATGATTTAACAAATGAACTAAACTAGTGATGATAAGATGAAAAGATTAGTGAAATACTATCCTAACATGATATACTAGTTTATATGATTAACTAAGATGATAGAAATGCTTCTAAATTGCTTATTAGATTTATTTCTATTTCAAAGAGAGACTAAATGCTTGCTAAAAATGAGTATAAGTGTGATGCTAAAGACTTGAATTATCAGAATGAGGGAATGAGGGCTCTATGTATAGTGAAAATATGGCAATGGATAGTCAAGATTGGATGATCTTATCAAGGGCCAGGATTGAAAGTTATCAATCCATGTTTACAATTCTCACCAATGAAATGGTGACAATTGTAAACATATGACTGCTAGAGAGGAGATGTAAGAAGCATTAAATGCCAAAGAAGACCTCATGGTTACCTTAGGAGGTAAGGGTTAAGGTTAGGTTAAGATTACCCATTGGATAAAGCTTTTACCCAAAGGATAAACTCTTGTGCAAGGGTTAAAGGGATAACCATGGTCAAAGAAATGAATGCTTGATGAGACCCCTAGGTTAGATGAGGGTTGAGTTAGGAAAAAACTCTCTAACCATGCCCCAAAGGGTTAGTTAACCATTAATGGTTTGAAAGACTTTGGGGACAAATTTGTAAGAGTCCTTCCAAATTTGAGGGTATTCAACAAGTTAGCTTGTTGAAGGCATAAAGGCTTTAATGCCTTTGGAAGACTTTACTCCAAATTTGAGAAGTGACATCCTCAAATTTAAGGAAAGGGGATAATTGAAGGGTTTAGGCTAATTGATTAGGATTAGATAGGTTCTAGAAGAATTTAGAAAGGGGATTTAGGAGGCAAGTGGGTGGGGGATAATAGAATTAATTAAAATAAATTGCTTTATTTCAATTGTGGTTGCAAGTGGAAGATTTAAATAAATTAGATTTATTTATTTAGAGTGAACAATTTAATTAAATGTAAATTTAATTAAAAGTAGAGAGAAGGGATTTAATTAAATAAAATGATTTATTCAATTAAATGACATGAAAGGCTTAGGTGAATTTAAATAAATAAATTGAATAATTTATTTAATCAAATAGAGGAATGTGGATGATTTAATTAAATTAGATTTAACTAAAATAGAGGAATGAGAATAAAAAGAACATTAAATATTCATTTAGGAATGTGGTCATTTTTATATGTCTACATTTTGCCCCTCTTTGAAGTGACATGTATGCACATGTTGATTCAAAGAAAATTGATGTGTTGTCAAAATTTGATCAGTGTGATGTCATGTATCGAGATGTCAATGTCATGCCCTATATTTGATAAATGATGTTGATAATGCCCCCTCGGGAGATGAATAAAAAAAAAAAGAAAATTTAGTTGATTTGATAATTATTGTAGATTTGATCGCATTTTAAAATTTTTGTCTATGTTGAATGCGCCAATTTGATTCATCTCCCGATAATGTTGTTTATTAGGGTCAGAAGCGAGACCACGAGCAACATATATGTCTCACCCCCTAACCCTAATTTTCGTTTACCCTATAAAAAGGCAAAAAGTGATTTTATTTGTATCATTTGTGCTTGTTGACTTTGGAGAAAGTGACATTTGGAGAGAGACAAAATGCCAGTTCCCTATGCTTCTCATCGATTCAAGCGCGTTCATCGATACTGGAGGCCCACTACGTATGGCCCACCTGTAAGTCATCGAATTTTGCCCCTTTTTTCTTTTTGTTTTGTCATTTTTGAGCACGTTTTTTATTGTTTATGCCGGGTTCTCACAGGTTAGCGTGTAGGGTATGCATCGTAGCACATATGATAAAAACTGTAGAGCATAGATTTTTAAAATTAGGGTAGCGTAAGAGTTAAGTTGCGTAGCACGTAGACAGTGTAGGCTAGCACATTAGGTATTTTTAGTGCATAGGGCTAACAGGATAGTGCATAGGGGGTAAAGGGTAGCGCATAGGGTTAGCAGGGTGGCGCATGGGTAGAATAGGGTAGCACATAGGAAAAGTTTAGGGCATAGGGTAAAGTCGGCAGCGCATAGCGGAGTTTGGCTAGAGCATAGGTGGTAGCTTGGCACATAGAGAAAAATTCTTAGCTCGTAGGCATAAATTGTAGTGGAAAGTATGATTTTGTGAGGTATTTTGAGAGGAATGAAGATAGGTTGGGGTAAGTAGGTGTTTGCCAAGTTTTCCTGGATGGGTGCGGTAGCCAATCTGCGTGCCTGCTGTGCAGATATGTGTGTCGTTTTGATAAATTTTTAGATTTATCATTTATTGAATTTCCAAGTTGATTGTTTGAATGGTGATCTTGATGTGTCTGTTGTTTTAGATCTTTGATTTGTTTTTGTCATGAATATGATGTCCGATATGAGTTCCGATATGGTGTCTAATATGAGTATGTCGATATGGGTTTTGTTTGTTTGATATGGAATCTTGATATGGATTTTGATAGATAAAAACTTGATTTGATTTGCGTTGTTTCAAGTTGATATGAATGGTGATGTTTGATATCGTTGATGTTTGATATGAAACTTGATTTGATATTCATTGTTTCAAGTTGATATGAATTTTGATGTTGATATGGATTTGATATGAAACTTGATTTGATTTTCAGTGTTTCAAGTTGATATGAATTTTGATATGTTGATATGGATTTGATTTGATGTGGGAACTGATATGAAACTTGATCTGATATTCAGTGTTTCAAGTTGATATGAATCTGATGTTGATATGGATTTGATATGATGTGGGAACTAATATGAAACTTGATTTGATATTCAGTTTTTCAAGTTGATATGAATTTGATGTTGATATGGATTTGATTTGATGTGGGAACTGATATTGGACATGTTTTGTTTGTGACAGGAGCGACTTGGGGTTCTTCAGTCGTGAGAGCTATTTCCAAGGTCGTGGTCTCTGATTCCACGATTGACATAGGCAGACAGAGATATCATTGAGAGATGCAAATTATCCTCTTTATTAGAGATGCCCTAATATATCATTAACTAGGGTTTATTGACAGCTTTGGCAGAGAGGTGGCATAGTGACACCAACACCTTTGATTTGGCGATAGGTGAGATTACAGTCACACCAGAGGATTGCTATTGAATTTTGCGGATCCCTGTGGTAGGTGCACTATTTCCATATGAGCAGACTGAGGAGGGTGGGATAGAGGCGCTTCACCAGATTTTGCATGATGATATGATTTGTGGGTATGAGATCCCTTGGTAGGAGTTTATTGATTTGTATTATGCCCCACTACCATCAGTACTGGCAGGTTTTGTAGGTGGCTTCTTGTGTCCCGATCGTAGGTCGAAGGGACTGGTAGTGGGATGGGGGTTGGTCTTAGAGGATATGGTGACACAGGGTCACCGATTTGTATGGGGGTCCGCTATGTTGGTCCACTTATACAAAGATTTGCATCAGGTGGTGTACTTGGGGTATGGCAGTTTATCAGCTAGGGTTACTTTGTTATAGGTATGGGTGTGGGAGCACATTCTCGCAGTGAGGCCACTTGCAGAGAGGGATAGGCCGGTTGGGCGCGCCTATGCATATGGATACACAGGGATAGTTGTCCAACGTAAGTTGGGAAAACTAGAGCATTGGAGGAGGGTGCTTGATGATATTGATACGGTTGTTTGGAGATCATATATGGAGTGCAAGGTGTGGGAGGAGGATGGGCTAGAGATGCCCTATGTATATATGTCCCGATTTCTGATAAGGCGGACGCCATTTATGATCGAGAGATTCCTGCACAACCGAGTTCAACAACAGTATGGTCAACAATAGGGTATACCATAGGGAGCATGTTTATATGCTCGACGGAGGCAGGATGTGCCATAGTGGGGTTCGACCATTGATAGTGTTGTGGCAGTTGAGGAGTACATGCACCTAGCTGACTAGATATGGGACTATGACTACGGGGTAGTGGATGTATGGATGGCGAAGGAGTTCTCAACGCTCTTTGTTGCTCATGTTGTAGCCCGGATATCTGATCCAATGGAGATGATTTTTGCTTTTGATGACGATGAGGATGAGCAGCCTGAGAGGCTAGGTAGATAGAGAGAGGAGGGAGAGGAGCTCAAGGAGGGAGGAGGGGATGGTGGAGGTGATGACAGTGGAGATGGTGGAGGAGGTGGCCGAGGTCGGCATGGAGATAGAGCAGGGAGAGGAGATAGGGGGAGGAGAGGAGATAGAGGAGGAGTTGGTGGGGATAGAGGGATGTAGGGTGATAGAGGAGGAGATTGTGGGGATAGAGGGATGCGAGGAGAGAGAGTAGTGCGGTGAGTAGTGGAGGAAAGAGGGAGAGGAGTTTTGGCGATTGGAGGTGGTGGTGGGCAAGCAGGGGAGGTTATAGCAGTTGTGGGTGGGATGGATGATTTTAGACGGCCCACCTAGAGGAGGAGGTAAGATGTGCTACCCCCACCAGTGCCAAGGATAGGGAGAGGGACAGGGGGTACCACGACATAGGTACCCCTCTAGATTCGGATTCCCACTCACAGAGAGGATGCTCGGATTATATCTTTACATTTGTCAATGCAGCATCTACAGACACAAGTACTGGTGCAACAACGTCAGATTACACAGATCATCACAGAGCGGGACATGGAGAGAGAGCATCGCAGTCGAGCAAAGGAGCTTGCAGAGAGTGACAACGGGTCCCTTGATGTGAGACACACTGAGGGAGATATGACACACTACCATGGCGGTCAAGTACTATATATATACGACATTGATTTCCTGGATCCACATGTGATGTGTTTTATGGATGATGCTTTATATATGAATTTGATGATTCTATGATGATGATGCAATGCTTAGATAAATGTGTATGATTTGATATTTGATGGATATGATTGGATGATGCATGATTTATGATATGTGAGATGTATCATGAAAATGAGATGTATGATAATGATATGCTGTGAGATGTATCTTGAAAATGAGATGTATGATAATGATATGTAACTAATTGTAAAATGATATGCAACTAATTGATCATCCTCATTCTCTTGTTTGTCATTCCTGTATAGTCACATGTTGTTGCTTTCTTTGTGTTTATCATCATTGAGATGTTTGGATATGTTGAAAATTTATACAAGCATAATGGTATAATTGAACCATAATGACCTGAGAAAAATTTACATGACTTTTGATATTGTAAGATGGCACAAGTGTTGAGGTATAATTGAACCAAGATGACTTGAGCATTGTTTGCGTATAAATAGACAAGATTAAACCATTTGTATGCGCAAAGTGGAATCATGTCTTCAGTGATATGCTTTGAATCATGTCTCAAGACAAGTATTTTCACAGTACAAGTGATCGCCTCATAGACAAAAAACTAAAAAAAATTTGGGGTCCCAATCACTTTCTCTAGCTTGATGCATCATTGAGAAAATTTAGGAGATCCAATAGTTCAAAAAGAGTTCAAGTGCAAAAATAGTCAAAACTTCATGCAAGATGTAAACATTTTATACTTCAGAAAATTATCCATCATGTGTTGTGAATTTGTTAAGTGTATCAATGTCTTGTCCTCTTGATTGCTGAATTTGGGTTGGATATGATTCTCTTGGCTTGCTGCAAGTTTTGACATGAAAAAATGTAGATCAATGTTTCCCCTAGCTAAATTTACGACCTGGCGTGGATATGTACAATGATTACCAAGCCATGGTGGGATACGATGAAATGATATTTGGATAAGCAAGGATAGTGACTACGCTAAGTATGTCCTAGATAATGCTATTTTGATAAAGTGTTGGGCGATGGCCGGTGGTGCTTGATTGTGGATATAAAAGTTTGAGAGTAAACATAGATAGAGGAGCTTTTCTCTCACAAGTAGTGCCTGTTGCCAGGTTTTCACCATTTGTTTCTATTGCATCTTTTTGTATTTTTTTGATTTTTTGATTTTTTTGTATTTTTCACTTTTCTGTGCATTAGACTGCTGAAGTATAGTATTTCTTCAAATGGATGTTGTTGGTTGGTTCCTTGAGCACATCTCCTTTTGAAGTTGTTAGCTGATAGGCACTTGATCCGTAGGCTAATATGATGACATAGGGACCCAACCAGTTAGGTTCAAATTTCCCTTTCTTTTCTCGATCCTGTTGATTTCTGGGATTTTCTTTGAGTACGAGATCACCGACTTTAAAAATCCTAGGGACGACCTTGTGGTTGTAGCTTCGGCACATGCGTTGCTAGTATGATTTGAGGTGATTATAGGCATGTTGTCACTATTCATCTAGAAGTTCTAGCTCTTGTAGTCTGTTTACTCGATACTCTTCATTTGGAATGAGGCCTTTCAAAGATACTCTGAGCGATGGGATTTCTACCTCGAGGGGTAAAATTGCTTCTGATCCATACACCAATGAATATGGCGTAGCTCCTTTAGGTGTGCGGATGCTAGTTCTGTATGTCCAAAGTGTTGGATTGAGTTGCACATGCTAGTCTTTTCCTGCTTCATTTACTATTTTCTTGAGGATTTTCCATATTGTTTTATTTGATGCTTCTGCTTGACCATTCCCCCACGGGTAGTAAGGTGTAGAAAAATGATGTTGGATTTTGAATTGTTCACATAGTTCTCACACATCTTGGTTTTTGAAAGGTCATCCATTATCTGTGATGATCGAACTGGGAATGCCGTATCTACAGATCAGATAATTAAGAATAAAAGAGGCAATTTGTTTTCCAGTTACTGTGGTCATGGGGACTACTTCAATCCATTTTGTAAAATATTTTATTGCCGTGATAATGAACTTGTGTCCATTTGAAGATGAAGGATGTATTTTACCTACTAAGTCCAATCCCCATTGACAGAAAGGCCAAGATGTTGTAAATGGCTGTAATTCTTGTGCTGGTGCATGTATAAGATTGCCATGAATCTGGCATTTAGGACATTTCTTTGCAAAATGATAAGAGTCTTTTTCCATTGTTGGTCAGTAATATCCCATTTGTAGAAGGTTTTTAGCAAGAGTAGCACCACTTGAATGTGTTCCACAGATACCTTCGTGAAGCTCTTGTAAAGCAGAGTTAGATTCATTACAATCAAGGCAACGAAGAAGAGTACCATCTAGACCTCGACGGTAAAGAGTATCAGCAATGAGGGTATAATGGGCAACTTGCTGGATAAAGTTGCATTTTTGGTTCCGAGATAGGTCAATGGGTAGGGTATTGGTTTTAAGATATTCATATATTGTGCTGTATAATGGAGAGTCTGAACCGGTTAAGGTATAGATAACATGGGATGTAGAATTTTCATAGGTTGGGGAAAACAATTGCTTTACCAGAAACTCATAACGACTCTATTGTTTTGGAATTTGTAGCAGTGAAGTGATAGTAGCCATTGCATCGGCTACTCTATTGTCCAACCTTGGTATTTTTTTGAAGGTGATGTGTTAAAAATATTGTTTGAAATCATCCACCATTCGTTTATATGGTAGCAACTTATCATCTTTTGTCTGATAGTCGTTGTTGATCTGATTTATGACTAGTTGTGAATCTCCATAGACTTTCAATTCTATGACTCTCCATTCCATGGCCATTTTGATTACTGTAACCAGTGCCTCATACTCAACAATGTTATTTGTGCATGGAAACATAAGCCTATATGATCTTGGTATGGTGTGTTCTTCAAGAGTGATGAACAAGATGCCAACACCTGAGCCATGTTGAGTGTAGGAACCATCAAAGTATAGGGTCCATTGCTTGGTGGTAATAGCAAGAACATCCCTATCTAGAAATTTGATCTCCATTGGTTGTTTATTTGGTAGTGCTGCATTAGCTAGTTGATCTGCAATTACCTGTCCTTTGATAGCTCGACGCTCTGTGTAGTGGATATCAAATTCACTGAGAATCATTACCCATTTAGCCAATCTGCCTGTGAGAGTTGCTTTGCTGAGTAAGTACTTTAGAGGGTCAATTTTTGCTACTAGCTTGATTGTGTGAGCTAGCATGTAGTGTCAGAACTTTTGAGAAGCGAATACCATTGTTAAACAAGCCTTCTCAATGAATGTATAATTGAGCTCATATCCATTCAAAGTTTTACTGACGTAATAGATAGCTCGTTCCTTACCATCTTGATTTTCTTGTGCTAACAGTGCCCCTAATGATATGTCTGTTGTTGATATGTAGAGAATAAGTGGCTTCTCTGCTATTGGTGGTACTAGAACTGGTGGGTTTAGTAAATATTGCTTGATTTGATAGAATGATTCTGCACATTTGGCTTCCCATCTGAATGGTACATTCTTATGTAGCAAATGATTAAATGGTCGGCTTTTATCTGCTAGTTGGGTGATGAGTCGCCTGATTGATTGGAGTCATCATTGCAAGGATCTGAGTTGGCTAATGTTTTTAGGGGGGGCATCTCCATGATGGCTTGTACCTTTGCTGGATCTACTTCAATGCCTTTTTTTGATACGATGTAGCCTAATAACTTGCCTGATGTTACCCCAAAGACACACTTCTTAGGGTTGAGCCTGACTTGAAATTTCTCCAACCTTTCAAAAAAATTCTCTAATATGCCCAGATGTTCTGTTTGGGTAATTGACTTAGCTAGTAAATCATCCACATAGTCATCCATGAAGGTATGCATCATGTCATGAAAGATTGTTGTCATTGCACGTTGATACGTTGCCCCAACATTCTTTAAGACAAAAGGCATGACATCCCAACAATACATTCCCCAAGGATAGGTAAATGTTGTTTTATCTTGATCCTCTGGAGCTATCTTGATTTGATTATAGCCATAAAAATCGTCCATTAATGATAACATTGCATGGCCTACTGTGAGGTCTACAATTATGTCGATACTGGGCAAAGGAAAGTCATCCTTTGGATAGGCTTTGTTGACATCCCTAAATTCGGTGCATATCTTGATGCTGCTATCTGGTTTTGAAACTGGTACAATGTTGGAAATCCATTTAGCATAGTCTATAGGTTGAATAAATCTGACATCTAATAGTTTCTTTAGCTTAGCTTTAAACATGAGTGCTACATGTGGATTCATCTTTCTCAACTTTTTCTTAATTGGCTTAGCTCCTGGAGCAATGAATAAGTGATGCATGATTGAGTGTGGATCAATCATGGGCATATCTGCATATGACCAAGCAAAATTGGTTTGATTTTCCTTGAAAATTTTGATAAACTTTGGTTTTTCTTCCTCTGTTAGAGATTCTGCTAGGTGTATGTTTTTGGCTGCTTCTATTGTACCGATGTTGATTGATTGAGTGGGCTCAATCAATATGGGTGATCGCTCCTGATAGTGTTCAGGAAGAGTGTCAAGTCTCTCATCTTTAGGTGCCTCAAAAAGGTTTTCACTTGCAGATGCGTCCTTTATTTTTACTTTTTTGTGATCTAGTGCTGGCATTGACTGGTTTTCAGCAGTAGATCCTTTATTTCTTTCATTTTTGTGACTGAGAGACTTGGCACTCCCCTGATTGCAGATGTTGTTACTTTGTTTACTGGTAGATTCTTTTTTTGGGTTGATAGTAAATAAGTAATGGATAATGGAATCATCATTTGGGAAAATAGGTATGTCATGATTTTCAGGTTCATCCCAGTCTATGAGATTAGGAAAGATGAGTGGTAAAGAGTCATTGGGTGGGTCAAGTTCAGCTGTTGTAAGTGTTAGGATGGAGGTATCATCAAGGTTGGTTGGGATATTAAATAAGTTAATTATTTTGTTAAGGTCTTTGATGGTATCATCTTCCATGTAGACTTGCTCGTAATGTCACGGCTCATTTTCCTTGGCGTCATAGATATTTTGTGGACCAAATTCAAGTAGTCTAGGCTCCGTGCCTTGTTCTTCTTGAGAAAAGGGGATATGACTAGCATTTTCAGCAATATCTTCACTAACATTTGAACAACTACCCCATTCATAATCATTTGAATCAGTCTTAGAAGTGTTATCCCAGATTCTTTTAGTGCTATGGACAGGTATATTGTAGGGTGAAAACAAGTCCTTGATGATTGATACTAGTCTGATAGTTTTCTCCGATTCTGTGTCAGATCCTACTTCTACTCTTTGCATCTTCTCATATACTGTCTCTCCTCGAGGAGTAGTGATGTTTTCAGAGGGTGATCTTCTTTGTTTGAAATAGGTTCTTGAACATGATGTACTTCTGCACAAGGTGCTTCTTCTCTTTGAATGACCAACTCCTCGTGTTGTTTCTCTTTTTCCTGGTATTCACGTTCCTTTCGTATTGTTTCGACTAATTCAAATAGTGCCTCCTGCCACGAGTCCTCCTTGTATTTCTTCTTTTCCTTCCACTAAGGTTTTTGATATTTATTTGGTGTCTTCTTTGGGGGTAGAGTGTGTTCATAGCCCAATCCTGTTTTATCTTTAGAAAACTGTGAAGGAGGATCCAATGGTTCTGTGATGCCTTCCTGACGCTTGCCGATAGGTCCTTTGCCATTGTATCCTATTTGTTGCATGATCAAGTAGCCTTTTCCATACAACTCTGTTGGTATAGCTACTTCCATAGTAGAAGCTCTGACTTATTCTTCATCCTTGTATAGCTAACTAAGGATGTCCTTCTCTTCTGATTCATGTGCTAGTGTGCCTAGTTGAATAAATTTTCCATCAAACTTGGTGATGGGTTGTGTTGCTTGATGTATTGATGTCGAAGGTAGCCCATGAGATTTAGGTGATGCTGGTAAGTTGATTAGACATAAGGGTTCCAAAGAGTACTCTCCCATGCCTTGTTCTTTAATTTTCATCTTTTGTTTGAAATCCATGGATAAAGATTTAGGCTTTTCTTATTGAAGATCTGGTGCTAAGGAAGTTTGTTTTTCTTTGTTTTGTGGAACCAAACTGTCTCGGGCTGCCCCCATAGCATTACAATGTTGAAAAGGGTTATGATCTACTGATATAGAAATATCCTGCCCATTGTATGGGAACTTAACACACTGGTGGTAAGTTGAGGGTACTGCTTGCATTTCATGTATCCAAGGTCGACCCAATAAAATATTGTATGTGAGGTCTATGTCTAAGACTTGGCACATAGTGTCCTTTTGTATCGGTCCCACTTGAATTGGCAATATCACGGTTACCTTGGATGATCTTTCTTCATCATCATATGCTTTGATAGTGATCTTTTTGCGTGGATCAATAGTCTTCTCAGAGAATCCTAATGCACGGATAAGTTTTAAGGTACAAATATTGAGTCCAACTCCTCCATCTATTAATACTCTTTTAACTCGATGTTTGTAGACCAAGATTTCAATGTGGATTGGAATATTGTGTGGATGGCTCAATGAAATATTATCATGCTCAGAAAAGGTGAGATTCATGTTTGCATTTGTCCTTGATTGTATGACACTTACTTGATTGTCATCTATTGATATATGATTGATGGTGTTATTGTATATGTGATTGATACGAGCTCTGTGTGTATCATTTGATGTTGAAGCTCCATCTGTGTTATAGTTTGGAAGAGGATTTTTAAAGGCCCCATGGTCACCATTTGTTTTGAGACCGTCGACTGTTAAATCTCCTCTATCAATCATGTCTTGAACAATGTTTTTAAGCCTCATGCAATCATTTGTTTGATGTCCTTTGTTTCGATGAAAATCACAAAAGTGTGAGTCATTCCACCAAGGTGGTTTGACTTGTGGTTCAAAGTTGTTAATTGCTGGTAATGAGATAATTTTGTTTGCCAGGAGCTCTCTGAATGCTGACTCTAATGATTGCCCTAATGGTGTGTAAATGCATTTAGGAAAGTTATTGGTGTTACCTCGTGAGTTTGTATTAGGTCCTCGAATTGCATTATTGTTTTGGGTATTTTTCGTGTTGTTCGCATTTGAAAGTTCTGGATTGGTATTGGGTGCATAAGAGTTAGTGCCTTGGTTAGCACCCTTTTGATTCTTGGTAGCCTGAGGATTGCCTGATAAAGCTAATACTGGTTGCTTGGACTTTACGTCATTAGCCTCGTTTCCTCCATTTCCAGTATTTTTGTTTCTGGTCCAGAACCTAGATTTGTCAAAGTTGTTGTTGTTGTTCTGGTTATTGTAATGAGAGTTGGGTGAATTTGTTCCTTCTTTGAAGAGTTTCAATGTTCCTTTCTTAACACATACCTCCTCTACTTGGATTCCATTTTCAATCAATTTGGCAAAAGATGGTATGCATTGGAGTTTGAGTATGTAACTCATCTCGCCATTCAAATTGTCAATGAAAATTTCCATCTTTTCTTTTTCAGGAACATCTTGAGGATATCTCGAAACCATCCATTGCCAATGTTGAAGAAACACCATGAATGTTTCATTGTTTTTCTATTTGGTATTGCAGACATCTAGCATGGTGATGGCATGTTGAATGTTGTATGAGTATTGGGTGATAAATTTGTTGACTAATTCATCAAAGGATCTGACAGGAGGTGTGATTTTGGATAACCATTTCATTGTTTGCCCTCCCAAGCCTCTTGGGAATAACCTCATCAAATAGGTATCATCATGGGCAAATTCAAGGCTCATGGTACAAAATTCCTGAACATGATCACGAGGATCGCTTTTCCCATCATATTTGCAAAATTTGGGGGAAAAGGTACCATGTTTAACCTTCTGTCAAAAGGGTAAGGACAAATTTCGTTTAAGGAATATCGTATTGTTGTCCCCTGTTGCATATCCTGCATTTGTCTTTGCAACATTTGTATTTGTTGTGTGAGAGCAACCAAGGGTGCATTTTCTTGTCGAGGGAAGAGTTCTTCCCTCTTGTTAGCCCTATTTCAAGTATGTGTGGGTTTTGGTATGTTTTGTTCAGGTATGTTGTGTTCAGGGTCACGTGGTTCCTCCTCTCATTGTCGTTCTTGATAAGCATAATGTTGAGACCTTGTCCTAAAGATGTCGGTATCGAAGTCTTCAGGGATCCTAACTCCTTTGCTTGTTAGCATGAGTAAGTATTTTTTTTTGTCAACTTCTATGAGGTGTTCCATAAGTCTTTGAAATGAGGCACTTTCTTGACATTCCTGGAGGAGCTCTTTAGTGATCTTCGTGTCTTCTAAATTTGGATATTCGAAGGGGCTTGATAGTCTTCGCCCCATACTGGACTTTGGTTGTGTTTCACTTTATTTGTTTAGTTGAGAGCGAGTGACAACAGGCATCTAGTAGAAGCTCTCTGTTATAAAGGGAACAGATTCCTCTTCTGTGTCTTGCTCGGGAGTTGGTGGCTCTAGTAAAGGTATGTTGTAAGTAATGCAAACTTCTAGGAAGAAAGCCGGATTGATCTTTCCTCCATGATTTAAGCTTTGTCTGAATGTCGCTTTTTGGCAGAATGCTCTACTCCTCAATGGTTCCTCATCAAATTCGTTTGATTTGTTTTGAAGATTCAAGCGTATATGATAGAGGAATATTCGATGAGATTTGAAGAGTTGGTGATTGATGTATAGAAACCCATTCCTTTTAGCAAGTTTATGAGAATTAGGTTGTTGTTTCCTTAACTTAGTGTTGTGATGAATACTCTTTCTTCTCAGAATATGAGGATTAGTCATACACAGGTGATCAATGGTTTCCTTTGATTTGTTTTGGATTCAAGATGTCTTGTTTGGAAACTTAAGTCCACTTTTATCAAATGAAGGTTTAGATGCCCCCTCACGACAAAGTGCGTCAAATGTTATGGAATAAGAACTTTCCCGATATGGAAAGTCGATTTGACAACTTTAGTTTGAAACAAGTATGTTTTGAGGATAACGTTCATTTGATTGGAGAACCTTTTGATGTATGTGATGATGTTACCTAATTCTAATAGGAAAATGTGTTAATCCTTAGCTAGTTTTGGACTTGACAACTTTGTTTTAAGAATATCTTGTTTTGTTGGTTTTGGAATAGTACTGATACTCTGATGTGAATTTTTGCCTGATAGAGTTGAGTGAGGATTGAAAATGGCTTCCCAAACTATGTTTTAATTTTTTTTCAAAAAATTTTATGCTTGCTCTTAGTTTTCTTAGTTTCGTCTATGCGCTAAGCCAGAAACCCAATGCGCTAACAAATGCTATCAATGCGCTAGAGAAAGATCTCAATGTGCTAAGCTACCCTTTTGACATGCTAACTTGTACTGTTTAGTTTTTGACTTGGTCTAGTAAGTTATGTGCTAATATGTCCTTTCTACGTGCTAACTTTTGAGCTCAAAGCGCTAATGTTTGCTCCCAAAGCGCTAGGCAGTTGCTCCAAAGTGCTGAGCTATTTTCTAGAAGCACTAAGTTTTAGCTGTTGAATGTTTAGATTGCTTATGCATTAGTTTTCAGGATGGTTGTGCTATGTTGAAGCTTGGAAGCGCTAAAAGATGGTTTCAAAGCACTAAAATGTTTCTTTTACGTGCTAAACTACCCTATTTGTTTTGAATTTGTTGGTTTTTCTGTGATTTTTAACTTTTTGTCAATTTTGATGGATGATTTTTCTAAAGTAGGAAATGCAAACACATCATGAAAAAGATAACCATTTTTCCTATTCTAAACAAAGAGTGTATATTCTGCGAGGATGTGTTCAAATCCCCAGTGTTTTGACAGGTTTGGATATAGATAATGCAATTCAATCAGACTCTTTATTCAAGGGTCATCGACAGTACCATAGCCCACTAGTCTCGATACTCCGTCAGCTCAAACAACCTTGTCACCCCCTAGGGGGCGCCCGTTTTTTTGCCTTTTGCCAGAAATTAACCCAAAGTAAATTGCTTCACAATTGAGTAGCTATCTTGGGAGATACATGGTGAGTAATCTTGGGGGCAGATTCTTCCCCACCCTTGCACTATGATATTGCCAATGTTCGAATACTGACTTTGCTCAAAGTTTCTAATGCTAATGTTCGTAATCAGGCTTCTTGTTCGGCCGTTAGTGATAAACTCCCTCAGGAGGCTTCCCAACCTTTAGAACAAAGGCTTTACGTATTGTAAAGATACTGGGGGAAGGCTAATTGCTACACAAAACCATTGAAAGGGAATTTCATTACCCTCCACTTTTGATTATAGTGGGTTGGAACACTTGGTGTCAAAGCCGTTTCCCACTTAGGTCGTTCCCCTCACACTGGCCAAAAAATGGCTTTAAGAGTTTTTAGCTCCTCAGGAGGGCAGGCCTGTTAAAGGTTTTATTGCTTGAAATACTAAAAGCGTAAGAGTGGTTTGGCTTTTTGATCATCCAATTAAGGGGAGAGCATATACCTTCCACTTTCGAGACAAGGCAAACAAGGTTCTTTTTATCCTTTCAATGCAGTGATTTGCTAAAGTCTATTTGGAGATGTTGCTCCAAAAAAGCATGGTGTTTATTTTAGTTCCCAAATCATTGATTTTCTAAGCTAGTATAAAAATCTTGGTCAACAAAGCAAAGAGTTCGATTTGGTCAACAAAAAGAAATCGATAAAGGAGAAGAACTTCCCTCTTTTGGTCTACTTCAAAAAATTTTGACAAATGAGGTTCTTTATCTTACAAAATTAAAGTGAATCCTTTTAGACACCAAAGGATGGTGAGGTTCTTTTTAAAGCTTTTGCAAAAGTAAAGCTTGCTTGTTCTTTTTAAAGCTTCCAAACTGAAATGTTTTTCTTCTAAGAAAGTAAGAAATGGTTTAGTTGTTGTTCTTTTTAGATAGCCAAAGTGAAAGGTGAGTTCAATTTTATCTAACAAGAAAATGAAGAAAATTTTAATTTAGCTAACTTAACAAAGTTAACAAAACTAAATTACTTCAATCCTAAGTTTAGTAAAACAAACTCTCCACCTTGCAAATAAATTATTAGTCACTTGAAGTAAAACCTATTAGCAATTTTTTTTTTGGTTTTTGTGGACTTCTACAAGTTTATTTTAGGCTTTTGGTACAATTTATTTTCTGCCTGTTTCTGTCATGTGCTACAAAATGGACTTGATGCACTATAGAAAACCCGCGATGTGCTATCGAAAATCCTTGATGCGCTAAATTGTTGTTTGGATGCACTAGGCTATTTAATTTAGGCGCGAAAACCTACAAGAATCATTAAAATGGTTATGCGCTAAAGTTAGGTTTCTACTTGCTAAGAAGTGGTTTCAACGCACTAAACAGGAAGGCCGATGCACTGAAGTATCAACTGGATGCACTAGACGATGCTTGCTACGCGTTGATTTTCATTTCTCGCGTACCTGTAGAGTTAGTCCTATACAAAAAACAATTTGATAAATGGGGTTATGCCCCATGATGGGTGCTAGAAATGTATACGGGAAAAGTGGTGCAATGAAACGAAAATTACAAAATTCAATGACTTTCCCACACACCAATGGGACTCTTGGTGCAAGTTATGGAGATATGTGGAATAGCTCAACTTCCCAAGGGGTGTTCCATTGTTCTCTATCTCACAAGACCCCTCAAGCCAATGCCTTTGCTCTTAGATCACTGAGCAAAGTGACTTAGGGATGAAATCATGAGAATGAGGGATGCTTTTGATCAATCTTAGTATGAATGCATCCTATCTATGCATGATTTAAAAAAAAAACTAAACCAGTGATGATAAGATGAAAAGATTAGTGAAATAATATCCTAACATGATATACTAGTTTATATGATTAACTAAGATGATAGAAATACTTCTAAATTGCTTATTAGATTTATTTCTATTTCAAAGAGAGACTAAATGCTTGCTAAAAATGAGTATAAGTGTGATGCTAAAGACTTGGATTATCAGAATGAGGGAATGAGGGCTTTTTTTATAGGGAAAATATGGCAATGGATGGTCAAGTTTGGATGATCTTATCAAGGGCCAGGATTGAAAGTTATCAATCCATATTTACAATTCTCACCAATGAAATGGGGACAATTGTCAACATAGGACTACTTGAGAGGAGATGTAAGAAGCATTAAATGCCTGAGAAGACCTCATGGTTACCTTAGGAGGTAAGGGTTAAGGTTAGGTTAACATTACCCATTGGATAAAGCTTTTACACAAAGGATAAACTCTTGTGCAAGGGTTAAAGGGATAACCATGGTCAAAACAATGAATGCTTGATGAGACCCCTGGGTTAGATGAGGGTTGAGCTAGGCAAAAAGTCTCAAACCATGCCCCAAAGGGTTAGTTAACCATTAATGGTTCAATCATTTTAGGGAATGTGATCATTTTTATACGTCTATAGTATGTATGTATGTATATGTATGTGTATATATGCGTGCATGCATGCATGTATGTATGTTTATATATGCATAACATATATAGATATACATAGATATACATATACATATACATACATCTATACATGTATATAGATATGTATATATATATCTATATCTATATCTATATATATGTGTGTGCGTGTTTGTGTATGTATGTATATATACATACATATATATATGTATATACATATATACACATATGTATATATACATATATGTATGTATATGTATACATATATATATGTATATGTATATTTACCTATATATATGTATGTATATGTACCTATACACACACACGCGCGCGGGTATATATATATATATACATATACATGTATATACATATATATGTATATATATGTATACATGTATATATATATATATATGTATATACATGTATATGTATATATATATACATGTATATGTATATATATATATATATGTATATATATATATATATATACATGTATATATATATATATCTATATGTACATATATCTATATACATGTATATATGTATATACATGTATATGTATGTATATGTATATGTATATATATGTATATCTATGTATATGTATATGTGTATATCTATGTATATGTATATGTATATGTATGTATATGTACATACATATACATACAGATACATATATACATATACATATACATACACATACATATACATACATATACATATGTACATGTATATGTACATGTATATGTATATATATGTATATATACATATATATATATACATATATAAGTATATATACATATATACATATATATGTATATATGTATGTATATATATATGTATATATGTATGTATATATATATGTATATATATATTTGTGTGTGTGTGTGTGTATATATATATATGTATACACACACATATATAAATATATACGTTAATATAAATATATATATATACACACACACATATGTGTTTGTGTGTGTGTATATATGTGTATGTGTATATATATGTATATGTACATATATACATATATATGCATGTGTGGAGGCGAAAAAAGCGAGACCGGGTGACTAGGACCTAATCCCACTTTTGCCAACACATTGGGAATATGAAAGAGCCTAGGGAGTGTTAGGATTCCCACAGATACTGAGAGGGGGGGGGGTTGAATCAATATCTAACCAGTGTAAAGAATTTCTTATCTTAAAACATGCAGAACATATTATAACAGTGTATTGGTATGCAATAAATAATGAAATAAACATAATTAAAAACATCCACATGAAAAACACACCATGACACAAGGATTTAATGAGGAAACCTAGTGTGGGAAAAACCTCGGTGGGATTTGTGATCCACAATATCCACTTACTGGCCAATAAGAGAATATTACTTACAAGAGGGGCCTGCACATGCAGGAAGGCCAACTGCTTAGAGCTCACTGCTCAATGGGAAGTCTCACTGACTTATAATGTGGATTATACAAATCCAATATCTTGTACTGCTTTACAATAGCATCTATAATGCCTGATTTAGTACTTGTTGCTGCTCTGCTTCTTACATAAACCCTTTAACCTATATTTCGCATAATAGGTCTGCCTTAATATTTCTCTTACATCACTTTCTTAACTTCCTTTTTTTTAATAATGTCTACAATGATCTCTTTTATATACAAGAGTCATTTTACAACATGCCAAGTCGGCTTACAAAGTTTTTATAATAATAAACAAAATATAATATAACAAAATCCTATCGGCCTCTGTGTCGGTATACTTCCTTTCTTTGTGTCGGTGCCAGTGTCCTGAGTGCCGGTGTAGAGTCTGATTGTTGATGCCGGTGAACTATCTTGCCAGTGACCTAGGATTGTAAGGTTGCCATCAATGACAAAACCTTCAATCACCTACAATGTCTCATTGGAGTGTGCATATGCCAACAATCTCCCCCTTTGGCATTGATGGCAACACTCATGAGAAATTTCAAAAAAGTGTATCAAAAAATGTGAAGTCCAAAAAATGTTACCAAAAATGTGTGTGCTCCCCCTGAGCATATGATTCCTGTGATGTTGAATTTTCTCATCCCACTACTCCCCCTTTGGCATCAATGATAAAAGTTGTCAAGATGTCAGTAGAGTTTGTAGTTTCAGCCTTGTAATTGGGTAGTTACAATTTGAAATAGATTCGCCAAAATCAAGTTTATACTCTCCATAAACTTTTTGCTGTCTCTTATTGTTGTCTTTGTTCTTTTAACTGTACCGGTGAGATGCTGCAAACGCTCTGTCGATGTTTTCTATCCCTGTATCAGTGCCTCAGATATTTCCTTCCATAATGATGCTAGATAGTCCAATCTTGGACTCAATTTTAATCTTAGATGCTTTGTCTTATTCACTATTCTCTCCTTTTCTCTTTCCAATTTTAGTAATTATTCCTCAAAATTTGTTATCTTCTGTTAAAAAACTGATAATGTATCAGGTGAGTTAACAAAATTATCTACAAGTTTATTGATTTCATCCTATGCCTTGCTCATCTTCTTATCTATATCTACAGTCAAAAAGTTTGTCTTATAGGTGTCTTTGTATAGAGTTTTGTACTATTTCAATAAATTACACAGTTCTGATAGAAGTGTGTCAAAATCTCTGGTACACTTCTTTATCTGCTCATCAAAGAATTTTTGCTTTTCAATTTCCAATTTGTCCTTCAACGTCTCTTCCTTTATTTTCTCAATGTTTTCTATGATATATTTACACAAGGTATCAAGTTGTCCTAAAGAATCTTTATTGTCTATATTATAATTAGGAGCAATTACCTTTAAAATTGGTATTATGTCATCTATTGCCTTATAAGCTTGTAAGCTGCAATCTGTTATCTTTTTAATTGAATCTAATACTACTTCAGTCACATTAGTTGATTTGTAGCCTGATGATGAGGAACCTACATTTTGAGTACCGCCAGTGGAAGTAACCAAGCTTGTATTGACCTATGGTAGGTCTATTTGTGTTTGCATTTCTTTAAGCAATGGTTTTTCTATTTCTCCAGTTGCCGATGGCACTGTTTCCTTATGAACCTGTTCTTGTTTCTGTTGCTGTTCCTGTTCAGGAGCCTTTTGCTCTGTTGTTTCTCTATTTGTTACATTGTCTCCGTTTGAGTCTGAGTTTCTACCTGTTGCTCTTTGTCATCTTCTGGTTTCTCCTGTGTGTTATTAGTTTGCTCAGCTACCAGTGGCTCACTAGCCATTTCAGTCTTATCAGCTGTATCTTTGTCTACCACAATGTTGATCTTTTGAGTATCAACATCTACTGTATATAAGACTTCAGGATTAGGATTGACATCCTCTACATCCATACTTTCAACTACCGGTTGATCTTTTGTAGCTATTGTTGTTATTACCGGTGGAGTAATCAAAGGAGGTGGGGGTAAGTTGTCTTTAACCTTGATACTGGGTGGTCCACCAACTTTACCTTTACCCTTGTCTCTTTCTTTCTGATATACCTTTATAGGTTTGTGACTCATGTATTCTTCTTGTTTTTCTTTTTCCACTAGGAAAATGTCCCATGCATTTTCTGTCTCCTCAGTCACCTCATTAACTCTTCCAACCATTAAAGCAATGTGCCGGTGTGTAGTAGAAAATATTGACCGGTTGGCTTCAATAATTAAGTCATCAATTTCTTTGGGTGAATTCACCAGGTATACAACAAGTAGCTTTTCTATCTTTATTTTCTTGTCAAGTTCTACTACTGCTTGTCTCCTTGCTTCCAGTCTCTTAAATAGTTCATCTGGTACTTCATCTACTACTTCCATCAAAAATTTCTTATACATATCCATATGCAATATAACACTGTTTTCTACTTGTTCTTTTTCATCAGCTATCAGAGTGTCATATAGTTTCTCTATATTCTTCAATTTCCCTTCCTCTATAATTTCATTCAATAGTATGTTAAGGGGGTCCAAGTCCTTGTTTGTCCTCTTCTTCTTTTTGGGTGTCAGTTTCTTCTTCTTTGGTGTAGCCTTTCTTACCGGAGATCTCACTGCTTGTTGTTTTTGTCTTGTCCTCCTAGGTGAGGGTGTGGTTGCCGGCGAGGGATTTCTTTTCCTTACAACTCTCTTGAAAGTTGCAGGCATTTCATTCTCTGAAGATGTGCCTATCGGCGATAGGTGAGTTTCAGGTTGTGGAGCTACTAACTCATCCTCTGTTATATTGGTTTGTTCCATTACTTTATCCTTGATTTCCTTTGCTTGCCTAGAACCTTTTCTTACAACTGCCTCAACCTTTTTCACTCTTTTCTTAGATTGTATTTGGCTTTCAATAATTTCTGCACTACCAAATATTTCTTCCTTAGGTTCTTTAGGGGCTTCCAGAAGTGCTTTAGCATAAGTTTCAATTATATGATCATCTGTTTCGTAGCCCATCTCTATTACCCAAACTGTCCTAGGGATGACTGCTTCCATCCAGATCTCATCCTTCTTGATTACAAAGCATATTTCATCCTTATATTTGTCAACAATCTTTTTTGATAATCTGATTCTTCATTTTGGCCTTTAGTGCTTGAAAGAAATCATGGATATTATTTTCCTTATCTTCTCCCATATTATTGAATAGTTCTATTAGTTGTTTACCTACCGGTATATCATATCCAAGTTCTTTGTAGCCTATATCGGGAACCTACTTGGTCATATGTAACATCAGACATACTAGCAGATTTCCAAATTTAAAAGTTCCTTTCTTGTCCTTCTTAATCTTGCCTAAGTTGTCAATTAATTCATCCTTCAACCACTCACATACATCAATCTTTGCATTATCTGTGACCATATCATAAGCACTCTTAATACATAAACTTGAAACCAAATTGAGTCTATTTGCACGAGTAGCTTTATATCCTAATATCATGTTGATAAATCTCACATTAATGTCTGTTACATCATTTACCCTTAAGGACCTTCTGTCGGATGTGGCACCAGTTAACTGAGTAACTAGGTCATTGGAGACCTTTTTAGTCTTGTCTGGCCTTTTACCGGTGGTCGGTAACCCTGTGACAACTTTCATAGCTTCCTTGGTGATTTTGTGAATTGCATCTAACTAGAAAAATTCACCATTTACCCTACTTAAGACTATCCTAATCACATCCTTGGGGAATTCAGGAATGCTAAGGATCTCTGTAAATCCTAAGGTTTCATTGATCTTATGTTCATCTTTTACATTTTCGGATTCATCACATATGACAGTTTTAAACATGGTTTTAATCTCTTCATCTCCTAGTTCCTTAATGTTGCAGTGAATATAAATTATGGGGTCTTTGGCATAAACAACTCCCTTAGGACTTTGAGAAAAAGCACCTAAAGTATCATCTTTCTTTACTACTTCGGGAACTAATTGAAATACGGGCCTAGGTATTTTTATAACTTCGACAATAGTAGGGTTTTCTATATATTCAAGTGTAGAGGTGGATGCCATGATAAAATACCTTTTACTGCCTTTAGAATGGATGATTTCTTGAAGTGTTCTTGCCTCTTGCTTGAAATGCCTTAGCTCGAAATCTTCATGCTCTTCGTAGGTTTCAAATCTCGGTGAAATGAAATGGAGCCAAAACCACAAACTTATATTGTCTTTTTGCCATCTACCACATTAAATGCATGTCGGTTAAGTATTCACTTGACATTGTCTTCCGGTAATAAAGTAATTTCCAACTTCTCATCTCTAATTGAGGGAATAATAGCATATGTGTCATTAGATTGCCAAACCCTCAAGGAAACTTTCTTCAATTAGATGAAGAACTTCTTACCGGTGGAGCATTGCTCTGTCCTGCTGGTGAAGCATCACTCTGTCCTGCCGGTGAAGCATTGACTGGTTCTACTGGTGGAGGAGTATTCCCAATATTTAGATCAACTTTTCTAATCCATTGTTTTGAGAATTCTTGCTTAACCTCTTCAACTTTTTCTTTTCCTTTCAAGCTAGAACTTTTGTTGTCTACCGGTGATCCTTTACTTCTATAGAATTTTGCAATATGTCCAATCTTGTTACATGCATAACAAGTTACATTATTCTTCTGAATAGCTTTCCCATAACCTATGCTAGTTTGTGTTCTGCATTGATTAGATAAATGTCCAAATCTTCCACAAACATAACATCTCACATTCATTCTGCAATTTTCAGAGTTGTGACCAACTTTGTTGCATTTTGAACATTGATCGGTGGGTGTGTTGATATTTTGATAATTTCTAGATCTACATTCATTTTCTCTATGACCATACTTATTACAGTTAAAGCATTTTCCATTGAATTTATAAGCATTAGGTTGACTTACCGGTTTGCTGTGATCCTGAGTATTTGCAGTACTGGAGCTTTCACCAACTTCAAAGCCAATTCCAGAAGTGTCACCTTTAGGTTTTTGATTCTTCAGTAAGGTGCCAAGTTCCTCTGAGCTTTTCTTGAATTTTTCTTTATGTTGATTTGCAGTTTCTAGTTCTCTTTCTAAGACTTCTTTCTGTCTCATCAGTTCATTGGAGTCATTCTGAGTGTGCATCAGATCTGTCTTTAATAGATCATTTTCATAGCTAAGTCTTGTGTTCTCATTTGCTGCATCACTTAGTCTTCTGGTCAATTCTTCTTCATTCTTCTTCCTATCTTCAATCTCTTTACAAAATCTCATAGTCATATCCTGCATCTCATTCTTTGTTGTCATGTTCTCTTGTTTCAACTTGCTTATCTGATCATTAAGTGTTTCCTTTTCATCATTCTCATCTTGCATTTTTTCACAAAGTTCTCTTCTCTTATTTCTTGCAACAATAAGATTCTCTTGAAGTGTCTGAATGATATCCCGAGCTCCCTTTAAATCATCTTCTAGTTTAATATTTTTCAATTTTTTTGCTTCATAGTCTGAGAGAGCTCCTTCAAGTTGTTTCATCAGATTTTCCATCTTTACTGGTGTCAAGATCTTCCTCAAGCTGTTAGGCTTCTAAAAATAGAGGACCAAGCTTTGATACCAATTGTTAGGATTTCCACAGATATTGAGAGGGGGGAGGGGGGGGGGGGGTGAATCAGTATCTAACCAGTGTAAAGAATTTCTTATCTTAAAACATGCAGAACATATTATAACAGTGTACCAGTATGCAAGAAATAATGAAATAAATAGAATTAAAAACATCCACATGAAAAGCACACCATGACATAAGGATTTAACGAGGAAACCCGGTGTGGGAAAAACCTCAGTGGGATTTGTGACCCATAATATCCACTTATTGGCCAATAAGAGAATATTACTTACAAGAGGGGCCTGCACATGCAGGAAGGCCAACTGCCTAGAGCTCACTGCTCAATGGGGAGTCTCACTAACTTACAATGTGGATTGTACAAATCCAATATCTTATACTACTTTACAATAGCATCTATAATGCCTGATTCAGTACCGGTTGCTGTTCTACTTCTTACATAAACCCTTTAACCTATATTTCACATAATAGGTCTGCCTTAATATTTTGCTTACATCACTTTCTTAACTTCCTTTTTTTTAATAATGTCTTCAATGATCTCTTTTATATACAAGATTCATTTTACAACATGCCAAGTCGGCTTACAAAGTTTTTACAATAATAAACAAAATATAATATAACAAAATCCTGTCGGCCTCTATGCTGGTATACTTCCTTTCTTTGTGCCGGTGCCGGTGTCCTGAGTGTCGGTGTAGAGTCTGATCATTGATGCCGGTGAACTATCTTGCCGGTATAATGCCTTGCCGGTGACCTAGGGGGAGTAATTTGGATGTGTACATGATGTTGGAAAATGGACCAAACTAACCAGGACCAGGGCGACACACCCCTTTCCCTGAGAATTTGACAGAAAGCTACAACTAAGACACTGCAAATTGAAGGTCATGAACTTGCACCCTGCAAAAATTCATTGAAAAATTAGGGGGACCAAGGCGCCATGCCCCTTTCCTGGGTAGTCTGAGACTTCTAGATTGTACTTTTGTCTTCTTATGATCTGAAACTCCTTCGAGGTACATGTACCTACACTGTAGCTAAAAAAGAGGGTTCGGGTGGTTATATAGGGTTTTTCCTCAGTCAAACCCCTGTGTCGGTGATTTACACCTCCACAAATAGCCAATAATATAGTGAAAATGTGTGTGCTAGAACCTTGTCTGTGTGCAACATCCTAGGATGAATGTAAACAATCTAGAGCAACCCTAAAGAGTAAACCCTAAATGTCGTAATCGACAAAGTAAATGCTCTAAACCAATGATGCAAAGTGATATAAAGCATGAATGTAAATATGTAAATTGATGTAATGAAGCTCATACAAAGATATGAAAACAACATGAAATCATACCCAACCCCTAAGGGAGGGGTACAAGCCAATCGTCAGACGGTGATCTCTTATTATTCTTCAATGTCTTCAAGGCTCCTAATTGATGATGATTGTTTGATAAATACTTGATGAACGCTTGATGAATGTAGTTGAATGTTGTTGAAGACTCCACATAAGCTTATCTTTCATTACATAAAAGGCTCCTTGTGCTCGCTCTAATAGCTTTTTCCTAGATTCCATTAGATGCCTTCAAATAAAGAAAGAGAGCTCTTATGTATGAAACCCTAGATCTTAATTTCGTCTTTCGGCCAACCTAGGATTTGAATTTTCCACCAATATTTTGGGGTTAAGCATTATAATATCATAGAATTATGCTCCCAAAATTTTGGGAAAAAAACCGAGGACCGTGTGCACTTTGCACATGGTCCAACCAACTTTTCACCAAATTTTCAGGGTCAGTAGATATGATGATATTATAGACAATCCCAAAGTTACAACTTATTTTGAGGTGTTTTGATATGCAGAATTGGGTCTTAAAGGTCGAAATAAGACATAATTAGGGTTTATGATTAAATGATTTATTGGAGGAATAAAATTAAAAGGGGCACACTTAGGGTAAAGGGCCTAATTTTATGATGTGGGGAGTGATGAAATATGACTTTAGATTTAATAAAATTAATTAATTAAATGCTTAAAGGGAAATTACAATGCAAGATGCAAACACACTAAGGTGGGTGCTAAACTAAGCATAGAATTGTACCACCCTAACAAGGGTGTACAATTTACAACGCTACACTTAGCCCCCACTTTAGTGGTCATATGACACTATGTGCATATGTAAACTAAAGTAAAGAAAAGTAAACATTCATGAAAAATGATATATCCACAAGTTGTCGGACGAAGCCCCCAGCAGTATCTGCAATACATAGTTAGGAACCGCACCCTACAAAACCACATGTTAGATAAAATCACAAAATGACCTAAATTCTTACTAAGGAAACTGATGGAAAATCGAGGGTAGCTATATGCCCCCCTATTTTGTCTTGCTAATTTTAGTGAGTTGAAACAGGGTATCATGTTTACCACATCAAATTATGAAAGAAGATCGATGACAAATGCTCACAAGAAGATTTTATACAAGATCAAAAACTAATGGAGAATCATTTGGTAAGAAAGAGGAATAAACCTCAATTCCAACACAACAAAGAGTGTGAGGATTTGAGAGTTCTCTAACACAAGATAAAATATTTAAATGGAAACAAATGCAAGAGATATAATCCAAAGATGCAACTCCATAAATAAAATTGTAAAAGAATGGATGATTGAAATGACATCAAAGAGAGATTATTTATAAAAACACTCTTCTAAAAGAAGGCAAGAGATCCTCATCAGGGATATGCATGTGCACAAAATAGAAGGGTTTATTATAAAAGATACTACTCAATGAAGAAAAAAAATTGATGAATGATCAAAGACTTCCAACACAAAGGAAGAGGTCCCAATTAAGAATATGTACTTAAGATTCCCATTAGGGATGCTTGTTCCAATATGAGAGAAGGAATTCAAGTATGAATACACCTCTACAATCAATAAGAAATCCTTATAGAAGACACTACTTAAAAAAGGGAAAATTTTAATCTTAAGAAGGAGAGATGTTTTAAATCATTCTTGCCCCCCATATATAGGGAGAAGAGATGAGATAGAAATAGACTCTTATGTTGATTCCAAACATATGATTTCATGTGAAATTGTACCATCATGAATGATAATGAGCCTACAGTAAGTGAGCTACCAATGTCACATAATGATGAGCAACATAATAGCCATTAATGTTATTTAAAGACATGATAGATTGAAAGAGGTATTTGAATATGACATGTTAAATTCTCTACGATAAGTGAGATTAAAAACATGTATAAGATGATGAATGTTAAAAATTCTTAAGAAAGAGAGAAGTTTATAGGAGAAGAATAGGTCACTAAGTCATACTTTTCTTGCACACAAGAAATATTAGGAGAGGGATAAGTGTAATTCATTAGAGCCTTAATACTAGAAGAAGGGATTTTAGAATGAGTAGAAGACAAAGTCTCATAAGCAGGATTATGAATCTCCTCGAATCTCTTGAGGAGATTCATAAAGATATTTGTTCATCACCAAGATTTCCTCATGAGGGGGATAAGTGTTGAAAGAAGTAGAAGATGATTTAATTAAGCCGAGGTCATCATCACTACCAAATATAACATTCACATTGAGAGATGATATTTTAGATGCTTTGTTGGGGTTAGAAGGATTATATCCAAGTCCAAATGAAGCTTCATGTGTGTTATGTTCTAAAGGAACTTTAATTCCTTTTTCATTTGCGTTACAACCATTGCCATTATAGCCACTCTTAGCTAAAATGTGAAAACTAGGACAATAAAGGGATGCAAAATCAGAAAGAGATGGTTGCGCCTCATAGGTCTCAATGCTATTTGAATTAGAGGAAGGATTTGAATAATTATTTGAATTAGAAGTAGCCACAAAGTAGTTACATAGTTGCTTTGACAAAGTGGGTTTATCTTTAGGTTCCTCCTTAGATTTCTTCTTCTCAGTTTTAGATTTTTTCCAAGATACTCTATACTCTCCTAAAAAAGTAGGGTTAAAGTCTAGAGATCCCCAATCATCATCTCAGATCACTCCTTTAGGAGAAATGACATCTTTGAGAGGAGATTCCGATTGGGTAGAAGAATCAAGAGTATTAGAAGAAACAATATCATTAAAGGAAATAGATGTATTTGAATATTTAGGAGGATTGGGAGGAGAATGAGAAGTAGTTGAATAAGAAGATCCATATTTTAATGGTTCTTGAAGATTGGCACCAACTAACAAGGTGTATGTCTTATTGTTATAAATGAATTTGACTTGCTTGTGCAAAGTTGAGGGGACAACTTGCATGCTATGAATCCATGGTCTCCATAATAAAAGGTTATATGTCAAATTACCAGGCATGACATGAATAGGTGTAGGTAACATAACATGACCTACCTTAATAGGCAAGATTATGATACCTAAACATTGTTTAGCAATATTATCAAAGCCTCGAATAGAAATAGAATGATGTTCGATGAGAGAACGATCCACATTAATCTTATCCAATAAGTCAACACCACAAACATTAAGGCTAGACCCATTATTCACAAGGGTTTGTCTCATAGAAATCGAAATAGAAGAATGTTCGTTGATAATAACCACAATCATAAGAGGGTCATATTGATGTTGAATTTCATGAGAAGGCAACTCATCTTGTGTGAATACAATTTAAGCTTTGGGTTTGTTTGTAGGATCAATAATAGAAGCCATGTTATTAGGTGTCACTGCAGGTGGGGCATCTAAGTTTTTCAAAGCATCTTGTAACATCCTATGATAAGCAGGTGAGGTTTGGACCAAGTCCCAAATAGAAATATTGGTAGGAGTAGCTTTAAGTTATTCAATGAGATCACATTCCTTACTAAGAGTCTGTGATATGTGAGGGTATTGATGAAGAATAGGTTGAGAGGGAGGAAGTGAAGTTGGGACAACTAGAGGAGGACAAGGTTGCCTATTGTTTCTTATGTTGAAAGTATGAGCAACCATATGATAACTCTCTCTAGTGATTTTCTTAGCATACTCATAAGGGATCTTAGTAGGATAACCTCCTTGCATAGTAATAATAGGTTTCTATGGAGTGCAAAAAGAATCATTAGCATAACCACCTTGAACCACTAAGATAGGATTACGTTAAGAACTTTGAGAAGGACAAACACCTTGAACCATTGAGAGGGGTTTATTAGGTGTTTCATTCACATGTATCAAATTTATTGAATATGGTTTAGGAATATAAAAGGCGTCCTTATGAATTTTAGAAGAAGAATAGACAAGATTGTTGGAAGAATTGTTGATAGTCTCTTCTTGCAATAAAATGTTATCATGGATAAGGTCAATTTTAGGAGGTAGACTAGAAGTAGTCATTGATGTTTTAGAAGGAAGAATATTAGTAGGAAAGGTCATATCATCCTTTATCATCAAAGGGTATACATGGGGAATAGACTCTCTAGGGGAAGGATCAATATTACTCTCTAAAGTTTTACCTTTAAGAATGAGATCTTTTAAAGAGATGTTAACAATCTCTTCTTTAACTAAGGTATCCTTATGAGTAGAACCTAGTTGAAGAGAGGGAAATGCTTTGTTTTTAGAGGGGGAATGATTGGGATTCATGGAAGGTGAGATGCTATCAAGAGAGTTATCAATCATGATTTCATCTCCTTGGGCTAAGGTTCTCTCATGAGGTAAAGAATAATCACCACCTTCTTCTAATGGTTCATCCCAAATAGTGAGGTCTTTGAGAAAAGTATTAGAAATATCTTGCAAAAAGATGTCCTTATTGTTATTGCCAATTTTTGTTCATTAATTCTTCATCCTTAGATGGGAGAGCATCACTACATGTGTTTAAATCATTTTGTTGCCTCAAAATTTGTTCAATAGGATGTTTAGGGGAGAAATAATTAAGTAAATTGATTATGATTTCATATTTGTTTTCAAAGGCATCTTTATGGGTAAGACAAGCTTCGGGGCAAGGAAAAGCATTTCTCATTAATGCATCATCTCTTGTGGGAATTTTGCTGAAGTCAAAAGAGGAGATGTCATTACTAGGAAAAGTAGGGACAATACTATCTTCTTTCATATGATGATCCTCATGAGGGAAGTATTCTTTAGGAGGGAGATGAACATTCTTCTCCGGAGATTCATGCTTAGGAAGGAGATCTTTGAAAGAAGTGCTCATAACCTCTTGTTTCACTAACATGCCCCCATTGGTAAGACCACATTTAGGAGAAGATAAGTGAATGTCCATAAATAAATTTTCTCTTAGAGAGGAATCATTTAGGGAAGGTAAAGTAAAATTAACAAAGGTGTTTATGATATCATCCTCTTTCTCTAAGATCACTAGATGGGAAGGGCACATTTTAGGCGAATTATCAAGACCACTATCCAAATCTTCATCCTTAGAGCACGGGAGAGTTTTGAAGGGGTTGGTAAATAATATTTTAGGCACTAAAAATTTGTCATAGATAGGAGGAGGTTCTTTTAGAGAGGGAAAAAATGAAACAAGAGAAGCTAACCCATTATCACATTTATGAAATGAATGCATCATGACAATAATTTTCCTCTTTCAAATGACAACATATGCAAAATAGAAGGAAATGTTCAATTTTAACCAATGAAAGCACTCTAAATGTTGATTTAGAAAATGATTTTTATGAGTGATATGAGGTCCTAAATCATATCTGAAATTAATGATCCAAATTAAGATATCCACAAGTTCAATTTTGAATTGAAAAATTAGGGTTTTAACAAAATTTACCTGATATTTGCAAGGAATTAAAACTTATAAATGTAAATTTGAATTTGAAATATTAAAAATACTTAAATTTGAGAACATAAATCATAATTAAACAAGATTGGATTCATGTCAGGTTCACCAAAATGTGGAGGCGAAAAAAGTGAGACCGGGTGACTAGGACCTAATCCCGCTTTTGCCAACACATTGGGAATATGAAAGAGCCTAGGGAGATAGCTTACGTTGGCTACTTCTTGTGAGAAAGAGAGAGCCAAGGATTATTTCTTAGGGTTTATATTCCTCATGTTGTATGTGATGAGAAAAATAGGGTTTGATTGGTTAGTTAGACTAGGAGGTAAAGAATGAAGCACATATGAATTGAAATTGCACAATCTTGTAGATATGGAACTGAGATAGTGAAAGAAAACAAGGGGGAGTAATTTGGATGTGTACTTGATGCTGTAAAATGGACCAAACTAACCAGGACCAGGGTGCCATGGCCCTATCCCTAGGAAACTGACAAAAAGATGCAATTGAGACTCTACAAACTGAAGGTCCTGAACTTGCACCCTGCCAAAATTCACTGAAAAATGAGGGGGACCAGGGTGCCATGCCCGTATCCTCGGTAGGACCAGGGTGCCATGCCCTTGTACCTGATGGATTTGGGGTAGTCTGAGACTTTTGGGCTGTCCTTGTGTTTTCTTCGGATTTGAAATATAGGAGTTGAGAAAATACAACACCACAGGAGCTCAAATAATCTCTGCAAGCTGAAAAACCTGTTACAAGGAGAAGCAATGAAGCAAATCACAGAAGGAAAGAATACACAAGAAAAATATGCTCCAAAAGATGAGAGCTCAATAATCTTCAAAATGTATTGTCAATAATAATCCTTCTTCATTCAATGAAAAGAAAGAACTCAACCTTTAATAGGTCAAGAAACCCTCAAAGGGAAAACCTAGGTTTGCACATAATAATTAATTAAAATAATTAATTATATGCACCTAAAGTTAGCTTAAGTGTAAAAGAGATAAAGGGAACTTAAATAATTAAACAAATAATGTTTAATTAATCATGTAAATACCTGAATACTCTAACACCCCCCCTTAAGCTAGACTTAGGGAGAAGCTAAAACCTAGAATAGCTACTGAAAGCAATAAAGATGGGTCTCGGCAACAAGGCCTGATCAGGTACCCAAATACAATGAAATCTCTATGAACTGGAGAAATAGAGAAAACCACGTGGGAACAAAACTCTACTCCAAAAAGAGATGGAAAAGAATACCACTGAAGCATGAAGAACCTGCAAACTCTGTCGAAGAATAACTGTTGATATGAAGAACCTCCACTGAACTAGAACATGACCAGGTAGAGAAGACTATAATCTATATGAGTGCCCTCAAATGATACTACTCAAATCAGAAGGCAAACAAGGCAAACAACTGAAATCAAAGATACAGATGGCATGAAAACACCAAAGTCTAAAGCGCTGATCAATCAAACCATGGAAGCATTAGAACCAATAGGAAAAACCTCCCCATGATGCTGACAAGGGAGAGGGACAGGAACACTGAAAAGAACAGCCAAGAAAAACTGCATGACGAAGAATCAGGAACATCAAAGGTGCTGAGAAAAGTACATGGTGTTGTGGAAGGAACACTCACTTGACACACATCATGAGGCAAATGTCATGGAAGAAACACTCACTTGAAAAAGGAAGATGGCAAACAACAGGCAAACATCAACCCCCTCATGACACTTTATCAATAGTGCATGTACAACAAGGCACAAGATGTGCAAGATTCCAAGTAAACAATGCATGATGACACTTTATCTCAGTGCGTTTGCATAAATACAAGCTACAATGATAATAAGATTGGAAATAGAAATGTGAACCAAAATAGAGACATCCTACTCAGAGAAGAGATCCCAGGACTTGAAACAACCACGATATCCACTAGAGTGCTGAAAAGAAAAAAACTGAATAAAATATGCATGGAGTAGAATCTGGAAATAAAACTCAGATGGATGGAAAGTATGTAGTACATGCTTTCCAAAAATATTTTTTTTTTCAAAAAATGGAGTTTGGATGCTCATTCTATGGCTCCAGGAGTGCAAAAAATAGACCTCACTTTGACAGAAAAAAAACATAGTCAAATAGAAAAATTGGAAAAAATTACCAACACCATGATGTCAGGCTCGGAACCAGCTTTCTGAAGCCTATTTGTTTTCAAAGAAATGACTCTGTATGTCCAAGATAGAGCCAAAAAACCAAACCCCCCTTGAAAAAAGGAGGTCTGCTGGCTCTTTGGTGGTCTGGTGGCCAGTTGGTGGCCGCCGGGTGGCATTCCGGTGGCTGGGTAGTGGTCGGCTAGAAAAAGGGGTCGCTGGGGCGGTGGGCTTGGGCAGTGGTCAGCCAGAAAAAGGGGTCACTGGGGCAGCGGGCTCGGGAAAAGTTATGAACTAAGCGGCGCGGGGAGCAGGCGGTGACCGGGGCTGAGCGCTATCGTGGAGTTGAGCGCTGTCGGGGAGCTGAGTGGCGTGGGGAACAGAGGCCATTGTAGCGACGGTGGGCTCAAGTTCCAGCGACGGTCAGAGTTGGGGAAGCGGGGCGTAGGTGGAGGTTGGGAGTAGATCTGCCAGGGGTGTTGCAGCAGCGGTGGCCAGAGGCGGGGAGCCGGGGTCGGCAGGGGCTGGGGAAGCTAGAGGCCGGTGGGCATAGGGAGGCCGGCAGGGGGCCGAGTCGGTGGGAAAGAAGACACCGACGACTGGCAAGGGCCAGTGAAAAATGATCGGCAGTAGGGGCCATGGAGCTGTACAGGCCTGCAAACATGGCAGGGGCCCCATGTTACCCTGCGTACCGTGGGTACCCCCATAAATTTTTGCCAAAAACAAAAAGAAAAATTTTAGAAAAAACATTTTTTTTCTTTTGCTTTTTTTGAAAGAAATTTTTTTTGATAAAAAAATAAAAATTCGGCCTGCATGCCGTAAAAAGGCAAAATAATTCTTTTGAATTTTTTTCTTGAACTGCGTGCCAGGGCCGTACTACCTGGATCTGGAGAAGAAAATGCTCCCAGAGGCTCATGAACCAAAATAGGTCAAATTTTATATGACCATAGGGGTTTTTGGGCCTTCTAAGAATGATGGCGAGGTCCATTTAGGCCCAAAGTGCTTAGAAAAAAGGTCAAACCCTAGGTACATAAAAAATTCCTGAAACCCCAGATCTGCTTCCAAAGCAAAATTCTCAAAACAAGAACAGATAGCTATAGTTCTGAAGCTCTGATACCATATAGGAGTTGAGAAAATACAATATCACAGGAGCCCAAATAATCTTTGCAAGCTAAAAAACCTATTACAAGGAGAAGCAATGAAGCAAATCACAAAAGGAAAGAATACACAAGAAAAATATGCTCCAAAAGATGAGAGCTCAATAATCTCCAAAATGTATTGTCAATAATAATCCTTCATTCAATGAAAAGAAAGAACTCAACCTTTAATAGGTCAAGAAACCTTAAAAGGGAAAACCTAGGTTTGCACATAATAATTAATTAAAATAATTAATTATATGCACCTAAAGTTAGCTTAAGTGTAAAAGAGATAAAGGGAACTTAAATAATTAAACAAATAATGTTTAATTAATCAAGTAAATACCCGAATACTCTAACACCCCCCCTTAAGCTAGACTTAGGGAGAAGCTAAAACCTAGAACAACTACTAAAAGCAATAAAGATGGGTCCCGACAACAAGGCCTGATCAGGTACCCAAATACAATGAAATCTCTATGAACTGGAGAAATAGAGAAAACCACGTGGGAACAAAACTCTACTCCAAAAAGAGATGGAAAAGAATACCACTAAAGCATGAAGAACCTGCAAACTCTGTCGAAGAATAACTACTGATATGAAGAACCTCCACTGAACTAGAACATGACCAGGTAGAGAAGACTATAATCTGTATGAGTGCCCTCAAATGATACTACTCTAATCAGAAGGCAAACAAGGCAAACAACTGAAATCGAAGATACAGATGACATGAAAACACCAAAGTCTTAGGAGCTGATCAATCAAACCACGGAAGCATTAGAACCAACATGACAAACCTCCCCATAATGCTGACAAGGGAGAGGGACAGGAACACTGAAAAGAATAGCCAAGAAAAACTGCATGACGAAGAATCAGGAACATCAAAGGTGCTGAGAAAAGTACATGGTGTCATGGAAGGAACACTCACTTGACACACATCATGAGGCGAATGTCATGGAAGAAACACTCACTTGACAAAGGAAGATGGCAAACAACAGACAAACATCAACCCCCTCATGGCACTTTATCAATAGTGCATGTACAACAAGGCACAAGATGTGCAAGATTCCAAGTAAACAATGCATGATGACACTTTATCTCAATGCATTTGCATAAATACAAGCTACAATGATAATAAGACTGGAAATAGAAACGTGAACCAAAATAGAGACATCCTACTCAGAGAAGAGATCCTACGACCTGAAACAACCACGATATCCACCACAGTGCTGAAAAGCAAAAAACTGAATAAAATATGCATGGAGCAGAATCTGAAAATAAAACTCAGATGGCTGGAAAGTATGCAGCACATGCTTTCCAAAAATATTTTCAAAAAACAGAGTTCAGATGCTCATTCTATGGCTCCTAGAGTGCAAAAACTAGACCTCACTTTGATTGGAAAAAAAACACAGTCAAACAACAAAATTAGAAAAAATTACCAGCACCATGATGTCAAGCTCGGAACCAACTTTTTGAAACCTATTCATTTTCGAAAAAATGACTCCGTATGTCTAAGATAGAGCCAAAAAACCAAACCCCCCCTGAAAAAGGCCAAAAAAGGAGGTTTGGTGGCTCTTTGGTGGTCCGGTGGCTAGTTGGTGGCGGCTGGGTGGTGTTCCGGTGGCTGGGTGGTGGTCGGCCAGAAAAAGGGGTCACTGGGGCGGTGGGCTCGGGCGGAGCGGTGAGTTGAGCGACGCGGGGAGCAGGCGGCGGCCTGGGCTGAGCGCTGCCGGGGAGTTGAGCGGCGCGGGGAGCGGAAGGCGCTGCAGCGACGGTGGGCTCAAGTTCCAGTGGCGGTCGGAGCTGGGGAAGTGGGGCGTAGGTGGAGGCTAGGAGAAGATCTGCCAGGGGCATTGTAGCGGTGGCAGCCGGAGGTGGGGAACTGGGGCCAGCGGGGGCTGGGGAAGCCGGAGGCTGGTGGGCACAGGTAGGCCGGCAGGGGGCCGGGCTAGCGGGAAAGAAGATGCCGACGGCTGGGGAGCCGGAGGCCGACGGGGGCTAGGGAAAAATGGCTGGCGGCAGGGGGCCATGGAGCTGTATGGGCTTGCAAACATGGCAAGGGCCCCACGGTACCCTGCGTACCATGGGTACCCCCATAAATTTTTGCCAAAAACAAAAATTTTTTTTTAAGAAAAAACTTTTTTTTCCTTTGCTTTTTTTGAAAGAATTTTTTTTTTAGTAAAAAAAAAAATTCAGCCTGCATGCCATAAAAAGGCAAAATAATTCTTTTGAAATTTTTTTCTCGAACTACGTGTCAGGGTCGTACGACCTGGATCTGGAGAAAAAAATGCTCCCAAAGGCTTAGGAACCAAAATAGGTCAAATTTTATATGACCATAGGGGTTTTTGGGTATTCTGAGCATGATAGTGAGGTCCGTTTAGGACCAAAGTGCTCAGAAAAAAGGTCAAACCCTAGGTACATAAAAAATTCTTGAAACCCCATATCTGCTTCCAAAGCAAAATTCTCAAAACAAGAACAGGTAGCTACAGATCTGAAGCTCTGATACGATATAGGAGTTGAGAAAATACAACACCATAGGAGCCCAACTAATCTCTGCAAACTAAAAAACCTATTACAAGGAGAAGCAATGAAGCAAATCACAGAAGGAAAGTATACACAGGAAAAATATGCTCCAAAAGATGAGAGATCAATAATCTCCAAAATGTATTGTCAATAATAATCCTTCTTCATTCAATGAAAAGAAAGAACTCAACCTTTAATAGGTCAAGAAACCTTAAAAGGGAAAACCTAGGTTTGCACATAATAATTAATTAAAATAATTAATTATATGCACCTAAAGTTAGCTTAAGTGTAAAAGAGATAAAGGAAACTTAAATAATTAAACAAATAATATTTAATTAATCAAGTAAATACTCGAATACTCTAATATGAAACTCTTTCAAGGTACCTGTAACTGCATTGTAGTTGAAAAGAGAGGGTTCGAGTGGTTATATAGGGTTTTGCCTTAGTTAAACCCTTGTTTTGGTGATTTCCACGTCTACATAATTTACTGAAAATATGTGTGCTATAACCTTGTGTGTATGCAAGATCCTAGGATGAATGCAAACAATCTAGAGAAACCCTAAAGAGTAAACCCTACATAATTGTAATTGACAGAGTAAAAGTGATCTAAAGCATGAATTTAATTATGTAAATTGATGTAATGAAGCTCATAAAATGACATGAAAACAACATGAAATCATACCAAAACCTAAGGGAGGGGTACAAGCCAATCTTCAGTCGGTGATGTATTATTCTTCAATGTCTTCTAGTCTCCTAATTGATGATGAATTCTTGATGAATGTTGTTGAATATTGTTAAAGACTCCACATAAGATTTCACTACATAAAAGGCTCCTTGTGCTCGCTCCAACAACTTTTTCCTAAATTCCATTAGATCCATTCAACTGAAGAAAGAGTGCTCTTATGTATGAAACCCTAGATCTCAATTTCATCTTTAGGCTGACCTAGTATTTGAATTTCTCGCCAATCTTTTGGTGTTAAGCATTATAATATCATAGAATTATGCTCCCAAATTTTTTTGAAAAAAGCCAAGAACAGTGTGCACTTTGCACATGGTCCAACCAAATTTTTAGGACCGTAAGATATGATGATATTAGAGACAATCCCAAAGTTACAGCTGATTTTGAGGTGTTTTGATATGCAAAATCGGGCCTTAAAGATCGAAATAGGAGATAATTAGGGTTTATGATTAAATGATTTATTGGAGGAATAAAATAAAAAGGGGCACACTTAGGGTTGTTATCACTATTTTGTCTATTGGGTGATTTTGTTCTCTAACTCGCTAAAGTCTGCAATTGTGCTTAGTTTCTTCATTTTTGCCTCTTAGGGTTATTGGTCTAAGGGTTTAAGGTTTTTGCAATTTACCATTTTCTATCTTAAAATCCCTGTGTTCTATTTCCTTGTTACTTTTTCCACTTAAGTGGAAGGGTCGGTCCATCGTGAGGAGAGGTTCCCCCTTTTAGTTTTTCCTTAGGCGGGTCTTTAATAATGTTTTAATTTTTTGCCTTCTCCTAAGTTTTTATTTCTTTGTCGGGCTTCATAAAGATTGTGTAAGTTCTAATTGATCCAATGGTGTGCGCGATCTTGCAAAGATAAGATGCGTGAAATTTACCTTTCGTGAAGTGGCAAAAAGGTGGCGGGCCTGGGTAAAGCAATCGCAAGGAAGGCTAAAGGACAAATATCTTTCGGTAGATCTAACGGTCCACGTTGTTTCGCAATGAAAAGATGGGCGAGGTTTATCCTTCACGAAGTAGCAAAAGATTGGTGGGCCCAAAAAGTAAGCTAAAGAATGAGTTAAGAATCATGCATCTTGTTCATGATATAGTGGTCGATACTATTTCGCATGGAAAAGATGTGCGAAGTTTACCTTTCGCGAAGTAGTGAAAGGGCACTAGGCCCAGCGAAAGGGTGGCTTGCAGGATAAAAGAAGTTCATCTCCAAGAAGATCCAACAGTGCACGTTGTTTCACAGCCCAAAGCAACATGAAGTTTACTTTTCATGAAATAGCGAAAAGGAGTTGGCGGTTACGCGGCGGATGAGGTGGCAATATAGTTGGATGTCTAGCTAAGGTAAAAGTTGATCTGTCAGTAGGACACATGGCTCTGAATGGATCGTGAGGGGCCCGTTTGATTAAGTGGCAATATTGATGAAATCCACAGCTAGATAAGACATGTGGCGGTTCCGATGTGGAGACCGACAGAGTTCTTGAACGAATGAATGACCAACACGTAGGGGCTATTTGCTGAAAATTGGTAGGACAAGTGGATTCCGCGTAGAGGGCCCACTTTGAAGGTTAAAGGAGTTAAAAGCTATGCATCTCAAAATTGATCCAATGATGCATGCTGTTTCGCATGGTGAAGATGCGAGGTGATTAACCTTTGCGAAACAATGAAAACCATTAGCGGTGATGGTTTTATGTGGTTAGTTAAATAGACTAGCAGTCACTGTGGAGAGTAACAGTCGAGCAGATGATAGAAGATCCAACGGTTAGCGCTATTTCGCATGAAAAAGATGCATGAGATTTTTGCTTCGCAAAATAGCGAAAGGAAGGTGGAGCCCATTTCTAAGCAGGATGACCCAGGTAAGGTAAAGAACGTGCATGTTTTTCAGGATTTGATGGACGGTGTTGTTTCACAATGAAAAGATGCGAGGTTTTTATCTTTCACAAAAAAATGAAAAAGGCAAGACACTTAGAAAATTCTTTGCGATCCGTTGGAGCCATATTTCTAATTCAATTGTGAATTGATTACCGAAGCATGTGGCTTAATGTTTCTATTCAATGCTCAATTGCTGTAATAAGCTTCACATCAGCTGAAACTTTGGCGTCATTTCGAAGAGTCTTGCAGAGGAACCAATGCACAAAGAGAATTTCTTCAGGCCAACAAGTAAGTTTTGCATATTGCTTGACAGTTACAGTTTGAATTGGTATCACTGGGTGCTTGAATTCTCAGAGGTCTGTTTAAGTTTTAATTGAAATAGCTGTAATTCAAAGATGGCACCATGAAGAGATTTCATAGGGAAGGTGAATTATCAGGAGAGAGCCATTAGTGATGATTTTTTAGAACAATTAATTATGTCTACTAATGCCACATCTAAAATGAAAGAATTAGTGCCCAAGGCTCCCCCTCTGAGAATTGGCGACGGTTTGTATGACAAAGGGAACTGGTTAAGGGATTCATAGATAGGGATATCAGGTCTGGGACTCTTCAAAGTGGGATTTGGCTAGAGAAATTCCTCTACTCCAATGAATAGTATATAGGAGTTAGATGTTGGAAAGCTCATAGTCCCTGGGGTTTTCATGGATGTGGACCTGTTGACCTAGATTGCAAATAAATATGACCTTGTTGCTAGATGTGTGAGAAATGTAAATGGGGGGTCATTAATTGAAATAAATGATGATTTTAGGAAAGTATTAAGACTCAGTGAGGTGTCAAATTATTTAGAGCCCATCAATTTTGAAACACTTGCATAGGTCTATAATGTGTAGAGAGATCACCTCAGGAGTGACCCTTTGAAAGAATTTTTTGTCAAAATAGGAGGACTGACTGTTTTAGGCCCTAGCACCATGGAACCCTTCTCTCTAAATCTATTTACTTTGAGGGCTAAAGAGATGTATTGGTCCCTATGTCAGATTTTTGAGGAAGATGCTAAAACAACCATGCCAACCCACTATATGCTCATGTTAGCACAAATTTTGAACCCATCTCTGGCAGTAACTTTTGAATTTGCACCTTATCTTACTGATGCCATTCATGAAGGGTTGATGGGGATAAAAAATGCTAAGGTAGACAAACCTTTTGGATGGTATTCTCTTCTTATGCACATGTTTTTATTCAAGGGTGCTAATTATTTTGCTAATGATATGGACCTGATTAAGGAAAATGATGATGAGGAGATGCTTGTTTAATTATGGAGCATAATTTTGTCTTGGGATAGAGAGGATGTGAGTTACTTGAAGTTTGATAGATGTTTTGAATCTAGGCTTAGGATCCTCTTGTGCCCACAAAACCCTAGGATCCCTAAAGCTCTCTTAGAGTTCCTTAGGCCTAAGGAATTCGCTCAAGATATTAAGATTGTGCATAATTGGGGTGACATATACTTGTACCTTGTCTCTACTATGTTTAGAGTTTATGGTTTTAGAGGAGCTCCATATTTTCTCCCCTATCAAGTCGCATTGAAGATAGGAATTACAGAGGTCTTGAGGCAAATAGGAGGTTTGCAAGAAGCAGAATTAACAAATAGGGGGAAAGGGACAATTTTCCCAACTGTCACCATTGCAGATCAATTTGTAATCACCAAGGGTGGTTGGAAACATTTTGATGATTTCTTTCAGCCATACAGGTTGTCTACTGCAGTGTCAAGGTTTTCTGACCTTGAAGACTTCTTTAATGGTATGTTCAAGAAGAGAGCCACATGTAAAGGCAGATCACACCAGTTCCATTTTCCTGAGGATTTGATCAGAAATGAATTCAACCTAGATGAATAGGAATTGAGAAAGGAAAAATGGATAGCATATAAAAGGGCTCTTGATTTTATCCACCAATTTGATATTGGTTATGACCCTTTGTCTAGTTTTACTCCCTTTGAGGAAAAGGCTAAATTCTTGATACTTTATTTTGAAGATTTAATGCAGACCTTAAAGGAGAAAAGGGAAGTTATATTGAAAAATGATCCTGAAAAGACTAAGTTGGTTCTAGCCAAGCCTGCCTTTGCTAAGGCCATCCCTCTAGGTGAATATGTGATGCACAAGAGGCCAAAATATAATGTGTTGGTGCTAGTCAGGGGTGAGCCTTCTAATTTAAAGGGGAAAAGAGCAATAGAAGATGTAGTTGAAATCCAAGATTCCCCTAAAAGGAAAAGGGTGGGAAAAGAGGTGCAAACAGGTGAGCCTTTATACTCTCCATCCCAATCCCCAATCCATGTCGGAGATGAACATGCAGTGGCTGAGCAATTATTGCAGTTAGGAAGCCTTGGGGAGATTGCCTATACTTATGAAGAAGTACAAAAAGGGATGCCTGAAGAACCACCAAGTGCTGAAATGGATTTGACTGTAGAGGAGTTTAAAGGAAAAGAGTTAGACCCTATCATCAAATAGGCCAGTGAAGAATTCCTGGCTGATAATAATTTTGTTACAACAAGATCTTTCATGCAATTTGTTTGGAAGCAAAATATAGAAAAATTCAAAGCCAAATGTGAAAAGAGGAAAAGTGAACAACCCCACAAAGATGCATCTGCAATGGAGGAAGAAGTAAAATGACAAATGATGACAGGATTCAAAACCATTACTCCTAAGCAGGGGAGAGAAATGGTAGCAAAAGCTGGTGTCCTAATTCTCCCTAAGTGGGATATAGCAGATGCACTAGTGCTCGAAGCAGTAAGGAAAGAAACAAAGCCCTTGGAAGGAGTGACATTTAGCAAGGACCATGCTACTTTGGTCATGTGGTCTCTAAGGAGGGAGGAGAGCAAAAAGAGGAAGGACATTTCAAGGTCCAACTACCATGGAGGTATGATTGTGAAAAGAGTGCAGGACACAAGGGTAGTAGAAGCTGCCAGCATAGTTTTGGAATTAACAAAATTCAGTGTAGCAGTAGCCAAGAAGGAAGCCAAGGGAAAAGTTGATCTCCAAGTAAAACTAGAGATGATTCTAAAGGCTTATAATGAGGCAAAAGGGGAGATAGCCCACAAGGATAGCATAATTGCCAAGTTGAAGAATCAATTAGCAGGGCAATACCAGAAAGGTGAATCTTCTACTTTAATGATTGCCTCCTCTCCAACAAAACCTCCATCCACCAGTCCAATCATTGAATTTCCCCCTTCTCCTATGACTTCTGGTTTTCAATCAACTGAGAGCATAAAAGATGAAGTGGAAAAGTTGAAGCAGGCTCAAGCCCTGTTTGCAAGTAAGTATGAGGAAAAGGTCAGAGGCACAATCTTGAATTTTGCTGACATAGTAGGAGATTCTATTGTGTACATTTATATGAAAAGAATTTTGAACATGTTGATTGATCTGAAAGAAGGCAAGGCTACTCTGGAGCCAATTTTGAATAAGTGGATGCCTAGAGAGGTGGATTTGGAACTTATGTGTTCATCTTATGAAGAGGCAGAGGCTGATGCAAATATTAAATCCACTTGTGAGTTAGTGAAAGGCATGACCAGGTTAGCAGAAGGAAGAGCTAGTGTAGAGAGAAAGGCCAACTTGCGCAGAAAAGAATATGCTAACCATAAGTTTGAACTGTTTCCTGGGGGTTTTGTTAGTTCAATTTAGTTGAAGGATGAAAAGGTGTGGCTAGATGAGCTAGGATATAACTTGTCTCAACGGATAAATGAAGTCATCAATACAGATGACACATCTTTATTTATTCAGACAATTGAAGAAATTGAGAAAATGAAGTCACATTATGGTTTTTTGGAGACAGAGGTTAAGCAATTAAGAAACACATGGAAAAGGTTGAATAAATTGAAGAAGAAAATTGTTAACTTCTCTAGGCTTGGTGATGATGTGTTCCAAGAATGGAAAAACAAGTATGCAGTGCAAGAAGCAGAGGTTCAAGAACAGTTAGAAGATGTTGCAACGGAATAACAAACTTCAAAGCTGTTAGGATGAAATGATTGTAATTTCTTTTCAACGGGAATCATGATTGCAACAAACTTTTCCTAGGGATGTCCGAAGCTTGTTTGCATCCATATGATTATAAATGAATACCAGGACTTTAGGAAAAAATCATCACAAGAATTTGTAAAGAAACTCTGCTGAAATATATCTAGGGTTTTTTGGTTCTTTCAGAAATCACCTTGAGTTATGTAAGACTTTCAAAAAATGAATATTAATGTACAGATCAAAACTTTTTGAGCCTAAATCTTCGTTGTCTTCTGATGTGCATTCATTAATTTACTGATTTCTTTTGAATAATTTAGGGTTATTCGTTTGAATAGGGATTACAAGGCAATCTTATAGATATGTTTTAGGCTTTTCTCGTCAGGAGAGGAATTAAATATACGTGAAGTATCTCTGTTAGTAAATCAATTGTTTGCTGCTTTGAATTTGATAAACGATTTTAGCTTAAAGGGAAAGAACTTATATATATGTCAGGCATATATTAGGTTAATGAAAGCCGAAGTGATGAGATGTATGAGAATGTCCAAATTTGAAACTCTTGTTTAAATTGGGTGACTTTGTAGCCTGAATAAGGCACTGATATCAGTTGTGGAGTTTTTTTCTATCTTTCTTGGGGTCAAGATTGAAAATGAACACATGTTTTCTTTTAATGTTTCAATATTATTGAGGTGATGAGGTTCATAGGTTTTTAGCATTGGTTTGCGGTGGATCTCATATTAAAATTGTGAAAGTATTCACAAGAGGTATACCCACCCAAGCTTTGGATAAGCTTAAAGTGTAGATGGTTTTGTAGAAAACTTGTTACATGTTTTTTTGAAATTCTATTTTCTTGTTGTCCTCTCCATATGCAACAGAGGTTTCAAATTTTCTTACAGAGGGGATTGGGGAAATCAAAATTTGAGAACAACAAGGGTAAAGGGCCCAATTTTATGATGTGGGGAGTGATGAAATATTAATTTAGATTTAATTAAATTAATTAATAAAATGCTTAAAATGAAATTACAATGCAAGATGCAAACACACTAAGGTGGGTGCTAAACTATGCGTAGAATTGTACCACCCTAGCAAGGGTGTACAATTTACGATGGTTATATGAAACTACGTACATATGCAAGCTAAAGTAAAGAAAAGTAAACATTCATGAAAAAAGATATATCCACAAGTTGTTCAACGAAGCCCCCATAAGTATTTGTAGTACACAGTTAGGAACCACGCCCTACAAAACCACATGTTAGATAAAATCACAAAATCACCTAAATGATTACTAAGGAAAGTGATGAAAATTCAAGGGTAGCTATATGCCCCCCTATTTTGGCTTGCTAATTTTAGTGAGTTGAAACAGGGTATCATGTTTACCACATCGAATTGTGAAAGAAGATTGATGACAGATGCTCACAAGAAGATTTGATACAAGATCAAAAAATAATGGAGAATCATTTGGTAAGAAAGAGGAATAAACCTTAAGTCCAACACAACAAAGAGTGTGAGGATTTGAGAGCTCTCTAACACAAGATAAAAGATTTAAATGGAAACAAATGCAAGAGATATAATCCAAAGGTGCAAATCCATAAAGGAAATTGGAAAATAATGGAGGATTTAAATGACATCAAAGAGAGATTATATATAGCAACACTCTTCTAAAAGAAGGCAAGAGATCCTCATCAGGGATATGCACGTGCACAAAATAGAAGGGTTTATTATAAAAGATACTACTCAATGAAGAAAGTAAATTGATGAATGATCAAAGACTTCCAACACCAAGGAAGAGGTCCCAATTAAGGATATATACTTGAGATTCCCATTAGGGATGCTTGTTCCAATATGAGAGAAGGAATTCAAGTATGAATACAACTCTGCAATCAATAAAAAATCCTTATAGAAGACACCACTTCACAAAGGGAAAATTTTAATCTTAAGAAGGAGAAATGTTTGAAATCATTCTTGCCCCACATATATAGTGAGAAGAGATGAGATAGAAATAGGATATTATGTTGCTTCCAAAAGTATGATTGCACATGAAATTGTACCACCATGAATGACAACGAGCCCCTAGTAAGTGAGCTACCAATGACACATAATGATTAGCAACATAATAGCCATTAATGTTATTTAAAGACATGTTAGATTGAATGCAGTATTTGAATATGACATGTTAAATACTCTACTATAAGTGAGATTAAAAACATGTATACGATGATGAATGCTAAAAAGTATTTAGAAAGAGAGAAGCTTTTAGGAGAAGAATAGGCCACTAAGTAATACTTTTCTTACACACAAGAAATCTTAGGAGGGGGATAAGTGTAATTCATTAGAACCTTAATACTAGAAGAAGGGATTTTATAATGAGTAGAAGACAAAGTCTCATAAGGGGGATTAGGAATCTCTTGAGGAGATTCATAAAGAGATTTGTTCATCGCCAAGATTTCCTTATGAGGGGGATAAGTGTTGAAAGAAGTAGAAGATGATTTAATTAAGGTGAGGTCATCATCGCTATTAAATATAGCATGCACATTGAGAGATCATCTTTTAGATGCTTTAGTGGGCTTATAAGGATTATATCCAAGTCCAAATGAAGCTTCATGTGTGTTATGTCGTAAAGGAACTTTAATTCCTTGTTCATTTGCGCTAAAACCATTGCCATTATAGTCACTCTTAGGTAAAATGTGAAAACTAGGACCATAAAGGGATGCCAAATCAGAAAGAGATGATTGCGCCTCATAGGTCTTAATGATATATGAATTAGAGGAAGGATTTGAATAATTATTTGAATTAGAAGCAGCCACAAAGTGGTTACTTAGTTGCGTAGACAAAGTGGGTTGCTCATTAGGTTCCTCCATAGATTTCTTCTTCTCAGTCTTAGATTTTTTCCAAGATACTCTATACTCTCCTACAAAAGTAGGGTTAAAGTCTAGAGATCCCCAATCATCATCTGAGAGCACTCCTTCGGGAGAAAAGACATCTTTGGGAGGAGATTCCAATTGGGTAGAAGAATCAAGAGTACTAGAAGGAACAAGATCATTAAAGGAAATAGATGTATTTGAATATTTAGGAGGATGGGGAGGACAATGAGAAGTAGTTGAACAAGAAGATCCATATTTTAATGGTTCTTGAAGATTGGAATTAGCTAACAAGGTGTATGTCTTATTGTTGTAAATGAATTTGATTTGCTTGTGCAAAGTTGAGGGGACAACTTGCATGCTATGAATCCACAATCTTCCTAATAGAAGGTTATATGTCAAATTAACAGACATGACATGAATAGGTGTAGGTAACATAACATAACCTACCTTATCAAGAAAGGTTGTGACACTTAAACATTGTTTAGCAATATTACCAAGGCCTCAAATAGAAATAGAAGTAGGTTCGATGAGAGAACGATCCACATTAATCTTATCCAATAAGTCCACACCACAAACATTAATGTCATTCCCATTGTCCACAAGGGTTCATCTTATAGCACTATCGTTGATAATAACCACAATCACAAGAGGATCATATTGATGTTGAATTTCTTGAGAAGGCAATTCATCTTGTGTGAATACAATTTGAGCTTGGGGTTTGTTTGTAGGATCAATCAAAGAAGTCATGTTATTAGGTGTCACTGCAAGTGGGACATCTAAGTTTTTCAAAGCATCTTGTAACATCTTATGATAAGAAGGTGAAGTTTGGACCAAGTCCCAAATAGAAATATTGGCAAGAGTAGCTTTAAGTTGTTCAATGAGATCATACTCCTAACTAAGAGTCTGTGATATGTGAGGGACTTGAGGAGGAATAGGTTGAGAGGGAGGAAGTGAAGTTGGGACAAATAGAGGAGGAAAAGGTTGCCTATTGTTTCTTGTGTTGTAAGTATGAGAAACAATATGATAACGCTCTCTAGTGATTTTCTTAGCATACTCAGAAGGGCTCTTAGTAGGATAACCTCCTTGCATAGTAATAACATGTTTCTTACGAGTACAAAAAGAATCATTAGCATAACCACCTTGAACCACTAAGATAGGCTTACATTGAGAACTTTGAGAAGGACAAGAACCTTGAACTGTGAAAAGGGGTTTATTAGGCATTTTATTCACATGTATCAAATTGATTGAAGATGGTTTAGAAATATAAAAGGCATCCTTATGAATTTTAGAAGAAGAACAAACAAGATTGTTGGAAGAATTGTTGATAGTCTCTTCTCGCACTAAAATGTTATCATGAATAAGGTCAATTTTAGGAGGTAGACTAGAAGTAGGCATTGTTGTTTTAGAAGGAATAATATTAGTAGGAAAGGTCATATCATCCTTTATCATCAAAGGGTCTACATGGGGAATAGACTCTCTAGGGGAAGGATCAACATTACTCTCTAAAGTCTTACCTTTGAGAAGGAGATCTTTGAAAGAGATGTTAACAATCTCTTCTTGAACTAAGGTATCCTTATGAGTAGAACCTAGTTGAAGAGAGGGAGATGCTTTATTTTTAGAGGGGGAATGATTGGGATTCATGGAAGGTGAGATGCTATCAAGAGAGTTATCAATCATGATTTCATCTCCTTGGGATAAGGGTTCTCTCATGAGGTAAAGAATAATCAAAACCTTCTTCTAATGGTTCATCCCAAATAGTGAGGTCTTTGAGAAAAGTATTAGAAATATCTTGCAAAAAGATGTCATTATTGTTATTGCCAATTTTGGGAGAAGGGATAACATTGTTCATTAATTCTTCATCCTTAGGTGGGAGAGCATCACTACATGTGTTTAAATCATCTTCTTGTCTCAAAATTTATTCAATGGGATCTTTAGGGGAGAAATCATTAAGGAAATTTATTATGATTTCATCTTCTTTTTCTAAGGCATCTTTATGGGTAAGACAAGCTTTGGAATAAGGAAAAACATTTCTCATTAATGCATCATCTCTAGTGGGAATGTTGAAGTCAAAAGAGGAGATGCCATTAATAGGAAAAGTAGGGACAATACCATCTTCTTGCATAAGATGATCCTCATGAGGGGAGTATTATTTAGGAGGGAGATGAACATTCTTCTCTGAAGATTCATGCTTAGGAAGGAGATCTTTGAAAGAAGTGCTCATAACCTCTTGTTACAGTAACATGTCCTCATTGGTAAGACCACATTTAGGAGAAGATAAGTCAGTGTCCGTCAATACCTTTTCACTTCAAGAGGAATAATGTAGGGTAGGTAAAGTAATATTAAGAAAGGTGTTTATGATATCATCCTCTTCCTCTAAGATTGCTAGATGGGAAGGGCACATTTTAGGAGAATTATCAAGATCACTCTTCAAATCTTCATCCTTAGAGCATGGGAGAGTTTTGAAGGGGTTGGTAACAACTCTTTTAGGCCCTAAAATTTTATCATAGATAGGAGGAGGTTCTTTAAGAGAGAAAAATTGAAAAAAGGGAAGCTAACCCATTATCACATTTATGAAATGAATGCATGATGACAATAATTTTCCTCTTTCAAATGATAACATATGCAAAATAGAAGGAAATGTTCAATTTTAACCAATGAAATCACTCTAAATGTTGATTTAGAAAATGAATTTTATGAGTGATATGAGTTCCTAAATCATATCTTAATTTAATGATCCAAATTAAGCTATCCACAAGTTCAAATTTGAATTGAAAAATTAGGGTTTTAACAAAATTGACCTCTAAATCTTTGAAATTTGCAAGGAATTGAAACTTGTAAATATAAATTTGAATTTTAAATAGAACAAAAACTTAGATATGAGAACATAAATCAAAATTAAATAAGATTGGATTCACGTCGGGTTCACCAAAATGTGGAGGTGAAAAAAGCGAGACTGGATGACTAGGACCTAATCCCAGTTTTGCCAACACATTGGGAATACGAAAGAGCCTAGGGAGATAGCTCACTTTGGATACTTCTTGTGAGAAAGAGAGAGCCAAGGATTATATCTTAGGGTTTCTATTCATCTTGTTGTATGTGATTAGAAAAATAGGGTTTGATTGGTCAATTAGACTAGGAGGTAAAGAATGAAGCACATATGAACTGAAATTGCACAATCTTGTAGATTCTGAACTGAGATACTAAAAGAAGACAAGGGGGAGGAATTTGGATGTGTACCTAATTTTGGAAAATGGACCAAACTGACCAGGACCAGGGTGCCATGCTGCTGTCCCTGAGAATCTGACAAAAATTTGCAACTGAGACACTGCAAACTGAAGGTCGTAAACTTGAACCCTACTAAAATTCACTTAAAATGTGGGGGACCAGGGTGCCACACCTTGTCCATCATGGATTCTGGGAAGTCTGAGACTTCTGGGCTATCCTTGTATCTTCTTCTGATCTGAAACTCCTTCGGGGTACCTGTACCTGCACTATAGCTGAAAAGAGAGGGTTCAGGTGGCTATATAGGGTTTTGCCTAAGTCAAACCCCCGTGTCGGTGCTTTCCACCTCCACAAATAGATGATAATGTAGTGACAATGTGTGTGTTCAAGATCCTAGGATGAATGCAAATAATCTAGAGCAACCCTAAAGAGTAAACCCTAAATGTTTGTAATTGACAAAGTAAATGCTTTAAATCAATGATGCAAAGTGATCTAAATCATGAATGTAAATATGTAAATTTATGAAATGAAGCTCATACAAAGACATGACAACAACATGAAATCATACCCAACCCCTAAGGGAGGGGTACAAGCCAATTGCAGTCGGTGATCTCCTATTATTCTTCAATGTCTTCAAGGCTCCTAATTGATGATGAATGCTTGATAAATACTTGATGAATGCTAGATGAATGTTGTTGAAGACTCCACATAAGATTCTCTTTCACTACAATGAAGGCTCCTTATGCTTGCTCCAACAACTTTTTCCTAGATTCCATTAGATGCCTTCAAATGAAGAAAGAGAGCTCTTATGTATGAAAACCTAGATCTAAATTTTGGATTTAGGCTGACCTAGGATTTGAATTTCCCGCCAATCTTTTGGGGTTAAGCATTATAATATTATAGAATTATGCTCCCGAAATTTTGGGAAAAAAGCTGAGGACTGTGTACATTTTGCACATGGTCTGACCAACTTTTCACCAAATTTTCAGGGCCGTTAGATATGATGATATAAGAGAGAATCCCAAAGTTATAGCTGAAATCGGACCTTAAAGGTTGAAATAGGACATAATTAGGGTTTATGATTAAATGATTTATTGGAGGAATAAAATAAAAAGGGGTACATTTAGAGTAAAGGGCCCAATTTTATGATACAGGGAGTGATGAAATATGACTTTAGATTTAATTAAATTAATTAATTAAATGCTTAAAGGGAAATTACAATGCAAGATGCAAACACTCTAAGATGGGTGCTAAACCAAGCATAGAATTGTACCTCTCTAACATGTATGTATGTATGTATGTATGTATATACATGTGTACATGTATGTACGTGTTGTGTATACATGTATATACATATGTATATGCATGTATGTATGCATGTATATATGTATGTATGTATGCATGTATATGTATATGTGTGTATATATATGCACACATATACATATACATTCATATATACATACATATATGGTGTGTGTACATACATATATGTGTGTGTGTACATACACACATATAGATAGATAGATATGTATATGTGTATATACATGTGTACAAATATGTACGTGTTGTGTATACATGTATATACATGTGCATACATGTACACATGTATATACATACATATACATGTGTATATATATATATGTGCATATATGTGTATATATACATATGTACATGTATATACACATATACATGTATATACGACATGTATATATATTCGGGCATGTTTATGAATGATTGAAGAGACTAGATGTTACTTTGTTTATAACCACTACTTGCGGTGGTAGTAATTGTTGCATAGTAATAATAATGCATCAAGTAATAAAAGCCAAGTAATGTAGCAAGATCATAATTATTCCCATTATTATCATCATAATGTTGGAAGCAAAGGGCTGGTAAAAAAAACACATTGGAAAAGTCGATCATAGGGGATTGAACCAGAATAGCTCATTCTTAGACGATTGAGACTCTTCACTGAGAAGGAATGATCAAATATCATTTAAACTTCGCCGAGTCAAATTAGAAAGCATGTTCTGTTATCATTCTAATTATTTCTGTCAATATTTCTAAAGCACTCATCTGTAGATAGTGCACCAATTCATATTAGAAATGCTTTTTGCAAATATTTTAAAAAATGAACTTAAACATAACTTGTCTTGCTAGGAGAGTTGTATATCAATTGATAATATAATGACAAGAACCATGCTTGTAGAGGTAATTTGATCTTTATGGATACATTCTATTTTTCATTAAATAAGAGTTAAGAGACATAGTCTTGTTTCACCCAAGCACGATATGCGTTGTATCAATTCCTAACGTTGTAATGTAAACAATGGCCATTGAAATCCATCATGATATTAATTTGAAATAATGGTTACATTAATACAATATTAATAAGACATCGATAGACCTAGATTTTAAAAATACAATATGTCCCAATCGGTCGATAAGGGTTGATTGACAATGATAAATAATGACCCAATCAATTATAGTGTAATAAAGAAACATGGAGATTTAATGAATAGGTAAGAACATAAAGATAAGTGAGATACATGCATGATGCACATATATGAACAGATGTGATGTGACAATTATGTGGAAAGACACATGCATATATGTGCACAAAATGCACATACATGAACACATGCAATGTGCTAAGAAGCAACACTTTCCTTCATAATTACTAATGTAAAAGGATAATATGAATCATGATTAGGGTAGTAACTCTTGGGTAATCATTTGAATGCATCATGAACACATTGGATTTGAATCTAAAATGTGACTTAAACACATCCTCTCAAGTCTAGAGTAGCTTTCTGAGTAGTTGACAAAATGTAGTTAGCATGTCAAAGTGGTTAAGTCAACCTAGTCAAGTCAACCAAAACTTGAGTAAATATGAACAAGTTAAGTAGGGTGGTGAAAAATGGAAATGCATTATATGTGCTTGCAACTATATAAAACCTTTAGCCAAGGTGTCACAAAGTTCTACATTTGCTATGAATTCACAATAATCACATACACTACCTAGTCAGAAGGTCATACAAGTTAGGAGGTACCTATAGTGTGTAACCGACTAGAATTCTGTCGGTTCTAAACACCAGGTTCAAATGGTAATGAGACCTAGTCCTATGTTTGTACCATCATAAAGGGAAGGACCACTTCCGTAAGGAAGGTGTACAGGGGACCACTAGGTCTATGGTTGGAGGTAAAGCACCATGATGATGCTCTCTCTCCTATAGAATAAGCCAAGACTTGTATGAGACTCTAGTTTGGAAAGAAAAAAACACCAATAAATGCTATCCTTCCCATTTACTTATTGTATTTTAATTTATGTTAGAAGGAAAGTACAATATAATATTTTATTTTGTAATTTCATTCAGATGATGTTGATTACATTTCAATTATTGATTTCATAATAGTTAGAAAACTTTCAATTTTTTTTATTTATGTTAAGTTGACATTTTCTTAAATGGCAAAATAAAAGTAAAATTTTCTTATGTTTTCTTTATGAAACACTTAGCAGGTTACTCTAAGGATGTGAAAATTAACTTAGACTCATTTTTATTATGAATCAAATGTCATCATCAACCACCCATATTTCATTTTTTTTATAGGTATAGTAGTATTTTTATTTGATAAGAAATATAGTAGGAGTTTATGTACTTCACTATGGGGGTAGAAGCCAAATTCTCCTCACTCATGTGAAAAAAAAGGAAAATTCTTGTTTACCTCTTAACTTATGTGACCAACAAGTAAAATTTTGAATTCTCAATTATGTGTTGATGAATGTTGTTGTCATTAAATTTTATCTTTGTTGATGAGGTTGAGTTCCCATTTAGAAAGGTTCAAGGAGTAGTTATGGGACATTGATGATGTAAAGATGCACAAATAAAATCCATGAGTTGCTCAAATTTTAACTATAAATATTTATAGACTATAATATGCCAATGTATCACTAAATAACAAATCTCAAACATGCCAATAATTCCTCATTATTTTACTATATTGTTGGTTCATAGAAACCATGTCTTGAAAGATTGAGGGATAATATCCCCCTGAGGTCTTACCTACGTGATCCTTGCCTTCAAACCACGATTTGTGAAAGAGACATAAAATTACAATGTTTGTACTTGTGATTCATTGATATGGAGAAGGAACTCATTTGGAAATTCCATGTGCAAGGATTGTTTATCCTCTAGAGGTGGTTATGCTAATTGATTAATAGTGATTTTCCCTTTGATTTATTTTTAGTCATTATCAATTTCAAATTTAGAATGGAGCATCATTCATTTTACCATGTGACTTGCTAACATGTCATTTTAAAGAGAAGGTGTTGTATAAGATCAATCCTCGTGATGAGCTTAGGGTATGTGAGAAGACATAGTATTTGAGTTCCTATCAAGAAAATACCATAGTTAAGAAATCCATTTTCTGGGGGTATATTGATATTCATGACCAACCAAAGTTCAATGAAGATAATATATGGCTTGTTTCTCACCTTGTTCATAATTTTGTAGAGAAGTTCCCTCAAGGCATGTTCAATTGTGGATATATACAAGAGTAGTGGTTGGTAGGCTTTATGTGGCATAAGCATTGGGGGACTGCCAATATATTGGTTATTTCTATCAAAGTCTTGCTCACATAAATCATCTAAAATAGAGTTTGTATATTTATTGAGTACATTAGTGAATGGTTGACATTTGTTTGCAAGTTGATAAATGAGCCATGTGATAGAATACAATTTTACTCAAAGGCTATAAATTTGCATGAGTTGTCATGGTGAATGCATGTCTAGTATAGATTTGAATTTGTTGGGATTTACCTCAATCCCATGGTAAGAAATGACTTAACTCAACAATTTTCTCTTAGTGTTGCCAAAGGTAATTTCTTGGATTTAAGAAAAAAATGTACTTTGATCTATTGTAGGATGCAATGCAAGATGGTGGGCGAGGTCTAATCTTGTTTAGACTTGCCCAAAATTTCATCAACATAATCATTGATGCATGATGAAACATATCATTGAATATTAATATCATAATTATTTGATAAGTTTATTAAACATTATTTAGGCCAAAAGACAATCCAATTATAGAAGGTTCTTCAAAGTGTCATAAAATCATTCACAGATTGATTCTCTAGTTTACTTTGTATATGATTATAGCTTACTAAACCATGCATGAGAGAGATATTTTAATTAGTTATTATAAGATTAATGATTGTGTCAATGTTAGGTAGAGTTCAATCATCTTCAAGGAACACTTAATTTATGGCATGAAATTCTAAGAAAACATGGATGCATTTACTCTTATTTCAAACTAGTATGATACTGGAGACCCATTCTAAGTAGTCCATAGACCTAATGAATCCACTGTCCAATAGTTTTTGAATTTATTATTTAACCAATAGAGAAATCTTGGGGTGCATTTCCTATATATTTTTCTTGCAAAATTTGGCAATTGGTTTGAATAAAAAGTGATGAATAATATAAGATTGATAACATAACATTAGGGAAAAACACCACAATGTTTAAAGAGGAGATCCTAATGAAATTATTGTTCATGCTAACAATAGATTGTGTTAACATTTGATCTTTGTTAGTGCTTAGATTTACATCAATGACATCTTCTACTAAGAGAGTTAATCTATCATATAACCTCCATGGAGAAAGGGAAAGGTGGAGCTCCTCATCAAATGACACATCCTTTGACTCTTGAACTGATACTTCAAAATTTTGGTTTCTTTCATTTTTGTCTATTATGTGTAAAAAAGGACATTGTTTGTTTTCCAAAATATGTAGAATTGTGAAGATCAACATTAAAGTTGTGGTCTCTTAGGGGAAGATTATATCTATTGTTAAGCATCTTGTATAGACATTAATCATTTCAAACTTCATCTAATGGTATGTGGCTATGTTGGTCTTAGTTAATGAGGTTAGAACATTGCAAGTCAAGGCTTATGGTGAAACTAAAATTATTTGGAAAGAGATTGGTCTTGAGAATCTCTTCATAAATTATATGGTGAGTAAAAATTTTAACATGATTAATGTCAGATGAAACATCATCATCAATTTATGAATAGTCACTGAGGTTAATAGTAGATTGACCCCAAGGTATATACCATAATCCCTACTTAGTTGTAGTCTCATGAAAGTGGAAAGGTTCTAAGATTCCTTGTTCATGTGTTTGGAGTTACTTACCTTTGTAGGTATTATTATCATAGATTTTACTAGCCACTAAATAACATTACACTTGAAATAGGAGGCATATTCCTCTTTTAGTGTGTACTTATGACTCATTTGGTGAGTGAATTATTCATCAAAGATAAAAATATATTTGATAAAATATTTAGAGCCATACTATAAGGTCTCTCACTTCTACTTCTATTCCATGTGGGGTTAGCCACATGATTTTGGTGAAAATAGAAGTTTCCTAATGTGGAAAGCCTATTGTATTTCACACTTTCCACACCCTTTGTTGATGATCTTAACCTTGGTAGAAGGAGGTGGGTTGGATGAAGTAGATGGTATATTGTTAGGATTAATATAATAGGAATTTGTTTAGGATGATGGCTTTGCAAATTAAGTGATGGAATTGAGGTTTGATTTATGGCAACAACCTTCGAACATTTTCAAGTATTGGAAGGGGTTCTAATATGCTATGATAGTGACTTTAATGCATTGGTGCAATAATTATATATATTGGCATAATATGGATGTAATGGCCTACATGGAATGTATCCATTGGAGGCCAAGGAGGATGTTATATGGAAGGTCAATATTGTTGACATGACAAAGAGTGTTATGGAAAACAAGTCCAATTTGGAGGAAAAAAATTATGGTAGCGACGATCTCCCTTTTTGCATTATCATAGATTTTATTGTCATAGTATGGGTTCCAAATCCTATTATGTGTACCTCAAGAGTTTAATAATCCATAAGTTATATATCTTTAATTTATAGCCAATATTTGTAAGTACATATTTCATATCATGTTTGAAAACAAAGGATTTGATATGAAACAAAAGATTATGGTAGTGGTCAAGAGATTCCATGTCTTTAGGACTAAAGGTGATATGATGATAAAAGTAAGGTGTGCAATGCTTGCTAAGAACCAAGGGGACTCAACATCATTAAAAAATATTTCAATTCTTCATCCAATATGTCTTGGTGAATGTTGGTAAAGAGATTTGTCACCATTGATTTATATCTAAATGACCCTAAAATACCCAATTGGTGATGAAAAACTTAACCAAAAGTTAGAGAAATAATAATTTATTATAACAACTTTAGTTTGAATTTTAGAGGCACAACTTCCTCTTATGATAAATTTAGGTTGTGGGGTTTACTTTTGGCTAAAAAGTAGAAAATAAAAAAAATAAAGAAGCAAAACTCCTTAATATAAAGTATAATCGATAATTTCATATGAATGAAAAAAACTCAATGGTTCATTCTTTTTAAAGCTAGAAATATATAACATGTGATTAAAAATATTTGTTTTTGTCAAAGATTGGCTTACTGACCAATAAATCACCTTCTAAACAAATAGTTTATATTTACTTTAGAGATAATTTGTTGGAGTACAAGAAACACTGAGAGGGGGGGGGGGGGGGTTGAATCAATGTTTCAATAATTCAAACAAGTATTAAGCAACTTGAACAAAGTGAATCTAATTTCTTATAAAGCAGTATAAAGCAAATAATTGAAAGTAGACAATAAATGAATCATTTCATCACATAAATTGACACAAAAGATTTCATGAGTGGAAAAACCTCTTGGGGAATAAAAACCACTCATAAACTTGCCTCATTGGCTTTATCTGAAAACTTTTTTGTTTACAATGCCTCACTAGTTGATTTATGTCTCACTAACAATATTATCTCACTGACAGATTTTACAATGCCTCACTAGCTATATACCACTTTTCATATCACTGTTTTGAATTGACATACACAGTTTTATCTCTATTTCTCTTCACAACATCTTCTAATCTCATATCAATTGAGATTTAGAAGCAATAGTACAACATATCTCAATTAATTCACGTAAAATACATCATTGTGCATATGTAAACATACACAGTAATATAATATAGAGCCTAATTTCTCACATATTTAATATACTATTGTTCATTTAAGAGATACACACAGTAATATAACATAGTTAAACCTATTCACTATAACTGCTTTTACAAATTGTTTCTCAAATATTGCTTACAAATCTAGATATACAACAAAAAAAATGTTTATGTGATATCAATATGTCTTTACAAAGTAATAGACAATAGTAAAAGACTTTTTTTTCTAATCAACCATACATCATTCTGAATGCCTTCAATATAGCATATATAGTGTTCAATGTCCTTATATAGGAAACAAACCTTCTTACTCCTAACTGTCCTCAAATAACATAAAGTATTATACTGAAATTGAAACCACTTTTATTTTCTAACCAAAACCATGCTCAGGTTAAAAACAGACACAAAATATATTCACAAAAGAATGTTTGCAAACTTGGACTAGGGTTACAAACTTAAACCCCATAATGATTTTCTAAACAAATTTTGTTAACTTTTCAATATAACCGCAAGGGAAAACAACAATATCACACTGAAACCCTTAACAATAATACACAAAAAGTATGAATACAAACAATAATTTCTTTACAAAGTAATAACATGCTAGGGTTTCAACACACAATTTTTTTTTTGACTAGGGTTTTATTTAGCAAGAACATAATACCATTTTGATTACTTCCAAAGAAAAAAATTGTATAAGAAATGATACAGTAACCAAGATTTGTACGACCAAATATTTGTATAAGCAAGACCATATATGATAATAGTTACCCACAATACGCAAAAACAAACTATCTTGCAAGAAGACAAAAACAAAACTTTGCTTAACAAAAAACACCATACTCTTGACAAACAAGCAAAAGACGGGTACCACAAACTATTTTACATTGATAAACAAAAAACCGACAAGGATTAAGGGAGCAAAAAATGCCTGGAACAAATTGAAGACTAAAAACTATCCATGTCGCCTCTTCCATACTACCCAAAACCTTGTTATTGCTAAGAAAGATTCAAACCCTAATTGTCGTGCCCTAGCTCAAGGGCTTCTTCACAAAATGAAGTAAGAAAACGAGCTTTAAGATACCCTTTGTCATGTTTTATGTCATATACCTTATGTCCTAATAAAATGCCAATAACAAACCAAGTCCCACTCAAGACACATTTCGATGAGATGAATTAACTATAATATGCACTAGAAGTCTAGTCACTTAAAGTGACCCACACTAATAATAGACTTCCATCTTTTTGATGCCTTTAGGAAATATTGCACGCCCAAAATCTTTTAGCCTTTGTTTTGAGTGTGGAGAATAAAGATGGAACCAAGTGGCTAAGACCTAATCCCACTCTCATACACACATTGGAATACGAAAGAGCCTAGGGAGATATTTCAATTTGAATACTTCTTATGAGAGAAAGAGAGACTCAAGGAATATCTCTCAGGGTTTCTATTCCTTTGCTATAATGAAGAGTAGATATGCAAAATATGATGCCACAATCAACTATGCTAGGAGATGAGAAATGAAGCACACATAAACTGAAAATGTAAATTTTGTCCAAATTGTAATTAAGACACTAAAAGCAAAACTAAGAAATGGATTCAAAGGTGCAACTGATGCTAAAAATTAGGGTAAACTGGGAAGAACCAGGGTGCCATGCCTTGGTCACTGTTTGGATAGACAGTTCGAACTCTAGATCTGGGATCCTGAGGGCCTAAAATGCAGAATTGCCACTGAAAATTGCAAAACTCTTTTGAGCAAGGTGCCATGCCCTGGTCCTATCCCAGGGCGCCATGCCTTGGTCCTTGTAAACTGAGACAAAATTATAAGGTTGGGTTTGTGTCTGTGCCTTCTATCAGTTCTGAAAGTTGTGCATGCGTTGGATTCTTGTACCTGCACTTGCAACTTGAAAAAGGGTGTCTAGGTGGCTATATAGGGTTTTTCCTTAGTCAAACCCCTTATTTTGGTGGTTTCCACCTCCACAAATAGCGGATAATGTACTGAAAATGTGTGTGCAAGAATCTTGTGTGTATGGAAGATCCTAAATGAACAAGAAAGTAGATCTAGAGTTGTACCCTATGCTTTGGAGAGTAAACCCTAAATGAGTGTAAATGTAAATGCAAATGCTTCAAATCATAAATGCAATAATGGATCTAAAGCCTGAATGTAAATCTGAAAATTAATGTTATGAAGCTCATGCAAAGACATGAGAATAACATGAAACCATACCAAGCCCTAAGGGATAGGTACAAGCCAATCAACAGTCGGTGATCTCCTATTATTCTTCAATGTCTTCAAAGCTCCCAATTGATGTTGAAAATGATATATGAAGGCTTGATAAATACTTGATGAATGCTTGATTCGATGATTGTAAACTCCACATAACCTGCACTTTCACTTCATAAGAGGCTCCTTCAAGTGCTAGAGAATCAGATCCTTCAAATGAGGAAAGGAAAGGCTATATGTATGAAACCCTAACTTTATTTTGGGTCATAGGCCAACCTAGAAATGATATTTTTTTTCTAATTTCTTAGATTTAAACACTAAAAACCACCAAAACATGCTCCCAAAATTCGGGGAGAAAAAGTTGGGACTAGGTAGCTAGCTACCTGGTCCGACCAACTTTTTGCCAAATTTTTGAGGAAGCAAGATATTGTGATTTTAGAGCTAATTCCAAGAAGATATGGACATTCCTAATGTTTAGATATGCGAAATCGGGCCTTGAAGGTTGAAATAGGACATAATTAGGGTATTTGGTGAAATGATTTATTGAAGGAATAAAATAAAAGGGGGCACACTTAGGGTTAAGGGCCCAATTTTATGATGTGTAAAAGGATAAAAGAAGACCTTACATTTAATTATATTAATTAATTAAACTATTAAAAGGAATTTTAAATGCAAGATGCAAACACACTAAGGCGGGTGCTAACCTAAGCGTGAAATTGTACCACCCAATTAAGGGTGCATAATTTATGATGCTACATTGAGTAACCTTGTAAAACCACTAGGAATTATAAGCAATGCTAGAACTATTATACTTTTGAATGTCAAGATACAGAACCATTATAGTATATGCCTCATCATGAAACTGAAATATCAAACCCATGGGATGGTGAATATTACCAAGCAAGTTTACCAAGGAGAAAGTGCACCATATTACCTTAGGACTTTGACATTAATGCCAATACTTACTAGAGGGGACAACAAACTGCCCCTTTGGCATTGATGTCAAAACCTCATAAACTGAAGATCTTGAAAGTCAAATGCAACTAAAGATATAACTATTTTGAGATGTCACTGTAATAAGCACATGATCTACCCAATCAAAAAATTACACAACTATTAGACCAAAATAAGATCCAAAATAATATAATACCAGTGATCAAATCAGACCACCAAAATGCCACCAACATACCCTGTTAAAAAATGTGACAAGAATCATTATCAAAATACTATCCACTACCTCAAAATATTGATGGAATCCAAGAACACTTCACTGAACTGATGTTACTGATACTCTATTTTGCTACCGGTTAGGACTGCACACATGTAATTGCATACAAATGCTAATAATCACACACCAATTCACACACTATCAATCTCTACCTTATTCGCATCTCAAATCGCATCACCATCATAATGAAATCCATCGGTAAATGATTTCCCTTATATACCCTTGTAGCTTGTTCATCATGTCGACTTCAAGATGAAAATAAACCCGTCGAATTCCTTCCAGAGTACGAAGTGTATTATGCATTTTCCTGATGATCATATTTGATGTTGGCCTGCACGCTACCTCCAATTCCACAAATGATTTTACCGGGCCCAAAAAGTCTTAACTGGGTCCTATAATGTGAATTATCGGTACCAAGAATAACTAGTTAACAAGAGTAAACAATAGGGTGTGTACCAGTTGACCCAATCAAGAGAAAATGATAAAGCAATGATTCCGGATGAGAAATACCAACACCTGAAGATGAGTTGCCATCAGTGACAACCCAAAATACAATATACCTCAGAAGGTGACTACTAGATGAGCGTCAATTTCCAACAAATATCACTATCACTATAAGATAAGAGTGAATAAACAATGTGCCAAAATAATGAATACTATCACTGTGTCAAAAAATAAATCACTATAAAAATGAATCATAACATTGTATACAAAACTGCCAAAACACTGCCAAACTGCATTCAAAGCTGCCAAAACTACATACAAAACTGCCAAAACACTGCCAAACTGCATTCAAAGCTGCCAAAACTACATACAAAACTACCAAAACACTGCCATACAAAACTGCCAAAATATTGCCAAAGTATCCATTTCTCACCCTTTTGACAACAATGCCAAAGAGAAGAGAACTATAATATTGCAAAAAGGCCAAAAGTGAACATGTGGTACATAAAAGTATTGTTTACTATCATGCATCACATAGTCACTGTAGAACCCAAAGATCCCAGTACTGCCAGAGGGGTGAAAAAGAAGGATGAAGAACTCCCCTTAACTCCATGAACATGAGTTAATAACTTAAAAATAAATATGAGAGAAGACACCAAGTCTATCTCTCAAACCTTCAAAAAATACTTTGGGTAAAGGCTTCGTGAAAATATCAACCACTTGTTCATTTGAAGCCACATAGTCCAAGATCACATCATTTGCCAAGACCTTTTCTTGAAGAAAATGGTTTCAAATATCTATGTGTTTAGTCCAAGAATGTTGGATAGGATTATTTGAAATATATATAGTACTTGTATTATCACAAAGGATAGACATTGGTTTAGAAACATTGATGTGAATGTCCTTTAAAGTCCGAATCATCCAGAGAACTTGTGTACAACAAGTAGCTACTACAATGTACTCTACCTCAGTAGTGGATAAAGACACAAAGTATTTCTTTTTTCTATGCCAAACTACCAACCTGCCTTCAAGAAAGAATGCACCACCAAAGGTGCTCTTCCTGTCATATATACAACCTGCCCAATTAATATTGGTATAGGCAATTAAAGTGAAATAATTGTGTGTCTAGAATACCATAAGTCAAAGTCAAGTGTACCAAAAATGCATTTTAAAATTATTTTGACAACATTCAAATGAAATTATTTTGATATCATTAACATTCAAATGAGATTGTTTAGGTGCAGGTTGAAACCTTGAAACCAAGCAAACAAAATGGATAATATCAGGTCTTGTTGTAGTCAAATACAACAGACTGCCAATCATGGACCTATACATTATATGGTCCACATCCGGCTGATCAACTTCTTGTTGAAGTTTACAACTTGTCTCCATAGGTGTCCCAACAAGCTTACACTAATTCATTTGGAATCAATCTAACATTTCTTTTGCATACTTTGTTTGGGATGTAAAGATTCCTTTATCTAACTGACTGACTTGTAAACCACAGAAGAATGAAAGTTCACCTAACATTGACATTTCAAACTTTGATTTCATAATATTGGGAAACTCAAAGCATAAATCAGTATCATCACTGCCAAATATGATATCATCTATGCAGACAACAACAATCAGTATACTATAAGCTTTTGTTTTGAAATATAAGTTGTTGTCTATAGCACCTTTGGTGAAACCTTGTTCATGCATATGCTTGTCTAGCTTAGAATACCAGGCCCTTGGAGCTTGTTTTAAGCCATACAAGGCTTTTCTCAGTCTATAAACATGATTTTCTTTTCCTGCACATATAAAACCTTCATGTTGTTCCATATAAACTTCTTCTTCAAGATCACCATTTAAAAATATAGATTTTACATCCATTTGGAAAACTTTAAAGTTCTTATATATAAAATAGGCCCAAAACATTTTTATGGCCTCAAGTTTGGCCACAGGGGCAAATGTTTCATCAAAATATATACCCTAAATTTGAGAGTATCCTTGACATTCTAGCCTTGCTTTATTTCTGATCACATTTACCTTATCATTAAGTTTGTTTCTAAAAAGCCATTTAGCACCAATCACATTTTTATCAGAGGGCCTAGGGACAAGTTCCCAATTTTTTTTTTCTTTCTATTTGATCAAACTCTTCTTGCATAGCTTTGATCCATAGATAATCTTTACTGGCTTCCATATAATTTTTAGGCTCAAGTTTTAATATCAAAACAAGTAAACTTGATTATTTGTATTTGTAAGTTTTCTTCTTGTTTGTATACCAGTAGATGTATCAGCTATAATTAGATCTTGAGGATGATTTTTCTGCAATGACTTAGTGGACAATTTGGGAGTAGTTCCCACAAGAGTATTTTGAGCATTCTTTTCTTTTGGTTTTTGTTGAGTTTTAGACTTTTGTTTAGTTTTAGATGGAACAATACTATCAACATCTTTAATTTGCTGTTCATTATGCAACATTTCATCCGCTTTGATGTTTACACTTTCTACTACTCTTTTCAATCATTTATTAAAACATTTATAGGATTTGCTATGAGTAGAATAGCCTAAAAATATACCTTCATCAAAACGTGATTCAAAGTTGCCTTTATTACCATTATCTCTTTTAATATAACATTTATTGTCAATTTTTTTGAAGTAGCCAACATTAGCTGACGTACCATACCAAAGCTCATAAGGAGTAAATTTTCTGTTCACTCTCAATTGAACTCTATTTAAGATATAAACAATAGTATGAACTGCCTCTTTCCAATAACCATTTGACAAACCTACATCTTGAAGCATAGTTCTTGCCATCTCTTTTATTGTTCTATTTTTCCTTTCAGCAACACCATTTTGTTGTGGTGTTCTAGAGGCTGAGTATTGTCTTTTTGTACCATGTTCTTCACAATAATCAATAAATTCTTAGGAAGTATACTCTCCCCCTTTGTCCGATCTATGATATTTTATTCTAAAACCAGATTCTTTTTCAACCATTTTTCTAAAAATTTTAAATTTGGCAAAGGTTTCTACCTTATGGTTCAAGAATTTTACCCACATCATTCTAGTCTAGTCATCAATGAACAACATGAAGTACTTTTCATTGTTTAAGAATTTTGTTCTTGTAGAACCACACAAATCTATATGTATTAGCTGCAATGGCTTTGTAGAAGAGTATTCTTTAGGCTTAAAGTTGACTCTTTCTTGTTTGCTTTCTTGACACTCTTTGTAGACATGGTTATTTGGTTAAGAGAGAATCGACATATTTCTAGAAAATTATGATTTTGATTGATTTTGACTAAATTATCAAAGTTAATATGCCCTAATCTTCTATGCCAGAGTTTGGTTTCATCAACTTGACTCATAAAGCACACATTGATTTCCTTTTTACTTTTTGTACTTTCATGAAGGTTATAGATATTGCCATTAGTTTTGAATCCTATTGTAATTATTTTACCAAATTTATTTTTGATTTCACATCTTAGTGCAGAGAAAGTAACATGAAAACCATTATCACATATTTTACTCACACTGAGTAAATTATGTGTTAACCCTTCAAAGTAGTAAACATCATGCATTGGAGTTTCATTATCAAGCAATACAATACCTTTTCCTATAATTTGTATACAATAATCATTTCCAAATCTCATAGAACCCCATGTATAATCCTCATAATAAACAAATTTACTTTTATCACTAGTCATATGGTGAGAACAACCACTATCCACAACCCAAAGATTTTTCTTAACAAAATGTAAGGCTGTTTCAACTACTAATGCTTCAACCTTTCCCTTTGGTTTCCCAATCAATTTTGGTTTGTCATTCTCATCTGATTTGTTTGACTGTGTAAATAAATTAGATTTACAGAAAGTAGTAATGTGATCAAAATTACTACATTTGTAGCATTTGAGATTGCTTAAAAATTTGTAAAGATTACCATTTACAAGACTTGGCTTTCTTCTAGACATAATCTTACATTCATTTGCTTTATGTCCAATTTGATAGTAATTGAAACAATAACCATAGAAATAAAAAAATATATCTAGAAAACTTACTTGTTTGTTAATAGATTTTTCCTTTTCAGTACCAACACAATTTGAGGATTGTCCTTCTGAAAAGCTTAGATTACTTTTGCCTTTGTAATCTTTTTTTTTGTTCAACAAATCAGATGATTTTTCACACAAAGCATGATTCTTTTGTAAATCAACAAATTTTTCTTCAAGAAGACAACATTCCTTTTCTTTATGACTCAACTTTTCTTTAGTTATTTCAAGAATCCTTTTACCCTCTTCAATCTGAAGTGTTAGATCAGATATGGTTTCTGGTTTTGATCTTTCAAAATAACAATTTCTTGACTTAACTTCTTTATTTCCTTGAGAGCATACCTTAACTCTCCTTCAAGATCAATTTTAGAGTCATAATGATTTGAATGAGTTTCCTCCCATTTTTCATTAGGAGTTATAATATCCATGAACAATGTTTCTTCTCCTTCTTCAAGAGACTCATCAGAACAACTATCAACTATCAGTAGCATCAGCATACAAACTCTACTTCTTTTTGAAGGCATTTTTCATTTTGAAATTGAAATAATTTTTCTTTCCTAATTTTCTATTTTCCTCTTCATCACTGTCTAAGTCTTTGTTTGAACATTGAGAGGCATAATGCCCAATCTTTCCACAATTAAAGCACTTAAAGGGAAAATTCCCTTTGTATTTTCTTAACCCTCTTTTTAGTTTACTAACAAAAGCTAAATCATTTTCATCTAGATTTTTAAATTCACTAACAATGTCACTGTCCCTTTTAACTGATTTGAAAGCAAACTCTTTGCTAGTAGAACAATAGTCACCAATTATCATTTCATAAGTTGTAAATACACCATGGAAAGCATCTAAAGTAACTTTACTAATATCTCTTTCTTCTAAGGCGAATATTTTATAGTCAAATTTAGGTGTTAGATATCTTAAAACCTTTTTGACAATAATTGTTTCTTTAAGTTCTTCACCAAGACCATGTATAGAGTTTACAACTTCTTGAACTCTCAAGAAATAATCAGCAATTCTTTCATTTTCTATCATTTTGAGGCTTTCAAACCTATCTCTAAAGGTTTGTAGTTTTGCTTCTTTAACCTATTCATCACCCTCATAAATGTTTTAGAGTTTATCCCAGACAACTTTTGCATTTTTGCAATCCATGATTTTAACCAAGACATCATTTGTTAAACCATATAAAATAGCATTAAATGCCTTGGCATCACATTCATATGCATTTTCTTCATCAGGAGTACAAGGTGCTGTACTGGCTATATATGCATTTTCAATTGCAGACCAAAATTTATAACCTAGGGAGGTTAAATGACGTTTCATTCTAAACTTCTACAAAGCATAATCAATACCATAAAAAAATGGTGCTCTGATAGAGGACATACCTTCTTGACTTGCCATATGTACTCCTATTAGGAAATCCCTAGTATGAATCTAAACAAGGGTTTGGATTTGATACCACTTGTTGGATTACAAGAAACATTGAGAGGGGGGGGGGGGGAGTGAATCAGTGTTTCAATAATTCAAACAAGTTTTAAGAAACTTTCAAAACAAAATAAATTTGATTTGCTTATAAAGAAATACAAAGCAAATAACTGAAAGTAAACAATAAATGAATCTTGCCATAAAATAAATTGACACAAAATATTTCATGAGTGGAAAAACCTCTTGGAGAATAAAAACCACTCATAAACTTACCTCACTGACTTTATCTGAAAACTTTTCTATTTACAAATCCTCACTCGCTATGTAGTGTCCCTCCTAGACTTGCATTTTGATTTGTATACTGATAGACTTATTTAGAGTTATGATGGTTATTTGGATGGGTGTTTATGACTCTTCTATTATTTTGATGGTATGCGTGATATTTAGACCTTATGTGGACTCATGGTATATGTGATGACTCTTTATGATTGGATACTTTTATGATTGATGATGTGGGACTTATTATACGATATTTGATTCTTATGGATGTTGATTTGGTATCTCCTAGATGGATGGATTTATATGACTTATGGATTCACATATGATTATCACTTATATGTATTATGAGATTGATGATGATACTAACCCCACTTCATGGTGATGATTCTATGCATTGTTTTGATATTATATTGCGTGATTATCTTCGTGAGTAGAGATGATACCATATCACTTATTGTGAATGGGATATGTCATCACGATTCTCTATCACTTTTCTATTTATTGTAAGGTATATACATTGTATATGTCATGTTGGCTTTTGATGTAGGTTTGCAGGTACCAGACATCGACTCCACCTAGCTCCACAGGTCTGAGCACATCTTTATCCCAATGGAAAGTTGTCGGAGATGACATAGTTTCCCTCACACACTTTTGGTCTAAGATGTATACCTTGCTAGTTTATTTTGATGTTCTTTCATGGTTGATCTTCCTTTAGGGTCAACTAAGAGATGTGGTGTATTGGTTAAGTCTCTTCTTCCTTGTATCATAGGTCATGAGGTCAAATCTCTTTGGCTTTTCATTTTTGATCAGTTGTGGCTTGATTATTGGTTTTCTTGCATGATTGGATTATTTATTTTATTAAGAATTTAATTTGGTAATTAATTAATTTAATTTAATTTATTAAGATTTAACTTAGCTTTATTTATTGTTTAAATATTTAATTTGTTTAATTTATTGTTGAGATGACTTTTATTTATTAATTGTTTTTAATTTAATTATTTATTTGAGTTATATTTATTTATTTTATTTTATTTATTAGTGTTGATATTAATAATGATAATTAATTATAAATTATTTAATAAAGAATGGGTAAATAATATCATTTGTACCTACCATTTAATTTTGAGGAAATATTTGTATTTCCCAATTAGTTGTCATATCTGTACTAAAGTAATCAAATTCGATTTATTTCTACCTACCTTTATTTTTGATTGGTCGGCTTGATTGGGTTGGTGAGTAATATATATTTATATTATGTCTTTTTCGAACTTTGTAAAGGTAAGTAAGATATATGGTTTTTGGAATTTTTCTATTGGTCGAGAAAACCATACTCTTAAATTTAATTTTCTATTTATTTTGGCTTGCTGGTTTATGCACGAGTTAATCATCCGACAGATCATTGCAAGAGGATTTTTGAATTTGATTTGGAGTTTGGATTGCAATTTGGATTTTGGAAGGCTTGGAATTTTCAGATTTGTTCTTCAATTTTCATTTTGCGATTTGCAGGTTGGTGGCTCTACTTTTGCATTTCATTTCCGAAAAAGATTGTCTTCTCCATTCTGAAAATTTTGAATTTGATTTGATCTTGGAGTTTGATTTGAATGTGGATATGATCTTCATTATTGAATTTTAGTTTGTTGAGCAAGTTTGGAATAGGGAAAGTGCAGTTTTTGGGCTTCCTATCTTCATTATGAATGTTGTGTTTCTCTATGGTTTCTCTATGGAAGTGTGGATCTTTCCTTACACTTATTTTACATGTTTTTGGACCTTTCCTATCTTGTTTGGCTTCTTTCTTATTTTTTATTACTTTCCTCCCTCTCTCCTCTGTGGTTTTGGCTCCTATTTCTCAGTTTATGCTTAGTGGGAGAGGGATTTTCTTCTACAACTTTCTTTCAGTGGCTATCTAGCAAATATGTTGATTGTATATGATGGTATTTTGATGTTCCAGACCACCTGTGTTTGGTATGAGGGTTGTTTTATACCCCTGAGTCTTCCCGAGACCCCTCCTAAGCCACATGCCTTTGTAATGCACTGATCTCTGCACTTTTACCAGAAACGCCATGGAATCTACCACAAATGCCACCCTTCATACCAAGAATGCCACCATACATGCCAAGAATTCCATTGTTTATACCATATGTTTGTCAAACTCACCAGGAGAGCCAAGGTCCTAATTTGTAGATTCAACCAAATTGACCATAAACACCACCCTAGAGACCAGAAATGCCATCATAATAACCATAAACGCTACCATACATGCTAAAAACATTACTATACCTACTATGAACACTACCCTAGGTTTTAGAGGCGCTAAGCTATCCTGGGGGTCTCTGGAAGCCAGTTTTTGGCTTGTTTGAGTGCATCTTTGGTTTGTGTGAGTACTCTAGAGGCTTGCGTGGTATGTATTGGAATTTAACAATGTGGTTATGATGTATTTTTATCTCTTATAATGTTTCATGTTCTCCGATAAGAGGGTTCATGCCTTACTAATGAGGTGTTCCTATGCAATTTGATGCTCTGACGAGAGGGAGAATGCCTTGCTGTTGATAGATAGTTTATGTGACTCCAATGGGATGTGCTATGCCTCACTGTTGAGGATATGATACTATTTGGATATTTTTTACGGTTTTCATTCATGATTGTCTTATCTTTGATGTTGCATTTGTGAAGGCCTTCTTCCTTGAGTTTGATTCATGAGTCCTCTTTGCTTAGTTTGTTGAGATTTTTATTGTATCTTTGTTGGCCTTCATGATGATGTTATATGTGTATTTGATATGTATTTCCACCCTATGGTCATGGTTCATGGTAGGGAGAGTGGGCCCTTGCATGTCTGGACCATGCTCTTGAGCATTAGGCCTCTAGGAGGGGGTCTAGAGTTATTGGAACCACATGAAGGGTTTGTTGTAATTTGAAGTGATAAATAAAATAATTGATTAGTGGGTTTTGGGTAATAGGAAATTCACTAAACAAGATAATAATTGATTATGTTCCCCTCCTCATATCCCTAGAAGCATGCTCGCTCAGGATGAGTTTGGGAAGACTGTTGTAGCGGTAAACCAATCTCCCTTGAATGGCTCCAAGGTTGAGATGGTTCCACATGTATATTAGGGTGAGGATTTGCCCCTTCTATTGTGAGGATAGAATGTGATGAGACTCTTTCCTTACATGAGTCCATTTTCCATATGCTTTGCTTTGTTGATTGTGTCTCTGGAGGGTCTCTTGATGATTTTAGCCTTGTGATGCAGTTTTGTGTTGTGATCTCTTGATTGGAGTCTTGTTGAGTCTTGATGTATCCTTTGGTCAATAGGTGTTAGCTTAGTTCATGAGTGTGTGTTGGAACCTTTTTCATCTCCTAGCATGGGGGGTGGTTCCTTGATTAGTTCCACATGGTCTAGAGGTTGATTACCTTCTTCCATTGGGATACTCTCCTTGGTGTTGTGTGCCTGGATCAAATTCTTCATGAGATTAAACCTTGGAATTGATTTTCTATGTTCATGAAAAGAAGACATTGTATCATAATGTAATATGTATGTAGAAGAGATTATGTATTCTTATATTGTACCATTGAAATGTAGTTGAGAAAGAAGTTGTAATAGGACTTGATATTAGAATTAAGTATTGATCTATGGATAATTCATGATGTAGTAGATTCTTGTATGATTTTAAAAGTAATCATGTAAATGGATTGGTTTATTGTACTTGAGATGTATTACACTCATGTGATGGATAGGATTATGTTATGCTATGGAATGAATGATAGATAGATGAAAATGATAGCATTGATCTATACTTGAGTAACTAGGTGTTCATGTACATTAAAGGTTAAATGAATTGTGTAATGATATGTGTTTAGGACTTTGCATAAGATGATAATGATGATATGATCATGTAAGAGATTATGCATATTTGAGTTAGGTAACTATATGTAAATGCAGTAGGACATGATGTTGATGGTATGATGAAAGAATAAGTATTTGATAGATTATTGAGAGGGGGGGGGGGTGAATCAATAAATAGAAAAACTGATACAAACTCTCCAAACTCAAACTCAAACATGCAAAGTAATCTTATAATTGAAATACAACTGTCAAGATCAATACTCATAAGAATACCGGTTGACTATTACAACAACTTAACAGTAATCATATGTCAATACTTCACTTCTCAATGCTTCCGGTTATCATGTCTTATCAGAAATAGTTAATCAAATAAATCATAAGATCATAACCACAAAAACATTCAATACATGACACAAGTATTTATATGTGGAAAACCCAAATAGGTAAAACCCACAGTGAGATGAGAATCACAAGAAAATATTTGAATTCTTTTGAAGTTCGCCCTGTTAGGAGTCTAGCATGCTAAAGCTTTTACAAAAGTCCTGTTAAGAAATGATCCTGTTAGGAATCACTCGGTTAAGGGATTGACTACAAATGCCTTGTTAGAAGCAAATACCCTGTAAGGAGTAACCTCAATAGAGGATTTGAGAATCCAATCTAATGGACCACCTTGTTACAGGATTTAATAAGTAACCAAGCTTGTTAGAGCTTACCTAGTTAGGGGATTTCAATTCTGCTGTAATTGTTAGAAAACAACAATAGTTTCTTGATCTATCTAAATAACACTACATTTGGTTGATCATATTCATTTAAGCTTCTATATGCCTTTTCTCAAACTATAGACTCATTCTCTAGTTCGGCAATCACACACTCTATTGATTTCTGCCAACTCTTGCCAACACCTAAACAAAAAAGCTTCATCGACCTTAAATACAAATCAATTAGGGCAACAACACAACAAAAATCTAATCCTCTCATCATCGAGATTACAAACAAGTCAATACAAGCATGACTGTTGGATTTCATAGCAATCTCATTACATCAATCAAGAAAACCTCAACTGCTCCTTGATTACCGCTTCATTGAGCTCAGTAACTCATCACTCATTTTGCATTAGATGCAATACACTTCGTTCATTCCCTAGACAAACAAACACGCCAAAACATTTTGAAATTGTCTTCATACAATGACCTTACGTGTCACCATCATTACCGCTCAAATCATAAACCAACATAATCAATTCAACAACCTTAATCAGTTAGGGTCTAACAAAAACAACTGGTAGGGTTTACCAATTACATAACATAGAAAGGGTTTAACCTTTTACTCCGATTACTGGTTGAACTCACAAACTTACATATCGGTTTACAATAACCTTCACAAAGTTCTTCCTATTGGTTACAAGACAATATCAACAATAACAAAAATATCATTAATATCATTAATATCATTACTGGTTTAATTGACATCAATGACAACATAACATATCATTAATGCAATCTTCATGCAAATGCCAACAGATGTAGAGGCTAGGAAGAATGCTTGATGTTTCCTAGATGTAAGCTATTTAATATGTTAAAGTGCTTATGGATATAATGTGATTGTAAGATGGAATATTCATATGATTTAAAATTGTATTTATAATCATGCCTTGAAATTGAGTCATGATATTCCCTAGGATGATTGATTAAAGGAATAGTATATTTGCATTTAAGCTAGTTACGAATTTATGAGAATTGATGACTAAATATAATTTATGTTGTTCTCTTGAGAGATTACTAAATGAAAGAATATGCATATGTATTGGTTATGCTTTAGTTGCATGGGAAGTGAGTGGTTAGAGGATTGGGAGAATTGATCTTCTTGATAAATGGATAATATGTTAGAATGTTGCTAGTAGTGACGTTAAGATACACTAAGGAATAATTGTGTTGTAAGAATGTATTTTATATGTGCTTATGTTGGAAGGTTTATTCCCCTTGCATAGAGTGGATTTATGATGTTACTATTTTATGTTAAATGTGTTATTACATTTGAATAATATTGTTTTGATATATGTTAGTGTTGGAATAATGTAATAGATATTTTAAAAAATAAAATTGTTAGTAGTTTTTTTTTGGATTATTTCTCTAGGGGCGGGCATTACAGGCTGATTTATGTCTCACTGACGGTATTATCTCACTAATAGATTTTACAATGCTTCACTTGCTATATACCACTTTTCATATAATTCTTTTGAATTTACATACAAAGTTTCATCTCTGTTTCTCTTCACAACATCTTCTAATCTCATATCAATTAAGATTTAGAAGCAATAGTACAACATGTCTTAATTAATTCACATACAATACATCATTGTGCATATGTAAACATACACAGTAATATAATATAGAGAGCTTAACTTCTCACATATAATATACTCTTGTGCATACAAGAGATACACATAGTAATATAATGTAGTGAAACCTATTAATTGTAATTGCTTTTACAAATTGTTTCTCAAATATTGCTTACAAATCTAGATATACAACCAAAAAAATGTTTCTGTGATATCAATATGTCTTTACAAAGTAATAGACAACATTAGAAGACTTTTCTTTCTGATCAACTATACATCATTCTGAATGCCTTCAATATAGCATATATAGTGTTCAAAGTCCTTGTACAAGAAAAAAAAATGTCTTCCTCATAACTGCCCTCAAATAACATAAAGTATTACACTGAAATTGAAATCACTGTTATTTGCTAACCAAAACCATGCTTAGGTTAAAAATAGACACAAAATATATTCACAAGAGAATGTTTGCGAACCCAAACTAGGGTTAAAAACCTAAACCCCACAATGATTTTCTAAAGAAATGCTGTTAACTTTTCAATATAACCACAAGGGAAAACAACAATATCACATAGAAACCCTTAATAGTAATACACAAAAGTATGAATACAAACGATAATTTCCTTTACAAGGTAATAACATGCTAGGGTTTCAACAAAAAAAAAAGATCTTTGACTAGGGTTTTATTTAGCAAGAACATAATACCATTTTGATTATTGCCAAAGAAAAAAATTGTATAAGCAATGATACAATAACCAAGATTTGTGCAACCAAATATTTGTATAGGCAAGACCATATATGATAACAGTTACCCACAATATGCAAAAACAAATTGTCTTGCAAGAAGACAAAAACAAAACTTTTCTTAACAAAAAACACCATACTCCTAACAAACAAGCAAAAGATAGGTAACACAAACTCTTTTACAATGCTAAAGAAAAAATCAACAAGGATTAAGGGAGCAAAAAATACGTGGAAGAGATTGAAGAATGAAAACTGTCCATGCCACCTCCTCCATACTGCCAAAAAGCTTGTCATTGCTGAGAAAGATTCAAACCCTAACTATCGTGCCCTAGCTCGAGGGCTTCTTCACAAATGAAGTAATAAAATGAGCTTTAAGATACCCTTTGTCACATGCTTTATGTCCTAATAAAATACCGATAACAAAACAAGTCCCACTCAAGACACATTTCGATGAGATGAATTAATTATAATATGCATTAGGAGCCTAGTCACTTAAAGTGAACCACACTTTAATAGACTTCCATCCTTTTGATGCCTTTAGGAAATATTGCATACCCAAAGTCTTTTAGACTTTATTTTGAGTAACCTTGTAAAACCACTAGGCATTATAAGCAATGCTAGAACTATTATACTTTTGAATGTAAATATACATAACCATTATAGAATAGGCCTCATCATGAAATTGAAATATGAAACCCATGGGATGGTGAAGATCACCAAGCAAGTGTACCAAGGATAAAGTGCACCATATTACCTTAGGACTTTGACATTAATTCCAATAGAGCAACATCAATGTTACTCAACTATTTTATAGCTTCTATGTTCAATTCATGTTTATCAAATAACCTTTTGATCGTCGTCTTGCAACTTTCTTTGATGGTTTGATTGTTGGTGATCAATGAATTATCCTTTTTTTGAATATTTGATTTGATGGATAGGATGTTTATTCGGACACCCATCTTATTTTGATCACATTCCTTTTTAAGTTTGGTATATTCTTGAATATTTTTGTTAGGGGCTATTAATCTACATTCAATTCATTGCCTCTATAGAAGACACCTATTTTCATTGGCATTCTAAAGGATCTATTTTGCAACAAGTTTATCATTTCCCATTTCAACCATCTCCATGAGGTTTTTTCCCACAATTATATAAATTGTCTCATCTTGCTTTAACATGTTGATCTCATTATCAACCTCCTTTCTCTCCATTTCAATTTCATTGTACAATTTCTTTTCTTTGTCGATGAATTTGATCCTTTTAGTACAATTTTATTCACTTAATCTTTAGTTACCTTGTGAGATGATTGATTCCTACATATCTTTTCAATCACCCCCTTCCCACTTCATAAGTTGAGATTTTTTTTTCTAGTGGTTGAATAGAGGTATCAACTAAGACTTAAGGTGAGAAATTAAGCATCTTGCCCATTTATTTTCATCTTTGGAGTATTTCTTTTTTTTTTGTTCTCTCAAAATTTTTGGCAATTGGCACTTCAAAGTTATGAATATCTCCATCATGTGAGGAAGGTCCCAAATTATTTATGTACTATTGAATCCATTCTCAATCACTTGATTGATATATTTTTTTTCCTAATGGATGAGAAACATCTACATAGATGTGATCCAAAGTTAAATCTTTCATCAACTTAGAGGTTTTCTTTGCTTTATTAGGTTGGGTTAGTATTTGAATCAAATTAGCTACAACATCAATTTGAGGAATATTCAATTGAGCTACTTTCATCTTCCTTGAGAGGGTCTGTTTCATCCAAGAGGATGATGTATTAGAAGGGGTATCATAGGAGGTCCCAATGGTATTGAGAGAGAGTTGTAGTGGCCTCATAAGAGGAGGTGTAGTAAATGAAGGTCCCGCTTTATTAAATGATATCAAGTGATGATTTGGAGGTGAAGGATTGGGATGAACAAAAGGGTTTGAAAATGAATGTGGTGGTAAGGAAGCTTGTGATGAGTGAGATGAAGGGGATGAAGAAGCACTTAATAAAGATAGAGAGGAGTAAATATTCATGACATCTTCTTCACCCAACTCTTTTTGAATAACCCCCAATTTGGGTTTCCATGTGAAAATCCTGGTGTTCATGTGTTAATTGATTTCTTATGTGTTGAAGTTGATATCTTTCTATTTCATGCACATTGATGAACACTTAGATGAGCAGTTTGATAAATCTGATTAGCAGTATGATTTCAGTTATTAACGGTACTAGTTATGAATTGTTTTGAAAGAAGTCTTTACTATTTTTTAAAAGTTTTTAAAGTATATTGCAATTACTGATTCACCCCCCCTCTCAGTAATTACCGGATCCTCACAAATAACAATTGGTATTAGAGCTTTGGTCCTCTGTGTGCAGAAGCATAACCGCTTGAGGAAAATATCTGGAGGAAGATGATGAAGAAGGAGGGTCCTAAGTTCACTAAGGATAACTACCAGATATGGAGTGATTGGATGAAGATTTATATTAAAGGAATGCGATCTCAGTATTGGCAACATGTGACTACTAAACATGTGGCTCCTACTTGTCCTTTGACTCCTGATAAACTTAAAGAACAACAAGAGAAAATCCAAGCATTGGAGGCAATTGTAAGTACCTTGTCTGATTCTGAATACATTGATGTACATGGAGTAGAAACTGCATAAGAAGTATGGGAGAAATTAGAACTAATTTATGATGGAGACAAACATGTTCAGAAAGCTAAGGAAGAAAGTCTTAGAGAAAAACTTGATGACACGAGAATGGTTGAAGGAGAGAATATAGCCTAGTATGGACAAAGAATTAAGGAAGTTGTTGGTGGTATTAAAAGTGCTGGAGGAAAGATTGAAGATGACACTGTTGTAAGTAAGATGTTAAGAACTCTTTTACCTTCCTATGCAATAAGAGTTTTTGCTATTCAAGAGTTAAGGTCAATAAGTAGTGATAAGGTCACTGTTGATTCTCTTATTGGTAAACTGATTGCATTTGAATTAAATAGTTTTGATAGTAGTGTTTCTAAGACATCTGAATTAGCTTTTAAAGCATTTGTAACTAGTACACCTGTGAGAAAAGAGAAAGAAGCATGTCATAGTAATGATTGCAGATCTAGTCATGGCAGTAGTAGAGGAGTTGATGATGATGAAGACCATCTAATAAAATTTGAGGCATTATTGGCTAAAAGACTTCCTAGAGGCAATGTTAAGTACAAAGGTAAACTTCCTCTGAAGTGTTTTTCCTGCAATAAGATTGGACATATAGCCGCAAACTTTCCTAATGGTGATAAAAAGGAAAAGTTTAGGAAATTTAAAGGAAAAGGAAAGAAACAATGTTATGTTGCAGTTGATGAAGGTGTGACAGATGAGGAATTTGAGGAAGATGAAAATGAGGAGATTGTCTTTGTTGCTGTGAAGGAAGATTTGACTGATGAAAAAGCCTTGGTATCTCATATTGACTCTAGTAATGAGTGGATAATAGACAGTGGTTGTTCATATCACATGACCGATGATAAGAATGAGTTCATATCTCTTGAAGAGTTTGATGGGGATGTGGTAAGATTTGGTAATAACTCACTCTACATGGTAAAAGGTAAAGGATCTATCTCACTAAATGGTAAGAGTAATGTAGATGATGTTTATTGGGCAGAAGGTTTAAAACATAACTTGTTGAGTGTTGGACAATTAAATGATAAATGATATCACCTTGAGTTTAAAAAATGAGTGTGCAGGATCATGGGATGCAATGGAGATTTGATAGCTACTGGTAAACAGACTAGAGGTAATCTTTTTCATTTGAATGCTAGTGTGAATAGTTTTTTTGGTGGCTAAAATTGAAGACAACTGGTTGTGGTACAAAAGGTTCCGTCATGTCAACTTTGATAATTTGATAAAGGTCAGCAAATTAAGTATGGTTAGTCAACTGGATTGGTTGGAGAGTGAACTCAATTGGTTGACCAGTAAATTGAATAGACTAGCTAGTGATAGTTCTGATACTTAATATAAGTACAGATCCAATAGCCAACAAGATGAGAGGGGGGGGGGTGAATCATACAAACTTAATCATCCATAAAAACATCAGATTCAACCTTGGTAACATATATATCAGTCATATAACCAAAAACTGTCAAACATGCAAACTCAAAAGCATATGAACAATATAAACCTCATAACGCTAGATTTAACGTGGAAACCCAAATAGGGAAAAACCACTGTGGGATTTCAGACCCACTAAGAAATATACTCTTCTAGAGTATGCTCGGTTAAAAGCAAATCCTATTAAAGATTACAAACACATTACTAGATGTGACCCAATTAAGGGATTTCCCTCAGATCTGTTAGGATCTTCACTTTGTTAGAAGTGACCTTGTCAATGGATTTCAAACACTCAATCAGAGTGTCACTTTGTTAGAGGATTTACATATAAGACTGTTAAGTCCACTTGGTTAAGAGATTTCCTGTCACTTTCACAAAATAACAGTAATACAATCTATCTGCAACTTCACATCTAAAATGCTAAAGCAGATTCCTAATTGTTCAATACAATCTAGACATAGAACTAATCTTGTCTATCTGTTGGGCATCAATACTTTGTTATTCTAATAGGTCTTCACGCTTCTGTGCTCGGTAATCACTATGTAGCATCCCTGTGCATACACTTGCCCGCATACATTGTTTATGAACAGTTTCCTAGTAATAAACAATCTTCTAACCGCTTAATCTCCTTGATCACATTTCCCATGATCAATCATAGCCATCAGATCTTCAATCTTGTCCAGGTTCATTGTATCTTTCTATCTAAAAATGTTTTACCCTGCCTTGGAACTTGCACATTCACCTTGGAACTTGTGTTAGGGTAATGTGGTTCAATCTGAGCTGTAGATCTTCTTGCCGACTTTCCATTGCCTTAGATTCGCTTAACAAACTTCTTCCACGGCTTACCAATCATTGATCTGCTCCAGCTCATCAGCTTCTTTCATTAAATATCACATGTAAACATTTAATGCAATTTGTTATAGCTCGGTTACAACTCGGTGAATACTAAACTTCACTCGGTAGACATTCTATCTTCATTAACCGACTGCGATAACCTTAGGGTTTACCGACTAGGTTCCTTAGGGTTTATCGACTAGGTTCTTTGCTTGATAACATAGTATAGTATTAACCTTTACATTTTTCAACATATGTATGATGTTAAAACAATCTAAAACGTCAAGATCTCATCATTGTCTAACTCGGTAGTAGTTGCCCATTGAATATCTTATCCCCTTATTCATCATATTCTTTCCTGTGTCTTTACTAACTACTTTATAATCTTCATATCATACTTCTCAAGATATGGCAACATCATACTGAATTAGAAAATCAATTTCTTGACATCAATGGCAAAATAATAATATCAAGATAGTAAAACATCTTTAATCAGTTATGTCCATAATCATCAACAACCTTCTCAATATCCTTATTGAAATGTCAACAATCTCTCATTGTCTGTTATAATGTAATATTGCCAACAGCTAGTTGATTGGATTGATTGATTAGAAGATTGAATTGATTGGAGAGATAAGTGGATTGATTTTGAGTTAAAAAAGGATGATTGATGAGTTAACTAAGTTAACTGATTAGACAATTGATTTTATCAATTAGTTCTGATTTTAGCATGTGTTTTAGGAATTTGAAATTGAATTTGATTTTCATTTTCAATTTGGATTTGAATTGGTCATTTGAATGCTGAAATGCATATGAAATTAACTGAAATTCAGATTTGGGAAAAATGTGAATTTGATGATTTGGAATTAGATGAAATGAATTGAAATTAGAATTTGGGAGAAATGAGATGAAATTAGATGGAATTAATTGGAATTATAATTTGAGGATTTAGAGGAATTTAACTAATTAATTTAAATAATTTAAATAAATTATTTAAACTTAGGAAATAGAATTAATTAAATAATAAAGATTATTTAACTAAGGAAAAGGTTGTAATTAATTAAATAATTGGCATTTAATTAATAATTGAGATATGGTTAACTGGTTAAAATGATTTGAGAATAGAAATAGAATAATTAAAAGTGTTGAAGGGTGATGATTAGAAGAAATAGTTAGTTTAATCAAATAATTAAAGAACTACTTAATTAAAAAGATGAATAATTAGTGTAGAAATAATGAGACATTTTTAGGTGTCTACATTTTCCCCTCTTTGAGATAATGTTGAAATGACATTGTTTCAAAGAAAATGAAAAGAAAAACTATCCCAGTATGTCCCTGTGATGCTAGGGTATAATGCCCCCTCGAGAGATTCTTTGTGCATTGAAGGCATTAATGATCTCTTGAAAGAAGAAGAATGTTAGATGAAATATGGAAGAATGGTTAACTTGATGACATGAATGCGTTTGATTATAAAAAAGAAATGGTTGAAGTGATTTGTAGATTGATTTGATAGGATTGAATTGATAAGATTGATAGGATTTATCTGATTGATCTAATAAAGATAAAGTCTGGTTTCAGGAAGGACACATCCTGTATAAGACAAAAATGATCAAAACGTCTGGTTTCAAGAAGGACACATCCTGTATAAGATTGATTTGTCTGGTTTCAGGAAGGATACATCCTGTATAAGACAAAGATAGATGATCACATCTGGTTTCAAGAAGGATACATCCTATATAAGACAAAGATAGATAAAATTTGGATGAATGATAAAATATGATGCAGGTGAGGAATAATTGATCGATAGATAGAATAGTTGATATAAGAAAATGATAGAATTATAGATGAAAAGATTGAAATTAAGTGATGAGAGAGATCATGCTAGATGAAATAATGATTGGAAAGAATGATCAAGTAGAAAAATTCTTGATGAGAGAATGATATGAAGAGACAATTAGCATGATGAGATTAGAAAAATGGAATGATATGATTGATGATGAATAGTCTTCTTGTCTTTATTCATAGTGCAATACATTTTCATCATTGAGCCTTATTATGTAACAATGAAGCTTTGTACATCAGGGTATGAGGAATAAAGATGTAAATATATCTCATTGCAAAGAAACAAACACATAGTAGATAATGAATGAACCCTCCATTCTAGGAATAGCGCCAGGGGTCGAGGTATGTGTGACATTCACAAGCTGAATGCTCCTGTCATAGACACCCACTAGAGCAATTTCCCCAGGACTTCATTGGTTAAAAACACAAACAACAAACAAAGAAAAGGATCATGCCCATCATGGCCCCTCTAGTCATCTTTTGGACATCCTTGAGTAGCTAAAATAAATGATCTTCACCAATTTGATAAAAGATAAAACCAACTAGAACAAAATGCAACAACAATACTGATTTATGTCTTCATGTGATTGCTTGATGTGATTTTGATAATGTCTGGTTTCAGAAGGTTTGGACCTCGTTTAAGACTGACTTGTCTAGTTTCAAGTGTATAGATTCTATTTAAGACAATATGTTGATTACATTGATAGTTTTATAGTGATTCGATAGATTAGACAGTTGATCATCTTAATTGCAGATGTTTTGACAAGATGGTTGTATCCTTTGTTTAACTTCATGCGAAGTGTTTGCTGGATAGCTGGTAGGATATTTGATTCTTGCGAGACAATTTATTGCAAGTTTTCAATTAATTTTTCAATGTTTTGGTATTTTGTGAATTGATATTTTGGTCTTTTTTGTGTTTTGCCCCATTTTGGCAATTGCAGTGGATTTTAGCAATTGCAATGGATTTTGATATCAACTGCGGTGGATTTTAACATCAATTGCGGTGTAATATTAGCAATTGTGTGAGATTTTGACATCAATTGTGGTGGAGTTTAACATCAATTGTGGTGTAATATTAGCAATTGCATGGGATTTTGACATCAATTGCGGATTTCCATTTTCTAGGCTTGATTTTTCAATGTTTTTGTATTTGTGGTGTTTTTTGATGTTTTTTTTTTCAGGACTTTTTTCAAATGTTTTGGTATTTTTATGGTTTTCAAATGTTTTTGGTATGGATGAAACATGACCTGCCAATAATTGATAAAGATAAGACTAACTTTGACAAAATCCAACAGTCATACTAATCTATGTCATTTTGATTTGTGTGATCATTGATAGGAATGCCTGGTTTCAAAGAGTGAGTACCCCATATAAGACCGATCTGTCTAGTTTCGAGTATACCCTTCCTTGTATAAGACATGTTGACATTTGATAGAGTTTGATTGATAGATTGATTAACAAGACATGTGATCAGTTTGATTGTAGACTTTGAGAGTTTGCTTGCTACTGATTTGATTTGATGGATGGCCCATGCTTTCTTGCTTTGATTTTTTTTTTTTTTTTTTTTTTTTGATGTTTTTGTTTGATTTTGAAAAAAATTCGATGTTTTGGGATTTTGATGTTTTTGATTTTTTCAAGACTTTTTGTGATTTTTTGGTATTTTTTATGGTTTTCAAATGTTTTTGGTATGTTGATGTGTTTTTGATGTTTTTGTTTGATTTAGAATTTTTGATTGTTTTTGGATTTTGATGTAACATGACCTGCCATTAATTGATAAAGATAAGACTAACTTGGACAAAATCCAGCAGTCATACCGATCTATGCCATTGTTTTGATTTGTGTGATCATTGATAGGAATGTCTGGTTTCAAAGAGTGAGTACCCTGTATAAGACTGATTTGTTTGGTTTTGAGTATACCCTTCATTGTATAAGACATGTTGATGTTTGGTAAAGTTTAATTGATAGATTGATTAACAAGACATGTGATCAATTTGATTGTAGGCTTTGGGAGTTTGCTTGTTGTTGATTTGATTTGATGGATGGCCCATGCTTTCTTGCTTTGATTTATTTATTTATTTTTTATTTTTTCATGACATTTTGTGATTTTTAGGATTTTTTCATGACATTTTTGTGAATGTTTTGATTGATTTTTTCAAGACTTTATCTGAATGTATTTGATTGTTTTTTTCAGGACTTTATCTAAATGTTTTTGATTGATTTTTTTTAGGACTTTATCTAAATGTTTTTGATTGATTTTTTTAGGACTTTATCTGAATGTTTTCGATTAATTTTTTTAGGACTTTATTTGAATGTTTTTGATTGATTTTTTTAGGACTTTATCTGAATATTTTTGATTGATTTTTTTAGGACTTTATCTGAATGTTTTTGATTGATTTTTTTCAGGACTTTTTCTGATTTTTAGAATTTTTTCAGTTATGCCCCCAGGTATGCAACCCTATATGATGATATGCAACATGTATGTGGAGACAATGAATTTTTGATATGAGTTATGATAATGCAGGATGCATGACACAAATGCAGTTCCTATTCGAACAAGGATGGGTGTGTGTGTCTTTCATTATGAAATGCACTAATTGGATTAAAAGTGCGAAATGTTTCAGAGATAGGAGTTCAATCCATTCTCAAAAGACTTAGATCATCCAACCTTACACACCATGTAATCAAGATTTATCAATGGAGGCGCGTAAAAATTCTCCATCAATTCTTGAAATTTTGATCTTCTTTTTTCCCATGTGTGTGCATTTGAGTTCATTCTGACTCTTATAACCATCAACGACCATTGGAATCCTATGTGGCTAGCTATGTGAGTTATTCCAACTTCAAAAGCATCTCGGATAGAGCCTCGCTGCTAGCAAGATTTTAGGGCTCTAACAAGGTTATGCACCATAATCTCTCAAATATTTCTCCATTGCTAGCAGATGTCCATAGCCCTGATGGAGTTATTTGCATGTTCCCATAGTCAAGCTTTTTTTTATTGTCGCACTTGTATGCGTGATATTTCAGTAATATATCATTTTTTTGTTTTGCCTTGAGATTGACATAAGATTTTTTTCTTTTATTTTCTTGCCTTGACTTTTAAGTAATGAAACCTACTTGGGTATGACAATTACAGTGGCGCTGAAGCAGAATATTGGATTTTTCACTAGCCACTTGACCAATTAGGTATCTGTAATGACTTAGAGCTTTTGATTAATGTGTGAGATATATAAATTGATAGATTTTGGGTAAGAAGACTTGATAGTGAAACTATCACCAAGGATAAAGCTTAATCACAAGGTGATGTTGAAGATGAATGACTAAAGACCTCCTAAAGACTTCATGAACAAGTATCTAGAAAATGAGACAACCTTTGTTCCTTTCAGTGCAGACAAGTGAATAACTCAGACAATCATCATATTTTTATTGATGCAACTATATGTTATGCAATGGTGGTATGCAAGCAACTACAATGCTCTCTGAAATGGAGATATGCAATGCAATAAAGAAATATGCAAATGCAGTACTAAAAATTGAAATGAACCCACCCTTAGAAGTAATATCTTTTTAGGTGCATGTTTTTATTGAGTTGGTATGAACTATGTGTAGATACTTCATTGGTCTTTATTTTAAGAGTTGGATGAATGTAATGCCCCGCCAGAAACCCTAAAGGAAAAACATCACAATCTATGCAACTAAGGGTGAAATAATTTTTTTATTTTAAAGAACAAGACCTTGAGTTAAACCATAGCACATCTCATAACACAATGGAAGTCTAACTCTTGAATTTCCTAAGGGTCACCAATGATTATTACTTCGTAAATTATGATAAAATTTCCACAATGAAAGAATTCAAAGTACTCCAAAACAATCATTTAATATATACAAAAGAATTAAGTAACTGAAATAGCATACATTACAATGTTTCTTTGCTTTACAATATTCGAAAATACATGTTTTCAAAAAAAATTACATCATGAGTTAAAATGTTACAAAATGAAAGTTACATAAAGTTTCAATTCAAGACCTCAAGTTTCCAACTGAACAATGGTTACGAGCAAGAGCTGGTACATGAACCACGAACCAAGAACATCAGTGACGTCCTTCCTTGCCTGAAGATACATTCCAGTACATCCAATGGGAAGTGAAACTACCACTCGACCATGTGATTCCAAAAAGGAAGCACCCCACCGTGCTGGAGATAGTAGATAACCCTCAAGCAAGCAAAATAAGACAAGTACGAAAGGAATACAAGACTCCACACACATCCATGTGACTCAACTCACAAAACACTAGTGACTCTAAGGAGAAAGTGTCATCGCATGTCTTATGGTGGATACCATGGTACAGCCTCCATAGGTCCCAACCCCCATCTTGGGTTATCCTGGTAACCTCTCCTGAACCTTCGATTCCAACTAAGTCTCATGTGGACCCTACCAATCCTTTCATGAAGACAAGGTGGTAAGTTTTCCATTCCAGGCCTTCTCGCTACATTATGAGCCCTATACTAGCACTCACCTATGTGCGAGGCAAATTATTTTATTTAACATTTATTCTACCCTCCCCTAATCATTTATTAGGTTATCACTTTTTTAACCAACTTCCAACGGGTTATCTTGTCACCACTTTGGGCATGACCCCCGCTCGAAAGCCACTCTCTCTCTTAGGACACTGCAAGATAGTTCTCTCTATGGAACTCTATGGTGACACAGACAACCATACCTAATCCTGACATACCACAGGTGAAAGATACAAAATTACTAACCTAAGGTTGACCATTTGGACCAACTCACAATGGGTCATTTCCTTAAGGTTATACATCTATATATCTGGCCAAAACACAGTAACACAGGGCATAATGACCACATACTCAATGTATGATAAAATTTGGACTTGACTGCAACCACCATTTAAACAAGCCAATCTTACGTAATAACATCAAAACACATAAATAACTTGCAGAAGCATAAACATTGCCATTTGGTTGAGAAAAGAGATAATTTAACCCAAGACCCTAAGGATAGTTTAGATGGCTTAAACTCAGAGTTTAATACCTTACAACATGATTAATAGATCAATTACTCTTTGTTAACTATTATAGGGAAGCAACATTATATTATGGCAACCTTGATAATTTCCAAATTCCACTTAAACCATAGTTAAGGACAAAAGTAGATATATTTATTTCTTCATAAAAGTCTTACAAGAAGACATAGTACATTTCTCAACTTATAATAGATAGAAAGATGTCTTTATTTCTTGACACTAGAAGGGATACAACCCGTTACATCACTCTTCCGGAGAAGATGGAGAAGTGCACTCGTTAGACTCTATAGGATCTAAAGGAGTATAACCTTCAGATTCACTTTTAGTCAGGGGAAAATACCCCATGGATACATTATTGCTTAAGGGGGTATACCCCTCCAATGAGTCAGAACTTATACCTATCAGCCTTACTGGCGAGCATTCTAGCTCAGGCTCTTTTCCTTTTTCAATAGTAATTTCTTTTGTTGGACACTAAATAGGATCTTCTCCTATCTCTTTGCTCTCTTTAGGAGATGGGTTCACCTCAGTAGGGATGTCAACCAAGACAGGCTTGACAGGTGTCAAAGAATCTTTCTTGACTTTGAAACTATGGGCATATCTAGCTATGGATTTTGAGCTGTCTGTTTGACACACACCATTTCTGTAACATTTCAATCAATAAGCCATTACTTCCCAGACTCTCCTAGAGCAACGTCTAATAAATATTAATAACTAGGTTTTGAACGAAAACATAAAATTTCTTTTATATAATAACTAGTGTGCAATATGTTGTAAAACAAAATTCTACTACTATAGCTACAATGTAATTACTCTTAATATCCTATGATTTTTCATTAACTAACTCAAACAATAAAAGATACTTCACCGTAACTATAACATAAGCAAGATCTTAATCATTACTTATAACTAAGACTTTGTAAATAATAATGAACCAAAACCCAAAGAAATTCCTGACCTTTTGCAAAGTTAATACGAATGTAAGACCTCAACGCCCATATGCCGGATGATAGCGCGCCTTCCTTATGAACCTTATCTTCAATCTAATCCAAAACTCTATCACCAAAACCAACTCTCTTTGATTCTTCCTAAAATATTCTCTCTCTATCTCTCTATTCTACTCTATCTTTCTCCTCTATTCTAATTCTTTCCTCTTGAGTTCACCATCCTTCCTTCGATGCAAAATGAATTGTCTCCTGCTTCCTTACTCCCCACCTCTATTTATACTAAAATTACCCATGACTTCTCCTACGTCTAAGGCTCGGTTATGGAGTTTGATGAGGAGTCTTTAATGGATTACTTTCAGTTTCATCTTCACTTAATCTCCACTCTTCAGTTATACACCAAAAATCATGGTAGATTGATAAAAAGGATGGAAGGATCGGCAAGTTACAAGCAACTGTCAAACACGTAAGTGTTTGTCATGGGTGAGACAATAGTCCTCGCTGCCAAGTCACCTTACTCTTATATCACGTATGCCTCGCATTAAACTTACCACTCGGTGTCCCTTCATACATAGTTGCTATTATCGCCATGAGGAGTTGGTTCAATACAAACTATCTTTACTATGCCTCCACTGCATTCACCAACGTGGAGTTTGGTTCCATCGTGAAGGAGGAGTGGCGGTTGAGTGTGTTGAACAATAGAGAGAGGTGTTAGTGTTCGCTGCAACGTGGAGAAGCTTTACTAAAATGGGAGGAGGCGTGTATAATGAAAGGGAGGAGGGTGGTTGGTGGTAATACCGACCCCTCCCTTTATTAAGGGGGGTGGTCGATATTACTATCGACCACCATAATTATTAGTTTACTTAAACTTAAAACCTGCCATTACCTTTTTAAAATTTGTTTTATTTATTTTATTTCATTATTATATTTTTAATAATTAATTAATGACTTTAATTAATATATTTTTAAAAAATATTAATCCTTAGCAAATGATATTTATAAATATATATTTGGTTTCCAATATTTATAATTAATGGCTTTTCATATATATATTCAAACAATTGAATTATATATATTACATGTTCAAAAAGTTTAATAAATATGATATATTTATAATTCTAATTATATACATACATATACAAAACCTAATAGTTCGAATTGACGATATTGTCTAATGATAGTTCATTCACTTAAGCATTATTTCAAATAACTACATATAATTGATAGTCGCCCCCATGTATATAATATATTTATATATACTCAAACGATCAAGTCACAGTTATCGAACTATCATGCATATGAAATTCATATATTTGTAAACACAACATTCATTAATGCAATCACATCTACTTATACCAAGATATTAACTCATCCTTTGTACACAACGTTAAGTCGCTAGATCACTTAACTCTTTTTTTTTAAATATCAAACTACTTATCACTCATATAGATGAAATAAATGTAACAATTATCAATAACATACAATAATTAAAATCACTTAAACATGCAAACTGGGCAAACATCAAGCGACTTCTCATAAAGGTCAACCAACCAAATATGAAGACCGAACAATCGACAAAATGACTAACTGACGACACTCACCCGAGTGTAACTAAATAAAAATAGGGTCAACTACTATCTCCTTCACTTCCATCAGAAAATATAAGGCACACTCAGACCTGTGTAGCTAGGTGGAGACGTTACCCCGTACCTACCCGGTACTTGTACCTACAATATCCTGCATCACCGAACCACACATGCATATATACCATATATAAAACATGACATACACACCGATGAAGGAGAATTGTGATGTTCCCTGTCTCAGTGAAATGAGTGAAGGAAAATCATCCCCTTGCGTCTAATACACTCGCAGATACACAACATACATTGCATAAATAAAGTAAAGTATCAGTACATTGCAATAAACCGTACTATGCCATAAATCACAAGTATAGAAATAGTGTAAATAAATCATGCATCTCATATTCAGATTAAGCATGGAATAATGTCATATAAATCTAAATAACAATTCAAAGTAATGTATTCACTGAAAATAAAAAGAACAAAATATGAGTCCAAACAAGTAGGGGTACTACATTCTCCCCCCCAAGACTAGGCTTACACCTAGAATCCTAAAACAAATATGAATACAACTCTCTCATCTTTGCTGCATCCTCCCAAGTTGCCGTGATCTCATCATTTGGGTCCCATAGGACCCTTACCTGGTCGATGGTACGACCCCTGAGGATCAAATCCCGATGTTGAAGAATGCACACGGGCTCCATGGAAAGCTGCCTGTCCTCGACTTGCAAAGAGTTCCAATCAAGAACATGCGTCACATCAGGGTGATAAGGTCGAAGAACTAAAACATGAAAGACATCATGGATGTGGGATAGACTCGGTGGCAAGGCAAGATGATAGGAAACAAGACCTATCCTCTCAAGAATCTCAAAAGGGCCAACAAACTAAGGCGCCAACTTAGAGCCCTTTCCATAACAGATCAGACTCTTCCGCGGACACACTCTCAGAAACACATGGTCGCCAACCGAAAACTGACGATCTACCCTATGAGCATCTGCATACTTCTTCTACCTATCCTGTGCAGCTACCAAATGCTCTTGAATCCGCCTAACCTACTGCTCCATCTCCTGAAGAATATCCGGGCCTATAAGCACCCTGTCCTCTAACCGATCCCAACTCAAAGAAGTGCGGCAAGGACAACCATATAATGCCCGAAAGGGGGACATACCTATGGAGCTATGATATCCATTGTTATAAGAAAACTCTACAAGATAGATATAATCCTCCCAACGTGACTGCTGGTCCATAACATACATGCGAAGCATGTCCTCCAAAACCTGATTCACTCTCTCTATCTGACCATCTGTCTCTGGGTGATAAGCTAAACTAAAGTTCAACTGAGTCCCCAAAGCATGCTACAGTGAGGTCCACAATGCTGAGGTAAAGACTGGATCTCTATCAAAAATGATCCACCTTGGAACCCCATGCAATCTCACTACTTCTTCCAAGAAAACTCGTGCCACCACTGCTGTTGTATAGTAAGCTCGAATAGGAACAAAATGAGCAACCTTTGTCAATCTGTCAACTATGACCATGATGGCATCATGACGACGTGAAGAGATAGGCAACCCAATAATGAAATCCATGGAAATGATATCCCATTTCCAATCCGGTATCAAATTAGGTTGAAGAAGCCCTGCCGGGTGCTGATGCTTTGCCTTCACCTGCTGGCACTCTAAACACTTCGACACAAAATCAGAAATGTCACGTTTCATGCCTACCTAATGATAGATCTGTCTAAGATCTGCGTGCATCTTCTTGACACCTGGATGTGCCGAATAAGGTGCACGATGGGCCTCAGTCATGATCAAGACGTGAAGACCCTCCAAAGAAGGTACATAGATCTGCCCATGGTGACGAAGAAGTCCATCTGCCTCAAGATATATCTAGAATATCTTCCCTCTAAAGGCCATCCGGATTCTATCATGGTTCTAACATCCTGATACCAAGTATCCTGAGGAAGAACTCTGAGAATCCTCTCTCAAGTCAACTCCAAGGGACAATGCCGAAACTTCGTGCTGCCTATGACTCAAAGCATCTGCCACTACATTCTCTTTCCCCTGAATATATCAAACCTCAAAATCATACTCGCAGAGGAATTCCATCCATCTCCACTGTCGAGCATTCAAATTCGGTTGTGTGAAAATATACTGCAGACTACGGTGATCACTATGTAGTTCAAACTAACGTCCCAACAGAAAATGTCACTATCTAACCAAAGCATGAACTACAGCTGCCAACTCTAAATCATGAACTGGATAGTTCAACTCGTGGTTCTTAATTTTGCGAGAGTCATAAGCAACCACCCGTCCATCTTGCATAAGCACTGCACCTATACCTTCCAAAGAAGCATATGTGCATACTATAAAATCTCTAGATGGATCAGGAATTGCCAAAATCGGAGCACTGACAAGGAGTTCCTTCAAGGTACGAAAAGCTGACTCACATTGTTCTGACCAAACAAACTTCTTCCCTTTCCATTGTAGAGAAGTGATTGGGTGTCCTATCCGAGAAAAGCCTTGAACAAAGCGACGGTAATATCCAGCCAGACCCATAAAACTCCAAACTTCTGAAATGTTGGTCGGTACTGGCCAATCAATAATGGCTTGAATCTTTGAAGGATCCACAAACACTCCTTCCCCTGAAACTATATGACCAAGATAGTTTACCTCAGACTGGAAAAAGTCACACTTTGCCAAATTAGCATAGAGTTGATTTTCCCTCAAGCACTGCAATACCTGTTGCAAGTGACCTTCATGTTCTTCAATAGTTCTAGAGTAAATCAATATGTCATCCAAGAACACAAGAACAAAATGATCAAGGTAGGTGCAAAAAACCCCATTCATGAGGCTCATGAAAATTGAAGGTGCATTCGTCAACCCAAATGGTACTACTGTGAACTCATAGTGACCATAATGAGTGCGAAACACTGTCTTATGAATATCTGCATCCTGCATGCGCAACTGATGATATCTAGATTTCAGGTCAATCTTAGAGAACACCTTGGTTCCCTTTACTTGATCAAAAAGATCATCAATATGAGGCAATGGATATCAATTCCGGATGGTTACCTTATTCAGCTGTCGGTAATCAATGCATAACCGAAGAGAACCATCCTTCTTCTTAACGAAGATAACAGGCGCACCCCAAGGAGAAACACTAGGATGAATGAATCACTTGGCTAACAATTCTTCTAGTTGCAACATCAACTCACTCAACTCCTGAGTGGTCATCCAATATGGAGCTCTAGAAATAGGTTTTGCACTAGGAACCAAATCAATGTGAAAGTCTATGTCTCTCTTTAGAGGCATACCAGGAATATCCAATGGAAATACATCAGCATACTCTCAAAGAATAGGGTGACTATCAAGAGCGATTTCTTGACTCTTTAACTCATCCACATCCTCAAGAGTAACTACAAAAAGATGACACCCTCTATGCATGTACCGCTTAAGTTGCATAGCATAGATCATACGTAAGGATATTGGTCTCTGAACTCCAACAATTTTCACTTCCTTACCAAGGTCATCTAAACACTCCATTGTCTTCTTGCGACAATCTACATGAGAATTATGAGAAGATAGCCAATCCATCCCCAACACAACTCCATAAGAACCCAAAGGAATGACTCGAAGGTCAACTGAAGTAACTATGGTTCCTAGATTCAACTCACAACTGGGAACAAAGGTATCTACAGAAACACAAACACCTGTAGCCAACTCTACTTGCCACCTATTCATCTACTTAGCAGATGTGAGTCCACACCGCTCCACAATAGATGAAGAAATGAAAGAATCTAAAGCAACGGAATCAAAAAGTACAGAGATAGGGATTCCATGCAACATACCTCCTGCCTCCATAACTGTACCTTGATGATTAGCTTGGCAGTTATCCACCGCTGCAAACACTCTTTGAGATCTCCCTGCATCTCCCACTGTAGGCTCTGATGCTGCCGACCGTTGACTACCTGTGTTGTGGAAATGCCAAGGACACTGTGCAACTCTATGACCATATTGCCCACAAGAGAAACAAGCTCCTCTATTACCTGTCAGACCACTGGATTGCTGAAAATTTCCTTGGCTAGGAGTGTGAGATGCACTTTGCGAGGATTGCCCTGTAGGGCCTTGTCTACCCCTTTGCCAATTTCTATTTTTCTTAAATTGAGTATTGCCACCCTTCTGGCTCTGGAACTATTTCAGTTTTGATGGTTGCTGCTGCTGTGGTCCACCCTTAGCAGGTGCCTGAGGAGTCCTAAATGGTGCAGCTAACTGGAACTGATTCCCATGAGCTCTATTCCCACTGGAAGGAGCACTCCCTATCTACACACCTGTTTTCTCACCAAGAGAATGGCTAAGGTTTAGCTCTACCAATCAGGCCTTTGCCACAACTGTCTCCACTGAAGTTGGCTCAAACACCCTAACACCTCCACTGATGCGATCATTCAAGCCCCTCAAGAAGTGTTGTACAAGTATAGCCTCATCATTACCAATTCCAGCATACTGCTTGAGCTCATAGAATTTGTGCTCATACTGGTCTACCGTCATACCATACTGCCGTAGTGCATGGAACTCAACTGATCGAGTCTGTCTCCACTGGGGCGAGAGAAATCATGCCCTGAATCTCTCCAGAAATAGCTCCCATGTCACAGTGTTAATGCACACACCGATCATTTCCTCCTCCAGTCTCGACTAGTTCGATCAAGATGCATAATCGCACATCTCGCCTTGGTGTTGCTACTATAGGGAAATATAGAAAAACACCTATCCAAACCGATAAGCCAAGTCTCTACCTCGAGACTGGTACCCATACCATTAAAGAAAGGAGGATTGGACCTCATCAAGTCCTTTATGTGACCCAAAGAAACTGGATCTTCATTGACTGCAATCCCTCTCCTTCTGGGTGATCTTTCCCTCTCTCTCTCCTCTGGAACTAGCTGAACAACCTCAGGCCTGGGGCCCAACCTAGCAAGAACCTCTTGAAACATTTGTCTCAGCTCTTCCCTTTCGGGAACCTGTTCTTCTGCATGAGGTAAATTTTGATGAACAAACTGTTCTGGCTTAGCACTAACATAAGTAGGTGGTGGTGAAGGACTGTGATGATTAGAACCATGACCTCATCCTCCACCTTTGCCTCTATTGCGACCACCCATACAACCACCTCCCCTAGCTCTCCTAGCCATGACCAAGTACTACAAAAGAGAAAAGATTCAGATTTATGACAAGGATAAACAAGAAAAACACAAATGTTAAGACCTAAATAAAAGGTCAAGTTGAATAGGCACACTACAAACCCAGAGTACCTAGTGTTGAAACTTGGCTCTGATACCAAATGTAATGCCCCGCTAGAAACCCTAAAGGAAAAACATCACAATCTATGCAACTAAGGGTGAAATATATATATATATATATATATATATATATATATATATATATTTTAAAGAACAAGTGCTTGAGTTAAACCATAACACATCTAATAACATAGCGGAAGTCTAACTCCTGAATTTCCTAAGGGTCACCAACGATTATTACTTCATAAATTATGATAAAATTTCCACAATGAAAGAATTCAAAGTACTCCAAAACAATCATTTAATATATACAAAAGAATTAAGTAATTGAAATAGCATACATTACAATGTTTCTTTGCTTTACAATATTCAAAAATACATGTTTTCAAAAAAAATTACATCATGAGTTAAAATGTTACAAAATGAAAGTTACATAAAGTTTCGATTCAAGACCTCAAGTTTCCAACTGAACAATGGTTACGAGCAAAAGCTGGTACATGAACCACGAACCAAGAACATCAGCGAAGTCCTTCCTTGCCTGAAGATACATTCCGGTACATCCGCTGGGAAGTGACACTACCACCCGACCATGCAATTCCAAAAAGGAACCACCCCACCATGCTGGAGATAGTAGATAACCCTCAAGCAAGCAAAATAAGACAAGTACGAAAGGACTACAAGACTCCACACACATCCATGTGACTCAACTCACAAAACACAGTGACTCTAAGGAGAAATTGTCATCGCATGTCTTATGGTGGATACCATGGTACAACCTCCATAGGTCTCGGCCCCCATCCTGGGTTATCCTGGTAACCTCTCCCGAACCTCCGATTCCAACTAAGTCTCATGCGGACCCTACCAATCCTTTCATGAAGACAAGGTGGTAAGTTTTCCATTCCAGGCCTTCTCGCTACATTATGAGCCCTATACTAGCACTCACCTATGTGCGAGGCACATTATTTTATTTCACATTTATTCTACCCTCCCCTAATCATTTATTAGGTTATCACTTTCTTAACCAACTTCCGACGAGTTATCCTACCACCACTTCGGGCACGACCCCCGCTCGAAAGCCACTCTCTCTTAGGACACTACATGATAGTTCTCTCTATGGAACTCTATGGCAACACATACAATCATACGTAATCCTGACATACCATAGGTGAAAGACACAAAATTACTAACCTAAGGTTGACCATTCGGACCAACTCACAATGGCTCATTTCCTTAAGGTTATACATCTATATATCTGGCCAAAACACAGTAACACAGGGCATAATGACCACATACTCAATGTACAATAAAATTTGGACATGACTCCAACCACCATTTAAACAAGCCAATCTTACGTAATAACATCAAAACACATAAATAACTTGCAGAAGCATAAACGTTGCCATTTGGTTGAGAAAAGAGATAATTTAACCCGAGACCCTAAGGATAGTTTAGACGGCATAAACTCAGAGTTTAATACCTTACAACATGATTAAGAGATCAATTACTTTTTGTTAACTATTATAGGGAAGCAACATTATATTATGGCAACCTTGATAATTTCCAAATTCCACTTAAACCATAATTTAGGACAAAAGTAGATATATTTATTTCTTCATAAAAGTCTTACAAGAAGACATAGTACATTTCTCAACTTATAATAGATAGAAAGATGTCTTTATTTCTTGACACTAGAAAGGATATAACCCGTTACATCACTATTTTGGAGAAGATGGAGAAGTGCACTCGTCAGACTCTATAGGATCTAAAGGAGTATAACCTTTAGATTTGCTTTCAGTCAAGGGAAAATACCCCACAGATTCATTATCGCTTAAGGGGTAATACCCCTTCAACGAGTCAGAACTTATAACTATCGGCCTTACTAGTGAGCATTCTAGCTCAGGCTCTTTTCCTTTTTCAATAGTAATTTCTTTTGTTGGACACTGAATAGGATCTTCTCCTATCTCTTTGCTCTCTTCAGGAGCTGGGTTCACCTCAGTAGGGATGTCAACCAAGATAGGCTTGACAGGTGTCAGAGAATCTTTCTTGACTTTCAAACTATGGGCATATCCAGCTACAGATTTCTGAGCTGTCTGTTTGACACGCACCATTTCTGTAACGTTTCAAACAATAAGCCATTACTTCCCAGACTCTCCTAGAGAAACGCCTAATATATCTTAATAACTAGGTTTTGAACAAAAACATAAAATTTCTTTTATATAATAACTAGTGTGCAATATGTTGTAAAACAAAATTCCACTACTATAGCTACAATGTAATTACTCTTAATATCCTATGATTTTTCATTAACTAACTCAAACAATAAAAGATACTTCACCGTAACTATAACATAAGCAAGATCTTAATCATTACTTATAACTAAGACTTTGTAAATAATAATGAACCAAAACCCAAAGAAATTCCTGACCTTTTGCAAAGTTAACACGAATGCAAGACCTCAACGCCCTTCTACCGAATGATAGCACGCCTTGCTTACGAACCTTATCTTTAATCCGCTCCAAAACTCTATAACCAAAACCAACTCTCTTTGATTCTTCCTAAAATATTCTCTCTATCTCTCTATTCTACTCTATCTTTCTCCTCTATTCTAATTCTTTCCTCTCGAGTTCACTGTCCTTCCTTTGATGCAAAATGAATTCTCTCCCGCTTCCTTACTCCCCACCTCTATTTATACTAAAATTACCCATGACTTCTCCTACGTCTAAGGCTCAGTTATGGAGTTTGATGAGGAGTCTTTAATGATTAGTTTCAGTTTCATCTTCACTTAATCTCCACTCTTCAGTTATACACCAAAAATCATGGTAGACTGATAAAAAGGATGGAAGGATCGACAAGTTACAAGCAACTGTCAAACACGTAAGTGTTTGTCATGGGTGAGATAATAGTCCTCGCTGCCAAGTCGCCTTACTCTTATATCATGTATGCCTCACATTAAACTTACCACTCAGTGTCCCTTCCTACATAGTCGCTATTATCACCATGAGGAGTTGGTTCAATACAAACTGTCTTTACTATGCCTCCACCACATTCACCAACGTGGAGTTTGGTTCCATCATGAAGGAGGAGTGGCGGTTGAGTGTGTTGAACAATGAGAGAGGTGTCGGTGTTCATTGAAATGTGGAGAAGCTTTATTAAAATGGGAGGAGGCATGTATAATGAAAGGGAGGAGGGTGGTCGGTGGTAATACCGACCCCTCCCTTTATTAAGGGGGTGGTTGATATTACTATCGACCACCATAGTTATTAGTTTACTTAAACTTAAAACCCGCCATTACCTTTTTGAAATTTGTTTTATTTGTTTTATTTCATTATTATATTTTTAATAATTAATTAATGACTTTAATTAATATAATTTTTTTAAATATTAATCCTTCTTAGCAAATGATATTTATAAATATATATTTGGTTTCCAATATTTATAATTAATGGCTTCATATATATATTCAAACAATTGAATTATATATATTACACGTTCGAAAAGTTTAATAAATATGATATATTTATAATTCTAATTATATACATACATATACAAAACCTAATAGTTCGAATTGATGATATTGTCTAATGATAGTTCATTCACTTAAGCATTATTTCAAATAACTACATATAATTGATAGTTGCCCCCATGTATATAATATATTTATATATACTGAAATGATCAAGTTGCAATTATCGAACTATCATGCATACGAAATTCATATATTTGTAAACACAACATTCATTAATGCAATCACATCTACTTATACCAAGATATTAACTCATCCTTTGTACACAACGTTAAGTCGCTAGATCACTTAACTCTTTTTTTTTAAATATCAAACTACTTATCACTCATATAGATGAAATAAACGTAACAATTATCAATAACATGCAATAATTAAAATCACTTAAACACGCAAACTGAGAAAACATCAAGCGACTTCTCATAAAGGTCAACCAACCAAATATGAAGACCGAACAATCGACAAAATGACTAACTGACGACACTCACCCGAGTGTAACTAAATGAAAATAGGGTCAACTACTATCTCCTTCACTTCCATCGGAAAATATAAGGCATGCTCAGACCTATGTAGCCAGGTGGAGACATTACCCCATACCTACTTGGTACTTGTACCTGCAATATCCTGCATCATCGAACCAGACATGCATATATACCATATATAAAACACGACATACACACTGATGAAGGAGAATCGTGCCGTTCCTTGTCTCACCAAAATGAGTGAAGGAAAATCGTCCCCTTGCATCCAATACACTTGCAGATGCACAACATACATTGCATAAATAAAGTAAAGTGTCAGTACATTGCAATAAACCATACTATGCCATAAATCACAAGTACAGAAATAGTGTAAATAAATTATGCATCTCATATTCAGATTAAGCATGGAATAATGTCATATAAATATGAATAACAATTCATGGTAATGTATCCACTGAAAACAACAAGAACAAAATATGAGTCCAAACGAGTAGGGGTACTACAATGAACCTGTATTTTTCAATAGGATATGCGGCTGGGAGTCTTTCATGTACATTTTCTGCTATATCCCCCTTATTTTAAAACTAATTTAGTTGTGGTAGACCTTCTTGCTTCCAATCTTTCAAGTTTGGGTGTATGAGGAAAATAGATTTTGGTTTTGAAGTTGTGACATGAGTGGGTGTTATGCCTATTTTTATTGATGCACTTGAAGAGTATGATGAAACAATTTGGGTGTTGATTTCATTAGTTGGTGTTATGCTTGTGCTTGAAGAAGATGTAACAATATGGGTGTTGATTTCATTAGCTAGAGTTATGCTTGTTTTTGTCACAACATTGGCATTTGATGATGGTGCACATACCATTGTTGACAAGTTGTCTCGTGTAGTATGATATGGATTGGTGATTGCATTGATAAGGGGTTCATGAACAACTTGTGTATTGGAATCATGAGGGAGACTAGGAGAAAGGATAATGGGATCTTGTTTAGGTGGTGGATGTTGGATGGTATGAAAGAACATCTTGATCTTACGAAACAAGGGTGTTATTATGAGTGGAATAGAAAACAATGAGGGGATCATCATAAGACTCTTGGTCGACGGGATCTTGATCAAAAATTGGGTATAATGAAAAGGTTTGTTCTTGTTCTTGATTTATTTCATGACTGATTTCTTCTAATTTTGGATTGTCCACCTGACATGGGGGAGTTTGCATGGGATATTTTTGGAAGGTTTCAACCTTTTGACTTGATGAGGAAGGATTTTGAATGAGATCCTCTGAATCATGACTTGAATTAGATTGGATTTGTGCTATGGATACCCCTTGGGCATGTGTGTTATTGGGTAGAGATGGTGTGGATTGGTCTTGTGTGACTTCAAGGGATGATGAAATGGTGGATAGATATGGTTGATTTGGATTTTTGTTGAAAAGGATTTGATTTTGGTTGAATGAATTTTGATTTGGACTTTGGTTGAAAAGGGTTTGATTTTGGTTGAAAGAGGTACTTTGAATGTTGGGTTGATGCGATTGGTATGTTTGATATGTTGGGTTGAAAGAAGGTTGAATGTTGGGTTGATATGATTGGTATGATTGATATGTTGGGTTGAAAGAAGGTTGACATGACTCTAATGTTGGTTGAACTGAGGTAGGAATGATTTTATTGAAGAATGAAGGTTGGCATGTTTGAATGGTCTCACAAGAAGAAGAAGGTTGGCCTAATAATGATTCCCTTGTGGTTATCACTTCCCTCATCATATTTTCTAACCAACCCCTATGGTTGATAGGACTAGTAATGTCTCTCATTTGTTGTTGCAAATTATTAATTTGTTGAGATAATATTTCTATGGATGGTGATGGAATAGGAATGGAAGAGATGAATTCTTCACCTTCCCTACGAAATGCATAACACCAATCCATGATGTTCGCTTGATTGGTTTGAACCTAAGATCATAACATGTAAGATGTTTTCTTCATTTCTAGAAGGTTGCATAAGTTTGATTTGATGTTGATGTTGACAAGCTTGTTTGCTACAGGGTTTTGATCTTGTTGACATTGAAACTTGACTTTGTTGAGAGATTTGATCTTGTTGATGTTTTTGACAAAACTTTGGTTGAGATTCCACTTTTTTTTTGTTTTTGTTTTCATTTTGGTATTTTCTAAAATGTTTGAACTTGGTGAAATGTAGTAAAGGACACAACAGACACATCAAAAAGAATAAAACCATGAAAAGAATACTCGTTTAAGGAACTTTTTTCAAATTCCCATGAATGTTGGAGTCTTTTTCAAGACCCCATTTTATTTTTGTTGTATTTGGGCAATTCGATATCACATCAAGTAGACTCTCCTAAGGTCAAAGGGTCACAAGTATTATCATAGCCCACATATTGATACTTCATCAGCTCAAGCAACCCTGTCACACCCTAAGGTGCGCCCATTTTTTTTGCCTTTTTTCCAAAAATTAGACCAAAGAAGATTTCTCCTCAATTGGCTCGTTATCATGGGAGATATATGGTGAGTGTCTTGGGGGCGGATTCTTCCCCACCCTTGCACTGTGATAAAACAAGTGTCTGGTTACTGACTCAGCTTGGCTTCTAATTTCTATGGTGTTTAGATAGGGTTTTGTTTGAGTGGTCATAATCAACAACGTTTTACACTCCATTGAGGGAGGTCTCCTAGTCTATAGAGGTTACACTGTACAGATTTTAATGTATCGTATAGGCACTGAGGGAGGCATAATGCTGTTGTGACAACATGTAACACTCGTCACATATGATTTTCATCACATACACATTTATTTATAGTGGCTTGGATTACTTGGCTTTAGCCATTGCCACATAGGTCGTTCCCCTCTCACCGACCTTAATGGTGCTCTAAGGGCAACTCAGGAGGGCAGGCCTTCTAAAGGATTTAATTGCAAAAATTAAAGGAAAGCATGAAGGAAGAGAGTCTGGTTTTTTGATCACCCATTGAAGGGGAGCGCATAATACCTATCCCTTCGAAGACATGAAAAACAAAATTCTTTTTTAACCTTCCATTGCAGTGATTTTCTATTCTAAGTGGAGATGTTGCTCCACACAGACATGGTGTTCATTTTAACCGTCATAGCAATGATGAAAGTTGTATTGTTATTTATTTAAAGCACCAAAAAGAAAGATTTCTACTCTAACTCTGCAGAGAAAATGAAATTAGTCAACACATGTTGGGCTATCCAGCCTAATTTTCCAATTACAGAGTTCTATCTTTTTATAGACAAAAAGATATTCTAGTAAAAACAAAACTATAACCGAACAAAAAATGAAAAAATGAATCTATCAAATGTGACATACTCGACTTACCTACAAAGAAAATGTGAACTGATATCTAATCAAGTACGAAATGATGTATCATCAATTGCGAATTACTGTGTGAGCAATTGTGATATGATGACTGATCAATTGCGACATGATATGAGATCAATTGCTCACTTTTTTTTTAATTTTTAGAAGAAAAACAGAATAAAAAGACAAAAGATACAAGGGTTATTCTGCAATGATATTGTCCCACAACATGCGATCCATCACATCAATTTCATCGAAGAATTTGTACTTAATTAAGAAGCGGTGGATGGTCTTGTGATTTTGAGCAATCTCCTCTCTTTCTTCGATCTCACGAAGCTCCTTTTCCACCTTTAAAAGCCTTTGATAAGCCTTTTATTGTCTCCTATGTTGTTTGCCTTCCTTGTATCTGAAATTGTGAAGGTCACCTTTCCTACCATTGGATTAAATACATCTTATATGCAAAAATAAAATTTTCCAGAATTTAATGAAATTTTAGGGTTAGATGTGCAAGACAAAATAATGCAGAAATGACACAGTTTTTTTAAAATTTGCATTCCTTTAAAGCAATTGTGATCTATTTAAGAAATTGTAATATGATGTCTGAGCAATTGTGATATGATATGATAGCAATTGCGACACGTTAGAAGAATTGCGAATTTCTGTGTATGAATTGCGAGATCAAATATCCTATGCATGTACGGATTCACAAAATTTATCAAAATAGGAAATGAAGGTTAGAATGTTTCACGTCGGGTTCACCAAATGTTTTCAGGTAGTAAATTAGCATAAATTGCATAATCAGATATCAAAGAGAGAATCACAACTATAATCTAATCAATATTACTCCTAAATTACAATGAAATAAAACTAGCATCAATTGAATTATGAAATGAAACTAATTAAAAGCTCCCTTAATTGACATAGAAAGGCTTCCATTGTTCTCCAATTTGCATGGTTGATGGCTCTCAGGTATTGCACCAATTTACTGCATACAAATATTTTGAAGACTGTGATTCTGAAAAAAGATAGATTGAAATGAGAAAAGAGGTTGAATTTATAGATTTTCAACACAAAGGGGGTGAGAAATAGAACTCAAGTGTTGATTGGGAGATAACTAATTAGATTGATTAGTTAATAGAGTTGATTGATTTGTTAACTAAGATTGATTGGCTTGTCAACTAAATTGATTGAGTAGTCAACTGGATTGATTGGAGAGTGAACTCAATTGATTGACTAGTAAATTGAATAGACTAGCTAGTTGACTGGATTGATTGATTAGAAGATTGAATTTATTGGAGACAAGTGGATTGATTTTGAGTTAAAAAAGGATGATTGATGAGTTAACTCATTAGACAATTGATTTGATCAATCAGTTCTGATTTTAGCATGTGTTGTAGGAATTTGAAATTGAATTTGATTTTCATTTTCAATTTGGATTTGAATTTGGTCATTCAAATGTTGAAATGCACTTGAAATTAACTGAAATTCAGATTTGGGAAAAATGTGAAATTGATGATTTGGAATTAGATGAAATGAATTGAAATTCGAATTTGGGAGAAATGAGATGAAATTAGATGGAATTATAATTTGGGGATTTGGAGGAATTTAACTAATTAATTTAAATAATTTAAATGAAATTATTTAAACTTAGGAAATATAATTAATTAAACAATAAAGATTATTTAACTAAGGAAAAGGTTGTAATTAATTAAATAATTGATATTTAATTAATAATTGAGATATGGTTACCTGATTAAAATGATTTGAGAATAGAAATAGAATAATTAAAAGTGTTGAAGGGCGATGATTAGAAGAAATAGTTAGTTTAATCAAATAATTGAAGAATTACTTAATTAAAAAGATGAATAATTAGTGTAGAATTAATGAGACATTTTTAGGTGTCTACACCAGCTATAAGTTTTTTTTAACATAATCTACACTATCAAATGAATATTTATCTCAAAGAAATGCATGGTACATTTCTCCAAATCTCCTTCAATATTCAATGTTCATCAAATAATGGTTTGCATTGATAGTGGGGTAGTTTGATAGGAAAATGAACTACTACCTATTTCCTTCCCTTGCATCTTTTTATAAATTCACCTATCCTTTTGAAAACTTGAATTAGCATGAATTTATCTCTCACATGGATAATTTGCATGGAAACCCATCAACACTCTAATGTTAATGTTGGTTAATCTTTGGAATTGGATGAAATAACTCTCATATGCTTTGATCAACTCAATAGCTTTTAAAGACATTGTCATACTTATATCGCTCTAAATTTTTGAGACCATATACATTGTGAATGCACAATTTGTTCTTCTAAAACTTGGGTAGCTATTATCTATCTAGAGTTATGCATAGTAATCATAAATTTGAGTTACTCCATCAAAATTACCATTGGAAAGTAACCCTAACCAAGCCCTCATGATTCCATTAAATTAAACCAAATATGAAGACATACAAAAGGATTTGTTGAATTAGAATTGGGTTATTTATTTGTGAATCTTGTTGGTTATTATCGTACCTTGATCTATAAATTATTCCCTGTAACTGATAATAATAATAAATTGGTACATACAATCCTGAAATTTGTTGACATTATCATTGTCAATTAATATATAAAGGAGCATGATAATGTTTGAGACATTATTACCAAAGTTTGACATGTGAAAATTCTTTAGTAGTTGTGAATTTACCTTTTTGGGGATTGCTAACCAACACCTTGTGATTGTGTTGCGGTATACACTTTTCTTCTTGGCAAAATTTTGATAAGCCACTTTGGATCAATATTTGTGAACACCTCTCTTTAAGATAGATTAAGGAGTGTATTGAAAGATTCCCCATCAACTTTAGTAGTTACTCTATCATCCATTATTTTTAGTCCAAGGTTTGGGGATCATAATGGTTGATATATTATACAACTAGGTATTTTATGTTACTTATAGAACAAGGACTAGAGGACTAAGAGGAGAAAGGTATTTTATGTTACTTATTGATGAATACTCTAGAATGACTTTTGTTACTTTCTTAAGAGAAAAAAATGAAGCATTAGATAGGTTTAAAGTGTTGAAAGAAATGACTGAAAATCAAATAGATGGTAGAATCAAATGTTTAAGGTTTGATAGAGGAGGAGAGTTTACATCAAATGAATTTATCAATTTTTATGAAGAATATGACATTAGAAGACACCTCTCTACTCCAAGAATCCCTCAACATAATGGTGTAGTTGAAAGGAAAAACAAAACCATTATTGAAATGGCCAAAACAATGTTAAAGGACCAACCTACCTAATGTATATTGGAGAGAATATATACATACTACAATTTATCTACTTAATAGGGTAAAAATAAAAGTAAATCACACAAAGACACCTTATGAACTTTGGAATGGTAGATCTGCTATAGTCAAATACTTTAGAATATTTGGAAGTAAGTGTTACATAAAAAGAGATGAAGATGATCGAGGAAAGTTTGAGGCTAGAGAAAATGAAGGAATCTTTTTGGGACACTCTACAAATAGTAAGGCCTATCAGTACTACAACAAGAGGCTACGAAAGATTGTGGAAAGTGCAAATGTAAAAGTCTCTGAAGAATGGAATCAAACTAAGGTAGCATCCAAACTTGAGCCTGAGATAGAAATAATACCAGTTGTTGAAGAAAAGAAAGCTAATTTGGAAGTGGTATAATCTAATTCACAAGAAGAAGAAAATGAACAAGCTCCTAAGAAATCAACAAAGTATGTTCAAAAGAATCATTTTGAAGATCAAATCATTGGAGATAAGAGAAAGGGTGTTCAAACAAGAATAAGTAATCAAGAAAAATATTGCTTCGTATCCAAAGTTGAGCCAAGGACCTATATGGAAGCCAAAAAAGATGAAAATTGGATAAAGGAAATGGAATAAGAACTAAACCAAATAGAAAATAATCAAACATGGGATCTAGTACCTAGAATAGTGAACAAAATTGTGATAAGAACCAAGTGGGTGTTTCAAAACATGCTAAATGAAGAGGAAAAAGTCACTAGGAATAAGACTATTATTCTGCAAAGGTTACTCACAAGTTGAAGGCATAGATTTTGAGGAGACATTTGCTTCAATAGAAAGGATGGAAGCTATATGAATGTTCCTCACATTTGCAACAATTTTTTTTCAAAGTATATCAGATGGATTTCAAGTCAACATTTTTGAATGGAGAACTTGAGGAAGAAGTATACATTTAACAACCGAATGGGTTCAAGTTGACAGATAAACCAAAGATAGTTTTCAAATTGAAGAAGGCATTGTACGGACTCAAGCAAGCTCCTAGAGCTTGGTATGCAAGGTTGGAAAGATATATGATACAACAAAACTTCAGGAAAGGTACTGCGGATAGAAATATTTATTTCAAGATTGAGGATGACAAATTATTGATTATTGTGTTATATGTTAATGCTATCATATTTGGAAGAGACATGGAAGTATCTACAGAAGAAATGATAAAGGTATTTGAAATGTCTATGATAGGTGAATTATCATTTTTTATTGGTCTACAAGTTACTCAATCAGAAAAGGGCATCTTTATTTCTCAGGCCAAATACAACAATGAGCTATTCATGAAGTTTGAGATGGAAAATTCTAAACAAATTACCACTCCTTTGGCTAATAGTTGTAAGTTGGGGATGTGGGGAGAGCAATAGATAGGGAGAGAAGGGTAAATAGAGAGAGAGAGAGAGAGAGAGAGAGAGAGAGAGAGAGAGAGAGAGAGAGAGAGAGAGAGAGAGAGAGAGAGAGAGAGAGAGAGAGAGAGAGAGAGAGAGAGAGAGAGAGAGAGAGAGAGAGAATTCTAGAAGGGGAAACATAGAGATAGAGATAGAGATAGAGACATGGAGGTAATTAGGGGGAGGGGGAGGGGGAGAGGGGAGAGATGACAATATCAATAAAGGGAGGGATGGTGGGCAAAGGAGAGGGGGGAGAGAGGGAGAGAAGGGGAAAGGGAGAGGGGGTTGGCAAAGGATAGGGGGAGAGGGGTAGGTATGTAGAGAAGGGGAAATGGAGAGGGAGATATAGGGAGAGAAGGGGAAAGGGATCTAGAGATAGAGTTATTATAATGAGGAGGAGATGGGAGAGATGAAAGTATACACAAAGGGAGAGGGGGGAGAAAGGGAGAGAAGGGTAAGGGGAGAGGGGAAAGAGAGCAAGAGAAGTGCACAAGGTGTTAGGGATAGTAGGAGAGATCGACCTGTAGCTAGAGGGAAAGAGTGTCCAATTGGGAGATTATATGAGGGATCTTGGGAAACATAATTTATTTAATATTAAATATTATATTGGGATATATATAAGTTTTTAAATATATATACTAATATACATGTATTAGTAATATATATAAATATTTATATATTAAATAAAACATATAAAATTATATTTTATATATTATACATAATTGTATAAGAGATTATTATATATCATATATTATATATTATATTTATAGAAATAAACTAATAAAAATTGGATATCTAATAATATCAGATATTTGATAACCAATGATATCAGATATTATATTTATAGAAGTAAACTAACAAAAATCAGATACCTAATAATATCATATATCTAATAATATCATATATCCAATAATATGGTGCAGTCACGGTTGGGAGGGACCTCAATGAGATCTATCCAGATCGTGTAGCATGAGTGAAATATAATGAAAGAAAGACAAGATGATGGAGGTAATGTAGAACTGATTGATTATATCATAAAAATTGTTTATAATCTTCCGACAACATGGAGGCTACAAGATTCGGCTCACTAGCTTGATACAAACATGCTCAATTACAGTCTTAGTCTATACTGGACCTCTTAACCTCAAGATAGATATTCTTGGTTATGAAAGCTTCTTCTACAAGCTAGATTACATTGATTTATATGGTCTAGAGGGATCCGGGTTGGCCCAAGAATAATGAAACAATGATGAACATGATGAAATGTGTAAAACCAACAGGTCGACCTCTGCCAATGAAAATCCTCCAAAAAATCCAAAGGAAGAAGTGTGAATTAGAGGGAAGGTCAACCACACGCCAAGGAATGCTGGAAAAAATGAAATGGGGCTCCACAAGCTATGGAAAGGATTGACAAGATTCACGAATAGCAAATAGGTCCAAGCGGTTTCGGTGTTTTAAGCCAAAAATCTGTCTCGGAATCTGGAAGTGATAACTTGCCGGAAAATTATCCAAACGTCACCCAGTTCAGGAATAAGGAAGATAATCATGATTACAAGAAAAATGTAGCTCCACAAGGTCCAGTGAGAAAATGCAAGAAAATGCAGAAAGAAATACTAAAACTGCAAAACAGAAAACAAATTGAAAATAAATGTTTTTGGTTGATGCAAAATTGCTAAGCATTGGGGATGCTCCTGCATCATAATATCAGATATTTGATATTTGATAATATTAGATATCCATTAAATCTATGGATATATATGATATCCATTACCTCTAACAAAAATTTGCAGCCTTGGGATTTCTTTGGGATCTGGCTAGGATGTGCCAAACCTAGAAAGTCAACACAAAAAACATGTTTAGGAACTTTCCTTGCTTTTCTATACTTTTCCCATATGTCTGACGACTTTTTTTTACTTGAAATTGATGAAACAAAAAGGGTTTTTCTAGGAGACTCTCATCTTTCGACTGGTACAAATTATGCCTTATTTTGAATTTAATAAATAATTATTATTCATTTTCTGTTTGAATACAACTAAAGTCTTGATTGATAGGCTGATTGAAAAATATCTATAACTTTTAAACGACATCACATTTTTTGAATCTGAAACACGTGTCACATTCTATGCTTCACATACTATAGGATTTAAAAAAAAATTGAATTTCATAAATTTTTTACAAGTTATGGTGGTCAAACATACAAGTTTTTATATTTTTAAAAAGTAGTAAACAATTCAAAATTAATTATTTACTCTGAAAAAAATTACAAAAAAATATGCATCACATCTATACATGAGTATTCTACTTATAACTAGAATCTTATAAAAACAAATTCTGATTTGAATGTGGTTAGGGTGGTCGGACAGATACCCGCTTCTTATCTTTTTCTTGAAAATTTAGTACTACTGCATTGAAATTTTAAATTTTTACCAAATAATTTTTTTTTAAAAAAACAACTAGTATCTTAGAAACTAAATTCAATTTTCTACAGATTCTATTCTTACATATTTTTAAAATAATGTTGATAACTTATTCAAATTTTTATGTCAAGTTGCCTAACTCTGTTTTTCTAAATTTTCATTACCACTTAAGGGCCTAGTTTGGTCCACCATGATCCTACACATACCCACCAAAGTGTTTAAGTAAAGAAGGAAAAACTCAATTACTCAATTATTTTCATGAAAAGTTAAGAATGAGTTATATGGTTCAAGTTTAGTGGGATTTCAATTATTTTCATTAATGTGAGCCCAATAGGAAATCTCATTAGCACGGGTGTTGTCTACAAATAGAACAAGAACGGGTAATGTAAGGTGACACCAATGATGTACATGGTTTAATTGGTTGATAGAGAGATGCCTCAACAAGTAAATACAACTATAAGGTTCTATGCAAAAGAGTCTAGCACGTAAGTCGAGGAGTGCTTTGAAAGAGACGTGTCAAATCAATTAATGATAGATCTATGTAAGGTTTGAACAACGCTATGAAATTGAACATGGGTGGCTGCAAGAAGTTGAGTCCCACTTTTGGGCAAAAAGTGGAAGTGTTTTCTCTGTTTTTCAAATTTTATGTCGATTGATGTCAAAATTTGATGCACTTAGAGATTGAATCTCAAAAAACTTCAGTAATAGAAAATATAGTGCTCAAAGTCTACTTTTCAAATATGTAATTTATTTTAATACCCACATGGTAGAAATCCCTTTTTAGTAGGCATGTTTAAAAACCAGTTTTTCAAAATGCCTGTTTCAGGACCATACCACCCATGTGTACGACCACCCTTTTTGGATGCAAATAAATGAATTTTTGCAAATCCTTCTGGGAAATGATACCTAAGACACCAAATATTGATGAGAATATTTTTGCTTATTTTTTTATTGAATATATATTTTTTTATTAATTTTTAACTGACAATAAAGTATATTTTCAAAACATCGGGTGTACGACCACCATAATTTGATGAAAATTTCATATTTTTCATTTTTTTTTTTAATATGCAAAATAATTGTATTTAGATTGATGCCATATAATTTATTTTTCTAAAATCCTAAAAACCAAAAAGTTATTAAAGTTTTAGTGAACCTTGGTATTTTATGTTTCTGTTCCACTTTTGATTAATAAATAATACACAAATAGTAAAAGAAATCTTATCACTATAAAATTTACATTTCTAAAATTAGGACGCTGAAAACTCTAATGGGTTTTCGTTTCGTCAAAAAATCCAATTAGAAAGGCCCTCAAAAAATTAGGCCAAGGTAGAAATCTGATGTCGTTTTACCTTAGTCATTTTTTTGGAGGTCTAAGCATAGGCTTGGTGAGACCAAGCCTATCCCGAAGCAAAAAACAAAGCTAAGGAATGTTTCCCGCCCCTAATTTCAAAAAACAGGTGCCTATTTTGCTATGTACCGTTGAAATCAAAACGAGCGCCCGTTTTTAAAAATGGGCACCTGTTTCTGAAAAGATCCATTGGGCCAGACTCTGGCCCATAAGCACAAATCCCAATGATTGAATGATTTTTCAATCATTGGCTGACAGGTATGATTTGCAAAGAGAATGTTTTGATTAATCATTCTCTTTGTTTGTCTTATTGTCGATTTGGTAAGGAGATTGATTCGAATTCAAATTTTGGTGTAGCCATGGGATCAAATCAACGCAGGAAGAGGCAAAGGAAGGTTCTGACAACTAAGGAGATTGCACAAATAAGGAGAAGGAGGCAATGCGTCAACGAGAGAGAAGATCAAGAATGAGACAAGGAGCTTCAAGTTCCACAATCATTTTAGAAGAGGAGAACATCAATGAGACCATAAATGCTGATGAAGGAAACACAATATAACCATTTAATTCAGGTGCATCTTCTAATCCATTATTGGATACATGTATGTCTTCACAGCCCTATGTTTTTTCTCATGAAGAAATTGGTGATTTAGTAGAAGTAGGTTACTTATTAAATGAAATTGTAATTGAAAATCAAACCCCAAATGAAATTAGAAGTCAAGTTGAAAGTGAAATTGAAATCCAAATTGAAACCCCAACTGAAACTAGATCTCAACTTGAAACTAAAATTGAAACCAAATTTGAAACTCCAAATGAAATTGAAAATCCACCTGCAACTAAAACCAATAATGTGCATGTAGACATGGAAACACCAATTGAAAATGAAACTTGTTTGAATGATAATCAAATGAATGAAAATTTTGAAATTAAAAGTGATGTACTAGACAACCTTCCTGGCTTGGTTTCATGGAGATATATTAGGACACATGCGAATAGATTGTTTAGACATTTTTTTATAATAAGAAATTTGGGTTCCAATGTCAATTAATGGTACAACTAATTAAAATGACTAAAATTCAAAAAGTGATGAAGAAGTTAGGCTTTTATGTCAAACCCAAGAAGAAGGAGGAGTCTTTAAAACAAGTTGTATCGACTGTTGCTAGTGCCTTTGATACAATTGGAAAGAAAAATCATTCTAAAGATAAAAATGCGACACGATGGGCGATAACAACAGTTTTAGTAAGACAAACAACTTCTAATAAAAGAATGATGAGTAACATAAGTGGATATCTTAATATTCATCGCAAAACTTTGTCAAGAGCTGTAAAAAGAAGAGTTAATTTTGAAAGTGATCCAGCAAACAAATTGTGGACTTTTAGTGGTAGACTACCAAGGTCTGATATGAAACTTACTGGTGAAGTCAAAAATTTGATCGAAAAATTCTAGCATGATAATACGAGAGTATCACCTAATGTTAGAGATGTTCTTAAATTAAGAGTTGGGTCAAAAAATCATGATCCACATCCAAAACACCTATTGGACATGACTCCAACTGAATTGTATAAATTTTTTTTGGATGATAAGGTGTTGACTATTAGCATTTGTCAAAGGTCTTTTGAAAAGTGTAAACCTTGGTATGTTCGAATTAACAAGGAAAGAGTCACATGTTGTTGCAAAACTCATGTTCAATTTCGCTACCATTATGATGTATTTCGATATATACGTGTTACCATGCATAGTAATGGAATGTTCCAAGAATGTGGTATAAATATACCACTTGAAACTATAAAGGAGTTTATTTTGCAACCCACTAAATGAACAAAATTTCCTTTTCAATGCATGTGTTTTTGGTGTATGTGATATATGTGGCAATCTTGCATTGTTGGATGAATGTTTGCATGAAAATCTTTCAAATGATTTTGGACAACAATTAATTGATTTTAAAATATTTAAAACTATTGAGTATCCACTTAAGGATGGAAAGGTTGGAAAATGATGTGATCTAATCATTGAAAAAGTTAGTGTTCATGCATTTATGAATGAATTCAAGAGTAACATCATACCTAAATATGTTAAACACACTCAACATGCTAGATGGCTCGATGGTCAGTTTCGAATATGTAAGGATACATTTCCTGTTGGTAGTATACTTTCGATTGTTGACTTTGTAGAGAACTACATGCTTGCACCACAAGATGAGGTACAATCACAATACTACAATTTAGTGCAGGTATCAATTTTTGTCCATATTGTCTATAGGCATGCACCAGATA